>NC_137096.1:5865039-7065039 GCF_951640355.1 Cnephaeus nilssonii | reverse complement strand
CAATTGGCCTGGAGGACAATTCCTCCCAGCGACACCAACAACAATCAAGACTTAACTATACAAAGGAGGACCAAGATGGAGGCGTAGGGCGGAAGCCTGATTGTTGCCTACCACAACAATTTTGAGTCTACGACGGGAGAGCAGAGCAGACACCATCCAGAACCACCGGAGGGCTGGCTGAGCAGATGCTCTACAACTAGAATAAAAGAGAGGGGTACTCGGGATGATGCTGATGCCGGTGACCCAAAGATCACACTTTAAGAACTATGGCTCAGGCAACACAATGGCGGCCTGGAACGTGGTCAGCGCAGTTCCCACGGCGGTCTCCGGCTGAGGGGAAGGCTCCACTCGCTGCCGAGCACGGACAGACGAGCCACTGGGAGACATGGGGTGGGAGACTCCGCGCTTGCTGACCTCCGAGTCCTTCAGGAATCTCAACGCCCCGGAAGCGGCCAGGTGCGCACGCTTGGCGACCGGCCACCGCTGCAGACCCAAGGGCCGACGCAGCCACCCCGGACCAGCCCGCTGCCGCGCACCGGGCACACCGGAGCTTCACCGAGCCCGCCGCCCAACGAGTTCTGCGGCGGCTGCCCTGGAGCTCTGAGAAAACGGCTGAAGGAATTGCTGAGATGGAATTGACCAACAGAAAATGGGATCAAGAAGACGAAACCCCGCTGGGTCCCGGATCCGGGTGAAGCTGCACGACCCTGGGTCCGGGTGTGGCTGGGAACTGGGTCAGAGTGAGGCTGGGTCCCAGGCCCAGGTGAGGCCACGTGCCCCTGGGTCCGGGTGAAGCTGGATCCTGGGTCTGGGTGAGGCTGTGTGCCCCTGGATCCGGGTGAGGCTGGGTCCCGGGTCCGGGTGAGGCCGTGCGCCCCTGGATCCGAGTGAGGCCACGCAACCCTGGGTCCGGGAGAAGCTAGATCCTGGGTCCGGGCGAGGCCATGTGCCCCTGGATCCGGGTGAGGCTGGGTCCCGGGCCTGGGAGAGGCCACGCGCCCCTGGGTCCGGGTGAGGCCATGTGCCCCTGGGTCTGGGTGAAGCTGAATCCTGGGTCTGGGAGAGGCCTTGTGCCCCTGGATCCGGGTGAGGCTGGGTCCCGGGTCCGGGTGAAGCCGTGGGCCCCTGGACCCGGGTGAGGTCACATGACCCTTGGTCTGGGAGAAGCCACGCGCCCCTGGGTCCGGGTGAGGCCACGCGCCCCTGGGTCCAGGAGAAGCTGGATCCTGGGTCCGGGTGAGGCCGTGTGCCCCTGGATCCGGGTGAGGCTGGGTCCCGGGCCTGGGTGAGCCCACGCGCCCCTGGGTCTGGGGGAAGCTAGATCCCGGGTCCGCGCGAGCCTGTGTGACCCTGGATCCAGGTGAAGCTGGGTCCCGGGCCCGGGAGAGGCCGAGCGCCCATGGGTCCGGGTGAGGCCATGCACCCCTGGGTCCGGGTGAAGCTGAACCCTGGGTCTGGGCAAGGCCGTGTGCCCCTGGATCCGGGTGCGGCTGGGTCCCGGGTCCGGGTGAGGCCGTGGGCCCCTTGATCCGGGTGAGGCCACGTGACCCTGGGTCTGGGAGAGGCCTTGCGCCCCTGGGTCCGGGTTAGGCCACGCGCCCCTGAGTCCGGGGGAAGCTAGATCTCGGGTCGGGGTGAGGCCGTGTTCCCCTGGATCTGGGTGAGGCTGGGTCCCGGGCCCAGGTGAGGCCACGCGCCCCTGGGTTCTGGTAAGGCCACGCGCCCCTGGGTCCGGGTGAAGCTGGATCCCGGGTCCGGGTGAGGCCGCACACACCTTGGTCCGGGTGAGGCCACGCGCCCCTGGGTCTGGGAGAGGCCACGTGCCCCTGGGTCCGGGTGAGGCTACGCGCCCCTGGGTCTGGGTGAAGGTAGGTCCCAGGTCAGGGTGAGGCCATGTGTCCCTGGATCCGGGTGAGGCCACGCGCCCCTGGTTTTGGGAGAGGCCACACACCCCTGGGTCCGGGTGAGGCCATGCACCCCTGGGTCCGGGTGAAGCTGGATCCCGGGTCCAGGTGAGGCCATGTGCCCCTGGATCCGGGTGAGGCTGGATCCCGGGTCCGGGGGATGCCGCGCGCACCTGGGTCCAGGTGAGGCCACGCACCCCCTGGGTCCGGGTGAGGCCACGTGCCCCTGGGTCAGGATGAAGCCGTGCCCCTGGGTCCGGCCGAGACCCAACCAGAGGGAATCGAACCTGCATTACCACCATTTGTCCACCATCCAGAGCTGAGGGGTCAGTGCCGACATGTACACATAAGGAACTGGTGGACATTGATATTGGGTCTCAAAAGAACTGTTGGTCCAGAAAGAAACTCACTACAGACTGATTCATTTGCCTGTCAGCATAACTATTATTGCTCATCTCACATTCAGTTCATATAAGTATATCTCTAGTGACACATGATCTCGCTCATCTAGGGGAAATGATGAACAACATAGACTGATGAACAAGAACAGAACCAGAAACAAGGAGGCATCGATCGGACTATCGGGCCTCAGAGGGAGGATAGGGGAGGGTGGGGGGAGGGGGGAGAGATCAACCAAAGGACTTGTGTGCATGCATATGAGCCTAACCAATGGTTAAGTTCAACAGGGGGTTGGGGCATCCGTGGGGAGGGGTGTGGGATGGGAATGGGGGGATGAGGACAAATATGTGACACCTTAATCAATAAAGAAATTTTAAAAAAAAACATATTATGGGTATTCACAATATGCCAGAAATGAGATAGTGATGGGAACCGCTTCAAAGACCCGATTCCCCACCAAAGATTTCTTCCCATCTTTCTGTTTCTTTTGCTCTACTTCTGTCTTTCCAAACTGTTTTCTCTGCTTCCTGATCTATGTGGTAAAAATCATGCCCCAAAAGTTTACATCTTCTTTCACCAGCCCATTGAGGGTGGAATCTCTTGGACTTGAGGCAAAATTGTCAAGAAAGTAACTCTGCTAGGCTCAGCTGATTTCAGGTGACTCCCCCTGGACCAATAAAATTGGAGTCTGTTGGACATTCTCACAATGTGTGAAGATGGCTGCCAAAAGCCTGTGCCTGTGACTGAGTGGATTAAAATAAAAGAACAATCCCAGAAGAGGGAGGTCAGATAACCCAATGTGTGTCTACTATACTTACATATCTAAATTCTTAAATCCACTGGGTTCATACTTATAGTAGCTGTGAAATATTTTATGAATTAAGCTGCTCTAATGGATTATTAGGAAGCCTGAAATGTATAGTCTTCATTTGCAGGATGGCATGTCCTGTGGCCCAGTCAGGCCAGTAAGACAGGCTGAGGTAGCCTGAGCTCTGGAATCTATATATATATAAGTCTAAGTGACAGTTATGACCAAACAACCAGAATGACCGGAACGACCGGAACAACCAGAACAACTGGTCAACCAGTCACTATGACTTGCACTGACCACAGGGGGCAGACGCTCAGTGCAGGAGCTGCCCCTTGATGGTCAATGCACTCCCACAGCCAACCTCTCGTGGCCTCTCCCCGCCTGCTGGCTGCCCCCCCCCCATAGGCCTCAATTGCCAGCCAGGCCGCGGGACCCCACCTGTGCATGAATTCATGCACCTGGCCTCTAGTAAAATAATAAAATTACATGATGGAATTATGATTGTTGCTTTATTTCAACAAAGATGATAGGAGGAAAGAGGAGGCATTACGGTAATACTAGTAAACTGAGGGAAAAGTATGCGGGACATTGTAGTATGTATGCTATAAAAACACTTAGCATATCTTAAAAGAAACTTTATTCATCATGATCATCACTGGTTTGTTCAAAGTAAAGTAGGTTAATATCCAGCTTGTTTTTCCCAAGACCTAACAAGGTCTGGGGCTTGGGAGGCTGTGACCAACTTGGAACTTTTCTTCATGCAGGCTGAGATATAGAAGGCGTACCTCAGAAAGCCTAGGTCTTACTCTGGAAGTTCTCCAAGATTATACAATACTAAGAAGAAAGACGAGAGGAGAGAAGACAGGAAAGCTGAGAGTCCCAACTCTTACAGGCTGAATTGTGTATTAGTCTGAAGGAACAAAAATGAGCAGAAAGCCTGTGACCTCCAAGAGCCAGAGGGAGCAGAGTAAGGGGCAAGCCCAGAAAAGTAAGTTTTGTTGGGGAAGAATCCCATCATCTAGTTTTCCCAGTGCCTAGAATGATGTCTGGCACATTGTTGATGCTCTTTGATACTTGTTTAATAATGAATGGTTGAGTGAATAAATGGATTCACAAGAGGAGGATTTGTACAATTCAGCACACAAAATAAAAGTCCCTTTGGTGTCAAAAAAAAACAACCAAAACATCATGACAACAAATGACAATGAAAACACAACAATCACAAATCTATGGGACACAGCTAAAGCAGTCTTGAAGAAAAGTTAATAGCTCTACAAGCCTACAGTAAAAAAAAGAATCAATGGTAATACATCACCTAACCTTACAACTCAAAGAGTTAGAAAAAGAGCAACAAGAAAAGCCCAGTGGAAGCAGAAGGAAGGCAATAATAAAGATCAGAGCAGAGATAAAAGATATAGAGACAAAAAAATACAAAAGATCAACTATCAAGAGCTGATTCTTGAAAGGATAAACAGGATTGATGAACCTCTAGCCAGGCTTATCAAGAAGCAAAGAGAGAGGACCCAAATAAACAAAATCAGAAATGAAAGAGGAGAAATAACAAAGACACCACCGAAATACAATGGATTGTTAAAAAATACTACAAACAACTCTATTTCAAAAAACTGGACAACTTGGAGGAAATGGACATATTCCTAGAAAAATATAACCTTCCAAAACTCAATCAAAAAGAATCTAAACAGCTCAATAGGCCAATAACTATGGAAGAAATTGAAGCCGTCATCAAAAAGCTCCTAGCAAAAAAAAAACCCCGGGCCAAACGGATTCACAGGGGAGTTTTACCAAACATTCAAGGAAGAATTAAAACCTATCCTCCTCAGACTATTCCAAAAAATTCAAGGGGAGTGAACACTTCCAATCTCCTTCTAAGAAGCCAGTATCACCCTAATACCAAAACCAGATAAAGACAACACATTGAAAGAGAATTACATGCTAACATCCCTCATGAACATAGATGCCAAAATTTTCAACAAAATTCTAGCATAATGGATCCAGAAGGACATCGTAAAGATCATACACCATGACCAAGTAGGATTTATCCCGGGAATGCAAGGATGGTAAAATATCCTCAAATCAATAAACATGAGATATCACATAAACAAATTGAGAGATGAAAACCACATAGTTTTATCAATTGATGCAGAAAATGTATTTGACAACATTCAACAACCTTTCTTGATAAAATATTTCAACAAGTTGGGAATAAAGGATAATACCTCAACATAATAAAAACTATATATGATAAACCCACAGCTAACATCATACTCAGTGTGCAAAACTAAAACCATTTCCGCTATGAACAGGAACAAGACGTTGATGCCCACTCTCACCACTCCTGTTTGACATAGTATTGGAAGTATTAGCCACTGCAATTAGACAGAAGAAGAAATAAAAGGAATCCAAATTGGACAAGAAGAAGTAAAGGTATCCTTATTTACAGATGACATGATATTGTACATAAAAAATCCAAAAGACTCCATCAAAAAACTAATAGACTTAATAAATGCATTGGGCAATGTTGCAGGATACAAAATTAATGCCAAGAAACCTATGGCATTTCTATACACCAATAGTTAACTTACAGAAAGAGAGACTAAAAAAGCAATCCCATTTACCATCGTACCAAAAAATTAAGATACCTCGGAATAAACTTAACTAAGGAGGTAAAAGAACTATACGTGGAAAACTACAGGACACTGAAAAAAGAGATAGAGGAAGACATAGACAGATGGAAGAACATATCATGTTCTTGGATTGTTAGAATCAACATCATTAAAATGCCCATAATACCCAAAGCTATCTATAGATTCAATGCACTCCCCATTAAAATACCAATGGCATATTTCACAGATCTAGAAAGAACTCTGCAAAAATTCATCTGGAATAAAAAAAGACCCCGAATAGCCACAGCAATCCTGAGAAAGAAGAATAAAGTAGGAGGTATCTCAATACCAGATTTCAATCTGTATTACAAAGCCATTGTTCTCAAAACAGCCTGGTACTGGCACAAGAACAGACATATAGACCAATGGAATAGAAGAGAATCCAGATATTGACCCAAACCACTATGCTCAATTAATAGTTGACAAAGGAGGCATGAACATAAAATGGAGTCAAGACAGTCTCTCCAATAAATGGTGTTGGGAAAATTGGACAGATACATGCAAAAAAAATGAAACTAGATCACCAACTTACACCATACACAAAAATAAACTGAAAATGGATACAGGACTTGAACATAAGACGGGAAACCATAAAAATAAGAGAGGAATCCACAGGCAGCAAAATCTCAGACATATGCTGAAATAACATCTTCACTGATACTGCTCCGAGGGCAATGGAAGCTAAAGAGAAAATTAACAAATGGGACTACATCAAAATAAAAGCTTTTGCACAGCAAAAGGAACAATCAACAAAACAAGAAAGCCCACTCTATGGGAGAACATATTTGCAAATGTTATCACTCATAAAGTTATAATCTCCAACATCTATAGGCAACTTATACAACTTAGTAAAAGGAAGATAAATGATCCAATAAAAAATGGGCAACGGACCGAAATAGAATATTTTCAAAAGAAGACAGAAGGAAGGCCAAGAGACACATGAAAACATGCTCAAAGTCACTAATTATCCGAGAGATGCAAATGAAAACAACAATGAAGTATCATCTCACACCTGTCAGAATGACTATCATCAACAAATCAACAAAGGACAAGTTTTGGCGAGGATGCAGAGAAAAAGGAACCCTCGGGCACTGCTGGTGGGAATGCAGACTGGTGCAGCCACTGTGGAGAATAGTATGGAGTTTCCTCAAAAAACTAAAAATGGAACTCCCATTTGAACCAGTAATCCCACTCCAAGGAATATATCCTAAGAAAATAGAAACACCAATCAGAAAGGATATATGCACCCCTATGTTCATAGCAGCACAATTTACAATAGCTAAGATTTGGAAACAGCCTAGCTGCCCGTCAAAAGATGACTGGATGAAATAACTATGGTACATCAACACAATGGAATACTATGAAGCCACAAAAAAGAAGGAATTCTTACCATTTGCAACAACCTAGATGAAACTGGAGAACGTTATGCTAAGTGAAATAAGCTGATCAATGAAAGAAAAATACCACATGATCTCACTCATTTGTGGATAATAAAGAACATTATAAACTGATGAACAAAAATATAGATACAGAGGCAGAAAAGCATCAAATAGACTGTCAAATTACATTGGGAAATTTAGGGAGAGGTGGGGAGATAAGAGATCAACCAAAGGATTTGTATGCATGAATATAAGCATTAGCAATGGACGCAAAACACTGGGGGGTGAGGGCATGTATGATAGTAGAGTGGGGAGGCAATGGTAAAATATGTACACATATAATACCTTAATTTAAAAAAATGGGGAAAAAAGAATAAATAATTTCTCAATTTGAGCACAGAGGGAAGAAAGAAGTTGGTACAATGTGAGAAAATTCCATGTAAAGAGCAGAAAGCACACTACATCAATCTAAGAAATCACTAAGAAATTACGAAAAGCTGCAGTAAACTGTAGGAAATTCATTAAAAAGAAGTGTAAAGCATTTCTCAATGTGAGGCAATGTTGAATAAAAGTGTTTATACAATGCGTGAAAATCATTTCAAAGAGAGCAGGAAGCACACTACAGCACAGTGTTAAAAACCACCAGTAATTCATTGGAAAGCAGCAGTAACTGATTGCAACTGGTTAGTAAACAGGTAAAAGTCACCTCTATGGGAAAAAATAATGTAGAAACAAGTTTGAAAAATGTGAGGATATGCATGAAATAGAGCAGTTAGCATACTATAACTGTGTTAGAAAACACTCTGTATTCACTGAAATGCAGCAGTAAATGATACAATATCAGTGGAAAACAAGTCTACATCATTTTTCACTGTGAGGAAAGAGGGAAGCTAAATTTCTGTACAATGCAGGAAAATCACATAAAGACAGCTGTAACCGCAATAGAGCACATTGTTAGAAGCCCTAGGAATTCACTGAAAATCAGCAGTGACATACACCGAATAGAGAAGACAAGTGAAAATCACTTTGGAACATGAGGAAAGTGTCTAGAAAAGTGTTTGTACAATGTGGTGATATTCATGAAAGAGAGCAGGAAGCAGAGTGTTAGAAACCTCTGGGTACTCACTGAAAAGCAACAGTAAACTATAGAAAAGAGCTGGAAAACAAGAGTAAATGATTTCTCAATGTGAGCACAGAGGGAAGAAAGAAGTAGATACCATGTGGTAAAATCCCGTGTAAAAAGCAGAAAACACACTATACCCAATATCAGAAATCACTGAGAATTTACGAAAAGCTGAGGTAACCTGTAGGAAATATTTGGAAAAAAATTGTAAAGCATTTCTCAATGTGAGGCGTGTTGAAGAAAGGTGTTTGTACAATGTGGGAAAATCACATAAAGAAAGCTGTAACAGCACTATAGCAGTCTTAGAAGCCCTAGGAGTTCACTGAAAATCATCAGTGTCGAACACCAAATAGAGAGAAGATAAGTGAATGTCACTTAGGAATGTGAGGAAAGAGTCTAGAAAGGTGTTTGTACAATGCGGTTGAATCAATAAAAGAGAGCAATATGCACAACATAGTACAATATTAGAAAACAATGAGAATTCACTGAAAAGCAGCAGTAAATAACAAAATAGCTGGAAAACAAGTTAAAAATCACATTGGAATTTGAGGAAAGAGTGTAGAATGGTGTTTGAGCACTAGGAGATATGTGCTGAAGAGCAATACATAAGTTAGAGCACACTTTTGAAAGCACTTTGAAATCAGTGAACAGCAGCTGTAATCTCTATAATACAGACGGAAAACAGGTGGAAATCACTTATGAACTTGAGGAAAGACTATACAAAAGTGTTTGACAATGTGGGTATTTCAGTGCTAAAGAGCAGAAACACACCATAGCACAGTGTTACAAACCACTAGTAACTGAATGAAAAACACCAGTAATTTATACAAAATGCTTAAGACAAGTAAAAATCACATCGCTCTGTGAGGATAGAAATTAGAAAGGTGTTTGTAAAATGAGGTGATATCCATGAAAAAGAGCAGGATGCAATGTATAGCAGTGTTGGAAACCTCTGGGTACCCACTGAAAAGCAACAATAGACTATATAAAAGGGTTGGAAAACAAGAGTAAATCATTTCCCATTGAGAGCACAGAGGGAAGAAAGAAGATGGTACAATTTGGGAAAATCCCAGGTAAAGAGCAGATAGTAAAATATATCCCAAACTAATAAATCACTGGAAAATAATAGATAAGCAGCAGTAAACTGTAGGAAATACTTGGAAAAGAAGTGTAAATCATTTCTCAATGTGAGGAAATGGTGTGGAAAAAAACATTCTATGTCCTGTGGGGATAGAATGTTTTTACAATGTGTGGCAATCCCTTAAGTAGAGCAGTAAGCACACTATATGTAGGACAGTGTTAAAAACCTAATGTAATTCACTGAAAAGGAGCAGTAACTGATGCAAATGGTTTCAAAACAAGTAAAACTCACTTCTCTATGTGAGGAAAAAATAATTAAAGGAGTTTGTGAAATGCGGTGATGTACATGAAATAGAGTAGTAAGAATTGTCAAACTATTCTAGAAAAACACTGTGAATTCACTTAAACTCATCAGTAAGTGATACAAAATTGTTGGAAATACATGTACATCATTTCACACTTTGAGGAAAGAGTGAAAAAGAGTTTTTGTACAATGTGAGAAAATCGCTTAAAGACAGCTGTAACCACGTTGGAGCACAATGTTTGAAGCGCTAGGAATTTGATGAAAATCAGCACTGATGTACACCAAATAGAGAGAAGACAAGTGAAAGTCACTTTGAATGAGAGGAAAGAGTCCAGAAAGTTGAATATAAAAGTCTGTGAAATAATAAAAAAGAGGAATATGCACAATATAGCACAGTGATAGAAACCAATGTGAGTTCACTGAAAAGCAGCAGTAAACGACAAAATACTTATAAACAAGTGAAAATCTCTTTTGAAAATGAGAAAAGACTCTAGAACTGTTTTTGAGCACAAGGAGAAATCTGAGCTGAAGAGCAATACCCACATTAGAGAACACTTTTGAAAATATTTTGAAATCAGTGAACAGCACTTCTCTCTCCAAGAAATCACCTAGAATCATGAAAAGCTGCAGTAAACTGTAGGAAATACTTAGAAAACAAGTGTATATCATTGAAAACAAAACTAACTTCTCTATATGAGGAAAAAATATAGAAAGGAGTTTGTAAAATGGGGGATGTCCAAGAGATAGAACAGTAAGCATACTATAACTGTGATAGAAACCACTATGTATTGACAAACACAGAAGTAATTGATACTAAATCTTGGGAAGACAAATGTACACCTTCCTCACCTTTAGGAAAGTGTGAATAAAGGTATTTGTACAATGTGGGAGAATCAAATGAA
The DNA here is from genome assembly GCF_951640355.1 of Cnephaeus nilssonii. Taxonomy (NCBI): domain Eukaryota; kingdom Metazoa; phylum Chordata; class Mammalia; order Chiroptera; family Vespertilionidae; genus Cnephaeus; species Cnephaeus nilssonii. The sequence continues at coordinate 7,054,453 of NC_137096.1, read as the reverse complement.
GCTGTAACCACACAAGAGCACAGTGATAGAAGCCCTAGGAATTCTCTAAAAATCAGCAGTGATGTATACCTAATAGAGAGAAGACAAGTGAAAGTCACTTAGGAATGCGAGGAAAGAGTCTAGAAAGGTGTTTGTACAATGTGGTGATATCCATGAAAGAGAGCAGAAAGCAGAGTATAGCAGTGTTAGAAAATTCTGGGTACTCACTGAAAAGCAACAGTAAATTATATAAAAGAGTTCCAAAACAAGAATAAATCATTTTCCATTGTGAGCACAGAGAGTAGAAAGAATTTGGTACAATGCAGGAAAATCCCATGAAAAGAGCAGAAAACACACTGTATCCCAATCTATGAAATCACTGAGAAATTATGAAAAGCTGCATTCAACTGTAGGAAATACTTAAACTGTTCACAGAGCAAATAAAGGGATTACATAGACACCCCCCTCCCAAGAAATCTCAGGGGTCTCTTAACTAGGGTAAAAAATAAAGCACAATGGTTACCCAGCCAATACAGAAGGCAGGAGGAGGACGTCTCAGAGGTACAAATGGTAGCAACTGCCAGGATGTAACAGAGATGAGGAAACCAAACATTCTTATGTTTCCATGGCTCCCAGGGCTGGCCTGCAGGCCCACCTTAAAGGGCCAGAGCCATGGAACAGGTCTTCAAGAGTTGAAGTCTTTCTATTGTAGAATGTCCTTTTTGAAGTCTTAGACCAAATAGTCACTGTAATCCATCCGTGAGTTAAGTAGAAAAACTGGAAATAGAGCCATATTGTTGGGGAGCAAGTCTCATGACAGGGAGCTAGTTCCAGGCCACCGGGTGGCCTCCCTGAACAGTCCTTGGACGAGGACCTTGGGGTGAAACTGACTTGGGCCCTGGCTGTCACCTGACTCTGTTTCCAGTTGGACCTTACTTTGGGAGGATCCCAGGGAGGAGAAAGAATGAGAGAAATGCTACCTCCCTCAGGCGCCCTTGCTGTGTGCTGCCCTGATGGGAAAGGTGCAGGACACATTCTCTTGCCTTATTCCTGTGAAAAAATAAAAAAGTGAGAACCTTAAACAGTCATTCCCAAAGAGCCCTTGACAAGGTCTTGGAACTGAAAATAGCCTTTTCTATTGTGGTGAGTCCTTGCAACTATTTCCTAGAGCATTCTGATAATACTTCACCCCCATAAACTGCTCATTGTGGATTTGCAAAGCTATGAAACCAGGAATTTCACACTTATGAGAACTCGGGATACACTTGGCTGTCCAGGGAAGCTGGTAAGAGAGGGTAAACAGCCCACTCAGCAGCATTAGGATGGCAGCCAGAACCGCCACAGGGACGTTGCTGCCCATCTCCTGCTGGTCAGGCCTGAAGGGGATGTGAAAGGATGGTGGGAAGCATATGCCCACTTCATTCATCACAGAGTGGTAGTCCATATCATAGCAATGAAGATAAATGCGCCAGCTATGATGCTCAGGACTCCGGAAGCCAAGAAGAGATTGCAGGTGTTTTCCTTCTGAAGATGACCCACGCACACTCTCTGCTGGCCCATGACCATGAGCACTTTACCCTGGAGAATGAGGAGGCTGGCGGCCAGCAGCACGTGCTGAGCGATGCGAATATTCAGCGGCAGGTAGGTGTCACTGTAGGTGTAGAGGTGACAGGCTATAACTTTGCTCTGGAGGCTGTTGGACTGGTAAGTGCAGACCTTCCACATTCATACACAGGCCAGCCCCGGGGAGGGGGTGGAGCTCTTCTCCATGTACCAAACCCACCACTCGGCCGGACCCATGCTGCCACTCCCGGGGTGCCTGGGGCTATCGGCACCCCAGGGGGCGTGGCCGGGCCCATGCCACCGCTCCCCCGGGTGCCTGGGGCGATCGGCCACCCGGGGGGCGTTGCCGGGCCTCTTCTGGGGGTCCCGGGGGTGATCGGCCACCAGGGGGGGCGTGACCCGGCCCTTCCCTCCCCTCCTGGGGTCAGGGGTCCATCGGCCACTTGGGGGGGCGTGGCCGGCCCCTCCTGTCCCTCCCGCCGCTCCCGGGGGTCCCAGGGGCCGAGGCTTTCCGGGCCTTGGGCACCAGCGGGGAGCCTGCACCGATAGCAGGAAACCACTGGGGGTCGGCTCCTGCCATCCTTAGCAAGGATGTTGGGTGCCACGGAGCCCAAGGCCACCGCCCGGAGCCAAGCCCCGACCCTGAAAAAGGCAGAAGGCAGTGGCCACAGCCAAGGCCTGGGTCCCTGGTGCCGGCAGAAAACTGGTGCAGGCAGCCAGGTGAATGAAGGTCTATTGCAAGAATTTTCGTGCAAACGGGCTACTAGTTTTGAAATAAAAACAATAAAAAAAACTTAGGAAGCAATGGAGGATTAATTCTGGCACACAAATATGTTTCAATACTTAGTATTAAAGTAATTAATTCCCTGTAGAACCCAGCAGACATGAGAGGAGAAGAGAATTAAGTATCATGGGAAAAGGTCATGGTGGGTTGAATTTAAAATGAAAATAAGATTCCTGATTGAGGTGGCTTAGCTGGGTGGGCATTGTCCTGTGCACCAAAAAGTTGCCGGCTTGATTTCTGGTCATGACACATATCTGAGGTGCTAGCATGGTCCCTTTTAGGGGGGCATGCAGGAAGCAGCTGACAGATGTTTCTATTCTCCCTCTTCCTTCTTCTATCTCTAAAATTCAGTTAAAATTCATAATACAAAATTAAAAATAAATAAAATGAGGATAAGAAAATTATAAGTGTGTAGCAGGATCTTATTTTTGCCCATTCTGAAATACACTGGGAAGATAAAACAAGATGGCATCTGCTGGGATTACCAGGGATATTTCTATATTTTAAGTTGGAGATAAATGGGGGCATAAAGAGCAATACAAGAATAGAAATGAACAAAGGGTGAACAGGAGTGGGCATCGAAGCCAGTGCATGGAGAGCTTTGAGGGGTTCGGGCTTTATTCTGAGGGACCCCCAGTGGGAGGGACAGGAGGAGAAAATGCCCAAGCTGATAGCAGAAATTCCTTCTCATGGCCAGATATTAATGGAAGATGCCTTATTTATAAAGATCATTCTTTTGAGCCAGATAGCCCTGAACAAATTATGTGGAAGGACCACTTTAAATGGCATGGTGGGCCTCATTGGTATGTCTCAGTTGTTGATAGTCAACCTCTGAACCAGGAGGTCAAGGTTCAATTCCTGGTCAGTTGGATACTCTATTCTCAGTAGGACTGGTGCAGTAGGCAGCCAATCAGTGTTTTTCATCATTGATGTTTCTTCTCCCTCTCCCTGTCCCTTCCTCTCTCTCTCTGAAATCAATAAAAACATGTTTTTAAACTAGACAAGTCTTACATAAAAGATGAACAATTAAAGTGGCCTACATTCACCTCTCTGCAGGACTGCTGATGACAGTTAACCTGTTCACAGAGCAAATGAATGGATTACATAGACACGCCCCCACCCCAAGAAATCTCAGGGCTCTCTTAACGAGGGTAAAAAATAAAGCGCAATGGTTACCCAACCAATACAGAAGGCAGGAGGAGGACGTCTCAGAGGTACAAATGGTAGCAACTGCCAGGCTGTAACAGAGATGAGGAAACCAAACATTTTTATGTTTCCATGGCTCCCAGGGCAGGCCTGTAGGCCTGTGACAATAGGCTCCTTAAAGGGCCAGAGTCACTGAACAGGTCTTCAAGAGTTGAAGTCTTTCTACTGTATAAATGTCCTTTTTAAGGTCTTAGACCAAATAGTCACTGTAATCCATCCAAGTCTTAAGTAGAAACCCTGGAAGAAGAGCCACGGAAATGGGGAGCAAGTGTTATGATAGGTAGCCAGGGCCAGGGCAAGGGGGCGAGGGGGCGTGCGATACCAGATCAGTCCTTGGACCAGGAACTTGGGATGAAACTGACTTGGGTCCTGGCTGTCACCGGACTCTGCTTCCAGTTGGACCTTACTGTCTCCCTGGAAGAGTTCCTGCTAGGAAATTACACGGGTCAAGTGAGCTGGGGATGGAGGTGGGCGGGAGAAGAAAGGGCCAAAGGGGGTGGCAAACAGGGAGAACAAGGAAGAGAAAGGGCAAAGTGACTCCTGAGTCAGGAAACAGTCAGCTCACTGGGTGGGCACTGAGACAGGCACCTGCTGGTGTCCCTGAGCCCAGGCGCTGCCTCTGCTGGGTCTCCCTCCTCAAGTGCTCTCACAGGGACCCCTCCCTGCCTGGTGCCCCCACAGAGTCCCGACACTGTCCCACGCTGACCCCCAAACCAAAGGCCACATGGCAGCCTCTAGCTCCTGGGCACCTTGGAAGGATTCCCAGGGAGGAGGAAGAATGAGAGAAATATCACCGCCCTCAGGCGCCCTCGCTTTGTGCTGCCCTGATGGGAAATGCACAGGGCACATTCTCTTGCCTTATTCCTGTGAAAAAATAATTAAGTGAGAACCTTAAACAGTCATTCCCAAAGAGCCCTTGACAAGGGCTAGGAACTCTTTTCCCAGCTTCCCCAGAGCACACCCCGCCATGGTGGCCGCCTCACCTGCTGTGTCTGAACCCTTATGACCTGTCCACTTGCTCTCTGTTGACAGTGAAGGCAAAGAGGGGTCAAGAGACAGCTTTCCACAGCCCCAGAGGTTCAATCATTCTCCTTTTGGACCAGCAGGAGGCAGGCGCACTTCCCTCAGCAGGGTATCATGTTCCAGAAATTGGTCCTCATCAGAAGCATGTCTCCCAAGAGCTTCCTTTTTCAAATAACCACAGGTTTGACTCACTTAAATAACACACGTCCTGTTTCAAACTTATATGTCCTGTCAGTCTGTTAACAAGGCCTACTTCGGGGACAGATTTCATGGGGGGAAACATGGTGTTTACCTAGGAACCATATCCCAGCCTTCCAGACCTGCAAGGAGAATGGGTAAGACTTGACTGCAGGCCAGCCCTGAAAATCCCATGGAACCCAAAGGCTCCTTTCAAACCCCTGTGATGGGGGCCAGGGACTCTCACTCAATGCAGAGGCTGTGACTTCCTCCCAGTTCTAAGGACATTGTGCAAATCACAGCAGACAGAGAAGGGGCATCTACCACTTTACACTTGCTCTATCAGAGGGAAGAGGGAAGAATCCCTTGCCCATAGCCAAAGGATCCAATGAATATTCTGGGGTCCACAGGCAATGTCTTTGGAACACATGTTTAAGTAACTGATATACTTATGCTCCAAGGGGAAATTTTGTCACACACTCTGCTCTCAGAGACATAAGTATTCTTTGAGAAGAAAGTCATTTCACGTCAGCCCTTGGATTTCTCTGCTGTAGCTCTCACATTAAAGTGAGTCTGTCTCAATTTAAACCTATTAATGACCTCCCCCAGTTAATTGTTGAGTTTTAAGTCAGTCCTTTGAAACTTCTGAGGTGCTGTGAGCAATGAAACAGAGGGTGTGGGTAAAGTGTATGTTATGGCCCCGCAGTACTTGACTAGATATATTAGAAGCACTTCTCACATGAAAGATATCTAGTTAATATGACCTGAAAGAAGCCATCAGTAAGAGAGTGAGCTGAAGTTGTCTCTCCTGAAATGCCTATAAACATGATTTTGGATTGTAATGAGATGAGGATGTTAGTAGAGGAGCGGGCAGGGGCGGGGGGAGCTTACAACTTACCCAGGAAGTGAGTTGGACCACCCATGAAGCATGGAAGAGAAATGTGTTGTTGTTGTTTTTTTTCACACAGGGTATACCTATGGAGTGAGGTTCTGAGGGCAGTTACCTAGATTTGTAGAAACAAGACCTATGCTGACTCGGAATCCAGTTAAGCTTTAAGAGATAGGTAGCAATTTTAAACACAGGACAATTGGCTCATTTTCTTCAGCAAACCAAAATCTTTTTATGAAAATAGCAAAGAAGGTGTGGAAGGGGGAATGCTTTCAATTGAGCCTTAAGAGGCAGCCTGAACATCTTATGCAATAAAAGAAATAAAATTGTACAATTATTTTTGTAAATATATTATTTTTTATTTCAGAGAGGTGTGGAGAGGGAGAGAGAGAGAGAAACATCAATGATGATAGAGAATCATTGATAGGCTGCCTCCTATATGCCCCCACTGGGCATCCAGCTCAAATCCTGGGTATGTGCTCTTGACCAGAATAGAACCTGGTACCTTTCAGTCCGCAGTCCGATGCTATATCCACTGAGCCGAACCAGCTAGGGCTGTACAATTATTTTTAAAGCTTTAAAAATTCTAATAAGAGTTTGATAATAACAACAAAAGGTTGTTAACGTAAAAGGTGTACTGTCATTTTGCAGGGAAATGTCCTTTTTTTAGACACTACTTTTGAAGTGTATAAGGATGAAGGAATGTGATGTCTGGGATTTGCTTTAGGTCTTCAGAGAAAGAAAAATAGATGAAAAGAAGGGAAGGAAGGAGAGAGAAAATGATTATGGCAGAATCATAATAACTTCTGAGTCTGGTAATGGAAGGCGGATTCCTTCCACTATTTTGCTTTTGCACATTTGGGAAAATTGCCTGTACAGGTGGAGTGGAGAGGTGTTAGGGCCATGGCATAGAAGGTCTGGTTGGTTGTTTGTAGTGGCAGTTTGAGAGGGAGCTGTGAGAATCCGAGCAACTCTCATTTTCACACAATAGGTATATAACCTTGATTATCTATACTAATAATAGAAAAAATATGTAAATTGACCGTACCAAGGAGATGCCCACAGCCAATCAGAGATGAGCATGCAAATTAACCAGGGAGAGATGGCCGGGCCCGTGAGCAGAGGGCACGGCCACAGGCATCGAGTGGCTGGGAGCAGGGCGGGATGCCCGCCCTTTCTCTGTAGTGACTCGGGGGGCATTCCAGCTCCTAGGAAGCTCAAGGCCTATGCACGCATGTGCTGAGCAGCCTGGGGCAGGGTAAGATGCCAAGCGGCCGTGGTCCCGGGGACGACACTGGATTGGCTGGTCCTGTCAGCCCTGCCTGGAGGTGGCTGGAGTTCACAGTCCTCTTGGATTGTGCAGCCCCTGGACTGGAAGTGGAAACCAAGAGCTCGCGGAGCACCAGGAATTCTGGGAATCGTAGGTCTGTTGGCTGGCGCATTGCGGGATCTCCAAAACACTAGAGCAAAGTGAGCCTCGAGCAAGTTACTGTTGTGGGTAGGGGATGGAGGGAAAGCAAAGGTGAGAGGCATAAGTAAAGTCACAGTGTTGAGGAAATATTAAAGGGAAGATATCCTGTGACTTCTAGGAAATCTCCACAATTGGACCAAAGGGAAATAAAAAGGAAAGGACCTCTATTATTCTGTGATCACCAAACCAAACTGGGTTGGGGTCTCAGAAAATCCGCTCATATGATTTCAAAGACAGACAGAAATTATGGGATTGGAGAGGGCTCCCCTGAAGGTTCCCAGATTGGAGAGGATGCAGGTGGGCTGAGGGACCCACTCCTTGTGCACAAATCTTTGTGCACCGAGCCCCCAATAATTAAGACAGGTGGACAGTGGTGTTGTTTTTTTTTAATGGAAGTTCATTAACCAATCAAGGATCTCAACTTGGACATAAACAAATGCCCACTTTCTGCTCAAAATGGCCTTTTCTATGGTCGTGAGTCCTTGCAACCATTTCCTAGAGCATCCTGATAAAACTTTACCCCGATAAACTGGCCATTGTGGATTTACAAAGCTTTGAAACTGGGAATTTCTCATTTCTGAGACCTGGGGGTACACTTGGTTGTTGGGGGGAAGCTGGTAAGAGAGGGTAAACAGCCCACTCAGCAGCATCAGGATGGCAGCCAGAACCGCCATGGGGACGGTGCTGCCGATCTCCTGCTTGTTGGGCCTGAAGGGGATGTGGAAGGATGGCGGGAAGCATATGCCCTCTTCATTCATCACAGAGTGGTAGTTCCAGATCACAGCCATGAAGATAAATGCGCCAGCTATGATGCTCAGGACACTGGAAGAGAAGAACAGATTGCAGGTGTTTTTCTTCTGAAGATGATCAAAGCACACTTTCTGCAGGCCCATGACCGTGAGCACTTTCCCCAAGAGAGCCAGGAGGTTGGCAGCCAGCAGCAGGTGCTGAGCGATTCGAATACTGATTGGCATGTAGGTGTCACTGTAGGTGTAGCGATGACATGCTATGGCTCTGCTCTGGAGGCTGTTGGACTGGTAAGTGCAGACCTTCCACATCCCTACACAGGCCAGCCCCGGGGAGGTGGCAGAGCTGTTCTCCATGTACCAAACCTGCCACTCCGCCAGGCCCATGCAGGTCATGGAGAAGATCCATCCTGTGGTGGTGACAATGAAACCCACTACTTGGCAGTTGGCACTGTGGACCAGCGTGTTCATGGCCATGTATCCCGGGAAACTGCAAACCAATAGAGAGGGTCATGGGGGTGGGACAAACCGTCCTGGAACTGCGCCCTGGGGATGAGCAGGGCTATATTGGAGAGGGAAATGCTATATTCCTGAATAGAGATACTTGACCCCCATACTCGGCTGGCGAAGGGTCCTTGGACAATTTTTACTAAAAGCCTTAAAATATGCACTCTTTCACCCTGAAGCATACCTACCTGGTTAGAGTGTCTTCTCAATAGTCCAAAATTGCTACATGGTGCGGGGGCCTGATGCGGCGGGGATCTCCCTTTTCCGTGGCCAGCACGGAGAGAGATGAAACTGGTTCTTGATAGAGGCGTCCAGGGATTGAGAAATAAAGAAATAAAGAGACACAGAAGTAGATGCAAGCTGGGTGCCAGGTGGGTCGCTGACCTCTTCTGCTGGAGAGACAGACGACTCCCTGAGCCACACAGCACATTTATTTATACTCCCATATACAAGGGGGGTTCACTGGAAAACTTAAGATTAAAGGAGCTTGGGAGGGCCCAGGTCTATTTCATTTCCTCTTTTCTGGTGGTAGACTGGTTCCCACATCTCAAAGCCCTCTTCCGGAACCTAGACAAAGGTAAGCCAGGAAATGACAACACCTCCGCACTCCTGGGGCGGGGTGCAACTAATATGACTCTGTCAAATATCTTGGGCTCAGCAATCTAAAGAATGTCCATGTGTCTTCCCAGGGGGCCCTCTACATCTCCCCCATTTTTAATTTTTTTTAAAAAAATATCTTGCATTTACAGACCAGAAATAAACATATAAGAATGAAAAATGTTTGAGTCCCAATTTCAATGTTCAGCAGTTCCTCATGTGTACATGTCAGCAATGATATCTGGATGGTGGACAAACGGTGGCGATGCAGGCCCGACAGTCTCTGGTTTGGTCCTGGGCATCCTGCAGTGAGGCACAGCTGCTGACTGCTAGCACGGCAAAGCGTCATCAGCGTCTTCCATCCCTGGACTGTTTCTCCTCTTGTCTTCATGGTTGGAGCAGACCTGACAACTCCTCTCCTGCAGGAATCCACATGGTCTTGGAGTTGTTTTCTGAAAATATACAAACATATTCTCGACCAAAAGTTAGTAAAACAATCCTTTCTATAGATTTGACTTGGGATCCTTTTCATTTTTTGCCCAAAATGATTTTCCTTTGGCTTATTCTGATACCAAGTGTGTTTTTTCATAGGTGTCCTGCTCTTAGTATTATAAATGAAAATTAGTTTTCAAAGTAAAAATTTTTCTGGATATTTTTCCTTACATAATATTTTTCCACTATCCCCCCTTTGTTTTTGATTTAATTATTAGGAGGCTTTTGCAAAATTTTTATAATGCAGTCTTGATCACTTTAAGTTTTAATTTTTTGCACAAAAATATGACTGCTTTTAGGTTCATTACATGTTAAGTAATTTTACCATGAAATGAACTACCAATAGAAATTTTAGTTAATACTTTAGGAACAGCCTTTTGCACAATTAAATTTTCTTGAATATTCAATTATTCCATTTAGCCAATTTAAATTAATCTGAAAATTTGACTATTTTACTGTTAAAATTTTAATACTCTAAACAACAATCTTAGTTTATCCTGTAAATGTTAATGGAAAGGTTTATTTGTATCCTTGAGAAAGCCCTGAGCATTCCTGGATTTAGGCTGGATTTAGACATAGGGCAGCTGCCATGGGCCAACTCTCTGTTGCCTGGGTCCCAATCCAAGCTGGGCCATGTCTCTCTGTTATATGGGTCTCTTTCCGATTTGAGCTGGGCCAAGTCTCTGTATGTTGCCTGGGTCCCGATCTGAGCTGGGCATGGGAAGCACGAAGCAGCCATGGGGCAGGAGACCTCCCTCAGAAGGGGCAAGTGTTCAAGCCCCTGCAATGTTGGGGGGGTGAGGTTCTGTGCCCCACCTCTGTTGACCCCCAAATTCTCTCCTGATGGCCCCTTGCGACTGTGCCTGTCTTAGGTTGTTCCTCCCTTGAGGAATCTTACCCGTCTTTGACTAACCAGCCATCCTCCGGGGCCAAGCAGGGTGATGTGAGGTTCAGTTCTGTCTCCTTGGTAGCCTATGCCCCTATGGCCTCCATGCCCAACACCTGCCTTGGGATCCCCTCGCCCGCTGGCGGGGCCCTGGCATTGATCACATATCTTGGGGAACCCAGGTTTCTTCTCCATGGAGGGCCCAGCTCATGCCATTGTGCGAGAGACAGATCCGTGGTACCAGCCATCACGAGGCTTCAACCTCGGCATGAACTGAAAACTCAGGCAACAGCTGTGGGAGGGTCCCTCTTGGCAAAAAGGACCAATATAGAATGCTCAATTGCCTTCCCAAGGGGCCTTCCACACAGTGGAAGGGATTAAATCCTTTCATGTCCTTTTTAAATTGCTGCCAATCATTCAAAGAATTAGTTTGTAAGTTTGTTTGGTATAAAATATCAAAAACTATAATGACATTGTAGAATAATATCATGTAAGGATGTCCTTTGCTCTAGGCCATGGCAATCCAATTTCAAACTGGCTGTCAATTATTTAGTTACTCTGTTTTGCCATTTTTGGGGCCAAAACCTTCATAACATTTAAAGTATATTTATTAATTTTTATTTGATAAGGCTTTCCATGCAATTTCAAGTATATTAGATCTTTTTCTAAAAAGATTTCCTTTAAGAAGAGAGGATAAATTTCTTGTATTACTCCGGGCCCTTGGAGCTTTCCAAGAATCATCTCTGTTAAGACCTTGAAATTTTAACATGGTAAAAAACCATCAAATATATATATATATATATATATATATATATATATATATATATATATATATATATATATATCTGTATATGATTTAAAGATTATAATACTTTTTTTATAATTATCTTAATATATCAAATTTAAACTTTTAGAGCTGGCCAGTCAAATATTTTTAGCATGTCCTAGATTAATAACACAATAACACTTTATATTTCTAAGAATAAATACAAGACATAATTAATTAAGAGTTTCAATTCTGATCTCTAGGTTTCATGCAATGCATACTCAGATCAACATTTCAGTATTATAACAATTCAATACAGTTAGATCATTTAAATTTATCATTTGATTTAGTAAACTTCCAAGTTCTTTTAAAATTTCCAGCCAATAGGCCTGGCCCAGCCTCTAAATTTCAAAACGGTCACAATTTTCCTGCTGGGGAAGTCAAGAAGCAAACTCTCAGTCATTCATATGTAAACTTGACTATTTTCTTCCTGCTATTTACTTGCCTCTGGTGGGAAATTTCAAGAGTTACTTTAGATGTCTTGGGAAACTGGCCTGTATTTCTTTCTCTGGTTCATCTTTGCCATTTTTAAGGCCAAAACAGTCTCGGGTTTTTATTCTGTACACAGCAAAAAGTCAAGTTCAGCTCAAAACTATGCGCACTCGTTTTTAAACTGGCCTTTTCCCTTTACATGTGCACAGAAACCCCAGATGCATTTATGAATTTGTAAAAGCTTTAAGTCATTAGCTGGAAAATAAATAAAGATGGCGAAGATGAGGCCTCTCAAAGTGGCCTTTCCCCCACCTCCTTGTTTCTTCAGGGGAAGTTTCAGTAATGGTCTGGCATCTATTGTTTTTATTTATTTTTTTACTTTTGCAATTTTTATATATTTTTATTTTTTAAGGAAAGAAAAAGAGTTTTAAGATAAAAGAATTATTGGCAGTTGCTGAGAAGTTCCTTTTATCCTTTTCTACCTGGTTACAAGTAGTTTACACATGGAGGCAGAGGAGGTGCAGATGGTATTCTTAGAGACTTGCACCCTTCCACTGCACCCCACATAGACATTCTTAAGCTCTCCTGTGCTGAATCAAGGCCATCACCAATTGAAATAGGAATTTTTTTCTGGACTTTTGCTGAGTATTGGTCACACAACTGCTTTCTAACCTTTTCCCAGGTTTCATCAACAAAACTTAAGAAAGAAATCAAGAATCTGACTATTCTTAACAGCATCTTTGAGCTATGAGCATAGTTTAAAGCATTTTTAAGGATTACCCACGTTTTACACCCGGCTAATTCAAATTTTACAACAATCCACTCCTTACCTTAAGTCTGTGGTGCGCGCACACTTCTAGGAGCGATCCCTTGCCTCTTGCCTCTCGTTGGGCACCAATATGCGGGGGCCTGATGCGGCGGGGATCTCCCTTTTCCGTGGCCAGCACGGAGAGAGATGAAACTGGTTCTTGATAGAGGCGTCCAGGGATTGAGAAATAAAGAAATAAAGAGACACAGAAGTAGATGCAAGCTGGGTGCCAGGTGGGTCGCTGACCTCTTCTGCTGGAGAGACAGACGACTCCCTGAGCCACACAGCACATTTATTTATACTCCCATATACAAGGGGGGTTCACTGGAAAACTTAAGATTAAAGGAGCTTGGGAGGGCCCAGGTCTATTTCATTTCCTCTTTTCTGGTGGTAGACTGGTTCCCACATCTCAAAGCCCTCTTCCAGAACCTAGACAAAGGTAAGCCAGGAAATGACAACACCTCCGCACTCCTGGGGCGGGGTGCAACTAATATGACTCTGTCAAATATCTTGGGCTCAGCAATCTAAAGAATGTCCATGGGTCTTCCCAGGGGGCCCTCTACAACATGGATCCCCGGTCAGTGCACATACAATAAGCCACCAATGATTGCAACAGTCAGTGGAACACCAAGTCAATGTTCCTCCCTCCCTCCTTCCCTCCCTCTCTCTCTTCTTCCTCTTCTCTCTCTCTTCCCCCTCCCTGTCTCAAAAATCAACAAAAATACATTCAAACTTTCGAACAGGCAGTTGCACGTATGGGCATTTGTTGAAAGACCCAATTAAGATTGGTGACAAATATTTTACAATAGAGATGGGCATCACAGCGCTGTGTGACATTGAACAATGGGAAACCATGTCAAGGCCAACAGTAGGGTTTGGTGAAATAATGTATGCTACAACCATACAATGGAGCTCCATACCAAACTTACAAGTGCAGCCCAGTTGCACTTGGTGTGATGTTTGGTGTCTGGCCCTTCTCACCTTGCATAATGTTTTCAAGGTTCATCTGTATTGTAGCTTCTGGGAGCAGATCAGTCCTTTCAATGGCAGAGCCGTCTTCATTGTATGGATGTACTACAGTTTGCTTATCCCTTGTCAGTTAGGGGACATTTAGATCCATTTTAAGTTTTGGCTCTTACAAATTCCGTTACGGTGAAGATTAGTGTCTAAAAGTCTGCATGGGTGTATTTTCTCATTTCTGGAGTGTAGATAGGTAGGAGTGAGACCTTGCGTGGTTCACGCTGTAACTGTATGTGTGTTTAACTTTGAACAAAGTACTAAGCTGTCTTTCTAAGCGGCTGCCCTTTTGCAGTGAATGTAGGAACTGCCTGTTGGTAGTTTCATACATTCTCACCAGCTATATATTCAGATTCTAATTTCTCCACACCTTCTCCAACATTTAGCAGTTTTTCATTGCACAATGGAATATTAGGGACCTATCAAAAAGAAGGATCTCTTAGCCTTTGAGACAGGATGGAGGGACCTGGAAAGTATCATGCTAAGCAAACTTAGTCAGTCAGAGAAAGACAAGTATCCCATGATCTCACTCTAATGTGAAATCTCATGAATAAAATAAACTGATGTACAGAGTGGATCCAGAGACGTGGAAGCATGGATAGAGGGAAGAGTCTTGGAAGAAAGGCAAGGGAAAGTGGTGGTTGGGAGGTAATTAACTAAGGACCTTGTATGCATATGCAGAACCTATGAACGCAGACATAGGGTGCTGAAGCCCTGGGGTGTGGGACAGGATGTGCTGGAGGGGGTTGATTGGGGGGGCAGGAATGGGACAGGTGTAATCTTTCAACAATAAAGATTTTTAAAAAAAACATTGATGAACAATATAGATCCAGAGACATGGAAGCATAGAACAGAATGCTAAATCTCTGAGGGATGGTGTGTGTGTATGTGTGTGTGTGTGTGTGTGTGTGTGTGTGTGTGTGTGTGTGTGAGTGTGTGTGTAGAGGGGTGGGGCGATGGGATGAGATTAACCATAGAATGTATATGCATAACCCATGGATATAGGCAATAGTTCAGTGAATGCCTGGGGAGGGTGCAGTTAATGGGACAAGGAAAGGGGACATCTATAATACTTTCAACCACAAAGAGAAACTTAAAAATAAAATAAAATGTAATGTGACCAAAGGGAAGATGTCCACAATATACCAAGTTCAAGCAGCATGTTACAAACTCGTACACACAATGGGATCATAGAGATGGTGAGCTTTAAAGCTATTAATATTGTGCAGAATCACATTCATATAGAAACTTGCACCAAATCTAAGTGTACAGCTCAATGACCAGTCCAGGGGTAAATGCACCTGTCATCACCGCTAAGCATAAAAGAGATAATATGACCTGAGGCTATGATTTCAGAGAGAAAGTGAGAGGGAGAGAGAGAGAGAGAAGCATCAATGAAGAGAGAGATTTATGGATGGGCTGCCTTCTGAACATCCCCTGCTGGGGATCAAACCCGCAACCTGGACATGTGCCCTGTCTGGGAATTGAACCATGACCTCCTGATTCATAGCCCCATGCTCAGCCACTGAAACACACTGACCAGGCTGATTGTTTAAATAATCTGTGGCTGTATGAAACTTACAGTTATGTGTTATGAGTATAATTTTTTGAAATAAAAACAATAAAAAAACTTAGGAAGCAATAGAGGATTAATTCTGGTACACAAATATGCTGCAATACCTAGTATTAAAGTAATTAATTCCCTTTAGAACCCAGCAGACATTAGAGGAGAAGGGAATTCAGTATCATCAGAAAAGTTCATGGTGGGTTGAATTTAAAATGAAAATAAGATTCCTGGTTGATGTGGCTTAGCTGAGTGGGCATTCTCCTGTGCACCAAAAAGTTGCCGGTTTGATTTTCGGTCACAACACATATCTGAGGTGCCAGCATAGTCCGTGTTAGGGTGCATGCAGGAAGCAGCTGACAGATGTTTCTATTCTCCCTCTCCCTTCTTCTCTCTCTAAAAACCCAGACTTGCCCTGGGTTTTGTGTCTTAAGAGTGGACAACACCAAGCCAGTTCCGGGAGAGCACTTAAGTGGACACAGGTGAAGGTCACTCTGGGGTGTTGGCTGTATGGAGGGCCACCCTGTGGGGCAATACAACCAAGTGAAAGGGAGATGTCATACTGTGCGGTTGGATCTCATAGTCAACGGACAGTCATCTCTCCAGCAAGAAACAGGCTCCCTGTCCACATGCCACTGCATTCTAGCCCTCATCTGTCTCATTTGGCTCACTGATGGCCTGCCAGAGGAGCACCTGTGAAGAAGGCCACACACCCAGGCCCAGGGGCAGGGCTCCATGGGTGCCTCTCATCTCCCTTAATGTGAGGTCGTCAGTCCTGCTTTTTCTCCTTCTACTGCCTCTCATGCAGTGCCAGCCACTCATGTGCTTCCTGCTCTCTGCTGGGTGTCAGTAGCTTCCTAGCTTGCCACACAAAGCACCTGGCCCTTCTTTCTTTTTATTGCCGTTACTTTATTTTCTTCTTCATTCCCCTCTTCTAGTTTGGGCCCATCAAGTTGGGAGCATATTTTACCATTTCTTAAGTACATTTCCTATTAATTTCAGAGAGGAAGGGAGAGGGAGAGAAGGATAGAAACCGAAATAATGAGACAAAATCATTGGTTGGCTGTCTCCTGCACATGCCCCCTGGAGAGTCAGTCCTGAACTCAGGCATCAGTCCCAACTGAGAATTCAATTATGTCCTCTTGGATTATAGGTCTACTGAGTCACACTGGCCAGGCACACTCTGCTACTTCTATTGGGGAGAGAAAATGCTGAAATATCTATTAAAAGACAGTGAGCCCGCCAAACCCCAAGAAAGAGGATCAGAGAACAAGAAAATGCTTCTCTGTTACCTCTCTCTCTCTCTCTCTCTCTCTCTCTCTCTCTCTCGCTCTCGCTCTCGCTCTCTCTCTTTCTCTCTCTGTCTCTCACTTGCACCTTGTCTTTCCATCTCCACTTGACAGGGAACAGTGTCCATGATGGGAATCAGAACCTCTGGAATTTGAGGAAAAGTATAAAAATGGGTAGGTTCTGGGGGAGGAAGGGCGTGGGCTAAATGTCACATGATCTGGGTGTTGGTTGCTCACCACAAATAGAGACTGTGTCCCATTACCTTGTGTTGAGATTCACTTGTGGGGCTAAGTTATGTAAAGCACTTGTCAGCATGTCCTATTCTGGAATTGCCCACTGTTATTAGCATTAATAGTGATTATTAGCCACCAGATGTAAGTTAACAAAGAAAAGTGAAAGTCAGTGCACCCTGGCCAGTGTTGCTAGGCATCATCCTGTGCATTACAAAGGTCACCTGTTCGATTCCTGGTCAGGGTATATGTCCAGGTGGCAGATCTGGTCCCCAGGCAACCATTAATGTTTCTGGCTCAATGTATGCTTCTTTGTCTTTCTCTCTACATTCATCTCTCTCTAAAGAATCAATTTAAAAACCCACCACATTAAAATAAGACAAAACAAAAGAAAACTCATTGCTGCATGTTGTCTCTCAACAGGGTGTCCTGCAATTCACACTTTATTTGTTCTGGACACCACAACTGAGAAATCCAGCAAAATTCTTCATTAGAATCTGGATTTTTCCATCAATATATTCAAAAAGGCACAGTAACAAGGCAATGAGGCTTAGAAAGTGAATGTTTAGATAGAGACATCATCTGTGAAGATGGGCATACAAGGACCCTGGGTAGTTGGTGACTGCTGGTGCACAGGGATCCTATACATGAAGGCCCTGTAAATGGGGGTCTCCAGGCCATCAGAAAGCAAGCAGGGAGAGTAAGGCACACATAGTCGGTTGCTTACTATTGAATTTACCCCAGAACCCACCAATCTGCACAGCAGTCAGGCAGGTTGGACTTAGGGCAGCTGGGAGACAGGGTTGTTAAAGGGAAGTGTCTTAATAAAGAAGAGCCAAAGCCTGGCCTGCTTGGCTCAGGGGTTAAGTTTCGACCTATGAACCAGTAGCTCAGGGTTCAATTCCCAGTCCAGGACATGCCTGGGTTGTGCTCCAAGCCCAGTAGATGTCTTGTAGGAAGCAGCCAATCAATGATTCTCTCTCACCATTGATGGTTCTAACCCTTTCCTTCCTCTCTGAAAACAATAAAAATAAATATATCTGAAAATATAAAATAACTTAGGGTTTTAATACCCATAATGTCCATTTAAGAAACACAAAAAGAAGCCTTTTGTCATAGTCAGAATTTTTATGCTGTTCCTTCCTCTCCTTTAATCTTCCTTTCTAGTCCACTTCCCCAGAGGATTGTATATAATGTGTTCTATTCTATACTGGGAAGTTTTGTAATGTTTGCCTTCATGTTTTTTTCTGCAATAAAATACATTATCAATTCAAACCTACAATGGTATAATTTAGATGAGTAAATTTGATGTGCAAGTGGCTTTATTAAGTGTTTCACCAATCCAGTAGCATACCAGGTAGCAATGAAAAAGGGTCTCACTGAGCCAATCCGAACAGGGCTTATTCCCTCACTTCCCCCCAATCTAACATGCTAGACTTTAAAGTCCTTAAAAAAATGAGGTTCCAGCTTCCAAATTTTTCAATGAACTTCACATACACTATTCTAATAAAATTAATTTTAAGAAACCACACATTTTTGTGGTAATTTTAAAAATTCGTGTTGGAAGTTTTGTTGATAACTATACACTCAACAAGCCAAGAGGTGAGTTTTTGAAAACCTTTCCTGTTCATGGTTTTTGTTTACATTCATTGATAAAATTACTGAGGCCTCATGATAACTCGAAGTTTGGGTGAGCATACCCTTTATGGTACATTAAATGTCAAATAGTTGAAGAAAAAGAGCATGAGTAGTTCTACCATAAAATACATATCACTATCAAGGGGCACTTTTGTTCATTTCATTCAGAGGTGTAATCAGGAAAGATAACTGGTTCAGTTTAAGTGCAATCTCTGTTTCATTCTTATTCCCATATCAGTCAGATGCTGATGACATTTCAATAAGCAAAAGGATGCTTACATTTAGATTTCTCCAAACATTGATATCATTCCATATATAATTTTTCTTCCGACTTATACTATTCCTTTAAAGGTTGAGGACATACAAAATGCCATGGGAAGGAGGTGAACAATTGTTTTGCAGACTTGTTGGAATTTCCTCGACACTTTTTTTCATTTAGGTTTTCCAAGGCGAATACTTAATTTGTTTCATGCACTGGGCCATTAGTATCTATGCTAATAAAAGAGAAACCTGCAAATTAACCATCACTCCACTATGCCAAGCCACACTCACCAGCCAATCAGGAGCAAGTGTGCAAATTAACCCAAACAAGATGGTGGCAGCCATGGAGCTGGAGGAAGCAGGAGGCTTGGGTTGCCCCTGGCAATGGAGGAAGCCAAGCTTCCCGTCTGCCCTGGCTGGCCCTGTCATCTGCTCAAGGCTACAAAGTTTCAATTACAGAACATAAAAAATCCCAGATACTTGCTCCCAGGTGGCCCTGGTCTCCACTCAAGGAGGTGCTGAAAAGAAATAGAAAAAAAGGTGGGTCTAGGACCTTCGGTCGCCAGCAAGGGGTGATCAGGCCAGGATGGGATGGCAGGGGTCGTTGGGGGTAAGCAGACTAGCAGGGGGGCCAGTTGGGAATGAGTAGGTCATCAGTGGGGGTCAGTTGGAGATGATCAGGACAGCAGGGAGGAGGTTGGAGTGAGCAGGCCAGCAGGGGGACAGTTGTGGGTGAGGAGGCGAATGGGGAGGCAAGAAGGGGGTGAGAAATCCAGCAGGGGGGCATTTGGGGACAAGCAGGCCAGCAGGGGAGCAGTTGGGGGTGAGGAGGCAAGTGGGGAGGGAAGAAGGGGGTATGAAGTCCAGCAGGGGGGCATTTGTGGACAAGCAGGCCAGCTGGGGGGCAGTTGGGGGTGAAGTATGAAGGGCCAGGTGCTTTGTGTTGCAAGATAGGAAGCTGCTTACACCCAGCAGAGAGCAGCAAGCACATGGGTGAGAGGCAGTAGGAGAAAAAGCACGACTGACTCCCTCACATTAAGGGAGATGAGAGGCACCCATGGAGCCCTGCCCCTGGGCCTGGGTGTGTGGCCTTCTTCACAGGTGCTCCTCTGGCAGGCCATCAGTGAGCCAAATGAGACAGATGAGGGCTAGAATGCAGTGGCATGTGGACAGGGAGCCTGTTTCTTGCTGGAGAGCTGACTGTCCTTTGACTATGGGATCCAACCGCACAGTATGACATCTCCCTTTCACTTGGTTGTATTGCCTCTCAGGGCGGCCCTCCATATCCCCAACTCCCCAGAGTGATCTTCATCTGTGTCCACTTAAGTGCTCTCCCAGAACTAGCTTGGTATTGTCCACTCTTCAGACACAAAACCCAGGGCAAGTCTGTGGCTCAGAGTTGTTGTACATCCTCCTTGATTGACGGAAAGGAGGGACATGTGGGGAGAGTCTTCTCACATTATGACTTAGCCTCCACAAAGGGTTTCATATTCTTAATACAGGACACGGATACTAAGCAAAGGTTTATGCCAGCTTAGCATTTTGCTGAAAGGAATATAACTTTGTTTACTGGCCACAATTAATTGAATTCAATCAGGGCCTGGATCCAGGGGGATGACAGGCATGGATTTATGAGTTCAAGCCTCTGACTAGCTGGCAGGATGATGTCCCTTTCAGTACTGGGGGCCTGGCTTGTGCATAGGGAATCCCTACCATAGAGCAGTCAAAGGCCTCCAGAGTCCCCCAATCCTCTCAGCCCCCCAGCTGCCCAGGGCAGGCCAGAGGCACAGGCAAGTCTTGGTTGGCGGCTGCCCAACCTCCCAGGGCCACCCAAGGCTCAGGAAACCAGGGCCGGCCGAGGCTTGAGCTTCAGGCAGTGGTAGCAACACAGGTATGATGGGGGTTGCCTTCCCCTGATTGCCAGGCTGCCTGTTGCCACTGAGGGCTCCTGGCCTATGAGGTGGGTGGCTGGACTAAGGGACCTCCCCTCCAGTGCATGATTTTTCATGCACTGGGCCTCTTTTTGGGTAAATAACTAATGTTATACAACTACTGTGCAGAAGTGAGTGTTGCTGAAATTCTCAAAACTCCCTCTCAAACTCCCACTACACACAACCAACCTGACCTTCTATGTCATGGCCCTAACATGTCTCCACCTGTATATGCAATTTCCCCAAACGTGCAAAAGCAGAATAGTGGAAGGAATCCCCCTTCCATTACCAGACTCAGCAAGTATCATGATTCTGCCATATTCATTTTCTCTCTCCTTTCTTCCCTTCTTTTCACCTATTTTTCTTTCTCTGTAGAACTTGAAAGCAAACCCCAGACATCACATTTCTTCATCCTTATACACTTCAAAACTAGTCTCTAAAAAAAGTACATTTCCTTGCATAACCATAGTATACCTTTAAAGTTAACAACTTTCTATTGTTATCATCAAATACCAGAATTTTCAAATGCTTCAAAAATAATTGTATAGTCCTAACTGGTTCGGCTCAGTGGATAGAACATTGGCTTGCAGACTGAAAGGTCCCAGGTTCGATTCTGGTCAAAAGCACATGCCCAGGTTTGTGAGTTGGATCGCCTCTAGGGAGCAGGCAGGAGGCAGCCTATCAATGATTCTCTCTCATCGTTGATGTTTCTATCTCTCTCTCCCTCTCTGAAATAAATAAAAACATATTTTAAAAAATAAGTGTGCAATTTTATTTATAATATTGCATAAGATGTTCACTCTGCCTCTTAAGTCTCAATTTAAAGCACTCTTCTTTCCCCACCTTCTTTGCTATTTTTGTAAAAAGATTTCCGTTTGCTGAAGAAAAAGGAGCCAATTGTCCTGTTTATGAAATTACTACCTACCTCTTAAAGCTTAATTAGATTTCCTGTTGGCATAGGTCTTTTTTTCTACAAATCTAGGTAACTGCTATCAGAACCACATCTGATAGATATACCCTATATGAAAAATTATTTTTCTCCCATGCTTCATTTGTGGTCAAACTCACTCCCTAGGTAAGGTGTAATTTCCCCCTGCCCTATTAACATCCTCATCTCATTACATTAAAAAATCATGTTTATAGGCATGTCAGGAGAGACAACAACTTCAGCTCACTCACTGACTGGTGGCTTCTTTCAGCTAATATTAACTAGATGTCTTTCAGGTGAGAAGTTCCTATAAAACATCTAGTCAAGAACTTTGGGGAAATAACATACACCTGACCTACACCCTCTGTTCTATTGCTCACAACTCTGCAGAAGTTTCAAGGGACTCAATTAAAACTCAACCATTAACTGTGGGAGGTCTTAAATAGGTTTAAATTGAGACAGACTCACTTCAATTTGAGAGCTACAGGAGAGAAATCCAAGGGCTGTCATGAAATGACTTTGTTCTCAAAGAGTACTTAAGTCTCTGAGAGCAGAGTGTCTGACAAAATTTCCCCCTGGGGCATAAGTCTGTCAGCTATTTCAACCTGTGTTCCAAAGACATTGCCTGTGGACCCTAGAATATTTAATGAGTCCTTTGGCTGTGGGAAGGGTTGCTTCCTTCTTCCCTCTAATAGAGCAAGTGTAAAGTGGTAGAAGCCCCTTCTCTGCCTGCTGTGATTTTCCCCTTCTCTGCCAGCTGTGATTTGCACAATGTCCTTAGAACTGGGAGGAAGTCACAGCCTCTGCATTGAGTGAGAGTCCCTGGCCTCCATCCCAGGGATATGAAAGGCACCTCTGGGCAAGTCTGTGGCCATTGGATATTCAGGGCTGGCCTTGGGCTCAGTCTTACCCATTCTGCTTGCCTCTGTGGAATGGCTGGGATATGGTTCTAAGGTAAACACCATGTTTCCCACCATGAAATCTGTCCCCGACGTAGGCCTTGTTAACAGACTGACAGGACATATAAGTTTCAAACCAGACGTGTGTTATTTAAGTGAGTCAAACCTCTGGTTATTTGAAAAAGGAAGCTCTTGGGAGATATGCTTCTGATGAGGATCAGTTTCTGGAACCTGATACCCTGTGTAGGGCAGTGCGCCTGCCTCAGGCTGGTCACACAGGTAATTCCAGAAGCTCTGGGGCTGTGGAAAGCTGTCTCTTGACCCCTCTTTGCCTTCACTGTCAACAGAGAGCAAGTGGACAGGTCATAAGGGTTCAGAGGTAGCAGGTGAATGGGCTACCACGGCGGGTTCTGCTCTGGGGAAGCAGGGAAAAGTTCCAAGCCCTTGTCAAGGGCTCTTTTGGAATGACTTTTCAAGGTTCTCACTTTATTACTTTTTCACAGGAATAAGGAAATAGAATGTGTCCTGCACCTTTCCCATCAGGGCAGCACAAAGTGAGGGTGCCTGAGGGCGGTGGTATTTCTCTCATTCTTTCTCCTCCCTGGGATCCTCCCTAAGTGCCCAGGAGCTACAGGCTTCCATGTGGCCTTTGGGCTGGGGGTCAAATTGGGACAGTTCCTGGTCTCTGCTGGGGGTGCCAGGCAGGGAGGGTCCCTGTGAGAGCACTTGAGGAGGGAAACCCAGCAGAAGTAGTGCCTGGGCTCTGAGACACCAGCATGTGCCTGTCACAGTGCCCGCCCCGTAAGCTGAGTGTTTCCTGACTCAGGAGTCACTTTGCCCTTTTGCTTCCTTGTTCTCCCTGTTTTCCACCCCCTTTGGCCCTCTCTTCTCCTCCCTGCCCACCTCCATCTCCAGCTCACGTGTCCCATGTGAGTTCCTAGCAGGAACTCTTCCAAGGAGACAGTAAGGTCCAACTGGAAGCAGAGTCCAGTGACAGCCAGGGCCCAAGTCAGTTTTACCCCAAGTTCCTGGTCCAAGGACTGATCAGGGAGGCCACGCCGTGGCCTGGAACTAGTTCTCTGTCATGAGACTTGCTCCCCATCACCATGGCTCTACTTCCAGTTTTTCTACTTAACACTCGGATGGATTACAGTGACTATTTGGTCTAAGACCTCAAAAAGGACATTTGTACAGTAGAAAGACTTCAATTCTTGAAGACCATTTTCGTGACTCTGGCCCTTTAAGGTGGGCCTGCAGGCCAGCCCTGGGAGCCATAGAAACATAAGAATGTTTTGTTTCCTCATCTCTGTTACAGCCTGGTAGTTGCTACCATATGTACCTCTGAGACGTCCTCCTCCTGCCTTCTGTATGGGCTGGGTAACCATTGCGCTTTATTTTTTACCCTAGGTCATAAAGCCCTGAGATTTCTTGGGGGATGGTGTGGTGTGTATGTAATCCATTCATTTGCTCTGTGAACGAGTTAACTGTCACCAGGAGTTCTGCAGAGAGGTGAACGTAGGCCATCTTTATTTGTTTATCATTTATGTTAAAACTTGTCTTTTGTAAAAACATGTTTTTATTGCTTTAAGAGAGAGAGGAAGGGAGAGGGAGAGAGAGATAGAAACATCAATGATGAGAGAGAATCATGGGTCAGCTGTCTGCATGCCCCCTACTAGGGATCCATCTCACAAACCGTGCATGTACCCTGGACAGGAATAAAACCATGAACTTCGGATCGATAGGGAAATGCTTGACCACTGAGTCACACCAGCCTGGACTGGCTACCTTAATTAGACAGAAATGAGCACCATCACATTTGCAGGCTGGTCTACAAGCCTCTTAGCTGATAGCTTTGTCAAATCACAGGGCCTTGCTTCTTTCATAAATCAAACTCATATTTCTCTATAAATGATCAGCTTTCTTATGTCCTTTTATGTTATAACTAGAGGCCCTGAGCACGACATTCATACACTGGGGAGAGGGGAAGGGTCCCTCAGCCCAGCTGTGCCCTCTCACAATCCGGGAACCCTTGTGGACTTCTGCCTGCTCCCCAGAGGCAGGAGAGGCTCCCGCCACAGCTGCTGCCCTCACTAAATGTGAACCTAGCTTCTGGGTGAGTGGTGCTCCCCCTGTGGGAGCACATTGACCACCAGGGGGAACCTCCTGCATTGAGTGTCTGCCCGCTGGTGGTCAGTGCACATCATAGTGACCAATCATTCTGCCATTAAGTTAATTTGCATATTATGGTTATACTAGAGGCCCGGTGCATGAAATTCGTGCACGGAGAGGGGGGGTGTGTCCTTCAGCCCAGCCTGCACCCTCTCCAATCTGGGACCCCTAGAGGGATGTCTGACTGTAGCTGTGGACATCCCTCTCACAATCCAGGACTGCTGGATCCCAACTGCTCACCTGCCTGCCTTCCTGATTGCCCATAACCACTCCACTGCCAGCCTGATTGATGCCTAACTATTCCACAGACAGCCTGTTTGCCCCCAACTTCCCTCCTCTGCTGACCTGGTCACCCCTAACTGCCCTTCCCTGCAGGGTTGATCTCCTCCAACTGCCCTCCCTTGCAGGCCTGGTGCCTCCCAACTACCCTCCCCTGCTGGCCATCTTATGGTGACCATATTGTGTTAACATGGGGGCAGCTATATTGTGTGTTTCAGTGATTGTCAATCTGCATATTACTCCTTTATTAAAAAGAATTATTATAGAACTAAGGCCCAGTGCATGAAATTTATGCACTCGGAAGGGGAGGTGTCAGCTTGGCCTATACCTTCTTGAAGTCTGGGAGCCTTTGAGGGATATCCGACTGATGGCTTAGGCCTGCTTCCCATGAGAGTGCATTGACCAGCAGGGGGCAGCTCCTGCATCGAGTGTCTGCTCTCTGGTGGTCAATGTGCATCATAGCTACTGGTTGCTCCACTGTTGTTCGATTTGCATATTTGCCTTTTATTATATAGCATAAGACTACAGGCCTGGTGCATGAATCTGTGGATATTGAAGGGAAATTAATTACAAGGTGGCCAACGGGGTGGGACTGGGCAAAATGTGCTGGACATGCCCTGGAGCCAACCTTCCATAGTCCCTTGCCAGCCAGCCACACCTGGGGCAGCACAGGGGTTCAAAGGGCATCTGCAGAGACAGAGGAATAGCTGGTGTCCCTTGGCCTGTCCGGCGGGCATCAGGCCAAAACTGGCAGCCCGACTTCCCCCAAGGGGTCCCAGAGTGCAAGAGGGCACTTTGCAAAGTTGCTTTCACTCGGCAGCTCCTGCGTTGAGCGATTGCCCCTGGTGGTCAGTATGGGTCGTACCTACCAGCTGGCTGTTCAGCCAGTCAGTTGCCTAGTCTTTTATATATAGAGAGAGAGGCCCTGTGCACAAAATTTGTGCAAGGGGGAGTGGGGTGTCCCTCAGCCCAGCCTGCACCCTCTCCAATCTGGGACACCTTGAGGGTTGTCTGAATGCCCATTTAGGCACAATCCCACCACTGGCTCCCAACCACTCCCCTGCCTACCTTCCTGATTGCTCTCTAACTGCTCCCCTGCCAGGCTGTTTAATGTCTAACTGCTCCCATGCCAGCCTGTTTCATCTGAACTTCCCTCCTCTGCCAGCCTGGTAAACACTTAACTGCCCTCCCCTGCAGGCTTGATTGCCCAACTGCCCTCCCTTGCAGGCCTGGTCCCTCCCCTGCTGGCCTGATTGCCTGTTTGATACCGACTTCCCTCTTCTGCCAGTCTGGTAACCCCTTAACTGCCCTCCCTTGCAGGCCTGTTCCCTCCCAACTGCCCTACCTGCCTGCCATTTTGTCCACATGGGGGCAGGAACTTTTACCACATGGTGGCAGCCATCTTGTGTGTTGGAGTGATGGTTAATCTACATATTCCTCTTTTATTAGATAGGATAGAGGCCTGGTGCATGTGTGGGGGCTAGCTGGTTTCCCTGAAGGGTGTCCTGGATCAGGGTTCCCTTGGGGTGTGGGGTAGCCTGGGAGAGTGGCTTGTGGTGGTTTTCAAGCTGGCCATGCCCCCTGGTGACACAATCAGAGGCTCTGATATCTGGGGTTTATTTATCTTCTACAAGTGAAACTTTGTAGTCTGTAGCAAAGGCCTGGGCCGGCCAGGGCTGCAGAAGCTTGGCTTCCTCCATCACCGGGGGCAACCCTAGGCTCCTGCTCTCTCCAGTACCGTGGCCACAGCCATTTCTGTTGGGATTTATCTATCTTCTATAATTGAAACTTTGTAGCCTTAAGCGGAGGCCTGGGACAGACAGGGTGTGTGGAAAGCTTGGCTTCCTCCATTGCTGGGGAAACCCAAGCCTCCCTTCTGCTCTCAGTGGCCCTAGCCATCTTATTTGGGTTGATTTGCATACTCGATCTTGATTGGCTTGTGGCCATGGCTTGTGGGCGTGGCTTGTGGGTGTAGCAGAGTGATGGTTTATGTGTATATTATTCTTTTATTAGATAGGAGAATATATATATATATATATATATACACACACACATACATATACATCTTAGAGGCCTATTGCACAAATTTGTCAAATTTGTGCATGGGTGGGGTCCAGCTGGTCTGCCACAATGGAGGCCAATCAAGCTGGGCTTGAAGGAGCGAGGGGCCGTGGGCAATTGGCCAGCCAGCCCCACTTCCAATCAGGGTGTTGGAGGCCAATTGGGGGCTGGGATGGCCGGAGGGCGGGGAGATGTTGGGGGCCCAGATCAGTCTGGTTGGCTGCCTCAGTGCACATCATACACACCAGTAATTCCGGTCATTGTGGTCACTGGGCTTTTTATATAAAGATAACACAATATAAAATTGACCATTTAACCACTTTTAAGTTCACAATTTAGCTGCATTTAGGACATTAACATTGCTGTGTCATCATCACCACCATATCTCAACAACTTTTTCACCTCCCCAAACTGAAACTGTCTTCAATGAACCCTCCCCTCCCTAGACCCTGGCACCCACAGTTGTTTTCTGTCACTCTGAGTTTGACTGCTCTAGGGACCTCATATACATGAAATGATACAGTACTTATGTCTGTGTTACTGACTTTTTTCACTTGGCAGAATGTCTTCATAGTTCATCCATGTTGTAGCATGTGTTCAAATTTCCTTCCTTTTCTTCTTAATATATATTTTTTTTATGTCAGAGAGGAAGGGAGAGGGAGAGATAGAAACATCAGTGATAAGAGAGATTCATTAATCGGCTGCCTCTTGCAACCCCCTCTACTGAGTATCGAGGCCACAACCCAGTCATGTGTCCTGATGGCAATCGAACTGCTGACCTTTTGGTACATGAGACAATTTTCAATCAACTGAGCCACACCAGCCAGGGTCACTTTCATTTTTATGGGGCATCGAGAAGCCTACATATGTTCATTATTAAAATTATCATGGGATTTTCTTTTCATTTATACTATTTTTTGTTGTTAATCCTTAGCTGAGGAAATTCTACCCCTTTGTTTTTAGAACAAGTGTAAGGGAGGGGAGGACAGAGAATGATGAAGGCAGAGAGAAAGAGAGTCAGAGAGAAACCTTAATGTGATAGATACATCAATTGGTTGCCTCCTACATGCACCCTAACTGGGGCTAGGGATTGAACCTGAAACTCAGGCATGTGCCCATTACCAAATTGAACCTGAGACCCTATAGTGGGTTGATGTTCTACCCACTTAGCAACACAGGCCAGTTCTAGTATTTACTCTTTTGATATGAATAAATGCCAACCCATATTAGGACACCAGAAAGTACTGTGTCAACAGTAAGGGCTTTGAAGCCTGGGTGTGCTATTTATATCTCTGTGACCTTGAGTAGTTTACTTAAACTCTCTGTGCTCAGGATCCTCATCTATGAAATGGGATCATAGCTGTATATGTATTAGAGGGTCATATTAAATGAATGCATTAATATTCATGTGTTTGAAATAGGGCATGGCCCATACAGAGCACAATATACACATGTAAGAAACCTTTGCAGCAGTGCAAAAATTTGCTGGCATGGTTCTGAGCCCCACACTCTACCTGACCACACCTCTTGCACTTTAGGGGTTCTTTCTCCTGGTGGACCATTTCCTGTTGGCTGTACATTCCTCACCCATACACATTCCCTGCAGTTCCCAAGTATACCTGCCATCTCCGATCTTCTGAACGCTCAGGCCCTTCCACATGGACTGCTAGTAAAATGTCTAAATAAGATATAAGGAGACTTTCTAATTTGGTCTTCAGGAAAGACATGTCCCCATCTCCTCAGGTGCATACACAGACTCACCCAAAGGTCCCCAAGCTGGCATGTTTTCCTGCAAAGGCAGGCTTCTCCTCCCTGACTCCCTCACTCCACCAAAACTCACTGGGCCTGGGATCCATTCCCTCATCCCTCTGTTGGCGAGGAGGTCATCAGACTGGCAGGCAACCCATCCCATCTCATGAGGAAACTTTCCAATGGGTAACATGTAGAGGGCATGTTCCCCGGGAGAGTCGATACTCTACTGGGCATATCAGGCTTCCCAGCAAGGAGCTAGAGTTTGGAGGAGCCAAACAGCTTCTGCCTGGGGAGCTCCCTATAGAATTCACTCTGAGTGGGCCTCATTCCCTCATGTTAATCAGCAGAGAGAAGCCCTGTTAACTCCATTTTCTGGTTAGTCCAGCAACTGCTCCCATGGGTTCAAATGAAAAAGAGATCCAAATAAATTGGCCCACAATCTAGATGTTGCTTCACATGATATACTTGCTTCATGCAGAACACATCAGGATATTTTTAACTTGCACCCGAAAGAAGCCAACATGTAAAGGTGGGATTTTGAGCGAGGGATGAGTAAAAAAGTAAATTGGCATGACTTATTTTAGGCAACATGTAAATCTTCAAGGTAATGTTTATTTTTAACTACAAAAGTATGTATGTTTTCCATTACACCCCATGCAAATTACAGAAAAATACATAAATAGGAATGAAAATATTCCCCTCTCAACTGATCTGTGTACTTCCTTCTAGTTTTTTAAAAATAATGTATATATCTATTTGTAAATATAAATAAAATTACATCTTTATGTATTTCGTTTGACAAAATGGTCATACCATATGTATTATTATTCACTTTTTTTTTGGTATGATACAAAATTTTATTCAGACAGTTCAGTCTTGGAAATGGTCATGTAATAATTCACTTTAATCCTGAATATAACATATTTGACTTAAACACTCTTCTGTTAATAGACATTTAAGTCATTCCAGTTTTTCTCTCTGATAAATGATGATGAAACTAGCATCTCATACATTTTCACAACTCTTACAAATGCCTCCAAATGATTCTTGGAATCAAAGATGTTGGTACAAACATTTCAAATTGTTAGATAGATTTTTATTTTTTCTTGATCCTCATCCAAGAATATGTTTTCCATTGACTTTTTGTGAGATGGGGAGGGAAGAAAGGAAGAAGGGAGGGAGAGAGGGAGGGAGAGAAATAGAGATAGAAAGAATCAATGACAGAGAGAGTCCATAGCCTGGGATTGAAGGTGAAACCAAGAATTTGCTCTTCAATCGAATCTTAATGCCCTTTTTGCTTGGTCCGTTCATCTAACCACTTTGGAACACTGGCCAGAGCAATTATTTTAACATTTTAAAGTATATATATTTTATTCAATTCAAAGTGGAAGGGAGAGGGATAGAGAGATAGAAACATCAGTGATGAGAGAGAATCAATGGTTGGCTTCATCTTGCACACCCCCTAGTGGGGATCAAGGCCAAAACCTTGATATGTGGCCTGTTGGGAAATCGAACCATGACCTCCTGATTCCTAGGTTGATGCTCAACCACTGAGCTACCAACATTCCAACTTTTGAAAGATGTTGTCAAATTGTGTTTCAAAAATGCCTTGCAAATTAAAACTCTCACCATGGTCTTGGATTTCTTCGCATCATTTGCTCTTACATCAAATATTTAGAACACTAATTGAAGGCCAGTATGAATGTAGACCTCTTAAATATATGGTTTGGACAAGAAGAACAAGTGGACACGGCGAGCATTGCTACCCATGGCTCATGGTGTCTGTTTTCTTCTCTTTGCTGCTGCCTCGCCTTCAGGTGGCCTGGGGCGAAGCCCTTGCTCTTCAAAAGCCTGGTGGTTCTCCTGGGTTATCTGTCCTCGGCCTTCAGCCTGGGCATAGCCAACAGCCAATCCTGGCGCGTGTGGGACTTCAACACTACAACCATCGCTGTCATGTACTTTGGACTTTGGGAAACTTCTTATGTCGAAACCCTTAATGTGTCCGGCCTGAAGCTGGAGGTGTCCGTGTTTGCCAGGCTCAACAAGAGCTGGGGCATTCCGGGTGAGATCTACTATGGCCAGGACCTGATGCTGCTGGCCAACTTCCTGGAGCCGGTGTCCCTGGTGTTCAGCAGGCTGGGGATCTGGGCCAGCTGGATCCGCGCCCAGTTCCCACACTTCTTCCGCACCTGCTACAACACCGCCGCCCTTCATCTCTCCGTCAGCTGCTTCTGCCTCACGCTAATGGGGGCCTTGAACTTTATCACAGACCTTTCCGGCCAAACCACACTGGAGTTTCCACCTAAGAATCCTGTCAACAAAGACATGGTCCATAGTAAGCGCATCTCCTACCTGCTGCCTGTGGGTGTCCTGGCCTCCAGCTTCTCCCTCATAAGCGTCATGATTTTCTCCACGGATAGCTGTTCCATGGAGCAGGAAAAACCCAAACTGTCAATGCCAAAGTTCTGAATGAGGGCCCACCCTCTGCAATGGCTGGCAGGAGCTTTCTTGAAGAAATTTCCTGTGTACACTTCATAGTGTTGTAACCATCCAGGCGTTCCAAATAAAACAGGCTTGGCTTTCATGAATGTGTCTGAAGCTCCTATTCTCCTCTCCTGCTCTCTTCTGCAAGAGGTTTTACTCTTTGAAGCTGCTTGTGTGCTGAAATCTGTAGGCAAACATATTCTGTATATACTGTCACAACTCAAAGGCTCTGGCTCTGTGGTTGAGCATCAGGGCACATGCCCCTGTTGAAGGCTCAATTCCCAGTCAGGGGATGTTTCTCTGTCTCTCTCACCCTTCCTTTCTCTGAAATCAATAAAAACATATATTTTTAAAGACAATGAGGAGAAAATCAACACAATTTCAGATAAAAAACTTACAATCAGAGACACTTTCACAAGAAAGTTATTAGACACAAAATGAAGGAACTGGATGCAGAAGCAGTGGTGAACACAAAATTGGTGAGTATGTGGATAAAGCTATACCAGTGAAGGAGTGCACTCTCAGAGCTGGCGCCCCGGAGGCTGTTCTGGGAGGCAGGAATAGTTGGGATTGAGCGGGCATGGCTCAGTTCCCAGAAGAGAGTGAAGGAATAGTGAAGAGTTTTTTTTCAAAAGCTGTTTTGTCTCAAAGCCCCCCCTGGGTCTCTCCCCCTGTGCTGGTAAGGCTGAGAGTGTGTTTTGTCTCGACTCCTCAAGGTCCCTCTCCCAGTGATGGGAACAAGCTGTGTGTCTTGTCTCGGCTCAAAGAATAAACAGAGCGGTGTTGTTCGGACAGAGAAAGAAACATAGAATATAAGATTAATATGTAACTAACAGCTCCCCTTTGGAATTTCCCAGCAGCTTTTGGTCCCCTTTTCCTCCCACCCGTGTGTGACCCCTCCCAACGTGTAGTTTTTGCCTATATAAGCTTGTAAAATTTCCCACTGGGCTGTTCAACCCCTCTGCTCCTGCGTGAGTTAGGAGTTGAGCCCCAGCGCGCTGGAATAAAAACCTCTTGCGGTTTGCATCAAGTGACGCCTCCTGCGGTTGATTGGGGTTGCCGTCAATTTGGGGGACAGAGTAAGGGTCTCCTTTTGGGGGTCTTACACCAGGAATGATGATAAGTTTTAAATGTCTGTATTATGGAGTTCACATCTATCTATCTATATATATATATAATGGAGGGATACGCAAATTTGCCCGGGAGGCCGTCACATCATGACCTTTCACAGGGTGGGCAGGGTTGTGGGGCCTCAGGGTGGCACTCCAGGTCTAAGCGGGATTTTGTTCCACCCAGGCAGACTCGCCTGTGGCCTGCAGCCCAATCCCAATGCTGACCAGTGGTTTACTAAACTTTATTGGAGCTGCTTCCCCCACCCCCTGCCGCAGGACTCCACTGCCCTCAGAAGGTTGCCCCATCAGCATCCTGACAGGTGGGCAGCCTGGGAGAGCTGAGTGAGGTGCTGGCTACAGGGAGCCATGGAGGGGTGCGGCTGCTGGATCCAAGCTACAGGGAGTCTGAGGAGATCACCTGAAGGAAGTTGTAGCTTCAGCAAAGCATCAGGCTCGGAGCTATAGCCGAGGGGTCCGCAGGCAAGCAGACAAACTTCTGCCTGAGGATCAGCTCAAGGGAGAGCGCTGCAGCATTGGCGAAGCTGCTGGCCAGGAGGCAGGTGGCCCAAAGGCTCAGAGTGGTGCCATGGCGGGGTGCACTGGAGGAGCCTCCTGAGGGGAGGCACCACCTCAGTAGAGGGGCGTCTCAATGCTGGGTACCCCAATGTGGTAGTTCGGATAAGCTCCTAGTGCTAATTGGCCTCACTGTGGCCTGCACGCTTGAGAGGCTGTGACCCCTACTCCTGCCTTGGCCCAAAAGCAAGCCTGTTCCTGCCCCCAGTTTCCATGTGCCTGCATAGAGAGTGCAAAGTCTAAAACCTGCTCTCCAGAAGGAGGGGCCATAAAGAATGGGAGCGGTGTGCGGGTAGAGGAAAGAATGTGGAGCATCCACGATGAAGAGTTGCTTGAGAACAAGGCTCAGAAGTCTTCTGGGGATGTTAGTTCTGTTTGCCTCATGGCTGTCCCTTAGGAAAGGTGGAGAGTGCAGTTGTGAGGGCTCCCTGCATCCTAAGTCCAGTTGCACAGGCAACTGGAATTAGCCTCAATTTTCTGGTCTGTAAAAAAGATTAAGCATGTTCCAAGGCCTTCACCGAGCTTTGAGGGACATTTGAATTTCTATATAAAGTAAGTGAGGGAATAAGTGAGAAAGAAAAGGCAGGGTGAACAACACAAGCGACCTGTAAACCTATTGTCACTTAAATTGGTAATATAGTCAATAGTGTTGTAATTGTAGGAAGCAGTTATAGGGTTAAGCCTTTGACTGACCTGTGGCAGGGTGGCAAACAAGTTCCTTTGGAGGGAAGACCCCTCCCAGCATAATTAAGCCTAATCCTGTAACTGATCCCTAGATCCTTCCTGTGTAGCTAGTGGGCTGTGGGAGGGACAGCAAGTGCTGCCAAAACAAGTGAAACTTACAAGAACATTGTTAAGTGCCTTGTTTGTCCCTGATTATAAATAAAGCCTCAGCTTTGCAGTCTGGATCTGTTCTGTGGCTTCAGCCAGGCACATAAAGATCCACCCAGCTCCCAGCTTCATAAATCTATTTCTGCGTCTTGTTTTCTTTATTTCTAATATTTCTCAATCCCTGGCCGCCTCCATTTAGAACCGGTTCGTTCATCTCTCTTTCTACGCGTGATGTGGAAAAGGGAGATCCCTGCCATGTCTGGCCCCCGCCGCATCAGGCCCCTGCAGTAATGATGGTATGATGCCAGGTGGGTACTAGAAATATTAGGGAACACATTGTAAAGTATATGATTGTCTGACCACTATTCTGTTGAGAAAGAAAACCCCTATTTTGTAAAAACTGCTGTTTGGAATTTTCTGCTGTTTTTCTTAGAAGGCCTCTTATCTTAAAAAAATAACTTTGCTTTCTAGCCTGCTTTAGCCTGCTTGAATAATGAGGACGATAAACTTAGCTGTCTGACCTTGTAGGCCAGAGACTAGACATGCCCCTAAATTTAGCTGTCTGACCTTGTAGGTCAAGACTAGTTATGCCCATAATTTTTAGAACTGTGCTTGTTTTCAAAGACAGCAGCAAGATAACAACTTATTGCACAGAGGGCTGGCTCCTTAATAAAAAGGGAAGTTCTGCTTGTAACTTTGTTTATAATTTGAATTCATTTTCTCTAAGTGAATAAAGTGTAACTCCAAACTCTCCTGCATTGATTATTCCAGTTCTCTGTAACACTGTAACTAATATAAAACCTGAATCTAATCCTATATAATAAAAAGGTAATATACAAGTTGATCCTCACACCCTTGCATCACAAGATGGCCACCCTCACATTATCACCCAATGGTTGTCCCCATGTCATCACATGATGGCCACGACAAAATAGCCAGCCACACTTCATCACAATATGACCACCACATGTCATCACAAGGTGGATGCCACAATATGGCCGCCCCCACATCATCACAAGATGGCCTCCCTAATGTCGTCACAAGATGGCTGCCCTACGTCATCACAACATGGCCACATCTATGTTGTGACAAGATGGCTGCCACAGGATGGCCACTCCCACATCCTCACATTATGGGCACCCAGAAGTCATCACAAGATGGCTACCCCATGTCGTGACAAGATTGTCAAAACTTTTGTCAAAAGCTGGTCACCATCACATCATCACAAGATGTCCACACCATCGTTGTCACAATATGGCTGCCCCAAGTCATGACAAGCTGGATGGCATGGAAGGGTAGTTGGGGGTTAACAGGCATGCAGGGAAGGGCAGTTAGGGGCAATCAGGCTGGTAGGGGAGGGAAGTTAGGGGTGACTAGGCTTGAAGGGGAGGGCAGTTGGTGGCAACCATGCTGGCACAGGAGAGCAGTTAGGGTTGACTGGGCCAGCAGGGGAGGTCAGTTGGGGGAGACCAGACTGGTAGTGGAGGGCAGTTGGCGGAGACCTAAGCATGAAGGTTGTGGGGGACCAGGCCAGCAGGGGAGGGGAGTTGATGGGACCCATGCCTGAAGGGGTGGGTAGTTGTGGGGGACCAGGCCTGAAAGGGAGTGGAGTTGAAGGAGACCTTCTAACAGTGGAGGACAGTTGGGGGGAACCTATGTCTGCAGGGGAGGACAGTTAGGGGCCATCAATCCAACAGGGGAGAGCATCTGAGGGTGACAATGCTTGCAAGGGAGGGTAGTTAGGGGTGACTGGGCAAGCAAAAGAGGGCATTTGGGGTAGACCAGGCCTATAGGGTAGGGCAGTTGAAGGAGACTTGCCGGCAGTGGAGGACAGTTCGTGGGGGATACAGGCCTCCAGGGGAGGGTGGTTGGTGGATCAAGGCCAGCCAGGGAGGGCAGTTGGGGTGTATCAGGACAGTCATGGAGGGCAGATGGGAATACCCAGGACTGCAGAAGGGGGTCGTTGCGGGGGACAATGCCTGCAGAGCAGGGGAGTTGGCGGGGACCAGAACAGCTGGGGATTGCAGTTGGTAGTACCCAGGCCTGCATGTTTGGTAATCAGGGGGAGACCAGGCCACCAGGGGAGGGCAGTTGAGGGCAATTAGGATTGCAGGGGAGCACAGTTAGGGGTGACTGGACCAGCAGGGAAGGTTAGTTGCTAGAGAACAGACAAGATTGTGGAAAAAGCTTAGTACTTTGTTCAAAGTTAAACACACATACAGTTACAGCATGACCCACGCACAGGTCTCACTCCAACCTACCTACACCCCAGAAATGAGAACATACACCCATGGAAAGTTTTAGACACCAATATTCTCAGCAATGGAATGTGTAAGAGCCAAAACTTAAAATGGATCTAAATGTTCCCAAACTGACGAAAGGATAAACAAACTGTGGTATATCCATACAGTGGAAGATGGCTCTGCCATTGAAAGGAATGGTCTGCTCCCAGGAGTTACAATACAGATGAACCTTGAAAATATTATGCAAAGTAAGAAGGGCAGACACCAAACGTCACACCAAGTGCAACTTGGCTGCACTTGTAAGGTTGGTATGGAGCTCCATTGTATGGATGTAGCATACATTATTTCACCAAACCCTACTGTTGGGTTTGACATGGTTTCCCATTGTTCAATGTAACACAGCACTGTGATGCCCATCTCTGTCTTAAAGTATATGTAGCCAATCTTAATTGGGTCTTTCAAAAAATGTCCATAGTGGAACTTCCTTTTTGAAAGTTTGAACATATTTTTGTTGAATTTTGAGACAGAGAGGGGATAAGGGAGAGAGGAAAGGAAAGGAGGAAGGAGGCAGAGAGGGAGGGAGGGAGGGAGGGAGGGAGGGAGGGAGGGAGGGAGGGAGGGAGGGAAGGAGGGATGGAGGGAGGAAAAGAAGGTGGGAGGGAACTAGGGAGGAAGGGAGGAAGGAACATTCACTTGGTGTTACACTTACTGATGCATTCATTGGTTGCTTATTGTATGTGCACTGACAAGGGATTGAACTAGCAATTTTGGTTTGTTGGGAAGACGCTCTAACCACTTAGGTACCCTGCAGGGTGAAAGTCTGCATATTTTAAGGCTTATAATAAAAATTGCCCAAGGACCCTTCCCCAGCAGAGCATGGGGGTCAAGTATCTCCATTCTGGAATATGGGATTTCCCTCTCCAATATAGCCCTGCTCATCCCCAGGGGCGGTTCCAGGCAGGTGGGTCCAACCCTCATGATGCTCTCTATTGGTTTGCAGTTCCCCAGGACACATGGCAATGACCTCGCTGGTCCACAGTGCCAACTGCCAAGTAGCGGGTTTTATTGTCACCACCATAGGATGGATCTTCTCCATGACTTGCATGGGACTGGCGGAGTAGAGGGTTTGGTACATGGAGAACAGCTCCGGCCCCTCCCCGGAGCTGGCCTGTGTAGGGAAGGGGAAGGTCTGCACTTACCAGTCCAACAGCCTCCAGAGCAGAGCCATAGTGTGTCACCGCTACACCTACAGTGACACCTATCTGCAGCTCAGTATCCACATGGCTCAGCACCTGCTGCTGGCCGCCAACCTCCTGGCTCTCTTGGGGAAAGTGATCACAGTCATGGGCCTGCAGAGAGTGTGTGTGGGTCATCTTCAGAAGGAAAACACCTGCAATCTCTTCTTGGCTTCCGGAGTCCTGAGCATCATAGCTGGCACATTTATCTTCATTGCTGTGATATGGAACTACCACTCTGTGATGAATGAAGAGGGCATATGCTTCCCGCCATCCTTCCACACCCCCTTCAGGACTGGCTGGCAGGAGCTGGGCAGCACCATCCCTGTGGCGGTTCTGGCTGCAATCCTGATATTGTTGAGTTGGCTGTTTACCCTCTCTTACCAGCTTCCCCCCAAGAGACAAGTGTACCCCTAGGTCTCAGAAGTATGAAATTCCCGGTTGCACAGCTTTGTAAATCCACAATGAGCAGTTTATGGGGGGTGAAGTATTATCAGGATGCTCTAGGAAATAGTTCCAAGGACTCATGACCATAGCAAAGGCCATTTTGAATAGAAAGTTGGCATTTGCTTTATGTCCAAATTGGGCTCATTAATTGGTTAATGAACTTCTATTAAAAAAAAATTCTAAACCAACCACTGTCCAGCCATCTTTATTATTATTAGGTAAACTAGGGGCCTGGTGCCCAAAGATTCGTGCACAGGGGGGCAGGTCCCTCAGCACAACCTGCACCCTGTCCAATATGGGAACCTTCAGGGGAGCCCTCTCCAATCCCAGAGTTTCTGTCTGTCTCTGCAATCATATGAGGGGATTGTCTGAGACCCCAACGCAGTTTGGTTCGGTGCCCACAGCTTAATAGAGGTTTTTTTGTTTTTTTTTCTTTGATCCATTGGTGGAGATTTCTTATAAATGGCAGGATATCTTTCCTGTAATATTTCCTCAACACTGTGACTTTACTTACTTCTCTCACCTTTGCTTTCCCTCCATCCCCTATCCACAACAGTAACTTGCTCTAGGCTCACTTTGCTCTAGTGTTTTGGAGATCCCACAATGCGTCTGCCATCAGAACTATGATTCCCAGAATCCCTGGTGCTCCCCACATTCTTGGTTTCCACTTCTCGTCCATGGGCTACAAAAACCAAAGGACTGTGAATGCCAGCTGCCCCCAGGCAATGCTGACAGGACCAGACAATGCAGTGGTCCCCAGGACCCCGGCCGCTTGGCATCTTGCCCCGACCCTGGCTGCTCTGGGCCTGCATGCTTAGACCCGGAGCTTCTGGGGAACTGGAACACACACTGAGTCACAACAACGACGCAGTGGGCGTCCCGCGCTGCTCCCAGCCGCTTGTTGCCTGTGTGTGTGCCCTCTGCCCAAAGACCCGCCATCTTCGTTGGGTGAATTTGTATATTCACCCCTGTTTGGCTGTGGGCTTCGCAGAGGTACGGTCAAATTACACATTTTTCGGAGCCAAGATGGCGGCAGAGGTGAACTGCTGATCTGTTGCCTCGCATAGCAGTTTCAGAAATACAACTAAAAGATGGACTGGTGAGCGCGGCGACTCCTGCTCGCGTCTCCCCAGGCCGGGCGGCTGCTCCCCTCAGTCAGCACCTCAGCCGGGGCCATGAGCTTGTGGGCGGCCGCGGCAGCTGCTGTGGTGGCGGCCGTGGACTCAGCGCAGTGGCTCTCGGTGAAGGAAGAGGCCATCTTTCTGCAGGACGGGCCCATCCGCATAACCGACCTGGCCGAGCTGCCCAGTGAGATCCTCGGGGCCCCAGTGGCTGCCGACACCGACTTGGAGGATTTCTAGGATTTCCCGTCTTACATTCAAGTCCTTTAGCCATTTTGAGAGAGGAGAACCAAGAAGGCAGCAAAGTTAAACAAAGGAACTTCGCCGCGCACAACAATTTCAAGGATACAACTGGACAGAGCGTCTGCCACCCAGAACCACAGGAGAGCTGGCTGAATGTTGGATTTACAGCTAAGAGGGAAGAGGAAAGAGCGAACTCGGAGGGGATGAGGTACGGAGGCGCGTGGGTCGGGCTGGTGGCAGGGGAAGGGACATGTGGCTTTTGTTCCAACCCTAGGGGAGATTAGCTCCCCATCACCCTGAAATCCAGCTTCTGGGGACACGCTGGAGACCCAGACGCCTGCGTGGAGAGGCTGGACTCTCGGCCTTCGTGTCGGAGAGTGGGAGTAACTTCCTTGTGGAGGTGCGCCCAGCAATCAGTGTTTGCTGCGCTGGAGTGCGGAACGAGGGGGCTTAGAAACGTGGAAAGCAGAAAAAGCAGACTTGCAGCCATTGCGGTTCGCCATGCCATGGCCTGGCGGCGCCCTGAGGCCCCACCCCGCCCTGAGACCCGCCCGGCACGTTTTGCAGACCCGCCCCGCACGTTTTGCAGGCCCACCTGGGCTCCAAGCAATGGCTTTTGCATGTGGGTGGCCTGCCCTATGGCAGCTTGACCAGATAAACTGCGGTTCTAATCGGACTGCTCCAGGGCTGCTCAGACAGGAGGAGGAAACTGCAGTTTTTGCTGTAATTCCTGCTGAGAGGCCTCAGGCAGTAGCTGACCTACACTCCATTGGAGACCCAGAAACCAGGGCATCTAGTGGTCGGTGTGAGATGACACCAGATTTCAACCACTCCCATAAGGGACACATTCATGAGGCAGACTCAGTGAGCACCAAAGCCTTGCTGCACCAAGACCCGGCCCATAAACGTGTCTCCTACACAGCAACTCTTCCTTTATAGACACAGAGGATCCGCACGGCCAATTGGCCTGGAGGACAATTCCTCCCAGCGACACCAACAACAATCAAGACTTAACTACACAAAGGAGGACCAAGATGGAGGCATAGGGCAGAAGCCTGATTGTTGCCTACCACAACAATTTTGAGTCTACGACGGGAGAGCAGAGCAGACACCATCCAGAACCACCGGAGGGCTGGCTGAGTAGATGCTCTACAACTAGAATAAAAGAGAGGAGTACTCGGGATGATGCTGATGCCGGTGACCCAAAGATCACACTTTAAGAACTACGGCTCAGGCGACACAATGGAGGCCTGGAACGTGCTCAGCGCAGTTCCCCCGGCGGTCTCCGGCTGAGGGGAAGGCTCCACTCGCTGCCGAGCACGGACAGACGAGCCACTGGGAGACATGGGGTGGGAGACCCCGTGCTTGCTGACCTCCAAGTCCTTCAAGAATCTCAACACCCCGGAAGCGGCCAGGTGCGCACGCTCGGTGAACGGCCACCACTGCAGACCGCAAGGGCTGACGCAGCCACCCCGGACCAGTCCGCCGCCGCGCACCGGGAACACCGGAGCTTCGCCGAGCCCGCCGCCCAACGAGTTCTGCGGCGGCTGCCCTGGAGCTCTAAGAAAATGACTGAAGGAATTGCTGAGATGGAATTGTCCTACAGGAATTGGGATCAAGAAGACGAAACCCCGCTGGGTCCCGGATCTGGGTGAAGCCGTGCGCCCCTGGGTTCAGGTGAGGCCGGGAACTGGGTCAGGGTGGGGCTGGGTCCTGGGTCCGGGTGGAGTGGCCCCCCCTGGGTCCAGGTGAGGCTATTCGCCCCTAGGTCCGGGTGAGGCTGGTACCTGGGTCCAGGTGGGGCCGTGCGCCCCTGGACCAGGGTGAGGCCACGCGACCCTGGGTCTGGGAGAGGCCACGCGCCCCTGGGTCCGGGTGAGGCCACGCGCCCCTGGGTCCAGGGGAAGCTAGATCCTGGGTATGGTTGAGGTCGTGTGCCCCTGAATCCGGGTGAGGCTGGGTCCCGGGCCCAGGTGAGGCCACGTGCCCCTGGGTCTGGGTAAGGCCACGCGCCC
The DNA here is from genome assembly GCF_951640355.1 of Cnephaeus nilssonii. Lineage (NCBI taxonomy): Eukaryota > Metazoa > Chordata > Mammalia > Chiroptera > Vespertilionidae > Cnephaeus > Cnephaeus nilssonii. The sequence goes on along the minus strand of NC_137096.1, from coordinate 7,013,744 downwards.
CTGGGTCTGGGTGAAGCTGGATCCCGGGCCTGGGAGAGGCCATGCGCCCCTGGGTCCGGGTGAGGCCATGCGTCCCTGTGTCCGGGTGAAGCTGATTCCTGGGTCTGGGCGAGGCCATGTGCCCCTGGATCCGGGTGAGGCTGGGTCCCAGGTCCAGGTGAGGCCGTGGGCCCCTGGGTCCGGGTGAGGCCACGCGACCCTGGGTCTGGGAGAGGCCACGCGCCCATGGGTCCGGGTGAGGCCACGCGCCCCTGGGTCCGGGGGAAGCTAGATCCCTGGTCCGGGTGAGGCCGTGTGCCCCTGGATCCGGGTGAGGCTGGGTCCCGGGCCCAGGTGAGGCCAAGCGCTCCTGGGTCCGGGTAAGGCCACGCGCCCCTGGGTCTGGGTGAACATAGATCCCGGGTACGGGTGAGGCCGTGTGCCCCTGGATCCGGTTGAGGCTGGGTCCTGGGTCCCGGTGAGGCCGTGCGCCCCTGGGTCTGGGTGAGGCCACGGGCCCCTGGGTCCAGGGGAAGCTAGATCCCTGGTCCGGGCGAGGTCGTGTGTCCCTGGATCCAGGTGAGGCTGGGTCCGGGCCCGGGAGAGGCCACGCGCCCCTGGGTCCGGGTGAGGCCATGCACCCCTGGGTCCGGGTGAAGCTGAATCCTGGGTCTGGGTGAGGCCATGTGCCCCTGGATCCGGGTGAGGCTGGGTCCCGGGTCCGGGTGAGGCCGTGGGCCCATGGATCCTGGTGAGGCCACCCGACCCTGGTCTGGGAGAGGCCACGCGCCCCTGGGTCCGGGTGAGGCCACGCGCCCCTGTGTCTGGGGGAAGCTAGATCCCGGGTCCGGGTGAGGCCACGCGCCCCTGGGTCTGGGTGAGGCCATGCGCCCCTGGGTCCAGGTGAGGCCATGCGCCCCTGGGTCCGGGTGAAGCTGGATCCCGGGTCCAGGTGAGGCCATGTGCCCCTGGATCCGGGTGAGGCTGGGTCCCGGGTCCGGGGGAAGCTGCGCGCACCTGGGTCCAGGTGAGGCCACGCACCCCCTGGGTCCGGGTGAGGCCACGTGCCCCTGGGTCCGGATGAAGCCGTGCCCCTGGGTCTGGCTGAGACCCAACCAGAGGGAATCGAACCTGCATTACCACCATTTGTCCACCATCCAGAGCTGAGGGGTCAGTGCCGACATGTACACATAAGGAACTGGTGGACATTGATATTGGGTCTCAAAAGAACTGATGTTCCAGAAAGAAACTCACTACAGACTTATTCATTTGCCTGTCAGCATAACTATTATTGCTCATCTCACATTCAGTTCATATAAGTATATCTCTAGTGACACATGATCTCGCTCATCTAGGGGAAATGATGAACAACATAGACTGATGAACAAGAACAGAACCAGAAACAAGGAGGCATCGATCGGACTATCGGGCCTCAGAGGGAGGATAGGGAAGGGTGGGGGGAGGGGGGAGAGATCAACTAAAGGACTTGTGTGCATGCATATGAGCCTAACCAATGGTTAAGTTCAATAGGGGGTTGGGGCATCCATGGGGAGCGGTGTGGGATGGGAATGGGGGGATGAGGACAAATATGTGACACCTTAATCAATAAAGAAATTTAAAAAAATTACACATTTTTCTAATATCCTATCTAATAATAGAGTAATATGCAAATTAACCATCCCTCTTCGACAAAAATGGCAGCCCCCATAGCCATAACATGGCAGCGCCCAGTCCTCTCCGCTCAGCTGCTGGAGTGTCCAGCCTGTCCGCAACAGCAGCGAGGCTGGATCGACCTCTGGAGGGGTTTTTGATCCGCCCCCAAACATGGCATTCACAGCCTGGACAGCAGTGCATGGAGGATTCCTTAGCTTGGCGGCAGCGGGGAAATCCAGGCTCTGCAAACAGAGTCCAGACAGCAAGGCATGGAGGCTTCCTTAGAGCAGCGGCAGCAGGGAAGCCCAAGGCCCTGCAAACAGAACCCAAAAAGCAGGGCATGGAGGCTTTCTTAGCGCGGTGGCAGCGGGGAAGACCCAGGCCCCGCTAACAGAGCCAGGAGAGCAGGGAATGGAGGCTTCGTTCCCAGGGTGATGGTGGGGGAAGCCCATGCCCAGCAGACAGAGCCAGGACAGCAGGGCATGGAGGCTTCCTTCGGTGGGAGCAGGGAAGCTCTGATGTCCGGCTCTGTTTGCTCGGCCTGGGGCTTTCCTGCTGCCGCCGAAGCCTCCATGTCCTGCTGTCTGGGCTCTGACTGCTGGGTCTGGGGGTGCTCTTGTCGCTGCTGCGCTAAGAAAGTACACAGGCTCTGCTGTCCTGGCTCTGTTAGCTGGGCCTTGGTCTTCCCCGCTGTTGCTGAGCTAAGGAAGCCTCCATGCCCTGCTGTCTGGCTCTGTTTGCTGTGCCTGGGGCTTCCCCGCTGGCGTGAAAGCCCCCAAGCACTCCTGACCGGGCTCTGTCTGCTGGGCCTGGGGGTGTTCCTGCCGCCTCTGTGCTAAGGAAGCCCCAGGCCCAGAAAACAGAGCCCTGACAGCAGGGCTTGGGGGCTTCCTTAGAGCAGAGGCGGCAGGAACACCCCAAGGCCCAGAACACAGCCCAGACAGCAGGGCTTCAGAGCTTCCTTAGTGCTGCACTGGCGGGGAAGTCCCCAGACATGGCAGACAGAGCCCAGACAGCAGGGCTTGGGGGCTTTCTTAGCAAGGTGGCGGCGGGAACACCCCCAGACCCCACAGACAGAGCCTGGACAACAGGGCATGGGGGCTTCCTTAGTGTGTCCGTGTCTGGGAAGCCCCCAGGCCCAGCAGACAGAGCACACTTCAGGGCATTGGGGCTTCCTTCGCATGGTGCATGGCGGAGGCAGGCAGAGAGTGGATAGCAGGGCATGGGGGCTTCATCTCCATGGCTGCAGTGGCCTGCAGAGAGCAGAGAACCACGGGGAGTAGGCCTAAGTCATCAGTAGGACATTCCCTGAGAGATCCTGGATTGTAGAGGGTACAGGTTGGGCTGAGGGACCCCCATGCATGAATTTTGTGCTCCGGGCCTCTAGTTATTATAGATAATCGATGTTATAAACCTACTGTGTGAAAATGAGAATTGCTGGGATTCTCACAGCTCCCTCTTAAACTCCCACTAGAAACAACAAACCTGACTTTCTTTGTCATGGCCCTAACACCTTTCCACCTGTACATGAAATTTCCACTAATGTGCAAAAGCAGAATAGTGGAAGGAATCCCCCTTTCATTAAAGGACACAGCAATTATCATGATTCTTCCATATTCATTTTCTCTCTCCTTTTTTCCCTTCTTTTCATCTATTTCTCTTTCTCAGAAAATCTCTGAAGCAAACCCCAGACATCACATTTCTTCATCCTTAGACACTTCAAAACTAGTGTCTCAAAATAGGACATTGCCTTGCATAAACATAGTATGCCTTTAAAGTTAACAACTTTTTGTTGTTATTATCAAATACTTAGAATTTTTAAAGCTTGAAAAATAATTGTACAGCCCTAGCTGGTTTGGCTCAGTGGATAGAGCGTCAGCCTGCAGACTGGAAGGTCCCGGGTTCGATTCCGGTCAAGGGCACATACCCGAGTTGTGGGCTCAATGCCCAGTGGGCGCGTGCAGGAGGCAGCCTACCAATGATTCTCTCTCATCATTGATGTTTCTATCTCTCTCTCCCTCTCCACTCCTCTCTGAAATAAATAAAGATATATTTTTAAAATATAAGTGTACAATTTTATTTATTTTATTGCATAAGATGTTCACTCTGCCTCTTAAGTCTCAATTTAAAGCATTCCCCCTTCCACACCTTCTTTGCTATTTTTGTAAAAGGATTTTGGTTTGCTGAAGAAAAGGAGCCAATTGTCCTGTTTTTGAAATTGCTACCTATCTCTTAAAGTTTAATTAGATTCCCAGTAGGCATAGGTCTAGTTTGTACAAATCTAGGTAACTGCTCTCAGAACCACACCCAATAGGTATACCCTGTGTGAAAAAATATTTCTCTCCCATGCTTCATGAGTGGTCCAACTCACTCCCCGGGTAAGGTGTAAGCCCCCCCTCCCCATTACCATCCTCATCTCATTACATTCCAAAACCATTTTGATAGGCATGTTAGGAGAGACAACAACTTCAGCTCACTCACTGACTGGTGGCTTCTTTCAGCTAATATTAACTCAATGACTTTCATGTGAGAAGTGCCTCTAAAATATTCAGACAAGAATTTGAAGACATAACATATACCTGAACCACACCCTCTGTTCCATTGCTTCACAGCTCCGCAGAAGTTTCAAGGGACTCAATTAAAACTCAACCATTAACTGGGGGAGGTCTTTAATAGGTTTAAATTGAGACAGACTCACTTCAATGTGAGAGCTACAGGAGAGAAATCCAAGAGCTGACATGAAATGACTTTCTTCTCAAAGAGTACTTAAGTCTCTGAGAGCAGAGTGTCTGACAAAATTTCCACCTGGGTCATAAGTCTATCAGCTATTTAAACATGTGTTCCAAAGATATTGCCTGTGGACCCCAGCATATTCATTAGATCCTTTGGCTGTGGGCAAGGGATGCTTCCATCTTCCCTCTGATAGAGCAAGTGTAAAGTGGTAGAAGCATTCTTTAGGAAATGCCCCTTCTCTGCCTGCTATAATTTGCACAATGTCCTTAGAACTGGGAGGAAGTCAGAGCCTCTGAATTGAGTGAGCGACCCTGGCCCCCATCCCAGGGTCCCATGGGACATTCATGGCTGGCCTTGGGCCAAGTCTTACCCATTCTCCTTGCAGCTGTGGAATGGCTGGGAAATGGTTCCTAGGTAAACACCACGTTGCCCCCCATGAAATCTGTCCTCAAAGTGGGCCTTGTTAACTGACTGACAGGACGTATAAGTTTGAAACCAGACGTGTGTTATTTAAGTGAGTCAAACCTCTGGATATTTGAAAAAGGAAGCTCCTGGGAGATATGTTTCTGAATTCCACAAATTGTCCAAACACCTTTCTTCACCATTTCCTCACATTGATAAACGATTAACAATTCTTTTCCAAGTATTTCCTACAGTTTACTGTTGCTTTTTGTGATTCTCTGTGATTCCTTAGACTGGAGTAAAGGGTGCTTTCTGATCTTTCACGGGATTTTCCCGCATTAGACCAACTTCTTTCTTCCCTCTGTGCTCACATTGAGAAATGATTTACACTTGTTTTTCAAACCTTTGCATAGTTCACTGTTGCTTTTCAGTGAGTACTCCGAGGTTTCTAACACAGCTATACTCTGCTTTCTGCTCTCTTTCCTGAATATCGCCATACTGTACAAACACATTTCCACTTTCTTTCCCCAAAGAGCAATGTGATTTTTACTCGTCCCATCAGTTTGTGCAAATAACTGCTGATTATCAGTTACTAGGGGTTTCTAACACTGTGCTGTGATGGGCTTCTGCTCTTCAGCACAAACTTTCCCACATTGTCAAGCACCTTTGTACAGTCTTTCCTCATGTTCATAAATGATTTGCATCTGCTTTCTGTCTGTATTGTTGAGATTATAGCTGCTGTTCAGTGATTTCAATGTGCTATCAAAAGTGTTCTCTAATGTGTGTATTGCTCTTCTTCACTGATTTCTCCATGTGCTCAAACACTGTTCTTCACTCTTTCCTCACATTCCAAAAGCTTTTCAATTGTGTTCTAATGTTTTTCTCATTTACTGCTGCTTTTCAGTGAATTCTCATTGGTTTCCAACTCCATGCCATGGTGTACATATTGTTCTTTTCCTTTGATTCAACTACCTTGTACAAACACCTTTAGAGAATCTTTCCTCACACTCCTACATGACTTTCACTTGTCTTCTCACTTTTAGGAATATGTCACTGCTGATTTTCAAGGAATCCCTAGGGCTTCTAACACTGTGCTCCCCTGCATTTATAGCTGTCTTTCCTTGATTTTCCTGCATTGTACAAATACCTTTCTTCACGCTTTCCTCACAGTGAGGAAAAATGTACACTTGTCTTCGCATGATTTAGTATCGTTTCCTGCTGCATTTCCGTGAATTCAGAGTGGTTTCGTACACAGTTATATGCTGTCTATCTCATGGATGTCCCCACATTTTACCAACTCCTTTCTACATTCTTTCCTCATGTTTTCTAACCATTTGGGATCAGTTACTGCTGCTTTCCTATGAATTACTGGTGGTGTTTAAAACTGTGCTGCAGTGTGCTTCCTGCTCTATTGAAGTGATTTCCATGCATTGTACAAACACCTCTCTTCAACATTTCCTCACATTGAGAAATGCTTTTCACTTCTTTTCCAAGTATTTCCTACAGTTGACTGCAGCTTTTCATAAAGTCTCAGTGATTTCGTAGATTGGGGTACAGTGTGCTTTCTGCTATTTTCACGGGATTTTCCCGCATTGTACCAAATTCTTTATTCTCTCTGTGCTCACAATGGGAAATGATTTATTCTTGTTTTGCAACTCTTATATATAATTTACTGTTGCCTTGCAGTAAGTACCCAGAGTTTTCTAAAACTGCTATACTCTGCTTTCTGCTCTCTTTCATGGATATCACCACAATGTACAAACACTTTCTAGACTCTTTGCTCACATTCCTAAATTACTTTCACTTGTGTTCTCTCTATTTGGTGTTAGTGCTGGTTTTCAGAGAATTCATATGGCTTCTATCACTTTGCTCTACTGTGGTTAGTGCCATGTTCAAGGGATATTCCCACATTGTACAGAATCTTTTCTTCCCTCTTTGCTCACAGTGAGAAATGATATACACTTGTTTTCCAATTATTTTGTATGGTTTACTGCTGTGTTTAGAGAATTCACAATGGTATCCAACACAGTTATCTTATGCTTACTGTTTGATTTCATAAATATCTCCTTTTACAAACTCTTTTCTACATTCTTTCCTCACAAAGAGAAGTGAGATTTGCTTTCTCTCCTTTCGTATCAGTTACTGCTGATTTCCTACTTATTACTGGTATTTTTTATCACTGTCCTACAGTGTGCTTTCCACTCTTTACACGGGATTTTCCCACATTGGACGAAATTCTATCTTCCCTCTGTGCTCACACTGAGAAATGATTATACTTGTTTTCCAATGCTTTTGTATTGTTTACTGTTGCTTTTTAGGGAGTACTCAGGGCTTTCTAACACTGCTATACCCTGCTTCCTGCTCTCTTCCATGGATATTACCACATTTTACAAACACCTTTCTACATTCTATCCCCACAGGACCATGTGATTTTTAGTCGTTGTCTGAAGCATTTTGTATAAGTTACTGGTGTTTTTCATTCAGTTACTAGTGGTTTGTAACGCTGTGCTATGTTGTTCTTCTGTTCTGTAGAGCTCAGATGCCTACATTTTCAAAAGTTTTGTGCAGTTTTTCCTCATGATCATAAGTGAATTCCACCTGTTTTCATCTGTATTGTAGAGATTACAGCTGCTGTTCACTGATTTCACAGTGCTTTCAAAAGTGTTCTCTAATGTGTATATTGCTCTTCATCACTAATTTCTCCTTGTGCTCACAGTTCTACACTCTTTGCTCACATTCCAAATGCTTTTCAATTGTGTTCTAACCGTTTTGTCATTTACTGCTGCTTTTCAGTGAATTCTCATTGGTTTCTCTGTGCCATGGTGTACGTATTGCTCTTTTTCTTTGATTCAATCACCTTGTACAAACACCTTTCTAGACTCTTTCCTCACATTCCTAAGTGACTTTCACTTGTCTTCTCTCTGTTAGGTATATGTCACAGCTGATTTTTAGAGAATTCCTAGGGCTTCTAACACTCTGCTCTAGTGTGGTTACAGCTTCACTTGATTCTCCCGCATTGTACAAATACCTTTATTCACGCTTTCCTAACGGTGAGGAAGGTGTATGTTTGTCTTCCAAAGATTTAGTATCATTTACTTCTTTCCTAACGGTGAGGAAGGTGTACGTTTGTCTTCCAAAGATTTAGTATCATTTACTTCTGTGATAGTGGTTTCTATCACAGTTATAGTATGCTTACTGTTCTATTTCTTGGACATCCCCCCATTTTACAAACTCCTTTCTATATTTTTTCCTCACATAGAGAAGTTAGTTTTGTTTTCTAACCATTGCTATCAATGATATTCACTTGTTTTCTAAGTATTTCCTAAAGTTTACTGCAGCTTTTCATGATTCTGAGTGATTTCTTATAAAGATTACAGGTGCTGTTCGCTGCTTTCAAAATACTTTCAAAAGTGTGCTCTAATGTGGGTATTGCTCTTCAGCACTGATTTCTCCTCATGCTCAGAAACCGTTCTAGAGTTTTTTCTCATTTTCAAAAGAGATTTTCACTTGTTTATAAATATTTTGTCATTTACTGCTGCTTTTCAGTGAATTTTCATTGGTTTCTATCACTGTGTAATATTGTGCATATTCCTCTTTTTCATTATTTCACAGACTTTTATATTCAACTTTCTGGACTCTTTTCGCTCATTCAAAGTGACTTTCACTTGTCTTCTCTCTATTTGGTGTACATCAGTGCTGATTTTCATCGAATTCCTAGTGCTTCAAACATTGTGCTCCAGTGTGGCTAGAGCTGTCTTTAAGCGATTTTCTCACATTGTACAAAAACTCTTTTTCACTCTTTCCTCACAGTGTGAAATGATGTACATGTATTTCCAACAATTTTGTATCACTTACTGGTGAGTTTAAGTGAATTCACAGTGGTTTTCTGGAATAGTTTGACAATTCTTACTGCTCTATTTCATGTACATCACTGCATTTCACAAACTCCTTTTACTATTTTTTCCTCACATAGAGAAGTTAGTTTTACTTGTTTTGAAACCATTTGCATCAGTTACTGCTCCTTTTCAGTGAATTACATCGGGTTTTTAACACTGTCCTACATATAGTGTGCTTACTGCTCTACTTAAGAGATTGCCACACATTGTAAAAACATTCTATCCCGACAGGACATAGAATGTTTTTTTCTACACCCTTTCCACACATTGAGAAATGATTTACACTTCTCTTCCAAGTATTTCCTACAGTTTACTGCTGCTTTTCTATAATTTTCCAGTGATTTCTTAGTTTGGGGTGTATTGTGCTTTCTGCTCTTTACCTGGGATTTTCCCAAATTGTACCATCTTCTTTCTTCCCTCTATGCTCTCAATGGGAAATGATTTACTCTTGTTTTCCAACCCTTTTATATAGTCTATTGTTGCTTTTCAGTGGGTACCCAGAAGTTTCCAACACTGCTATACATTGCATCCTGCTCTCTTTCATGGATATCACCTCATTTTACAAACACCTTTCTATTTTCTATCCTCAGAGAGTGATGTGAATTTTACTTGTCTTAAGCATTTTGTATAAGTTACTGGTGTTTTTCATTCAGTTACTAGTGGTTTGTAACACTGTGCTATGATGTGTTTCTGCTCTTTAGCACTGAAATACCCACATTGTCAAACACTTTTGTATAGTCTTTCCTCATGTTCATAAGTGATTTCCACCTGTTTTCCGTCTATATTGTAGAGATTACAGCTGCTGTTCACTGATTTCAAAGTGCTTTCAAAAGTGTGCTCTAGCCGAGGCTGGTTTGGCTCAGTGGATAGAGCGTCGGCCTGCGGACTCAGGGGTCCCAGGTTCGATTCCGGTCAAGGGCATGTACCTTGGTTGCGGGCACATACCCAGTGGGGGGTGTGCAAGAGGCAGCTGATCGATGTTTCTCTCTCATCGATGTTTCTAACTCTCTATCCCTCTCTCTTCCTCTCTGTAAAAAATCAATAAAACATATTTTTTTTAAAAAAAGTGTGCTCTAACTTATGTATTGCTCTTCAGCACATATCTCCTAGGGCTCAAACACCGTTCTACACTCTTTCCTCAAATTCTGAAGTGATTTTTCACTTGTTTTCTAGCTATTTTGTTGATTACTGCTGCTTTTTAGTGAATTCTAATTGGTTTCTAATATTGTACTATGTTGTGCATATTGCTCTCTTTTATTGATTCAACCGCATTGTACAAACACCTTTCTAGACTCTTTCCTCACATTCCTAAGTGGCTTTCACTTGTCTTCTCTTTATTTGGTGTTCGTCACTGATGATTTTCAGTGAACTCCTAGGGCTTCTAAGACTGTGCTCTAGTGCGGTTACAGCTTTCTTTATGTGATTTTCCCACATTGTACAAACACCTTTCTTCAATACTCCTCACATTGAGAAATGCTTTACAATTCTTTTCCAAATATTTCCTACAATTTACTGCAGCTTTTCTTAAATTCTCAGTGATTTCTTATATTGGGTATAGTGTGTTTTCTGCTCTTTACATGGGATTTTACCACACTGTATCAACTTCTTTCTTCCCTGTGTGCTCACATTGAGAAATCATTTACTCTTGTTTTCCAGCTCTTTTCTATAGTTTACTGTTGCTTTTCCGTGAGTACCCAGAGTTTTCTAACACTGCTATACTCTGCTTCCTGCTCTCTTTCATGGATATCACCGCATTGTACAAACACCTTTTTAGACACTTTCCTCATGTTCCAATGTGATTTTCACTTGTCTTCTCTCTATTCGGTGTATGTCACTGCTGATTTTCAGTGAATTCCTAGGGCTTCTAACATTGGGCTCTATTGTGTTTACAGCTGTCTTTATGTGATTTTTCCCACATTGTACAGAAATTTAGCTTCCCTCTTTCCTCACAGTGAGAAATGATGTAGACTTGTTTTCCACTGATATTGGATCCTTTACTGCTCCGTTTCAGTGAATACAGAGTGGTATCTAACACAGTTATATTATGCTAACTGCTCTATTTCATGCATATCCCCACATTTTTCAAACTTGTTTCTACATTCTTTTCTCACATAGGGGTGACTTTTACCTGTTTTCTAAGCAGTTGTGATCAGTTACTGCTGCTTTCCAATGAATTACTGGTGGTTTTTAACACTGTGCTGTAGTGTGCTTCCTGCTCTATTTGAAGGGATTTTCATGCATTGTATAAACACCTTTCTTCAACATTGCCTCACATTGAGAAATGCTTTACACTTCTTTTTAATGAATTTCCTACAGTTTACTTAAGCTTTTTGTAATTTCTTAGTGATTTCTTAGATTGATGTAGAGTGTGCTTTCTGCTCTTTACATGGTATTTTCTCACATTGTACCAACTTCTTTCTTCCCTCTGTGCTCACATTGAGAAATGATTTACTCTTTTTTCCCATTTTTTTTATTAAGGTATTATATGTGTACATATTTTGCTTTTACCCCCCCACCCCCCGGGTTTTGCATGCCCTCACCCCCCCCCCCCCCGGGTTTTGTGCCCATTGCTAGTGCTTATATTCATGCATACAAATCCTTTGGTTGATCTCTTATCTCCCCACCTCTCCCTAAATTTCCCTATGTAATTTGACAGTCTATTTGATGCTTTTCTGCCTCTGTATCTATATTTTTGTTCATCAGTTTATAATGTTCTTTATTATCCACAAATGAGTGAGATCATGTGGTATTTTTCTTTCATTGACCAGCGTATTTCACTTAGCATAACATTCTCCAGTTTCATCTAGGTTGCTGCAAATGGTAAGAATTCCTTCTATTTTGTGTCTGCATAGTATTCCATTGTATTGATGTACCATAGTTTTCTCATCCAGTCATCTGTTGATGGGCACCTAGGCTGTTTCCAAATCTTAGCTATTGTAAATTATGCTGCTATGAACATAGGGGTGCATATATCCTTTCTGATTGGTGTTTCTATTTTCTTAGGATATATTCCTTGGAGTGGGATTCCTGGTTCAAAATGGGAGTTTCATTTTTAGTTGTTTGAGGAAACTCCATACTATTCTCCACAGTGGCTGCACCAGTCTGCATTCCCACCAGCAGTGCCCGAGGGTTCCTTTTTCTCCGCATCCTCGCCAAAACTTGTCCTTTGTTGTTTGTTGATGATAGCCATTCTGACAGGTGTGAGATGATACTTCATTGTCATTTTGATTTGCATCTCTCAGATAATTAGTGACTTTGAGCATATTTTCATGTGTCTCTTGGCCTTCCTTCTGTCTTCTTTTAAAAGATTCTATTTAGGTCCATTGCCCATTATTGATTGGATCATTTATCTCCCTTTTACTAAGTTGTATAAGTTGCCTATAGATGTTGGAGATTATAACTTTATTAGTGATAACATTTGCAAATATGTTCTCCCATAGAGTGGGCTTTCTTGTTGTTTTGTCGATTGTTCCTTTTGCTGTGCAAAAGCTTTTATTTTGATGTAGTCCCATTTGTTTATTTTCTCTTTAGCTTCCTTTACCCTAGGAGCAGTATCAGTGAAGATGTTCTTTCAGCATATGTCTGAGATTTTGCTGCCTGTGGATTCCTCTAGTATTTTTACAGTTTCCCTTCTTATGTTCAGGTCCTGTTCCATTTTCAGTTTATTTTTGTGTATGGTGTAAGTTGGTGGTCTAGTTTCATTTTTTTTCATTTATCTCTCCAATTTTCCCAACACCGTTTATTGAAGAGACTGTCTTGGCTCCATTGTATGTTCATGCCTCCTTTGTCAAATATTAATTGAGCATAGTGGTTTGGGTCAATATCTGGATTCTCTTCTATTCCATTGGTCTATATGTCTGTTCTTGTGCCAGTACCAGGCTGTTTTGAGAACAGTGGCTTTGTAATATAGCTTGAAATCTGGTATTGAGATCCCTCCTACTTTATTCTTCTTTCTCATTATTGCTGTGGCTATTCGGGGTCTTTTTTTATTCCAGATGAATTTTTGCAGAGTTCTTTCTAGGTCTGTGAAATATGCTGTTGGTATTTTAATGGGGAGTGCATTGAATCTATAGATAGCTTTGTGTAGTATGGGTATTTTAATGATATAGATTCTACCAATCCATGAACATGATATGTTCTTCCATCTATGTCTTCCTCTATCTCTTTTTTTCAGTGTCCTGTAGTTTTCCACGTATAGTTCTTTTACCTCCTTAGTTAAGTTTATTCCTAGGTATCTTAATTTTTTGGTACGATGGTAAATGGGATTGCTTTGTTAGTCTCTCTTTCTGTAAGTTACCTATTGGTGTATAGAAATGCCATAGGTTTCTTGGCATTAATTTTGTATCCTGCTACATTGCCCAATGCATTTATTAAGTCTATTCGTTTTTTGATGGAGTCCTTTGGGTTTCTTATGTACACTATCATGTCATCTGCAAATAAGGACACCTTTACTTCTTCTTGTCCAATTTGTATTCCTTTTATTTCTTCTTCTTGTCTAATTGCAGTGGCTAATACTTCCAGTACTATGTCAAACAGTAGTGGTGAAAGTAGGCATCCCTGTCTTGTTCCTGTTCATAGGGGAAATGGTTTTAGTTTTGCCCATTGAGTATGATGTTAGCTGTGGGTTTATCATATATAGTTTTTATTGTGTTGAGGTATTATCCTTCTATTCCCAATTTGTTGAGATATTTTATCAAGAAAGGGTGTTGACTTTTGTCAAATGCATTTTCTGCATCAATTGATAAAACTGTGTAATTTTTATCTCTCAATTTGATTATGTGATATATCATATTTATTGACTTGAGGATATTTTACCATCCTTGCATTCCCGGTATAAATCCTACTTGGTCATGGTGTATGATCTTTACGATGTAATACTGGATCCAGTATGCTAGAATTTTGTGAAAATTTTGGCATCTATGTTCATGAGAGATGTTGGCCTGTAATTCTCCTTCATTGTGTTGTCTTTATCTGGTTTTGGTATTAGGGTGATGCTGGCTTCATAGAAGGAGATTGGAAGTGTTCCCTCCCCTTGAATTTTTTGGAATAGTCTGAGGAGGATAGGTTTTAATTCTTCCTTGAATGTTTGGCAAAACTCCCCTGTGAAGCCATCTGGCCTGGGGCTTTTGTTTGACAGAAACTTTTTGATGACTGCATCAATTTCTTCCATAGTTATTGGCCTATTGAGCTGTTTAGATTCTTTTTGATTGAGTTTTGGAAGGTTATGTTTTTCTAGGAATATGTCCATTTCCTCCATCTTGTCCAGTTTTTTGAAATAGAGTTTTTCGTAGTATTTTTTAACCATCCTTTGTATTTCGGTGGTGTCTGTTGTTATTTCTTCTCTTTCAGTTCTGATTTTATTTATTTGGGTCCTCTCTCTTTCCTTCTTGATCAGCCTAGCTAGAGGTTCATCAATCTTGTTTATCCTTTCAAAAACCAGCTCTTGTTAGTTGATATTTTGTATTGTTTTTTTTTTTTTTTTTTTGTCTATATGTCTTTTATCAATTCTCTGATATACATTATTTCCTTCCTTCTGCTTACACAGGGCTTTTATTGTTGTTCTCTTTCTAACTCTTTGAGTTGTAAGGTTAGGTGATTTATTAACATTAATTCTTGTTTTTTTGCAGTAGGCTTGTAGAGCTAAGAACTTCTCTTTAAGACTGCTTTAGCTGTGTCTTATAGATTTGCGATTGTTGTGTTATCATTGTAGTTTGTTGTCATGATGGTTTTTATTTCTTCTTTGATCTCTCTGATAACAGAGTCATTGTTTAATTGTATGCTGATTACTCTCCATGTGTTTGATTTTTTTGGATTGTTTTTATTGTAGTTGATTTCCAGTTTTATGCCATTGTGATCTGAGAAGATGCTTGATGTGATTTATATTTTCTTGAATTTGAAGAGACTTTGCCTGTGACCCAATAGTTGGCCTATCTTTGAAAATGACTCATGTGCACTTGAGAAGAATGTATATTCTGTGGCTTTGGGGTGAAATGTTCTGAAGATGTCAATTAAATCCATCTTGTCTAGTGAGTCATTTAGGATTGATATTTCTTTGCTGATTTTTTGTTTAGAGGATTTGCCCGATGGTGATAGTGGGGTATTAAAGTCTCCTAGTATGATTGTATTGCTGTCAATCTCCCCCTTGATATCCTCCAGAAGTCTTTTTATGTATTTTCATGCTTCTGTATTGGGTGTGTATATGTTTGCCAGAGTTATTTCTTCTTGTCTAATTGCTCCCTTTAGTATTATGAAGTGGCCTTCTTTATCTCTTTTTATGTCCTTCACTTTGAAATCTAATTTGTCAGATATATGTATTGCTACCCCAGCTTTTTTTTTTTTTTAATTTCCATTTACCTGAAAAAACTTTTTCTATCCATTTACCCTCAGTCTGTGCATCTTTTTTCTGAGGTGGTTTTCTTGTAGACAGGATATATATGAGTCATGTTTTCTTATCCAATCTGTTACCCTATGTCTTTTGATTGCGGCATTTAATCCATTTACATTTAAATTTATTATTGATAGGTTCTTGTTAGTTACCATTTTTATTCTTTACCCCTGTGTTTATTCTTCGGTTCCTATTTCTTTTTTGTTTTTCAGCAGACCCTTTAGTATTTCTTCCATTACTGGTTTGGTGGTAATAAACTCGCTTATTTGTTTTTTGTCTGTGAAACTCCTGATTTCACCTTCAACTTTATTGATAGACCTGTTGAGTACAATATTCTTGGATTCGGTCCCTTCCTTTCATGACTTTGTATATTTCATTCCATTCCCTTCTGGCCTGATGTGTTTCTGTAGAGTAATCACTTGCTTTTCTGATGGGGCATCCTTTGTAGGTAAACTTTCTGTCTCCCTCTGGCTGCTTTAAAGATTCTTACTTTGTCGTTGGTGTTAACCAATTTAATTATAATGTGCCTTGGGGTCATTCTTTTGGGTTTCATTTTGCTTGGGACGCTGTGAGCTTCTTGATTTGTGTGGGTTTTTTCTTCCCTATATCAGGGAAGTTTTCCATCATTATTTATTCAAACAGGTTTTCTATTCCTTGCTCAGTTTCCTCTTCTTTCAGAACCCCTATTATGTGGATGTTATTTTGTTTTGTGTTGTCCCAAAGTTCCCTTAGGCTTTCTTCCTGCTTTTCATTTTTCTTTTAGAAGCTTCTCTACTTGGGTATTTTTTCCTACCTTGTCTTCTAGCTCAATGATGCGGTTCTCGGCATCTTCTAGTCTATCCCTGATACTTTCTATTGAGTTCTTTACAGCAGCAATGTCATTTTTAATTTCTTCTTGGTTCTTCTTCATTTCCTCTTGTTTCTTACACATATTGTCAAATTTGTCTTCCATTCTTTTCAGCCACCTTATGATCATTTCTCTGAATTATTTCTCTGACAGGTTTCTTTCCTCTATATCATTTACTTCCTTATCTGGTGGTTCCTGCTTTTCTTTCATATGTGGGCTATTTCTTTGGCTCCTCATGATCTCACTTCTCCAGGTGTCTGTTTATGCAGTTCACTCTCTCCTGCATTGATTTAAAGGCACAAAATACAACACAACCAGGTACAATTCACAAGGCACTGAACAGAAATGTATTCATGATATTAATAACCCCTAATAAAGGTGACAAACAGGGAAAGGCGAATTGCAGGATAGGAGAGAAAGAAGAAGAAAGAAAATAAAAGGAATGCAAAATTGAAATTGGGAAAAGGATAAAAAAAGTAACAGAGAAAACAATGAGAATGAGAAGGAAAGGGGGAACAAACTATATATATGGGGAGAAAACTTGAATAGAACAGCCACTAATCCCAACAAAAGCCAGCAACAAGTACTTGGAGATGAATGCACACTACAAACAAGAACTAATATTAAGTGTGGCAAGGGAAAACAGAAACAAAAAAGAAACAAAAACAAAACAGAAGAAAAAAAAAGGGAATAACCAAAACAATCTCACAAACAGGCATAAAAATTTATATAATCAAGAATCAAGCAAACAACAACAAAGAGAGAAAAATTATTGGATAGTGAAGAAAGAGAAGAGAGGGGTGTGTATGGAATTGGAGCAGGGGATTGGAATATAAGTAGGGTGAAATTTTCACAGGGATTTAAAGAAGTGATAGGGAAAATCAAAAGGAGGAATAGAGTAAGAGAAACAGGACAGCAACAGGGGAAAAGTGAGGAAGAGAGTGATGGCATAAAGGTAAAGTTGAGATAGAGTAAAATGATGCTAAAGGAAAGATGAAAATAGAATGTAGAACACTAATCCCAAAGTAAAATGAATAGAAAAATAAAAGGACACTTTTAAAAAAAAAGGAAAAATAGTAGTAGTTATAATACTGATGGAAAATAAAAATGTAATAATTAAAAAGGTAAAAATCAAGTGAAGTCAAAAGAAAAAAAATAGTTTCTTAAGTAAAAGATGAAAAAAAAAAATAAAAATGTGCAGTAGTGAAGGTCATTCACTTCCTCTACTGTTCTGTTTGGCAGGCCTGTTTCCTAGTGAGGACAGTGTTGAAGTCCCCTGAGTTCCACTGCTCCTCCGTGTTGTAAGCCAGTCCTGAGTTTTATGCAGGCAGTACGTCTCTATTTCTTGTATTATTTTATTTGTGTTTACACTAGAGTCCATTTGTGATTCAACCCCTGGGTGCCAGTGTTTCTGGATTGACCTCCGGGTCTATAGGTTCTCTCTAGCTGGTGTTTAGATTTTGTTTTCCATGTGGCACTTAATACTTGTTTGTGGGAGTGGGTTGCCCCAGAGCTGTTTCTCTGATGGTTATTCACCGCTGTGATCCCCAGTTTCCAGAAAAACAACTTTCCCCTGCAGTCTCTTTGGGTGTCCCCAAATGGGTGAACCTATGTATTGGGCTTAGTAATCAGAAGCAAGGACTTAAAGAGAAAAAAAACAAAACAAAAAAGAGCCAGAGTAAGTGTGAGAACTCCAGGGCTGCGAGCATGTCTGTGCAGTCTTTTTTCCTCTTGGGTCTAAGGAGCTGGCACACTTTTGAAATTTTTAGGCTGTCCTTTTGAATCCAGATCAAAATGGGTTGCCTTTTACAGTTCCCTTCTGTTAGCAGCACTGAGAACCCCCTTCCACATTCAGGGATCATGCCAGCCCCAAGGGCCACAGATTTTTCTAGGCACAGACTTCCCCAGGTTTTCTAGCTTCCGCTGTGTAGGAGTTTGTCTTTCCTGCTGGGACAATGAACCTCACCTTATCCCAGGCAAAATCTGACCTTTCTGTGAGGGAGTGTAGAGCTCCTCTGAATCCGCATGCTTGCGCCAATTGGGGACCTGTATTCTCAGGTTTGCAGCTGTTAGGTGGGTGCCATAGTTGTAGATTCCCTGGGCTTTACACTCTTCCGATAACATCCACTTTTCCCTTCAAGATGGCATGGTCTCCACATCTGAGCAGGTCACTCTGGGAGGGAACCCAGCAGCAGAGGGGGCTGCCCGTTCAGGGAAGCCCTATCCAGCAGTCCCCCACAGTCTTCTGAAGTATAGCTGTCCCTCAACTCACCAACAAACATTCCCCGTGCGACCACACACTCCCCCTTTCTTTTCTCACTCACATACTATCTTGCAGTCTGCCTTCCTGTCAGCAGACATCTTCTGTCTCTCCTTCAGCATCTTGTAGTTTTCTGAGTAGCGGTCTTTTACCTCCCTAGTTAAGTTTATTCCTAGGTGTCTTAATTTTTTGGTGCTATGGTAAATGGGTTATTTTTTAATTCTCTCTACTGTAAGTTTACTATTGGTGTATAAAAATGTCATATTTCATGGTGTTAATTTTGTATCCTGCTACATTGCCAAATTAATTTATTAAGTCTAATAATCATTGATGGAGTCTTCATGGTTTTCTTTGTATAATATCATATCATCTGCAAATAATGACAATTTTACTTACTTTTTTTTCCAATTTGGGTGCCATTTATTTCTTCTACTTGTCTGATCACTGTGTCTAGCTCTTCTAGTACTGTGTGGAGCAGGAGTGGTGAAAGAAGCATCCCTGTTTTGTTCCTGTTCTTAAGGGAAATGATTTTAGTTATTACCCATTGAGTAAGATATTAGCCATAGATTTGTCATATAAGGCAGTTATTATGATCCTTCTAGTCCCACTTTGCTGGGCGTGTTTCTTAGGAAAGGGTGTTGGGCCTTATCAAATGCCTTTTCTGCATTGATTGATATGATTATGTGATTTTTGTCTCTCAGTTTGTTCATGTGATATATCACATTTTTTGACTTGTGGATATTGAACATGCCTTGCATCCCTGGAATAAATCCCACTTGTTCATGGTGTATGATCTTTCTGATGTAATGCTGGATACGTTTTGCTGAAATTGTGTTGTGGATTTTAACATCTATGTTCATCCAGGATATAGGCCTATAATTCTTTTTCTTTGTGGTGTCTTTATGTGGTTTTGGCAATAAGGTAATGCTGGCTTTATAGAAAGATCTTAGAAGTATGCCTCTCTCTTGAATTTTTCGGAATAGACTGAGAAGCATTGATTTTAGTTCCTCTTTGATGTTTGCTAAAACTCCACTGTAAAGCCATCTGGTCCAGGGCTTTTGTTTGCTGGAAGCTTTTTGATTACTGTTTCAATTTCATCAGTAGTTAGCAGCCTATTGATTTATTTTTTTTAATCTCCCTGATTGAGTTTTGGAAGCTTGTATTTTTCTAGGAATGTGTCCATTCTATCGGAGATGTCCAGTTTGGTGGATGCATGTCTGCTCAAAGGCTGGCTTAAGAGAGCTGAATGTGGAAAAGCCAATGCATGGGGACTGATCCCCAGGGCCTGTGAAGGTCCACAGAGGCAGGGATTTCTCTGGAACCCAGGAAGAGCATTCTCCAGCCTCCTCAGTGCCTCTCTGGATCCAGGAAACAGCTGGGATATTGTTTTTCCTTCTGCACATTGTACAATGTCATGTTCTCCAAAACAGCTCAGATGAATTGGGGGGTAACTCTTGATTTCTGTCAACAGTGGGGGTCCCCAGCATCAGGATCATGAGAGGTTGACTGACATCCCAGGGATGCATAAAGATGGCTCCCAGCCTTGGGAGCACATTCTCAGTACCACCCTCCCACTCAAAAAAAAAAAAAAAAAAACAAGGTCAGAAGGTCATATGTCTTGGGATCCCGGTAGGAATCATGTGCTCAAAGGCTGCTGTGGGCCATTCATAAGTGAGGGCCATGATGAGGGCAGGTGGCAGGTGACCAGGATGTGGTAAAAACATCCCCCAGATTAATGTATGGGTGCTGGGAGTTGGTGGGGCCTGTCCAATACTGTGCAGGAAGGACAGCCCTTGATGCAGATGTGCTCCTGCCTCCAGTGCCACAGCTCATGCCCTGGGAAAGCAGAGTCTGCATGGGGGTGGGAAGAGGCGTGGTTCTTGCTCAGGAAGAAGGCATGTTCAGCTGAGACTTTGTTTCTAGGTCATTCTAAGTGGTCCCTCCTGCCTCCTTGTATCTCCTGGGCACTGGGATCTCATAGAAGCCGCCTGAACTTGAACTCCTACAATTGTCCAGATTCTGCCTGGTGCATGCAGTGTCTGTGTTATAGAGAAATACAGCCCCTAGGTGTCGCCACTTGTGCTAAAAGCCCAGGATACAAGTCTAGATTAACTTCCTAAACTCATTACAGTTTGAACCTCTTCCAGAAACTAATCAACCAGTCTGAAATTTTCTGGTGAACACCGCTGTGGTAATCTGTCACATGGTCCCTCTCCCTGGAATATGAGAGTTGTTTGGGCATCACATTGCAGGGGATAGAAAAGAGCCTGCGGAAAAGTTCTCTCTCTCTCTCTCTCTCTCTCTCTCTCTCTCTCTCTCTCTCTCTCTCTCTCTCTCTGTGTGTGTGTGTGTGTGTGTCTGCCTCTCTTAATTTCAAACGATCCAATATGTGACTCAATGCAGCATGGGATATCCCAAAAATTGGCAGATGCTTACATGTCAAATACAAATACAGCTTGAAAACTTTTGAAGGGGAAGGTGTATGTGAGCACTCTGCTTAATCCTGAGAGAGGACAATCTTCCCTCACAATCTGAGTGAGAGTTTTAGGCCCAGAAGGAGCTTTATGAAGCCAATTTCCATGGGTTGTTCCTTGGGGGTGATCAAACATTAGTTATCCATACAGACTTTGGCAGTCATGTTTAGGGTCAGAACCCTGGAACTTGTCTGGGCCTAATATGCTGCCTATGGAAGGTCGGGATGTTAAAGAGGAGGCCTATACCAAAGAAAATGCCCTTTGGGAGTAGCTCCTTGATAAGGATACATAGGTGTTTTGTCCCACATGTATTTTTCTCTGTGCCTCCAAGATTCCAAAGAGCCCACGACTCTGGCCCCTCAATGGCTTTCAGAATTGGATAAGTCACTTCTCAGGTTCCGCTGCCACACCTGTCCTCTGGCCTCTGCACAGCCCACATTTTTGCATTTAATTTTCTCAAGCCAGTTTGCTGAGCTCATCTGGTTCTTCTGGAGTAAATGCCCTTTACCTACACAGAGGGAGAGTGATTGAACCTCCTCCCTGTACTCCCCACCAGCTTGGGTTTAAGGGATGCACCATATTTTATTCTTAAACACCAGCCTTTTAAGTTCTCAAGTTTATCCAGTCAGAGCCTTTGAGTTTCCCAAGTGTGCACCTTGTCTTGGGAGATTCCCTTGGTCCCATTACAAACTTGCAGCCCCTCCCTTCTACTGATCAATCCCTACATGTGATTTTTGGCCCTATGTCCTTTGGGGAAGGCATGATACTCAAAATTTGGAAGACCAACTGTCTCTCTGTTCCTCTTTGAATGGGCACGGATGTGCAATTGAGGTAACATCAAGTGTCAGGGACTATTTGGTACTCAATACTGTTGCATTATATTCCTTTTTCTCTTGAGAGGATACCTTGTCTGCCTAATGGTGTGTTAACAATAACATTAGGGAATTTAGATGAGGTAACAACAACCCATCAAGTCTACTTCCATGTTGGTTTCATTTCCTTTTCCTTTCATGAATGGACCTAGGATTCAGTTGGAGGTGTGCAGAGTGCAAAACCCAATCAGGTTAACTGACTGGAGATCTAGTACTAAGGTTCAGCTTTCAGTTGTAAGTTTCCATTTTAGCTAGGACCTCAAAAGAAGGTGAGGGCAGACGGGGTATAATGGTTTCTGAGGAGGCTCAGGAGGGATCAGAAGCTAGAGCATGAGAGTCACTGCCCAAGTCTGAGCAGAGGGCTTCCTGCACCATGTCCACTCTGGTGAGTCAGGAGCCTAAGGTGGTCCTCCAGGACGTGCAGGCCAAGTTCCCACAGAGAATTGGCGTTTCTTTCCTTACAAATGAGCAGACTTTGCCTTTTCCTTTAGATGCAGATTAGCCGTTATCCAAAACGTTTTGATTTCTGTTTTGAGGTGTGCCATTCATAGAGGTTTACACGGCAAGTTTCCCTGCTATCTGAAAGTTGAATATTCCTAAGGAATCTATTGTAGGCCAAATTGGAAAAATTCTTTTTGTAATTTTATCGGCCAGACTGTGTGTCTGACAGTAGGTCTTAAGGGAGTTCTTTAATAAAAGCCAAGTGATGTTTAGAAAGAGAAGAAGGGAGAAAGAGAGAGAGAAACATTGATGTGTGAAACATCCATCAGCAGGCTCCTCCCACCCCCTAATGGGGTTGGGAATGGAGCCTGAAAGTTATCTTTGGGTGCAAGGGGGGATTCTCAACCAACTGAGCAGCACTGACCAGGGCTTGCAGTCTCTTTTGAGATTAGGCTTAGTTGTGACCTGTGAACCCTCTGTTGTCATGGCCTAAGTGGTCATTCTAATATTCATAGAAGGGACAAACAATAAACTGAACATCTCGCAATTAATGGTTATTTTTCTCACCTCTAGCTACCCCATGCTTTAGAAATCTTTTGTGCTGCTTTTACTCTTTCTAATTTAAATGTCTCCAAGGCCAGAAGGTATGAATTGTGTGGGTGTTCCTTAATCTACCCCATCTATTTTATTTGTTGGAGCTTAGCAAGAGGCGGTCCTGGACCAGGCACTGCTGCCTACTCCAGGTGCTTTCAGTCCTTCAGTGATAATCAGAAAGGTTTCCATAAAAGTGTGGGACCATTTATCTGGGTTCCCAGTACTCATTGCACAGCAGAATTACAGGTAGGCAGTGGGCAGATGTGGGAGGGGTCCAGTGGTCATTTCACCACTCCTTGGTGACTGGCGAGGTGCTTGTCTTGCCACCAGCCTAGGAGAGGCAGGGCTGAGTGGCTCAGCAGCCCCTAAGCAGAAAATGTGATTGGGGTAAAATGGGGACACTCCAGTTGTTGTCAGAGCAGTGACTTTTGCCTTCAGCTGGTTCCTCTGAAGGGAGAAGGATCAGGTTGCTCATGCTCAGCCTGAGAAAATGCCTTGCTCCCAGCCATTTCCCAGGATCTCTTTAAGAGCCACTTCATCAGGATGAACAGCCAGGCTCCATGCAGACTTCTTGAACTGACATGCCAGAGCTTGCTGAGGGTTGAAGCCTCGGCGATTGCTGCTGTGGAGTGGCTGCCTATGGACCTCTTCCCACCTCTGTTCACAGCTGCCTTGGCCGGGAAGCACAGCAAAGTCCTGAAGGCCATGGTGAAGGCTTGGCCCTTCTCCTGCCTCCCTCTGGGGGCTCTGATGAACCATCTGCAGCCTTACCATGATATCTTCAGACTGTGCTAGATGGGCTCCATGCCCTGCTTTCCCAGGAGACTCGACCCAGGTGAGGGAGATTCAGTAGCCTGGTTGGGCCCTGGGGATGTGAGCAGTTACATCTGGGATATGGGAGAGTGCATGGCCAAAGGGAGCGCTCAGGGAGGCCTTGGAGCCACTGCTGGGGTGACTCTGGAACAGGCTTCACATATATAGGGCTGATGAAGATTCAGAAGGTGACTGAATGGACATGAGTCTACCCTTCCTGGTGGCACCTAAAGGTACCAGAAAATGGGACCACGAAGGATCCCAGTAGTGCAAGTAGCAGCTGATTTTTGGGGTATGGAGTAAAAGTCCCGTCAGGTGTCTGATTCAGGTGCCCAAATTCCTAGACTGAAGGCCATAGTCTCATTCCCTGTTATCTTAATTCACCCCAGGCTACATCCTATTTTCTCTGCAGAAGATGGAAAATGCAGATGCTCAATTTACAGAGGGGAGCTCATCAGGATTTCTGGATCGTGTGGTCTGGAACCAGAGCTGATGTGTGCTCACTGCTGGAGCCTGATGCCCCACGAGGAAGAGGGGAAAGGTGGACAGCTTAAGGGCGGCGCCAAATCCAGCCTTGGCCCCCATGGAGGTGTTAGTATACCTTCGCCTTAAGAAAGGTGTCCTTGATGAATACCTCAGCTACCTTATTAAGAAAGTCAGCGAAAGGAGAGGTTTGCTGCACCTTTGTTGTAAGAAGCTGAAGGTTTTTGCCATGTAGAAGGTAAACATTTACATCCTGGATATGGTGCAGCTCGACTCTGTCCAGGATTTGCAGGTAAATTATACCTGGAAGCTGTACACTCTGAGGAAGTTTGCTCCTTACCTTGGCCAGATGGTCAATCTGCGTCAGTTCCTCCTCTCCCACGTCTTTACGTCTTCTCACACCACCTTGGAGCAGGAGAAGTGTGTTAAACTGGTCACCTCTCAGTTCCTCAGCCTGTTCTGCCTCTAGGAGCTCTATTTGGATGATGTCTCCTTCCTCAAAGGCCACCTAGACCAGAACCTCAGGTGAGGTTGGTGAGGTTTCTCTGAAGACCAGCGCGAGCCACTTCTCATTTCAGTCCACAGTGATGGGACCTCCTATGTGCTGTCCATCGTCAGTGCTAGAGATCCTGAGACACTAGAAGATCCACACAGTCAATGTCTTGTTCACTGCTCTGTCCCCTTGCATGTTGACTAAGGTAGGATGTATGAACTAAGAAAGATGCTATTGAAGAGACTCCTTGCTAGGAATGGAAGTAATGGGGGATTCGGGCCAGTGATGGTAGCATGGGAATACTTCTAAGAAGTGTCTAAAGGAATATTATGCAATAGAACCACGTGAGGATGGCAGTGAAGAGAGGAAAGCCCATCACGGGTGAGGTTTCAGGGGTTAAGGTTCCCACTTAGCGATTTGGTGATGGCAGCCTTTCAATCCAAACCTGCCTCGAATCACCTGTCTGCCAAGGTTTGCCAAAGGTTCCTGCTAAGGGAATGCCTGCTAAATGCAGGATTCTGGAGGGAAGAATCATGAAAAGGGATAGGTAGTTTGTAGACGATGCAGTGATCTAAGTTCTTGCTTGGTAGCAGCCCCCACTGGATGTTGCTCAACCTTGTCCAAATTAGCCATTTTTGCAATTATGCCAGTAGCTTCATGGGCTAAGAGATGAGGGAGATAGGATTCCAGGCTGTGGATGGAAGGAAGCCCAAATTGAAGGCATTTCGGGTCATGTCTCCAATACTAAAGTGCACTGGTTGCTTCCTGCTTGAGACATTGGGTTAGGCTTCTTTCTGAGCTCCCCCCAACTTTACCTCCCATCATTCATGCTCACAACACCTGTATGTATGAGGGTGGGGTGTATGATGTGCTCTCTAACCCACATAACAGATGAACAAATGGAGTATGTGAGGTTTCATCCAGTTGAATCCATCTCAGAGCAGATAAGGGATGGAGATAGGATTTCACTCAAATTTGCACTGACTTGAATGACTCTTTTCACTGTGCAACATCCGGGGTTGATCATTATCTGGAAAACATTAGGCTTTGGTGAAATGGGCTTTACCTTAAGGCCTGGTCATCCTCACCATGCTCTGCCCCCCAGGTCCATCCCCCTCACCTAACTGCTCTATGACTCCCAACTGCCTGAAGCCCCCTTTGGAGACTCTGTCCATCACTAACTGCCTGCTTTTAGGAAGTGACTTTAGACATCTCTACCATCACCTGAACATCAGCCAGTTGCAAGTTCTGAATTTAAGGAGGCTCAACCTGACCAACCTCAGTTCTGGGCCCCTCCTATTTCTCTAAGAGAGAGAACCTCCCCCACCCTGCAGAACCTGGACCTGGATGAGTGTGGGATCATGGAGCCCAAGTTCATGGACCTCCTGCCTGCCCTGAGCCACTGCTCTCAGCTCATGACCCTAAGCTTCAGTGAAAATGCCATCTCCATGACCATCCTGGAGGACCTGCTTCACCACACCATCAGGCTGAGCAAGCTGAATTGTGTGCTGTACCACGCCCCCCTGGAGAGTTACGAGGAAAGGAGCAGTACCATCCACCTGGGCCGACTTGCTCAGGTGCATGCCGAGCTGAAGCATATGCTCCAGGAGTTGGGGCGGCCTGGTATGTTCTGGTACTGTGCTTACCCCTGTCCTCACTGTAACTGTAGAACCTTCTATAACCCAAACCCCATTCTGTGACCCCGATACATGTCTGTCTAGCTGGGTGCACATCTCATAGGCATTACTCTGGGCTCTTGGACATTGAAGCCCAGACATAAGTGTATCTTAACCTTTTGCACTCGGATGTCGATTGTGACTCGACACGGTTAGCATCAGTAGCAGCTCGTAGGTCGAGACACACTCGACAAGTAGTTTCACCGCGGGGGGAAGGGGAATTTTTGTCTATTTTTCCAGTATCTTTTCCTGTTTTCATTAGCATGAAAGGACAAGTAAAATGTAAATGCCGTCTCAACTGATGCCAAAAAATAAAAAATGAAAAACCGATAACGCATGTGAAATTTATTAGGAAACTAGTACATGATCTTGTTGGAGAATTCAGAGATGGTACTCTAACTTCCAGGGGTAGATTATTATCCACTAACTTAGAGCAACATTTAGATGGAAAGCTCCATATAATCACACCTCACCTTAACAAAAAACACAAAGATTGTGTTGTTTGTTCTAACAGAAAAATCAAAGGAGGATGAAGAGAGACGATTTATATTTGCAAAACATGTGAATGTAAACCAGGTCTTCATGTGAGTGAATATTTCAAAAAATATCACACCATGAAAAATTTTAGAGATTAAAATTACTCTTAGAATGTAACAATAATTTGAAATATAAAAAAATCCAAATAAATAAGTTTGTATGAAAAGAAACTCAGTTTTTTATTCTACTGTCTTGCTTTGTAAAATCTGGGGTATTTAAAAAATTTAATCCCGAGTAGAATAAAGGAATTGAGAAAAAACCAAGCGAGTGCAAATGGTTAAAGGAACGCAGTAGCCAGTTTCAGACAACTACTCAGTGGTGGGGGAAATGCTGACAGGGGGACAGATGGTTTCTTTGGGGAGATGGGTCCTAAGGAGTTATAGATATGCACCTGAACCTCTAGGGGGGAGGGATTCTGGCTTGGGAGGTAGGTGCAGAATTACCTTTGCTTGAATGGTTGTTAATAAATGTCAGTAATAAAGAGAACTGAATGTGAACCATCTGGTGTCCTCTATGACATGTTAACCCGATTCTCCCATCTGCAGTTACTGGTTAAATAAGAGTGCATGAGTATCTGTGATGCACAGACACTAGGCTGGGTGAGGTTGGCTCCAGTAGATCACATCACCATTTATCCATTCCGGTTTGGTGGTTCTTTCTGGGGCACTAGTACCTCCTCCCTTACCTCTGTTACTGTTCAGTGGTTAAGCCCACAGAAGGTGCATCCACAGGGACTGGAACAAGTGGCTTCCCATGATCACCACAGAACTACAACTTCCTAGCGGCCATGGACTCAAACACTCCTCCCCACTGGGAGCCTACGTCACTGGCCTTTGACTACTCCATGGTAGAGCTCCCCTATGCAAAAGTCAGACCCCAGTACGGAAAGGGACATCATCCTGCCACCTAGTCAGAGGCCTGAACTCACAAATCCACACCTGTCATCCCCCTGGATCCAGTCCCTGCTTGCAGTCCAATACTTGTAGCCAGTAAAAACAGTTACATTCCTTTCAGCACAATATTAACCTGGCATAAACCTCTGCTTAGTATCTGTGTCTCGTACTAAGAATATGAAACCCTTTGTGGAGGCTAGGTCATAATGTGAGAATACTCTCCCCACATGACACTCCTTCCCATCCATCTAGGAGGTGGTAAACCAACTGTGAGCCAGTGACAGCTCCTGGGTTTTGGGTCTGAAGAGTGGCCAACCCCAAGCAATCCGGAAGAGCACTTAGGTGGACACAGGTGAAGGTCACTCTGGGGCATTGGGTGTATGGAGGGCCACCCTGAGGGCCAATACAACCCAGTGAAATGGAGATGTCATACTGTGCGGTTGGATCCCATAATCAATGGACAGTCAGCTGCCCAGCAAGGAACAGGCTCCCTGCCCACATGCCACTGCATTCTGGCCCAGGGCTGTCTCATTTGGCTCACTGAGTAGCCTGCCAGCGGAACACCAGGGGAGAAGACCACACACCCAGGCCCAGGGGCAGGGCTGCATTTGTGATTCTAGTCTCCCAGAAGGTGAGGGATTTGGTCCTGCTTTTTCTCCTTCTACTGCCTCTCATTCAGTGCCAGCCACTCATGTGCTTGCTGCCCTCTGCTGGATGTAAGCAGCTTCCTAGCTTGACACACACAGCACCTGGCCCTTCTTTCTTTTTATTGTCTTACTTTATATTCTTCTTCCTTCCCCTCATCTAGTTTGGGCCCATCAGCTTGGAAGCATATATTTCCATTTCTTAAGTACATTTCTTATTAATTTCAGAGAGGAAGGGAGAAAGAGAGATGGATAGAAACCTCAATAATGAGAGAAAATCATTGGTTGGCTGTCTCTTGTATATCCCCCCAACACTGTGTCAAGGCTTAAACTCAGGAGCCTGCCCCAACTGACAAGTGAACTACATCTTCTTGGATCATAAGTCTACTGACCTGCAACAGCCAGGCACACTCTGATACTTCTAGTGGGAGGAATTGACCATCAGCATCCATTCTCAATCTAAAGAATGCTAAGATATCTTTTGCTTTGAAAGATATGAATGAAATTTGAGGTGTATCTCTTCATTCAATGTCACTGTTTTCACACAAATAATGGTTTCATATTTATATTTTTAAATTAAAAATATGTGTTACTGAGTTTCTCCACCTTTCCTTATTTATTGAATTTACTATAGCCCGGTGCACACATCCATGCACCAGTGAGGTCCCTCGAACCTGGCTTGCTGGATCGGGCCCAAACTGGCTCTCTGACATCCCCCGATGGTTCACAGATCACTAGGGGGCACAGGCCAGGCCAAAGGACCCACCAGTGCAAGATCAGGGCTGCGGTGAGAAGTGGGAGGTTGGCCAGCCAGGGAGGGATGGCAGGAGGGTTCCAGGTCTTGTCCGGCCCATCTTGCTCAGTCCCAATCAGCCAGACCCCAGAAGCAAGCTTAACTACCAGATGGAGCGTCTGCCCCGTGGTGGTCAGTGCATGTCATAGCGACTGGTCTATGGGTCGACTGTCTGCTCCCTGGCGGTCAGTGCATGTCATAATGAGCAATTGAGATGCCTTAGCATATGATTAGTGTATTACACTTTGATTTTTTGAACAGCTAACTGGATGACCAGACAGCATATCAGGCTTCTATTATATAGTATGGAAGCTACACTGCTTAATATGATTATACTAGAAGCCCGGTGCACGAAATTCGTGCACGGCAGGGGGTTGTCCCTCAGCCCAGCCTGCACCCTCTCCAATCTGGGACTCCTGGAGGGATGTCCGACTGCCCGTTTAGGCCCGATCCCCCGGTAGGATTGGGCCTAAACGGGCAGTCAGACATCCCTCTCACAATCCAGGACTGCTGGCTCCCAACTGCTTGCCTGCCTGCCTTCCTGATTGCCCCTAACTGCTTCTGCCTGCCAGCCTGATCACCCCCTAACCACTCCGCTGCCAGCCTGGTTGATGCTTAACTGCTCCCCTGCCAGCCTGTTTGCCCCCAACTTCCCTCCTGTGCCAGCCTGGTCACCCCTAACTGCCCTCTCCTGCAGGGTTGATCACCTCCAACTGCCCTCCCTTGCAAGCCTGGTCCCTCTCAACTGCCCTCCCTTGTAGGCCTGGTCCCTCACAACTGCCCTCCCTTGCAGGCCAGGTGCCTCACAACTGCCCTCCCCTGCTGGCCATCTTGTGGTGGCCATCTTGTGTCCACATGGGGGCAGGATCTTTGACCACATGGGGGCAGCTATATTGTGTGTTGCAGTGATGATCAATCTGTATATTACTCTTTTATTAGATAGGATAGAGGCCTGGTGCATGGGTGGGGGCCAGCTGGTTTGCCCTGAAGGGTGTCCCGGATCAGGTGGGGGTTCCCTTGGGGTGTGGGGCAGCCTGAGTGAGGGGCCTGTAGTGGTTTGCAGGCCAGCCACGCCCCCTGGCAACCCAAGGGGAGTCCCTGTTATCTGGAATTTATTTTCCTTCTACAATTGAAACTTTGTAGCCTGGAGTGGAGCCAAGCCTGGGGCTCCGGCAGCCATTTCTGAGGCAGTTAATTCACCTTCTACAATTGAAACTTTGTAGCCTTAAGCGGGTGAGCCCGGCCAGGGTGTGCGGAAAGCTTTGCTTCCCCTGTTGCCGCCGGCAACCGTGGCCTGCTCTCTCAAGCTCCATTCTGCCGCCATTTGTTTGAATTTGTTTACCTTCTATAATTGAAACTTTGTAGCTTGAGTGGAGGCTTAGGCCTGCAATGGCTATGGAAAGCTTGGCTTCCTCTGTTACCTGGGAAACCTTGCTCTCTGTGGCTGTAGCCATCTTGGATTGGGGTTAATTTGCATACTCGCCCTGATTGGCTGGCAGGCGAGGCTTGGCTGGTGGGCGTGGCTTTATGTAGCAGAGTGATGGTTAATTTGCATATTACCATTTTATTAGAGAGGGTAGGCTTCATGTATATAACTCTATCATATTTCATCTGCATATTTCATTATGTGTTCACCTGACTGAGTCAAGTCTCCTTCAATTCCTATATTTTGAAACATTACCTAAGTGTTCTGCACCTGAGGGACGTCCTTTTGCTTCTCTACTTCCTCCTCTTCCACCTCTCAGACTTCTTACATCACTTCTGTTTCTTGATGGAAGTCCACTCCAACTTTGAAAAGATGGTTTCTTGGCATAGTCTACTTTGTTTTTTCCATCCACAGACTAAAATGAGTATACAAATAATATCAATACTACAAAACATTTAAACTGAACAAATGAACAACTGCTTGAAACCTACAAATTACTGCAACTAAAATCAAGTTCTACCTCAAATTCTTCTCGACATAAGCATTTTCTTAAAAAATGACAGAGTTATTTTTTCATGGTAAGTTTATGAAAAATGTCATTACTAACAACCTCCCATTAAGGCATGCAACACAGATTTTATTAACCATATATGTTGGTTAATAAAAATCCTCCAAAGGCCTCTAGTAATAAGGACTAAAATATCTCATATTCCAGGAGAAATCATAGAAACTTCTATCTAGTTTTATAATAGACTTTTTATTTGTTTTCTGGAGAGAGAGGAAAGGGGAGGGATAGAGAGATTGAAACATCGATGATAGAGAAACCTTCTGATCAGTTGCCTCCTGAAATGTTCCATACTGGTGATACAGCCTTCTCCCCTGGCATATGTCCTCCCTGGCAATGGAAGAGGGGACATCTTGGTTCATGGCTCAATGCTCAACCATTGTGCAACACTAACTGGACAACATGGATTCCTTTTTAGAATGTGTATGTTACTTCATTTATGTGTTGCCAACTTTTATTTCATTTTTTCAGTGCACCCAGCTTACCTAAACTGTTTTGTTTTTTAAACAAATAATTCAATCATTCATTCAAAATGATTAGGCACTTAATTCCCAGTCTTTCTTACTTTTACTATTTCTTCAGTTAAAATGACAGAAATAAAAATTCCCAGTATGACTATATGTACATATTTCTGTATGTACATATTTCTAATCTGTTTATCCATTCTATTTTTCAATAGGACTCTTGCACTATTTTTGGTATTTTTACCTTACTAAGCCGTTTTCACTCAAATGTGTTCCTAAGAAAGTAACCCATCTTGAAGGGGAGAGCTGCTGTGACTAGGAGCCAGCCTCACCACCACCCATATGGCCCTCAGACCTTACCCAGGTACCTAGAACAACTCGGGCCAAAAACCTGCTATCATGGCTGCAGACCCTCAGACACCAGGACTCCAGCTGCCCACTGGCTACCTCCTGTGAGTCTTGGAGTGCATGAATGTCCCGCTGACACAACTCCATGGCCACAGGCCACAAAATTCTGGACCTGGGCTCTCCAGTGACAGCAAAAATGGGAATAAAAAGAAACAACACACAAAGTAAAGAAAAAAGAAATTGGCAGAAGAGGAAATAAATGAAACCGAGACATGCAGTATGTCACAAGAGGAATTTAGAATAAGGGTCATATGGGATGATTTAGAAATCCACAACTTATGTAAGAACAAAGGGGAAGTCAAAAATTATAACAGCTACAACTAAAAAATAAATAAATAAATAAATAAATAAATAAATAAATAAATAAATAAAAAACATGATGGAAGTTTTCAACAGTAGCCTAGAAGAACAGAGGACCAAATTGGTGAGTTAGAAAACAGGGCAGACAAACACATCCTGAACAACACAATCTGAATAACAACTTGAGAAAAAAATTAGAAATCAGGAGGTGATCCTAGGAAGCTTTGAGGCAACATGAAAGGAAGTAACTTACATATAATGGAGGTGTCAGAAGGACAAGAAGAGGAACACAAACTAGGAAACCTATTAGAAGAAATAATGACGAACCCTAACACTTGTTTGGCTCAGTGGTTGGAGGGACAGCCTGCGGACTGAAGGGTCCCAGGTTCGAATATGGTCAAGGGAATCTCCCTTGGTTGCAGGCACATTCCCGGCAGGAAGTATGCAGCAGGCAGCTGATTGATGTTTCTCTCTCATCAATATTTCACACTCTCTCTCCCTCTCCCTTCCTCTCTTTAAAAAAATCAATAAGTTATATTTTAAAAAAAGAAGAAATAATGACAGAAAACTTCCATAATCTGGGAAAGAAAACATTCACACAAGCACAGAGAGTCCCAAACAAGATAATTCAAAAACACCTATACCAAGACATGCTGTCATTATAATGGCAAATGTTAACTACATAGAATCTTAAGGCTGAAAAGAGTTACCTACAAAGTAACACTCAGGAGATTATCAAATGATTTCTCAACAGAAACACATCAGGCTAGAAGGGAATGGGAGGAAATATGCAAAGTGGTGCAAAAGAAGGGACTGAATCCAAGATCACTCTGTCCAGCAAAGTTATCAATTAAAATAGAAGGGGATTTCAGGAACTTCACAGACAAAACTAACAAATAAACAAAAAGGGCTAAGGGAGTTTATCACTAAGAAGACAATAATGCAAGGAATGCTAAAGGGCTTGTCATAAAAGCAGAAATAGATGGCGAGGAAGGCATAGGATACAAAAATGGCTACAAACACGTCCCTACCAATAATAATATTAACCATAAATGGACTAAATGCTCCATTAAGAAGACATAGAGTGGCTGAAATGATAAGAAATTATGGCGCACATATATGTTGTTTAGAAGAAACGCATGATGCTACCAGGTACTCAGAAAGACTGAAAGTGGAAAGATGGAAATGTATTTTTCAAGAAAAGGGAAATGAAAAAAATAAAAAAGCTAGGGTAGCAATACTTATATCGCACAAAATAAACCTTAAATTTAAGGCCATAAAAAGCGATAAGGAAGGCCACTTCATATTACTAAAGGGATCAAGACTACAAGATAATATAACTCTGATAAACATATATGCACCCAATGCAGGAGCACCAAATACGTAAAAAAACAAACAAAAAAACACTTCTGGAAAATATCAAGGGAGAGATCAACAGCAATAAAATCATAGTAGGGGACTTTAATACCCCATTGATATCACTGGATAAATCCTCTAGAAAAAAGAAAATCAGCAATCCTAAACAACTCACTAGGTCAAATAGACTTAATCAACACCTTCATAATCAACAACTTCATAACAAAGCTACAGAATGTACATTCCACTTAAGTGCACATGGGACATTTTCAAAGATAGACCACTTGAGACAGAAATAAAGTCTCTTCAAATTCAACAAGATGGAATTCATAGCAAGCATCTTCTCAGATCACAATGGCATATTAGATATAAACTACAATAAAAATAACAAAAATTCAAATATTTGCAGGCTAAACAGTATGTTATTAAACAATGTTTGTGTTATCAAAGAGATCAAAGAAGAGATTGAAAACACCCTAGAATCAAATAACAATCAAAACACAACAATCCAAAACCAATGTGATGCACTGAAAGTAGTCCTGAGAGGGAAGTTCACAGCCTACCTCAAAAAACAAGAATAAGTGGTAGTAAATTATCTAACTCTACAACTTAAAGGATTAGAAAGAGAACAACAAGAAATCCCAGAATGAACAGAAGGAAGGAAATAGAAAAGATCACAGCATGAATAAATCACATGGAGACAAAAAAGAAACAACCAAACAAACAAACAAAACAGTAAAGAAGAGAAAAAGCATCACTACTACTTATAAATACAACCAAGAGCTGGCTCTTTGAAAGGATAAACAAGATTGATGAACTGTTATTGAGGCTCACCAAGAAGCAAAGAGAGAGGACCCAAATAAACAAAATCAGAAATGAAAGAGGCAAAATAACAAAAGACTCCACAGAAATAAAAAAGGGTTATAAAAACATAGGATTGAACAAC
Source organism: Cnephaeus nilssonii (assembly GCF_951640355.1). Classification (NCBI taxonomy): domain Eukaryota; kingdom Metazoa; phylum Chordata; class Mammalia; order Chiroptera; family Vespertilionidae; genus Cnephaeus; species Cnephaeus nilssonii. Next base: position 6,979,411 of record NC_137096.1, on the reverse strand, counting down.
TCTATTCCAACAAACTGGTCAACCTAGAACAAATGGATATATTCCTAAAAAAATACAACCTTCCAACACTCAATCAGGAAGAATAAAAGGAATCTGAATAGGCCACTAAATATGGAAGATATTGAAACAGTTATTGAAAACCTTCCAGAAAAAATAAAAAATAAAAAATAAAAGCAAGCCCTGGGCTAGACAGCTTCACAGAGGAGTTTTACTAAACATTCAAAGAAAAACTGAAACCTGTCCTCCTCAGACTGTTTCAAAGAAATTCAAGAGGAAGGAACACTTCAAAGCGCTTTCTATGAATCCAGCATTACCATAATCCCAAAAGCAGATAAAGACACTAAAAGAAAGAGAATTACAAGCCAATATATCTCTCATGAACATACATGCTAAAATCCTCAACAAAATTCTAGCAAATCTGAACCAGCCTTACATTAGAAAGATAATACACCATGACCAATTGGATTTATTCCAGGGATACAAGGATGGTACAAGATCCCCAAGTCAATTAAAGTGATGCATCACATAAACAATTTGAGATATAAAAAATCACACAGTCACATTAATTGATTCAGAAAAAGCATTTGACAAAACCCAACACACTTTTTTTTGGTAAAAATTCTGAGCAAACGGAATAAAGGTATCACACCTCTACATAATAAAAGCCTTATATGACAAACCTACAGCCAACACCATACTCAATGGGCAAAAACAGAAACCATCTCCCCTAAAAACAGGAACAAAGCACGAATGTCCACTCTCACCACTTCTTGAAACAGTACTGGAAGTGGTAGCCACAGCAATAAGACAAAAATAAGTAATAAGTGTCATTCCAAATGGATAAAAAGTAAAACTGTCATTATTCAAGGATGACATGATATTGTACATAGAAATCCCTAAAGACTCCATAAAAAACTACTAGACTTAATAAATGAATTTGGCAAAATAGCAGGATGCAAAATTAACACCCAGAATTCTATGGATTTTGATACACCAATAATGAACTCACAAAAAGAAATTAAACAAACAAAGAACAAACATACAATAATCCCATTTACCATTGCAACAAAGAAATTAAGATACCCAGGAATAAACGTAACTAAAGAGGTAAAAGACCTATACTTGGATAACTACAGGACATTGAAAAAAGAGAGAGGAAGACAAACAAATGCAAGAATATACCATGTTCATGTATTGGTAGAATCAACACCACTAAAATTGCCATATTATCCAAAGTAATCAACAGATTTACAGCAATGCCCATTAAAATACTAAAGGCATATTTCACAGACATAGAACAAAGTCTCCAAAAGTTAATCCTAATATATAAAAAGCCAAGGGCTGCCACAACCGAAACAAACAGACAGACTACTGAACAGCAGACTGCATGGGGCGACCAGGCCAGCGGGAGTGTTAGTGAGGGACAACCAAACGACTGAACAGCAGGCTGCAAGGAGTGATCAGGCCAGCAGGGGGGATAATGAGGGATGACCAACAACTGAACAGCAGGCTGTGGGGGGCAATCAGACCAGTTATGGGGGGGGGGGGGCAGTTGGGAGCGACTAGGCCAGCAGGTGCAGTACTGAGGGGTGTCTAGATAAGTAGAGGGGGGTTTTGGGGGGTGACCAGGATGGCTGGGGGAGCAGTAAGGGGTGGCCAGGCCTGTGGTGGTGGGCAATTGGGGGCGACCAGGAAAGCGGAGGCGGGGGCAATTAGGGGCAACCAGGCTAGCAGGGTAGACAGTTACGGGTGATCAGCCTGGCAGGCAGAGGAGGTTAGGGTTGATCAGGCAGGAAGGGGGTCAGTTAGGGACAATCAGGCAGGCAGGCAGGTGAGCAGTTAGGAACCAGAGGTCCCAGATTATGTTAGGGTTGTCTGATTGCCGGTTTAGGTCTGATCCCCGCAAAGGGTCCCGGATTAGAGAGGATGCAGCCTTGGCTGAGGAGGTACTCCCCCCGCCTGTGCATGAATTTCATGCACCAGGTCTCTAGTATGAAATTAAAAAAGACCCAGAATACCCACATTATGAGAAAGAACAAAGTTGGCGGATCACAATACCAGCTATCAAGCTATATTACAAAGCCATTGTTCTCAAGCTGGCTGGTACTGGTGCAAGAACAGACATATATATTAATTGAACAGAACTGAGAATCCAAAATACACCCAAGCCATTATGCTCAATTAATATTTGACAAAGATGGCAAGAGCATAAAGTTGAGTCAAGACTGTTTCTTCAATAAATGGTGTTGGAGAAATTGGACAGATACATGCAAAATAATGAAACTAGACCACCAACTTAAACCATACAGGAAAATAAATTCAAAAAGAAAAAAGGCCTTAAACATAAAATGGGAACCATAAAAATCTTAGAAGCATCTAAAAGCAGCAAAATATCAGACATATTTCATAGAAGTTCTTTACTGATGCAACTCCTATGGCAATGGAAACTAAGGAGGAAATAAACACATGGGACTACATCAAAATAAAAAAACAAACAAACAAAAATTCTCTGCCAAGAAGAAGAAACCATCAACAACACCAACAAAAAACAAACAAAAAACAGGAAAGCTTACTGCATGGGAGAAAGTATTTGCCAATGTTATATCTGGTAATGCCTAATCTCCAAAATTTATAGGGAACTCACCCATCTAATAAAAGGATGAAAAACAATCCAATAAAAAATGGGCATAGAACTTGAGTAGACTCTTTTCTAAAGTGGACATATAGAAGGCCAAGAGACATATTAAATCATGCTCAAAGTCACTAATCTCTGAAGACATGCAAATCAAAATGACAATGAGATACCATCTCACAGCTGTCAGAATGGTTACCATCAACAAATCAACAAACAACAAGTGCTGGTGAATACGTGGAGACAAAGGAATCCTCTTGCACTGTTGGTGGGAATGCAGACTGGTGCAAACACTGTGGAAAACAGTATGGAGTTCCCTCAGAAAAATTATGAAGGGAATTCCCATCTGATCCAGTATTCGACCTACTAGAGATATATACCAAGCAAAGAGAAACATCAATCCTAAATGACTCACTAGATCAGATAGACTTAACTGACATCTTCAGAACATTTCACCCTAAAGCCACAGAATATACATTCTTCCAAGTGCCCATGGGACATTTTAAAAAATAGACCACATATTGGGTCACAAGCAAAGTTTCCAAATTCAAGAAGATTGAAATCATACCAAGCATCTTCTCAGACCACAATGCCATAAAATTAGAAATAAATTACAATAAAAACAATTCAAAAATCTCAAACACTTGGAAGCTGAATAGGATATTGTTAAATAATGACTGGGTTACCAATGAGATCAAAGAAGAAATTAAAAACATCCTGGAAACTATTGAAAACAAAAGCACAACAATCCAAAATTTCTAGGACACAATGAAAGCAGTCCTGAGAGGGAAGTTTATAGCTTAACAGGCCTACCTCAAAAACAAAAAAAAGGTAGTAAACCATCTAACTCTACAACTCAAAGTATTAGAAAGAGAGCAACAAGAAAAGCCCAGAGTGAGCAGAGGGAAGGAGATAATAAAGTTCTGAGCAGAAATAAATGACATAGAGACAACAACAACAACAAAAAAATACAAAAGATCAATGAAACAAAGAGCTGGTTCTTTGAAAGGATAAATGAGGTTGATGAACCTCTAGCCAGGCTCACCAAGAAGCAAAGAGAGAGGACCCTAATAAACAAAATCAGAAATGAAAGGGGAAAAATAACAACAAAACCAACCGAAAAACAAAGGATTGTTAAAAAATAATACGAACAACTCTATTTCAACAAACTGGACAACCTGGAGGAAATGGACATATTCCTAGAAAAATACAACCTTCCAAAACTCAATCAGGAAGATTCTAAACATCTCAATAGGCCGATAACTATGGAAGAAATTGAAGCAGTCATTAAAAAGCTCCCAGCAAAAAAAAGCCCGGGATCAGATGGCTACTAAGGGAGTTATACCAAACCTTGAAGGAAGAACTAAAACCTATGCTCCTTAGACTATTCCAAAAAATTCAAGGGAAAGGAGCACTTCCAAACTACTTCTATGGAGACAGCATCACCCTAATACCAAAACCAGCTAAAGACCACATAATGAAAGAGAAATATAGGCCAATATCCCTCATGAACATGGATGCCAAAATCCTCAACAAAATTCTAGTAAATCCGATTCAGCAATTCATCAGAAAGATCATACACCATGACCAAGGAGGATTTATCCGGGGATGCAAGGATGGTACAATATCTGCAAGTCAATAAACATGATACATCACATAAACAAATTGAGACATAAAAATCACATAATCAACGTAATAAAAGCCATATATGAAAAGCCCACAGCCAACATCATACTAAATGGAAAAAAACTAAAACCATTTTCCCTAAGAACAGGAACAAGACAGGGATGCCTACTCTCACCACTCCTGTTCAACATAGTACTGGAAGTACTAGCCATTGCAATTATACAAGAAGAAGAAATAAAAGGCATCCAAAATGGAAAAGAAGAAGTAAAATTGTCCTTAATCACAGATGACATGATATTGTACATAGAAAACCCTAAAGACCCCATCAAAAACTCTTAGGCTTACTGAATGAATTTGGCAATGTAGCAGGATACAAAATTAATGTCAAGAAATCTATGGCATTTCTTTACACAAATAGTGAACTTATAGAAAGAGAGATTAAAAAGCCATTCCATTTACCATCACGCCAAAAAAAAAAAAGATACCTAGTAATAAACTTAACTAAGGAGGTAAAAGATCTATATACGAAAAACTACAGGACACAGAAAAAAGAGATAGAGGAAGACATCAACAGATGGAAGAACATATTGTGTTCATGGATTGGTAGAATCAATATCATCAAAATGTCAATACTACCCAAAGCAATCTACATATTCAATATAATCCCCATTAAAATACCAGCAGCATATTTCACAGACTTACAACGATCTTTCCAAAAATTCATCTGGAATAATAATAAAAAAAAATAGCTGCAGCAATTCTGAGAAAGAAGAACAAATTAAGTGGGATCCCAATACTAGATATCAAGCTGTATTACAAAGCCACTGTTCTTAAAACAGCCTGGTACTGGCACAAGTACAGACATATAGATCAAAGGAATAGAATCGAGAACCCAGAATGTGGGAACCCCTTTTACATCCCACAGGGTTCAGGGTTTTGGTTCAGGGTTCGGGTTCTGGAGAAGGCCGCACGCAAATGAAAGCATATTAAAAAAGTATTAATTTGGGAATATTGGGGGCCAGACAGGAGCCCACCTCTAGCTGGAGGACTACACACTGCTCTGGCCTTGCTATCCATTTTATTGAGACTTTGGGATACACCTATAGCCTTTAGGCAGGAAACTCCAATAAAATAAATTTACATAGACAAACAGAGGTGGAGGCTGCTTCAGCTATCAATGTTTCAACTAAGCAGTGAGTGATTAGAGCAATTAAGGTTGTTGACCAGCCTTCTGGGTTTCCTGTCCACATCTTTCTATTAGTGAGACAATGATCAGTTTCCAGCACCAGAAGTCGACCCAAACCACTATGCCCAATTAATATTTGCAAAGGAGGCATGAACATACAATGAAGACAAGACAGTCTCTTCAATAAATGGTGTTGGGAAAATTGGACAGATACATGCAAAAAAATGAAACTAGACCACCAAACTTACACCATACACAAAAATAAACTCAAAATGGATAAAGTACTTAAACATTAGATGGGAAACCATAAAAATACTAGAGGAATCCACAGGCAGCAAAATCTCAGACATGCTGAAGGAACTTCTTCACTGTTACTGCTCCTCGGGCAATGGAAACTAAAGAGAAAATAAACTAATGAGACTATATCAAAATAAAAAGCTTTTGCACAGCAAAAGAAACCATCAACAAAACAACAAGAAAGCCCACTGCATGGGAGAACATATTTGCCAATGTCATCACCGATAAGGGTTTAATCTCTAACATTTACAGGGAACTCATACAACTTAACAAATGAAGATAAACAATCCAAACAAAAAATGGGTAAAGGACCTATATAGACACTTTTCAAAGGAGGACAGAAGGAAGACCAAGAGACATATGAAAACATCCTCAAAGTCACTAATTATCCAAGAGATGCAAATCAAAACAACAATGTGAAACCATATCACACCTATCAGAATGGCTATCATCAACAAATCAACACACCACAAGTGTTGGTGAGGATGCTGAGAAAAAGGTACTCTTTTGCACTGCTGGTAGGAATGCAGACTGGTGCAGCCACTGTGGTGAACAGTATGGAGTTTCCTCAGAAAACTAAAAATGGAACTCCCATTTGACCCAGTGATCCCACTTCTAGGAATATATCCCAAGAAATTAGAAACACCAATCGAAAGGATATATGCATCCCTATGTTCATAGCACCACAATTCACTATAGCTAAGATTTGGAAACAGCCTAAGTACCCATCAGCAGATAAGTGGATTAAAAAACAGTGGTACATCTACACAATAGAATACTACACTGCAGTAAAAAAGAAGGAGTTCTTACCATTTGCAACAGCATGTATAGAACTGGAGAGCATTTTGCTAAGTTAAATAAGCCAGTCAGAGAAAGATAAATACCACATGATCTCACTCATTTGTGGAATATAATGAACAACATAAACTGATGAACAGGGACAGATCCAGAGACAGAGAAGCATCAATCAGACTGCCAAACCTCAGAAGGAAGATAGGGGAGGGTGGGGGAAAGAAAGAGAGATCAACCAAAGGACTTGTATGCATGAATATAAGCCTAACCAATGGACAGGAACACTAGCTAAGTGAGGACATGAGTGAGGGGGATGTTGGGGAGTTAATGGAGGGATGAGGACATATATGCAATACCTTAATCAACAAATAAATTTAAAAAGAGGTTCAAGTGTTGTTATTTGGTCACTGACTTTACAGGAGGCTCAGGTGGAGCACCACCAGCATGCAGGCCTCTTCTGACTTATGTTGTAAACAGTCGCAGAGATGATTACCATAGCCGCAGAACAGATGGTTTTGATGGGGAGGGGGGATGGCAATGATTGCAACAGCGGTGGGACACCTCTGTATGAGTCCCTAGCATGGTGCTGGCTGGATCATAGGATTCACCATCTACAGAGGAGAGAGTGAATCATGCAGCACAGTAGCTCAACTTATCGGGCTCCTCTGGCAGAGTCAGTGGGGAAGTCCCTGTGACAGACAAAGTAGACACTGAAATTAAAAACGATGCTAAGGTACGGATGACATTTAATTTATAAAGAAATTGTCTTCTGTTATTTAAGAATGACTAAAAGCAAATGGTGGGTTTGGCGAAGAAGTACGAATTGTACGTCCCTTTATGAAGTTTCTGCATAAAATACAAAGTGTCAATTATTCAGGGTTATTTCATAAGTGTTGACTTAAATTACAATATACTTAAATGTTTAAATTGAACATCTGTATTGTTAAAATTTTCAGAATAAAGTTTTCCTCAAAATGCAATCTCTTGTCCAATTTTACCCCAAATATGTAAATACAAAGTGTTGGATGGTGAGTTGCATTCTTGGCTCTAAATTTCCCCATGTTTCCTTTGACCATAAGTGCATACCAGTACAGTCTTTGAACTGAACTGAATGCAAAAGGAAACAGTGTGATTCGTCTTCATGGCATGCTGCCTTGTCTTCCAATTAGAACAAGCAAAGAGTTGAGGAACCTCCAAAAGGCTGCAAAACAACTGTTGACCTCCTCCCTGTGGCATTTTATATGTCCTCAACCTTTAAAGGAATAGGGTAAGTAGGAAGAAAATTTACAGAAGGAATGATATAAAAGTTTGAAGAAGTCTAAATGTAAGCATCCTTTTGCTTATTGAAATGACATCAGCACTTTTCTGAAGTGGGAATAATAATATTGAAACAGAGATTGCCAGTTAAACTGAAACAGTTAGCTTCCCTGACTATACTTCTGAATGAAATGAACAGAAGTTTCATTAGATAGTGATATGTATTTTATTGTAGAACTACTCATGCACTTTCTCTTCAACAGTTTGACATTTAATGCACCACAAAGGTATGCTCTCTCAAACACTGAGCTATCTTGAATCCTAAGTATTTTTTATTAGTGAATGTAAACAAACATCACAAATGGGAGAGGTTTTTAAAAGCTCACCTATTGGACTGTTGAGTGTAAAGTTACCAACAAGCCTTCCAACTTGAATTTTTAAAAATTACCACAAAATTGTGTGGCTTTACTTGGGGCAAAGACAAAAGTAGTTAGCATAATAAATGTCAGAAGGCTGATGGACTTAGATATTCAACACGGTTGAAAATCTCTCTATTATTACCTAACTAGAGGCCCAGTGCACAAAATTTGTGCACGGGGGACGGGAGGGGGGGCGGTTGGCACTCAGCCCAGCCTGCACCCTCTCTAATCTGGGACGCCTTGGGGGATGTCCAACCACCAGGGAAAGCTCTTGCATTGAGCATATTCCCCCTGGTGGTCAGTACGCATCATAGTGACTGGTCAACCAGTTGTTCTGGTCATTCCGGTCATTCTGTCCTAACAGCTGCTTAGCCTTTTATATATATAGATGCTGGCTGAACAGCAGAAAGCAATTCCCCTAACCTGATCACCCTTTATTTTTAACCAAACCTTACCTTTGTGTTTGCTTTGCTAATGAGCAAAATGTGTAAATAAAAAGCAGTGGGTCTGGACAGTTGGGGAACCACTGACTAGAGAGTAAGTTCCCGTCTGGCTCCCTCAATGCCTTCTAAATTTATATTTCTTGTCTAGTGTATCCATTTATATTGCAGCCACTTCTCCTGATTCCTGAACCCTTGCTGCAAAAAAGACTGAGGCATTTATATCGCCCAAGACAAGGACTGGAGAAGAAGATTTGCCAGAGCGAAGAAAAGAAGTCCAAGGGAAAACAGGTGGGATCACCGGGAAAAGAGGTGGGGAGATTCACTAAGCATTAAGCTAGCGCCAAGCATTGGAATTCCTGATCCAAAATGGGCGAGGGTGTCTTTTGTTTCAAGCCAGGCCATAATGGGTATGGATTTGTCCAAATGGCAAAAATATCATTGTAAATCAAGGATAAAGAAATTCAAATGTCAAAATGTACTCTATTAATTTGGCTCAAGAAAAAGCAGTGCTTTTGTCATATTAACTATGTGGGTCTTGTTCAAATTGCATTGTGCCTAATTTGTATTGGGATCAAAAGTCTGTAATGATTTAAAAAGCACTGCCACCAAATCCCCCACCTCTGGTGTGGAAAGGCTCAGCAGCTAGAGAGGATAGAGCAATTACTCTTCTCGGAGGGGGGACTCTTCAATGCTTTGTTTAAAAATTACCATAGCACACCTTGGGACAGGCAAAGTTTAGCTAAAATATCTTTAAAGGGTAATCAATGCTATGGAGAGAATAGATCATGGAAAAGAACTTTGATTTATTAAGTCTTGTCTATATGTTTGTTGATTTGTCCTTTATGTTTGGTTTAATATGTTTATTGTTAGTTTATTAGGCATTCCTTTATTTCATTTAATAAGAAAAGAAACCTAGGTGACCAGGCCATTTAATGAATTTCTCCAGAGCAAACAGGATGTGGGGGTGGGGACACACATGGCCCATTTACCAAAAATTCTTTTTTTTGGTGAACCTGTAAAATGGATGCCCACTCTCGAGAGTGCTATTTAAAAAGTCTCATTTTCGCCATGTTTTTTTTTTTTTTATTTCCTGGTCCGTCATTTAACATTTAGCAGAATTTGGGGATATGTCTGGGATTTATGTACTCATGAAGAGAAAAGGCTAACTTAAGACAAAAGTGTGCTCCCTCTGATCTTAGATGGGTCTTGGGCTGAGCTCAATTGCTTTATGGATGATATAGAATAAACCCAGGAGTGTTTTTCTAAGGAAAAAAAAATAGCAAAAATGCCATAAAGAAAATATATAGGCTGGGTTTAGGAAACAAAATTAGCCTTTCCATAATAAAGGGTAGTTTTTGAATAATAATGGACCATATTCCATTGTTAACATTAAAGCCATTGAAAGTCAGTAAGTTTTCTCTGTTACAGAATTTGCCAAAGAAAATGCCTTGAATAATAGTAATTGGCTTTAAAGTCTCAAAATTGTTGAAATACAGATAAATAGGTGAAACTAAAATGTAGGATTTGTGGTTGAGAGGTTTGCGATGCGGGAAACAAGACACGGAGTCCAGGTGATAAAAAGGGGGTGGGGGAGTTAATCTTGCACTCCCAGGCGAAACTCGCTGGTCCTAGAGTGGGCCAGGAAAGTTTGAGCCAAAAAAGGGGGCATAGGTACTTCTTTTATTCAGCTGTTTAGTGAGGGGAGTGTGGAGGGCTTGAGAGGTGTGGAATTCGTGCCTCAGGCAAGGGTCTAGGAAGGCGCCAGTTATCTTTGTCCCCATCTACCTTGCAGAAGCTTGCATTGGCTCTGGACTTTCCCCCCACCCCCCCCACCCCCCGCCTCGACCTAACATCCCGGCCTTTTGGTGATAGGGGGCGCTGAAATCGTCCTGGCTAATTCCTGCTGACCAGGGGCGAAAAGGGTGGGGGATGTTAAAGACCAGGGTAAGGCAGAGGTGGGTTAAGGGGCAGCTGAGTGTAGTGATGCAACAGGAGCTGGTTTACAGTCACCCGAGACATTTCTGTGATCCTGGAGCTGATGAATTTGAGGAGGCAGGGAGCTAGGGAAAAAAAGACACAGATGAGAATTAGGGGCCCTATCAGGGGTAGGATCCAGGTAGCTAAAGGGCTTTGGAGACAGCCGAAAAGAGAGTTGTCCCAGGAGTGTCTTGCACTTAATTCTTCACTCAGCTTAGTCAGGGTCTGACGTTCTATTCCACCACTCCGGACTCGTTGATGTAGTAGCAGCATTCTTCTTGAAGGAACATGCAGGTTCCTCCTCTTTCCGCAGTAAGAAGGTCTAGGGCCCTTCAGTTCTGCAGGGCTATTTGGGCTACCGATGTTACTTGCCTTTGCAGGGAGGCTAAGGAGGTAGTAGTAGACTCCAGGGCTATCTGTAGTTTGTCATTGAAATCCTGAGCAGAGATTATGCTGTTCCTGAGGGCCACACCAGCTAGGCCTATCGAGGCAGCAATACTTACCCCCAACATGACAGGGAGGAAGGTGGCCTGGTGATCCCGAGGGTGTGATGAAGGGGGCAACCAGGCAAGCTTCGACTCTCCATACAAGGTTAGTTGGGGAACTACTGTGACCACGAAGCAAGGCCTGGGCTCAGAGGATTTTATGCAGTTGTTTAAGGTGCCATTACACCGAAAGAAGGTACCCGGGCTGGCCTTGGTGGGACCTGCTGCAGTGTGGTTTTGGGTACAGTTCCAAGTGACCCATCCCACAGTTATCAGGTTGCTGGCCTGGTAGCATATCCACGGGGGCAAGGTGGGTTCCGGAGTTTCGGGTTCCCAGAGGGGAATGCCAGCCAGGGGAGTTTGACATTCACTGTGTCCTTGGGTACCTGGAGGAGTCATGAGTGGGATGGCAGCTAGCAAAGGTCTTTGGAGAGAGACACATAAAAAGCAGTGCGAGACATTGGGCAGGGTGCGGGTCTCGTTAAGGAATAGTAAAGTGTGTTGGATAAATTGGAGCCAAGAAGACAGGACTTTTACCAGGGGGGAATCAGACAGCTTCCCTTTAAGGGAATGTTCGGCCTATAGGATGCTTTGGAGATCTGGATTTGGGCCTCCTGGGCCATGACATATTCCCTGGAGATGTAGATGGTCCCTGAAGGGGTTGAGCTCCAACCATCCCTTTATAGTTTTCCCATAATGCCCACAACCTATCACTGGTCCCAGGGATCCCAGACCTTGATGTTGAAGGTCCAGTCCTGCCAGAAAAAGGGACCAGACCTGACCTCATTGTAGGCATCATGGATGACACAGCCTGACCAGCGGCAACCCCCATACGTGTTGACATCTCGATTACACCTGTCTGGGTTCCACTGGTCATAAGCAAAGCAGGCATATGGTCAGCCACCATTGGACACTGACCGGAGTTCAACAGCAATCAGGATCTCTGCCTGGCATCCGACCAGAGGGAAGTCCTTAGATCCTACAAGCCGGGTAACTTGTGTGCTGTCCCGGTCATAAGTTTCATGGACCTTGAACCTCCACACATAAGCAGGTGGGGGTGGGTGTAGATTGCCCAGGGCTGGGAGGAGAAGGAGGAGGGGGAGGGCGGCTAAGGCAGACCTTAGTGGGGCCCAACACCTCACATTCATAGAAGTCATGCTGCTCCGGGGTCCTCTTTTGTCTGGAGAGGTGGTGCCACGATGGATCTTCCAGTAGTTTGGCCGCAGTGGGGGTTGTGAGGATTCCTGTGTGAGGTCCCATCCACCTGGGTTCCAAGGCCTTGGGATGTAGATTCTTAAGGAGAACTGAGTCCCCGGGCTGGAGGGGTGGTCCTCGCGAGCCGTAGTCAGCTGTTTCTGGCTTGGGTAGAAACCTGTCAGCCTGTTCCCGGAGCAGCTGCCTGGGTAGAGACAGGTATGGAAGATAAGTAGCCAGGAGAGGAGGGTCAGGAGGGAGATGATGGGTGAGCAAGAAGGGACTCCCATATAGGAGTTCAAAAGTGCTTAAAAAGGTGGGGCTCCTTGGTGTAGCCTGGATTCTGGTCAGGGCCATGGACAGGAGATCCGGCCAGGAGCTGCGGATTTCTAGAGAGGGTTTTGTTAGATGGTCTTTAAGGAGGCCATTGCCCCTCTCGACCTTATCCGATGATTGTGGGTGGTAGGGTATGTGCAGTTTTTAGGAGATGCCAAGTGAGGCGCTAACCTGCTGAACGACACTTGATATAAAATCCGGGCCGTTGTCTGATTTTATGGAGGTGGGGAGGCCGAACCTTTGGATTATGTGTGTTATTAGCGTCTCAGCCATAACCTCAGCAGTTTCCTTGAGGGTAGCGAAGGCCTCTACCCACCCTGTCAAGGTGTCTACCATGGTAAGCAGATATTTGGTCTTCTTGTGGCGAGGCATATAGGTGCAGTCTACCTGCCAGTCCTGCCCTGGGAGGTGTCCCCTCATTTGATGGGTAGGAAAGTTGGGGCACATTCCTCCCTAGGGTGAGACAGCTGCACACATGGAGCAGGAAGAGCAGGCACTCGTGACTGCCTTTAGCAGTGTGGGCAAGGTGAAGGGGGTTCGAGGAACCTCCAAGTGCCAGCGGTCCAATGTGCAATGACTGGTGGACCTGTTGGGCAATGGCCCCTACCTGATCCTTGGGAAGGGCGATCTTGTTATTTATGAAGATCCATCCCTCAGGACCAGAAGAGCCTCCCCATTGTAGGAGTTTATTTTTTTCTTCTTCTGTATACTGAGGGGTAATGGAGGGAAGGGAAAGGAACAGGACCGGGGCTGGGGACCCTTCACCCTGAGTTAAGCCACTGGCCACCGCGTCTGCATGGGCATTTCCCCACGTAACCATCGAGGAGTTTGTCTGATGGCCTCAGCAGTGCACAATGGCTACCTGAGAGGGAAGTTGTAAGGCATCAAGTAAGCGGGTTATGAGTCTAGCGTTGATAATAGGTGAGCCTTTAGTAGAGAGAAAGCCCCTCTTCCTCCAAATAACCACGTGGCAATGGGCTATCAGAAAGGAATATTTGGAGTCTGTATATATGTTTACCCTCCTCCCTTTGGCCAAATGCAGGGTCCTGGTCAGCGCAATGAGCTCAGACTTTTGAGAGGCGGTACCCTCTGGGAGCCGGGTCGCCTCCAGGATCTGCTCGAGTGTTACTACCGCATAGGAGGCTTTCCGAAGTCCCTGGGGGTCTAGTCATGAGCTTCCATCCACAAACAGAGTTAACTCAGGATTAGAGAGAGGAAGATCTGAGAGTCCCGCCCAAGGTTGAGTGAGGGCCTCGACGACCTCGGGCAGGAGTGCATTGCCACAGGTTGGGTGGAGGCAGCAGGAAGGAGAGTGGCTGGGTTCAGGGCTGGGGGCTGAGTTAGGGAGATGTCAGGACTCTTGAGGAACAGGAGATGGAGTTCCTGCATGTGAGAGGGGGCCAGGAGAGATAAGGATCCGTGTGACAGAAGATCCCGTAGCCTATGGGTGGAGAAGACCTGTAAGTGTTGCTGGAGGCAGATCTTCTGGGCCTCCTTGGGGAGGGCAGTGGCTGTAGCCAGAGCCCGGAGGCAGGGCTGCCATCCCCGAACCGTGGGATCAAGCTGTCTGGTCAGGTAGGCTACGGGGTTGAAGGCTGGCCCTAGGTGCTGGGTGAGGACCACCATAGCTATTCCCTGTTTCTCATCAGTAAATAGTTGGAAAGGCTTAGAGATGTCCTGGAGAGAAAGAGGGGGAGAGGCCAGAAGGGCATCTCGGAGCTTAGAAAAAGCCTGGCGAATGAGGGAGGGTGAGGAGAGGGGGCCTATTGGTATTTCTTTAGCGGACTGTATAGAGGCTTAGCTAGGAGAGCAAAATTTGGGACCGGGTGGCAGAAGAATCCTACTAACCCTAGAAAGGACAAGATCTGTTCCGCAGAAGTGGAGGCTGTAGGTCTCGTATTGCCTGTGTTCGGTCAACTGTGAGTCCTCAGTAATTGGGAGTCAGCCAGATCCACCAATAAGTGACGGTGGAGGCCGACAGTTGTGCCTTGGCAGGAGACACACGGTATCCTTTGTCCCCTAGAAAGTTGAGGAGGCCAGCTGTCTGCCTCTGAGAAATGTCTAAAGAGGGGCTGCAGAGAAGGAGATCATCTACATACTGGAGAAGAGTGCTGGGTTCTAATGAGCATTGTTGGAGGTCTCTGGGTAAGGCCTGGCCAAACAGATGAGGGCTGTCTCTGAATCCCTGGGGCAGAACCTTCCAGGGGAGTTGGCAGGATACCTGCTCGTCTGGGTCCTCCCAAGTAAATGCAAACAGAAGGTAAGAGTCTGGATCCAGAGGGATGGTAAAGAAGGCATCCTTGAGGTCAAGGACGGAAAAGTGGGTGGTACAGATGGGATGTGAGAAAGGAGAGTGTAAGGATTGGGGACCACCAGGTGGATAGGGACCACCACTTCATTGATTAGTCAGAGGTCCTGCACTAGCCGGTAGGTCCCTTCTGCCTTCCTATTGGGGAGAATGGGGGTGTTGCAGGAAGAGTCAATAGGTATGAGGAGACCCTGCCCCAGAAGCCGAGTAATGAGAGGTTTGAGGCCTCGGCGATGAGTTAAGGAGATAGAAACTGGGGATGGGAGGGAAACGAGGTGGGGTCCTTAAGTCTGATCCTGACCGGGGTATGATGTCTAGTAACCATCGGGGTAGAGGTGTCCCATATTTTGGGTTGACTAGGGACGCAGGCAGTGGGGGATCAGTGTTCCCGTGAAGGGAGGGAGCCAGGAGCAGAAGAAGCAGGGAGGCTGAAGGACTCCGAGTGAGCTACAGAGTGGCCCCTAGCTTGGTGAGGATTTCTCATCCTAAAAGGGGCATGGGGCACGAAGGCATGACTAGGAATGAGTGGGTTATAGGGCTATTGTTGAGGAGAGAGGGAAGGGGCCCGGTGGCCAGCAGGCAGGTGGATTTTACGCCAATACCCATGACCGAGATCGTGGAAGGGAACAGTGGCCTGGAAAAGGAGGGCAAAACAGAAAAGGTAGGCCCTTTCTCGATCAAGAAGGAGATCTGCTTACCTGCTACCTGAAGCTTTACCCAGGGCTTGGCGAGGGTGACAGGGGTTGTCGAGTTTGGGCATCTTCAGCCAGTCCCAGCATGGCCAGTGGCGGGTCATGACCTAGAAGGATGGCCCCTGTACGTTGAGACGCAGAGGACCCATCACTTTTCCAAGGGCAGTCACTTTTCCAGTGGCCGCTTTGACCGCACGCCGGGCAGGGCTTGGTTGGAGCCTGGGTTTGAGAGCATTGTTTAGCCCAGTGGCCTTCGTTTCCGCATTTGAAGCATTCTCCCAGTTGCGCTCGTCCTTTCTTTGCCCCCCCACCACTCACAGTTCCCCTTGGACCATGCATGGCTGCCAGCCTTAGGGCAGCTACCAAAGCTTGAGTTTCCAGGTTCACCTTTTGTAGAAGTCGGTCCCCCCAATCTGATTCTGCCTGCTACTCATGGACATTGAAAACCTTAAATGCCATATAAACCAGATCCCAGACAGGGGTCTGAGGGCCATCCTCTGCCTTTTTAAACTTTTTTCAAATATCTGGGGCTGACTGTGAAATGAAGTGAGTGGCTAGAACTATTGCTCTGGCCGGGAACCCAGGGTCCAGGCAAGTATATAAGGTCAGAGCCTCAGTCAGCCTGTTATGGAAGACCGCAGGGTTCTCATCTGGTCCCTGAGTAACTTCCCTCAGCTTGTCAAAATTAACTACCTTGTGGGAGAAGGCTTGTAGGCTGGCTATTCGGCATTGGAGCATCTGTTCGAGACATCGGCGCCCGTCTCACTCTTTGGGGATATCTAGTTGGTACTCCCAGCCTGGTTCCTGACGAGGAATGGCCTGGGCCCCACTGGCATAGAGGCATCTGTAAGGTGGATCTGATCCGCGTGGTCCGTCGCCGCTCCTAAGACTCTTTCGCTTTCATCTGATGTTAGGGTAGAAGAAAGAATGACATGAATGTCATGCAGGTGAGGTCATAGGCCTGAGAAAGGTATCGGAATTCCTTGACGAACACGGTGGGGTTGGTGGAAAAGAACCCCAGCCGCTTCTCAATCTGTGAGAGATCCCACAGAGAGAAGGGAACATGGACCTTGACCACTCCCTCAGCCCCTGCAACTTCCTGGAGGGGGCAGAGGAGAGGAGGAGATCGGGAGCGGGTGTGCCTGCTGCCTGGGGAAGCAGGCGGGGGTGGGGGAAGGGGAAGGTCAGCAGGTAAGGGAGAAGGTTCTGGGGGAGGGGGCGGCAAAGGGAGGTTAGGGAGTGAGGATGGGGGAAGGGAGGGAACAGAGGGCAGGGCAGAAGGAGGCAGGGCAGAAGGAGCCCTGTCATAGGGAGGCAGGCGAGTTGGAGGGGAAGAACGATTCTTAGGGGGTTCAGATAAGGCGGAAAGTGGAGGTGTGTTGGTAGGCAGAGAGAGATTCTCGCAAGCTAGGAGGACCTGGGCGGTGGAACAGGTGGAGCAGAGGGAGGGACGGGAGAGCAGATTGAAAAAGGCCTGGACATATGGAACCTACAGCCACTTCCCAGCTGGTTGGCAGAAATTGTTGAGGTCAGTCAGAATGTTAAAATCGAAAGTCCCATGTTCAGGCCATGTTGACCTGTTGTCCAATTCATACTGAGGCCATGCCATGGTACAGAAGTAAATGAGGTGTTTAGGACGCAGATCCTGGGACAGGCCCAGCTTACCAGATTGGTGAGGAGACACCCTAGGGGTGTTGTAGGATCAGATTTGGATTTCTGATTGCCCATTTTGAAACCTAGGGTCAGTAGCAGAGGCCCAAGGACTGGTGTTCCAATCGTTGAGCCAAGGCTATGGACGGGGACCCGAGGGATGGCAGGGGACATCTACCCCACCCCCTGGGGTCCAGAGTGAGGCCAAGAGTCCGGTGAAACCGAGGGGGGAGGGCAGGAACGTCTTCACTACCACCCCAGGGTCAGAACATTTCCTGGAAAGGTTCAGAGGGCTATGCCCGGAAGGCAATCTCTGACTTGGGCCGCAATTTAAGACAGAGATGCCAGGATGACCACTAGGAATCAATAGGGACTGGGACTCACCCGCTGACGCTGCCAAGCTGGAGAGAAGCCTGAGGGTTCCAGAGATTCAAGATGGAGGGGTACCGCAAATGGGATACACAATCCCCTCCTGGGTTTCAGCTCCAGATGAGAGGTTTGCGACGGAGGAAACAAGACACAGAGTCCAAGCGATGAAAAGTGGGGGCGGTTTTAATCTTGCGCTCCGAGGCGAAACTCACCATCTACCTTGTAGATGCTTGCATCGGCTCTGGACTCCCCCCCACCCCTTCTCGAACTAACAGTGGTGGAGCTTTTCAGTGATAATTCTAGATAGTGGGGGTCCAGTCACCCTGGGGAAAGACTAGCTGCTCTTTCTGATAGAGGAGGGGGCTGGTCTCATTTCCCGCAGCAGCAACACTTAGATGTTATCTTTGAGGAAAAATGTGGAAGTTTTACCTTCAAGTGGAGCGACCTGGAGGCTTGCTTCCCTCCTTCCCCCTCCTTTCGCCAGTCAGAAACACAGTTTTCCAAAGTCTCTGGCAACTTAAAACTTTGGAGTTTGCTGAATTAAATAATAAAACTTATTAAATATCCAGGTATCTTTAAATGAAAAAATATTGAAATGTTAATCTGAGTTTGCCTCTTATGAAAAATCTAGAGGACAGAACTGGATCTATTAATTCAATATGTCTTTCATTTTTTAAATATATCCTTAAAATGGGAAGGTATTACTAATCTAAGAAATGATACATATTTAACATGCCACCTAAAATGTTAAGCTTCCAAAAACTTAATGTTCAAATTAAATTGAGAAATAATATGGTTGTGATTACAAAATGCATAAAATTTAGAAATTTATTATTGAGAAAATAATTCTTGTATTTTCTCTGGAGAAATTAGTATTTCAAAATATATTGTAGCCTTTCTGTGTACTATGTTTGGTAAAATTTCAACCTAAGATATAATATTTTATATGATCTGATTAAAAGAGAGTTAATTCTATTGTCTGAACCAAATTTTTAATATAAAAAGCAGTTTAAATTTAATTGATAGCTTTTAGAATAATTATAAAACATATATATACATATATATATATATATATATATATATATATATATCCTATCTAATAAAAGATAAATATGCAAATTGACCATACCTCCACTACACCCACAAGCCACACCCATCAGCCGATCAGGAATGAGCATGCCAATTAACCCAACCAAGATGGTGGCAGCCACAGAGCTGGAGCAAGCAGCGGGCTTGGGTTGCCCCTGGTGATGGAGGAAGCCAAGCATCCACCGCCCTGGCCTGCCCTGGCCTCCACTCAAGGCTACAAAGTTTCAATTATAGAAGATAAGTAAATCCCTGATATCTGCTTCCAACCTATGCTTTGGTCTCCCGGGTGCGTGGCTGGCCATCAAACCACTGCAGTCCCCTAAACAAGGCTGCCCCATGCCCCAAGGAAACCTCCACCCTGATCTGGGACACCCTTCAGTGCAAACCAGCCTGCCCCCACCCGAGCACCAGGCCTATATCATATCTAATAAAAGAATAATATGCAAATTGACTGTCACTCCAACACACAAGATGGCTGCCCCCATGTTGTCAAAGATGGCTGCCCCGATGTGGACACAAGGTGGCTGCCACAAGATGAACAGCAGGGGAGGGCAGTTAGGAGGAACCAGGCCTGCAAGGGAGGGCATTTGTGGGCAATCAAGCCTGTAGGGAAGGGAAGTTAGGGAAGACCCAGGCCTGCAGGTGAGGGCAGTTGTGGGGGAAACAGACCAGCAGAGGAAAGTAGTTAGGGGCAATGAGGCTGGCAGGGGAGGGCAGTTGGGGAGACCAGGACTGCAGAGGAGGACAGTTGGGGGGGCCAGGCCTACACGAGAGGGCAGTTGGGGGCAATCAGGCTGGCAGGGGAGGTCAGTTAGGGGTGACCAGGCCGGTGGAGGAGGGCAGTTTGGGGCAATCGGGCTGGCAGGAGACCAGTTAGGCATTAATCAGGCTGGCAGGGGAGTAGTTAGTCGGTGATCAGGCTGGCAGGCTGAAGTGGTTAGGGGAAATCTGGAAGGAAGGCAAAAAAGCAGTTGGGAGACAGCATTCCTGGATTGTGAGAGGGTTGTCTGGCTGCCCATTTAGGCCTGTAGGACATCGAGGGGTCCCAGATTGGAGAAGGTGCAGGCTGGACTGACGGACACACCCCCTTGCATGTATTTCATGCACCAAGCCTCTAGTGTGTGCGTCTGTGTGCGCGTACGTGTGCGTGTGTGTGTGTGTGTGTGTGTGTGTGTGTGTGTGTGTGTGTGTGTGTGTGTATTTGATAGTGTTTACAAGTTAAATTTCAAGACTTTAATGGAGAGGTGACTTTGGGACATGTTAAGGGCCCTGGAATGATTCAATAATCCATTTCTCTTCTTAAATGAATTTTTTTAAAAATTGAATTAGGCTGATCTCATATACTTGAAATCACATGGGAAGCTTTATCAAATAAAAATTAATAACTACATTTTAAAAGTTTTCAACCTCTAAGGGAGGGCAAGACAAAGTTACTGAATATTACTTAAGCAGTCCCGGATTACGCAGAAGAGGAATTTTAAGACAAAAATCCACAGCCTGCTCTTTAATAGGCTGTCAGAAGAGACGGAATCTGTTCTTTATAGGTCAAATATATAAGTTTGCTTACATTTCTTTTTCAATAAAGATGCCTACTTTAATTACTTAATGAATTAGCTTTCTATAATATAATCAAGGGCTCATATAATTTCATATAAATTTGAAAAGGCAAAATGTTAAGCAATTAATTCTAGGAAAGTCCTCTGAAATAGTTCCTGAGATCTCCCATAACTCCTCTGTGTATGCAAATGAGCACTAGCCAAAAGATTGCTATTTAAAAGTAAATTTTAAGCTTAGTAAAAAGGAGAAATTTTAAAATCTCTCCCACTGCTATTTACAGGGTACACTGAATGTTATTATTCAAGCATTAAATCTGATTATTAATGAGTCACCATAAGTAAAAAGAAAGTCACTTAAAATGTATACAGGGCAGCATTGGCCAGCATCCAAAAAGCAACAATGTTTGTTGTGCTGTTTAAAAGAAAGAAAAATAAGGAAAGAAAGAAAGAAAGAAACCCCCTAAATGTGGCCTAGAAATTACTCTGGGAGGAAATAAAGGGAGATTTCCTTCAAATATAAAATAAACTATAGTTTTAAAAAAATCAATGTATTAGGCCTCAAAAAGTAAAGTAAATAACTTGCATTTTACTTCCCTAACAAAGGTTATGCCAATATTCTCAAAGAGTGATAGCAGAAATTCAATTTATGTCATTTACTGTCCACACCCAAGGACAAATAAAGTTAGAAAATAAGCCTTAATTCAGACTGATTTAAATTGACAATTAAAATAAGTGAATTATCAGGGGGACTTAGTTGTACTAGGCAGGAACCTATTTCTGGAGCATTAACTAATTTTTTACTGATGGTTCAGGTCATAGTAAAGCTGATTATCATGCAATGAATTAAGATCCGTTATCCTTCTGTGCAAAGAATTGAATTAAAAGCTATCAATGCTGCACTGCAGGATTTCTAAAACCAGCTTAATAGTATTTAAACCACAAGGGGGGATAGTGGAGTATTATCCTGTAAGTAAACGACATCAAGCCTTAAATACCTTAATTTTTTTACTTTAATTTATTTTCACTTGTAATGCTGATGGCAAGACACCCATGAAATTACACTGGTGTTAAAATAAGCCAGAGGAACATGGTTTGGCAAATACGAAAATATCCTGAGTCTAGTTTATAGAAGGTTCCCTTTATTAACTTTTGCGTGAGGATATACTTATATATTTCCAGAAAACTCCAAGCCTGTGTGGATTCCTGCAACAATAGATCAAAGATAGGAACCAGACTACTTCAACAACAGATAGAAGTGGCCCCAAGTAACATGCTTACTAGGCAGAGAAAAAAACAGTCCAGAATTGGAGGATGGTGAAGATGCCTTGCCATGCTAGTAGGCATTGGCTGTGCATTGGTGCAGGTTGCCCTAAACAAAGCCAAAGAAGGTCAGACCCATTCCAATGAGTGGAAGTGGGAGCTTGATCACCTCCCTGGAAGTCATGAAGCTTCCTCAGGAAATTAGTCAGGAATTGGATGGATTGTTTAAACTCTGAGTGAATGATGGGTAAAAGTGTGTGAGAGTGGAAGGAATGGGCCTGCCCTCCCCTCTCCTTTGTGTGGCTCCACATCTTCGGTTACAGAGTCCAAGTGGGCCCCAATTTGCAGTTCTCCAATTCGTCATAAGGCATAAAGGCGACTCACCCCCCACTCAAAGGTGACCAGGCCTGGGGTTTATATGGGTGTACCTTAGCTAAGACGAATCAAAGTGCCCAAGGGACATGACCAGGCAGGCATCTGAGTGAATCTGTGAAAACAGGTCACCCCCTCCCTTGTTTGTCTCACGCCACCGATCATCATGGGGTCGGGACAGAGTAAACCCACTGTTCTCAACTGCATGTTGAAAAAAATTTAAAACGGAATTCCATGGGGATTATGGTCTTAAAATAAATCCTGAAAAACTGAGGAAATTCTGTGAAGTAAAATGGCCAGCTTTCTGGGTCGGCTGGCCCTCGGAAGGCTCTTTAGATGAAGGATTTGTCACGGCGGTCTGGAATGTAGTCACAGGAGACCCTGGACAACCAGATCGGTTCCCTACATAGACAGCTGGTTAGCACTTGTTCAAAACATGCTGCCTTGAGTCTGGTTCTGCATGTGTATGAAGGGACCCAGTAATGTTTTAGTAGCAGAATTAAAGAGGCAGACATGGCAGGAGCAGGGAAAGGAGAGGCAGGGAGGACAGGAACCGAAAAAAGAAAAAGCAGGCAGGAGAAAAGAAGCAGGTCCCTCAGAAGGAAGCTCAGCCCCTATTCCACAGGACCCTCCCCTCGAGGAAGTTTCACCAGTTTTACCACCTCCATATGAGACACAGGCAGCACCAAGTGCTCCCCCTGTTAGCCTGGAAGATCCAGAAAGTCTGGAAACAACGCCCCCTCCATCTCTCCTCAACCGGGCTCTCCAGAGCCAGTTGGGTGGCACTTGGGTTCAGCTGATAAAAGGCACAAACCACAACCGGCATGTCAGATGCCTCTCAGAGAGATTCAGGGTGCCCAAGTGCTTGGCAAAGATGGGACCTTACAGGAAAGAAGGCCAGTCTATTATTGTCAGCCCTTTACCACAAGTGACATTCTGAATTGGAAGTCACACACCCCAGCTTATTCTGAAAAACCTCAGGCCATGGTAACCCTCCTAGAAATGATTTTCCAGACCCAAAAGCCCACCTGGGTGGACTGCAAGCAGCTCCTTTTCATGTTCTTTAACACTGAGGAGTGCATGAGAGTAATGACAGAGGCTCGGAAGTGGCTCCAGACCCAGGCCCCGGCAGGGACATTAGATACAGACAGATGGGCAAGGGAGGCCCTCCTGTATGAGGAACTCGATTGGTCCCTGAACTCAGATGTCAAAAAGGCCAGGATAGAAAGATATCGGCTGGCTTTCCTCCAGGGGGTCAAGGCCTGAGCCAAGAAGCCCAGCAATATAGCTAAAATTTCTGGGATTTTGCAGAAGCCTGATGAAAGTCCAGCAGCTTTCTATGAGACACTGAGTGAGGCATACTGGAACTATATCCCCTTTAACACTGGGGCCCCAGAAACTCTAACCATGGCAAATGCCGCTTTTTGTAGGCCAAGCCAAGCACGACACATGGAGAAAATTATAGAAGCAAAAAGGGTTTGCAGGAAAAAAAATGCTACTGAACTGCTAGAGATAGCCAACAAAGTTTTCATCTACCGAGGCTGGGCAGGAAGAAAGGAGGAAGAAAAGAGAATACAAAAATGGCCAATGTAATAGCAGTGGCTTTTCAAGGACCTGATCCCAGACAGATCAGAAAGTGAAGCAAGAAGACAGATCAGGAGGGAAAGGAAGAGCAAGCCTGAGATGGGACCAGTGTGCCTATTGTAAGGTAAACGGGCACTGGGAAAATGAATGTCCCAAACGGCAAAGCAAGAAAACAGGGCCCCCTTTTCCACTTAGTTGCTATCAACCAGAACCACCTGAAGCAGACCTTATTGGGCTGGTGGCAGCTGACTATGACTAGGACAGACTCTTTTCAGGTGGGCCCCCATGAGCACATGATCAGAATCAAAATTGGGGGCTAGGCTGTGGACTTTATGGTTGATACAGGAGCTGAGCACTCAGTAGTCATACTGAAGGTAGTGCCTCTCTCAGGAAAGGAAGTCACCATTATTGGAGCTACTGGGGACAAGACCTGTAGACCATTATGCTGGCCTCGTCGATGCCAACTTGGCGGTCTGATGGGTAGAAACCTATTAGCCAAAATGGGACAGAGATCACCTCTGCCCCAGATGGCTCTGCACAGCTTTGCCTAGGTGAGCAGACTTCTCCAAAGATCCTGTCCTTAGCAGTGCCCAGGGAGGAAGAATGGAGACTTTATACCCCTCATTCAAAGGCCTCACCTTTAGACTCTGAATTAGAGGAAGAATTTCTGCTGGTCTGGGCAGAAGCAAATCCCCCTGGCCTGGCCAAAAAACATGCCCTGATACTAATTGACTTAAAGCCTGTGGCACATCCTGTCAAAATCCACCAATATCCAATTACAAGGGAGGCAGGCTTAGGAACTCAGGTCCACTTACACTGGCTACTTCAGAGGGGACTCCTTAAAATATGCCTGTCACCATGGAATACTCCCCTCCTGCCTGTCAAAAAGCCTGGGACTAATGAATACCACCCGGTCCAGGACCTGCAGGTTGTTAATGAGGCTATTATAATCTTGCATTTGGCACTTCCAAACCCCTACACAATTCTAGGACTCATTCCATCAGAAGCAGAATGGTTTACATGCCTAGATCTGAAAGATGCCTTTTCTGCCTCAGGTTAGCCCCCTTCAGCCAGCCCCTTTTTGCTTTTGAGTGTGAAAACTCAATTATGAGGGCCAAGGAACTGTTCACCTGGAAAAGACTTCCACAAGGATTTGAGAAACCCCCTACTCTCTTTAGTGGAGCACTTGCATCTGATCTGTTTAAGTTCCCAGGACAGGACTTGGGGTGTGTTCTACTTCAATATGTAGATGACCTCCTACTAGTCAGCTCCACACAAGCTCAGTGCTGGGATGGGGCGTGAGCCCTCATGAGACTGTTAACTGAAACAGGTTATAAAGTGTCCAAGAAAAAGCACAGATTTGTCAGAAGGAAGTCAAGTATCTAGGCTTACAAATCACCCAAGGGAAACAAAGGCTAGGGACTGAAAGAAAGCAGGCAGTATGTGCCATCCCAGTCCCTCACACCCGAGGCAGATTTGGGAATTCCTGGGGCGGCAGGGTTCTGTTGAAACTGGACCCCAGGGTTTTCAGACCTGGCCAAGCCTCTCTATGAAGCTTTAAAAGGGGAAGAGAAGGCACCTATAGAATGGGGCCTCGAGCAGAAGAAAGCCTTCATCACCATAAAGGCAAAACTCACTGAGGCCCCACCACTAGGGCTACCAGAAGTGATGTGGGACTTTAATCTCTTTGTACATGAGAACAGCGGGGTAGCCCTTGGAGTTCTAACACAGGAGTTTGGACCTTGGCAAAGACCAGTAGCCTGTCTCTCCAAGCAGATGGTCCCAGTTGCCTCCGGGTGGCCCCCATGCCTCAGAGCCCTAGCAGCCATGGCATTAGAAGTCAAAGAAGCAGATAAACTTACCCTAGGACCAAACTTAAATGTAAAAATACCTCTTTCTGTTATTACCCTAATGTAGTGATGGGCAACCTTTTGAGCTTGGTGTGTCAAACTTTGCCAAAAAACTGAGCATAAGTCGGGTAGTGTGTCACTTTGAGAAAAAAACATTATTTCGCAAATGTTTCATCCTCGGCATGCGGCCGCCTCAGTGGCCACGTGTCCTCAGAAATGGCTACGCGTGTTATAGGTTCGCCATCACTGATGTATATGAAAGCTAAACATCCATCTGCTGCCTCCTGTACTGCCCCTACTGGGGATCCAGCCCTCAACCTTCAAGTGCACTAGACAATGCCCAACTGAGTCACACCAGCCAGGGCTAACTTCTCTTTTTATTGTTGTTGACCTTATTACAGATGGCCCTCCCCCATATCCCCACTGCCCCATTCTACCTACCTCCACCCAGCCCCTGCTCCCCCACCCCCACCACCCGTGCTTTTACACTTTGTTGTCCATGGGCTATGCATATATGTTCTTTGGCTAATCTCTTCCAGTCCTCCCCACCCCTCTCCCCTCTGAAATCTCTCAGTCTGTTCCATGCATCCATGCCTCTGGTTCTGTTTTGTTCGTCACTTTATTGTGTTCATTAGATTCTACATATAAGTGAAATCATGTGATATTTGTCTTTCTCTGACGGGTTTACTTAGCATAATAATCTAGAGCATGTTTTATAATTGTCTAAATCGGTGATGGGCAACTTTTGAGCTTGGTGTGTCAAACTTCGCCAAAAAACTGAGCATAACTATGTGCTAAGGGGCAGCACTGGCTAACTCATGCTGGGATTACTCAATACCAAGGGTTATTATGTGAAATTCCAAGGGTACAGCTACAAACAGTAAGGACTCTTAATCCTGCTACCTTTCTAACCATTGCTGAGGGGGGCCCTGAGCATGATTGCCTGGAAGTCCTAAAGGAGGTTTACTCTGGCTGGCCAGATCTAACAGATAAGCTCCCACAGAATCCAGACTTAGTATTGTTCACAGATGGCAGTAGCTTCTTGATGAAGGAAAAAGACAAGGTGGGTATGAAGTGGTATACTACTTTGAGACAACTGTGGCACAGGCCCTGCCTGTAGGATGGTCAGCACAGAGGGCAGAATTTTTGGCCCTTGCCATAGCCTTAGACCTCAATTGCCTAGTAGAAGGTCATCTACATAATGAAGTAAGGATAAGAGTGCCAACATCTACACTGATTCACACTATGCCTTCATTACCCTGCATATTCATGGGTAAGGGGGAAAGGGGGCTCCTGATGGTGGGAGGAAAATGAATCAAAAATCAAAATGAGATTTTAGAATTGCTAGAAGCAGTTTGGGAGCCCAAAGAAATAGCTATCATCCATTGCAAAGGTCACCAGAAAGGGAAAGACTCAGTGTCAGAAGGAAACCAGACAGCTGATGCCACAGCAAAGCAGGCTGCCAAAGAACAAGCAGCACCAGCATGGATCATGTTGGCCCCCAAATTACCTGAACCTCCAAAGTATACTCCTCAGGAGAAGGAATGAGCCCAGCAGGAAGGTGGCAAAAGAACAGAAGAAGGTTGGCGGATACTCTGAGATTGTAGGGACTATGTCCCAGAACAGTTAGCTCATAACATAGTCCTCCAGCAGCATGAACTTACTCATTTAGGGGAGACTGCTCTAGAAACTTTGTAAGGCAGACTACCTAATTGCCAAGCCTCCCTCCTTGTGTGCCTCAGTTTCACAGCATTGTCTCCTCTGTGTGCAGAACAACTCCAAACAGGGATCTGTGGGACTATAATAAGAGTTGAGTGCTGCTGGAAAACTCCCTTTGAGGACTTAGAAGTAGACTTTACAAAACTAGTGCCTAGCAGAGGGAAAAATACCTAGTAGTCTTTGTTTGCACCTTTTCAGACTGGGTTGAGGCATATCCCTCTCACACGAAAAGGCGAGAGAAGTCACGAACGCATTGCTAAAGGACATAATTCAGTAGTGTGGAGGGCCTCTGACCATTGGGTCTGATAATGGCCCAGCCTTTATAGCAGAGATAGTGTAACAGGTAGCTAAGGCTTTAGGAATTAGATGGGACCTACAGAAAGCTTATAGGCCTCAGAGTTCAGGGAAAGTAGAGCGCATGAACCGGACTCTCAAGCCAGCTATAGCTGAGCTATGCCAATGGACAACCCTACCCTGGACAAATATCTTGCCTCTGTACTTCTAGGGATATGTTGGGCCCTGAGGGCCAGGGAAGTTTTCTCTCCATTTGAAATTCTATATGACAGACCACTCCCCCTCCGCTTAATTTGGCCAAAGGGAGATTTGGGGAAAATAGGAAATTGAGAAATCCAGAAGCAACTACAAAGACTTGGACAAACTGTCTTTGAGATCCACAGACAGCTTACTGACCAACTACCCATCTCTCCAGGAACAGCTGTACATCCTTATAAACCTGGAGACCAGGTTGGGGTACAAGACTGAAAAAAAAGAGCCCCTTAAGCATTTTTGGAAAGGACCATATCCAGTCATACTCACAACCCCCACAGCTCTCCAAGTAGCAGGACTGAACACTTGGATTCGCCACTCCAGGGTGAAAGCTGCCCACCAGCTGAGGGATGCCCAGCCTGTGTGGAAGGTAACCTCTGACCAGAAACACCCCCTGCAGATCACCCTCAAGAAGAAAACAGACCTGGCTGATCAACCTGCTCCAAGAAATTCAGAAACACCCTGTAGATTCTTCTTTACACTGATCTCTCTTATCTTCTCTCAAAGGTAAAATGCTCTGGTATTTCTGGATGCTCATTGTTTTTATCTTTCTAATAATTCTCATTTTGTCTTTTTATGAGTGCCTTCAGAACCCAAGGCTAGTTCCAGGATGAGAACTCTTCTGCCCTTGCTGGGACACAGAAGAACCATAAAATTACTGCTCCCTACACAGCAAAGGATCACGATGAGGCTAATGCTAATTATTTTACTGTTACTGAACACTCTTAATCTCGACCACTCTCAGAGTGGCCCCTCGAGAGACTCCTAAGTCCTCACTATCTCTACCAAAAGCTTAACTTTACCCTCTCCCTCTTAAATCAGACCAATCCAGCCTTAGCCAAGGATTGCTGGCTCTGTCTTTCTCTCTCTTCTTCAGCATATGGCACTGTCCCTACACCCATCAAGTGTTGGAACCAGTCCAAAATCACTCTGGCTTCTAAAAAAGAAAGGGGAATATATTTTCTGAAAGAGCTGAAACCCTAGTAGGTGATTATCCTACTGCACAGGGAAACCAAGCATCCATTCTCTTTCGTACCTAAACTCAGTCTCTTGCTGAGTTAGCTTCATCCTCTCTCCAAGTCACAGGCCCCATCGCTCTACACACCCCACTACTCACCCCAGCACCTTTTTGCTTTACAAGATCACGGGGCAATAAATCAGTGGGTAATCTCCCATCCTCTGCTTGCAACACTGCAGTCAAATTGGAACTATCAAATACGTATTGGTCCCAACGGATCAACTATCAGGACTCCCTGGAAGGCAATGGTCATTTTCTATGACCAGTTTTACTTCTTATCCAACAGTCTAGGCCTGAGACTTCAATTGTTTTTTTCCGTCCCTTTCAATTTTTCCTTGGATATCACCTCATACTAGCATTCCTACCCATTTTCACTGTAAAAGAGTCTCAACCTCTCTCCTGTCATCCCTTATAGGAAGCACCATGGCAGCCACGCTCTCGGTTTGGAGTGCACAATGAGGACAGAGACCCCCACACGCTGCAACTCATCTTTTTTCTCTACACCTTTCAGCTTGTCTCCATAATCAGGGAAACTTCTTCCTCTGTGAACAAAATACGTATGTCTGTCTCTCCACAAAATGGACAGGGACTTGAACTCTCATCTATCGCTCACCCAATGTAGATATAGCCCCCAATATTCAGTCCTAGCCCATCCCCGGAACACATCATATCCAATGCAAAAGAGTGCCTGAGCTAATCCCTCTCCTTATAACACTCAGCATTTCAAAAGGGGCTAGCACTGGAATAGGGGGACTGGCAACTTCCCTCTCGTACTATCAGAGCCTACCCAAAGACCTTGCTGACAGCTTGGAAGAAATAGCCCAAAGTATTGTTGCAGTACAGGATCATATTGACTCACTGGCAGCTGTTACTCTCCAGAATCCAAGAGGACTAGACCTTCTCACAGCCGAGAAAGGGAAGCTGTGCCTGTTCCTTGAGGAAGAGTGCTGTTTTTATGCTAACCAATCTGGTATTGTAAGAGATGGGGCCAAGAAACTAGCTGATCCAGCTTCAAAAATAAGACAGGAGTTATGCCAGACCTGGGCTACATGGGAGGTGGGGGCGGGGGACGGGAAATGTTTCCTTCCATTGACAGGACCAGTGTTAATGCTACTCATAACCTTAGGACCATGTCTTCTAAATCTGTTAATTCGCTTTATCTCATCTCGTTTAAATGCCTTTAAACTTCAAATGGTCCTGAAAACCAGAAGAATTTCCTACAAACCTCTCTGAGAGGAAGAAATGGGATGTAAACCCCTTGGTCATCGCCCCTTTTCAGCAGGAAGCAGTAAAAGAGCGGTCATCACACCTGAATACAATAACACCCTGTGGTTATTGTACCACAAGGCTAAAAAGTTTGTGGGACAGGGCGGGGGGATGACAAGGCTAACCCATATTTTGTAAAACTACTTTTTAAAAATTCTCTGCTGTTTAGATAGTCCCATATTCTGTAAAGTAAACTCTGCTAATTTTAAACAGCCCCTTATTCTGAAAAAGTAACTTTGCTTTCTAGCCTGCTTGAGTAATAAGGAAGATAAACTTAGCTGTCTGACATTGTAGGCCAGAGACTAGAATGGCCATACCCTCATGCCATGTCAGATGCATTTTTTAATTGGATGATGAACTGTTGTTTTCAAGGCCGCCAGCAGGGTAACCACTAAGCACACCTAGGGCTGGCTCTTTAATTAAAAGGAAAGTTCTGCTTGTAGCTCTGCTTAGAATTTTAATTCACTTTTCTTTAAGCCCACCGGTGTATATATTAAAAAGTGTAATTTCAAAGTCTAAATTCTGCTTGGTTTTCTTCTCCATTCTTCTGCAACAAAAGAACTCAAGCTTTTTCATAAAATCTAAAAGTCGATCCAAGTTCTGTGAATGGCAGACACCCTTCTAAATTTATTGTTAAAACAGAAAAGGGGGCATCCTGGAGGCAAAGACCAACAGTAGTTAGCATAATAAATGCAAGAAGTCCCTCATAAGGCTGCTGGACTTTGCTATTTAACAGGGTTGAAAATCTGCATATTATTACTTGCTCTTGGCTGAACAGCTGAAGGTGATAGCCCTAACCTGAAAATCCTTTATTGTTTACCAAACCTTATCTTTGATATGTGTGTTTGCTTTGCTGAAGGGCAAAATGTATCAATAAAAAGCCTAGTTCCGGACATTTGGGGACCACTCCACTAGAGAGTAGGTATCCGTCTGGCTTGCCCAAATATCTACTAAACTAGCAGCCCGTTTGCACGAAGATTCGTGCAATAGACCTTCATTCACCTGGCTGCCTGCACCAGTTTTCTGCCGGCACCAGGGACCCAGGCCTTGGCTGTGGCCACTGCCTTCTGCCCTCTTTCAGAGTCGGGGCTTGGCTCTGGGCTGAGGCCTTGGGCTTGGCTGCACCCCAGCCTCCCTGCTACAGATCTTAGGAGCCAACCCCCAGTGGTTGCCTGCGATCCCTGCAGGCTCCCTGCTGGTGCCCAAGGCCGGGAAAGCCTAGGGCGGAGGCTTTCCTGGCCTTGGGCTCGGCCACACCCCAGGGTCCCTGCAACGGTTCACTAGTGGGTGTGACTGGTGGGCGTGACTGGTGGGCGTGGCTTGTGGGTGTAACGCAGGTACGGTCAATTTGCATATTACTCTATTATTAGGTAGGATATATATTTATTGCCTAGTGTATCAATTTATGTTGCAGCCCATTCTCCAGATTCCTGAACTCTTGCTGCTAACAAACAAACAAACAAACAAACAAACAAACAAACAAAATCTGCAGCATTGTTTCTGAAAATTATTTTTATTGTAATACTATATGTGAAATTCATTGAAAAATTTGGAAGCTGGAACCTCAGTTGTTTAAGGACTTTAAAGTCTAGCAAGTCAGATTGGGGGACTGTGGGGGAACAAGCCCTGGTGGGTTTGGCTGAGTGAGCCCCTTTTCATTGCCACCTGGTATGCTGCTGGATTGGTGAAACACTTAAGCCATTTGCATATCAAATTTACTCAAGTGAATTTTACCAATGTAGGCTTGACTTGATAACGTATTTTGGTGCAGAGAAATACAAGAAGGCAAACAATACAAAACTTCCCAGCATAGAATAGATCACATTATATAGAATCCTCTGGGGAAGTGGACTATAAAGGAAGATTAAAGGAGAAGAAGGAACAGCATAAAAATTCTGACCATGGCATAGGACTCCTTCTTGAATTTCTTAAATGGATATTCTGGGTATCAGAATCCTAAGCTATTTACACATTTTAGATATATTTATTTATTTATTTATTATTTTTCAGAAGGGAAGGGAGAGGAAGAAAGAAGTAGAACCACCAATGGTGAGAGAGAATCATTGATTGGCTGCTTGCTACAAGATATCTACTGGGTTTGGAGCCCACAACCCAGGCATGTCCCGGACTAGGAATTGAACCCAGACCTCCTGGTTCACAGATGGAAACTGATCCCTGAGCAAAGTGGGCCAGGCTTTGGCTCTTTTTATTGAGAGTATTCCCTTTGACATCCGTGTATCCGAGCTGTCCTAAATCCAACCTGCCTGACTGCTGTGCCGATTGGTGGATTCTGGGATACTTCAATAGTAAGCAACCGACTATGTGTGCCTTACTCTCCCTGCTTGCTTTCTGATGGTCTGGAGATCCCCATCCATGGGGCCTTCATGTACAGAATCCCTGTGCACCAGCAGTCACCACCTACCCAGGGCCCCTGTATGCCCATCTTCACAGATGATGTCTCTATCTAAACATGCACTTTCTAAGCCTCATTGCCTTGGTACTGTGCCTTTTTTAATATTTTGATGGAAAAGTCCAGATTCCAATAAGGAATTTTGCTGGATTTCTCAGTCGTGGTCTCCAAAAGAAGTAAAGTGTCAAGTGCAGAACACCCTGTTGAGAGACAACATGCAGCAATGAGTTTTCTTTTGTTTTGTCTTGTTTAAATGTGGTGGGTTTTAAAATTGATTCTTTAGAGAGAGATGAATGGAGAGAGACAGACAGAGAAGCATGCATTCATGTGGTCCAGAAATATTAATGGTTGCCTTTGGACCTGACCTGACACCTGGACATGTGCCATGACCAGGAATCAAACATGTGACCTTTGTGATGCACAGGACAATGCCTAGCCACACTGGCCAGGGTGCACTGACTTTCACTTTTCTTCGTTATCTTGCATCTGGTAGCTAATAATCACTATTAATGGTAATAACAGTGGGTAAGTCCAGAACAGGACATGCTGGCAAGTGCTTTACATAAGTTATCCCCACAGGTGAATCTCACCACAATGTAATGGGACACAGTCTCTATGTGTGGTGAGGAACCAACACCTAGATCATGCAATGTTTAGCCCATGCCCTTCCTCCCCCAGAACCTGCCCATTTTTATACTTTTCCTCAAAGTCCCGAAGTTCTGATTCCCATTATGAACACTGTTCCCTGTCAAGCAGGGATAGGATGACAAGATGCAAGTCAGAGATGGAGAGAGAGAGAGAGAGAGAGAGAGAGAGAGAGAGAGAGAGAGAGTTTGATGTAAGAGTGAAGCATTTTCAGATCTTTGTTATCTGATCCCCTTTCTTGGGTTTTAGGAACTCACCATATGTTATAGAGATTTCAGCATTTTCCCTTACCACTAGAAGTAGCAGAGTGTGCCTGGCAAGTGTTGCTCAGTAGACCATAGCAGATGACCAGGGGCTCCCTGTACAGTATGGTGGCCATCAGCCATGTGTGATGATCAAGCCCTTGAAATATATCTAGTGCACTTGAGTAGCTAAGTTTTTATTTTAACCTAACTTTCAATGTAACACATTCTTCGGTTATTGTTTGGAGCACCTTGGGTGTATGAGTGAATCTATTTTTTCAAATGTTAGGAAATTCAAATAAATACCCAGCATTTCTGATTTAAAAGATTAAAATTTGTACTCAATCCTTAGTGAGATGGCCTTTGAGAGACATCAAACTAAGAAGACTTTTTGCAAAACATGAAGGAAAAATAACTCATTAATATTTTTGTGGTGGGTAAGTTCTTCTAGGCTGGGCTAATAGCCAAACTAGCAGAGAAAGATTAATAGGAGAACATCAGGGTTTAGTACATGTGCAAGGAGGCTTCACATAGAAATGATAAATGCATAAAAATTTCAAACACACTGAGGTAACATTGGCTGTACAAGACAGTTTTTTAATTTTTAAAATACATTTTCATTGATTTCAGAGAGGAAAGAGAGAGAGAGAGAGAGAGAGAGAGAGAGAGAGAGAGAGAGAGAGAGGTAGCAACATCAATGATGAGAGAAAATCCTTGACCAGCTGACACCCATGGCCACCACACTGGGGATCCAGAATGAAACCTGGCATGTGCCCTGATGGAATATCAAATGGTGACCTCCTGTCTTCATAGGTCAATGCTCAACCACTGAGCCTGGCCGGATGGACTGCACATAACATATTTTGAACAAAGGAGATAGGGGGGAAATGGGATATTATTTTTCAGAAGTGAGAATGGGAGATTTGCAAGTAGTCGAGGAAGAACAGAACACACGTGTCAGGAAAATTAAGAAACCATGCGACACGGGTTATCTAGCTGACAGATACCTGCCTGAACCCTCATGTAGCCTATCATTAAAAATTAAAGGGACCAAGACTCTGCCAAAGTGAAGCTGCTTTGGGGGATATTGATTTTCAGCTGTTTAGAGGCAAAAGTCTCAGAGAGAACCTTTGGACACCCCCAGCCCCCTTCTGCCCAAAATATTAGAGAGAGGGAAACCTGCTTCAGGAAGGTTGTTGCCTTTGCCTGATTTCAGTGAAACATGGTAAACAAGAGGGCTTCAGCAGGTGTCTATTAGCTAGAATCCCCTCCGCCCCCGTGACAGCATCAATCAGGCATGTGCGGGTGGTTCCCAGACATTGTTGGCCCCAAGCAGTAGGGTTAAAATTCCACAGTGGCTGCTGGGACCAGTGTTGAATATGGTGGCAGTTCAGCTCACCCAGAACACCTCATGAGCCCACAGCTGGACAGGGAAGAGGCGGGATCCTGGTAGGCTGGGCCCAGGACCAGAGGAAGAGGGGGGAAGGCATGGAGGGGTGACTCAGGTGAACTTGGAGGGGAGGGAGAGGAGTCAGTCCAGGTACCCACATAAACTGTCCTTGGGAACTGTCTCCTGGGCCCTGAGTGAGGACAGAGAGTTGAGTAGAGCCTAGGACTTGGGGGAGACCCCTCAGGGTTCTGCCTCCTGACACTCTAACACTTGTAGAGGACACCCACGACTGACTCTCTTATCCTCTCCTCATCCAGCTTCTCAGGTGAGGAGGGATCTCTATGCAAATTTATTCCTGAGCTCTGAGGATTCTAAGTTCTTTTCTTCCAAACTGTGAGTCTTAGCAACCAGGGGAGCAACCAGTGGACACCCTGTTCCAGGCAGGATTGGACCAGGACTGGTGGGGCAGCCAAGTCCTCTTTCCAAGAAGTTGCTTTGAGGCTGGTCCAAGGCCCTGGAGCTGTGGGAGCCCCTCCTGTCAGTGAGAAGCTGTCCTTCAGGGGAGTGTTCCTCCCCACGCTCTGGACCTCTCCCCCAACAGTTACACACCCGGAGGGCCCTACCCTCTTCAAGTCCAGTTTCTCAGAGGACTGAATCTGGGAGAAGGGATCTCGCCCACAGGTGAAGGTTCCTGCCTTTCCCTCCGGGCTCCTGGATGGGTAGCCCAGAAGGATTTTCAAAAGGTGTGCTTCACCCAAATCAGTACACACATCCTGGGGAATGCACACCTGCCACTCTGAGTGCTCTCCAAGACCTTTCACATAGGCTAATCCTGCAGTGGACTGGGCGTCCAGAGGCCATTGCAGGTGGCTGTTACTAAATCAGGAGGCTATTGTACAGGGGGTGTCATGGAAGCACAAGTCAGCCCCCAATTCCTTCCTGATTAGCCCATCCTGCTTTTACCCCTGGCTTAATCTTTCTCGTCTCAGTGTCTTCACCTGAAAGAAACAACAACTGACAGCATTAAAGTTCAAAGTGTCCTGGCATGAGTCTGGCTAGAAAATCACCTTCCACTGATGCATCCCCTGCCCTCTCTGTCACTTTTGTCATCTCCCTTGTACCCCGGTCTCTCTTGTGTCCTCATATTGGCCAAGCACTTTACTCTCCCAGAATTTGTGCAGTCTGTCCTCATGCCCAGAACAGGATCCTTCCAAGCCCCCCAATGGACCCTCCTTGCTCAGGCCTCAAGGCAGGAGTCTGCCTGCCTCTGTATGTTTCCATACCAGGCCCTGTGTTTCTTGACAGAATTAGTTACAAAGAGCCAGTTGTAGACAATGGTATTGTATGCTTTGGATGTGTGTGTGTGTTCTATTTTCATCCTAAACCTTGTGAGGAGAGACTGTGTGTAGCTCTGAGCATGGCATTAGCAGCCACAGTAGGACAAATACATGCCAAATGCATCTAGAAGAGAGGAGGGAAGGTAGGCTGAACCTCTAGTTCCAAGGTGAAATAATTGAGGTTTTTGGTGTTGTTGTAGTTTTCTATCTGCTCTGCTCTAGGTGACAATCCCAGATCCACCTAGAGGGGATGGGGATGAGTGCAGTGGCCTCATTTGTACTCATCTGTTCATCCATGTAGCCGGAAACCTAAAACTCTGCTAGTTCATATGCATAGGGAACATCTGGAGGAATGGCAGGGTAGGCTCACAGAACAAGGTAGACTTACCACCCTGCCTGTTATTCTCAG
Source organism: Cnephaeus nilssonii (assembly GCF_951640355.1). Lineage (NCBI taxonomy): Eukaryota > Metazoa > Chordata > Mammalia > Chiroptera > Vespertilionidae > Cnephaeus > Cnephaeus nilssonii. The sequence continues at coordinate 6,943,055 of NC_137096.1, read as the reverse complement.
CCCCACGACCTTCCCTCAGCCTATGGTAAAGAGATGCAGAGCCACCTGCATGACAGGGACACAGTGCCCACTGCCACTATCCCTCTCAGGAAAAGTGTCACAGTTGGAGGAGTCTGAGTATTTCCCAGGCCTGAGTGAGGAAGTGAAACGGGACACAATGTGTCTGAGGCTGCCTGTCACTACTTGAGCCAAAATAAGCAGAGACAGGGTAGAAGCACATGTGAGCGTTTATTCCAACAATGCGGTCAATAATGGGGTCAGTAGTCGCTCACCCTGGAAAGGATGCTCTGACCCCCTGGGGGGAAGATAGCTACCTGTAGCTGCCAGCTGCAAGTGTAACATGGAAAGGGGAGGGGAGGGCCTGCAGTCCGGCCTTCAGGAGCACAAACTACTACAACACGGTGGCTAATCTTCTATGACCCAAGCAACAGCTCAGCCCCTTCCTGGGAACAGAGAATGGTCAGCCTTCCTGAGAAAAGAAGGGTCAAAGCGTGCCCTGTCCTTGGTCTGTTCCCAAATGCAATTATTTTCTGAGTAAGCCCCATGGAGGCAGCTTATGTTTTTAGTACAGCCTGGTTCATCCTCCAGTGTCCCAGGGCCTCTCATTCATAGTTTGTTAGGTGAGTAATGATGAAACAACTGTGGCTCTATTCTTATTACATGCCCTTCCCCCCATCAGAACCTGATTTCAAAAGAACCCACGGAGATGCCTCAGGCCAGCTTGAATGACAGACAGGGCCTGGGCCTCTGCTTTGCGTGTCGCCTCTCCCTCTCCTCTCCAGCCTGACTTTTGTCTCCTAAGGAGACTATGGAAAAGCAGGCACCAAAACCTGTCACAGGGAGGTGCCAGCCCCCTGGGCCCCCTGGAGGCACCATCCCAGAGGAGAGCCCAGGTTAAGGTTAATCTAAGGGGCAGCTCTGCCAGAGGCTGCGCACCAGACTGCGGCTGGTGCCTCCCACCTCTCCTCAGCTTTGTTGGCCTGCTCCCCCCTCAGGAGCCTCCTGCCCCTCTTTCTGTTTTCAGGCCCAGTTGCCACTTTGCCCAAAGGGATTTGTTGGGGAGAAGAAGGCTTGGGGGAGGTGAGCAGAGCAAACGGGGCAATTGGGGCTCCTGACAGAGCTCTGGTAACCCAAACCCCAGGGGAAGATGAGGAGAGGAGCTGTGGAGAGAGACACTGTAATTGCATGTGGCCGGCTCTCCTCTGCCCAGGGGGTTACAAAAATGTCCCTGTCCAGACAGTAGGGACAGTGGCCTAGCCCGGGGCAGGGAGCTCTTTTCTAGACAGAGGACCACGGTGGGGGTGGGAGAGGGGCCAAGCCTCGCTCAGGGACCCCTGGAGGTGAGTGGCAGCCAAAACATCAGAGGGAAAGGGGCCCAGGGAGAGGGCTGCAGGGAAACACAGACCAGGGGTGGCAGTGGGAGGTAAGCTGGGGGTCGGGGCCTCCTGTTTCTCCCTCCACATCGGAGCCCACCCCACCCACTCCACCCTCATACTGGAAGCACCGGGTCTCCCACACAGCCCCCCACCGGTTCCCACCCCTTGCAGCTGGTGGGCAGGCCCCAGCGCCCCCTCCTGGGATCCCTGGGAGACCCTGCTCATGATCTGGGGGGATCTCGCGAGGGTTCGCCCCTGAGGACCCAGGGCGCAGCTCCAGGAAGCTCCTCAGGCAGCCACCGCTGCTTTCCCTCCAGCCGCTGTGCTGTGCAGACCAGGTGGTGAGGAGCGCGGCCTGTGGAAAGGGAAGTTCACACTCTGGGTTCTTGCTTTCTCCAGGGTGAACTTGCTTCCTCCTTGGGGCAGCTTGTGCTGGTCATGGTACCCCGCAGCCCCTCCCCGCCGCCATTTTCCTCTGAAAATGAGCTCCCCGGGGGTTGGAGGGAAGGCCTGAGGGAAAACCTGGCTCTTCGTGTGAGGCCAGGCCCTGGGCTGCGCACACGTGGCGCTCGCTGAGGAGACTGACACGCAACAATTCATGGAACTCGGGCACCGGCGTTCATTGTTGGACCTCCGCTGGCCGACTTTGCACTTGACAAAGGGTGCCCCCCCACCCCACCCCCGGGATCGGCTCCTCTGGCTCCTCAAGTCTGTGGGCTCTCAGGCCAGCCCAGCCCTGCTCCAGGGCGTGGGGGACACAGAAGGGGCAGAAATGTGGCTGCTGGACGGTGGGCAGTGTCCACTTGGGAAAGGTCGCTGTTGACAGAGCATAAGGCCTGTGGCCAACGTCGTCCTCTGGATCAGCCGGTGAGAAAGTGGTGGTCAGGTTTGGAGATAAGAGGTGATGCCCACTGAGAGGACAGGGTCCTGTCTCCCGGGGTGTGTGTGTGTGTGTGTGTGTGTGTGTGTGTGTGAGAGAGAGAGAGTTCTCACCTGATGATATGTGTGAGGGTTTCTTATCTTTGTTACTGGTTAAGGTATTACATATGTGCTCTTATCGCCCCATATCCCCTCACCCCTCAGTCATGACCTCCCCCTTACCCCCGGGTGTTTGTGTCCATTGGTTAGGCTTGTATGCAGGCATACAGGTCCTTTGGTTGATCTTTCCCCCTCACCCCCACCTTCCCCTACGTTGCCTCTGAGGTTTTAGCAGCTGATCATGCTTCTCTGTCTCTGGATCCATTTTTGTTCATCAGTGTGTGTTGTTTATTATAATGCACAACTGAGTGAGATCATGTGATATTTATCTTTCTCTGACTGACTGACTTTGCTCAGCATAATGCTCCTCAGCCCCATCCATGCTGTTGCAAATGGTAAGCGTTCCTTCCTTTGTATGGCAGCATAGTATTCCAGTGTGCAGATGCACCACAGTTTTTTAATCCACTCATCTGCTAATGGGCACTTAGGCTGTTTCCAAATCTTAGCTATGGTGAATTGTGCTGCTATGAACATAGGGGTGCATATAACCTTTCTGATTGGTGTTTCAAGTTTCTTGGCATATATTTCCACAAGTGCTTATTACTGGGTCAAATGGAGTTTCCATTTTTAATTTTTTGAGGAATCTCTATACTGTTCTCTGCAATGGCTGCACCCATCTGCATTCCCACCAGCAGTGAAGAAGGGTTTCTTTTTCTCCCCATCCTTGCCAGCACCTGACCTTTGTTGATATTTATCATTCTGACAGGTGTGAGATGGTACCACAGTGTCATTTTTATTTGCGTCTCTCAGATGATTAGTGACTTTGAGTATGTTTTCATATGTCTGTTGGCCTTCTTATGTCTTCTTTCAAAAACTATCTATTTAGATCTGTTGACCATTTTTTGATTGGGTTGTTTATCTTCCTTTTGTTAAGTTGTATGTGTTCCCTATAGATATTGGAGATTAAACCCTTATTAGAGATAACATTCGCATATATCTTCTCCCATGTGGTGGGCTTTCTTGTTGTTTTGGTAATGGATTCTATTGCTGAGCAGAAGCTTTTTATTTTGATGTAGATCCATTTTTTTTCTCTTTAGTTCCCATTGCCCTAGGAGCTGGATCGATGAAGATATTGCTTTGACATATGTCTGAGATTTTGCTGCCTGTGGATTCCTCTAATATTTTCATGGTTTCCTATCTTATGATTAAGTCCTTTATTCATTTTTGAGTTTATTTCTGTATATGGTGTAAATTGGTGGCCTAGTTTCATTTTTTTGCATGTATCTGACCAAATTTCCCAGCACCACTTATTGAAGTGACTGTGTTGACTCCATTGTATGCTCTTGGCTCCTTTGTCAAATATTAACTGAGCATAGTGGTTTAGGTATATTTCTGGGTTCTCTATTCTATTCCATGGGACTATATGTCTGTTCCTGTGCCAGTACCAGGCAGTTTTGAGAATAGTGGCTTTGTAATACAGCTTGATAGATGGTATTGAGATTCCTCCTACTTTGTTCTTCTTTCTCAGGATTGCTGCAGCTATTCGCGATCTTTTCTTTATTCCGGATGAGTTTTTGGAGAGTTTGTTCTAGGTCTGTGAAATATGCTGTTGGTATTTTAATGGGGAGTGCATTGAATCTATAGATTGCTTTGGGTAGTATAGACATTTTAATGATGCTGCTTCTACCAATCCATGAACACAGTATGTTCTTCTATCTGTTTATGTCTTCCTCTATCTTTTTTTTTCAGTGTCTTTTTATTTTCTGAGTAGAGGTCTTTTACCTCCTTTGTTACGTTTATTCCTAGGCATCCTAATTTTTTTGGTGCGATGATAAGTGGGATTGTTTTGTAAATCTCTTCCTGTAAGTTTATTATTGGTGTATAAAAATGGCGTTGATTTTGTATCCTGCTAAATTGCCGAATTCATTTATTAAGTCTAATTTTTATGGAGTTTTTAGGGGTTTCTATGTACAGTATCATGTCATCTGTAAATAATGACAATTTTATTTATTTATTTTTCTAATTTGGGTGCCATTTATTTCTTCTTCTTGTCTGATCTCTGTGGCTAGCACTTCTAGTACCATGTTGAACAGGAGTGGTGAAAGCAGGCATCCCAGGCTTATTTCTGTTCTTAAGGGAAATGGTTTAATTTTTTGCCATTGAGTATGATGTTATGGTAGGTTTGCCATATAAGGCTTTTATTATGATCCTGCTATTCCCACTTTGCTGAGTGTTTTTATCTGGAAAGGTTGTTGGGCTTTGTCAGATGTCTGTTTCTGCATCAATTGATATGATTATTTGATTTTTATCTCTCAGTTTGTTTATGTGATGTATCATGGTTATTGACTTGTGGATATTGTATCAGCCTTGCATATGTGAAATAAATCTCACTTGTTCATGTTATATGATCTTTCTGATATCATGCTGGATCCGGTTTGCCAGAATTTTGTTGTGGATTTTAGCATCTATGTTTATCCAGGATATAGGCCTGTAATTCTGTTTCTTTGTGGTGTCTTTATCTGGTTTTGCTATTAGGGTAATGCTTGCTTCATAGAAAGAGCTTGGAGGTGTGCCTTCCTCTTGCACTTTTTGGAATATTCTGAGGAGGATTGGATTTAGTTGTTCTTTGATGTTAGGTAAAACTCCACTGTGAAGCCATCTGACCAGGGCTTTTGTTTGCTGGAAGCTTTTTGATTACTGTTTCAATTTCATCAGTATTTATTGGCCTATTTTTTTTTTTTTTATTCTTTCTAAATTAGTTTTGTAAACTTGTATTTTTCGGGGAATGTGTGAATTCCGTCTAGGTTGTCCAGTTTGTTGGAATAGAGTTGTTCATAGGATTTTTTTTTTTTTTTACAATCCTTTGTATATTGGTGGGGTCAGTTGTTACTTCACCTCTTTCATTTCTGATTTTGTTTATTTGGGGCCTCTCTCTTTGCTTCTTGGTGATCCTGGCCAAAGGTTCATCAATCTTGTTCAATCCTCTCAAAGAACCAGCTCTTGGTTTCATTGATCTTTTGTATTGTTTGTGTTTTTTGGTTTGTTTGGCTCTCTGTTGTTTATTTCTGCACTGATCTTTATTATATTCTTCCTTCTGGGTACTGTGGGCTTTTCTTGTTGCTCTCTTTCTAATTTCTATGTTGCAAGTTTAGATAACTTATTACCACTTAGGATTGCTATTTCTTTGATGATTTTTTGTTTAGAGAATTTATCCAGTGGTGTCACGGGGTATTAAAGGCCCCTACTATGAATGTATTGCTAGCGAATTTTCCCTTGATACCTTCCAGAAATTGTTTTATGTATTTGGATGCTTCTGTATTGGGATAATATATGTTTACCAGAGTTATAAATTCTTTTTGAATTGCTCCCTTTAGTATTATAAACTGTCATTCCTTATTTCTTGTTATGGCCTTTACTTTGAGGTCTATTTTGTCAGATATAAGTATTACAACCCCAGTTTTTTTCCATTTCTGTTGCAGGAATTTTTTTTCCATCCCTTCACTATCATTCTGTGTGAATCCTTTGTTCTGAGGTAGGTCTCTTGCAGACAGCAACTATATGGTTCATGTTTTTTTTTTTTATCCATTCAGCTACCTTATGTCTTTTGATTGGAACATTTAATGCATTTACATTTATTTTTTTAAAATATATTTTATTGATTTTTTTTTTTTTTTACAGAGAGGAAGGGAGAAGGATAGAGAGTTAGAAAGATCGATGAGAGAGAAACATCGATCAGCTGCCTCCTTCACACCCCCCACTGGGGATGTGCCCACAACCAAGGTACATGCCCTGGAGTGGAATCAAACTTTCAGTCCGCAGGCCAACGCTCATTCACTGAGCCAAACTGGTTAGGGCAATGCATTTACATTTAATGTTATTATTGATAAGTACTTGTTTGCCATCATTTTTATTCTTAATGTTTGTGTTTCTTCTTTTTTACAGCACCGCTTTAGCATTTCTTGCACTGCTGACTTGGTGGTAATAAACTCTCCTAGCCATTTTTTGTCTGTGAATCTCCTGATTCCACCTTCAATTTTGAATGATAGCCTTGCTGGGTATAGAATTCTTAAATTCAGCCCCTTGCTTTGCATCACTTTGTATATTTCATTCCATTCCTTTCTGGCCTGGTGTGTTTCTGTTGAGAAATAAGTTGATATTATAATGGGATATCTCCTGTAGGTAACTTTCTGTCTCTCCCTGTGCCCTTGTTTGGATAAGAGCTTGCCCAGCGGAGGCTCACTTTAAGATTCATACTTTGTCGTTGATGTTTGCCAATTTAATTATGATGTGTCTTGATGTTGGTGTTTTTGGGTTCATGGTGTTTGGCATTCGGTGTGCTTCTTGGAATTGCATAGTTATTGTGGGTTTTTTTGTTTGTTTTGTTTTTGTTTTTATCTGGCCAATATCAAGTAAGTTTTCTATCATTATTTCTTCAATAGGTTTTCTACTCTGTGCTTGGCTTCTTCTTCTTCTAGTACCCCTATAATGCGAATGTTGTTTTGTTTTGTGTTGTCCTAAAGCTCCCTTAGGCTGTCCTCTTGCTTTTTAAGTTTTCTTTCCAGTTGCCACTGTGTTTGTGTGTTTTTTTTTCTACCTTGTCTTCTAATTTGCTGATGTGGTCCTCAGCCTCTTCTAGTCTACTATATAAGCTTTTCAATGTGGTCATTTTTGCAGCTATGTCATTCTTCATTTCATTTTGGTTCCTTTTCCTGTAGGTCACATTTTCATTCAGCTCCTTATAATTCTCACCAGTTGTGTATTTGGCATCCAGCCATTTGAGCATCCTTATAACAATTAATCTGGATTCTTTATCTGACATGTTACTTGCCTCCATTGCATGTACCTCCTTTTCCGTTGATTCCTGTTTTTCTTTTCTTTGGAGATTGCTTTTTTGTCTCCCCATATTTTGTTGCAATATTTAATTGTTTCTGTGCCCTAGATCCAACTGCTTTGCTCCCCAGATTCTTTTGGGGTGTTCCTATGGTGTGATCTCTCATGTCGTCTGGACTTGTTAATCTAGTGGAGCTCCCTACTTGAGCTATTTGAGTTATCTTGAGGTAGTTGTGTCTTGGATATTAGTTTCTTATTCATGGATGAAGTCTCGTCAGGGATCAGCAATATGACTCACCCCCATCTTCATTATGCAAACTATGTTGACTGTGATTGTGGTTCCCGCTCTTGTGGAAAAGGTTGTCAGAGGTCTCACTGGTATATGCTCACTGTTGGTTCCCAGAGTCCACAGCCTGGGAGGAAGGAGTCTCAGGGCCTGAGGTTCAGGACTGTGAATTTGGTCGGTGTGGTGTGACACTTGCTGGATTAGCATCACTCTGCAACTCACTACAAGGGGCCCAGAGCCCATGACAGTGGGGGTATGGTGGTCGGGTGTCTCGTAGTCTGTGGTTGAGGCAGTGGGACTCTGGTCACATTGATTTCCCTCTCTGAACCATGAAGGGGTTCAGGATCCAGCAGCAGGCTTTCCAGATGTAGTTGTCCAGGAGCAGGATGTTGTGGATCCTACTGAGGGAGCCATGCACCATTGGTTGGAGAGATACATGCCCCGCGGCAGACACAGAGGGGCCGGGGCTATCTGCAAGGGGTGTGTGCTTGCAGGGCCCATACGCTGGATTGGAGTGATTGTGGTGTTCCACCGGGCCCATGGAGGGAGAATTCTCAGTTTTTTCTTTGGGGAAGGTGTGCCCTTTGTTTGATATGGATGTCCAATGGCTGCTTACAGAGGTTTATAGGAGCTATCTGCTGGGGCAGTGGGCTCCAGGGGCCCTTGTGCTGGAGTGTCAGTACCACAGGCACTGGATGCCAGTGGCCATGGTTGTGCCTTGTGGCAACTCAAAGAATCACCCAGGGTTTGCCGGCCGAGGTCGCAGGCTCATGGGGCTTGCGTGCTCGATCGGTGCAATGCAGTGGCTGCAGGTCAGCAGCTGAGGAGGAGGAAGTCCAAGTTTCTGCTGCTGGGGCCTTGAGCCCTTGGTTGGATACAAGTGTGCCTCATGGCATCTCATAGAGGCACCAGGGAGTTGTGTGCTGGGGTGATGACCTCAGGGGTCTGTGTGCTGAAACCATGCAACTGCAGTGTCTTAGGTAGACAGCCAGGAAGGGGGAAATCCAAATTTCTACTCTTGGTGCCGTACGCCCTTGTTTGGATAGGAGCACACCCAACCAGGGCTCAGGAGGCACCCAGGAGCTGCTTATAGGGGCAGCGGGCTCCGTAGTACTGCTTGCTGTAAAGGCGCAACTGCGGTGGTGAAGTCAGCAGCCGGGAGGGTGTGTGTCCCAATTGTTGCTGCCTTGTGCCCATGGTTGAAATAGTGTGTGCCCAGCTGGTGCTCACAGAGGTATCCAGGAGCCGTTTGTTGGAGTGGTGGGACTCAAAAGGACTGCACACTGGAAAGGCACAATGGTGGTGTCCAGAGTTCTGCAGCTGTGGGGTGGGAAGACTCAGTGTTTGCTGATGCATCCATGGTTGGATACGCACATACCCAGTGGTGGCTCACAGGGGCCCCGTGGTGCGTTTGCCAGCGAGGCACACTGATGCACTCTGAAGGGCTCTTGCGCTGAAACCATGTGACAGAGGTGTCTGTGGGCACATGTCCAGGAAGAAGAGATTCAAAATTTCTACAGCCAGAGCCCTGTGCCCTTGTTTGGATAAGAGCTTGCCCAGCGGGGGCTCACAGCTGCAACCAAGAGTGGGGACGCCATGTTCAGCAACTCTGCTCAGAGCAGGGCTGGCATGAGGGACCTCAGACTTACTTGACTAGTGTTTGGTGTTAAGTAGGTTTTGGTCTCTCTTCCCCTGAGCTTGCACCACTATGGGTAAGGGATGTTTCTTGAAACAAAGTACCAATAGTGCACATCTTGTCCTCTGGCTACAGCCCAAGGAGGTCAGGGAGGCCTTGAAGCTGGGGAAGGAAGCTGGATAGACCAGGCCCTCATGCATTGGGAGTATCAGGCTGCACACAGATGCTGCTGGTACTAAGGCCACCTAGTCGTAACCCCTCGTGTTACCTGTGTCTCAGCCACACTGAGAGTGGCTATGAAACGACATATTGGGCCCAGGACCCTGAGAGGAGAGGTCAAGGCCATGACTCCAGAGTAGGTTGGGGCAGAGAGCAGGGTCAGCCCTGGGCTGCCAGAAGGTGCCGTCCTTAGTATGACCCACCTGTGCAGAGGGTGAGGAGGAGGGGCAGAGCAGAGCCCAGGCCAAGGGGGAGATGACCTGGAGCTATGCCTCCTGTAGCCTGGTGCTGGGATGGCCTCCCCACCCCTTTCATACCCTCTCCCTAATATATGGGAGGGGCCTCCAAGCTCATCTGCTGCCCAGGTCTTGAGGGTGACACCCAATTTGTGAGCTTGCGCATCGTTCCTGGTTTTCACTGTGAATATCCCACCATCCTATCCCCATCCTCCTGGAAGACCAGTCTGGGTCCATACACCAAGTCTGAGCACAGACCTGCCGAGCACCTGGATTGTGGTGGGTGATTGTCACCTAAATGGAGACTCCTGCTCTCTGCCCATGACCCTGATCTTGTCCACCGCTGCCACCCATAGAGTGGCATGTTCCCATTCTCTGGTGACTTCTCTAGGCACACCCCCATCAGGCAGGCACAGGTGATGGCCACGGGAGCCTTAGACCAGGAACCGGGGCCTTGTTCTGTGTCACCATCCCATGACCCACTCCGAGATATGAGTGCAGGTGACTCACTCGTTCAAGCCTCAGTTACTGCACATGGAAAATGAAGTCAATTTAAGGCCCCTACCAAGGTCTCATGTCTTGAGAGATAAGAAATGGGACTAGGAAAGTGAAATGCGTCGGTAATTTCTTAAATTCTGCCAAACATGAGGCATTGCTTTTACTCACCATAGTGACTCAGAATCCAGCTTCAAGTTTACAATGCCAACTCTCCAAGAAGTGTAAATGAGGAACATGGTTGTGACCAAAAAAAGGATGGAGAGGTTCCCAAGGAAGCCATGAGGGCAGAAAGCTTCACACTAAAGGAACTCATCCAGAGACAGGTCCCCACGTAGGCAGCAGGAAGGATGGGACCTTGGAAGGTAATCCAAACATAGAAAGCAGTGTGACAGTTCACCAGTGCATGGAAAAGATTCTCACTCTGTATGTGAAGCATGGTGGTCCCTCCTTTGGAAAACTGCTGTTTAAACTGCTGTTTGAACTACTCTGTTCTTTTTAGATACTCTCTTATTCTATAAAAAAATAACTTTGTTTTTAGCTTCAATAATAGCAAAGATAAACTTAACTGTCTGACCTTGCAAGCTAGCCATCTACAGGGGCTGAAGCACTGATACAGATATTAATTATCATATTCTGCCAAGTGTTTGTTCATCCAAGGTTACAGGTGTCTATATGGATATGATATGTACTCAAAGTTAGAAGTTGCCTGTATAGATATGACAGTTGTATGATTAGACATGATATGTACTCAAGGTTACAAGCTGTCTTACACAAAGAACTCGATGGATACAAAAAGGAAATACTACCCCCTGTGTTTTTTCAGAATTTGACAGAGGTAATCAGCTCTGAAACTGCGCGTAAGATGACTCCTAACTAATTGGATCATTAGGCGTCTTGTCCAGCTCGCTGATTTGTGATACAACATATGGAAAATTGTATGACCAGAAGAACCACAAGCCACCTTAAACTACTCTTGAAAATCTTTTACAAAGGCTCATTTCAGTTTTTAATTGTCAAACAGTTAAAAGCGCAAGACACTAAGTAGAGATTTTATTACTTTATTTACTTATATGTATAGTATATTTATAACAGAGTTTTTAATATTGTGACAAAAATTTATAATCGCCATTGAAAAGTAACTTTTCCGATGGTTATTAAGATTGCTGGCACTGTATTAGCTGGAGGTACCATTCTTTGTGCCCTGCTCTACTGTGCAAAGCAACACCAGTCTGTGATTTACTCATTTTTCAGCTCACATGTTTTTTTTTCGTGTGTCTACCCAATAGAGTGAGGGTCCATGTATCAGAGATGCTCTGAAGGAGACCATGACATTCTCATGAGGTGTCCCTGCCGATCACCCAGAGTAGCAGTGGATGTACCTTAGGCACTCAGTGAATCTTTGAGTAAATCAAGGATTGAAGGAGAAGAGAGGGGTCTGGCTATGGCAGGTGAGGATCCGCTGACCCGGGATGTCCCTGAGAACATGTCCACTCTGTGCCAGTGCCTCCTGCCAGCCCTCAACACAGGGCATAGTGGGTTTTCCTGTCCAGCATGAAGCCTGTCCTTCTGTGACCCTGAGGCTTATGGCACCCCTCCAGGGGAATGCACTGCAGTAGAACGGGCTGTACAACCTAGAGTATCTGGTTTTGCTCTCAGCCACAATGGGCTTCCTATGGCTTGGAGTTGGAGATTTAGGGTCAGTGGATTCCAGGGATGCAGTAGCAGACGCCTTTCTCTCCTTCTCTGGTCAGAAGCATAATTCTTACCGACTAATGGGGCAGAAGTGCAAACATCACCAGGAGCATCCCTCTGCAGGCCTAAATGCCATGATTGGGCCGTCCACTTCCCTCCAGACCTCTCCTCATCTTTGTGTCCAGGATCTGTGCTTGACACTCTCCCCCGCTGGCCCTGCACTCTCCATTGGCATGACTCTGTGCCTTTGGGGTTGGGCATCTGGGAAAGTCACTGGCACCTCATCTAGGCTAGGGCAAATAAACCCAGACCCTCAGGACACTCCAAGCTTCTAAGTCCTGACCCAAAATGCCACCCCTGCACCCCAAACCCATTCCCCAACTGCACAATCCAGTAGACAGGACTCCAATATTTAAGGGATACAGCTCTGTCAGAGACAGGAAGACTGGCTCCTGCTCTGCTGCCATTTCCCTCCTGTCCCTCATTCTAAGGTTCCTCATGGGAGTCTCTGGGCCATTCTCTTCCCATTCCTTCCAGCCTGGAGGGTGTGTTCCTCCTCACCCACCTCTCCTGTGCCTCTAGAAGCACCTCCCTTGGCATTAAATGGCTAGAGCCAGGCGTGCCCTGGACGTCAGGCATGCCCTCCTTGGGGAGGAAGAAAGAAGGGCAGTCCATTGTTTAGTCTAGATGTCACTGGGTCTGAGGTGAAACCAGGCCTTTTTGGGCACAGGCAGGGCAGGTAGTGTGAGCAGAGACTTTTGAGTTTCCAAAAGGCACAGAGGACAATATACGTCAGAGTAAGAAGAGCTCTGACTTCAGAGGGAAAGACGCAAGGTGGAAGCTTGTCTGCTCAAAGTCTGGTTTAAAAGAGCTGAATGTGGGAAAGCCCATGCATGGGGACTGATCCCCAGGGCTTGTGAAGGCCCACAGAGGCAGGGCTTACTCTGGAACCCAGGAAGGGCATCCTCCTGCATCCTCCGTGCCATTCTGAATCCAGGAAAGTAGCTGGAATGTTGTTTTTTCTTCTGCACATTGTAGCCTGTCATGTTCTCCAAAACAGCTCAGATGAATTGGGGGGAACTCCTGATTTCTGTCAACAGTGGGTGTGCCCAGCATCAGGCTCATGAGAGGTTGACTGACATTCCAGGGATGCATAAAGAGGGCTCCCAGCCTTGGGAGCACATTCTAAGGACCACCCTCCAACTCAAAAAAAAAAAAAAAAAAGGTCAGAAGGGCATATGCCTTGGGATCTCAGTAGGAATCATGTGCTCAAAGGCTGCTGTGGGCTGTACATAAGTGAGGGCCATGATGAGGGCAGGTGTTAGGTGACCAGGATGTGGTAAAAACATCCCCCAGATCCCCAGATTCATGTGTGGGTGCTGGGCATCAATGGGGCCTGTCCAATACAGAACAGAAAGGACAGCCCTTGATGCAGATGTGCTCCTGCCTCCAGTGCCACAGCTCATGCCCTGGGAAAGCAGGCTCTGCAGGGGGGTGGAAAGAGGAGTGCTTCTTGCTCAAGAAGAAGGCATGTTCGGCTCAGACTTTGTTTGTAGGTCATTCTAAGTGGTCCCTCCGGTCTTCTTGTATCTCCTGGACACTGGGATCTCATAAAAGCTGCCTAAGCTTGGACTCCTACAATTTTCCAGATTCTGCCTGGTGCATGTAATGTCAGTGTTAAAGAGAAATACAGCTCACATGTGGCACCACTCATGCTGAAAGCCCAGGATACAAGTCTAGATTAATTTCCTGAACTCATTACAGTTTGAACCTCTTCCAGAAATCTAATCAACCAGTCTGAAATTTTCTGGTGAACACCACTGTGGTAATCTGTCACATGGTCCCTCTCCCTGGAATATGAGAGTTGTTTGTTGTTTGGGCATCACATTGGAGTGGGTAGAGAGGAGCCTGCAGAAAAGTTATGCGCCTCTCTCTCTCTCTCTCTCTCTCTCTCTCTCCCTCTCCCTCTCCCTCTCCCTCTCCCTCTCCCTCTCCCTCTCCCTCTCCCTCTCCCTCTCCCTCTCCCTCTCCCTCTTTTTCTATCTCTATTTCAAAAGATACAATTTGTGACTCAATGCAGCATGGGATATCCCATAATATGGCAGATCATTACATGCCAAATACTAGTACAGCTTCAGATTTTTGAAGGGGGAGCTGTATGTGTGCACTGTGCTTAATCCTGAGAGAGGACACTCTTCCCTCACAATCTGAGTGAGAGTTTTAGGCCCAGAAGGAGCTTTATGAAGCCAATTTGCATGGTTTGTTCCCTGGGGGTGAGCAAACATTAGTTACCATACAGACTTGGGCAGTCATGTTTAGGGCCAGGCCCCTGGAACTTGCCTGGGCCTAATTTGATGCCTGTGGAAGGTCGGGATGTGAAAGAGGAGGCCTGAGCTAAAGAGAATGCCCTCTGGGAGCAGCTCCTTGATAGGGATACATAGGTCTTTTGGCCCAGGTGTATTTTTCTCTGTGCCTCCAAGATTTCAAAGAGCCCCTCAGTGGCTTTCAGAATTGGATAAGTCACTTCCCAGGTTCCGCTGCCACACCTCTCCTCTGGCCTCTGCACAGCCCACATTTTTACATTTAATTTTCTCAAGCCAGTTTGCTGAGCTCATCTGGTTCTTCTGGAGGAAATGCCCTTAACCTCCACAGAGGGAAGGTGATTGAACCTCCTGCCTGTACTCCGCACCAACTTTGGCTTAAGGGATTCACCATATTTTCTTCTTAACCACCAGCCTTTTAAGTTCTCAAGTTTATCCAGTCAGAGCCTTTGAGTTTCCCAAGTGTACACGTTGTCCTGGGTGATTCCCTTGGTCCCATTACAAACTTGCAGCCAATCCCCTCTCCTGATCAATCCCTAGATGTGATTTTTGGCCCTACCTCCTTTGGGAAAGGCTTGATCCTCAAAATCTGGAATAACAACTGTCCCTCTGTTCCTCTTTGAATGGGCACGGATATGCAATTGAGGTAACATCAAGTGTCAGGGACTATTTGGTACTCAATACTGTTGCATTGTATTCCTTTTTCTCTTGAGAGGATACCCTGTCTGCCTAATGGTGTGTTAACAGGAACATTAGGGAATTTAGGTGTGGTACCAGCAACCCATCAAGTCTACTTCCATGTTGGTTTCATTTTCTTTTCCTTTCATGAATAGACCTAAGATTTAGTTGGAGGTGTGCAGAGTGCAAAACCCAATCAGGTTAACTGCCTGGAGATCTAGTACTAAGGTTCAGCTTTCAGTTTGTAAGTTGCCATTTTAGCTAGGACCTCAAAAGAAGGTATGGCCAGATGGGGTATATAATGGTTTCTGAGGAGAATGAGGAGGGATCAGAAGCTAGAGCATGAGAGTCACTGCCCAGGTCTGAGCAGAGGGCTTCCTGCACCATGTCCACTCTGGTGAGTCAGGAGCCTGAGGTGGTCCTCCAGGACGTGCAGGCCAAGTTCCCACAGAGAATTGGCATTTCTTTCCTTACAAATGAGCAGATTTTGCCTTTTCCTCTAGATGCAGATTAGCCTTAATCCAAAACATTTTGATGTGTGCCATTCATAAAGGTTTACAGGCCAAGTTTCCCAGCTCTCTACAAGTAGAACATTCCTAATGAACCTATTGTAGGCCAAATTGGCAAAATCCATTTTCGATTTTTTAGCAGCCAGGCTGTTTGTCTGACAGTAGGTCTTAAGGGAATTCTTTAATAAAAGCCAAGTGATGTTTAGAAAGAGAAGAAGGGAGAAAGAGACAGAGAAACATTGATGTGAGAAACATCCATCAGCGGGCTCCAGCCCAACCCCTAATGGGTGTTGGGAATGGAGCCTGCAAGCGACCTTTGGGTGCAAGGGGGGATGCTCAACCAACTGAGCAACACCGACCAGGGCTTGCAGTCCATTTTGAGAGGAGGTTTAGTTGTGACCTGAGAGCCCTCTGTTGTCATGGACTAAGTGGTTATTCTAATATTCATAGAAGGGACACACAATAAAATGTACATCTCAGAATTAATGGTTATATTTCTCACCTCTAGCTTTCCCATGCTTTAGAAATCTTTTGTGCTGCTTTTACTCTTTCTCATTTAAAATATATCAAAGTCCACAAGGTACGCATTGTGTGGGTGTTCCTTAATCTTCCCCATCTGTTTTATTTGTTGGAGCTTAGCAAGACGTGGTGCTGGACCAGGGGCTGCTGCCTATTCCAGGTGCTTTCAGTCCTGGAAAGATTTTCCCTGAAAATGGTGGGACCATCTCTCTGGTTTCCCATTACTCATTGCACAATAGAATTACAGGTAGGCAGTGGGTAGATGTAGGAGGGGTGCAGTGGTCATCTCACCCCTCCTTGGTGACTGGTGAGGTGCTTGTCCTGCCACCAGCCTAGGAGAGACAGGGCTGAGTGGCTTTTTGGTCCCTAAGCAGAAATCCCCGGGATTGGGGTAAATTGGGATGCTCCAGTTGTCAGAGCAGTGCCTTTGGCCCTCAGCTGGTTCCTCTGAAGGGAGAGGGAACGGGGTTGCTCATGCTCAGCCTGACATGATGCCTTCATCCCTACCATCTCCCAGGATCTCTTTCAGAGCAGCTTCATCAGGATGAACTGCCAGGCTCCACACAGACTCCTGGACCTGGCATGCCAGAGCCTCCTGAGGGATAAAGCCTCGGCCATCGCTGCAGTAGAGTGGCTTCCTATGGAGCTCTTCCCACCTTGTTCACAGCAGCCTTGGCCGGGATGCACAGCAAAGTCCTGAAGGCCATTGTGCAGACATGGCCCTTCCCCTGCCTACCTCTGGGGGCCTTGATGAATCATCGGGAGCCTTACCACGATATCTTGCAGGCTGTGCTCAATGGGCTCAATGCCCTGCTTACCCAGGAGACTCGACACAGATGAGGGGGATTCAGTAGCCTGGTAGAGCCCTGGGGATCTGAGCAGTTACATCTGGGATATGGGAGCGTACAGGGCCAAAGGGAGAGCTCAGGGAGGCCTTGGAGCCACTGCTGGGGTCATTCTGGAGCAGGCTTCGCATATATAGGGCTGATGAAGATACAGAGGGTGACCGAAGGGACATGAGCCCAACCTTCCTGGTGCCACTTAAAGGTACCAGAAATGGGGACCACGAAGGATCCCAGTAGAGCAAGTAGCAGCTGATTCCTGGGGTATAGAGTAAAAGTCCCATCGGGTGTCTGGCCCAGGTGCCCATATTCCCAGACTCATGGTCAGGGTCTCATTCCCTGTTATCTTAATGCACCCCAGTCTACATCCTATTTTCTCCACAGGAGGTGGAAAATGCAGATGCTGAATTTACAGAAGGGAGCTCATCAGGAGTTCTGGATCATGTGGGCCGGAACCAGAGCAGATGTGTGCTCACTGCTGGAGCCTGAGGCACCACAGCCCATGAGGAAAAGGGGGAAAGTGGATAGCTTAAGGGCTGGGCCAAATCCACCCTTGGCCCCCATGGAGGTGTTAGTAGACCTTTGCCTCAAGAAAGGTGTCCTTGATGAGTCCCTCAGCCACCTTATTAAGAAAGTCAGCGAAAGGAGAGTTTTGCTACAACTTTGCTGTAAGAAGCTGAAGGTTTTTGCTGTGTCGAAGGGAAACATTAACATCCTGGGTATGGTGCAGCTCAACTCTGTACAGGATTTGGAGGTAAATTGTACCTGGAAGCTGTACACTCTGAAGAAGTTCGCTCCTTACCTGGGCCAGATGGGCAATCTGTGTCGGTTCCTCCTCTCCCACGTTTTTCTGTCTTCTCCCACCACCTTGGAGCAGGAGGAGCAGTGTGTTAGCCTTGTCCCCTCTCAGTTCCTCAGCCTGTTCTGCCTCTAGGAGCTATGCTTGGATGATGTCTCCTTCCTCAAAGGCCGCCTGGACCAAATCCTCAGATGAGGGGTGTCGAGGTTTCCCTGCAAACCACAGTGAGCCCCTTCTCATTTCTGTCCACAGTGATGGGACCTCCTATGTGCTGTCCATCAGCAGTGCTAGAGAGCCTGAGTCACTAGAGGGTCCACACAGTCAGTGTCTTGTTCACTGCTCTGTCCCCTTACATGTTGTCATGAAACACCTCCCCCCCAGACAAATGTCGGACATATGAACTAGGACAGATGCTACTAAAAAGACTCCTTGATAGCAATCTAAGTAATGGGGGCTTTGGGCCAGGTGATGGTAGCTTGCAAATCCTTGTCAGTGGTGTCTGAGGGAAGATGATGCAATGGAACCAAGTGAGGACGGCAGTGAGGAGAGGAAAGCCCATCAGAGGTGAGGTGTCAGGGTCAAGGTCCGCACTAGTGATTTCATGATGGCAGCCTTTCAATCCAAACCTGCCTGGAATCACCTGTCCGCCAAGGATTTCCAAAGTCTCCCGCTAAGGGAATGTGTGGTGAATGCAGGATTTTGGAGGGAGAAATCATGAAAAGGGATAGGTGGTTTATGGATAATACAGTGATCTAAGTTCCTGCAGGGTGGCAGCCACTGATGGATGCTGCCTGACCTTGCCCAGGTTAGCCCTTTCTGCAGGTCTGCCAGTAGCCTCATTGGGCTAAGAGATGAGGGTGACGGGTCCAGGCTGTGGCTGGAAGGAAGCACAAGTTGAAGGCATTTCGGGTCATTTCTCCAATACTAAAATTTACTGGTTGCCTCCTGCTTGAGATATTGGGTCAGGCTCCTTTCTGAGCTTGGGTGGTATATGTGGGGATTACCTTTGCTTGAATGATTGTGAATAAATGTCAGTAATAAAAGGAACTGAATGTGAACCATCTGGTGTCCTCTATGACATGTTAACCTGATTCTCCCATCTGCAATTACTGGTCAAATAAGAGGGCATGAGCATCTGTGATGCACAGACACTAGGCTGCTGAGGATGGTTCCAGGAGATCACATCACCATTTATCCTGTCCGTTGTGCTGATTCATTCTGGGGCACCAGTATCTCCTCACTTACCTCTGTGACTGTTCAGTGGGTCAGCCCACAGTAGGTGCATCCACAGGGACTGGAACAAGTGGCCTCCCGGGAGCTCCACTGAAATACAACTTCTCAGGGGCTATCACAGGTAACTAGTCTAGGCCCTGGACTCAAACACTCCTCCCCACTTGGAGCTAGAGGCTGCTGCCCTGGTGTGGCAGAGTGTACAGGGTTCCACCATTTTTGGCTGTGGGCACTGACATCTTTGAGGGTGGGGCAGTAAATTAGCATATACACTCCTTATTGGCTATGGGCGCCATCATTTTTGCAAAGGTATGAGGGTAAATTAGCATAATCCCTCTATTATATTGGATAATAAGACAGGTGGGCAATAGTGTTTTTGGATTTTTTAAATGAAAGTTCATTAACCAATGAGCCCAATTTGGACATAAAGCAAATTCCCACTTTCTGCTCAATATGGCCTTTGCTATGGTAGTGAGTCCTTAGAACTATTTGCTAGAGCATCCTGATAATACTTCACCCCCATAAACTGCTCATTGTGGATTTGCAAACTATGCAACCGAGAATTTCACACTTCTGAGACCTCAGGGTACACTTGGCTGTTGGGGGGAAGCTGGTAAGAGAGGGTAAACAGCCTCTGGATCCCATCAATAGCATCAGGATGGGATCCAGAACCACCACGGGGAAGGTGCTGCTGATCTCCTGCCGGTCCAGTCTGAAGGGGATGTGGAAGGATGGCAGGAAGCGTATGCCCTCTTCATTCATCACAGAGCGGTAGTTGCATATCACAGCAATGAAGATAAATGCACCAGCTATGATGTTCAGGACTCCAGAAGTGAAGAAGAGATTGCAGCTGTTTTCCTTCTGAAGATGAGCCATGCACACTCTCTGCAGGCCCATGAACATGAGCCAAGAGGCTGGCGGCCAGCAGCAGGTGCTGAGCTATGCGGATATTGAGCCGCAGGTAGGTGTCACTGTAGGTGTAGCGGTGGCACGCTATGGCTCTGCTCTGGAGGCTGTTGGACTGGTAAGTGCAGACTTTCCACATCACTATGCAGGCCAGGCCCGGGAGGGGGCGGAGATGCTCTCCATGTACCAAACCTGCCACTAGGCCATGTCCATGCAAGTCATGGAGAAGATCCATCCTAAGGTGGTGACAATGAAACCGGGTACTTGGCAGTTGGCACTGTGGACCAGCGAGGTCCTGACCATGTATCCCGGGGAACTGCAAACCAATAGAGAGCATCATGAGGGTGGGACCCACCTGCCTGAAACCACCCTCGGGTATGAGCAGGGCTATATTGGAGAGGGAAATTCCATATTCCAGAATGGAGATACTTGACCCCCATGCTCTACTGGGGAAGGATCCTTGGGAAATTTTTACTGAAAGCCTTAAAATATGCAGACTTTCACCCTGCAGGGTACCTAAGTGGTTAGAGCGTCTTCTCAACAGGCCAAAATTGCTAGTTCGATCCCTGGTCAGTGTACATAAAATAAGCAACCAATGAATGCATTGTTAAGTGGAACACTAAGTGAGTATTCCCTCCTCCCTCCATCCCTCTTTCTCTCCCTTCCTCCCTTCCTTCCTCCCTCCCTCCATTCCTCTTTCCCTCCCTCCCTCTTTCCCTCCCTCCTTCCCTCCCTCCCTCCCGCATCCCTCCTTCCCTCCATGTCTTGAAGTCAACAAAAATATGGTCAAACTTTCAAACAGGCAGTCCCATTTATGGGCATTTGTTGAAAGACCCAATTAACATTGGCTACAAATATTTTACAATAGAGATGGGTATCACAGGAGACCAGGAGCTGTGGCGGGAGGGGCCAGGCGGGGGCGCAGAAGATGGGCCCAGACCTGCCCCCGTGCCCACCGAATCCCACACTTCCTTTCATGCACTGGGCACCTAGTGTTTATATATAAAACCCTAATATGCAAATCGACCAAACAGCAGTACATCTGGTCTCTATGATGTACACTGACCATCCTGGGGAAGAACCTCAATACAGAACCTGCTCCCTGGTGGTCAGTGCACTCCCAGAAGCCAGGCTCACAGCTGGCAAGTGCAGTGGAGGTGGCTGAAGCCTCCATGTCAGCGCGAAGGATCCCTCAGGGGATGTCTGACTGCTGCCTTAGGCCTGCTCCCAGAAGGTGAGAGGGCACAGGCTGGGTAAGGTACACCTCAGTTGGCATCCTCCCTCCTCAGTGCATGAATGGTGTGCCTCTAGTGTTTTCATATATCTCTTGGCCTTCTATAGGTCCTGTTTGGAAAAGTGTCTATTTAAGTCCTTTGACCATTTTTTTTATTGGATTGTTTATCTTTGTTAAGTTTTATGCGTTCCCTGTAAATTTTGGAGATTCAACCCTTACTGGAGATAACATTGGCAAATATATTCCCCCATGCAGTGGGCATACTTGTTTTATTGATGGATTCTTTTGCTGAGCAGAAGCTTTTTATTTTGATGTAGTCCCTTTTTTTCATTTTCCCCTTAGTTTCCTTTGCCTTAGGAGTTGAATCAGTAAAAATATTGCTAAGGTATATGTCTGATATTTTGCTGCTTATGGATTCTTCTAAGATTTTTATAGTTTCCCATCTTGCATTTAAGTCCTTTATCCACTTTGAGTTTATATGTGTATATGACGTAATTTGGGGTCTACTTTCACTATTTGCGAGTATCTGTCCAATTTTCCCAACACCATTTATTGAAGAGACTATCTTGCTCCATTGTATGCTGTTTTATCCTTTTGCAAAGATTAATTGAGCATAACATCTTGGGTGGATTTCTGGATTCTCTGTTCTCTTCCATTGACCTATATGCCTGTTCTAGTGCCAGTAACAGGCAGTTCTGAGAATCAGTGGCTTTGTAATATAGCTCAATATCTAACATTGTGATATATCCAACATTGTACTTCTTTCTCAGGATTGCTGTGGCTATTCAAGGCCTTTTTTTAAATTCTGTGCCAGAGGCCCGGTGCATGAAATTCATGCTGGATAGGGTCCCTAGGCCTGGCCGTCAATCAGGGCTGATCTGTGGGGTGACCAGAGGGGTGATCGGAGGCTCCCACTGGCACTTGCCTTAGCTGGCCTGGGGCTTGAGGACTGGGGGCTGCTCCTGTGTTGAGCATCTGACCACTGGTGGTCAGTGCGCATCATAGCGGCTACTCATTACGCAGGTTATTCTGCTGTTCGGTCATTTTGCATATTAGGCCCTTATTATATAGGATGCATTTTTGGAGACTTTGTTCTAGGTATGTGAACTATTCTGTTGGTATCTTAATGGGGAGTGCATAGAATCTACAAACTGTTTTTGACAATATGGCCATTTTAATGATGTTGATTCTGCCAATCCATCAACACAGTGTATTCATTCATTTGTTTATGTCTTCCTCTACCTCTTTTTTCAATGTCCTCTCATTTTACAAGTACAGTTCTTTTACTTCCTTTCTAAAGTTTATTCTTAGGTATCTTAATTTTTTTGTTATAATGATAAATTGGATTTTTTTTTTGTTTAGTTTCTCTTTCTGTAACTTCATTATTGGTATATAAAAAAGCCATAGATAGCTGGAAGTTAATTTTGTATCCTGTCATATTGCCAAATTCATTTTTTAATTCTAATAGTTTTTTTATGGAGTTTTTGGTATTTTCTATGTACAATATGTCATTTGCGAATAGTGACACTTTCACTTCTTCTTTTCCAGTTGGGATGCCTTTTATTTCGTCTTTTCTGATCTCTATAGCTAGCATTCCCTTACTATATCAAACAGTAATCATGAAAGTTGTCATCCCTGTCTTGTTCCTGTTTGTAGGGAAAATGGTTTTAGTTTTTGCCCATTGTGTATGATGTTGCCTGTAGGTTTGTCAGATATGGCATTTATCATGATGAGCTATGCTCCCTCTATTACTACTTTGCTGAGAGCGTTTGTCAAAATTGGGTGCTGGATTTTGTCCAATGCTTTTTCTGTATCTATCGATATAATAATGTGTTGTTTATTTTTCAATTTGTTTATATGATATATTACATTTATTGATTTACAAATATTGTACCAGCCTTGAATCCCTGAAATAAATCCCATTTGATCGTGGCATATGGTCTTTTAAATATATTTCTGGATGAGATTTGCTAATACTTCATTGAGTATTTTAGCATCTATGTTCATCAGGGATATTGGACTATAATTATCTTTCTTTGTTGTGTCTCCATCTGGTTTCAGAATTAGGATAATGTTGGCCTTACAAAAAGGGTTTGGAAGTGTTCCTTCCTTTGGATTTTCTGAAATAGTTTGAGGAGTATAGGTGTTAGTTCTTTTAATGTTTGGTAGAACTTCCCCATGAAACCATCTATACCTGGGCTTTTGTTTGGTGGGAGTTTTTTTATTACTACTTCTATTTCATTAGCCCATTTCATTAGTTGTTCTTAGCCTATTGATTTTTTTTTTATTCTTTGTGATTCAGTTTTGGGACTTTGCAATTTTCAAGGAACTTGTCTATTTCATCCATACTCTCTAGCTTGTTGGAATATAGTTGTTCATAGTATTTTATTACAATCCTTCGTATTTCTGTGCTGTCAGTGGTTAGTCTTCCACTTTTATTTCTGTTTTTATTTATTTGGGTCTCTATGTTTGTTCCTTGAAGATTCTGGCTAATGACTGCTTTATTCATTTTGTTAATCCTTTCAAAGAACAATCTCTCCTTTTCATTGTTTTGTTTTGTTTTTGTATTTTTCAGTTATTTATTTCTACTCTAATATTTATTATTTTGTTCCCACTACTTAAACTGGCATTTTCCTTGTTTTTCTCTTTCTAGTTATTTAAGTTGTAGAGTTAAATTGTTTATTGCTGATTTTTTTATTTTGCTCTTTCTTTTCTTCCCTTTCCCTTTCCCTTTCCCTTTCCCTTTTTCTTTTCTTTTCTTTTCTTTTCTTTTCTTTTCTTTTCTTTTCTTTTCTTTTCTTTCTCTTCTTTTCTTTTCTTTTCTTTTCTTTTCTTTTCTTTTCTTTCCTTTTCTTTCTTTTCTGTGATATACCTGTAGCCATGACTGTTTTGGTTCAGTGGATAGAGCGTGGGCCTGTGGACAGAAGTGTCTCAGGATTGATTCCAGTCAAGGCCATGTACCTTGGTTGTGGGCACATCTTCAGTAGGGCATGTGCAGGAGACAGCTGATCAATGTTTCTCTCTTATCATGTTCCTAACTCTATCTCTCTCCCTTTCTCTCTGTAAGAAATAAATAAAATAAATAAAATAAAATAAAGGAGATATGCCTGTAGTGCTATGAACTTCGCTCACAGGACTTTTTTTGCTGTATCTCAGAGATTTGGGGTTGTTGTGTGTTCATTTTCATTTGTTTCCAGGAAGTTTTTGTTTTATTTCTTTATCTCATTGGTAACTCAATCATTGTTTATTAACATGCTATTTATCCTCTATATGTTTGGATGTTTTCAGTTGTTTTCACTGTAGTTGATTTTTCCTTTAATTCCACTGTGATCTGAGAGATGCTTGATATGATTTCAGTTCTTGAACTAGTAGAGACTGCTTGTGTATCCTAACGTGTGGTTTCTCTTTGTGAATGATTTTGGGCGCTTGAGAAGAATGTATATTCTTCGTTGGCATGAATTATTCTATAAATGTCAATTAAATCCATCAGATCCTATTTGTCCTTTAGCTTCTGTTTCCTTGTTATGTTTTTGTTCCTAGGCTCTATCCAGGGAAGCCAGATGGGTGTTAAAGTCTCCTCTTATGACTGTGTTGTTCTCAATCTGTCTGTTAAATTCCACTAGAAAATTTTATTATATATGAACTAGAGACCTTTTGCATGGAATTTATGCACAGTGTGGGTATTCCTCAACCCAGCCTGCAACCTCTCCAATCTGGGACCCCTCAAAGGGGGGTTTACATGGATCGGGCCTAAATCGGCAGTTGGACATCCCTCTCACAATCTGAGACTGCTGGCTCCAACCACTCACCTGCCAGCCTGCCTGCCTGATTGCCCCTAACCACTCTGCCTGCCGGCCTGCTCACCCCCAACTGCCCCCCACTGATGGTGTGCTCGCCCCCAAATGCCCCTCGCCAGCCTGATCACCCCAACTGCCCCCCTGCTGGCCTGCATGCCCCCAAATGCCCCCCTGCTGGACTTCTCGCCCCCTTCTTCCCTCCCACTGGCCTACTCAACCCGAACTGCCCCCTGCTGGCCTGCTCACTCCAAACTCCTCCCCGCTGTCCTGATCACCTCCAACTGACTCCCATTGATGACCTGCTCACGCCCAACTGGCCCCCTGCTAGTCTGCTTACCATCCCATCCCTGCCATCCCATCCAAGCCTGATCACCACCCCCTGGCGACCCAAGGTCCTAGGCCGTCCTTTTTTCTTTTTTTTTTTTTCAGCACCTCCTTGAGTAAAGGCCAGGGCCAGCTAGGAGCAAGTATCTAGGGTTTGTTTATGTTCTGTAATTGAAACTTTGTAGCCTTCAGCAGATAACAGAGTCAGCCAGGGCAGGCAGGAAGCTTGACTTCCTCCATCACTGTGGGCATCCCAAGCCTGCTGCTTTCTCCAGCTCTGTGGCCGCCACCATCTTGTTTAGGTTAATTTACACACCCGCTCCTGATTGGCTGGTGAGTGTGGCTTGGCATAGCGGAGTGATGGTTAATTTGAAGGTTTCTCTTTTATTAGTGTGGATACTAGAGGCCCAGTGCATGAAACAAATTAAGTATTCTCCTTGGAAAACCTAAATGAAAAAAAGTTTTGAGGAACCTCCAACAAGTCTGCAAAACAATTGTTCACCTCCTTCCTATGGCATTTTGTATGTCCTCAACCTTTAAAGGAATAGTATAAGTAGGAAGAAAAATTACATATAGTTTGATATCAATGTTTGGAGAAATCTAAATGTAAGCATCCTTTTGCTTATTGAAATGACATCAGCACCCGTCTGATATGGGAATAATAAGATTGAAACAGAGATTGCACTTAAACTGAACCAGTTATCTTTCCTTACTATACCTCTGAATGAAATGAACAAAAGTGCCCCTTGATAGAGAAATGTATTTTACTGTAGAACTACTCATGCACTTTCTCTTCAAATATTTGATATTTAATGTACCATAAAGGGTATGCTCGCCCAAACATCGAGTTATCATGAGGCCTCAGTATTTTTATCAAGGAATGTAAACAAAAACCATGAACAGGAAAGGTTTTCAAAAAATCACCTCTTGGCTTGTTGAGTGTATAGTTATCAACAAAACTTCCAATGTGAATTTTAAAAATTACTACAAAAATGTGTGGTTTCTTAAAATTAATTTTATGAGAATAGTGTATGTGAAGTTCATTGAAAAATTTGGAAGCTGGAACCTCATTTTTTAAGGACTTTAAAGTCTAGCATGTCAGATTGGGGGGCAGTGAGGAAATAAGCCCTGTTTGGATTGGCTCAGTGAGACCCTTTTTCATTGCCACCTGGTATGCTACTGGATTGGTGAAACACTTAATAAAGCCACTTGCACATGGAATTTACTCAGCTAAATTATACCAGTGTAGGTTTGAATTGATAACGTATTTTAGTGCAGAGAAAAACAAGAAGGCAAACATTACAAAACTTCCCAGTATAGAATAGAATACATTATATACAATCCTCTGGGGAAGTGAACATAAAGGAAGATTAAAGGAGAAGAAGGAACAGCATAAAACTTCTGACTATGACAAAGGGCACCTTCTTGTATTTCTTAAATCGATATTATGGGTTTCAAAATCCTAAGTTATTTTATATTTTTAGATATATTTATTTTTATTGTTTTCAGAGTGGAAGGAAAGAGTTAGAACCATCAATGGTGAGAGAGAATCATTGATTTGCTGCTTCCTACAAAACATCTACTGGGCTTGGAGCCCACAAACCAGGCATGTCCCAGACCTGGAATTGAACCTTGAGATACTGGTTCACAGGTTGAAAATCAACTCCTCAGCCAAGCAGGCCAGGCTTTGGCTCTTCTTTATTCAGAGTCTTCCTTTTAACAGCCCTGTCTCCCAGATGCCCTAAATCCAACCTGCCTGACTGCTATGCATATTGGTGGACTCTGGGGTACATTCAATAGTAAGAAACCGACTCTGTGTGCCTTTACTCTCCCTGCTTGCTTTCTAATGACCTGGAGACCCCCATTTATAGGGCCTTCATGTACAGGATCCCTGTGCACCACCATCACCACCTACCCAGGGCCCCTGTATGCCCATCTTCACAGATGATGTCTCTATCTAAACATGCACTTTCTAAGCCTCATTGCCTTGGTACTGTGCCTTTTTGAATATTTTCATGGAAAAATCCAGATTCTAATGAAGAACTTTGCTGGATTTCTCAGTTGTGGTCTCCAGAACAACTAAATTGTCAAATGCAGGACACCCTTTTGAGAGACAACATGCAGCAATGAGTTTTCTTTTGTTTTGTCTTGTTTTAATGTGGTGCATTTTTAAATTGATTCTTTAGAGAGAGATGAATATAGAGAGAAAGACAAAGAAGCATACATTCATGTGAACCAGAAATATTAATGGTTGCCTGGGGACCGGATCTGCCACGTGGACATGTGCCCTGACCAGGAATCAAACAGGTGACCTTTGTGATGCACAGGACAATGACTGGCCACACTGGCCAGGGTGCACTGACTTACACTTTTTTTCCTTAACTTGCTTCTGGTGACTAATATTCATTATTAATGCTAATAACAGTGGACAATTCCAGAGCAGGACATGCTGACCAGTGCTTTACCTAAGTTAGCCCCACAAGTGAATCTCAAAACAACATAATGGGACATGGTCTCTATATGTGGTGAGGAACCAACACCCAGATCATGCGATGTTTAGCCCACGCCCTTCCTCCCCCAAAACCTACCCATTCTTATACTTTTCGTAAATTCCAGAGGTTATGATTACCATCATGGACACTGTTCCCTGCCAAGGTGGAGATGGGAAGACAAGGTGCAAGTGAGAGACAGAGAGAGAGAGAAAGAGAGAGAGAGAAAGAGAGAGAGAGAGAGAGAGAGAGAGAGAGAGAGAGAGCGGGAGAGGGAGAGGGAGAGGTAAGAGAGAAGCATTTTCTTGTTCTCTGATCCTCTTTCTTGGGGTTTGGGGGCTAACTGTCTGTTATAGATATTTCAGCATTTTCTCTACCCAATAGAAGTAGCAGAGTGTGCCTGGCCAGTGTGACTCCGTAGACCTATAATCCAAGAGGACATAATTGAATTCTCAGTTGGGACTGATGCCTGAGTTCAGGACTGACTCCCCAAGGGGCATGTGCAGGAGACAGCCAACCAATGATTTTGTCTCATTATTGCAGTTTCTATCCTTCTCTTCCTCTCCCTTCCTCTCTGAAATTAATAAGAATAGTACTTAAGAAATGGTAAAATATGCTCCCAACTTGATGGGCCCAAACTAGAAGAGGGGAAGGAAGAAGAAAATAAAGTAACAGCAATAAAATGAAAGAAGGGCCAGGTGCTTTGTGTGGCAAGCTAGGAAGCTACTGACACCCAGCAGAGAGCAGCAAGCACATGAGTGTCTGGCACTGCATGAGAGGCAGTAGAAGGAGAAAAAGCAGGACTGACTCCCTCACATTAAGGGAGATGAGAGGCACCCATGGAGCCCTGCCCCTGGGCCTGGGTGTGTGGCCTTCTTCCCAGGTGCTCCTCTGGCAGGCCACTCAGTGAGCCAAATGAGACAGCCCAGGGCCAGAATGCAGTGGCATGTGGACAGGGAGCCTGTTTCTTGCTGGACAGCTGACTTTGCGTTGACTATGGGATCCAACCACACAGTATGACATCTCCCTTTCACTTGGTTGTATTGCCCCTCAGGGTGGCCCTCCATACAGCCAACACCCCAGAGTGACCTTCACCTGTGTCCACTTAAGTGCTCTCCTGGAACTGGCTTGGTGTTGTCCACTCTTCAGACACAAAACCCAGGGCAAGTCTGTGGCTAATAGTTGCTTTACGACCTCCTTGATTGACGTGAAGGAGGGACATGTGGGGAGAGTCTTCTCACATTATGACCTAGCCTCCACAAATGGTTTCATATTCTTAGTACAGGACACGGATATTAAGCAAAGGTTTATGCCAATTTAGCATTTTGCTGAAAGGAATATAACTGTGTTTACTGGCCACAATTAATTGAATTCAAGCTGGGGCTGGATCCAGGGGGATGACAGGAATGGATTTGTGAATTCAAGCCTCTGACTAGCTGGCAGGATGATGTCCCTTTCAGTATTGGGGTCTGACTTGTGCACAGGGAAGCTCTACCATGGAGCAGCCAAAGGCCAGGGATGGAGGCTCCCAGTGGGGATGAGTGTTTGAGTCCATTGCCCATAGGAAGTTGTAGTTCAGTAGTGCTCATAAGAGGCCACTCGTTCCAATCCCTGTGGATGCACCTTCTGTGGGCTGACCCACTGAACATTCACAGAGGTAAGGGAGGAGATACTGGTACCCCAGACGAACCACCAAACCAGAAAGGATAAATGGTGATGGATTTCCTAGAACCAAACTCACCAGACTAGTGTCTGTGCATCACAGATGCTCATGCCCTCTTATTTAACCAATAACTGCAGACGGGTGAATCAAGTTAACATGTCATAGAGGACACCAGATGGTCCACTTTCAGTTCCCTTTATTACTGACATTTATTCACAACCATTCAAGCAAAGGTAATCCTTGCATCTACCTCTCAAGCCAGAATCCCTCCCCGCTAGAGATTCAGGCGCATATCTCTAACTCCTTAGGACCCATCTCCCCAAAGAAACCATCTGCCCCCCTGTCAGCATTTCCTCCCACCACTGAGTAGTTGTCTGAAACTGGCTGCTGGGTTCCTTTAAGATACACTTATGTCTGGGCGTCAGTGTCCAAGAGCCGAGAGTAAAGCCTATGAGATGTGCACCAGCTACAGACATGTATCAGGGTCACAGAATGGGGTTTGGGTTATAGAAGATTCTACAGCCACAGTGAGGACAGGGGTAAGCACAGAACCAGACCATGCCGGGCCGCCCCAACTCCTGGAGCATATGCTTCAGCTTGGCATGCACCTGAGCAAGTCAGCCCAGGTGGATGGTGCTGCTCCTTTCCTTGTAACTCTCCAGGGGGGCAGGAAACAGCACGTAATTCAGCTTGCTCAGCGCGATGGTGTGGCGAAGCAGGTCCTCCAGGATGGTCATGGAGATAGTGTTTTCACAAAAACTTAGGGTCATGAGCTTGGAGCAGTGGCTCAGTGCAGACAGGAGGTCCATGAAGTGGCGGTCCATGATCCCACACTCATCCAAATCCAAGTCCTGCAGGGTGGGGGAGGCACTCTCTAACAGAAATTACAGGGGCCCAGAACTGAGGTTGGTCAGGTTGAGCCTCCTTAAATTCAGGACTTTCAGCTTGCTGTCATTCAGGTGCTGGGAGAGATGTCTCAAGTCACTTTCTAAAAGCAGGCAGTTCGTGATGGACAGAGTCTCCAAAGGGATCTTCAGTCAACTGGGGAGACATAGAGCAGTTAGGTGAGGGTGATGGATCATGGGGGGAGAGTGACATCAGCATGAGGCAGGCCTTAAGGTAAAGAGGCCCATGTCACCAACGTCTAAAGTCTTCCAGATGATGATCAAACCCAGGATATTGCACAGTGAAAAGTGTGATTCATGTCAGTGCAAATTTGAGTGGAATCTTTTCTCAGTCTCTTATCTGCTCTGCGAGGTATTCAACTGGATGAAACCTCATACTCTCCATTTGCTCATCTGTCACCAGGAGCACATCATACACCCCACCCTCATACACACAGGTGTTGTGAGCATGAATGATGGGAGGTAAAGGTGGGAGGAGCTCAGAAAGGATCCTGACCCAATGTCTCAAGCAGGAAGCAACCAGTGAACTTTAGTATTAGAGACATGAACCGAAATGCCTTCAATTCGGGCTCCCTTCCAGCCACAGCTGGACTCCTGTCACCCTAATCTCTTAGCCCATGAGGCTAATGGCATAGTTGCAGAACAGGCTAATCTGGACAAGGTCGGGCAAAATCCAGTGGGGGCTGCCACCCTGCAGGAACGTAGATCACTGCATAGTCTACAAACTACCTATCCCTTTTCATGATTCCTCCCTCCAGAATCCTGCATTTACCAGGCATTCCCTTAGCAGGAGCCTTTGGCAAGCCTTGACAGACAGGTGATTCGAGGCAGGTTTGGATTGAAAGGCTGCCATCACCAAATCTCTAAGTGTGGACCTTAACCCCTGAAACCTCAACTCTGATGGGCTTTCCTCTCCTCACTGCCGTCCTCACTTGGTTCCATTGCATAAAATTCCCTTAGACACCACTTAGAAGATTCCCAATCTACCATCACTGGCCCAAAACCCCCATTACTTCCATTCCTAGCAAGAGTCTCTTTAGTAGCATCTTTCTTAGTTCATACATCCTACCTTAGTCTATGGGGGTGTTACTTGATAACATGAAAGGGGACAGAGCAATGAACAAGACATTGACTGTGTGGACCCTCTGGTGACTCAGGCTCTCTAGCACTGCTGATGGACAGCACATAGGAGGTCCCATCACTGTGTATTGAAATGAGAAGGAGCTCGCTCTGGTCTGCAGGGAAACCTCACCACCCCTCAACTGAGCATCTGGTCCAGGCAACCTTTGAGGAAGGAGACATCATCCAAATAGAGCTCCTGGAGGTGAGACTGGCTGAGGAACTGAGAGGTGACCAGGCTAACACACTGCTCCTCCTGCTCCAAGGTGGTGTGAGAAGACGTAAATACATTGGAGAGGAGGAACCAACGAAGATTGGCCATCTAGCCCAGGTAAGGAGCAAACTTCTTCAGAGTGTACAGCTTCCAGGTACAATTTACTTCCAAATCCTGGACAGAGTTGAACTGCACCATACCCAGGATGTTAATGTTTCCCTTCGACATGGCAAAAACCTTCAGCTTCTTACAGCAAAGGTGTAGCACACCTCTCCTTTCTCTGACTTTCTTAAAAAGATAGCTGAGGGACTCATCAAGGACACCTTTCTTGAGGCAAAGGTCTACTAACACCTCCACGGGGGCTAAGGGTGGCTTTGGCCCTGCTCTTAAGCTATCCACTTTCCCCCTTTTCCTCATGGGCTGTGGGGACTCAGGCTCCAGGAGTGAGCACACATCAGCTCTGGTTCTGGCCTACACGATCCAGAACTCCTGATGAGCTCCCCTCTGTAAATTGAGCATCTGCATTTTCCATCTCCTGCAGAGAAAATGGGATGTACACTGGGATGAATTAAGATAACAGGGAATGAGACTATGGCCTTGAGTCTGGAAATCAGCTGCTCCTTGAACTACTGGGATCCTTCATGGACCTCATTTCTGGTACCTTTAGGTGCCACCAGGAAGGGTGGACTCATGTCCCTTTGGGAACCCTCTGCATCTTCATCAGTCCTATATATGCGAAACCTGATCTCAGAATGACCACTGCAGTAGCTTCACGGCCTCCCTGAACTCTCTCTTTGGCCCTGCACTCTCCCGTATCCCAGATGTAACTGATCAAATCCCCAGGGCCCAACCAGGCTGCTGAATCCCCCTCACCTGGGTTGAGTCTCCTGGGTAAGCAGGACATCGAGCCCATCGAACTCAGCCTGCAAGATATCATGGTAAGGCTGTGGATGGTTCTTCAGGGCTCCCAGAGGTAGGCAGGGGAAGGGCCAACCCTGCACCATGGCCTTCAGGACATTGCTGTGCTTCCCGGCCAAGGCTGCTGTGAACAGAGGTGGGAAGAGCTCCATAGGCAGCCACTCCACCGCAGTAATGGCCGATGCTTCATCCCTCAGGAGGCTCTGGCATGCCAGGTCCAGGAGTCTGTGTGGAGCTTGGCTGTTCATTCTGATGAAGTGGCTCTTAAAGAGATCCTATGAAATGGTTGGGAGCAAGGCATCATGTCAGGCTGAGCATGAGCAACCCCATTTCCTCTCAGTCCAGAAAAACCATCTGAAGGCCAAAGGCAGTGCTCTGGCAACAACTGGAGCGTCCCAATTTACCCCAATCCGATTTTCTGCTTAGGGGCCGAAAGCCACTCAGCCCGACCTCTCCTAGGCTGCTGGCAGGACAAGCACCTCACCAGGCACCAAGGAGTGGTGAGGTGGACACTAGACACCTCCCACATCTACCCACTTTCTACCTGTAATTCTGCTGTGCAATGAGTAATGGGAAATCAGAGAGATGGTCCCAACATTTTCAGGGAAAATCTTTCCAGGACTGAAAGCACCTGGAATAGGTAGCAGCCCCCGGTCCAGCACCACGTCTTGCTAAGCTCCAACAAATAAAACAGATGGGGAAGATTAAGGAACACCCACACAATGCGTACCTTGTGGCCTTTGATATGTTTTAAGTGAGAAAGAGTAAAAGCAGCACAAAAGATTTCTAAAGCATGGGGAAGCTAGAGGTGAGAAATATAACCATTAATTCCGATATGGACATTTTATTGTGTGTCCCTTCTATGAATATTAGAATGACCACTTAATTCATGACAAGAGAGGACTCACATGTCACAACTAAGCCCCCTCCCAAAAAGAGATTGAAAGCCCTGGTCAGTGTTGCTCTGTCGGTTGAGCATCCCCCCTTGCACCCAAAGGAATCTTGCAGGCTCCATTCCCAACCCCCATTAGAGGGTGGGCAGGAGCCCGCTATTGGATGTTTCTCCCATCAATGTTTTTCTCTCTCTTTCTCCCTTCCTCTCTTTCTAAACATCACTTGGCTTTTATGAAAGACCTCCCTTAAGATCTGTTGTCAGACATATAGCCTGGCTGCTAAAATACCAAAAAGGATTTTGCCAATTTGGCCTACAATAGGTTACTTAGTGATATTCTACTTTAAGATAGCAGGGAAATTTGCCATGTAAACGGCTATGAATGGGATATATCAAAGCATAAATCAAAACATTTTGGATTAAGGCTAACCTGCATCAAGAGGCAAAGGCAAAGTTTGCTTATTTTTTAGGAAAAAATGACAATTCTCTGTGGGACCTTCTCCTATAAGTCCTTGAGGACCACCTTAGGCTCCTGACTCACCAGAGTGGACATGGTGCAGGGAGCCCTCTGCTCAGACCTGGGCAGTGACTCTCATGCTCTAGCCTCAGATCCCTCCTCAGCCTCCTCAGAAACTATTATACCCCATCTGGCCTCACCTTCTTTTGAGGTCCTAGCTGAAATGGCAACTTCCAACTGAAAGCTGAACCTTAGTACTGGATCTCCAAGCAGTTAACCTGATTGGGTTTTGCACTCTTCACACCTCCAACTAAATCCTAGGTCCATTAATGAAAGGAAAATAAAATGAAACCAACATGGAAGTAGACTTGATGGGTTGTTGGTACCACATCTAAATTCCCTAATGTTCCTGTTAACACACCATTAGGCAGACAAGGTGTCCTCTCAAGAGAAAAAGGAATATAATGAGTACCAAATAGTCCCTGACACTTGATGTTACCTCAATTGCAAATCTGTACCCATTCAAAGAGGAACAGAGGGACAGTTGGTCTTCCAGATTTTGAGGATCAAGCCTTCCCCAAAGGAGCTAGGGCCAAAATCAAACCTAGTGATTGATCAGGAGAAGGGATGGGCTGCAAGTTTGTAATGGGAGCAAGGGAATCACCCAAGACAAGGTGCACACTTGGGAAACTCAAAGTATCTGACTAGGTAAACTTGAGAATTTAAAAGGATGGTGGTTAAGAAGGAAATGGGTGGATTACTTACACCCAAGGTGAAGGGGAGTTCAGGCAGGAAGTTCAATCACTCTCCCTCTGTGGAGGTTAAGGGCATTTCCTCCAGAAGAACCAGATGAGCTCAGCAAACTGACTTGAGAAAATTAAATGTAAAAATGTGGGCTGTGCAGAGGCCAGAGGAGAGGTGTGGCAGTGGAACCTGGGAAGTGACTTATCCAATTCTGAAAGCCACTGAGGGGCGAGGGGCATGGGCTCTTTGGGATCTTAGAGGCACAGAGAAAAATACACATGGGCCAAAATGTGTGTATCCTTATCAAGGAACTGCTCCCAGAGCGCATTTTCTTTGGCTCAGGCCTCTTCATCCACATCCCGACCTTCCACAGGCAGCACATTGGGCCCAGGCAATTCCAGGGGCCTGGCCCTAAACATGACTGCCAAAGTCTGTATGGATAACTAATGTTTGCTCAACCCCAGGGAACAAACCATGTAAATTGGTTTCAAAAAGCTCCTTCTGGGGATAAAATTCTCACTCAGATTGTGAGGAAGTGTGTCCTCTCTCAGGATTAAGCACAGTGCACAGATACACCTTCCCCTTCAAAGATCTGAAGCTGTACTAGAATTTGGCTTATAAAGATCTGCCATAATTTGGGATATCCCATACTGCACTGAATCACACATTGGATCTTTTAAAATTGAGAGAGACAGACATAGAGAGATTGAGACAGAGAGATTGAGATAGAGGAGAGAGAGAGAGACAGAGAGAGAGAGAAAGAGACGGGGGGGGGGAGGAGAGAAAGAGAGATGCACAACTTTTCTGCAGGCTCTTATCTACCCGGTGCAATGTGATGCCCAAACAACTCTCCTATTCCAGAGAGAGGGACCATGTGACAGACTACCACAGTGGTGTTCACCAGAAAATTCCAGACTGGTTGATTAGATTTCTGGAAGAGGTTCAAAATGTAATGAGTTTAGGAAGTTAATCTAGACTTGTATCCTGGGCTTTTAGCAAGAGTGGTGGTACCTGGGGGGCTGTATTACTCTTTAACACTAACATTGCATGCACCAGGCAGAAAGTGGAAAATTGTAGGACACCAAGCTCAGGAAGCTTCTATGAGATCCCAGACTATAGGATATACAAGGAGGAAGGAGGGACCTCTTAGAATGACCTAGAAACAAAGTCAAAGCCGGACATATCATCTTCAAGAGCAAAAACCATTCCTCTTTCCACCCCCATGCAGAGTCTGCTTTCCCAGGGCATGAGCTGTGGCACTGGGGGCAGGAACACATGTGCATCAAGGGCTGTCCTTCCTGCCCAGTATTGGACCAGCCCCACTGACTCCCAGCACCTACACATGAATTTGGGGGATGTTTTTACCACATCCTGGTCACTAACACCTGCCCTCATCATGGCTCTCACTTATGTACAGCCCAGAGCAGTCTCTGAGCACATGATTCTTACTGGAATCCCAAGGCATATGCTCTTCTGACAATTTCTTTTTTTTTTTTTTTTTGAGCGGGAGGGTGGTCCTTAGAATGTGCTCCCAAGGCTGAGAGCCCTCTTTTTGCATTCCTGGAATGTCAGCCAACCTCTCATGATCCTGATGCTGGGACACCCACTATTGACAGAAATCAGGAGTCCCCCCAATTCATCTGAGCTATTTGGGAGAACATGACATGCTCAAAGTGCAGAAGGAAAAAAAAAACATCCACGCTGCTTTCCTGGATCCAGAGAGGCACTGAGGAGGCTGGAAGATGCTCTTCCTGGGTTCCAGAGCAAGCCCTGCATCTGTGGACCTTCACAGGCTCTGGGGATCAGTCCCCATGCATGGGCTTTCCCACATTAAGCTCTCTTAACCCAGCCTTTGAGCAGACATGCATCCACCAAACTGGACATCCTTGACGGAATGGACACATTCCTAGAAAAATACAAGTTTCTAAAACTCAATCAGGAAGAATAAAAAAAAAACACACGAATAGGTCAATAAGTAGTGATGAAATTGAAACAGTGATCAAAAAGCTTCCAGCAAACAAAAGCCCTGGACCAGATGGCTTCACAGTGGAATTTTACCAAACACCAAAGTAACTAAAATAAATACTTCTCAGACTATTCCAAAAAATGCAAGAGAGAGGCATACTTCTAAGATCTTTCTATAAAGCCAGCATTACCTTAATACCAAAACCACATACAGACACCACAAAGAAAAATAATTACAGGCCTATATCCCGGATGAACATAGATGCTAAAATCCATAGCAA
This sequence comes from Cnephaeus nilssonii, assembly GCF_951640355.1. NCBI lineage: Eukaryota > Metazoa > Chordata > Mammalia > Chiroptera > Vespertilionidae > Cnephaeus > Cnephaeus nilssonii. The sequence goes on along the minus strand of NC_137096.1, from coordinate 6,906,498 downwards.
AATTCCAGCAAAATGGATGCAGCATTACATCAAAAAGATCATACACCATGAACAAGTGAGATTTATTCCAGGGATGCAAGTCGTGTACAATATCCACAAGTCAATAAATGTGATACATCACATAAACAAACTGAGAGACAAAAATCAAATAATCATATCAATTGATGCAAAAAAAGGCATTTGACAAAGCCAAACACCCTTTGCTGATAAACACGCCCAGCAAAGTGGGACTAGAAGGATCATAATAACAGCCTTATATGACAAACCTATGGCCAACCTCGTACTCAATGGGTAATAACTAACACCATTTCCCTTAAGAACAGGAACAAAACAGGGATGCTGCTTTCACCACTCCTGTTCCACACAGTACTAGAAGTGCTATCCACAGTGATCAGACAAGAAGAAGAAATAAATGGCACCCAAATTGGAAAAAAAAAAGTAAGTAAAATTGTCATTATTCACAGATGACATGATACTGTACATAGAAAACCCTGAAGACTCCATCAATCATTATTAGACTCAAGAAATGAATTTGGCAAATAGCAGGATACAAAATTAACGCCATGAAATCTATGACATTTTTATACACCAATAATAAACTTACCGAAGAGATTTTAAAAAACCATCCCATTTACCATCCCATCAAAAAATTTGGATACCTAGGAATAAACTTAACTAAGGAGGTAAAAGACCACTACTCAGAAAACTACAAGATGCTGAAGGAGAGACAGAAGATGGCTGCAGACAAGAAGGCAGACTGGAAGATAATATGTGAGAAAACAAAGGGAGAGTATGTGGTCGCACTGGAGTGTTTGTTGGTGAGTTGAGGGACAGCTATACTTCAGGAGACTGTGGGACACTGCTGGACAGGGCTTCCCTGAATGGGCAGTCCCCTCTTCTGCTGGGTTCCCTCCCAGAGTGACCAGCTCAGATGCGGAGACCATGCCATCTTGAAGGGGAAAGTGAATGTTATCGGAAGCATGAAAAGCCCGGGGAATCTACAACTATGGCACCCACCTAACAGCTGTGAACCTGAGAATACAGGTCCCCAATTGGCGCAAGCACGCGGATTCAGAGGGGCTATACACTCCCTCACAGAAAGTTCAGATTTTGCCTGGGATAAGGTGAGGTTCATGGACCTGGCAGGAGAGAGAAACTCTTACACAGCGGGAGCTGGAGAACCTGGGGAATTCTGTGCCCAGAAAAATCCATGGCCCTTGTGGCTAGCATGATCCCTGAATGTGGAAGGGGGTCCTCAGAGCTGCTAACAGAAGGGAACTCTAAAAAGCAACTCATTTTGATCTGGATACCAAAGGACAGCCTAGAAGTTTTAAAAGTGTGCCAGCTGCTTAGACCCAAGGGGAAAAAAGACTGCACAGACTTGCATACAGCCCTGGAGTTCGCACACTTACTCTGGCTCTTTTTTTTTTCTTCTCTTTTTTCCTCTTTAAGTCCTTGCTTCTGATTACTAAGCCCAATACATAGGTTCACCCAATTGGGGACACCCAAAGAGACTGCAGGGGAAAGTTGTTTTTCTGGACCCTGGGGATCAGAGCGGGGAATAACCATCAGAGAAACAGCTCTGGGGCAACCCATTCCCACAAACAAGTATTAAGTGCCACCGGGAAAACAAAATCTAAACACCAGCTAGAGAGAACCTATAGACCCGGAGGTCAATCCAGAAACACTGCCACCCAGGGTTTGAATCACAAATGGACTCTTGTGTAAACACAAATAAAAGAATACAAGAAATAGAGATGTACTGCCTGCTTAAAACTCAGGACTGGCTTACAACACAGAGGAGCAGTAGAACTCAGGGAACTTCTACACTGTCCTGACTAGGAAACAGGCGTGACAAACAGAACAGTAGAGGAAGTGAGTGTCCTTTACTACTGCACATTTTTATTTTTATTTTTTTCATCTTTTAATTAAGAAACTATTTTTTTTTTCTTTTTTCCTCACTTGATTTTACCTTTTCAATTATTGCATCTTTGTTTTCCATCAGCATTATTACTACTACTATTTTATATATTTTTTAAAGTGTCATTTTACTTTCTCTTTATTTTACTTTGGGATTAGTGTTCTACATTCTATTTTCATCTTTCCTTTAGCATCATTTTACTCTCTCAACTTTACCTTTTTGCCATCACTGTCTTCCTCACTTTTCCCCTGTTGTTGTCCTATTTCCCTTACCCTATTTCTGCTTTAGATTTTCCCTATCACTTCATTTTACCCCTGATAAAATTTCACCCTACTTATATTCCAATCCCCTTCTCCAAGTCCATACACACCTCTCTCTTCTCTTTCTTCACTATCCAATATTTTTCTCTCTTTGTTGTTTGCTTGATTGATGATTATATCAATTTTTATGCTAGTGTGTGAGATTGTTTTGCTTATTTCTTTTTTTTTTCTTTTTTTTTTCTTCTGTTTTCCCTGCCCTCACTTAATATTAGTTCTTGTTTGTAGTGTGCATTCATCTCCAGGTACTTTTTGCTGGCATTTGTTGGGATTAGTGGCTGTTCTATTCAAGTTTTCTCCCCATATATATAGTTTGTTCCCCTCTTCTTCCTTATTCTCTTTGTTTTCTCTGTTACGTTTTTATCTTTTTCCCAATTTCATTTTTGTATTCCTTCTTTTCTCTCTTCTTCTTTCTCTCCTATCCTATAATTCACCTTTTCCTGGTGGTCACCTTCATTTGGGGTTATTAATATCATGAATATATTTATGTTCGGTGTCTTCTGCATTGGACCTGGTCCTGTTGTATTTTGTGCTTTTAAATGAATGCAGGAGAGAGAGAGAATTATATAACCAGACACCTGGAAAAGTGAGATCATGGGGATCCAAAGAAAAAGCCCACATATGAAAGAAAAGCAGGCATCGCCCGAAAAGGAAGTAAAAGAAATAGAAGCAAGCAACCTGTCAGAGAAAGAATTCAGAGAAATGGTCATAAGGTGGCTGAAAAGAATGGAAGACAAATTCGACAATATGTGTAAGAACCAAGAGGAAATGAAGAAGAACCAAGAAGAAATGAAAAATGACATCGCTGCTGTAAAGAACTCAATAGAAAGCATCAAGAGTAGATTAGAAGAGGCAGAGGGCTGCATCAGTGAGCTAGAAGACAAGGTAGGAAAAACACCCAAGTAGAGAAGCTTCTAGAAAAAAAAATTAAAAAGCAGGAGTAGAGCCAAAAGGAACTTTGGGACATCATGAAACAAAACAACATCCGCATAATAGAGGTTCGAAGGACAGTAAACTGAGCAAGGAACAGAAAACCTGTTTGAAGAAATAATGACAGAAAACTTTCCTGATATATGGAAGAAAAAGTGCACACAAATCCAAGAAGCTTACAGAGTCCCAAGCAAAATGTACCCCAAAAGAACAACCCCAAGGCACATTATAATTAAACTAGAGGCCCGGTGCAAGACATTAGTATACGCGGGGTCGGGGGGGGGGGGGGGTGTCCCTCAGCCCAGCCAGCGCTCTCTCCAATCTGGGACCCTTCGAGGGATGTCCGACTGCTCGTTTATGTGCGATCCGGTGGGACTGGGCATAAACGGGCATTCGGACATCCCTCTCACAATCCAGGACTGCTGGCTCCCAACTGCTCGCCTGCCTGCCTTCCTGTTTGCCCCTAACTGCTTCTGCCTGCCAGCCTGATCAACCCCTAACCACTCCCCTGCCAGACTGATTGATGTCTAACTGCTCTCTGCCAGCCAGTTTGCAGGCCTGGTCAGCCCTAACTGCCCTCCCCTGAAGGCCTGGTCGCCCCCTAACTGCAGTTCCCTGCTGGCTTGAAGGCCCAAAACTTCCCTAACTTGCAGGCCTGTTTCCTACCAACTGCCCTACTAACTGTCCACATGGGGGCAGGATCTTTGACCACAAGGGGGCAGCCAACTTGTGTGTTGGAGTGATGGTCAATCTGCATATCACTCTTTTATTAGATAGGATAGAGGCCTGGAGCATGGGCGGGGCCAGCTGGTTTGCCCTGAAGGGTGTCCCGGATCAGGGTGGGGGTACCGTTGGGGCGTGGGGCGGCCTGGGCAAGGGGCCTGTGGTGGTTTGCAGGCCCGCCATGCCCCCTGGCGACCCAAGCAGAGGCCCTGGTATCTGGGGTATATTTATCTTCTACAATTGAAACTTTGTAGCCTTATGCGGAGCCAACACTCCTGCTCGCTCCTTGGCTGTAGCCATTTCTGTTGGAATTTATGTATCGTCTATAATTGAAACTTTGTAGCCTCAAGCGGAGGCCTGGGCCAGCCAGCGTGTGCAGAAAGCTTGGCTTCCTCCATTTCCAGGGGCAACCCTATCCTCCTGCTCTTTCCAGCTCCATGGCTGCTGCCATTTCTGTTTGGATTTATGTGTATTCTATCATTGAAACTTTGTAGCCTTGAGTGGAGGCCTAGTCTGGCAAGGGCAGACAGAAGCTTGGCTTCCTCCATTATCGGGGAAACCCAAGCCACCCTCCTGCTCTCTGTGGCCGTAGCCATCTTGGTTGAGTTTATTTGAATATTCAATCCTGATTGGCCAGTGTGTTTGACTTGTTGGCGTGGCTTGTGGGTGTAGTGGAGTGATGGATGATTTGGATATTACTCTTTTATTAGATAGGAAGGAGGATTGGATAACACCAACGAAAATGTAAAAATCTTAAAAGCAGCCAAGAGACACAGAAAGTTACCTACAAAGGATCCCACATCAGAATAGCAACTGATTTCTCAACAGAAACATGTCAGGCCAGAAGGGAATGGAATAAAATATACAAAGTCTTGCAAAGCAAGGGTCTGAATCCAAGAATACTGTACCCAGAAAGGCTATCAATCAAAATTGAAGGTGAAATCAGGAGTTTCACAGACAAAAAAGGACTAAGGGAGTTTATTACCACCAAACCAGTAATGCAAGAAATGCTAAAGGGTCTGCTGAAAAAAAAAAAAATCGGAAGTGAAGAAGGAACACAGGGGTAAAGAATTAAAATGGTGACAAACAAGTACTTATCCTATCTAATAATAGAGTAATATGCAAATTAGGCATCAGTCCGCGACAAAATGGCGGCCCCCATACACACAATATGGCGGTGCCCAGTCCCCTCAGCCCCGCTGCTGGAGCGTCTGGCCTGTCACACCAGCAAACAGAGCACTGAGAGCAGGGCATGGTTGCTTCCTTAGTGCTGCAGCAGCGGGAAGCCGCCAGGCCCTGCACACATGGAGCCGGTGCAGGAGCAGGGCCTGTCGCCGTGGAGATCGGGAAGACGCCAGGCCCTGCGCCCACGGAGCTGGTGGAGGAGCAGGGCATGGAGTCTTCCCAATGGTCGCTGAGGCAATCGGGAAGACTCCAGTGCCAGCAGAACAGGGCATGGCAGCTTCCTGATCTTGGCAGCCAGGAAGCCACCAGGCCCTGCAAAGCCAGGCCTGGTGGCTTCCTTAGTGGGGCAGTGGCAGGGAAGTCCCCAGACATGGCAGACAGAGCCAAGACAGCAGGGCTTGGGGGCTTCCTTAGTGGGCGGTGGAGGTGGAAACACCCCTAGGCCCTGAAGACAGGGCCTGGACAACAGGGCATGGGGGCTTCCTTAGTGTGTCCTTGTCTGGGAAGCCCCCAGGCCCGGCAGACAGAGCACACTGCAGGACATTGGGGCTTCCTTCACATGGCACATGGCGGCAGCAGGCAGAAAGCAACAGCAGGGCATGGGGGCTTCATCTACATGGCTGCAGGGAAACCTCCAGGCCCCGCAGAGAACAGAGAACCATGGGAGTGGGCCTAAGCCATCAGTAGGATATCCTCTGAGAGCTCCTGGATTGTAGAGGTTGCAGGTTGGGCTGAGGGACCCCCGTGCACGAATTTCGTGAACCAGGCCTCTAGTCAATAATAACTTTAAATGTAAATGGATTAAATGCCCCAATCAAAAGACATAGGGTAACTGATTGGATAAGAAAACATGACTCATATATCTGCTGTCTACAAGAAACCCACTTCAGAAAAGAAGAAGCACACAAACTGAGGGTAAAAGGATAGAAAAAGGTTTTCCAGGTGAATGGAAATGAAAAGGTGAATGGAAATGGGGTAGCAATACTTATATCTGACGAATTAGATCTCAAAGTGAAAGACATAAAAAAAGATAAGGAAGGCCACTTCATAATACTAAAGGGAGCAATTTGACAAGAAGAAATAATACTGGTAAACATATATGCAACCAATACAGAAGCACCCAAATACATAATAAGACTCCTGGAGGATATCAAGGGAGAGATTGACAGCAATACAATCATACTAGGAGACTTTAATACCCCACTATCACCATTGGACAAATCCTCTAAACAAAAAATCAGCAAAGAAACATCAATGCGTAATGACTCACAAGACCAGATGGAAATAATTGACATCTTCAGAAAATTTCACCCCAAAGCCACAGAATATACATTCTTCTCAAGTGCACATGGGTCATTTTCAAAGACAGACCAACTATTGGGTCACAGGCAAAGTCTCTTCAAATTCAAGAAAATATAAATCATATCAAGCATCTTCTCAGATCACAGTGGCTTAAAACTGGAAATCAACTACAATAAAAACAATCCAAAAATATCAAATACAAGGAGACTAAACAGCATGCAATTAAATAATCACTGGGTTATCGGAGAGATCAAAAAAGGAATAAAAAACATCAAGACAACAAACGACAATGAAAACACAACAATCCCAAATCTATGGGACACAGCTAAAGCAGTCGTGAGAGGGAAGTTCATAGCTCTACAAGCCTACAGTAAAATACAAGAAAAAATGGTAATAAATCACCTAACCCTACAACTCAAAGAGATAGAAAGAGAGCAACAAGAAAAGGCAAGTGGAAGCAGAAGGAAGGAAATAATAAAGATCAGAGCGAGATAAACAACATAGAGACAAAAAAAAGAAAAAAAAATACAAAAGATCAACTAACAAGAGATGGTTCTTGAAAGGATAAACAAGATTGATGAACCTCTAGGAAGGCTCACCAAGAAGCAAAGAGAAAGAACCCAAATAAACAAAATCAGGAATGAAAGAGGAGAAATAATAACAGACCCCACAGCAATACAAGGATTTTTAAAAAATACTATGAACAACTCTATTCCAACAAACTGGACAACCTGGAGGAAATGGATATATTCCTAGAAAAATATAACCTTCCAAAACTCAATCAGGAAGAATCTAAATATCTCTATAGACAAATAACTATGGAAGAAATTGAAGTAGTCATCAAAAAGCTTCCAGCAAACAAAAGCCTGGGGCCAGACGGCTTCATAGGGTAGTTTTACCAAACATTCAAGGAAGAACTAAAACCTATATTCCTCACATTATTCAAAAATTTCAAGAGGAAGGAACATTTCCAAGCTCCTTCTATGAAGCCAGCATCACCTTAATACCAAAACCAGATAAAGACAACAGAATGAAAGAGAATTACTGGCCAATACTCCTCATGAACATAAATGCCAAAATTCTCAATAAATTCTAACAAATCAGATCCAGCAGTACATCAGAAAGATCATATACCATGAACAAGTCGGATTTATCCCAGGAATGCAAGAATGTTAAAATATCCGCAAATCAATAACGTGATACATCACATAAACAAATTGAGAGATAAAAATCACATAGTTTTATCAATTGTTGCAGAAAAAGCATTTGACCAAATTCAACACCCTTTCTTGATAAAATCTCCCAACAAGGTGGGAATACAAGGCTCATACCTCAACATAATAAAAGTGATATATAATAAACCCACAACTAACATCATATTCAATGGGCAAAAACTAAAACCATTTCCCCTATGAGCAGGAAATAGACAGGGATGCCCACTCTCACCACTCCTGTTTGACACAGTACTGGAAGTATTAGCCATTGTAATTAGACAAGAAGAAGAAATAAAAGGCATCCATATTGGAAAAGAAGAAGTAAAGCTGTCCCTATTTGCAGATAACATGATATTGTATATAAAAAAACTGAAAGAATCCATCAAAAACTAATAGACTTAATAAATGAATTGGACAATGTCGCAGGATACAAAATTAATGCCAAGAAATCCATGGCATTTCTTTACACAAATAGTGAACTTATAGAAAGAGAGATTAAAAAGCAATTCCATTTACCATCACACCAAAAAAAAAAAAAAAAAGATACCTAGGAATAAACTTAACTAAGGAGGTAAAAGAATTATATGCGGAAAACTACAGGACACTGAAAAAAGAGATAGAAGAAGATGTAAACAGATGGAAGAACATAACATGTTCATGGATTGGTAGAATCAACATCATTAAAATGCCCATACTACCCAAAGCAATCTATAGATTCAATGCACTCCCCATTAAAGTACCAACAGCATATTTCACAGACCTAGAAAGAACTCAGCAAAAATTCATCTGGAATAAAAAAAGACCCCAAATAGCCACAGCAATCCTGAGAAAGAAGAACAAAGTTGGATGGATCACAATACCAGATATCAAGTTGTATTACAAAGCCATTGTTCTCAAAACAGCCTGGTACTGGCACAAGAACAGACATATAGACCAATGGAATAGAATAGAAAATCCAGATATTGACCCAAACCACTATGCTCAATTAATATTTGGCAAAAGGAGGCATGAACATAAAATAGAGTCAAGAGAGTCTCTTAATAAATGGTGTTGGGAAACTTGGACAGATACATGCAAAAAATGAAACTAGACCACCAACTTACACCATACAAACACATAAACTCAAAATGGATACAGGACTTGAACATAAGATGGGAATCCATAAAAATACTAGAGGAATCCACAGGCAGCAAAATCTCACACATATGCCGAAAGAACATCTTCACTGATACCATTTCTAGGGCAATGGAAGCTAAAGAGAAAATAAACAAATTGGACTACATCAAAATAAAAAGCTTTTGCACAGCAAAAGAAACCATCAACAAAACAACAAGAAAGCCCAATGTATGGGAGAACATATTTGCAAATGTTATCCTCTCTAATAAAATGGTAATATGCAAATTAACCATCACTCAGCTACATAAGCCACGCCCACCAGCCAATCAGGGCGAGTATGCAAATAAACCCCAATCCAAGATGGCTACAGCCACAGAGAGCAAGGTTTCCCAGGTAACAGAGGAAGCCAAGCTTTCCATAGCCATTGCAGGCCTAAGCCTCCACTCAAGCTACAAAGTTTCAATTATAGAAGGTAAACAAATTCAAACAAATGGCGGCAGAATGGAGCTTGAGAGAGTAGGCCACGGTTGCCGGCGGCAACAGGGGAAGCAAAGCTTTCCGCACACCCTGGCCGGGCTCACCCGCTTAAGGCTACAAAGTTTCAATTGTAGAAGGTGAATTAACTGCCACAGAAATGGCTGCCGGAGCCCCAGGCTTGGCTCCGCTCCAGGCTACAAAGTTTCAATTGTAGAAGGAAAATAAATTCCAAATATAAGGGCCTCCCCTTGGGTTGCCAGGGGGCGTGGCCGGCCTGCAAACCACCACAGGCCCCTCGCTCAGGCCGCCCCACACCCCAAGGGAACCCCCACCCTTATCTGTAACCCACTTCAGGGCAAACCAGCTGGCCCCCACCTGTGCACCAGGCCTCTATCCTATCTCATAAAAGAGTAATATACAGATTGATCATCACTGCAACACACAATATAGCTGCCCCCAGGTGGACACAAGATGGCCACCACAAGATGGCCAGCAGGAGAGGGCAGTTGGGAGGCACCCGGCCTGCAAGGGAGGGCAGTTGAGAGGGACCAGGCCTGCAAGGGAGGGCAGTTGAGAGGGACCAGGCTTGCAATGGAGAGCAGTTGGAGGTGATCAACCCTGCAGGCGAGGGCAGTTAGGGGTGACCAGGCTGGCAGAGGAGGGAAGTTGGGGGCAAACAGGCTGGCAGGGGAGCAGTTAAGCATCAACCAGGCTGGCAGCGGAGTGGTTAGAGGGTGATCAGGCTGGCAGGCAGAAGCGGTTAGGGGCAATCAGGAAGGCAGGCAGGCAAGCAGTTGGGAGCCAGCAGTCCCAGACTGGAGAGGGTACAGGCTGGGCTGAGGGACAATACCCTGCCTTGCACGAATTTCTTGCACCGGGCTTCTAGTCACTGATAAAGTTTTAATCTCCACCATCTACAGGGAACTTATACAACTTAGTAAAAGGAAGATAAATGATCCAATAAAAAATGGGCAATGAGCCGAAACTGGTTTGGCTCAGTGGATGGAGCGTCGGTCTGCGGACTGGGGGCTCCCGGGTTCGATTCCGGTCAAGGGCATGTACATTGGCTGCGGGCACATCCCTGGTGGCAGCTGGTCGATGATTATCTCTCGTCGATGTTTCTAGCTCTCTATCCCTCTCCCTTCCTCTCTGTAAGGGATCAATAAAATATATTTTAAAAAAAATGGGCAATGAACTTAAATAAAATCTTTTCGAAAGAAGACAGAAGGAAGGCCAAGAGACATATGAAAACATGCTCAAAGTCACTAATTATCCGAGAGATGCAAATCCAAATGACAATGGGGTACCATCTCACACCTGTCAGAATGGCTACCATCAACCAATCAACAAACGACAAGTGTTGGCGAGGATGCAGAGAAAAAGGAACCCTCATGCACTGCTGGTGGGAATGCAGACTGGTGCAGCCACTGTGGAGAACAGTACTTTTAGTCAAAAGACTAAAAATGGAACTCCCATATGACGTAGTAATCCCATTTCAAGGAATATATCCCAAGAAACTATAAACACCAATCAGAAAGGATATATGCACCCCTATGTTCATAGCAGCACACTTCACCATAGCTAAGATTTGGAAACAGCCTAAGTGCCCATTAGCAGATGAGTGGATTAAAAAACTGTGGTGCATCTGCACACTGGAATACTATGCTGCCATACAAAGGAAGGAACACTTACCATTGGCAACAGCATGGATGGGGCTGAGGAGCCTTCTGCTGAGCGAAGTCAGGCAGTCAGAGAAAAATAAATATCACATGATCTCACTCAGTTGTGGATTATAATAAACAACACACACTGATGAACAAAAATGGATCCAGAGACAGAGAAGCATGATCAACTGCTGAAACCTCAGAGGGAACGAAGGGAAAGGTGGGGGTGAGGGGGAAAGATCAACCAAAGGACCTGTATGCCTGCACACAAGCCTAACCAATGGACACAGACACCCGGGGGTGAGGGGGAGGGCATGACTGAGGGGTGGGGGGATATGGGGCGATAAGAGCACATATGTAATACCTTAACCAGTAACAAAGATAAGAAACCCTCACACATATCATCAGGTGAGAACTCTCTCTCTCTCTCTCACACACACACACACACACACACACACACACACACCCCGGGAGACAGGACCCTGTCCTCTCAGTGGGCATCACCTCTTATCCCCAAACCTGACCACCACTTTCTCACCGGCTGATCCAGAGGACAACGTTGGCCACAGGCCTTATGCTCTGTCAAAAGCGACCTTTCCCAAGTGGACACTGCCCACCGTACAGCAGCCACATTTCTGCCCCTTCTGTGTCCCCCACGCCCTGGAGCATGGCTGGGCTGGCCTGAGAGCCCACAGACTTGAGAAGCCAGAGGAGCCGATCCCGGGGGTGGGGTGGGGTGGGGTGGGGGGTGGGGGGCACCCTTTGTCAAGTGCAAAGTCGGCCAACGGAGGTCCAACAATGAATGTCGATGCCCGAGTTCCATGAATTGTTGCGTGTCAGTCTCCTCAGCGAGCGCCACGTGTGCGCAGCCCAGGGCCTGGCCTCACAGGAAGAGCCAGGTTTTCCCTCAGGCCTTCCCTCCAACCCCCGGGGAGCTCATTTTCAGAGGAAAATGGCGGCGGGGAGGGGCTGCAGGGTACCATGACCAGCACAAGCTGCCCCAAGGAGGAAGCAAGTTCACCCCAGAGAAAGCAAGAACCCAGAGTGTGAACTTCCCTTTCCACAGGCCGCGCTCCTCACCACCTGGTCTGCACAGCACAGCGGCTGGAGGGAAAGCAGCGGTGGCCGCCTCAGGAGCTTCCTGGAGCTGTGGCCCGGGTCCTCAGGGGCGAACCCTCGCGAGATCCCGAGATCACCAGCGGGGTCTCCCAGGGAGCCCAGGAGGGGGCGCTGGGGCCCGCCCACCAGCTGCAAGGGGTGGGAACAGGTGGGGGGCAGTGTGGGGGACCCGGTGCTTCCGGTATGAGGGTGGGGTGGGTGGGGTGGGCTCGGATGTGCAGGGAGAAACAGGAGGCCCCGACCCCCAGCTTACCTCCCACTGCCACCCCTGGTCTGTGTTTCCCTGCAGCCCTCTCCCTCGGGCCCTTCCCTCTGAGGTTTGGGCTGCCACTCACCTCCAGGGGTCCCTGAGCAAGGCTTGGCCCCTCTCCCACCCCCACCGCAGCCCTCTGTCTAGAAAAGAGCTCCCTGCCCCGGCTAGGCCACTGTCCCTACTGTCTGGACAGGGACATTTTTGTAACTTCCTGGGCAGAGGAGAGCCGGCCACATGCAATTACAGTGTCTCTCTCCACAGCTCCTCTCCTCATCTTCCCCTGGGGTTTGGGTTACCAGAGCTCTGTCAGGAGCCCCAATTGCCCCGTTTGCTCTGCTCACCTCCCCCAAGCCTTCTTCTCCCCAACAAATCCCTTTGGGCAAAGTGGCAACTGGGCCTGAAAACAGAAAGAGGGGCAGGAGGCTCCTGAGGGGGGAGCAGGCCAACAAAGCTGAGGAGAGGTGGGAGGCACCAGCCGCAGTCTGGTGCGCAGCCTCTGGCAGAGCTGCCCCTTAGATTAACCTTAACCTGGGCTCTCCTCTGGGATGGTGCCTCCAGGGGGCCCAGGGGGCTGGCACCTCCCTGTGACAGGTTTTGGTGCCTGCTTTTCCATAGTCTCCTTAGGAGACAAAAGTCAGGCTGGAGAGGAGAGGGAGAGGCGACACGCAAAGCAGAGGCCCAGGCCCTGTCATTCAAGCTGGCCTGAGGCATCTCCGTGGGTTCTTTTGAAATCAGGTTCTGATAGGGGGGAAGGGCATGTAATAAGAATAGAGCCACAGTTGTTTCATCATTACTCACCTAACAAACTATGAATGAGAGGCCCTGGGACACTGGAGGATGAACCAGGCTGTACTAAAAACATAAGCTGCCTCCATGGGGCTTACTCAGAAAATAATTGCATTTGGGAACAGACCAAGGACAGGGCACGCTTTGACCCTTCTTTTCTCAGGAAGGCTGACCATTCTCCGTTCCCAGGAAGGGGCTGAGCTGTTGCTTGGGTCATAGAAGATTAGCCACCGTGTTGTAGTAGTTTGTGCTCCTGAAGGCCGGACTGCAGGCCCTCCCCTCCCCTTTCCATGTTACACTTGCAGCTGGCAGCTACAGGTAGCTATCTTCTCCCCAGGGGGCCAGAGCAGCATTTCCAGGGTGAGCGACTACTGACCCCTTTATTGACCCCATTGTTGGAATAAACACTCACATGTTCTTCTACCCTGTCTCTGCTAATTTTGGCTCAAGTAGTGACAGGCAGCCTCAGACACATTGTGTCCTGTTTCACTTCCTCACTCAGGCCTGGGAAATACTCAGACTCCTCAAACTGTGACACTTTTCCTGAGAGGGATAGTGGCAGTGGGCACTGTGTCCCTGTCATGCAGGTGGCCCTGCATCTCTTTACCATAGGCTGTGGGAAGGTCGTGGGGCTGAGAGTAACAGGCAGGGTGGTAAGGCTGCCTTGTTCTGTGAGCCTACCCCGCCATTCCTCCAGATGTTCCCTATGCATATGAACTAGCAGAGTTTTAGGTTTCCGGCTACATGGATGAACAGATGAGTACAAATGAGGCCACTGCACTCATCCCCAGTGGATCAGGGATTGTCACCTAGAGCAGAGCAGATAGAAAACTACAACAACACCAAAAACCTCAATTATTTCACCTTGGAACTAGAGGTTCAGCCTACCCTCCCTCCTCTCTTCTAGATGCATTTGGCATGTATTTGTCCTACTGTGGCTGCTAATGCCATGCTCAGAGCTACACACAGTCTCTCCTCACAAGGTTTAGGATGAAAATAGAACACACACACACACACACACTCACACTTACACACACACACACACATCCGAAGCAAATGATACCATTGTCTACAACTGGCTCTTTGTAACTAATTCTGTCTAGAAACACAGGGCCTGGTATGGAAACGTACAGAGGCAGGCAGACTCCTGCCTTGAGGCCTGAGCAAGGAGGGTCCATTGGGGGGCTTGGAAGGATCCTGTTCTGGGCATGAGGACAGACTGTACAAATTCTGGGAGAGTAAAGTGCTTGGCCAATATGAGGACACAAGAGAGACCGGGGTACAAGGGAGATGACAAAAGTGACAGAGAGGGCAGGGGATGCATCAGTGGAAGGTGATTTTCTAGCCAGACTCATGCCAGGAAACTTTGAACTTTAATGCTGTCAGTTGTTGTTTCTTTCAGGTGAAGACACTGAGACGAGAAAGATTAAGCCAGGGGTAAAAGCAGGGTGGGCTAATCAGGAAGGAATTGGGGGCTGACTTGTGCTTCCATGACACCCCCTGTACAATAGCCTCCTGATTTAGTAACAGCCACCTGCAATGGCCTCTGGACGCCCAGTCCACTGCAGGATTAGCCTATGTGAAAGGTCTTGGAGAGCACTCAGAGTGGCAGGTGTGCATTCCCCAGGATGTGTGTACTGATTTGGGTGAAGCACACCTTTTGAAAATCCTTCTGGGCTACCCATCCAGGAGCCCGGAGGGAAAGGCAGGAACCTTCACCTGTGGGCGAGATCCCTTCTCCCAGATTCAGTCCTCTGAGAAACTGGACTTGAAGAGGGTAGGGCCCTCCGGGTGTGTAACTGTTGGGGGAGAGGTCCAGAGCGTGGGGAGGAACACTCCCCTGAAGGACAGCTTCTCACTGACAGGAGGGGCTCCCACAGCTCCAGGGCCTTGGACCAGCCTCAAAGCAACTTCTTGGAAAGAGGACTTGGCTGCCCCACCAGTCCTGGTCCAATCCTGCCTGGAACAGGGTGTCCACTGGTTGCTCCCCTGGTTGCTAAGACTCACAGTTTGGAAGAAAAGAACTTAGAATCCTCAGAGCTCAGGAATAAATTTGCATAGAGATCCCTCCTCACCTGAGAAGCTGGATGAGGAGAGGATAAGAGAGTCAGTCGTGGGTGTCCTCTACAAGTGTTAGAGTGTCAGGAGGCAGAACCCTGAGGGGTCTCCCCCAAGTCCTAGGCTCTACTCAACTCTCTGTCCTCACTCAGGGCCCAGGAGACAGTTCCCAAGGACAGTTTATGTGGGTACCTGGACTGACTCCTCTCCCTCCCCTCCAAGTTCACCTGAGTCACCCCTCCATGCCTTCCCCCCTCTTCCTCTGGTCCTGGGCCCAGCCTACCAGGATCCCGCCTCTTCCCTGTCCAGCTGTGGGCTCATGAGGTGTTCTGGGTGAGCTGAACTGCCACCATATTCAACACTGGTCCCAGCAGCCACTGTGGAATTTTAACCCTACTGCTTGGGGCCAACAATGTCTGGGAACCACCCGCACATGCCTGATTGATGCTGTCACGGGGGCGGAGGGGATTCTAGCTAATAGACACCTGCTGAAGCCCTCTTGTTTACCATGTTTCACTGAAATCAGGCAAAGGCAACAACCTTCCTGAAGCAGGTTTCCCTCTCTCTAATATTTTGGGCAGAAGGGGGCTGGGGGTGTCCAAAGGTTCTCTCTGAGACTTTTGCCTCTTAACAGCTGAAAATCAATATCCCCCAAAGCAGCTTCACTTTGGCAGAGTCTTGGTCCCTTTAATTTTTAATGATAGGCTACATGAGGGTTCAGGCAGGTATCTGTCAGCTAGATAACCCGTGTCGCATGGTTTCTTAATTTTCCTGACACGTGTGTTCTGTTCTTCCTCGACTACTTGCAAATCTCCCATTCTCACTTCTGAAAAATAATATCCCATTTCCCCCCTATCTCCTTTGTTCAAAATATGTTATGTGCAGTCCATCCGGCCAGGCTCAGTGGTTGAGCATTGACCTATGAAGACAGGAGGTCACCATTTGATATTCCATCAGGGCACATGCCAGGTTTCATTCTGGATCCCCAGTGTGGTGGCCATGGGTGTCAGCTGGTCAAGGATTTTCTCTCATCATTGATGTTGCTACCTCTCTCTCTCTCTCTCTCTCTCTCTCTCTCTCTCTCTCTCTCTCTTTCCTCTCTGAAATCAATGAAAATGTATTTTAAAAATTAAAAAACTGTCTTGTACAGCCAATGTTACCTCAGTGTGTTTGAAATTTTTATGCATTTATCATTTCTATGTGAAGCCTCCTTGCACATGTACTAAACCCTGATGTTCTCCTATTAATCTTTCTCTGCTAGTTTGGCTATTAGCCCAGCCTAGAAGAACTTACCCACCACAAAAATATTAATGAGTTATTTTTCCTTCATGTTTTGCAAAAAGTCTTCTTAGTTTGATGTCTCTCAAAGGCCATCTCACTAAGGATTGAGTACAAATTTTAATCTTTTAAATCAGAAATGCTGGGTATTTATTTGAATTTCCTAACATTTGAAAAAATAGATTCACTCATACACCCAAGGTGCTCCAAACAATAACCGAAGAATGTGTTACATTGAAAGTTAGGTTAAAATAAAAACTTAGCTACTCAAGTGCACTAGATATATTTCAAGGGCTTAATCATCACACATGGCTGATGGCCACCATACTGTACAGGGAGCCCCTGGTCATCTGCTATGGTCTACTGAGCAACACTTGCCAGGCACACTCTGCTACTTCTAGTGGTAAGGGAAAATGCTGAAATCTCTATAACATATGGTGAGTTCCTAAAACCCAAGAAAGGGGATCAGATAACAAAGATCTGAAAATGCTTCACTCTTACATCAAACTCTCTCTCTCTCTCTCTCCTCTCTCTCTCTCTCTCTCTCTCTCTCTCTCTCTCTCCATCTCTGACTTGCATCTTGTCATCCTATCCCTGCTTGACAGGGAACAGTGTTCATAATGGGAATCAGAACTTCGGGAATTTGAGGAAAAGTATAAAAATGGGCAGGTTCTGGGGGAGGAAGGGCATGGGCTAAACATTGCATGATCTAGGTGTTGGTTCCTCACCACACATAGAGACTGTGTCCCATTACATTGTGGTGAGATTCACCTGTGGGGATAACTTATGTAAAGCACTTGCCAGCATGTCCTGTTCTGGACTTACCCATTGTTATTACCATTAATAGTGATTATTAGCTACCAGATGCAAGATAACGAAGAAAAGTGAAAGTCAGTGCACCCTGGCCAGTGTGGCTAGGCATTGTCCTGTGCATCACAAAGGTCACATGTTTGATTCCTGGTCAGGGCACATGTCCAGGTGTCAGGTCGGGTCCAAAGGCAACCATTAATATTTCTGGACCACATGAATGCATGCTTCTCTGTCTGTCTCTCTCCATTCATCTCTCTCTAAAGAATCAATTTTAAAACCCACCACATTTAAACAAGACAAAACAAAAGAAAACTCATTGCTGCATGTTGTCTCTCAACCGGGTGTTCTGCACTTGACACTTTACTTCTTCTAGAGACCACAACTGAGAAATCCAGCAAAATTCTTCAATGGAATCTGAACTTTTCCATCAAAATATTCAAAAAGGCACAGTACTAAGGCAATGAGGCTTAGAAATTGCATGTTTAGATAGAGACATCATCTGTGAAGATAGGCATACAGGGACCCTGGGTAGTTGGTGACTGGTGGTGCACTGGGATCCTGTACATGAAGACCCTGTGAATGGGGGTCTCCAGATCATCAGAAAGCAAGCAGGGAGAGTGAGGCACACAGAGTCGGTTGCTTACTATTGAATGTATCCCAGAGTCCACCAATTTGCACAACAGTCAGGCAGGTTGGATTTAGGACAGCTCAGGTACACAGATGTCAAAGGGAATACTCTCAATAAAAAGAGCCAAAGCCTGGCCCACTTTGCTCAGGTATTCAGTTTCCACATGCGAACCAGGAGGTCTGGGTTCAATTCCTAGTCCGGGACATGCCTGGGTCGTGGGCTCCAAACCCAGTAGATGTCTTGTAGCAAGCAGCCAATCAATGATTCTCTCTCACCATTGATGGTTCTACTTCTTTCTTCCTCTCCCTTCCTTTCTGAAAATAAAATAAATATATCTAAAATATGTAAATAGCTTAGGATTCTGATGCCCAGAATATCCATTTAAGAAATTCAAGGAGTCCTATGCCATGGTCAGAATTTTTATGCTGTTCCTTCTTCTCCTTCAATCTTCCTTTCTAGTCCACTTCCCCAGAGGATTCTATATAATGTGATCTATTCTATGCTGGGGAGTTTTGTATTGTTTGCCTTCTTGTATTTCTCTGCACCAAAATATGTTATCCAGTCAAACCTACATTGGTAAAATTCACCTGAGTAAATTTGATATGTAAATGGCTTTATTAAGTGTTTCACCAATCCAGCAGCAATGAAAAGGGGCTCACTGAGCAAAACCCACCAGGGCTTGTCCCCCCACAGTCCCCCAATCTGACTTGCTATACTTTAAACTCCTTAAACAACTGAGGTTCCAGCTTCCAAATTTTTCAATGAATTTCACATATAGTATTACAATAAAAATAATTTCCGGAAACCATGCTGCGATTTTTGTTTTGTTTGTTTGTTTGTTTGTTTGTTTGTTTGTTTGCAGCAAGAGTTCAGGAGTCTGGAGAATGGGCTGCAACATAAATTGATAAACTAGGCAATAAATATATATTTAGAAGATATTTGGGCAAGCCAGACGGATACCTACTCTCTAGTGGAGTGGTCCCCAAATGTCCGGACCCAAGGCTTTTTATTGATACATTTTGCCCTTCAGCAAAGCAAACACACATATCAAAGATAAGGTTTGGTAAACAATAAAGGATTTTCAGGTTAGGGATATTGCCTTCAGCTGTTCAGCCAACAGCAGGTAATAATAGGCAGATTTTCAACCCTGCTGAATAGCAAAGTCCATCAGCCTTATGAGGTACCTCTCGAATTTATTATGCTAACTAATTATCTTCCTTATTACTCAAGCAGGCTAGAAAGCCAAGTTATTTTTTCACAATAAGGGGCTGTTTAAAATTAGCAGAGTTGCTGAAGCCGGTATAGCTCAGTGGATGGAGCGTCGGTCTGTGGACTGGAAGGTCCCAGGTTCGATTCCGGTCAAGGGCATGTACATTGGTTGCGGGCACATCCCCCAGTGGGGGGTGTGCAGGAGGCAGCTGGTCGATGTCTCTCTCTCATCGATGTTTGTAGCTCTCTATCCTTCTTCCTTCCTCTCTGTGAAAAATCAATAAAATATATTTAAAAAAATAAAAATAAAATAAAAATAAAATTAGCAGAGTTTACTTTACAGAATATGGGACTATCTAAACAGCAGAGAATTTTTAAAAAGTAGTTTTACAAAATATGGGTTAGCCTTGTCATCCCCCCGCCCTGTCCCACAAACTTTTTAGCCTTGTGGTACAATAACCACAGGGTGTTATTGTGTTCAGGTGTGATGACCGCTCTTTTACTGCTTCCTGCTGAAAAGGGGCGAAGACCAAGGGGTTAACATCCCATTTCTTCCTCTCAGAGAGGTTTTTAGGGAATTCTTCTGGTTTGCAGGACCATTTGAAGTTTAAAGGCATTTAGACGAGATGAGGTAACGTGAATTAACAGATTTAGAAGACTTGGTCCTAGGATTATGAGTAGCATTAACACTGGTCCTGTCAATGGAAGGAAACATTTCCCGACCCCCGCCTCCACCTCCCATGTAGCCCAGGTCTGGGATAACTCCTGTCTTATTTTTGAAGCTGGATCAGCTAGTTTCTTGGCCCCATCTCTTACAATACCAGATTGGTTAGCATAAAAACAGCACTCTTCCTCAAGGAACAGGCACAGCTTCCCTTTCTCTGCTGTGAGAAGGTCTAGTCCTCTTGGATTCTGGAGAGTAACAGCTGCCAGTGAGTCAATATGATCCTGTACTGCAACAATACTTTGGGCTATTTCTTCCAAGCTGTCAGAAAGGTCTTTGGATAGGCTCTGATAGTAGGAGAGGGAAGTTGCCAGTCCCCCTATTCCAGTGCTAGCCCCTGATGAAATGCTGAGTGTAATAAGGAGAGGGATTAGCTCGGGCACTCTTTTGTATTGGATATGGTGTGTTCTGGGGATGGGCAAGGACTGAATATTGGGGGCTATATCTACATTGGGTGAGCGATAGATGAGAGTTTAAGTCCCTGTCCATTTTGTGGGAGACAGACATACATGTTTTGTCCACAGAGGAAGAAGGCTCCCTGATTATGGAGACAAGCTGAAAGGTGTAGAGAAAAAAAGGTGAGTTGCAGCGTATGGGGGTCTCTATCCTCATTCTGCACTCCAAACCGCGAGGGTGGCTGCCATGGTGCTTCCTATAAGGGGTGACAGGTGAGAGGTTGAGACTCTTTTACAGTGAAAATGGGTAGGAATGCTAGTATGAGGTGATATCCAAGGAAAATGTGAAAGGGACAGAAAAGAACAATTGAAGTCTCAGGCCTAGACTGTTGGATAAGAAGTAAAAATGGCCATAGAAAATGACCATTGGCTTCCAGGAGTCCTGATAGTTGATCCGTTTGGACCAATAGGTATTTTATAGTTCCAATTTGACTGTAGTGTTGCAGCAGAGGATGGGAGATTATCCACTGATTTATTGCCCTGTGATCTTGTAAAGCAGAAAGGGGCTTGGATGAGTAGTGGGGTGTGTAGAGTGATAGGGCCTATGACTAGGAGAGAGGATGAAGCTAACTCAGCAAGAGACTGAGTTTAGGTCCGAAAGAGAAGGGATGCTTGGTTTGCCTGTGCAGTACGATAATCACATACTAGGGTGTCAGCTCTTTCAGAAAATATATTCCCCTTTTCTTTTTTAGAAGCCAGAGTGATTTTGGACTGGTTCCAACACTTGATGGGTATAGGGACAGTGCAATATGCTGAAGAAGAGAGAGAAAGGCAGAGCCAGCACTCCTTGGCTAAGGCTGGATTGGTCTGATTTAAGAGGGAGAGGGTAAAGTTAAGCTTTTGGTAGAGATAGTGAGGACTTAGGAGTCTCTCGAGGGGCCACTCTGAGAGTGGTAGAGATTAAGAGAGTTCAGTAAGAGTAAAATAATTAGCATTAGCCTCATCGTGTTCCTTTGCTGGGTAGGGAGCAGTAATTTTATCGTTCTGTGTCCCAGCAAGGGCATAGAGTTCTCATCCTGGAACTAGCCTTGGGTTCTGAAGGCACTCATAAAAAGACAAAATGAGAATTATTAGAAAGATAAAAACAATGAGCATCCAGAAATACCAGAGCATTTTACCTTTAAGAGAAAATAAGAGAGATTAATGTAAAGAAGAATCTACAGGGTGTTTCTGAATTTCTTGGAGCAGGTTGATCACCCAGGTTTGTTGTCTTCTTGAGGGTGATCTGCAGGGGGTGTTTCTGGTCAGAGGTTACCTTCTACACAGGCTGGGCGTCCCTCCGCTGGTGGGCTGCTTTCAGCAGGGAGTGGTGAATCCAGGTGTTCAGTCCTGCAACTTTGAGAGCTGTGGGGGTGGTGAGTATGACTGGATATGGTCCCTTCCAAATTGGCTTAAGGGGCTCTTTTTTTCCAGTCTTGTACCCAAACCTGGTCTCCAGATTTATAAGGATGTACAGCTGTTCCTGGAGAGATGGGTAGTTGGTCAGTAAGCTGTCTGTGGATCTCAAAGACAGTTTTTCCAAGTCTTTGTAGTTGCTTCTGGATTTCTCAATTTCCTATTCTCCCCAGATCTCCCTTTGGCCAAATTAAGCAGAAGGGGAGTGGTCTGTCATATAGAATTTGAAATGGAGAGAAAGCTACCCTGGCCTTCAGGGCCCAGCATACCCCTAGGAGTACAGAGGCAAGATATTTGTCCAGGGTAGGGTTGTCTCTTGACATAGTTCAGCTTTAGCCTGCTTGAGAGTCCGGTTCATGCGCTCTACTTTCCCTGAACTCTGAGGACTATAAGCTTTATGTAGGTCCCATCTAATTCCTAAAGCCTTAGCTGCCTGTTACACTATCTCTGCTACAAAGAATGAGCCATTATCAGACCCAATGGTCAGAGGCACTCCATACTGCTGAATTATGTCCTTGAGCAATGCCTTCGTGACTTTTCTCGCCTTTTCCGTGTGAGAGGGATATGCCTCAACCCAGTCTGAAAAGGTGCCAACAAAGACTACTAGGTATTTTTTCCTCTGCTAGGCACTAGTTCTGTAAAGTCTACTTCTATGTCCTCAAAGGGAGTTTTCCCGCAGCGCTGAACTCCTATTGGTCCCACAGATCCCTGTTTGGAGTTGTTCTGCACACAGAGGAGACAATGCTGAGAAACTGAGGCACACAAAGAGGGAAGCTGGGCAATTAGGTAGTATCTGCCTTACAAAGTTTCTAGAGCAGTCTCCCCTAAATGAGTAAGTTCATGCTGCTGGAAGACTATGTTATGGGCTAACTGTTCTGGGACATAGTCCCTACGATCTCAGAGTATCCGCCAACCTTCTTTTGTTCTTTTGCCCCCTTCTTGCTGGGCTCATTCCTTCTCCTGAGGAGTATACTTTGGAGGTTCAGGTAATTTGGGGGCCAACATGATCCATGCTGGTGCTGCTTGTTCTTTGGCAGCCTGCTTTGCTGTGGCATCAGCATTCTGGTTTCCTTCTGACACTGAGTCTTTCCCTTTCTGGTGACCTTTGGAATGGATGATGGCTATTTCTTTGGGCTCCCAAACTGCTTCTAGTAATTCTAAAATCTCATTTTGATTTTTGGTTCATTTTCCTCCCGCCATCAGGAGCCGCCTTTCCCCCTTACCCATGAATATGCAGGGTAATGAAGGCATAGTGTGAATCAGTGTAGATGTTGCCACGCTTATCCTTACTTCAATATGTGGATGACCTCCTACTAGCTAATTGAGGTCTAAGGCTATGGCGAGGGCCCAAAATTCTGCCCTCTGTGCTGACCATCCTACATTCAGGGCCTGTGCCCCAGTTGTCTCAAAGTAGTATACCACTTCATACCCAGCTTGTCTTTTTCCTTCATCAAGAAGCTACTGCCATCTGTGAACAATACTAAGTCTGAATTCTGTGGGGGCTTATTTGTTAGGTCTAGCCAGCCAGAGTAAACCTCCTTTAGGACTTCCAGGCAATCATGCTCAGGGCCCCCCTCAGCAACGGTTAGAAAGGTAGCAGGATTAAGAGTCCTTACTTCTTGTAGCTGTACCCTTGGAATTTCACAGAATAACCCTTGGTATTGAGTAATCCCAGCATGAGTTTGCCAGTCCTGCCCCTTAGCTTCCATTAGGGCAGTGATGGCGAACCTATGACACGCGTGTCAGCACTGACACGCGTAGCCATTTCAGATGACACGCAGCCGCTGAGGCGGCCGCATACCGAGGATGAAACATTTGCGAAATAATGTTTTTTCCTCAAAGTGACACACTACCCGAGTTATGCTCAGTTTTTTGGCGAAGTTTGACACACCAAGCTCAAAAGTTGCCCATCACTGATTTAGGCAATTATAAAACATGCTCTAGATTATTATGCTAAGTAAAATAAACTAATCAGAGAAAGACAAATATCACTTGATTTCACTTATATGTGGAATCTAATGAACACAATAAACTGATGAACAAAACAGAACCAGAGGCATGGATGCATGGAACAGATTGAGAGATTTCAGAGGGGAGAGGGGTGGGGAGGACTGGAAGACATTAGCTAAGAACATATATGCATAGCCCATGGACAACAAAGTGTACAAGCATGGGTGGTGGGGGTGGGGGAGCAGGGGCTGGGTGGAGGTAGGTAGAATGGGGCAGTGGGGATATGGGGGGGCATCTGTAATAAGGTCAACAACAATAAAAAGAGAAGTTAGCCCTGGCTGGTGTGACTCATTTGGGCATTGTCTAGTGCACTTGAAGGTTGAGGGCTGGATCCCCAGTAGGGGCAGTACAGGAGGCAGCTGATGGATGTTTAGCTTTTATATACATCAGTGATGGCAAACCTATGACACGCGTAGCCATTTCTGATGACACGCGGCCCCTGAGGTGGCCGCATGCCGAGGATGAAACATTTGCGAAATAATGCTTTTTCCTCAAAGTGACACACTACCCGAGTTATGCTCAGTTTTTTGGCAAAGTTTGACACACCAAGCTCAAAAGGTTGCCCATCACTACATTAGGGTAATAACAGAAAGAGGTATTTTTACATTTAAGTTTGGTCCTAGGGTAAGTTTATCTGCTTCTTTGACTTCTAATGCCATGGCTGCTAGGGCTCTGAGGCATGGGGGCCACCCGGAGGCAACTGGGACCATCTGCTTGGAGAGACAGGCTACTGGTCTTTGCCAAGGTCCAAACTCCTGTGTTAGAACTCCAAGGGCTACCCCGCTGTTCTCATGTACAAAGAGATTAAAGTCCCACATCACTTCTGGTAGCCCTAGTGGTGGGGCCTCAGTGAGTTTTGCCTTTATGGTGATGAAGGCTTTCTTCTGCTCGAGGCCCCATTCTATAGGTGCCTTCTCTTCCCCTTTTAAAGCTTCATAGAGAGGCTTGGCCAGGTCTGAAAACCCTGGGGTCCAGTTTCAACAGAACCCTGCTGCCCCAGGAATTACCAAATCTACCTCGGGTGTGAGGGACTGGGATGGCACATACTGCCTGCTTTCTTTCAGTCCCTAGCCTTTGTTTCCCTTGGGTGATTTGTAAGCCTAGATACTTGACTTCCTTCTGACAAATCTGTGCTTTTTCTTGGACACTTTATAACCTGTTTCAGTTAACAGTCTCATGAGGGCTCACGCCCCATCCCAGCACTGAGCTTGTGTGGAGCTGACTAGTAGGAGGTCATCTACATATTGAAGTAGAACACACCCCAAGTCCTGTCCTGGGAACTTAAACAGATCAGATGCAAGTGCTCCACTAAAGAGAGTAGGGGGTTTCTCGAATCCTTGTGTAAGTCTTGTCCAGTTGAACAGTTCCTTGGCCCTCATAATTGAGTTTTCACACTCAAAAGCAAAAAGGGGCTGGCTGAAGGGGGCTAACCTGAGGCAGAAAAGGCATATTCAGATATAGGCATGTAAACCATTCTGCTTCTGATGGAATGAGTCCTAGAATTGTGTAGGGATTTGAAAATGCCAAATGCAAGGTTATAATAACCTCGTTAACAGCCTGCAGATCCTGGACCGGGTGGTATTCATTAGTCCCAGGCTTTTTGACAGGCAGGAGCAGAGTATTCCATGGTGACTGGCATCTTTTAAGGAGTCCCCTCTGAAGTAGCCAGTGTAAGTGGACCTGAGTTCCTACGCCTGCCTCCCTTGGAATTAGATATTTGTGGATTTTGACAGGATGTGCCACAGGCTTTAAGTCAATTAGTATCAGGGCATGTTTTTTGGCTAGGCCAGGGGGATTTGCTTCTGCCCAGACCAGCGGAAATTCTTCCTCTAATTCAGAGTCTAAAGGTGAGGCCTTTGAAGGACGGGTATAAAGTCTCCATTCTTCCTCCCTGGGCACTGCTAAGGACAGGATCTTTGGAGAAGTCTGCTCACTTAGGCAAAGCTGTGCTGAGCCATCTGGGGCAGAGGTGATCTCTGTGCCATTTTGGCTAAAAGATCTCTACCCATCAGAGGTACTGGACAATCGGGCAAGTACAGGAATTCATGAAGCACTTGGTGACCACCACGTTGGCATCGACAAGGCCGGCATAATGTTCTACAGGTCTTGTCCCCAGTAGCTCCAATAATGGTGACTTCCTTTCCTGAGAGAGGCACTACCTTCTGCATGACTACTGAGTGCTCAGCTCCTGTATCAACCATAAAGTCCACAGCCTAGCCCCCAATTTTCATTCTGATCATGTGCTCATGGGGACCTACATGAAAAGAGCCGGTCTGTCCTAGTCATAGTCAGCTGCCACCAGCCCAATAAGGTCTCCTTCAGGTGGTTCTGGTTGATAGCAACTAAGTGGAAAAGGGGGCCCTGTTTTATTGCTTTGCCATTTGGGACATTCATTTTTTCCAGTGCCCTGTTCCCTTACAATAGGCACACTGGTCCCATCTCAGGCTTGCTCTACCTTTCCCTCCTGATCTGTCTTCTTGCTTCACTTTCTGATCTGTCTGGGAGCCAGGTCCTCAAAAAGCCACTGCTATTACATTGGCCATTCTTTGTATTCTCTTTTCTTCCTCCTTTCTTCCTGCCCATCCTTGGTTGATGAAAACCTTGTTGGCTATCTCTAGCAGTTCAGTAGCATTTTTTTTCCTGCAAACCCTTTTTGCTTCTATAATTTTCTCCATGTGTCGTGCTTGGCTTGGCCTACAAAAAGCGGCATTTGCCATGGTTAGAGTTTCTGGGGCCCCAGTGTTAAAGGGGATATAGTTCCAGTATGCCTCACTCAGTGTCTCATAGAAAGCTGCTGGACTTTCATCAGGCTTCTGCAAAATCCCAGAAATTTTAGCTATATTGCTGGGCTTCTTGGCTCAGGCCTTGACCCCCTGGAGGAAAGCCAGCCGATATCTTTCTATCCTGGCCTTTTTGACATCTGAGTTCAGGGACCAATCGAGTTCCTCATCCGGGAGGGCCTCCCTTGCCCATCTGTCTGTATCTAATGTCCCTGCCGGGGCCTGGGTCTGGAGCCACTTCCGAGCCTCTGTCATTACTCTCATGCGCTCCTCAGTGTTAAAGAACATGAAAAGGAGCTGCTTGCAGTCCACCCAGGTGGGCTTTTGGGTCTGGAAAATCATTTCTAGGAGGTCTACCATGGCCTGAGGTTTTTCAGAATAAGCTGGGGTGTGTGACTTCCAATTCAGAATGTCACTTGTGGTAAAGGGCTGACAATAATAGACTGGCCTTCTTTCCTGTAAGGTCCCATCTTTGACAAGCACTTGGGCACCCTGAATCTCTCTGAGAGGCATCTGACATGCCGGTTGTGGTTTGTGTCTTTGATCAGCTGAACGCAAGTGCCGCCCAACTGGCTCTGGAGAGCCCGGTTGAGGAGAGATGGAGGGGGCGTTGTTTCCAGACTTTCTGGATCTTCCAGGCTAACAGGGGGAGCACTTGGTGCTGCCTGTGTCTCATATGGAGGTGGTAAAACTGGTGAAACTTCCTCGAGGGGAGGGTCCTGTGGAATAGGGGCTGAGCTTCCTTCTGAGGGACCTGCTTCTTTTCTCCTGCCTGCTTTTTCTTTTTTCGGTTCCTGTCCTCCCTGCCTCTCCTTTCCCTGCTCCTGCCGTGCCTGCCTCTTTAATTCTGCTACTAAAACATTACTGGGTCCCTTCATACACATGAAGAACCAGACTCAAGGCAGCATGTTTTGAACAAGTGCTAACCAGCTGTCTATGTAGGGAACCGATCTGGTTGTCCAGGGTCTCCTGTGACTACATTCCAGACCGCCGTGACAAATCCTTCATCTAAAGAGCCTTCCGAGGGCCAGCCGACCCAGAAAGCTGGACATTTTACTTCACAGAATTTCCTCAGTTTTTCAGGATTTATTTTAAGGCCATAATCCCCATGGAATTCCGTTTTAATTTTTTTTCAACATGCAGTTGAGAACAGTGGGTTTACTCTGTCCCGACCCCATGATGATTGGTGGCGTGAGACAAACAAGGGAGGGGGTGACCTGTTTTCACAGATTCACTCAGATGCCTGCCTGGTCATGTCCCTTGGGCACTTTGATTCGTCTTAGCTAAGGTACACCCATATAAACCCCAGGCCTGGTCACCTTTGAGTGGGGGGTGAGTCGCCTTTATGCCTTATGACGAATTGGAGAACTGCAAATTGGGGCCCACTTGGACTCTGTAACCGAAGATGTGGAGCCACACAAAGGAGAGGGGAGGGCAGGCCCATTCCTTCCACTCTCACACACTTTTACCCATCATTCACTCAGAGTTTAAACAATCCATCCAATTCCTGACTAATTTCCTGAGGAAGCTTCATGACTTCCAGGGAGGTGATCAAGCTCCCACTTCCACTCATTGGAATGGGTCTGACCTTCTTTGGCTTTGTTTAGGGCAACCTGCACCAATGCACAGGCAATGCCTACTAGCATGGCAAGGCATCTTCACCATCCTCCAATTCTGGACTGTTTTTTTCTCTGCCTAGTAAGCATGTTACTTGGGGCCACTTCTATCTGTTGTTGAAGTAGTCTGGTTCCTATCTTTGATCTATTGTTGCAGGAATCCACACAGGCTTGGAGTTTTCTGGAAATATATAAGTATATCCTCACGCAAAAGTTAATAAAGGGAACCTTCTATAAACTAGACTCAGGATATTTTCGTATTTGCCAAACCATGTTCCTCTGGCTTATTTTAACACCAGTGTAATTTCATGGGTGTCTTGCCATCAGCATTACAAGTGAAAATAAATTAAAGTAAAAAAATTAAGGTATTTAAGGCTTGATGTCGTTTACTTACAGGATAATACTCCACTATCCCCCCTTGTGGTTTAAATACTATTAAGCTGGTTTTAGAAATCCTGCAGTGCAGCATTGATAGCTTTTAATTCAATTCTTTGCACAGAAGGATAACGGATCTTAATTCATTGCATGATAATCAGCTTTACTATGACCTGAACCATCAGTAAAAAATTAGTTAATGCTCCAGAAATAGGTTCCTGCCTAGTACAACTAAGTCCCCCTGATAATTCACTTATTTTAATTGTCAATTTAAATCAGTCTGAATTAAGGCTTATTTTCTAACTTTATTTGTCCTTGGGTGTGGACAGTAAATGACATAAATTGAATTTCTGCTATCACTCTTTGAGAATATTGGCATAACCTTTGTTAGGGAAGTAAAATGCAAGTTATTTACTTTACTTTTTGAGGCCTAATACATTGATTTTTTTAAAACTATAGTTTATTTTATATTTGAAGGAAATCTCCCTTTATTTCCTCCCAGAGTAATTTCTAGGCCACATTTAGGGGGTTTCTTTCTTTCTTTCTTTCCTTATTTTTCTTTCTTTTAAACAGCACAACAAACATTGTTGCTTTTTGGATGCTGGCCAATGCTGCCCTGTATACATTTTAAGTGACTTTCTTTTTACTTATGGTGACTCATTAATAATCAGATTTAATGCTTGAATAATAACATTCAGTGTACCCTGTAAATAGCAGTGGGAGAGATTTTAAAATTTCTCCTTTTTACTAAGCTTAAAATTTACTTTTAAATAGCAATCTTTTGGCTAGTGCTCATTTGCATACACAGAGGAGTTATGGGAGATCTCAGGAACTATTTCAGAGGACTTTCCTAGAATTAATTGCTTAACATTTTGCCTTTTCAAATTTATATGAAATTATATGAGCCCTTGATTATATTATAGAAAGCTAATTCATTAAGTAATTAAAGTAGGCATCTTTATTGAAAAAGAAATGTAAGCAAACTTATATATTTGACCTATAAAGAACAGATTCCGTCTCTTCTGACAGCCTATTAAAGAGCAGGCTGTGGATTTTTGTCTTAAAATTCCTCTTCTGCGTAATCCGGGACTGCTTAAGTAATATTCAGTAACTTTGTCTTGCCCTCCCTTAGAGGTTGAAAACTTTTAAAATGTAGTTATTAATTTTTATTTGATAAAGCTTCCCATGTGATTTCAAGTATATGAGATCAGCCTAATTCAATTTTTAAAAAAATTCATTTAAGAAGAGAAATGGATTATTGAATCATTCCAGGGCCCTTAACATGTCCCAAAGTCACCTCTCCATTAAAGTCTTGAAATTTAACTTGTAAACACTATCAAATACACACACACACACACACACACACACACACACACACACACACACACACACACGCACACGTACGCGCACACAGACGCACACACTAGAGGCTTGGTGCATGAAATACATGCAAGGGGGTGTGTCCGTCAGTCCAGCCTGCACCTTCTCCAATCTGGGACCCCTCGATGTCCTACAGGCCTAAATGGGCAGCCAGACAACCCTCTCACAATCCAGGAATGCTGTCTCCCAACTGCTTTTTTGCCTTCCTTCCAGATTTCCCCTAACCACTTCAGCCTGCCAGCCTGATCACCGACTAACTACTCCTCTGCCAGCCTGATTAATGCCTAACTGGTCTCCTGCCAGCCCGATTGCCCCAAACTGCCCTCCTCCACCGGCCTGGTCACCCCTAACTGACCTCCCCTGCCAGCCTGATTGCCCCCAACTGCCCTCTCGTGTAGGCCTGGCCCCCCCAACTGTCCTCCTCTGCAGTCCTGGTCTCCCCAACTGCCCTCCCCTGCCAGCCTCATTGCCCCTAACTACTTTCCTCTGCTGGTCTGTTTCCCCCACAACTGCCCTCACCTGCAGGCCTGGGTCTTCCCTAACTTCCCTTCCCTACAGGCTTGATTGCCCACAAATGCCCTCCCTTGCAGGCCTGGTTCCTCCTAACTGCCCTCCCCTGCTGTTCATCTTGTGGCAGCCACCTTGTGTCCACATCGGGGCAGCCATCTTTGACAACATGGGGGCAGCCATCTTGTGTGTTGGAGTGACAGTCAATTTGCATATTATTCTTTTATTAGATATGATATAGGCCTGGTGCTCGGGTGGGGGCAGGCTGGTTTGCACTGAAGGGTGTCCCAGATCAGGGTGGAGGTTTCCTTGGGGCATGGGGCAGCCTTGTTTAGGGGACTGCAGTGGTTTGATGGCCAGCCACGCACCCGGGAGACCAAAGCATAGGTTGGAAGCAGATATCAGGGATTTACTTATCTTCTATAATTGAAACTTTGTAGCCTTGAGTGGAGGCCAGGGCAGGCCAGGGCGGTGGATGCTTGGCTTCCTCCATCACCAGGGGCAACCCAAGCCCGCTGCTTGCTCCAGCTCTGTGGCTGCCACCATCTTGGTTGGGTTAATTGGCATGCTCATTCCTGATCGGCTGATGGGTGTGGCTTGTGGGTGTAGTGGAGGTATGGTCAATTTGCATATTTATCTTTTATTAGATAGGATATATATATATATATATATATATATATATATATATGTATATATATGTTTTATAATTATTCTAAAAGCTATCAATTAAATTTAAACTGCTTTTTATATTAAAAATTTGGTTCAGACAATAGAATTAACTCTCTTTTAATCAGATCATATAAAATATTATATCTTAGGTTGAAATTTTACCAAACATAGTACACAGAAAGGCTACAATATATTTTGAAATACTAATTTCTCCAGAGAAAATACAAGAATTATTTTCTCAATAATAAATTTCTAAATTTTATGCATTTTGTAATCACAACCATATTATTTCTCAATTTAATTTGAACATTAAGTTTTTGGAAGCTTAACATTTTAGGTGGCATGTTAAATATGTATCATTTCTTAGATTAGTAATACCTTCCCATTTTAAGGATATATTTAAAAAATGAAAGACATATTGAATTAATAGATCCAGTTCTGTCCTCTAGATTTTTCATAAGAGGCAAACTCAGATTAACATTTCAATATTTTTTCATTTAAAGATACCTGGATATTTAATAAGTTTTATTATTTAATTCAGCAAACTCCAAAGTTTTAAGTTGCCAGAGACTTTGGAAAACTGTGTTTCTGACTGGCGAAAGGAGGGGGAAGGAGGGAAGCAAGCCTCCAGGTCGCTCCACTTGAAGGTAAAACTTCCACATTTTTCCTCAAAGATAACATCTAAGTGTTGCTGCTGCGGGAAATGAGACCAGCCCCCTCCTCTATCAGAAAGAGCAGCTAGTCTTTCCCCAGGGTGACTGGACCCCCACTATCTAGAATTATCACTGAAAAGCTCCACCACTGTTAGTTCGAGAAGGGGTGGGGGGGAGTCCAGAGCCGATGCAAGCATCTACAAGGTAGATGGTGAGTTTCGCCTCGGAGCGCAAGATTAAAACCGCCCCCACTTTTCATCGCTTGGACTCTGTGTCTTGTTTCCTCCGTCGCAAACCTCTCATCTGGAGCTGAAACCCAGGAGGGGATTGTGTATCCCATTTGCGGTACCCCTCCATCTTGAATCTCTGGAACCCTCAGGCTTCTCTCCAGCTTGGCAGCGTCAGCGGGTGAGTCCCAGTCCCTATTGATTCCTAGTGGTCATCCTGGCATCTCTGTCTTAAATTGCGGCCCAAGTCAGAGATTGCCTTCCGGGCATAGCCCTCTGAACCTTTCCAGGAAATGTTCTGACCCTGGGGTGGTAGTGAAGACGTTCCTGCCCTCCCCCCTCGGTTTCACCGGACTCTTGGCCTCACTCTGGACCCCAGGGGGTGGGGTAGATGTCCCCTGCCATCCCTCGGGTCCCCGTCCATAGCCTTGGCTCAACGATTGGAACACCAGTCCTTGGGCCTCTGCTACTGACCCTAGGTTTCAAAATGGGCAATCAGAAATCCAAATCTGATCCTACAACACCCCTAGGGTGTCTCCTCACCAATCTGGTAAGCTGGGCCTGTCCCAGGATCTGCGTCCTAAACACCTCATTTACTTCTGTACCATGGCATGGCCTCAGTATGAATTGGACAACAGGTCAACATGGCCTGAACATGGGACTTTCGATTTTAACATTCTGACTGACCTCAACAATTTCTGCCAACCAGCTGGGAAGTGGCTGTAGGTTCCATATGTCCAGGCCTTTTTCAATCTGCTCTCCCGTCCCTCCCTCTGCTCCACCTGTTCCACCGCCCAGGTCCTCCTAGCTTGCGAGAATCTCTCTCTGCCTACCAACACACCTCCACTTTCCGCCTTATCTGAACCCCCTAAGAATCGTTCTTCCCCTCCAACTCGCCTGCCTCCCTATGACAGGGCTCCTTCTGCCCTGCCTCCTTCTGCCCTGCCCTCTGTTCCCTCCCTTCCCCCATCCTCACTCCCTAACCTCCCTTTGCCGCCCCCTCCCCCAGAACCTTCTCCCTTACCTGCTGACCTTCCCCTTCCCCCACCCCCGCCTGCTTCCCCAGGCAGCAGGCACACCCGCTCCCGATCTCCTCCTCTCCTCTGCCCCCTCCAGGAAGTTGCAGGGGCTGAGGGAGTGGTCAAGGTCCATGTTCCCTTCTCTCTGTGGGATCTCTCACAGATTGAGAAGCGGCTGGGGTTCTTTTCCACCAACCCCACCGTGTTCGTCAAGGAATTCCGATACCTTTCTCAGGCCTATGACCTCACCTGCATGACATTCATGTCATTCTTTCTTCTACCCTAACATCAGATGAAAGCGAAAGAGTCTTAGGAGCGGCGACGGACCACGCGGATCAGATCCACCTTACAGATGCCTCTATGCCAGTGGGGCCCAGGCCATTCCTCGTCAGGAACCAGGCTGGGAGTACCAACTAGATATCCCCAAAGAGTGAGACGGGCGCCGATGTCTCGAACAGATGCTCCAATGCCGAATAGCCAGCCTACAAGCCTTCTCCCACAAGGTAGTTAATTTTGACAAGCTGAGGGAAGTTACTCAGGGACCAGATGAGAACCCTGCGGTCTTCCATAACAGGCTGACTGAGGCTCTGACCTTATATACTTGCCTGGACCCTGGGTTCCCGGCCAGAGCAATAGTTCTAGCCACTCACTTCATTTCACAGTCAGCCCCAGATATTTGAAAAAAGTTTAAAAAGGCAGAGGATGGCCCTCAGACCCCTGTCTGGGATCTGGTTTATATGGCATTTAAGGTTTTCAATGTCCATGAGTAGCAGGCAGAATCAGATTGGGGGGACCGACTTCTACAAAAGGTGAACCTGGAAACTCAAGCTTTGGTAGCTGCCCTAAGGCTGGCAGCCATGCATGGTCCAAGGGGAACTGTGAGTGGTGGGGGGGCAAAGAAAGGACGAGCGCAACTGGGAGAATGCTTCAAATGCGGAAACGAAGGCCACTGGGCTAAACAATGCTCTCAAACCCAGGCTCCAACCAAGCCCTGCCCGGCGTGCGGTCAAAGCGGCCACTGGAAAAGTGACTGCCCTTGGAAAAGTGATGGGTCCTCTGCGTCTCAACGTACAGGGGCCATCCTTCTAGGTCATGACCCGCCACTGGCCATGCTGGGACTGGCTGAAGATGCCCAAACTCGACAACCCCTGTCACCCTCGCCAAGCCCTGGGTAAAGCTTCAGGTAGCAGGTAAGCAGATCTCCTTCTTGATCGAGAAAGGGCCTACCTTTTCTGTTTTGCCCTCCTTTTCCAGGCCACTGTTCCCTTCCACGATCTCGGTCATGGGTATTGGCGTAAAATCCACCTGCCTGCTGGCCACCGGGCCCCTTCCCTCTCTCCTCAACAATAGCCCTATAACCCACTCATTCCTAGTCATGCCTTCGTGCCCCATGCCCCTTTTAGGATGAGAAATCCTCACCAAGCTAGGGGCCACTCTGTAGCTCACTCGGAGTCCTTCAGCCTCCCTGCTTCTTCTGCTCCTGGCTCCCTCCCTTCACGGGAACACTGATCCCCCACTGCCTGCGTCCCTAGTCAACCCAAAATATGGGACACCTCTACCCCGATGGTTACTAGACATCATACCCCGGTCAGGATCAGACTTAAGGACCCCACCTCGTTTCCCTCCCATCCCCAGTTTCTATCTCCTTAACTCATCGCCGAGGCCTCAAACCTCTCATTACTCGGCTTCTGGGGCAGGGTCTCCTCATACCTATTGACTCTTCCTGCAACACCCCCATTCTCCCCAATAGGAAGGCAGAAGGGACCTACCGGCTAGTGCAGGACCTCTGACTAATCAATGAAGTGGTGGTCCCTATCCACCTGGTGGTCCCCAATCCTTACACTCTCCTTTCTCACATCCCATCTGTACCACCCACTTTTCCGTCCTTGACCTCAAGGATGCCTTCTTTACCATCCCTCTGGATCCAGACTCTTACCTTCTGTTTGCATTTACTTGGGAGGACCCAGACGAGCAGGTATCCTGCCAACTCCCCTGGAAGGTTCTGCCCCAGGGATTCAGAGACAGCCCTCATCTGTTTGGCCAGGCCTTACCCAGAGACCTCCAACAATGCTCATTAGAACCCAGCACTCTTCTCCAGTATGTAGATGATCTCCTTCTCTGCAGCCCCTCTTTAGACATTTCTCAGAGGCAGACAGCTGGCCTCCTCAACTTTCTAGGGGACAAAGGATACCGTGTGTCTCCTGCCAAGGCACAACTGTCGGCCTCCACCGTCACTTATTGGTGGATCTGGCTGACTCCCAATTACTGAGGACTCACAGTTGACCGAGCACAGGCAATAGGAGACCTACAGCCTCCACTTCTGCGGAACAGATCTTGTCCTTTCTAGGGTTAGTAGGATTCTTCTGCCACCCGGTCCCAAATTTTGCTCTCCTAGCTAAGCCTCTATACAGTCCGCTAAAGAAATACCAATAGGCCCCCTCTCCTCACCCTCCCTCATTCGCCAGGCTTTTTCTAAGCTCCGAGATGCCCTTCTGGCCTCTCCCCCTCTTTCTCTCCAGGACATCTCTAAGCCTTTCCAACTATTTACTGATGAGAAACAGGGAATAGCTATGGTGGTCCTCACCCAGCACCTAGGGCCAGCCTTCAACCCCGTAGCCTACCTGACCAGACAGCTTGATCCCACGGTTCGGGGATGGCAGCCCTGCCTCCGGGCTCTGGCTACAGCCACTGCCCTCCCCAAGGAGGCCCAGAAGATCTGCCTCCAGCAACACTTACAGGTCTTCTCCACCCATAGGCTACGGGATCTTCTGTCACACGGATCCTTATCTCTCCTGGCCCCCTCTCACATGCAGGAACTCCATCTCCTGTTCCTCAAGAGTCCTGACATCTCCCTAACTCAGCCCCCAGCCCTGAACCCAGCCACTCTCCTTCCTGCTGCCTCCACCCAACCTGTGGCAATGCACTCCTGCCCGAGGTCGTCGAGGCCCTCACTCAACCTTGGGCGGGACTCTCAGATCTTCCTCTCTCTAATCCTGAGTTAACTCTGTTTGTGGATGGAAGCTCATGACTAGACCCCCAGGGACTTCGGAAAGCCTCCTATGCGGTAGTAACACTCGAGCAGATCCTGGAGGCGACCCGGCTCCCAGAGGGTACCGCCTCTCAAAAGTCTGAGCTCATTGCGCTGACCAGGACCCTGCATTTGGCCAAAGGGAGGAGGGTAAACATATATACAGACTCCAAATATTCCTTTCTGATAGCCCATTGCCACGTGGTTATTTGGAGGAAGAGGGGCTTTCTCTCTACTAAAGGCTCACCTATTATCAACGCTAGACTCATAACCCGCTTACTTGATGCCTTACAACTTCCCTCTCAGGTAGCCATTGTGCACTGCTGAGGCCATCAGACAAACTCCTCGATGGTTACGTGGGGAAATGCCCATGCAGACGCGGTGGCCAGTGGCTTAACTCAGGGTGAAGGGTCCCCAGCCCCGGTCCTGTTCCTTTCCCTTCCCTCCATTACCCCTCAGTATACAGAAGAAGAAAAAAATAAACTCCTACAATGGGGAGGCTCTTCTGGTCCTGAGGGATGGATCTTCATAAATAACAAGATCGCCCTTCCCAAGGATCAGGTAGGGGCCATTGCCCAACAGGTCCACCAGTCATTGCACATTGGACCGCTGGCACTTGGAGGTTCCTCGAACCCCCTTCACCTTGCCCACACTGCTAAAGGCAGTCACGAGTGCCTGCTCTTCCTGCTCCATGTGTGCAGCTGTCTCACCCTAGGGAGGAATGTGCCCCAACTTTCCTACCCATCAAATGAGGGGACACCTCCCAGGGCAGGACTGGCAGGTAGACTGCACCTATATGCCTCGCCACAAGAAGACCAAATATCTGCTTACCATGGTAGACACCTTGACAGGGTGGGTAGAGGCCTTCGCTACCCTCAAGGAAACTGCTGAGGTTATGGCTGAGACGCTAATAACACACATAATCCAAAGGTTCGGCCTCCCCACCTCCATAAAATCAGACAACGGCCCGGATTTTATATCAAGTGTCGTTCAGCAGGTTAGCGCCTCACTTGGCATCTCCTAAAAACTGCACATACCCTACCACCCACAATCATCGGATAAGGTCGAGAGGGGCAATGGCCTCCTTAAAGACCATCTAACAAAACCCTCTCTAGAAATCCGCAGCTCCTGGCCGGATCTCCTGTCCATGGCCCTGACCAGAATCCAGGCTACACCAAGGAGCCCCACCTTTTTAAGCACTTTTGAACTCCTATATGGGAGTCCCTTCTTGCTCACCCATCATCTCCCTCCTGACCCTCCTCTCCTGGCTACTTATCTTCCATACCTGTCTCTACCCAGGCAGCTGCTCCGGGAACAGGCTGACAGGTTTCTACCCAAGCCAGAAACAGCTGACTACGGCTCGCGAGGACCACCCCTCCAGCCCGGGGACTCAGTTCTCCTTAAGAATCTACATCCCAAGGCCTTGGAACCCAGGTGGATGGGACCTCACACAGGAATCCTCACAACCCCCACTGCGGCCAAACTACTGGAAGATCCATCGTGGCACCACCTCTCCAGACAAAAGAGGACCCCGGAGCAGCATGACTTCTATGAATGTGAGGTGTTGGGCCCCACTAAGGTCTGCCTTAGCCGCCCTCCCCCTCCTCCTTCTCCTCCCAGCCCTGGGCAATCTACACCCACCCCCACCTGCTTATGTGTGGAGGTTCAAGGTCCATGAAACTTATGACCGGGACAGCACACAAGTTACCCGGCTTGTAGGATCTAAGGACTTCCCTCTGGTCGGATGCCAGGCAGAGATCCTGATTGCTGTTGAACTCCGGTCAGTGTCCAATGGTGGCCGACCATATGCCTGCTTTGCTTATGACCAGTGGAACCCAGACAGGTGTAATCGAGATGTCAACACGTATGGGGGTTGCCGCTGGTCAGGCTGTGTCATCCATGATGCCTACAATGAGGTCAGGTCTGGTCCCTTTTTCTGGCAGGACTGGACCTTCAACATCAAGGTCTGGGATCCCTGGGACCAGTGATAGGTTGTGGGCATTATGGGAAAACTATAAAGGGATGGTTGGAGCTCAACCCCTTCAGGGACCATCTACATCTCCAGGGAATATGTCATGGCCCAGGAGGCCCAAATCCAGATCTCCAAAGCATCCTATAGGCCGAACATTCCCTTAAAGGGAAGCTGTCTGATTCCCCCCTGGTAAAAGTCCTGTCTTCTTGGCTCCAATTTATCCAACACACTTTACTATTCCTTAACGAGACCCGCACCCTGCCCAATGTCTCGCACTGCTTTTTATGTGTCTCTCTCCAAAGACCTTTGCTAGCTGCCATCCCACTCATGACTCCTCCAGGTACCCAAGGACACAGTGAATGTCAAACTCCCCTGGCTGGCATTCCCCTCTGGGAACCCGAAACTCTGGAACCCACCTTGCCCCCGTGGATATGCTACCAGGCCAGCAACCTGATAACTGTGGGATGGGTCACTTGGAACTGTACCCAAAACCACACTGCAGCAGGTCCCACCAAGGCCAGCCCGGGTACCTTCTTTCGGTGTAATGGCACCTTAAACAACTGCATAAAATCCTCTGAGCCCAGGCCTTGCTTCGTGGTCACAGTAGTTCCCCAACTAACCTTGTATGGAGAGTCGAAGCTTGCCTGGTTGCCCCCTTCATCACACCCTCGGGATCACCAGGCCACCTTCCTCCCTGTCATGTTGGGGGTAAGTATTGCTGCCTCGATAGGCCTAGCTGGTGTGGCCCTCAGGAACAGCATAATCTCTGCTCAGGATTTCAATGACAAACTACAGATAGCCCTGGAGTCTACTACTACCTCCTTAGCCTCCCTGCAAAGGCAAGTAACATCGGTAGCCCAAATAGCCCTGCAGAACTGAAGGGCCCTAGACCTTCTTACTGCGGAAAGAGGAGGAACCTGCATGTTCCTTCAAGAAGAATGCTGCTACTACATCAACGAGTCCGGAGTGGTGGAATAGAACGTCAGACCCTGACTAAGCTGAGTGAAGAATTAAGTGCAAGACACTCCTGGGACAACTCTCTTTTCGGCTGTCTCCAAAGCCCTTTAGCTACCTGGATCCTACCCCTGATAGGGCCCCTAATTCTCATCTGTGTCTTTTTTTCCCTAGCTCCCTGCCTCCTCAAATTCATCAGCTCCAGGATCACAGAAATGTCTCGGGTGACTGTAAACCAGCTCCTGTTGCATCACTACATTCAGCTGCCCCTCAACCCACCTCTGCCTTACCCTGGTCTTTAACATCCCCCACCCTTTTCGCCCCTGGTCAGCAGGAATTAGCCAGGACGATTTCAGCGCCCCCTATCACCAAAAGGCCGGGATGTTAGGTCGAGGCGGGGGATGGGGGGGGTGGGGGGGGAGTCCAGAGCCAATGCAAGCTTCTGCAAGGTAGATGGGGACAAAGATAACTGGCGCCTTCCTAGACCCTTGCCTGAGGCACGAATTCCACACCTCTCAAGCCCTCCACACTCCCCTCACTAAACAGCTGAATAAAAGAAGTACCTATGCCCCCTTTTTTGGCTCAGACTTTCCTGGCCCACTCTAGGACCAGCGAGTTTCGCCTGGGAGTGCAAGATTAACTCCCCCACCCCCTTTTTATCACCTGGACTCCGTGTCTTGTTTCCCGCATCGCAAACCTCTCAACCACAAATCCTACATTTTAGTTTCACCTATTTATCTGTATTTCAACAATTTTGAGACTTTAAAGCCAATTACTATTATTCAAGGCATTTTCTTTGGCAAATTCTGTAACAGAGAAAACTTACTGACTTTCAATGGCTTTAATGTTAACAATGGAATATGGTCCATTATTATTCAAAAACTACCCTTTATTATGGAAAGGCTAATTTTGTTTCCTAAACCCAGCCTATATATTTTCTTTAGGGCATTTTTGCTATTTTTTTTTCCTTAGAAAAACACTCCTGGGTTTATTCTATATCATCCATAAAGCAATTGAGCTCAGCCCAAGACCCATCTAAGATCAGAGGGAGCACACTTTTGTCTTAAGTTAGCCTTTTCTCTTCATGAGTACATAAATCCCAGACATATCCCCAAATTCTGCTAAATGTTAAATGACGGACCAGGAAATAAAAAAAAAAAAACATGGCGAAAATGAGACTTTTTAAATAGCACTCTCGAGAGTGGGCATCCATTTTACAGGTTCACCAAAAAAAAGAATTTTTGGTAAATGGGCCATGTGTGTCCCCACCCCCACATCCTGTTTGCTCTGGAGAAATTCATTAAATGGCCTGGTCACCTAGGTTTCTTTTCTTATTAAATGAAATAAAGGAATGCCTAATAAACTAACAATAAACATATTAAACCAAACATAAAGGACAAATCAACAAACATATAGACAAGACTTAATAAATCAAAGTTCTTTTCCATGATCTATTCTCTCCATAGCATTGATTACCCTTTAAAGATATTTTAGCTAAACTTTGCCTGTCCC
Organism: Cnephaeus nilssonii; assembly: GCF_951640355.1. NCBI lineage: Eukaryota > Metazoa > Chordata > Mammalia > Chiroptera > Vespertilionidae > Cnephaeus > Cnephaeus nilssonii. Next base: position 6,866,232 of record NC_137096.1, on the reverse strand, counting down.
AAGGTGTGCTATGGTAATTTTTAAACAAAGTATTGAAGAGTCCCCCCTCCGAGAAGAGTAATTGCTCTATCCTCTCTAGCTGCTGAGCCTTTCCACACCAGAGGTGGGGGATTTGGTGGCAGTGCTTTTTAAATCATTACAGACTTTTGATCCCAATACAAATTAGGCACAATGCAATTTGAACAAGACCCACATAGTTAATATGACAAAAGCACTGCTTTTTCTTGAGCCAAATTAATAGAGTACATTTTGACATTTGAATTTCTTTATCCTTGATTTACAATGATATTTTTGCCTTTTGGACAAATCCATACCCATTATGGCCTGGCTTGAAACAAAAGACACCCTCGCCCATTTTGGATCAGGAATTCCAATGCTTGGCGCTAGCTTAATGCTTAGTGAATCTCCCCACCTCTTTTCCCGGTGATCCCACCTGTTTTCCCTTGGACTTCTTTTCTTCGCTCTGGCAAATCTTCTTCTCCAGTCCTTGTCTTGGGCGATATAAATGCCTCAGTCTTTTTTGCAGCAAGGGTTCAGGAATCAGGAGAAGGGGCTGCAATATAAATGGATACACTAGACAAGAAATATAAATTTAGAAGGCATTGAGGGAGCCAGACGGGAACTTACTCTCTAGTCAGTGGTTCCCCAACTGTCCAGACCCACTGCTTTTTATTTACACATTTTGCTCATTAGCAAAGCAAACACAAAGGTAAGGTTTGGTTAAAAATAAAGGGTGATCAGGTTAGGGGAATTGCTTTCCGCTGTTCAGCCAGCATCTATATATATAAAAGGCTAAGCAGCTGTTAGGACAGAATGACCGGAATGACCAGAACAACTGGTTGACCAGTCACTATGATGCGTACTGACCACCAGGGGGAATATGCTCAATGCAAGAGCTTTCCCTGGTGGTTGGACATCCCCCAAGGCGTCCCAGATTAGAGAGGGTGCAGGCTGGGCTGAGTGCCAACCGCCCCCCCTCCCATCCCCCGTGCACAAATTTTGTGCACTGGGCCTCTAGTTAGGTAATAATAGAGAGATTTTCAACCGTGTTGAATATCTAAGTCCATCAGCCTTCTGACATTTATTATGCTAACTACTTTTGTCTTTGCCCCAAGTAAAGCCACACAATTTTGTGGTAATTTTTAAAAATTCAAGTTGGAAGGCTTGTTGGTAACTTTACACTCAACAGTCCAATAGGTGAGCTTTTAAAAACCTCTCCCATTTGTGATGTTTGTTTACATTCACTAATAAAAAATACTTAGGATTCAAGATAGCTCAGTGTTTGAGAGAGCATACCTTTGTGGTGCATTAAATGTCAAACTGTTGAAGAGAAAGTGCATGAGTAGTTCTACAATAAAATACATATCACTATCTAATGAAACTTCTGTTCATTTCATTCAGAAGTATAGTCAGGGAAGCTAACTGTTTCAGTTTAACTGGCAATCTCTGTTTCAATATTATTATTCCCACTTCAGAAAAGTGCTGATGTCATTTCAATAAGCAAAAGGATGCTTACATTTAGACTTCTTCAAACTTTTATATCATTCCTTCTGTAAATTTTCTTCCTACTTACCCTATTCCTTTAAAGGTTGAGGACATATAAAATGCCACAGGGAGGAGGTCAACAGTTGTTTTGCAGCCTTTTGGAGGTTCCTCAACTCTTTGCTTGCTCTAATTGGAAGACAAGGCAGCATGCCATGAAGACGAAGCACACTGTTTCCTTTTGCATTCAGTTCAGTTCAAAGACTGTACTGGTATGCACTTATGGTCAAAGGAAACATGGGGAAATTTAGAGCCAAGAATGCAACTCACCATCCAACACTTTGTATTTACATATTTGGGGTAAAATTGGACAAGAGATTGCATTTTGAGGAAAAATTTATTCTGAAAATTTTAACAATACAGATGTTCAATTTAAACATTTAAGTATATTGTAATTTAAATCAACACTTATGAAATAACCCTGAATAATTCACACTTTGTATTCTATGCAGAAACTTCATAAAGGGACGTACAATTCGTACTTCTTCCCCAAACCCACCATTTGCTTTTAGTCATTCTTAAATAACAGAAGACAATTTCTTTATAAATTAAATGTCGTCCGTACCTTAGCATCGTTTTTAATTTCAGTGTCTACTTTGTCTGTCACAAGGACTTCCCCACTGACTCTGCCAGATGAGCCCGATAAGTTGAGCTACTGTGCTGCATGATTCACTCTCTCCTCTGTAGATGGTGAATCCTATGATCCCAGCCAGCACCATGCTAGGGACTCATACAGAGGTGTCCCACCGCTGTTGCAATCATTGCCATCCCCCCTCCCCATCAAAACCATCTGTTCTGCGGCTATGGTAATCATCTCAGTGACTGTTTACAACATAAGTCAGAAGAGGCCTGCATGCTGGTGGTGCTCCACCTGAGCCTCCTGTAAAGTCAGTGACCAAATAACAACACTTGAACCTCTTTTCAATTTCTTTATTGATTAAGGTATTGCATATGTGTCCTCATCCCTCCATTAACTCCCCAACATCCCCCTCACTCATGTCCTCACTTAGCTAGTGTTCCTGTCCATTGGTTAGGCTTATATTCATGCATACAAGTCCTTTGGTTGATCTCTCTTTCTTTCCCCCACCCTCCCCTATCTTCCCTCTGAGGTTTGGCAGTCTGATTGATGCTTCTCTGTCTCTGGATCTGTCCCTGTTCATCAGTTTATGTTGTTCATTATATTCCACAAATGAGTGAGATCATGTGGTATTTATCTTTCTCTGACTGGCTTATTTAACTTAGCAAAATGCTCTCCAGTTCTATACATGCTGTTGCAAATGGTAAGAACTCCTTCTTTTTTACTGCAGTGTAGTATTCCATTGTGTAGATGTACCACCGTTTTTTAATCCACTTATCTGCTGATGGGTACTTAGGCTGTTTCCAAATCTTAGCTATAGTGAATTGTGGTGCTATGAACATAGGGATGCATATATCCTTTCGATTGGTGTTTCTAATTTCTTGGGATATATTCCTAGAAGTGGGATCACTGGGTCAAATGGGAGTTCCATTTTTAGTTTTCTGAGGAAACTCCATACTGTTCACCACAGTGGCTGCACCAGTCTGCATTCCTACCAGCAGTGCAAAAGAGTACCTTTTTCTCAGCATCCTCACCAACACTTGTGGTGTGTTGATTTGTTGATGATAGCCATTCTGATAGGTGTGATATGGTTTCACATTGTTGTTTTGATTTGCATCTCTTGGATAATTAGTGACTTTGAGGATGTTTTCATATGTCTCTTGGTCTTCCTTCTGTCCTCCTTTGAAAAGTGTCTATATAGGTCCTTTACCCATTTTTTGTTTGGATTGTTTATCTTCATTTGTTAAGTTGTATGAGTTCCCTGTAAATGTTAGAGATTAAACCCTTATCGGTGATGACATTGGCAAATATGTTCTCCCATGCAGTGGGCTTTCTTGTTGTTTTGTTGATGGTTTCTTTTGCTGTGCAAAAGCTTTTTATTTTGATATAGTCTCATTAGTTTATTTTCTCTTTAGTTTCCATTGCCCGAGGAGCAGTAACAGTGAAGAAGTTCCTTCAGCATGTCTGAGATTTTGCTGCCTGTGGATTCCTCTAGTATTTTTATGGTTTCCCATCTAATGTTTAAGTACTTTATCCATTTTGAGTTTATTTTTGTGTATGGTGTAAGTTTGGTGGTCTAGTTTCATTTTTTTGCATGTATCTGTCCAATTTTCCCAACACCATTTATTGAAGAGACTGTCTTGACTTCATTGTATGTTCATGCCTCCTTTGCAAATATTAATTGGGCATAGTGGTTTGGGTCGACTTCTGGTGCTGGAAACTGATCATTGTCTCACTAATAGAAAGATGTGGACAGGAAACCCAGAAGGCTGGTCAACAACCTTAATTGCTCTAATCACTCACTGCTTAGTTGAAACATTGATAGCTGAAGCAGCCTCCACCTCTGTTTGTCTATGTAAATTTATTTTATTGGAGTTTCCTGCCTAAAGGCTATAGGTGTATCCCAAAGTCTCAATAAAATGGATAGCAAGGCCAGAGCAGTGTGTAGTCCTCCAGCTAGAGGTGGGCTCCTGTCTGGCCCCCAATATTCCCAAATTAATACTTTTTTAATATGCTTTCATTTGCGTGCGGCCTTCTCCAGAACCCGAACCCTGAACCAAAACCCTGAACGCTGTGGGATGTAAAAGGGGTTCCCACTTTCTGGGTTCTCGATTCTATTCCTTTGATCTATATGTCTGTACTTGTGCCAGTACCAGGCTGTTTTAAGAACAGTGGCTTTGTAATACAGCTTGATATCTAGTATTGGGATCCCACTTAATTTGTTCTTCTTTCTCAGAATTGCTGCAGCTATTTTTTTTTATTATTATTCCAGATGAATTTTTTGAAAGATCGTTGTAAGTCTGTGAAATATGCTGCTGGTATTTTAATGGGGATTATATTGAATATGTAGATTGCTTTGGGTAGTATGGACATTTTGATGATATTGATTCTACCAATCCATGAACACAGTATGTTCTTCCATCTGTTGATGTCTTCCTCTATCTCTTTTTTCTGTGTCCTGTAGTTTTTCACATATAGATCTTTTACCTCCTTAGTTAAGTTTATTACTAGGTATCTTTTTTTTTTTTTTGGCGTGATGGTAAATGGAATTGCTTTTTAATCTCTCTTTCTATAAGTTCACTATTTGTGTAAAGAAATGCCATAGATTTCTTGACATTAATTTTTTATCCTGCTACATTGCCAAATTCATTCAGTAAGCCTAAGAGTTTTTGATGGGGTCTTTAGGGTTTTCTATGTACAATATCATGTCATCTGTGATTAAGGACAATTTTACTTCTTCTTTTCCATTTTGAATGCCTTTTATTTCTTCTTCTTGTATAATTGCAATGGCTAGTACTTCCAGTACTATGTTGAACAGGAGTGGTGAGAGTAGGCATCCCTGTCTTGTTCCTGCTCTTAGGGAAAATGGTTTTAGTTTTTTTCCATTTTGTTGGCTGTGGGCTTTTCATATATGGCTTTTATTACGTTGATTATGTGATTTTTATGTCTCAATTTGTTTATGTGATGTATCATGTTTATTGACTTGCAGATATTGTACCATCCTTGCATCCCCGGATAAATCCTCCTTGGTCATGGTGTATGATCTTTCTGATGAATTGCTGAATCTGATTTGCTAGAATTTTGTTGAGGATTTTGGCATCCATGTTCATGAGGGATATTGGCCTATATTTCTCTTTCATTATGTGGTCTTTAGCTGGTTTTGGTATTAGGGTGATGCTGTCTTCATAGAAGTAGTTTGGAAGTGCTCCTTTCCCTTGAATTTTTTGGAATAGTCTAAGGAGCATAGGTTTTAGTTCTTCCTTCAAGGTTTGGTATAACTCCCTTAGTAGCCATCTGGTCCCGGGTTGTTTTTTTTTTGCTGGGAGCTTTTTAATGACTGCTTCAATTTCTTCCATAGTTATTGGCCTATTGAGATGTTTAGAATCTTCTTGATTGAGTTTTGGAAGGTTGTATTTTTCTAGGAATATGTCCATTTCCTCCAGGTTGTCCAGTTTGTTGAAATAGAGTTGTTCATATTATTTTTTAACAATCCTTTGTATTTCGGTGGGGTTTGTTGTTATTTCTCCCCTTTCATTTCTGATTTTGTTTATTAGGGTCCTCTCTCTTTGCTTCTTGGTGAGCCTGGCTAGAGGTTCATCAACCTCATTTATCCTTTCAAAGAACCATCTCTTGGTTTCATTGATCTTTTGTATTTTTTTTGTCTCTATGTCATTTATTTCTGCTCAGAACTTTATTATCTCCTTCTGTCTGCTCACTCTGGGCTTTTCTTGTTGCTCTCTTTCTAATTCTTTGAGTTGTAGAGTTAGATGGTTTAATACCTTTTTTTTGTTTTTGAGGTAGGCCTGTTAAGCTATAAACTTCCCTCTCAGGACTGCTTTCATTGTGTCCTAGAAATTTTGGATTGTTGTGCTTTTGTTTTCAATAGTTTCCAGGATATTTTTAATTTCTTCTTTGATCTCATTGGTAAGCCAGTCATTATTTAACAATATCCTATTCAGCTTCCAAGTGTTTGAGATTTTTGAATTGTTTTTATTGTAATTTATTTCTAATTTTATGGCATTGTGGTCTGAGAAGATGCTTGGTATGATTTCGATCTTCTTGAATTTGGAAACTTTGCTTGTGACCCAATATGTGGTCTATTTTTGAAAATGTCCCATGGGCACTTGGAAGAATGTATATTCTGTGGCTTTAGGGTGAAATGTTCTGAAGATGTCAGTTAAGTCTATCTGATCTAGTGAGTCATTTAGGATTGATGTTTCTCATTGCTTGGTATATATCTCTAGTAGGTCGAATACTGGATCAGATGGGAATTCCCTTCATAATTTTTCTGAGGAAACTCCATACTGTTTTCCACAGTGTTTGCACCAGTCTGCATTCCCACCAACAGTGCAAGAGGATTCCTTTGTCTCCACATATTCACCAGCACTTGTTGTTTATTGATTTGTTGATGGTAACCATTCTGACAGCTGTGAGATGGTATCTCATTTTCATTTTGATTTACATGTCTTCAGAGATTAGTGACTTTGAGCATGATTTAATATGTCTCTTGGCCTTCTATATGTCCACTTTAGAAAAGAGTCTACTCAAGTTCTATGCCCATTTTTTATTGGATTGTTTTTCATCCTTTTATTAGATGGGTGAGTTCCCTATAAATTTTGGAGATTAGGCGTTACCGGATATAACATTGGCAAATACTTTCTCCCATGCAGTAAGCTTTCCTGTTTTTTGTTTGTTTGTTTTTTTTATTTTGATGTAGCCCCATGTGTTTATTTCCTCCTTAGTTTCCATTGCCATAGGAGTTGCATCAGTAAAGAACTTCTATGAAATATGTCTGATATTTTGCTGCTTTTAGATGCTTCTAAGATTTTTATGGTTTCCATTTTATGTTTAAGGTCTTTTTTCTTTTTGAATTTATTTTCCTGTATGGTTTAAGTTGGTGGTCTAGTTTCATTATTTTGCATGTATCTGTCCAATTTCTCCAACACCATTTATTGAAGGGACAGTCTTGACTCAACTTTATGCTCTTGCCATCTTTGTCAAATATTAATTGAGCATAATGGCTTGGGTGTATTTTGGATTCTCAGTTCTGTTCAATTAGTATATATGTCTGTTCTTGCACCAGTACCAGCCAGCTTAAGAACAATGGCTTTGTAATATAGCTTGATAGCTGGTATTGTGATCCGCCAACTTTGTTCTTCTTTCTCATAATGTGGGTATTCTGGGTCTTTTTTAATTTCATACTAGAGACCTGGTGCATGAAATTTATGCACAGGCCGGGGGAGTACCTCCTCAGCCAAGGCTGCATCCTCTCTAATCCGGGACCCTTCGGGGGGATCAGACCTAAACCGGCAGTCAGACAACCCTAACATAATCTGGGACCTCTGGTTCCTAACTGCTCACCTGCCTGCCTGCCTGATTGTCCCTAACTGACCCCCTTCCTGCCTGATCAACCCTAACCTCCTCTGCCTGCCAGGCTGATCACCCCTAACTGTCTACCCTGCTGGCCTGGTTGCCCCTAACTGCCCCTGCCTCCGCTTTCCTGGTCGCCCCCAATTGCCCACCACCACAGGCCTGGCCACCCCTTACTGCTCCCCCAGCCATCCGGGTCACCCCCAAAAGCCCCCCTCTACTTATCTAGACACCCCTCAGTACTGCACCTGTTGGCCTAGTCGCTCGCTACTGCCCCCCCATAACTGGTCTGATTGCCCCCCACAGCCTGCTGTTCAGTTGTTGGTCATCCCTCATTATCCCCCCTGCTGGCCTGATCACTCCTTGCAGCCTGCTGTTCAGTCGTTTGGTCGTCCCTCACTAACACTCCCGCTGGCCTGGTCGCCCCTTGCAGTCTGCTGTTCAGTAGTCTGTCTGTTTGTTTCGGTTGTTGTGGCCCTTGGCTTTTTATATATTAGGATTAATTTTTGGAGACTTTGTTCTATGTCTGTGAAATATGCCTTTAGTATTTTAATGGGCATTGCTGTAAATCTGTTGAGTACTTTGGATAATATGGCAATTTTAGTGATGTTGATTCTACCAATACATGAACATGGTATATTCTTCCATTTGTTTGTCTTCCTCTCTCTTTTTTCAATGTCCTGTAGTTATCCAAGTATAGGTCTTTTACCTCTTTAGTTACATTTATTCCTAGGTATCATAATTTCTTTGTTGCAATGGTAAATGGGATTATTGTATGTTTGTTCTTTGTTTGTTTAATTTCTCTTTTTGTGAGTTCATTATTGGTGTATCAAAATCCATAGAATTCTGGGTGTTAATTTTGCATCCTGCTATTTTGCCAAATTCATTTATTAAGTCTAGTAGTTTTTTATGGAGTCTTTAGGGATTTCTATGTACAATATCATGTCATCCTTGAATAATGACAGTTTTACTTTTTATCCATTTGGAATGACACTTATTACTTATTTTTGTCTTATTGCTGTGGCTACCACTTCCAGTACTGTTTCAAGAAGTGGTGAGAGTGGACATTCGTGCTTTGTTCCTGTTCTTAGGGGAGATGGTTTCTGTTTTTGCCCATTGAGTATGGTGTTGGCTGTAGGTTTGTCATATAAGGTTTTTATTATGTAGAGGTGTGATACCTTTATTCCTAGTTTGCTCAGAATTTTTACCAAAAAATGTGTGTTGGGTTTTGTCAAATGCTTTTTCTGAATCAATTAATGTGACTGTGTGATTTTTTATATCTCAAATTGTTTATGTGATGCATCACTTTAATTGACTTGGGGATCTTGTACCATCCTTGTATCCCTGGAATAAATCCAATTGGTCATGGTGTATTATCTTTCTAATGTAAGGCTGGTTCAGATTTGCTAGAATTTTGTTGAGGATTTTAGCATGTATGTTCATGAGAGATATATTGGCTTGTAATCCTCTTTCTTTTAGTGTCTTTATCTGCTTTTGGGATTATGGTAATGCTGGATTCATAGAAAGTGCTTTGAAGTGTTCCTTCCTCTTGAATTTCTTTGAAACAGTCTGAGGAGGATAGGTTTCAGTTTTTCTTTGAATGTTTAGTAAAACTCCTCTGTGAAGCTGTCTAGCCCAGGGTTTGCTTTTATTTTTTATTTTTTATTTTTTCTGGAAGGTTTTCAATAACTGTTTCAATATCTTCCATATTTAGTGGCCTATTCAGATTCCTTTTATTCTTCCTGATTGAGTGTTGGAAGGTTGTATTTTTTTAGGAATATATCCATTTGTTCTAGGTTGACCAGTTTGTTGAAATAGAGTTGTTCATACTATGTTTTTATAACCCTTTTTTATTTCTGTGGAGTCTTTTGTTATTTTGCCTCTTTCATTTCTGATTTTGTTTATTTGGGTCCTCTCTCTTTGCTTCTTGGTGAGCCTCAATAACAGTTCATCAATCTTGTTTATCCTTTCAAAGAGCCAGCTCTTGGTTGTATTTATAAGTAGTAGTGATGCTTTTTCTCTTCTTTACTGTTTTGTTTGTTTGTTTGGTTGTTTCTTTTTTGTCTCCATGTGATTTATTCATGCTGTGATCTTTTCTATTTCCTTCCTTCTGTTCATTCTGGGATTTCTTGTTGTTCTCTTTCTAATCCTTTAAGTTGTAGAGTTAGATAATTTACTACCACTTATTCTTGTTTTTTGAGGTAGGCTGTGAACTTCCCTCTCAGGACTACTTTCAGTGCATCACATTGGTTTTGGATTGTTGTGTTTTGATTGTTATTTGATTCTAGGGTGTTTTCAATCTCTTCTTTGATCTCTTTGATAACACAAACATTGTTTAATAACATACTGTTTAGCCTGCAAATATTTGAATTTTTGTTATTTTTATTGTAGTTTATATCTAATATGCCATTGTGATCTGAGAAGATGCTTGCTATGAATTCCATCTTGTTGAATTTGAAGAGACTTTATTTCTGTCTCAAGTGGTCTATCTTTGAAAATGTCCCATGTGCACTTAAGTGGAATGTACATTCTGTAGCTTTGTTATGAAGTTGTTGATTATGAAGGTGTTGATTAAGTCTATTTGACCTAGTGAGTTGTTTAGGATTGCTGATTTTCTTTTTTCTAGAGGATTTATCCAGTGATATCAATGGGGTATTAAAGTCCCCTACTATGATTTTATTGCTGTTGATCTCTCCCTTGATATTTTCCAGAAGTGTTTTTTTGTTTGTTTTTTACGTATTTGGTGCTCCTGCATTGGGTGCATATATGTTTATCAGAGTTATATTATCTTGTAGTCTTGATCCCTTTAGTAATATGAAGTGGCCTTCCTTATCGCTTTTTATGGCCTTAAATTTAAGGTTTATTTTGTGTGATATAAGTATTGCTACCCTAGCTTTTTTATTTTTTTCATTTCCCTTTTCTTGAAAAATACGTTTCCATCTTCCCACTTTCAGTCTTTCTGAGTACCTGATAGCATCATGCGTTTCTTCTAAACAACATATATGTGCGCCATAATTTCTTATCATTTCAGCCACTCTATGTCTTCTTAATGGAGCATTTAGTCCATTTATGGTTAATATTATTATTGGTAGGGACGTGTTTGTAGCCATTTTTGTTCTCTATGCCTTCCTCGCCATCTATTTCTGCTTTTATGACAAGCCCTTTAGCATTCCTTGCATTATTGTCTTCTTAGTGATAAACTCCCTTAGCCCTTTTTTGTTTATTTGTTAGTTTTGTCTGTGAAGTTCCTGAAATCCCCTTCTATTTTAATTGATAACTTTGCTGGACAGAGTGATCTTGGATTCAGTCCCTTCTTTTGCACCACTTTGCATATTTCCTCCCATTCCCTTCTAGCCTGATGTGTTTCTGTTGAGAAATCATTTGATAATCTCCTGAGTGTTACTTTGTAGGTAACTCTTTTCAGCCTTAAGATTCTATGTAGTTAACATTTGCCATTATAATGACAGCATGTCTTGGTATAGGTGTTTTTGAATTATCTTGTTTGGGACTCTCTGTGCTTGTGTGAATGTTTTCTTTCCCAGATTATGGAAGTTTTCTGTCATTATTTCTTCTTTTTTTAAAATATAACTTATTGATTTTTTTAAAGAGAGGAAGGGAGAGGGAGAGAGAGTGTGAAATATTGATGAGAGAGAAACATCAATCAGCTGCCTGCTGCATACTTCCTGCCGGGGATGTGCCTGCAACCAAGGGAGATTCCCTTGACCATATTCGAACCTGGGACCCTGCAGTCCGCAGGCTGTCCCTCCAACCACTGAGCCAAACAAGTGTTAGGGTTCGTCATTATTTCTTCTAATAGGTTTCCTAGTTTGTGTTCCTCTTCTTGTCCTTCTGACACCTCCATTATATGTAAGTTACTTCCTTTCATGTTGCCTCAAAGCTTCCTAGGATCACCTCCTGATTTCTAATTTTTTTCTCAAGTTTTTATTCAGATTGTGTTGTTCAGGATGTGTTTGTCTGCCCTGTTTTCTAACTCACCAATTTGGTCCTCTGTTCTTCTAGGCTACTGTTGAAAACTTCCATCATGTTATTTATTTATTTATTTATTTATTTATTTATTTATTTATTTATTTATTTATTTTTTAGTTGTAGCTGTTATAATTTTTGACTTCCCCTTTGTTCTTACATAAGTTGTGGATTTCTAAATCATCCCATATGACCCTTATTCTGAATTCCTCTTGTGACATACTGCATGTCTCGGTTTCATTTATTTCCTCTTTAGCCAATTTCTTTTTTCTTTACTTTGTGTGTTGTTTCTTTTTATTCCCATTTTTGCTGTCACTGGAGAGCCCAGGTCCAGAATTTTGTGGCCTGTGGCCATGGAGTTTTGTCGGTGGGACATTCATGCACTCCAAGACTCACAGGAGGTAGCCAGTGGGCAGCTGGAGTCCTGGTGTCTGAGGGTCTGCAGCCATGATAGCAGGTTTTTGGCCGGAGTTGCTCTAGGTACCTGGGTAAGGTCTGAGGGCCATATGGGTGGTGGTGAGGCTGGCTCCTAGTCACAGCAGCTCTCCCCTTCAAGATGGGTTACTTTCTTAGGAACACATTTGACTGAAAATGGCTTAGTAAGGTAAAAATACCAAAAATAGTGCAAGAGTCCTATTGAAAAATAGAATGGATAAACAGATCAGAAATATGTACATACAGAAATATGTACATACAGTCATACTGGGAATTTTTATTTCTGTCATTTTAACTGAAGAAATAGTAAAAGTAAGAAAGACTGGGAATTAAGTGCCTAATCATTTTGAATGAATGATTGAATTATTTGTTTAAAAAACAAAACAGTTTAGGTAAGCTGGGTGCACTGAAAAAATGAAATAAAAGTTGGCAACACATAAATGAAGTAACATACACATTCTAAAAAGGAATCCATGTTGTCCAGTTAGTGTTGCACAATGGTTGAGCATTGAGCCATGAACCAAGATGTCCCCTCTTCCATTGCCAGGGAGGACATATGCCAGGGGAGCAGGCTGTATCACCAGTATGGAACATTTCAGGAGGCAACTGATCAGAAGGTTTCTCTATCATCGATGTTTCAATCTCTCTATCCCTCCCCTTTCCTCTCTCTCCAGAAAACAAATAAAAAGCCTATTATAAAACTAGATAGAAGTTTCTATGATTTCTCCTGGAATATGAGATATTTTAGTCCTTATTACTAGAGGCCTTCGGAGGACTTTTATTAACCAACATATATGGTTAATAAAATCTGTGTTGCATGCCTTACTGGGAGGTTGTTAGTAATGACATTTTTCATAAACTTACCATGAAAAAATAACTCTGTCATTTTTTAAGAAAATGCTTATGTCGAGAAGAATTTGAGGTAGAACTTGATTTTAGTTGCAGTAATTTGTAGGTTTCAAGCAGTTGTTCATTTGTTCAGTTTAAATGTTTTGTAGTATTGATATTATTTGTATACTCATTTTAGTCTGTGGATGGAAAAAACAAAGTAGACTATGCCAAGAAACCATCTTTTCAAAGTTGGAGTGGACTTCCATCAAGAAACAGAAATGATGTAAGAAGTCTGAGAGGTGGAAGAGGAGGAAGTAGAGAAGCAAAAGGACGTCCCTCAGGTGCAGAACACTTAGGTAATGTTTCAAAATATAGGAATTGAAGGAGACTTGACTCAGTCAGGTGAACACATAATCCAATATGCAGATGAAATATGATAGAGTTATATACATGAAGCCTATATAATCATATTAAGCAATGTAACTTCTATACTATATAATAGAAGCCTGATATGCTGTCTGGTCATCCAGTTAGCCGTTCAAACAATCAAAGTTTAATACACTAATCACATGCTAAGGCATCTCAATTGCTCATTATGACATGCACTGACCGCCAGGGAGCAGACAGTCGACCCATAGACCAGTCGCTATGACATGCACTGACCACCACGGGGCAGACGCTCCAACTGGTAGTTTAGCTTGCTTCTGGGGTCTGGCTGATTGGGACTGAGCAAGATGGGCCGGACAAGACCTGGAACCCTCCTGCCATCCCTCCCTGGCTGGCCAACCTCCCACTTCTCACCGCAGCCCTGATCTTACACCGGTGGGTCCTTTGGCCTGGCCTGTGCCCCCTAGTGATCTGGGAACCATCGGGGGATGTCAGAGAGCCAGTTTGGGCCCGATCCAGCAAGCCAGGTTCGAGGGACCTCACTGGTGCATGGATGTGTGCACCGGGCCTATAGTAAATTCAATAAATAAGGAAAGGTGGAGAAACTCAGTAACACATATTTTTAATTTAAAAATATAAATATGAAACCATTATTTGTGTGAAAACAGTAACATTGAATGAAGAGATACACCTCAAATTTCATTCATATCTTTCAAAGCAAATGATATCTTAGCATTCTTTAGATTGAGAATGGATGCTGATGATCAATTCCTCCCACTAGAAGTATCAGAGTGTGACTGGCTGTTGCGGGTCAGTAGACTTATGATCCAAGAGGATGTAGTTCACTTGTCAGTTGGGGCAGGCTCCTGAGTTTAAGCCATGACACAGGGTTGGGGGGATATACAAGAGACAGCCAACCAATGATTTTCTCTCATTATTGAGGTTTCTATCCATCTCTCTTTCTCCCTTCCTCTCTGAAATTAATAAGAAATGTACTTAAGAAATGGAAATATATGCTTCCAAGCTGATGGGCCCAAACTAGAAGAGGGGAAGGAAGAAGAACATAAAGTAAGACAATAAAAAGAAAGAAGGGCCAGGTGCTGTGTGTGGCAAGCTAGGAAGCTGCTTACATCCAGCAGAGGGCAGCAAGCACATGAGTGGCTGGCACTGAATGAGAGGCAGTAGAAGGAGAAAAAGCAGGACCAAATCCCTCACCTTCTGGGAGACTAGAATCACAAATGCAGCCCTGCCACTGGGCCTGGGTGTGTGGTCTTCTCCCCTGGTGTTCCACTAGCAGGCTACTCAGTGAGCCAAATGAGACAGCCCTGGGCCAGAATGCAGTGGCATGTGGGCAGAGAGCCTGTTCCTTGCTGGGCAGCTGACTGTCCATTGATTATGGGATCCAACCGCACAGTATGACATCTCCATTTCACTGGGTTGTATTGGCCCTCAGGGTGGCCCTCCATACACCCAACGCCCCAGAGTGACCTTCACCTGTGTCCACCTAAGTGCTCTTCCGGATTGCTTGGGGTTGGCCACTATTTAGACCCAAAACCCAGGGGCAGTCACTGGCTCACAGTTGGTTTACCACCTCCTTGATGGATGGGAAGGAGGGTCATGTGGGGAGAGTCTTCTCACATTATGACCTAGCCTCCACAAAGGGTTTCATATTCTTAGTACGAGACACAGATACTAAGCAAAGGTTTACGCCAGGTTAATATTGTGCTGAAAGGAATGTAACTGTTTTTACTGGCTACAAGTATTGGACTGCAAGCAGGGACTGGATCCAGGGGGATGACAGGTGTGGATTTGTGAGTTCAGGCCTCTGACTAGGTGGGAGGATGATGTCCCTTTCCATACTGGGGTCTGACTTTTGCATAGGGAAGCTCTACCATGGAGTAGTCAAAGGCCAGTGACATACGCTCCCAGTGGGGAGGAGTGTTTGA
The DNA here is from genome assembly GCF_951640355.1 of Cnephaeus nilssonii. NCBI lineage: Eukaryota > Metazoa > Chordata > Mammalia > Chiroptera > Vespertilionidae > Cnephaeus > Cnephaeus nilssonii. Next base: position 6,851,160 of record NC_137096.1, on the reverse strand, counting down.
GTCCATGGCCGCTAGGAAGTTGTAGTTCTGTGGTGATCATGGGAAGCCACTTGTTCCAGTCCCTGTGGATGCACCTTCTGTGGGCTTAACCACTGAACAGTAACAGAGGTAAGGGAGGAGGTACTAGTGCCCCAGAAAGAACCACCAAACCGGAATGGATAAATGGTGATGTGATCTACTGGAGCCAACCTCACCCAGCCTAGTGTCTGTGCATCACAGATGCTCATGCACTCTTATTTAACCAGTAACTGCAGATGGGAGAATCGGGTTAACATGTCATAGAGGACACCAGATGGTTCACATTCAGTTCTCTTTATTACTGACATTTATTAACAACCATTCAAGCAAAGGTAATTCCGCATCTACCTCCCAAGCCAGAATCCCTCCCCCCTAGAGATTCAGGTGCATATCTCTAACTCCTTAGGACCCATCTCCCCAAAGAAACCATCTGTCCCCCTGTCAGAATTTCCCCCTCACTGAGTCTGCAACTGGCTACTGGGTTTCTTTAACCCTTTGCACTCACTTGGTTTTTTCTCAATTCCTTTATTCTACTTGGGATTTAATTTTTTATTTTTTTTCTTTCCAATTTTTTTTATTAAGGTATTAAATGTTTACATATCTTACCATTGCCTCCCCACCCCACTCCCATATATGCCCTCACCCCCCAGAGTTTTTAAATACCCCAGATTTTACAAAGCAAGGCAGTAGAATAAAAAACTGAGTTTCTTTTCATACAAACTTATTTATTTGGATTTTTATATTTCAAATTATCAATACATTCAAAGAGTAATTTTAATCTCTAAAATTTTTCATGGTGTGATATTTTTTGAAATATTCATTCACATGAAGACCTGGTTTACATTCACATGTTTCACAAATATAAATCGTCTCTCTTCTTCCTTCTTTGATTTTTCTGTTAGAACAAACAACACAATCTTTGTGTTTTTTGTTAAGGTGAGGTGTGATTATATGGAGCTTTCCATCTAAATGTTGCTCTAAGTTAGTGGATAATAATCTACCCCTGGAAGTTAGTGTACCATCTCTGAATTCTCCAACAAGATCTTGTACTAGTTTCCTAATAAATTTCACATGCGTTATCGGTTTTTCATTTTTTATTTTTTGGCATCAGTTGAGACGGCATTTACATTTTACTTGTCCTTTCATGCTAATGAAAACAAGAAAAGATACTGGAAAAATAGACAAAAATTCCCCTTCCCCCCACGGTGAAACTACTTGTCGAGTGTGTCTCGACCTACGAGCTGCTACTGAAGCTAACCGTGTCGAGTCACAATCGACATCCGAGTGCAAAAGGTTAAGATACACTTATGTCTGGGCTTCAGTGTCCAAGAGCCCAAAGTAAAGCCTATGAGATGTGCACACAGCTAGACAGACATGTATCGGGGTCACAGAATGGGGTTTGGGTTATAGAAGGTTCTACAGTCACAGTGAGGACAGGGGTAAGCACAGTACCAGACCATACCGGGCCGCCCCAACTCCTGGAGCATATGCTTCAGCTCGGCATGCACCTGAGCAAGTCGACCCAGGTGGATGGTGCTGCTCCTTTCCTTGTAACTCTCCAGGGGGTCGTGGTACAGCACACAATTCAGCTTGCTCAACCTGATGGTGTGGTGAAGCAGGTCCTCCAGGATGGTCATGGAGATGGCATTTTCACTGAAGCTTAGGGTCATGAGCTGAGAGCAGTGGCTCAGGGCAGGCAGGAGGTCCATGAACTTGGGCTCCATGATCCCACACTCATCCAGGTCCAGGTTCTGCAGGGTGGGGGTGCCTTTCTCTTAGAGAAATAGGAGGGGCCCAGAACTGATGTTGGTCAGGTTGAGCCTCCTTAAATTCAGAACTTTCAGCTGGCTGATGTTCAGGTGATGGTAGAGATGTCTCAAGTCACTTTCTAAAAGCAGACACTTAGTGATGGACAGAGTCTCCAAAGGGGTCTTCAGGCAGTTGGGAGACATAGAGCAGTTAGGTGAGGGGGATGGACCTGGGGGGCAGAGCATGGTGAGGATGACCAGGCCTTAAGGTAAAGCCCATTTCACCAAAGCCTAATGTTTTCCAGATAATGATCAACCCCGGATGTTGCACAGTGAAAAGAGTCATTCAAGTCAGTGCAAATTTGAGTGAAATCCTATCTCCATCCCTTATCTGCTCTGAGATGGATTCAACTGGATGAAACCTCACATACTCCATTTGTTCATCTGTTATGTGGGTTAGAGAGCACATCATACACCCCACCCTCATACATACAGGTGTTGTGAGCATGAATGATGGGAGGTAAAGTTGGGGGGAGCTCAGAAAGAAGCCTAACCCAATGTCTCAAGCAGGAAGCAACCAGTGCACTTTAGTATTGGAGACATGACCCGAAATGCCTTCAATTTGGGCTCCCTTCCATCCACAGCCTGGAATCCTATCTCCCTCATCTCTTAGCCCATGAAGCTACTGGCATAATTGCAAAAATGGCTAATCTGGACAAGGTTGAGCAACATCCAGCGGGGGCTGCTACCAAGCAAGAACTTAGATCACTGCATCGTCTACAAACTACCTATCCCTTTTCATGATTCTTCCCTCCAGAATCCTGCATTTAGCAGGCATTCCCTTAGCAGGAACCTTTGGCAATCCTTGGCAGACAGGTGATTCGAGGCAGGTTTGGATTGAAAGGCTGCCATCACCAAATCGCTAAGTGGGGACCTTAACCCCTGAAACCTCACCCCTGATGGGCTTTCCTCTCTTCACTGCCATCCTCACGTGGTTCTATTGCATAATATTCCTTTAGACACTTCTTAGAAGTATTCCCATGCTACCATCACTGGCCCGAAACCCCCATTACTTCCATTCCTAGCAAGGAGTCTCTTCAATAGCATCTTTCTTAGTTCATACATCCTACCTTAATCAACAAGCAAAGGGACAGAGCAGTGAACAAGACATTGACTGTGTGGATCTTCTAGTGTCTCAAGATCTCTAGCACTGATGACGGACAGCACATAGGAGGTCCCATCACTGTGGACTGAAATGAGAAGTGGCTCGCGCTGGTCTGCAGAGAAACCTCACCAACCTCACCTGAGGTTCTGGTCTAGGTGGCCTTTGAGGAAGGAGACATCATCCAAATAGAGCTCCTAGAGGCAGAACAGGCTGAGGAACTGAGAGGTGACCAGTTTAACACACTTCTCCTCCTGCTCCAAGGTGGTGTGAGAAGACGTAAAGACGTGGGAGAGGAGGAACTGACGCAGATTGACCATCTGGCCAAGGTAAGGAGCAAACTTCCTCAGAGTGTACAGCTTCCAGGTATAATTTACCTGCAAATCCTGGACAGAGTCGAGCTACACCATATCCAGGATGTAAATGTTTACCTTCTACATGGCAAAAACCTTCAGCTTCTTACAACAAAGGTGCAGCAAACCTCTCCTTTCGCTGACTTTCTTAATAAGGTAGCTGAGGTATTCATCAAGGACACCTTTCTTAAGGCGAAGGTATACTAACACCCCCATGGGGGCCAAGGCTGGATTTGGCGCCGCCCTTAAGCGGTCCACCTTCCCCCTCTTCCTCGTGGGGCATCAGGCTCCACACATCAGCTCTGGTTCCAGACTACACGATCCAGAAATCCTGATGAGCTCCCCTCTGTAAATTGAGCATCTGCATTTTCCATCTTCTGCAGAGAAAATAGGATGTAGCCTGGGGTGAATTAAGATAACAGGGAATGAGACTATGGCCTTCAGTCTAGGAATTTGGGCACCTGAATCAGACACCTGACGGGACTTTTACTCCATACCCCAAAAATCAGCTGCTACTTGCACTACTGGGATCCTTCGTGGTCCCATTTTCTGGTACCTTTAGGTGCCACCAGGAAGGGTGGGCTCATGTCCATTCAGTCACCTTCTGCATCTTCATCAGCCCTATATATGTGAAGCCTGTTCCAGAGTCACCCCAGCAGTGGCTCCAAGGCCTCCCTGAGCTCTCCCTTTGGCCATGCACTCTCCCATATCCCAGATGTAAGTGCTCACATCCCCAGGGCCCAACCAGGCTACTGAATCCCCCTCACCTGAGTCGAGTCTCCTGGGCAAGCAGGGCATGGAGCCCATAGAGCACAGTCTGAAAGATATCATGGTAAGTCTGCTGATCATTCATCAGGGCTTCCAGAGGGAGTCAGGGAAGGGCCAAGCCTGCACCATGGCCTTCAGGACTTTGCTGTGCTTCCAGGCCAAGGCCGCTGTGAACAGAGGTGGGAAGTGCTCCATAGGCAGCCACTCCACAGCAGCGATGGCCAAGGCTTCATTCTTCAGCAGGCTCTGGCATCTCAGTTCCAGAAGTCTGCGTGGAGCCTGGCTGTTCATCCTGATGAAGTGGCTCTTAAAGAGATCCTGGGAAATGGCCGGGAGCAAGGCATCTTCTCAGGATGAGCATGAGCAACCTGATCCTTCTCCCTTCAGAGGAACCAGCTGAAGGCAAAAGGCACTGCTCTGACAACAACTGGAGTGTCCGCATTTTACCCCAATCACGTTTTCTGCTAAGGGGCTGCTGACCTACTCAGCACTGCCTCTCCTAGGCTGCTGGCAGGACAAGCACCTCGCCAGTCACCAAAGAGTGGTGAGATGACCATTGCACCCTTCCCACATCTACCCACTGCCTACCTGAAACTCTGCTGTGCAATGAGTACTGGGAAACCAGATAAATGTTCCCACCTTTATAGGAAAACCTTTGTGATTATCACTGAAGGTCTGAAAGCACCTGGAGTAGGCAGCAGTGCCTGTCCAAGAACCACTCCTTGCTAAGCTGCAACAAATAAAACAGATGGGGAAGATTAAGGAACACCCATACAATGTGTACCTTCTGGCCTTTGGTATGTTTTAAATGAGAAAGAGTAAAAGTAGCATAAAAGTTTCTAAAGTTGGGGGAGCTAGAGGTGAGAAAAATAACCATTAATTGCGAGATGTACATTTTATTGTGTGTCCCTTCTATGAATATTAGAATGAGCACTTAATCCATGACAACAGAGAGCTCACAGGTCACAACTAAGCCTAATCTCAAAAGAGACTGCAAGCCCTGGTCAGTGCTGCTCAGTTGGTTGAGAATCCTCCCTTACAACCAAAGTCACTTTCAGGCTCCATTCCCAACCCTCAATAGGGGGTGGGAGGAGCCTGATGATGGATGTTTCTCACATCAATGTTTCTCTCTCTCTTTCTCCCTTCTTCTCTTTCTATACATCACTTGGCTTTTATTAAAGAACTCCCTTAAAACCTACTGTCAGACACACAGTCTGGCCGATAAAATTACAAAAAGAATTTTGCCAATTTGGCCTACAATAGATTCCTTAGGAATATTCAACTTTCAGATAGCAGGGAAACTTGCCCTGTAAACCTCTATGAATGGCACACATCAAAACAATAATCAAAACGTTTTGGATAATGGCTAATCTGCATCTAAAGGAAAAGGCAAAGTCTGCTCATTTGTAAGGAAAGAAATGCCAATTCTCTGTGGGAACTTGGCCTGCACGTCCTGGAGGACCACCTTAGGCTCCTGACTCACCAGAGTGGACATGGTGCAGGGAGCCCTCTGCTCAGACTTGGGCAGTGACTCTCATGCTCTAGCTTCTGATCCCTCCTGAGCCTCCTCAGAAACCATTATACCCCGTCTGCCCTCACCTTCTTTTGAGGTGCTAGCTAAAATGGAAACTTACAACTGAAAGCTGAACCTTAGTACTAGATCTCCAGGCAGTTAACCTGATTGGGTTTTGCACTCTGCACACCTCCAACTGAATCCTAGGTCCATTCATGAAAGGAAAAGGAAATGAAACCAACATGGAAGTAGACTTGATGGGTTGTTGTTACCTCATCTAAATTCCCTAATGTTATTGTTAACACACCATTAGGCAGACAGGGTATCCTTTCAAGAGAAAAAAGAATACAATGCAACAGTATTGAGTACCAAATAGTCCCTGACACTTGATGTTACCTCAATTGCACATCCGTGCCCATTCAAAGAGGAACAGAGGGACAGTTGGTCTTCCAAATTTTGAGTATCATGCCTTCCCCAAAGGACATAGGGCCAAAATCACATCTAGGGATTGATCAGTAGAAGGGAGGGGCTGCAACTTTGTAATGGGACCAAGGGAATCTCCCAAGACAAGGTGCACACTTGGGAAAATCAAAGGCTCTGACTGGATAATCTTGTGAACTTAAATGGCTGGTGTTTAAGAAGAAAATATGGTGCATCCCTTAAACCCAAGCTGGTGGGGAGTATAGGCAGGAGGTTCAATCACTCTCCCTCTGTGGAAGTAAAGGGCATTTACTCCAGAAGAACAAGATGAGCTAAGCAAACTGGCTTGAGAAAATTAAATGTAAAAATGTGGGCTGTGCAGAGGCCAGAGGAGAGGTGTGGCAGCAGAACCTGAGAAGTTACTTATCCAATTCTGAAAGCCATTGAGGGGCCAGAGTCCTGGGCTCTTTGGAATCTTGGAAGCACAGAGAAAAATACACGTGGGACAAAACACCTATGTATCCTTATCAAGGAGCTACTCCCAGAGGGCATTTTCTTTGGTTCAGGCCTCCTCTTTAACATCCCAACCTTCCACAGGCAGCATATTAGGCCCAGACAAGTTCCAGGGTCCTGGCCCTAAACATGACTGCCAAAGTCTGTATGGATAACTAATGTTTGCTCACCCCAAGGGAACAAACAATGCAAACTGGCTTTATAAAGCTCCATCTGGGCCTAAAATTCTCACTCAGATTGTGAGGGAAGATTGTCCTCTCTCAGGATTAAGCACAGTGCTCACATACACCTTCCCCTTCAAAAGTTTTCAAGCTGTATTTGTATTTGACATGTAAGCTTCTGCCAAATTTTTGGGATATCCCATGCTGCACTGAGTCACACATTGGATCGTTTGAAATTGAGAGAGGCAGACACACAAACACACACACACACACACACAGAGAGAGAGAGAGAGAGAGAGAGAGAGAGAGAGAGAGAGAGAGAGAGAACTTTTCTGCAGGCTCTTTTCTACCCCCTGCAATGTGATGCCCAAACAACTCTCATATTCCAGGGAGAGGGACCATGTGACAGAATACCACAGTGGTGTTCACCAGAAAATTTCAGACTGGTTGATTAGATTTCAGGAAGAGGATCAAACTGTAATGAGTTTAGGAAGTTAATCTAGACTTGTATCCTGGGCTTTCAGCACAAGTGGTGCCACCTAGGGGCTGTATTTCTCTTTAACACAGACATTGCATGGACCAGGCAGAATCTGGAAAAGTGTAGTAGTTCAAGTTCAGGCGGCTTCTATGAGATCCCAGTGCCCAGGAGATACAAGGAGGCAGGAGGGACCACTTAGAATGAGCTGGAAACAAAGTCTCAGCTGAACATGCCTTCTTCCTGAGCAAGAACAACTCCTCTACCACCCACCATGCATAGCCTGCTTTCCCAAGGCATGAGCTGTGGCACTGGAGGCAGGAGCACAACTGCATCAAGGGTAAACTTCCTGCCCAGTATTGGACAGGCCCCACCGACTCCCAGCACCCATACATGAATCTGGGGGATGTTTTTACCACATCCTGGTCACCTGCCACCTGCCCTCATCATGGCCCTCACTTATGAACAGCCCACAGCAGCCTTTGAGCACATGATTCCTAATGGGATCCGAAGACATATGACCTTCTGACCTTTTTTTTTTTTTTTTTTGAGTTGGACGGTGGTCCTTAGAAAGTGCACCCAAGGCTGGGAGCCATCTTTATGCATTCCTGGAATGTCAGTCAACCTCTCATGATCCTGATGCTGGGGACACCCACTGTTGACAGAAATCAGGAGTTCCCCCCAATTCATCTGAGCTGTTTTGGAGAACATGACATGGTACAATGTGCAGAAGGAAAAACAATATCCCAGCTATTTCCTGGATCCAGAGAGGCACTGAGGAGGCTGGAGGATGCCCTTCCTGGGTTCCAGAGCAAGCCCTGCCTCTGTGGACCTTCACAGGCCCTGGGGATCAGTCCCCATGCATGGGCTTTCCCACATTCAGCTCTCTTAAGCCAGCCTTTGAGCAGACATGCATCCACCAAACTGGACATCTCCGATGGAATGGACACATTCCTAGAAAAATACAAGCTTCCAAAACTCAATCAGGGAGATTAAAAAAAATAAATCAATAGGCCGCTAACTACTGATGAAATTGAAAGAGTAATCAAAAAGCTTCCAGCAAACAAAAGCCCTGGACCAGATGGCTTCACAGTGGAGTTTTACCAAACATCCAAGAAGAAATAAAATCAATGCTTCTCAGACTATTCCAAAAAATTCAAGAGAGAGGCATACTTCTAAGGTCTTTCTATAAAGTGAGCATTACCTTAATACCAAAACCACATAAAGACAACACAAAGAAAAAGAATTATAGGCCTATATCCTGGATGAACATAGATGTTAAAATCCACAACACAATTCCAGCAAAACATATCCAGCATTACATCAGAAAGATCATACACCATGAACAAGTGGGATTTATTCCAGGGATGCAAGGCATGTTCAATATCCACAAGTCAAAAAATGTGATACATCACATAAACAAAGTGAGAGACAAAAATCACATAATCATATCAATCGATGCAGAAAAGGCATTTGACAAGGCCCAACACCCTTTCCTAAGAAACACGCCCAGCAAAGTGGGACTAGAAGGATCATAATAACTGCCTTATATGACAAATCCATGGCCAATATCTTACTCAATTCTAATAACTAAAACCATTTCCCTTAAGAACGGGAACAAAACAGGAATGCTGCTTTCACCACTCCTGTTCCACACAGTACTAGAAGAGCTAGCCACAGTGATCAGACAAAAAGAAGAAATAAATTGCACCCAAATTGGAAAAAAAAGTAAGTAAAATTGTCATTATTTGCAGATGACATGATACTGTACAAAGAAAACCCTGAAGACTCCATCAATAATTATTAGACTTAATAAATTAATTTGGCAATGTAGCAGGATACAAAATTAACACCATGAAATCTATGACATTTTTATACAATAGTAAAATTACAGTAGAGAGAATTAAAAAAAAAACATTTACCATTGTATCAAAAAATTAAGACACATAGGAATAAACTTAACTAGGGAGGTAAAAGACCGCTACTCAGAAAACTACAAGATGCTGAAGGAGAGACAGAAGATGGCTGCGGACAGGAAGGCAGACTGCAAGATAGCATGTGAGTGAGAAAACAAAGGGGGAGTGTGTGGTCGCAAGGGGAATGTTTGTTGGTGAGTTGAGGGACAGCTATACTTCAGGAGACTGTGGGGGACTGCTGGACAGGGCTTCCCTGAATGCGCAGCCCCGCTGCTGCTGGGTTCCCTCCCAGAGTGACCTGCTCAGATGCGGAGACCATGCCATCTTGAAGGGAAAAGTGGATGTTATCGGAAGAGTGTAAAGCCCAGGGAATCTACAACTATGGCACCCACCTAACAGCTGCAAACCTGAGAATACAGGTCCCCAATTGGCGCAAGCATGCGGATTCAGAGGAGCTCTACACTCCCTCACAGAAAGGTCAGATTTTGCCTGGGATAAGGTGAGGTTCATTGTCCCAGCAGGAGAGAGAAACTCCTACACAGCGGAAGCTAGAAAACCTGGGAAGTCTGTGCCTAGAAAAATCCGTGGCCCTTGGGGCTGGCATGATCCCTGAATGTGGAAGGGGGTCCTCAGAGCTGCTAACAGAAGGGAACTCTAAAAGGCAAACCATTTTGATCTGGACACAAAAGGACAGCCTAAAAATTTCAAAAGTGTGCCAGCTCCTTAGACCCAAGAGGAAAAAAGACTGCACAGACTTGAGCGCAGCCCTGGAGTTTGCACACTTACTCTGGCTCTTTTTTGTTTTGTTTTGTTTTGTTTTTTTCTCTTTAAGTCCTTGCTTCTGATTACTAAGCTCAATACATAGGTTCACCCAATTGGGGACACCCAAAGAGACTGCAGAGGAAAGATGTTTTTCTGGAACCTGGGGATCAGAGCGGGGAATAACCATCAGAGAAACAGCTCTGGGGCAACCCACTCCCACAAACAAGTATTAAGTGCCACCGGGAAAACAAAATCTAAACACCAGCTAGAGAGAACCTATAGACCCAGAGGTCAATCCAGAAACACTGGCACCAAGGGGTTGAATCACAAATGGACTCTTGTGTAAACACAAATAAAAGAATATAAGAAATAGAGATGTACTGCCTGCTTAAAACTCAGGACTGGCTTACAACATGGAGGAGCAGTGGAACGCAGAGGACTTCATCACTGTCCTCACTAGGAAACAGGCCTGCCAAACAGAACAGTAGAGGAAGTGAATGACCTTCATTACTGCACATTATTTTTTTTCATCTTTTACTTAAGAAACTATTTTTTTTTTCTTTTGACTTCACTTGATTTTTACCTTTTTAATTATTACATTTTTATTTTCCATCAGTATTATAACTACTACTATTTTTCCTTTTTTTTTAAAGTGTCCTTTTATTTTTCTCTTCATTTTACTTTGGGATTAGTGTTCTACATTCTATTTTCATCTTTCCTTTAGCATCATTTTACTCTATCTAACTTTACCTTTATGCCATCACTCTCTTCCTCACTTTTCCCCTGATGCTGTCCTGTTTCTCTTACTCTATTCCTCCTTTTGATTTTCCCTATCACTTCTTTAAATCCCTGTGAAAATTTCACCCTACTTATATTCCAATCCCCTGCTCCAATTCCATACACACCTCTCTCTTCTCTTTCTTCACTAACCAATAATTCTCTCTTTGTTGTTGTTTGCTTGATTCTTGATTATATCAATTTTTATGCTTGTTTGTGAGATTGTTTTGGTTATTCCCTTTTTTTTCTTCTGTTTTGTTTTTGTTTCTTTTTTGTTTCTGTTTTCCCTTGCCACACTTAATATTAGTTCTTGTTTGTAGTGTGCATTCATCTCCAAGTACTTGTTGCTGGCTTTTGTTGGGATTAGTGGCTGTTCTATTCAAGTTTTCTCCCCATATATATAGTTTGTTCCCCTCTTCCTTCTCATTCTCATTGTTTTCTCTGTTACTTTTTTTTATCCTTTTCCCAATTTCATTTTTGCATTCCTTTTATTTTCTCTCCTCTTCTTTCTCTCCTATCCTGCAATTCGCCTTTCCCTGTTTGTCACATTTATTAGGGGTTATTAATATCATGAATACATTTCTGTTCAGTGCCTTGTGAATTGTACCTGGTTGTGTTGTATTTTGTGCCTTTAAATCAATGCAGGAGAGAGTGAACTACATAAACAGACACGTGGAGAAGTGAGATCATTAGGAGCCAAAGAAATAGCCCACATATGAAAGAAAAGCAGGACTCACCAGATAAGGAAGTAAATGATATAGAGGAAAGAAACCTGTCAGAGAAATAATTCAGAGAAATGATCATAAGGTGGCTGAAAAGAATGGAAGACAGATGCCATCTTGAGAAACAGAGCTGCCTGAGACTCGAATCCTGGCTTCTGACACAAACCAGGGCCCTGCAGCCACAGGGGACAGAGAACTGCTATCACAGCTTCTGACCAACAAACAAGAATCCAGACTTCCCGGTAGATTTCCGTGAGTCAAAGAGCCTATCCCCAAAACACTGAACAGCTGCGAGCACCAGAACACCGGTCCCCTATAGGCGCAAACATTCGGATTCAAAGGAACCCTTTACTGAACCACGGAAAGGTCAGATTTCGCCTGAAATAAGGTGTGGTTTCTAGTCCCCGCAGTGGGAGGGAAGCGCGCGAGCCTTGGGACCGGCGGGAACCGGGAGGTCTGTGCCTGGAGGAATCGGCGGCAGTTGGAGCTGCCGTGACCCGTGAATGTGGAGGGGGGTGCTCTGAGCTGCTAACTGAAGTGACCTCTTAGAGGCGGCTCATTTTAATCTGACGAGGAGGATCAGACTGAGAATGTTCAAAGGAGTGCAGGCTTCTTGGTCTGACGCACAGACCCACTGACCGTGCACTAGGGCTCTTTCCGACTCTGATTACTAAGCCCAACGCAGAGGAAAACCCAGGTGGAAAAACCCTGAAAGACTGCAGGGGAAGTTGTTTTTTCGGAACCTGGGAACAGAGCTGGGTGTGACCATCGGAGAGGCAGCTGTGAGGCACACACCTCCACAAACCGGTAGTGAGTGCCATAGAGGGGGAAAAAAAAAAAAAGCTAGAGAGGCCCGGAAGTCAATTCAGAAACACTGCCACCCAGGGGCTGAAACGCTAATTGTCTCTGGTGTAATCAAAAATAAATACCAGAAATTAAGACACGGCCTGCTCAAAAAGCAGGACTGGCCTACAACACTGAGGAGCAGAGGAACGAAGCTGAACTGAAATACCGCCCAGACTGGGAAACAACAAGAATAATAGAGGAAGTGAATGACAGCCGCTACTGCACATTTTAGTCTTCCTATTTTTTAACTTTTAATTCTTTTTTCAATTTTTTTATTCTAATTTTTTTATTTTCACTTTTTGCATCTTTTACTTAAGAAACAAATTTTTTTTCTTTTTCCTCACTCGATTATCACCTTTTTAATTATTACATTTTTATTTTCAATCAGCATTATTATTACTATTATTATACTTTTTTTTTTTAAATGTCATTAGACTTTCTCTTTCTTTTATTTTGGGATTAGTGTCCTACATTCTATTTGCATCTTTCCCTTACCCTATCTCAACGCTAACATTTTGCCATCACTCTCCTCCTAACCTTTCCCCTTTTGGTCTTCTGCTTATCTTAACTCTTTCTGGCTTTAGATTTTCCCTACTTTTTCAGTTTACCCTCTGCTAAAATTTCACCCTACTTATATATCTAATCCCCAACCCCCTGCTCCAAATCCATACATACCTCTCTCTACGCTACCTAAAAAAAAAATTATTTTTCTCTCTGGCCTTTTGGTGTTGTTTGCTTGAATGTTGATTAGATTGAATTTTTATGCTTTTTTTATGAGACTGTTTTGATTATTCTTTTTGTTTGTTTGGTTGGTTCTATTGTTTGCTTTGTTTTTTATTTTTGTTTTCCCTTGCCTCACTTGATATTAGTTGGTGTTGCAGTTTGTATTAATCTCCAGGCTCGTGTTGCTGGAATTTGCTGGGATTAGTGGTTGTTCTAGTGGAGTCTACTTCCCATATATATAGTTTGTTCCCCTTTTCTCTCTTAGTATTGTTCTTGTCTCTCTTACTTATTTTTCTTTTCTTTTTTTTTCTGCTCTTCTCCCAAGTTCAGATTCACACTCTTTTTTTTTTTTTGTCCTTTTTACTCTCCCTCTTCCACTCCTATTCCCTAATTTGTCTTTCTCTGATGGTTACCTTTATTGGAGGTTATTAATATCGTGAATACAATTCTGTTCAGTGCCTTGTGTGTTGTGCCTGGTTGTGTTGTATTTTGTACCTTTAAATCAACGCCTGAGAGAGAGAACTATATAACCAGACATCCAGAGAAGAAAGACCATGGGGAGACAAAAAACTAGCCCCCACAGGAGAGAGAAGCAGGCATCACCAGAAAAGGAAGTAAACGAACTAGAGGCAAACAACCTATCAGAGAAAGAATTCAGAGAAATGGTCATAAGGTGGCTGAAAAGGATGGAAGACAAATTCGACAATATGAGTAAGAACCAAGAGGAAATGAAGAAGAACCAAGAAGAAATGAAAAATGACATAGCTGCTGTAAAGAACTCAATAGAAAGCATCAAGAGTAGACTAGAAGAAGCAGAGGACCGCATAAGTGAGCTAGAAGACAAGATGGAAAAAAATACCCAATTACAACAGCTTCTAGAAACAAAAATTAGAAAGCATGAGGAGAGCCTAAGGGAACTTCGGGACAACACAAAACAAAACAACATCAGGATAATAGGGGTACCAGAAGGAAAGGAAACGGAGCAAGGAATAGAAAACCTGTTAGAAGAAATAATAACAGAAAACTTCCCTGATATAGGGAAGAAAAAACCCACACAAATCCAAGAAGCTCACAGAGTTCCAAGCAAAATGAACCCCAAAAGACCGACGCCAAGGCACATTATAATTAAGTTGGCAAACACCAATGACAAAGTAAGAATCTTAAAAGCGGCCAGAGAGAGACAGACAGTTACATACAAAGGAACCCCCATCAGACTAGCAACTGATTTCTCAACAGAAACTCATCAAGCCAGAAGGGAATGGAATGAAATATACAAAGTCATGCAAAGGAAGGGTCTCAATCCAAGAATACTGTACCCAGCAAGGCTATCAATCAAAATTGAAGGTGAAATCAGGAGCTTCACAGACAAAAAAGGGCTAAGGGAGTTTATCACCACCAAACCAGCAATGAAAGAAATGCTAAAGGGTCTGCTGTAAAAAAAAAAAAAAAGAAAGAAATAGGAAGCAAAGAAGGAACAGAGGGGTATAGAATAAAAATGGCGACAAATAAATGCCTATCAATAATAACTTTAAATGTAAATGGATTGAATGCCCCAATCAAAAGACATAGGGTAACAGATTGGATAAGAAAACAAAACCCATATATCTGCTGTCTACAGGAAACCCACCTCAAAAAAAAGGACGCATACAGACTGAGAGTAAAGGGATGGAAAAAGGTATTCCAGGCGAATGGAAATGAAAAAAAAGCTGGGGTAGCAATACTTATAGCTGACAAATTAGATCTCAAAGTGAAGGACATAACAAGAGATAATGAAGGCCACTTCATAATACTAAAGGGAGAAATCCAACAAGAAGAAATAACTCTGGTAAACATATATGCACCCAACACAGGAGCACCAAGATACATTAAAAAACTCCTGGAAGATATCAAAGGAGAGATTGACAGCAATACAATTATAGTAGGAGACTTCAATACCCCACTATCACCATTGGATAAATCCTCTAAACAAAAAATCAGCAAAGAAACATCAATCCTAAATGACTCACTAGACCAGATGGAATTAATCGACATCTTCAGAACATTTCACCCCAAAGCCACAGAATATACATTCTTCTCAAGTGCACATGGGACATTTTCAAAGATAGACCATATGTTAGGACATAGGCAAAGTCTCTCCAAATTCAAGAAGATAGAAATCATATCAAGTTTCTTCTCAGATCACAGTGGCATAAAACTGGAAATCAACTACAATAAAAACAACCCAAAGAAATCAAACACATGGAGACTAAACAACATGCTACTAAACCATGACTGGGTTACCAAAGACATCAAGGAAGAAATAAAAAACATCATGGAAACAAATGACAATGAAAACACAACAATCCAAAATCTGTGGGACACAGCGAAAGCAGTCCTGAGAGGGAAGTTCATAGCTCTACAAGCCTACTGCAAAAAACAAGAAACAATGGTAATAAATTACCTAACCCAACAACTCAAAGAGTTAGAGAGAGAGCAACAAGAAAAGCCCAGTGTAAGCAGAAGGAAAGAAATAATAAAGATCAGAGCGGAGATAAACGACATAGAGACCAAAGAAACAATACAAAAGATCAACAAAACCAAGAGCTGGTTCTTTGAAAGGATAAACAAGATTGATGAGCCTCTAGCCAGGCTCACCAAGAAGCAAAGAGAGAGGACCCAAATAAACAAAATCAGAAATGAAAGAGGTGAAATAACAACAGACCCTGATGAAATACAAAGGATTGTTACAAAATACTACGAACAACTCTATTCCAACAAACTGGACAACTTGGAGGAAATGGACATATTCCTAGACAAATACAACCTTCCAAAACTCAATCAGGAAGAATCTAAACAGCTCAACAGGCCAGTAACTATGGAAGAAATTGAAGCAGTCATCAAAAAGCTTCCGGCAAACAAAAGCCCGGGGCCAGACGGCTTCACAAGAGAGTTTTACCAAACTTTCAAGGAATAACTAAAACCTATCCTCCTCAGACTATTCCAAAAAATTCAAGAGGAAGGAACACTTCCAGGCTCCTTCTATGAAGCCAGCATCACCCTAATACCAAAACCAGATAAAGACAACACAATGAAAGAGAATTACAGACCAATATCCCTCATGAACATAGATGCCAAAATCCTCAACAAAATCCTAGCAAATCGGCTCCAGCAATACATCAGAAAGATCATACATCATGACCAAGTAGATTTTATCCCAGGAATGCAAGGATGGTACAATATCCGCAAATCAATAAATGTGATACATCACATAAACAAATTGAGAGATAAAAATCATATAGTCATATCAATAGATGCAGAAAAAGCATTTGACAAAATCCAACACCCTTTCTTGATAAAAACTCTCAACAAGGTGGGAATAGAAGGATCATACCTCAACATAATAAAAACTATATATGATAAACCCACAGCAAACATCATACTCAATGGGCAAAAACTAAAACCATTTCCCCTAAGAACAGGAACAAGACAGGGATGCCCACTCTCACCACTCCTGTTTGACATAGTACTGGAAGTATTAGCTACCGCAATTAGGCAAGAAGAAGAAATAAGAGGCATCCAAATTGGAAAAGAAGAAGTGAAGCTGTCCTTATTTGCAGATGACATGATATTGTACATAAAAAACCCAAAAGATTCCATCAAAAAACTAATAGACTTAATAAATGAATTCAGCAATGTAGCGGGATACAAAATTAATGCCAAGAAATCTATGGCATTTCTATACACCAATAGTGAACTTTCAGAAAGAGAGACTAAAAAAGCAATCCCATTTACCATCGCACCAAAAAAATTAAGATACCTAGGGATAAACTTAACTAAGGAGGTAAAAGACCTATACGCGGAAAACTACAGGACACTGAAAAAAGAGATAGAGGAAGACATAAACAGATGGAAGAACATACCATGTTCATGGATTGGTAGAATCAACATCATTAAAATGTCCATACTACCCAAAGCAATCTACAGATTCAATGCACTCCCCATCAAAATACCAACAGCATATTTCACAGACCTACAAAGAACTCTCCAAAAATTCATCTGAAATAAAAAAAGACCCCGAATAGCCACAGCAATCCTGAGAAAGAAGAATAAAGTAGGAGGGATCTCAATACCAGATTTCAAGCTATATTACAAAGCCACTGTTCTCAAAACAGCCTGGTACTGGCACAAGAACAGACATATAGATCAATGGAACAGAATAGAGAATCCAGATATCGACCCAAACCACTATGCTCAATTAATATTTGACAAAGGAGGCATGAACATACAATGGAATCAAGAAAGTCTCTTCAATAAATGGTGTTGGGAAAATTGGACACACACATGCAAAAAAATGAAACTAGATCACCAACTTACACCATACACAAAAATAAACTCAAAATGGATACAGGACTTAAACATAAGACGGGAAACCATAAAAATACTAGAGGAATCCACAGGCAACAAAATCTCAGACATATGCCAAAACAACTTCTTCACTGACACTGCCCTTAGGGCAATGGAAGCTAAAGAGAAAATTAACAAATGGGACTACATCAAAATAAAAAGCTTTTTTACAGCAAAAGAAACCATCAACAAAACAACAAGAAAGCCCACTGCATGGGAGAACATATTTGCAAATGCTAGCACTGATAAAGGTTTAATCTCCAATATCTACAGGTAGCTTATGCAACTTAATAAAAGGAAGATAAATGATCCAATAAAAAAATGGGCAACGGACCTAAACAGAATATTTACAAAAGAAGACAGAAGGAAGGCCAAGAGACACATGAAAACATGCTCAAAGTCACTTATTATCCGAGAGATGCAAATCAAAACAACATTGCGGTACTATCTCACACCTGTCAGAATGGCTATCATCAACAAATCAACAAACGACAAGTGTTGGCGAGGATGCGGAGAAAAAGGAACCCTCGTGCACTGCTGGTGGGAATGCAGACTGGTGCAGCCACTGTGGAGAACAGTATGGAGTTTCCTCAAAAAACTGAAAATGGAACTCCCATTTGACCCAGTAATCCCACTCCTGGGAATATATCCGAAGAAACTAGAAACACCAATCAGAAAGGATATATGCACCCCTATGTTCATAGCAGCACAATTCACCATAGCTAAGATTTGGAAACAGGCTAGGTGCCCGTCAGCAGATGACTGGATCAGAAAACTGTGGTACATCTACACAATGGAATACTATGCTGCCATAAAAAAGAAGGAATTCTCATCATTTGCAGCAACCTGGATGGAATTGGAGAATATTATACTAAGTGAAATAAGCCAGTCAATGAAAGAAAAATACCACATGACCTCACTCATTTATGGATAATAAAGAGCATTATAAACTGATGAACAAAAAGATAGATACAGAGACAGTAAAGCAACAAACAGACTTTCAAATTATAGGGGGAAAGTTAGGGAGAGGGGGGGGAGATAAGAAATCAAACGAAAGACTTGTATGCATGCATATAAGCATAAACAATGGACGCAAAACTCTGGGGGGTGAGGGCAAGTGTGGGTGTGGGGTGGGGGGGGGGTAATGGTAAGATATGTACACATATAATACCTCAATAAAAAATTTATATAAAAAAAAAGAATGGAAGACAAATTTGACAATATGTGTAAGAAACAAGAGGAAATGAAGAAGAACCAAGAAGAAATTAAAAATGACATTGCTGCTGTAAAGAACTCAATAGAAAGCATAAAGAGTAGACTAGAAGAAGCAGAGAACCGCATCATTGAGCTAGAAGACAAGGTAGGAAAAAATGCCCAAGTAGAGAAGCTTCTAAAAGAAAAATTAAAAGCAGGAGGAAACCCTAAGGGAACTTTGGGACAGCACAAAACAAAATAACATCCACATAATAGGAGTGCTGAAAGAAGAGGAAACTGAGCAAGGAATGGAAAACCTGTTTGAATAAATAATGATGGAAAACTTCCCTGATATAGGGAAGAAAAAACCCACACAAAGAAAGAAGCTCACATAGTCCCAAGCAAAATGAAACCCAAAAGAATGACCCCAAGGCACATTATAATTAAATTGACTAACACCAACGACAAAGTAAGGATCTTAAAAGCAGCCAGAGAGAGACAGAAAGTTTACCTACAAAGGATCCCCCATCAGAAAAGCAAGTGATTACTCAACAGAAACACATCAGGCCAGAAGGGAATGGAATGAAATATACAAAGTCATGAAAGAAAGGGACTGAATCCAAGAATATTGTACTCAACAGGGCAATCAATAAAATTGAAGGTGAAATCAGGAGCTTCACAGACAAAAAACAAATAAGGGAGTTTATTACCACCAAACCAGTAATGGAAGAAATGCTAAAGGGTCTGCTGAAAAACAAAAAAGAAATAGGAACTGAAGAAGAAACACAGGGGTAAAGAATAAAAATGGGAACTAAAAAGAACCTATCAATAATAACTTTAAATGTAAATGGATTAAATGCCGCAATCAAAAGACATAGGGTAACAGATTGGATAAGAAAACATGACTCATATATCTGCTGTCTACATGAAAACCACCTCAGAAAAAAGATGCACAGACTGAGGGTAAAGGGATAGAAAAAGGTTTTTCAGGTAAATGGACATTAAAAAAAAAACAAAAAACAGCTGGGGTAGCAATACATATATCTGACAAATTAGATTTCAAAGTGAAGGACATAAAAAGAGATAAAGAAGGCCACTTCATAATACTAAAGGGAGCCATCAGACAAGAAGAAATAACTCTGGCAAACATATACACACCCAATACAGAAGCATGCAAATACATAAAAAGACTCCTGGAGGATATCAAGGGGGAGATTGACAGCAATACAATCATAGTAGGAGACTTTAATACTCCACTATCACCATTGGGCAAATCCTCTAAACAAAAAATCAGCAAAGAAATATCAATCCTAAATGACTCACTAGACAAGATGGATTTAATTGACATCTTAAGAACATTTCACCCCAAAGCCACAGAATATACATTCTTCTCAAGTGCACATGAGTCATTTTCAAAGATACACCAAATATTGGGTAACAGGCAAAGTCTCTCCAAATTCAAGAAGATATAAATCATATCAAGCATCTTCTCATATCACAATGGCATAAAACTGGAAATCAACTACAATAAAAACAATCCAAAAAAATCAAACACATGGAGAGTAATCAGCATGCAATTAAACAATGACTGGGTTATCAGAGAGATCAAAGAAGAAATAAAAACCATCATGACAACAAACTACAATGATAACAAAACAAACACAAATCTATGGGACACAGCTAAAGCAGTCTTAAAGGGAAGTTCTTAGCTCTACAAGCCTAGTGCAAAAAAAGAAGAAATAATGTTAATAAATCACCTAACCTTACAACTCAAAGAGTTAGAAAGAGAACAACAATAAAAGCCCAGTGTAAGCAGAAGGAAGGAAATAATAAAGATCAGAGAATTGATAAAAGACATATAGACAAAAAAATATACAAAAGATCAACTAACAAGAGCTGGTTCTTGAAAGGAAAAACAAGATTGATGAACCTCTAGCCAGGCTGATCAAGAAGCAAAGAGAGAAGACCCAAATAAATAAAATCAGAACTGAAAGAGAAGAAATAACAACAGACAACACCGAAATACAAAAGATTGTTAACAAAATACTACGAAAAACTCTATTTCAAAAAACTGGACAAGCTGGAGGAAATGGACATATTCCTAGAAATATATAACCTTCCAAAACTCAATCAAAAAGAATCTAAACAGCTCCATTGGCCAATAACTATGGAAGAAATTGAAGCAGTCATCAAAAAGCTTCTGTCAAACAAAAGCCCTGGGCCAGACGGGTTCACAGGGGAGTTTTGCCAAACATTCAAAGAAGAATTAAAACCTATCCTCCTCAGACTATTCAAAAAAGTTCAAGGGGAGGGAACACTTCCAATCTCCTTCTATGAAGCCAGCATCACCCAAATACCAAAACCAGATCAAGACAACAGAATGAAGGAGAATTACAGGCCAACATCCCTCATGAACATAGATGCCAAAATTTTCACAAAATTCTAGCATACTGGATCCAGTATTACATCGTAAAGATCATACACCATGACCAAGTAGGATTTATCCCGGGAATGTAAGGATGGTAAAATATCCTCAAATCAATAAATATGATATATCACATAAACAAATTGAGAGATAAAAATCACATAGTTTTATCAATTGATGCAGAAAATACATTTGACAAAAGTCAACACCATTTCTTCATAAAATATCTCAACAAGTTGGGAATAGAAGGATAATACCTCAACATAATAAAAACTATATATGATAAACCCACAGCTAACATCATATTCAGTGGGCAAACACTAAAACCATTTCCCCTATGAACATGAACAAGACAGGGATGCCCACTCTCAGCACTCCTGTTTGACATAGTACTGGAAGTATTAGCCACTGCAATTAGACAAGGAGAAGAAATAAAAGGAAAACAAATTGGACAAGAAGAAGTAAAGGTGTCCTTATTTGTAGATGACATTATATTGTACATAAAAAACCCAAAGGACTACATCAAAAACCTAATAGACTTAATAAATGCATTGGGCAATGTAGCATGATACAAAATTAATGCCAAGAAACCTATGGCATTTCTATACACCAATAGTGAACTTACAGAAAGAGAGACTAAAAAGCAATCCCATTTACCATCATACCAAAAAATTAAGATACCTAGGAATAAACTTAACTAAAAAGGTAAAAGAACTATTCGTGGAAAACTACAGGACACTGAAAAAAAGAGATGGAGGAAGACGTAGACAGATAGAAGAACATATCAAGTGCATGGATTGGTAGAATCTACATCATTAAAATGCCCATACTACACAAAGCTATCTATAAATTCAATGCACTCCCCATCAAAATACCAACGGCATATTTCACAGACCTAGAAAGAACTCTGCAAAAATTCATCTGGAATAAAAAAAGACCCCGAATAGCCACAGCAATCCTGAGAAAGAAGAATAAAGTAGGAGGTATCTCAATACCAGATTTCAATCTGTATTACAAAGCCATTGTTCTCAAAACAGCCTGGTACTGGCACAAGAACAGACATATAGACCAATGGAATAGAATAGAGAACACAAATATTGAACCAAACCACTATGCTCAATTAATATTTGACAAAGGAGGCATGAACATACAATGGAGCCAAGACAGTCTCTTCAATAAATGGTGTTGGGAAAATTGGACAGATTCATGCAAAAAATGAAACTAGATCACCAACTTACACCATACACAAAAATGAACTGAAAATGGACACAGGACTTGAACATAAGATGGGAAACCATAAAAATACTAGAGGAATCCACAGGCAGCAACATCTCAGACATATGCTGAAAGAACATCTTCACTGATACTCCTCCTAGGGCAATGGAAGCTAAAGAGAAAATAAACAAATTGGACTACATCAAAATAAAAGCTTTTGCACAGCAAAAAGAACAATCAACATAACAACAAGAAAGCCCACTCTATGGGAGAACATATTTGCAAATGTTATCACTGATAAAGTTATAATCTCCAACATCTATAGGCAACTTATACAACTTAGTACAAGGGAGATAAATGATCCAATAAAAAATGGGATAAGGACCTAAATAGAATCCTTTCAAAAGAATACAGAAGGAAAGCCAAGAGACACATGAAAACATGCTCAAAGTCATTAATTATCCAAGAGATGCAAATCAAAACAATAATGCGGTACCATCTCACACCTGTCAGAATGGTTATCATCAACAAACAACAAAGGACAAGTTTTGGCGAGGATGCAGAGAAAAAGGAACCCTCGTGCACTGCTAGTGGGAATGCAGACTGGTGCAGCCACTGTGGAGAATAGTATGGGGTTTCCTCAAAAAACTAAAAATGGAACTCCCATTTGAACCAGGAATCCCACTCCTAGGAATATATCCTAAGAAAATAGAAACACCAATCAGAAAGGATATATGCACCCCTATGCTCATAGCAGCACAATTTACAATAGCTAAGATTTGGAAACAGCCTAGGTGCCCGTCAACAGATGACTGGATGAGAAAACTATGGTACATCAACACAATGGAATACTATGCGGCCACAAAAAAGAAGGAATTCTTACCATTTGCAGCAACCTAGATGAAACTGTAGAACGTTATGCTAAGCGAAATAAGCTGGCCAATGAAAGAAAAATACCACATGATCTCACTCATTTGTGGATAATAAAGTACATTATAAACTGATGAACAAAAAGATAGATACAGAGGCAGAAAAGCATCAAATAGACTGTCAAATTACAGCGGGAAGATTAGGGAGAGGTGGGAAGATAAGAGATCAACCGAAGGATTTGTATGCATGAATATAAGCACTAGCAATGGACGCAAAACACTGGGGGGTGAGGGCATGTATGGGAGTGGGTTGGGGGGGCATTGGTAAAATATGTACACATATAATACCTTAATAAAAAAATGGAAAAAATGAGTAAATCATTTATCAATGTGAGCACAGAGGGAAGAAAGAAGTTGGTACAATGTGAGAAAATACCATGTAAAGAGCAGAAAGCACACTCTACATCAGTCTAAGAAATCACTAAGAAATTACAAAAAGCTTAAGTAAACTGTAGGAAATTCATTAAAAAGAAGTGTAAAGCATTTCTCAATGTGAGGCAATGTGGAAGAAAGGATTTTATACAATGCGTGAAAATCCCTTCAAATAGAGCAGGAAGCACACTACAGCACAGTGTTAAAAACCACCAGTAATTCATTGGAAAGCAGCAGTAACTGATCGCAACTGGTTAGAAAACAGGTAAAAGTAACCCCTATGTGAGAAAAGAATGTAGAAAGTAGTTTGAAAAATGTGGCAATATCCATGAAATAGAGCAGTTAGCATACTATATCTGTGTTAGAATCCACTCTGTATTCACTGAAACGCAGCAGTAAACGATACAATATCAGTAGAAAATAAGTCTACATAATTTCTCACTGTGAGGAAAGAGGGAAGTTAATGTCTATATAATGCAGGAAAATCACATAAAGACAGCTGTAACCGCAATAGAGCCCATTGTTAGAGGCCCTTGGAATTCACTGAAAATCAGCAGTGACATACACTGATTAGAGAGAAGACAAGTGAAAATCACTTTGGAACATGAGGAAAGTGTCTAGAAAGGTGTTTGTACAATGTGGTGATATCCATGAAAGAGAGCAGGAAGCAGAGTATAGCAGTGTTAGAAAACTCTGGGTACTCACTGAAAAGCAACAGTAAACTATAGAAAAGAGCTAGAAAACAAGAGTAAATGATTTCTCAATGTTAGCACAGAGGGAAGAAAGAAGTTGATACAGTGTGGTAAAATCCCGTGTAAAGAGCAGAAAACACACTATACCCAAATATAAGAAATTACAGAGAATTTAAGAAAAGCTGCAGTAAACTGTAGGAAATATTTGGAAAAGAATTGTAAAGCATTTCTCAATGTGAGGAGTGTTGAAGAAAGGTGTTTGTACAATGTGGGAAAATCACATAAAGAAAGCTGTAACCACACTAGAGCACAGTCTTAGAAGCCCTAGGACTTCACTGAAAATCATCAGTGATGAATACCAAATAGAGAGAAGACAAGTGAAAGTCACTTAGAAATGTGAGGAAAGAGTCTAGAAAGGTGTTTGTACAATGCGGTTGAATCAATAAAAGAGAGCAATATGCAAAACATAGTACAATATTAGAAACCAATTGGAATTCACTGAAAAGCAGCAGTAAACAAAAAAATAGCTACAAAACAAGTGAAAAATCACTTCGGAATTTGAGGAAAGAGTGTAGAACGGTGTTTGAGCACTAGGAGATATGTGCTGAAGAGCAATACATAAGTTAGAGCACACTTTTGAAAGCACTTTGAAATCAGTGAACAGCAGCTGTAATCTCTACAATACAGACGGAAAACAGGTGGAAATCACTTATGAACTTGAGGAAAGACTATACAAAAGTGTTTGACAATGTGGGTATTTCAGTGCTAAAGAGCAGAAGCACACCATAGCACAGTGTTACAAACCACTAGTAACTGAATGAAAAACACCAGTACCTTATACAAAATGCTTAAGACAAGTAAAAATCACATCGCTCTGTGGGGATAGAAAGTAGAAAGGTGTTTGTAAAATGAGGTGATATCTATGAAAGAGAGCAGGATGCAACGTATAGCAATGTTGGAAACCTCTGGGTACCCACTGAAAAGAAACAGTAGACTATATAAAAGGGTTGGAATCAAGAGCAAATCATTTCCCATTGAGAGCACAGAGGGAAGAAAGAGGATGGTACAATTTGGGAAAATCCCAGGTAAAGAGCAGAAAGCACAATATACCCTAAACTAAGAAATCACTGGAAAATTATAGAAAAGCAGCAGTAAACTGAAGGAAATACTTGGAAAAGAAATGTAAATCATTTCCCAATGTGAGGAAATGGTGTAGAAAAAAACATTGTGTCCTGTGGGGATAGAATGTTTTTACAATGTGTGGCAATCCCTTAAGTAGAGCAGTAAGCACACTATATGAAGCACAGTGTTAAAAGCCCAATGTAATTCACTGAAAAGGAGCAGTAACTGATGCAAATGGTTTCAAAACAAGTAAAACTAACTTCTCTATGTGAGGAAAAAATATTAAAAGGAGTTTGTGAAATGCGGTGATGTACATGAAATAGAGCAGTAAGGATTGTCAAACTGTGCTAGAAAACCACTGTGAATTCACTTAAACACATCAGTAGGCGATACAAAATTGTTGGAAATATATATACCTCATTTCAGACTGTGAGGAAAGAGTGAAAAAGAGTTTTTGTACTATGCGAGAAAATCACTTAAAGACAGCTGTAGCCACACTGGAGCACAATGATTGAAGAGCTAGGAATTCGATGAAAATCAGCACTGATGTACACCAAATAGAGAGAAGACAAGTGAAAGTCACTTTGAATGAGAGGAAAGAGTCCAGAAAGTTGAATATAAAAGTCCGTGAAATAATGAAAAAGGAATATGCACAATATAGCACAGTGATAGAAACCAATGAGAAACCACTGAAAAACAGCAGTAAACGACAAAATAGTTATAAACAAGTGAAAATCTCTTTTGAAAATGAGAAAAGACTGTAGAACTGTTTTTGAGCATGAGGAGAAATCAGTGCTAAAGAGCAATACACACATTAGAGCACACTTTTGAAAATATTTTGAAATCAGTGAACAACACCTGTAATCTCTACAAGAAATCACTGAGAATCATGAAAAGCTGCAGTAAACTGTAGGAAATACTTAGAAAACAAGTGTATATCATTGATACCAAAGGTTAGAAAACAAAATTAATTTCTCTATGTGAGGAAAAAATATAGAAAGGAGTTTATAAAATGGGGGGATGTCCAAGAGATAGAACAGTAAGCATACTATAACTGTGTTAGAAACCACTCTGTATTGTCAAACACAGCAGTAAATGGTACTAAATCTTTGGAAGACAAACGTACACCTTCCTCACCGTTAGGAAAGCGTGAATAAAGGTATTTGTACAATGTGGGAGAATCAAGTGAATCTGTAACCACATGAGAGCACAGTGTTAGAAGCCCTAGGAATTCTCTAAAAATCAGCAGTGACATATACCCAATAGAGAGAAGACAAGTGAAAGTCACTTAGGAATGTGAGGAAAGAGTCTAGAAAGGTGTTTATACAAGGTGATTAAATCCAAGAAAAAGAGGAATACGTACACTATGGCACAGAGTTGGAAACCAATGAGAATTTGCTGAAAAGCAGCAGTAAACAACAAAACCATTAGAACACAATTGAAAAGCATTTGGAATGTGAGGAAAGAGTGTAGAACTGGGTTTGAGCACAAGGAGAAGTTAGTGATGAAAAGCAATACACACGTTAGAGAACACTTTTGAAAGCACTGTGAAATCAGTGAACAGCAGCTGTAATCTCTACAATACAGATGGAAACAGGTGGAATTCACTTATGAACATGAGGAAAAACTGCACAAAAGTTTTGACAATGTAGGCAACTGAGTGCTAAAGAACAGAAGCACACCATAGCACAGTGTTACAAACCACTATTAACTGAATGGAAAACACCAGTAACTTATACAAAATGCTTCAGACAACGACTAAAAATCACGTGGTCCTGTGGGGATAGATGTAGAAAGGTGTTTGTAAAATGTGGTGATATCCATGGAAGAGAGCAGGAAGCAGGGTATAGCAGTGTTAAAAAGCTCTGAGTACTCCCTGGAAAGCAACAGCAAACAATACAAAAGCATTGGAAAACAAGTGTAATCATTTCTCAATGTGAGCACAGAGGGAAGATAAAATTTAGTCCATTGAAGGAAAATCCTGTATAAAGAGCGGAAAGCACACTATCGCACAGTGATAAAAAATATCAGTAATAACTAGGAAATCAGTGGTAACTGATACCAAAGGAAAGAAAGCAAAACTCACTTCTCTTTATAAGGAAAGAATATAGAAAGGAGTTTGTAAAAGGAGATGATATTTATTAAATCAACCAGTAAGCATAAGATAACTGTGTTGGATACAATTGTGAATTCTCTAAAACACAGCAGTAAACAATACAAAATAATTGAAAAACAAGTGTATATCATTTCTCACTGTGAGCAAAGAGGGAAGAAAGGATTCTGTACAATGTGGGAATATCCCTTGAAGATGGCACTAACCACAGTAAAGCAAAGTGATAGAAGCCATAGGAATTCGCTGAAAACCAGCACTAACACCAAATAGAGAGAACACAAATGAAAGTAATTTAGGAATATGAGGAAAGGGTCTAGAAAGTTGTTTTACATTGTGGTTATATCCATGAAAAAGAGCAGAAAGCAGAGTATAGCAGTGTTAGAAAATTCTGGGTACTCACTGAAAAGCAACAGTAAATTATATAAGAGTTGCAAAACAAGAATAAATCATTTCCCATTGTGAGCACAGAGAGTAGAAAGAATTTGGTACAATGCAGGAAAATCCCATGAAAAGAGCAGAAAACACACTGTACCCCAATCTATGAAATCACTGAGAAATTATGAAAAGCTGCATTCAACTATAGGAAATACTTGGAAAAGAAGTGTAAAGCATTTCTCAATGTGAAGAAATGCTGAAGAAAGGTGTTTGTACAATACATGGTAATCACTTCAATTAGAGCAGGAAGCACACTGCAGCACAGTTTTAAACACCACCAGTAATTCATAGGAAAGCAGCAGTAACTGATCCCCAATGGTTAGAAAACATGAGGAAAGAATGTATAAAGGAGTTGGAAAAATGCGGGGATATCCATGAGATAGACAGCATACAATAACTGCAGCAGGAAACGATACTAAATCGTGCGAAGACAAGTGTACATTTTTCCTCACTGTGAGGAAAGCGTGAAGAAAGGTATTTGTACAATGCAGGAAAATCACGGAAAGACAGCTATAAACGCATGAGAGCACAGTGTTAGAAGCCCTAAGGATACCCTGAAAATCAGCAGTGACATACACCTAAAAGTGGGAAGACAAATGAAAGTTATGTAGGAGTTTGAGGAAAGTGTCTCTAAAGGTGTTCGTACAAGGTGGTTGAATCAAAGAAAAAGAGCAATATGTACACCATGGCACAGAGTTGGAAACCAATGAGAATTCACTGAAAATAAAAACAGTAAACGACAAAACCGTTAGAACACAATTGAAAAGCATTTGGAATGTGAGGAAAGAGTGAAGAACAGTGTTTGAGCACAAGGAGAAATCAGTGAAGAAGAGCAATACACACATTAGAGAACACTTTTGATAGCACATTGAAATCTGAACAGCAGCTATAATCTCAACAATACAGACAGAAAGCAGATGCAAATCACTTATGAACATGAGGAAAGACTGTACAAAGGTGCTTGACAATGTGGGAAAGTTTGTGCTGAAGAGCAGAAGCCCATCACAGCACAGTGTTAGAAACCATTAGTAACTGAAAATCAGCAGTTATTTGCACAAACTGATGGGACAACGAGTAAAAATCACATCGCTCTTTGGAGAAAGAAAGTGGAAATGTGCTTGTACAGTGTGGTGATATCCAGGAATGGAAGCAGAAAGCAGAGTATAGCAGTGTTAGAAACCTCGGAGTACTCACTGAAAAGCAACAGTAAACTATACAAAGCTTTGAAAAACAAGTGTAAATCATTTCTCAATGTGAGCACAGAGGGAAGAAAGAAGTTGGTCTAATGCGGGAAAATCCCGTGAAAGATCAGAAAGCACACTTTACTCCAGTCTAAGGAATCACAGAGAATCACAAAAAGCAATAGTAAACTGTAGGAAATACTTGGAAAAGAATTGTAAATCATTTATCAATGTGAAGAAATGGTGAAGAAAGGTTTTTGGACAATGTGTTGAATTCAGAAACATGTCTCCAGGGAGCTTCCTTTTTCAAATATACAGAGGTTTAACTCACTTAAATAACACACATCTGGTTTCAAACTTATATGTCCTGTCAGTCAGTTAACAAGGCCCACTTTGAGGACAAATTTCATGGGGGGCAACATGGTGTTTACGTAGGAACCATTTCCCAGCCATTCCACAGCCGCAAAGAGAATGGTTAAGACTTGGCCCAAGGCCAGCCATGAACGTCCCATGGGACCCTGGGATGGGGGCCAGGGTCGCACACTCAATTCAGAGCTTCTGACTTCCTCCCAGTTCTAAGGACTTTGTGCAAATTATAGCAGGCAGGGAAGGGGCATTTCCTAAAGAATGCTTCTACCACTTTACACTTGCTCTATCAGAGGGAAGATGGAAGCATCCCTTGCCCACAGCCAAAGGATCCAATGAATATTCTGGGGTCCACAGGCAATATCTTTGGAACACATATTTAAATAGCTAATAGACTTATGACCCAGGTTGAAATTTTGTCAGACACTCTGCTCTAAGAGACTTAAGTACTCTTTGAGAAGAAAGTAATTTCATGTCAGCCCTTGGATTTCTCTCCTTAGCTCTCACATTGAAGTGAGTCTGTCTCAATTTAAACCTATTAAAGACCTCCCCCAGTTAATGGTTGAGTTTTAATTGAGTCCCTTGAAACTTCTGCGGAGCTGTGAGCAATGGCACAGAGGGTGTGGTTCAGGTATATGTTAAGTCTCCAAATTCTTGTCTGGATGTTTTAGAGGCACTTCTCGCCTGAAACACATCTAGTTAATATTAGCTGAAAGAAGCCACCAGTCAGTGAGTGAGCTGAAGTTGTTGTCTCTCCTGACATGCCTATCAAAATGATTTTGGAATGTAATGAGATGAGGATGGTAATGGGGAGGCGGGGCTTACACCTTACCCAGGGAGTGAGTTGGACCACTCATGAAGCATGGGAGAGAAATATTTTTTCACACAGGGTATACCTATTGGGTGTGGTTCTGAGAGCAGTTACCTAGATTTGTACAAACTAGACCTATGCCTACTGGGAATCTAATTAAACTTTAAGAGGTAGGTAGCAATTTCAAAAACAGGACAATTAGCTCCTTTTCTTCAGCAAACCAAAATCTTTTTACAAAAATAGCAAAGAAGGTGTGGAAGGGGGAATGCTTTAAATTGAGACTTAAGAGGCAGAGTGAACATCTTATGCAATAAAATAAATAAAATTGTACACTTATTTTTTAAAAATATATCTTTATTTATTTCAGAGAGGAGTGGAGAGGGAGAGAGAGATAGAAACATCAATGATGAGAGAGAATCATTGGGAGGCTTCCTCCTGCACGCACCCACTGGGCATTGAGCCCACAACTCGGGTATGTGCCCTTGACCAGAATCGAACCCGGGACCTTCCAGTCTGCAGGCTGACGCTCTATCCACTGAGCCAAACCAGCTAGGGCTGTACAATTATTTTTCAAGCTTTAAAAATTCTAAGTATTTGATAATAACAACAAAAAGTTGTTAACTTTAAAGGCATACTATGTTTATGCAAAGTAATGTCCTATTTTGAGAGATTAGTTTTGAAGTGTATAAGGATGAAGAAATGTGATGTCTGGGGTTTGCTTCAGAGATTTTCTAAGAAAGAGAAATAGATGAAGGGAAAAAAGGAGAGAGAAAATGAATATGGCAGAATCATGATAATTGCTGTGTCCTTTAATGAAAGGGGGATTCCTTCCACTATTCTGCTTTTTCACATTAGTGGAAAATTCATGTACAGGTGGAAAGGTGTTAGGGCCATGACAAAGAAAGTCAGGTTTGTTATTTCTAGAGGGAGTTTGAGAGGGAGCTGTGAGAATCCCAGCAATTCTCATTTTCACACAGTAGGTTTATAACATCAATTATCTATAATAACTAGAGGCCCGGTGCACAAAATTCATGCATGGGGGTCCCTCAGCCCAACCTGCACCCTCTACAATCCAGGATCTCTCAGGGGATGTCCTACTGATGGCTTAGGCCCACTCCCTATGGTTCTCTGCTCTCTGCAGGCCTGGGGGTTTCACTGCTGCCATGGAGATGAAGCCTCCATGCCCTGCTATCCACTCTCTGCCTGCCTCCGCCATGCACCATGCGAAAGAAGCCCCAATGCCCTGCAGTGTGCTCTGTCTGCCAGGCCTAGGGGCTTCGCCAACACCTACACACTAAGGAAGTCCCCATGCCCTGTTGTCCTGGCTCTGTCTGTGGGGCCTGGGGGTGTTCCTGCCGCCACCTTGCTAAGGAAGCCCCCAAGCCCTGCTGTCTGGGCTCTGTCTGCCATGTCTGGGGACTTCCCCACCACTGCAGCACTAAGGAAGCTCTGAAGCCCTGCTGTCTGGGCTGTGTTCTGGGCCTGGGGGTGTTTCTGCCGCCTCTGCTCTAAGGAAGCCCCCAAGCCCTGCTGTCTGGGCTCTGTCTGCCATGTCTGGAAACTTCCCCGCCACTGCGACCCTAAGGAAGCCCCCAAGCCCTGCTGTCCTGGCTCTGTCTGCTGGGGTTGGGGGTGCTCCTTCGCAGCCGCACTAAGGAAGCTCCAAAGCCCTGCTGTCTTGGCTCTGTCTGCCATGTCTGGAAACTTCCCTGCCCCTGCAGCACTAAGGAAGTTCCAAAGCCCTGCTGTCTGGGCTGTGTGCTGGGCCTGGGGGTGTTCCTGCTGCCTCTGCTCTAAAGAAGCCCCCAAGCCCTGCTGTCTGGGCTCTGTTTTCTGGGCCTGGGGCTTCCTTAGCACAGAGGCGGCAGAAACACCCCCAGGCCCAGCAGACAAAGCCCGGTCAGGAGTGCTTGGGGGCTTTCTTAGCACAGTGGCAGCAGGGAAGCCCCAGGCTCAGCAAACAGAGCCCAGAAGGCAGGGGTTGGAGGCTTCGGCGGCAGCAGGGAAGCCCCAGGCCCAGCAAACAGAGCCAGACATCAGGGCTTCCCTGCTGCCACCGAAGGAAGCCTCCATGCCCTGCTGTCCTGGCTCTGTCTGCTGGGCATGGTGCTTCCCCGCGATCACCCTGGGAACAAAGCCTCCATGCCCTGCTCTCCTGGCTCTGTTAGCGGGGCTTGGGTCTTCCCCGCTGCTGCCACGCTAAGGAAGCCCCCATGCCCTGCTGTCCTGGCTCTGTTAGCGGGGCCTGGGTCTTCCCCGCTTCCACCGTGCTAAGGAAGCCTCCATGCCCTACTTTTTGGGCTCTGTTTGCAGAGCCTTGAGCTTCCCTGCTGCAGCTGCTCTAAGGAAGCCTCCATGCCTTGCTGTCTGGACTCTGTTTGAGGGCCTGGAATTTCCCCGCTGCCACTACGCTAAGGAATCCTCCATGCATTGCTGTCCAGGCTGTGAATGCCATGTTTGCGGGCGGCTCAAAAACCCCTCCAGAGGTGGATCCAGCCTCGCTGCACTTGCGGACAGGCTGGACACTCCAGCAGCTGAGCTGAGGGTACTGGGCGCTGCCATGTTATGGCTATGGGGGCCGCCATTTTTGTCGAAGAGGGTTGGTTAATTTGCATATTACTCTATTACTAGACACGATATTAGAAAAATGTGTAATTTGACCGTACCTTCGCGAAGCCCACAGCCAAACAGGGGTGAATATACAAATTCACCCAACGAAGATGGTGGGCCTGTGGGCAGAGGGCACACACACAGGCAACAAGCGGCTGGGACGCCCACTGCGTCGTTGTTGTGACTCAGTGCGTGTTCCAGTTCCCTGGAAGCTCCGGGCCTAAGCATGCAGGCCCAGAGCATCCAGGGTCGGGGTAAGACGCCAAGCGGCCGGGGTCCCGGGGACCACTGCATTGTCTGGTCCTGTCAGCACTGCCTGGGGGCAGCTGGCGTTCACAGTCTTTTGGTTTTTGTAGCCCATGGACGAGAAGTGGAAACCAAGAGCGTGGGGAGCATCAGGGAATCTGGGAATCATAGTTCTGATGGCAGATGCATTGTGGGACCTCCAAAACACTAGAGCAAAGTGAGCCTAGAGCAAGTTACTGTTGTGGACAGGGGATGGAGGAAAAGCAAAGGTGAGAGATGTAAGTAAAGTCACAGTGTTGAGGAAATATTAAAGGAAAGATATCTGCCATTTATAAGAAATCTCCACCAATGGATCAAAGAAAAAAAAAAAAAAAACCTCTATTAAGCTTTGAGCACCAAACCAAACTGGGTTGGGGTCTCAGACAATGCCCTCATATGATTGCAGAGACGGACAGAAACTCTGGGATTGGAGAGGGCTCCCCTGAAGGTTCCCGTATTGGACAGGGTGCAGGTTGTGCTGAGGGACCTGCCCCCCTGTGCACAAATCTTTGGGCACCAGGCCCCTAGTTTACCCAATAATAATAAAGATGGCTGGACAGTGGTTGGTTTAGAATTTTTTTTTTTAATAGAAGTTCATTAACCAATTAATGAGCCCAATTTGGACATAAAGCAAATGCCAACTTTCTACTCAAAATGGCCTTTGCTATGGTCATGAATCCTTGGAACTATATCCTAGAGAATCCTGATAATACTTCACCCCCATAAACTGCTCATTGTGGATTTGCAAAGCTATGCAACCGGAAATTTCACACTTCTGAGAACTCGGGGTACATTTGGCTGTCGGGGGGAAGCTGGTTAGAGAGGGTAAACAGCCCACTCAACAGCATCAGGATGGCAACCAGAACCACCATGGGACAGTGCTGCCCATCTCCTGCTGGTCAGGCCTGAAGGGGATGTGGAAGGATGGCGGGAAGCATATGCTTCTTCATTCATCACAGAGTGGTAGTTCCATATCACAGCAATGAAGATAAATGTGCCAGCTATGATGCTCAGGACTCCGGAAGCCAAGAAGAGATTGTAGGTGTTTTCCTTCTGAAGATGAGTCACGCACACTCTCTGCAGGCCCATGACTGTGAGCACTTTCCCCAAGAGAGCCAGGAGGTTGGCGGCCAGAAGCAGGTGCTGAGCCATGTGGATATTGAGCTGCAGGTAGTTGTCACTGTAGGTGTAGCGGTGACACACTATGGCTTTGCTCTGGAGGCTGTTGGACTGGTAAGTGTAGACCTTCCCCTTCCCTACACAGGCCAGCTCCGGGGAGGGGGCAAAGCTGTTCTCCATGTACCAAAACCGCCAGTCCCATGCAATTCACGGAGAAGATCCATCCTATGGTGGTGACAATAAAACCCGCTACTTGGCAGTTGGCACTGTGGACCAGAGAGGTCATTGCCATGTGTCCTGGGGAACTGCAAACCAATAGAGAGCTTTATGAGGGTTGGACCCACCTGCCTGGAACCGCCCCCTGGGGATGAGCAGGGCTATATTGGAGAGGGAAATTCCATATTCCTGAATGGAGATACTTGACCCCCATTCTCTGCTGGGGAAGGGTCCTTGGGCAATTTTTACTGAAAGACTTAAAATATGCAGCCTTTCACCCTGCAGGGTTCCTAAGTGGTTAGAGTGTCTTCCCAACAGGCTAAAATTGCTAGTTCAATCCCTGGTCAGTGCACATACAATAAGCAACCAATGAATGCATCAGTAAGTGGAACATCAAGTGAATGTTCCTTCCTCCCTGCCTCCCTCACTCCCTCCCACCTTCTTTCCCTCCCTCCCTCCTCCGACCCTTCCTCCCTCCCTCTCTGCCTCCTTCCTCCTTTCTTTTCCTCTCTCCATTCCCCCCTCTCTGTCTCAAAAATCAGCAAAAATATGTTAAAACTTTCAAACAGGCAGTTCCACTATGGACATTTTTTGAAAGACCCAATTAAGATTGGTTACAAATACTTTAAGATAGAGATGGGCATCACAGTGCTGTGTTACATTGAATAATGGGAAACCATGTCAAACACAACAGTAGGGTTTGGTGAAATAATGTATGCTACATCCATACAATGGAGCTCCATACCAACCTTACACGTGCAGCCAAGTTGCACTTGGTGTGACGTTTGGTGTCTGCCCTTCTTACTTTGCATAATATTTTAAAGGTTCATCTGTATTGTAGCTCCTGGGAGCAGACCATTCCTTTCAATGGCAGAGCCATCTTCCACTGTATGGATATACCACAGTTTGTTTATCCCTTTGTCAGTTTGGGAACATTTAGATCCATTTTAAGTTTTGGCTCTTACACTTTCCATTGCTGAGAACATTGTTGTCTAAAACTTTGCATGGGTGTATGTTCTCATTTCTGGAGTGTAGATAGGTAGGAGTGAGACCTGTGCGTGGGTCATGCTGTAACTGTATATGTGTTTAACTTTGAACAAAGTTCTAAGCTGTTTCCACAATCTTGTCTGTTCTCCAGCAACTAACCTTCCCTGCTGGTCCAGTAACCCCTAACTGTGCTCCCCTGCAATCCTAATTGCCCTCAACTGCCCTCCCCTGGCGGCTTGGTCTCCCCCTGATTACCAAACATGCAGGCCTGGGTCCTACCAACTGCACTCCCCAGCTGTTCTGGTCCCCCCCAACTCCCCTGCTCTTCAGGCATCATCCCCCGCAACGACCCCCTTCTGCAGTCCTGGGTTTTCCCATCTGCCCTCCATGACTGGCCTGATACCTTCCAACTGATCTCCCTGGCTGACCTTGATCCCCCAACCACACTCCTCTGGAGGCCTGTGTCACCCACGAACTGTCCTCCACTGCCGGCAAGTCTCCTTCAACTGCCCTACCCTGCAGGCCTGGTCTACCCCAAATGCCCTCTTTTGCTTGCCCAGTCACCCCTAACTACCCTCCCTTGCAAGCATTGTTACCCTCAGATGCTCTCCCCTGCTGGACTGATGGCCCCTAACTGTCCTCCCCTGCAGGCTTAGGTTCCCCCCAACTGCCCTCCACTGTCGGAAGGTCTCCTTCAACTCCCCTCCCCTGCTGGCCTGGTCCCCCAGAACCTTCAGGCTTAGGTCTCCCCCAACTGCCCTCCACTACCAGCCTGGTCTCCCCCAACTGACCTCCCCTGCTGGCCCAGTCAGCCCTAACTGCTCTCACGTGCCAGCATGGTTGCCCCCAACTGCCCTCCCCTTCAAGCCTAGTCACCCCTAACTTCCCTCCCCTACCAGCCTGATTGCCCCTAACTGCCCTTCCCTGCATGCCTGTTCACCCCCAACTACCCTTCCATGCCAACCAGCTTGTGTTGATATGGGGCAGCCATATTGTGACAACGTGGGTGTGGACATCTTGTGATGATGTGACGGTGACCATCTTGTGACAAAAGGTTTGACAATCTTGTCACGACATGGGGTGGCCATCTTGTGATAACTTCTGGGTGCCCATAATGTGAGGATGTGGGAGTGGCCATCCTGTGGCAGCCATATTGTGACAACATAGATGTGGCCATGTTGTGATGACGTAGGGTAGCCATCTTGTGACGACATTAGGGAGGCCATCTTGTGATGATGTGATGGTGACCATCTTGTGACAAAAGGTTTGACAATCTTGTCACGACATGGGGTGGCCATCTTGTGATGACTTCTGGGTGCCCATAATGTGAGGATGTGGGAGTGGCCATCCTGTGACAGCCATCTTGTGACAACATAGATGTGGCCATGTTGTGATGATGTAGGGTAGCCATCTTGTGACATTAGGGAGGCCATCTTGTGATGATGTGGGGGTGGCCATATTGTGGCATCCACCTTGTGATGACATGTGATGGTCATATTGTGATGAAATGTGGCTGACTAGTTTGTCATGGCCATCATGTGATGACATGGGGCAGCCATTGGGTGATAATGTGAGGGTGGCCATCTTGTGATGCAAGGGTGTGAGGATCAACTTGCATATTACCTTTTTATTATATAGATTAGTTTCAGGTTTTATATTAGTTACAGTGTTACAGAGAACTGGAATAATCAAACAATGCAGGAGAGTTTGGAGTTACACTTTATTCACTGTGGTGGGCTTAGAGAAAATGAATTCAAATTCTAAGCAAAGCTACAAGCAGAACTTCCCTTTTTATTAAGGAGCCAGCCCTCTGTGCAATTAGTTATCTTGCCGCTGTCTTTGAAAACAAGCACAGTTCTAAAAATTATGGGCATAACTAGTCTTGACCTACAAGGTCAGACAGCTAAATTTAGGGGCATGTCTAGTCTCTGGCCTACAAGGTCAGACAGCTAAGTTTATCGTCCTCATTATTCAAGTAGGCTAAAGCAGGCTAGAAAGCAAAGTTATTTTTTTAGACTAAGAGGCCTTCTAAGGAAAACAGCAGAAAATTCCAAACAGCAGTTTTTACAAAATAGGGGTTTGCCTTCTCAACAGAATAGTGGTCAGACAATCATATACTTTACAATGTGTTCCCTAATATTTCCAGTACCCACCTGGCATCATACCATCATTACTGCAGGGGCCTGATGCGGCGGGGCCAGACATGGCAGGGATCTCCCTTTTCCACGTCCCGCGTAGAAAGAGAGATGAATGAACCGGTTCTAAATGGAGGCAGCCAGGGATTGGGAAATATTAGAAATAAAGAAAATAAGATGCAGAAATAGATTCATGAAGCTGAGAGCTGAGTGGATCTTTCTGTGCCTGGCTGAGGCCACAGAACAGATCCAGACTGCAAAGCTAAGGCTTTATTTATAATCAGGGACAAACAAGGCAATTAACAATGTTCTTGTAAGTTTCACTTGTTTTGGCAGCACTTGCTGCCCCTCCCACAGGCCACTAGCTACCCAGGAAAGATCTAGGGATCAGTTACAGGATCAGGCTTAATTATGCTGGGAGGGGTCTGCCCTCCAAACGAACTTGTTTGTGATCCTGCCACAGGTCAGTCAGAGGCTTAACCCTATAACCGCTTCCTACATCTCACCCTTTCTTTTAAATTTAAGCTACTAATAATGGAAGTAAAATTTAAACATCAAGAACAAATTTCTGACTATTAAAAATTAACAAAGCAATGCCAATGCAAAACCCAATAACAAAACAATGCCAATGCAAAATCCAGACATGGCTATTAATAAAACAATGCCAATGCAACACAACAATAAAGAAATCAAACTACAGTAACATTTTCCTACTAAATGAAAGTTTCTTTTGCTGATTTACTCAAGAGTCCTCAGACTTGGCTGTGCATGGCCAGAAACATGATTGAAGAAGTAGCTTCAACTTCTTGCTTTTCCACAATCTTCTGTGCTTCAGTCGTTTTCTTCAGATGACTCCATGTTGGCACCTCAGTCCCCTGTGTAGCTTAGCTTTCAGTTTTCTTCTTCTTCCACTTTGCTGTCATCAGGGCAGCTCTCAGTCCTTTTGAGTGAAGGGACACAGGAGCTTCTCTGGGTCCATTGTGGTGACAGACGTAATGCTCTGTCACCCAAATTGGCTGCATTGCTCCTTCTGGAAAGATATAAAACACAACCTCTTCCCCACATTATTACTGAATCTGATAAAACTCTTGTCTGGTTTATGCTTCCTTCCACCTAGCTGACTCAGTGGACGCTATTGTACAGGAGGCCCGATGCCGTTCACCTGCTGTACGATCCTTTGCATTATAACTCAAAATTTTTAAAGTATAAAAAGCATGACTGAGCCTCTTTTGAGGTGACACATAACACCTGTCTCCCCCTTTTTGTTTTAATAAATGATTTTAAGAGTACAATTGGCTCTTTCCACTATTGAGTGACATCCTAATGTGGCAGTTAATACTATTCCCTGTGTTAGAAATAAGGCAAGACCCTCAAGTCAGGGGTCCTGGTAGAACACAAAACATCAAACATTTTTTACTTCTATGCAGAAGGGTGTGCATACATGGTCTGGAAGCGCATGCACACCGACCTTCCTTGCCCTTGTTCCTGGGCAACCTGCAGCAATGCACAGGTGCTGACTGCTATTATGGCAAGGCATCTTCACTATCTTTATTTCTGGACTATTTCTCCTCTGTTCTTGTGGGCCACTATTTATTCTGTAGCTGGAACAATTCTATCAGGTCCTTTCTGGGATCTGTTGTTGCAGGAATCCACATGGTCTTGGAGTTTTCTGGAAATATAAACATATTCTAGACCAAAGGTTAATAAAGAAATCTTTTCTATAAATTAGACTTGGGGTCCTTTTGATTTATGTACAAATGATTTTCCTTTGACTTATTTTGACACCATAAGATTTTTCATGGGTGCCTTATCAGCATTATAAATGAAAAATAATTTTTAAAGTAAAATTTTAAAGCAATTAAGGCTTGATGTAATTTAATTACAGGATATTATTCTACTATGCTTTTTTGATTATTTATTATGAGGCTTTTGTAAAAAAAAAATAATGCAGTCTTGATGACATTTTATTTTTAATTTTTGCAACAAAATATGACTGCTTTGGATTCATTGTGTGTTAAGCAATTTTACCATGAAATGAACTACCAATAGAAATTTTGGTTAATACTTTAGGAACAGCCTTTTGTATAATTAGATTTTCTTGAATATTCACTTATTTCATTTAGCCAATATAAATTAATCTGACAAACTTGACTATTTTACTGTCAAATTTAATACTCTAACAACAATACACTGTAAATGTTAATGGAAAGGATTATTTGCATCCTTGAGAAAGCCCTGAGCATTCCTGGATTTAGACATAGGGCAGCTGCCATCGGCCAACTCTCTGTTGCCTGGGTCCCAATCCAAGCTGGGCCAAGTCTCTTTCTGTTATCTGGTTCCCGATCTGAGCTGTGCCAAGTCTCTGTTTGTTGCCTGGGTCCCTATCGGAGCTGGCATGGGAAGTGCAAAGCAGCCATGGGGCAGGAGACCTCCCTCAGAAGGGGCGAGTGTTCAAGCCCCTGTAATGTTGGGGGGGGGGTGAGGATCTGTGCCCCACCTCTGTTGACCACCAAATTCTCTCCTGATGGCCCCTCTGCGACTGTGCCTGTCTTAAGTTGTTCCTCCCCTGAGGAATATTACCCGTCTTTGACTAACCAGCCATCCTCCGGGGCCAAGCAGGGTGATGTGAGGTTCAGTTCTGTCTCCTTGGTAGTCTATGTCCCTATGGCCTCCATGCCCAGCACCTGCCTTGGGATCCCCTCGCCTGCTGGCAGGGCCCTGGCATTGACCCACATATCTTGGGGAATCCAGGTTTCTTCTCCAGGGAGGGCCCAGCTCAAGCCATTGTGCGAGAGATAGATCCATGGTGCCAGCCACCATGAGGCTTCAACCTCAGCATGAACAGAGAACTCAGGCAATAGCTGTGAGCAATTGGATTGTGAGAAGAGGGTCCCTCTTGGCAAAAAGGGGAAGAAGGGCCAATATAGAATGCTCAGGTGCCTTCCCAGGGGGCCTTCCACACCATGGAAGGGATTAAATCCTTTCATGTCCTTTTTAAATTGCTGCAAAACATTCAAAAATTTAGATTTTTAAGTTTGTTTGGAATAATTGTACAATATGCTGTTGTAAAATATAAAAAAAATTATGAAAATGTAGAATAATATCATGTAAGGATATCCTTTCTCTATGCCATGGCAATTCAATTTCAAACTGGCTATCAATTTCTTTTTGTATAGACAAGGTTTTAACCAGTTAATGTCCCCTAATAATTTCTGAAAGTCACTTAATCTTTTCTTATCTCCACCTTCGGAGGCCTAATGCATTGCTTATCAATTACAATCCTTATGATATTTGAAGGAAACCTCTCTTTATTTCCTTCCAAAATAATTTTTTAGGCTATAGAGAGTTTCATTTAAAATCTTTGCCACATGAAACAATTTCTCTTAAGGTTATGGTGACCACTAGTATGGATTAGATTTAATATTTTAATAACAATCCTCAGTTTATCCTGTAATACCAGTGGAAGAGATTTCAAAATTTTCAAATTTCTCCTTTTTATTAAGCAAGAAATTTATTTTTTAAGAGTATTCCCATTAGCTAATTTGCATAGACAGAGGGATCATGGGAAGCCTTCAGTAACTTTCTTGGAAAACTTATTTAAATTGCTTACAAAGACATTGGCTTATTTAAAGGAAGGGGGTTGGCCTTTGTTATTTCAAGATGGCAGCCCCCA
This sequence comes from Cnephaeus nilssonii, assembly GCF_951640355.1. NCBI lineage: Eukaryota > Metazoa > Chordata > Mammalia > Chiroptera > Vespertilionidae > Cnephaeus > Cnephaeus nilssonii. The sequence goes on along the minus strand of NC_137096.1, from coordinate 6,810,020 downwards.
AGCCACGTGAGTGGTAAGACATGTGGCCATCATGGAGGCTGCTCAATCTGTTCTTTTAAAAGAAAGTAAAAAATCACATTTCAGACAATCACTAGCTGTTTTTGGTCTTTATTAGAATTGTTTATAAAATTATTGGCTTTTCATTAAGCTGAAAACCTTGATTATAATTTAATAAGCTAATTAAGTAATTAAAGTAGGTATCTTCAGCCCAGCCTCTATATTTCAAAAGGGTCACATTTTTCCTGCTGGGGAAGTCAAGAAGCAATCTCTCAGCCATTCATATGTAAACTTGACTATTTTCTTCCTGCTATTGACTTGCCTCTGGTGGGAAATTTCAAGAGTTACTTTAGATGCCTTGGGAAACTGGCCTGTATTTCTTTCTCTGGTTCATCTTTGCCATTTTTAAGGCCAAAACAGTCTCGGGTTTTTATTCTGTACACAGCAAGAAGTCAAGTTCAGCTCAAAACTATGTGCACTCGTTTTAAACTGGCCTTTTCTCTTTACATGTGCACAGAAATCCCAAATGCATTTATGAATTTGTAAAACCTTTAAGTCATTATCTGGAAAATAAATAAGGATGGCAAAGATGAGGCCTCTCAAAGTGGCCTTTCCCCGACCTCCTTGTTTCTTCGGGGGAAGTTTCAGTAATGGTCTGGCATCTACTGTTTTTATTTTTTTTACTTTTTCAATTTATATATATATATATATATACATATTTTTAAGGCAAGAAAAAGAGTTTAAAGATAAAAGAATTATTGGCAGTTGCTGAGAAGTTCCTTTTATCCTTTTCTACCTGGTTACAAGTAGTTTACACATGGAGGCAGAGGAGGTGCAGATGGTATTCTTAGAGACTTGCACCCTTCCACTGCACCCCACATAGACATTCTTAAGCTCTCCTGTGCTGAATCAAAGCCATCACCAATTGAAATAGGAATTTTTTCTGCACTTTTGCTAAGTATTGGTCACACAACTGCTTTCTAACCTTTTCCTAGGTTTCATCAATAAAACTTAAGAAAGAAATCAAGAATCTGACTAAGCTTAACAGCATCTTTGAGCTATGAGCATTGTTTAAAGCATTTAGAAGGATTACCCATGCTTTACACCGGCTATTTCAATTCAGTTCAATACAATACACTCCCCAATACCTTACATTTTTTAAATCTGTGGCACGCGCAATTCTTGGGAGCGATCCCTTGCCTCTTACCTCTTGTTGCCTCTTTCATGGCCCACTTTGGTCGCCAAATGCAGGGGCCTGATGCGGCGGGGACCGGACAAGGCAGGGATCTCCCTTTTCCACGTCCCGTGTAGAAAGAGAGATGAATGAACTGGTTCTAAATGGAGGCGGTCAGGGATTGAGAAGTATTAGAAATAAAGAAAACAAGACGCAGAAATAGATTCATGAAGCTGGGAGCTGGGTGGATCTTTCTGTGCCTGGCTGAGGCCACAGAACAGATCCAGACTGCAAAGCTGAGGCTTTATTTATAATCAGGGACAAACAAGGCAATTAACAATGTTCTTGTAAGTTTCACTTGTTTTGGCAGAACTTGCTGCCCCTCCCACAGCCCACTAGCTACCCAGGAAGGATCTAGGGATCAGTTACAGGTTAGGCTTAAATATGCTGGGAGGGGTCTGCCCTCCAAACGAACTTGTTTGTGACCCTGCCACAGGTCAGTCAGAGGCTTAACCCTATAACCGCTTCCTACAATTACAACACTATTGACTATATTACCAATTTAAGTGACAATAGGTCTACAGGTCGCTTGTGTTGTTCACCCTGCCTTTTCTTTCTCACTTCTTCCCTCACGTACTTTGTATAGAATTTCAAATGTCCCTCAAAGCTCAGTGAAGGCCTTGGAACATGCTTAATCTTTTTTACAGACCAGAAAATTGAGGCTAATTCCAGTTACCTGTGCAACTGGACGCAGGATGCAGGGAGCCCTCACAACTGCACTCTCCACCTTTCCTAAGGGACAGCCATGAGGCAAACAGAACTAACATCCCCAGAAGACTTCTGAGCCTTGTTCTCAAGCAACTCTTCATCGTGGATGCTCCACATTCTTTCCTCTACCCGCACACCGCTCCCATTCATTATGGCCCCCCCTTCTGGAGAGCAGGTTTTAGACTTTGCACACTCTATGCAGGCACATGGAAACTGGGGGCAGGAACAGGCTTGCTTTTGGGCCAAGGCAGGAGTAGGGGTCACAGCCTCTCAAGCGTGCAGGCCACAGTGAGGCCAATTAGCACTAGGAGCTTTTCCGAACCACCACATTGGGGTACCCAGCATTGAGACGCCCCTCTGCTGAGGTGGCACCTCCCCTCAGGAGGCTCCTCCAGTGCACCTCGCCATGGCACCACTCTGAGCCTTTTGGGCCACCTGCCTCCTGGCCAGCAGCTTCGCCAATGCTGCAGCACTCTCCCTTGAGCTGATCCTCAGGCAGAAGTTTGTCTGCTTGCCTGAGGACCCCTCGGCTATAGCTCCGAGCCTGATGCTTTGCTGAAGCTACAACTTCCTTCAGGTGATCTCCTCAGACTCCCTGTAGCTTGGATCCAGCAGCCGCACCCCTCCATGGCTCCCTGTAGCCAGCACCTCACTCAGCTCTCCCAGGCTGCCCACCTGTCAGGATGCTGATGGGGCAACCTTCTGAGGGCAGTGGAGTCCTGCGGCAGGGGGTGGGGGAAGCAGCTCCAATAAAGTTTAGTAAACCACTGGTCAGCATTGGGATTGGACTGCAGGCCACAGGCGAGTCTGCCTGGGTGGAACAAAATCCAGCTTAGACCTGGAGTGCCACCCAGGGGCCCCACAACCCTGCCCACCCTGTGAAAGGTCATGATGTGACGGCCTCCCAGGCAAATTTGCGTATCCCTCCATTATATATATATATAGATGTGAACTCCATAATACAGACATTTAAAACTTATCATCATTCCTGGTTTAGCTTTAACCACATACTGACCAATTTTATGTTCACCACTGCTTCTGCATCCAGTTCCTTCATTTTGTGTCCAATAACTTCCTTGTGAAAGTGTCTCTGATTGTAGGTTTTTTATCTGAAAATGTGTTGATTTTTCTCCTCATTGTCTTTAAAAATATATGTTTTTATTGATTTCAGAGAAAGGAAGGGTGAGAGAGACAGAGAAACATCCCCTGACTGGGAATTGAGCCTTCAACAGGGGCATGTGCCCTGATGCTCAACCACAGAGCCTGAGCCTTTGAGTTGTGACAGTATATACAGAATATGTTTGCTTACAGATTTCAGCACGCAGGCAGCTTCAAAGAGTAAAACCTCTTGCAGAAGAGAGCAGGAGAGGAGAATAGGAGCTTCAGACACATTCATGAAAGCCAAGCCTGCTTTATTTGGAACGCCTGGATGGTTACAACACTATGAAGTGTACACAGGACATTTCTTCAGGAAAGCTCCTGCCAGCCATTGCAGAGGGCGGGCCCTCATTCAGAACTTTGGCATTGACAGTTTGGGTTTTTCCTGCTCCATGGAACAGCTATCCGTGGAGAAAATCATGACGCTTATGAGGGAGAAGCTGGAGGCCAGGACACCCACAGGCAGCAGGTAAGAGATGCGCTTACTGTGGACCATGTCTTTGTTGACAGGATTCTTAGGTGGAAACTCCAGTGAGGTTTGGCCAGAAAGGTCTGTGATAAAGTTCAAGGCCACCATTAGCGTGAGGCAGAAGCAGCTGACGGAGAGATGAAGGGCGGCAGTGTTGTAGCAGTTGCGGAAGAAGTGTGGGAACTGGGCGCGGATTAAGCTGGCCCAGACCGCCAGAGTGCTGAACACCAGGGACACCGGCTCCAGGAAGTTGGCCAGCAGCATCAGGTCCTGGCCATAGTAGATCTCATCCGGAATGCCCCAGCTCTTGTTGAGCCTGGCAAACACGGACACCTCCAGCTTCAGGCCTGACACATTAAGGGTTTCGACATAAAAAGTTTCCCAAAGTCCAAAGTACATGACAGCGATGGTTGTAGTGTTGAAGTCCCACACGCGCCAGGATTGGCTGTTGGCTATGCCCAGGCTGAAGGCCCAGGACAGATAACCCTGGAGGACCACCAGGCTTTTGAAGAGCAAGGGCTTCGCCCGAGGCCACCTGAAGGCGAGGCAGCAGCAAAGAGAAGAAAACAGACACCATGAGCCATGGGTAGCAATGCTCGCCGTGCCCCCTTGTTCTTCTTGTCCAAACCATATATTTAAGAGGTCTACATACATATTGGCCTTCAATTAGTGTTCTAAATGTTTGATGTAAGAGCAAATGATGCGAAGAAATCCAAGACCATGGTGAGAGTTTTAATTTGCAAGGCATTTTTGAAACACAATTTGACAACATCTTTCAAAAGTTGGAATGTTGGTAGCTCAGTGGTTGAGCATCAACCTAGGAATCAGGAGGTCATGGTTCGATTTCCCAACAGGCCACATATCAAGGTTTTGGCCTTGATCCCCACTAGGGGGTGTGCAAGATGAAGCCAACCATTGATTCTCTCTCATCACTGATGTTTCTATCTCTCTATCCCTCTCCCTTCCACTTTGAATTGAATAAAATATATATACTTTAAAATGTTAAAATAATTGCTCTGGCCAGTGTTCCAAAGTGGTTAGATGAACGGACCAAGCAAAAAGGGCATTAAGATTCGATTGAAGAGCAAATTCTTGGTTTCACCTTCAATCCCAGGCTATGGACTCTCTCTGTCATTGATTCTTTCTATCTCTATTTCTCTCCCTCCCTCCCTCCCTTCTTCCTTTCTTCCCTCCCCATCTCACAAAAAGTCAATGGAAAACATATTCTTGGATGAGGATCAAGAAAAAATAAAAATCTATCTAACAATTTGAAATGTTTGTACCAACATCTTTGATTCCAAGAACCATTTGGAGAGTCGGACATCCCTCTCACAATCCAGGACTGCTGGCTCCCAACTGCTTGCCTGCCTGCCTTCCTGATTGCCCCTAACCGCTTCTGCCTGCCAGCCTGATCACCCCCTAACCACTCTGCTGCCAGCCTGGTTGATGCTTAACTGCTCCCCTGCCAGCCTGTTTGCCCCCAACTTCCCTCCTCTGCCAGCCTGGTCACCCCTAACTGCCCTCTTCTGCAGGGTTGATCACCTCCAATTGCCCTCCCTTGCAAGCCTGGTCCCTCTCAACTGCCCTCCCTTGCAGGCCGGGTGCCTCCCAACTGCCCTCCCCTGCTGGCCATCTTGTAGTGGCCATCTTGTGTCCACATGGGGGCAGGATCTTTGACCACATGGGGGCAGCTATATTGTGTGTTGCAGTGATGATCAATCTGTATATTACTCTTTTATTAGATAAGATAGAGGCCTGGTGCACGGGTGGGGGCCAGCTGGTTTGCGCTGAAGGGTGTCCCGGATCAGGGTGGGGTTCTCTTGGGGCGTGGGGTGGCCTGAGCGAGGGGCCTGTGGTGGTTTGCAGGCTGGCCACGCCCCCTGGTAACCTAAGCGGAGGCCCTGGTATCTGGGATTTATTTTCCTTCTACAATTGAAACTTTGTAGCCTGGAGCAGAGCCAAGCCTGCTGTTCTCTCCAGGGCGGCAGCCATCTCTGTGGCAGTTAATTCACCTTCTACAGTTGAAACTTTGTTGCCTTAAGCGGGTGGGCCCGGCCAGGGTGTGCTTTAAAGCTTTGCTTCCCCTGTTGCCGCCGGCAACCCTGGCCTGCTCTCTCAAGCTCCATTCTGTTGCCATTTGTTTGAATTTGTTTACCTTCTATAATTGAAACTTTGTAGCTTGAGTGGAGGCTTAGGCCTGCAACGGCTATGGAAAGCTTGGCTTGCTCTGTTACCTGGGAAACCTTGCTCTCTGTGGCTGTAGCCATCTTGGTTTGGGTTAATTTGCATACTCGCCCTGATTGGCTGGTGGGCGTGGCTTGGCTGGTGGGCGTGGCTTGTGTAGCAGAGTGATGGTTAATTTGCATATTACCATTTTATTAGAGAAGATATAATCTCCTATCTAATAAAAGAGTAATATACACATAAACCATCACTCTGCTACACCCACAAGCCACGCCCACAAGCCATGGCCACAAGCCAATCAAGATCGAGTATGCAAATCAACCCAACTAAGATGGCTAGGGCCACTGAGAGCAGGAGGGAGGCTTGGGTTTCCCCAGCAATGGAGGAAGCCAAGCTTTCCACACACCCTGTCTGTCCCAGGCCTCCGCTTAAGGCTACAAAGTTTCAATTATAGAAGATAGATAAATCCCAACAGAAATGGCTGTGGCCACGGTACTGGAGAGAGCAGGAGCCTAGGGTTGCCCCCGGTGATGGAGGAAGCCAAGCTTCTGCAGCCCTGGCCGGCCCAGGCCTTTGCTACAGACTAGCCCACACATGCACCAGGCCTCTATCCTATCTAATAAAAGAGGAATATGTAGATTATCCATCACTCCAACACACAAGATGGCTGCCACCATGTGGTAAAAGTTCCTGCCCCCATGTGGACAAAATGGCAGGCAGGTAGGGCAGTTGGGAGGGAACAGGCCTGCAAGGGAGGGCAGTTAAGGGGTTACCAGACTGGCAGAGGAGGGAAGTCGGGATCAAACAGGCGATCAGGCCAGCAGGGGAGGGACCAGGTCTGCAAGGGAGGGCAGTTGGGCGATCAAGCCTGCAGGGGAGGGCAGTTAAGGGTTTACCAGGCTGACAGAGGAGGGAAGTTCGGATGAAACAGGCTGGCATGGGAGCAGTTAGACATTAAACAGCCTGGCAGGGGAGCGGTTAGAGAGCAATCAGGAAGGTAGGCAGGGGAGTGGTTGGGAGCCAGTGGTGGGATTGTGCCTAAATGGGCATTCAGACAACCCTCAAGGTGTCCCAGATTGGAGAGGGTGCAGGCTGGGCTGAGGGACACCCCACTCCCCCTTGCACAAATTTTGTGCACAGGGCCTCTCTCTATATATATAAAAGACTAGGCAACTGACTGGCTGACCAGCCAGCTGGTAGGTACGACCCATACTGACCACCAGGGTCAATCGCTCAACGCAGGAGCTGCCGAGTGAAAGCAACTTTGCAAAGTTCCCTCTTGCACTCTGGGACCCCTTGGGGGAAGTCGGGCTGCCAGTTTCAGCCTGATGCCCGCCGGACAGGCCAAGGGACACCAAATCCTGGAGCTATTCCTCTGTCTCTGCAGATGCCCTTTGAACCCCTGTGCTGCCCCAGGTGTGGCTGGCTGGCAAGGGACTATGGAAGGTTGGCTCTAGGGCATTTCCAGCACATTTTGCCCAGTCCCACCCCGTTGGCCACCTTGTAATTAATTTCCCTTCAATATCCACAGATTCATGCACCAGGCCTGTAGTCTTATACTATATAATAAAAGGCAAATATGCAAATCGAACAACAGTGGAGCAACCAGTAGCTATGATGCACATTGACCACCAGGGAGCAGACACTCGATGCAGGAGCTGCCCCCTGCTGGTCAGTGCACTCTCATGGGAAGCAGGCCTAAGCCATCAGTCAGATATCCCTCAAAGGCTCCCAGACTTCAAGAAGGTATAGGCCAAGCTGACACCCCCCTTCCGAGTGCATAAATTTCATGCACTGGGCCTTAGTTCTATAATAATTCTTTCTAATAAAAGAGTAATATGCAGATTGACCATCACTGAAACACACAATATAGCTGCCCCCATGTTGACACAAGATGGTCACCATAAGATGGCCATCAGGGGAGGGCAGTTGGGAGGCACCAGGCCTGCAAGGGAGGGCAGTTGGAGGAGATCAACCCTGCAGGGAAGGGCAGTTAGGGGTGACCAGGTCAGCAGAGGAGGGAAGTTGGGGGAAAACAGGCTGTCTGTGGAGCAGTTAGGCATCAATCAGGCTGGCAGTGGAGTAGTTAAGGGGTGATCAGGCTGGCAGGCAGAAGTCGTTAGGGGCAATCAGGAAGGTAGGCAGGTGAGCAGTTGGGATCCAGCAGTCCTGGATTGTGAGAGGGATGTCCACAGCTACAGTCAGACATCCCTCTAGGGGTCCCAGATTGGAGAGGGTGCAGGCTGGGCTGAAGGACACGCCCCCCTCTCCGTGCACGAATTTCATGCACCGGGCCTCTAGTATAACCATAATATGCAAATTAACTTAATGGCAGAATGATTGGTCACTATGATGTGCACTGACCACCAGGGGGCAGACACTCAATGCAGGAGGTTCCCCCTGGTGGTCAATGTGCTCCCACAGGGGGAGCACCACTCACCCAGAAGCTAGGTTCACATTTAGTGAGGGCAGCAGCTGTGGTGGGAGCCTCTCCTGCCTCTGGGGAGCAGGCAGAAGTACCCAAGGGGTCCCGGATTGCGAGAGGGCACAGCCGGGCTGAGGGACCCTTCTCCTCTCCCCAGTGTATGAATGTCGTGCACAGGGCCTCTAGTCTCTATATATAAAAGCCTAAGTGACTGGCCAACCGGCCAACAGGCCAGTAGCTATGACGTGCACTGACCACCAGAGGGCAGACGCTCAACACAGGAGCTGCCGAGCTGTGGTCACTTGGCAGTGGCAGTTCTCAGGTGACACACCCAGAACCAGAGAAGAGGGAGCCCGATTCCAGGGTGTGTCACCCGAGAACCTCCCTCTCGCAATCCGGGACCCCTCGGGGGGGGGGGGTACCAGAGAGCCGGTTTTGGCCCTATCCCCGCAGGCCAGGCCGAGGGACCCCACCAGTGCATGAATCCATGCACCAGGCCTCTAGTTATAACATAAAAGGACATAAGAAAGCTGATCATTTATAGAGAAATATGTGTTTGATTTATGAAAGGAGCAAGGCCCTGTGATTTGACAAAGCTATCAGCTAAGAGGCTTGTAGACCAGCCTGCAAATGTGATGGTGCTCATTTCTGTCTAATTAAGGTAGCTAGTCCAGGCTGGTGTGACTCAATGATAGAGCATTTCCCTATCGATCCGAAGTTCATGGTTTTATTCCTGTCCAGGGTACATGCATGGTTTGTGAGATGGATCCCTAGTAGGGGGCATGCAGACAGCTGACCCATGATTCTCTCTCATCATTGATGTTTCTATCTCTCTCTCCCTCTCCCTTCCTCTCTCTCTTAAAGCAATAAAAACATGTTTTTACAAAAGACAAGTTTTAACATAAATGATAAACAAATAAAGATGGCCTACGTTCACCTCTCTGCAGAACTCCTGGTGACAGTTAACTCGTTCACAGAGCAAATGAATGGATTACATACACACCACACCATCCCCGAAGAAATCTCAGGGCTTTCTGAACTAGGGTAAAAAATAAAGCGCAATGGTTACCCAGCCAATACAGAAGGCAGGAAGAGGATGTCTCAGAGGTACATATGGTAGCAACTACCAGGCTGTAACAGAGATGAGGAAACAAAACATTCTTATGTTTCTATGGCTCCCAGGGCTGGCCTGCAGGCCCACCTTAAAGGGCCAGAGCCACGGAAATGGTCTTGAAGAATTGAAGTCTTTCTACTGTACAAATGTCCTTTTTGAGGTCTTAGACCAAATAGTCACTGTAATCCATCCGAGTGTTAAGTAGAAAAACTGGAAGTAGAGCCATGGTGATGGGGAGCAAGTCTTATGACAGAGAACTAGTTCCAGGCCATGGCATGGCCTCCATGATCAGTCCTTGGACCAGGACCTTGGGGTGAAACTGACTTGGGCCCTGGCTGTCACTGGACTCTTACTGTCTCCTTGGAAGAGTTCCTGCTAGGAACTCACATGGGACACGTGAGCTGGAGATGGAGATGTGCAGGAGAAGAAAGGGCCAAAGGGGGTGGCAAACAGGGAGAACAAGGAAGCAAAAGTGCAAAGTGACTCCTGAGTCAGGAAACACTCAGCTCACAGGGCGGGCACTGTGACAGGCACATGCTGGTGTCCCAGAGCCCAGGCACTACTTCTGCTGGGTTTCCCTCCTCAAGTGCTCTCACAGGGACCCTCCCTGCCTGGCACCCCCAGCAGAGACCAGGAACTGTCCCAATTTGACCCCCAGCCCAAAGGCCACATGGAAGCCTGTAGCTCCTGGGCACTTAGGGAGGATCCCAGGGAGGAGAAAGAATGAGAGAAATACCACCGCCCTCAGGCACCCTCACTTTGTGCTGCCCTGATGGGAAAGGTGCAGGACACATTCTATTTCCTTATTCCTGTGAAAAAATAATAAAGTGAGAACCTTAAACAGTCATTCCCAAAGAGCCCTTGACAAGGGCTTGGAACTCTTTTCCCTGCTTCCCCAGAGCAGAACCCGCCGTGGTAGCCCATTCACCTGCTACCTCTGAACCCTTATGACCTGTCCACTTGCTCTCTGTTGACAGTGAAGGCAAAGAGGGGTAAAGAGACAGCTTTCCACAGCCCCAGAGGTTCTGGAATTACCCGTGTGACCAGCCTGAGGCAGGCGCACTGCCCTGCACAGGGTATCAGGTTCCAGAAACTGATCCTCATCAGAAGCATATCTCTCAAGAGCTTCCTCTTTCAAATAACCAGAGGTTTGACTCACTTAAATAACACACGTCTGGTTTGAAACTTATATGTCCTGTCAGTCTGTTAACAAGGCCTACGCCGGGGACAGATTTCATGGTGGGAAACATGGTGTTTACCTTAGAACCATATCCCAGCCATTCCACAGCGGCAAGCAGAATAGGTAAGACTGAGCCCAAGGCCAGCCCTGAATATACAATGGCACCCAGAGGTGACTTTCAAATCCCTGGGATGGGGGCCAGGGACTCTCACTCAATGCAGAGGCTGTGACTTCCTCTCAGGTCTAAGGACATTGTGCAAATCACAGCTAGCAGAGAAGGGGAAAATCACAGCAGGCGGAGAAGGGGCTTCTACCACTTTACACTTGCTCTATCAGAGGGAAGAAGGAAGCAACCCTTCCCACAGCCAAAGGACTCATTAAATATTCTAGGGTCCACACGCAATGTCTTTGGAACACATGTTGAAATAGCTGACAGACTTATGCCCCAGGGGGAAATTTTGTCAGACACTCTGCTCTCAGAGACTTAAGTACTCTTTGAGAACAAAGTCATTTCATGACAGCCCTTGGATTTCTCTCCTGTAGCTCTCAAATTGAAGTGAGTCTGTCTCAATTTAAACCTATTTTAGACCTCCCCCAGTTAATTGTTGAGTTTTAATTGAGTCCCTTGAAACTTCTGCAGAGTTGTGAGCAATGGAACAGAGGGTGTGGGTCAGGTGCATGTTATTTCCCCAAAGTTCTTGACTAGATGTTTTAGAGGTACTTCTCACCTGAAAGACATCTAGTTAATATTAGCTGAAAGAAGCCACCAGTCAGTGAGTGAGCTGAAGTTGTTGTCTCTCCTGACATGCCTATAAACATGATTTTTTAATGTAATAAGATGAGGATGTTAATAGGGGAGGGGGAAATTACACCTTACCTAGGGAGTGAGTTTGACCACAAATGAAGCATGGGAGAGAAATAATTTTTCATATAGGGTATATCTATCAGATGTGGTTCTGATAGCAGTTACCTAGATTTGTAGAAAAAAGACCTATGCCAACAGGAAATCTAATTAAGCTTTAAGAGGTAGGTAGTAATTTCATAAACAGGACAATTGGCTCCTTTTTCTTCAGCAAATGAAAATCTTTTTACAAAAATAGCAAAGAAGGTGGGGAAAGAAGAGTGCTTTAAATTGAGACTTAAGAGGCAGAGTGAACATCTTATGCAATATTATAAATAAAATTGCACACTTATTTTTTAAAATATGCTTTTATTTATTTCAGAGAGGGAGAGAGAGATAGAAACATCAATGATGAGAGAGAATCATTGATAGGCTGCCTCCTGCCTGCTCCCTAGAGGCGATCCAACTCACAAACCTGGTCATGTGCCTTTGACCAGAATCGAACCTGGGACCTTTCAGTCTGCAAGCCAATGTTCTATCCACTGAGCCGAACCAGCTAGGACTATACAATTATTTTTGAAGCATTTAAAAATTCTGGTATTTGATGATAACAATAAAAAGTTGTTAACTTTAAAGGTATACTATGGTTATGCAAGGAAATATCCTTTTTTTAGAGACTAGTTTTGAAGTATATAAGGATGAAGAAATGTGATGTCTGGGGTTTGCTTTCAAGTTCTACAGAGAAAGAAAAATAGGTGAAAAGAAGGGAAGAAAGGAGAGAGAAAATGAATATGGCAGAATCATGATACTTGCTGAGTCTGGTAATAGAAGGGGGATTCCTTCTACTATTCTGCTTTTGCACGTTTGGGGAAATTGCATATACAGGTGGAGACATGTTAGGGCCATGACATAGAAGGTCAGGTCGGTTGTATGTAGTGGGAATTTGAGAGGGAGTTTTGAGAATTTCAGCAACACTCACTTCTGCACAGTAGTTGTATAACATTAGTTATTTACCCAACACGAGGCCCAGTGCATGAAAAATCATGCATTGAAGGGGAGGTCCCTTAGTCCAGCCACCCCCCCTCATAGGCCAGGAGCCCTCAGTGGCAACAGGCAGCCTGGCAATCAGGGGAAGGCAACTCCCATCATCCCTGTGTTGCTACCACTGCCTGAAGCTCAAGCTTCGGCCGGCCCTGGTTTCCTGAGCCTTGGGTGGCCCTGGAAGGTTGGGCAGCCGCCAACCAAGACTTGCCTGTACCTCAGGCCTGCCCTGGGCAGCTGGGGGGCTGAGAGGATTGGGGGACTCTGGAGGCCTTTGACTGCTCCATGGTAGGGATTCCCTATGCACAAGCCAGGCCCCCAGTACTGAAAGGGACTTCATCCTGCCAGCTAGTCAGAAGCTTGAATTCATAAATCCATGCCTGTCATCCCCCTGGATCCAGGCCCTGCTTGAATTCAAATAATTGTGGCCAGTAAACAAAGTTATATTCCTTTCAGCAAAATGCTAAGCTGGCATAAACCTTTGCTTAGTATCCGTGTCCTGTACTAAGAATATGAAACCATTTGTGGAGGCTAGGTCATAATGTGAGAAGACTCTCCCCACATGTCCCTCCTTTCCGTCAATCAAGGAGGATGTACACCAACTCTGAGCCACAGACTTGCCCTGGGTTTTGTGTCTGAAGAGTGGACAACACCAAGCCAGTTCTGGGAGAGCACTTAAGTGGACACAGATGAAGATCACTCTGGGGAGTTGGGGGTATGGAGGGCCACCCTGAGAGGCAATACAACCAAGTGAAAGGGAGATGTCATACTGTGCGGTTGGATCCCATAGTCCAAGGAAAGTCAGCTCTCCAGCAAGAAACAGGCTCCCTGTCCATATGCCAGTGGATTCTGGCCCTGGGCTGTCTCATTTGGCTCACTGAGTGGCCTGCCAGAGGAGTACCTGGGAAGAAGGCCACACATCCAGGCCCAAGGGCAGGGCTCCATGTGTGCCTCTCATCTCCCTTAATGTGAGGGAGTCAGTCCTGCTTTTTCTCCTACTGCCTCTCATGCAGTGCCAGCCACCCATGTGCTTGCTGCTCTCTGCTGGGTGTAAGCAGCTTCCTATCTTGCAACACAAAGCACCTGGCCCTTCATACTTCACCCCCAACTGCTGGTCTGCTTACCCCCAAATGCCCCCCTGCTGGTCTCCTTGCCCCCTTCTTTCCTTCCCACTGGCCTCCTCACTCACAACTGTCCCCCTGCTGGCCTGCTCACTCCAAACTCCTCCCTGCTGTCCTGATCACCTCCAACTGACCCCCACTGATGACCTGCTCACTCCCAACTGGCCCCCCTGCTAGTCTGCTTACCCCCAACGACCCCTGCCATCCCATCCTGGCCTGATCACCCCCCCTGGCAAACCAAGGTCCTAGGCCCTCCTTTTTTTCTTTTTCTTTTCAGCACTTCCTTGAGTGGAGGCCAGGGCCAGCTGGGAGCAGGTATCTAGGATTTCTTTATGTTCTGTCATTGAAACTTTGTAGCCTTCAGCAGATGACAGGGCCGGCCAGGGCAGACGGGAAGCTTGGCTTCCTCCATGGCCAGGGGCAACCCAAACCTCCTGCTTCCTCCAGCTAGGTGGCCGCCACCATCATGTTTGGGTTAATTTGCACACTCGCTCCTGATTGGCTGATGAGTGTGGCTTGGCATAGCGGAGTGATGGTTAATTTGTGGGTTTCTCTTTTATTATAGTAGATACTAGAGGCCCAATGTATGAAACAAATTAAGTATTCTCCTTGGAAAACCTAAATGAAAAAAAGTGTTGAGGAAATTCCAACAAGTCTGCAAAACAATTGTTCACCTCCTTCCCATGGCATTTTGTATGTCCTCAACCTTTAAAGGAATAGTATAAGTAGGAAGAAAAATTACATATGGAATGATATCAAATTTTGGAGAAATCTAAATGTAAGCATCCTTTTGTTTATTGAAATGACATCAGCACCTGACTGATATGGGAATAAGATTGAAACAGAGATTGCACTTAAACTGAACCAGTTATCTTTCCTGATTACACCTCTGAATGAAATGAACAAAAGTGCCCCTTGATAGTGATATGTATTTTACGGTAGAACTACTCATGCTCTTTCTCTTCAACTATTTGACATTTAATGTACCATACAGGGTATGCTCGCCCAAACATCAAGTTATCATGAGGCCTCAGTAATTTTATCAATGAATGTAAACAAAAACCATGAACAGGAAAGGTTTTCAAAAACTCACCTCTTGGCTTGTTGAGTGTATAGTTATCAACAAAACTTCCAAAGTGAATTTTTTAAATTACCACAAAAATGTGTGGTTTCTTAAAATTAATTTTATTAGAATAGTGTATGTGAAGTTCATTGAAAAATTTGGAAACTGGAACCTCATTTTTTTAAGGAATTTAAAGTCTAGCATGTCAGATTGGGGGGAAGTGAGGGAATAAGCCCTGTACGTATTGGCTCAGTGAGACCGTTTTTCATTGCCACCTGGTTTGCTACTGGATTGGTGAAACACTTAATAAAGCCACTTGCACATCAAATTTACTCTGCTAAATTATACCATTGTAGGTTTGAATTGATAATGTATTTTAGTGCAGAGAAAAACAAGAAGGAAAACAATACCAAACTTCCCAGTATAGAATAGAACACATTATATATAATCCTCTGGGGAAGTGGACTAGAAAGGAAGATTAAAGGAGAAGAAGGAACAGCATAAAAATTCTGACTATGACAAAAGTCTCCTTCTTGTATTTCTTAAATGGATATTATGGGTATCAAAACCCTAAGTTATTTTATATTTTCAGATATATTTATTTTTATTGTTTTCAGAGAGGAAGGAAAGAGTTAGAACCATCAATGGTGAGAGAGAATCATTGATGGCTGCTTCCTACAAGACATCTACTGGGTTTGGAGCACACAACCCCGGCATGTCCCGGACTGGGAATTGAACCCTGAGCTACTGGTTCAAAGGTCGAAACTCAACCCCTGAGCCAAGCAGGCCAGGCTTTGGCTCTTCTTTATTCAGAGGCTTCCCTTTAACAACCCTGTCTTCCAGCTGCCCTAAGTCCAACCTGCCTGACTGCTGTGCAGATTGGTGGGTTCTGGGGTAAATTCAATAGTAAGAAACCAACAATGTGTGCCTTACTCTCCTTGCTTGCTTTCTGATGGCCTGGAGACCCCCATTTATAGGGCCTTCATGTACAGGATCCCTGTGCACCAGCAGTCACCAACTACCCAGGGCCTTTGTATGCCCATTTTCACAAATGATGTCTCTATCTAAACATGCATTTTCTAAGCCTCATTGCATTGATACTGTTCCTTTTTGAATATATTGATGGAAAAACCCAGATTCTAATGAAGAATTTTGCTGGATTTCTCAGTTGTAGTCTCCAGAACAAATAAAGTGTCAATTGCAGGACACCCTGTTGAGAGACAACATGCAGCAATGAGTTTTCTTTTGTTTTGTCTTATTTTAATGTGATGGGTGTTTAAATTGATTCTTCAGAGAGAGATGAATGTAGAGAGAAAGACAAAGAAGCATACATTGAGCCAGAAATATTAATGGTTGCGTGGGGACCGGATCTGCCACCTGGACATATGCCCTGACCAGGAATGGAACAGGTGACTGTTGTAATGCACAGGACTATGCCTAGCCACACTGGCCAGGGTGCACTGACTTTCACTTTTCTTCCTTAACTTACATCTGGTGGCTAATAATCACTATTAATGCTAATAAAAGTGGGAAATTCCAGAATAGGACATGCTGACAAGTGCTTTACATAACTTAGCCCCACAAGTGAATCTCAACACAATGTAATGGGACACGGTCTCTATATGTGGTGAGCAACCAACACCCAGATCATGCGATGTTTATCCCATGCCCTTCCTCCCCCAGAACCTACCCATTTTTATACTTTTCCTCAAATTCCAGAGGTTCTGATTCCTATCATGGAAACTGTTCCCTGTCAAGTGGAGATGGGAAGACAAGGTGCAAGTGAGAGACAGAGAGAGAGAAAGAAAAAAAGAGAGAGACAGAGAAAGAGAGAGAGAGAGAGAGAGAGAGAGAGAGAGAGAGAGAGAGAGAGAGAGAGAAAGAGAGAGAGGTAAGAGAGAAGCATTTTCTTGTTCTCTGATCCTCTTTCTTGGGGTTTGGGGGGCTCACTGTCAGTTATAGATATTTCAGCATTTTCTCTCCCCAATAGAAGTAGCAGAGTGTGCCTGGCCAGTGTGACTCAGTAGACCTATAATCCAAGAGGACATAATTGAATTCTCAGTTGGGACTGATGCCTGAGTTCAGGACTGACTCCCCAGGGGGCATGTGCAGGAGATAGCCAATCAATGATTTTGTCGCATTATTGCGGTTTCTATTCTTCTCTCCCTCTCCCTTTCTCTCTGAAATTAATAAGAAATGTACTTAAGAAATGGAAAAAATATGCTCCCAAGATGATGGGCCCAAACTAGAAGAGGGGAAGGAAGAAGAAAATAAAGTAACAGCAATACAAAGTATGAAGGGCCAGGTGCTTTGTGTGGCAAGATAGGAAGCTGCTTACACCCAGCAGAGAGCAGCAAGCACATGGGTGGCTGGCACTGCATGAGAGGCAGTAGAAGGGGAAAAAGCAGGACTGACTCCCTCACATTAAGGGAGATGAGAGGCACCCATGGAGCCCTGCCCCTGGGCTTGGGTGTGTGGCCTTTTTCCCAGGTGATCCTCTGGCAGGCCACTCAGTGAGCCAAATGAGACAGCCCAGGACCAGAATGCACTGGCATATGGACAGGGAGCGTGTTTCTTCCTGGAGAGCTGACTGTCCTTTGACTATGAGATCCAACCGCACAGTATGACATCTCCCCTTCACTTGGTTGTATTGCCTCTCAGGGTGGCCCTCCATACCCCCAACTCCCCAGAGTGACCTTTACCTGTGTCCACTTAAGGGCTCTCCCGGAACTGGATTGGGGTTTTCCAATCTTCCGACACAAAACCCAGGGCAAGTCTGTGGCTAATAGTTGGTTTACGACCTCCTTGATTGACGGGAAGAAGGGACATGTGGGGAGAGTCTTCTCACATTATGACCTAGCCTCCACAAATGGTTTCATATTCTTAGTACAGGACACGGATACTAAGCAAAGGTTTATGCCAGCTTAGCATTTTGCTGAAAGGAATATAACTTTGTTTACTGGCCACAATTATTTGAATTCAAGCAGGGCCTGGATCCAGGGGGATGACAGGCATGGATTTATGAATTCAAGCTTCTGACTAGCTGGCAGGATGAAGTCCCTTTCAGTACTGGGGGCCTGGCTTGTGCATAGGGAATCCCTACCATGGAGCAGTCAAAGGCCTCCAGAGTCCCCCAATCCTCTCAGCCCCCCAGCTGCCCAGGGCAGGCCTGAGGTACAGGCAAGTCTTGGTTGGTGGCTGCCCAACCTTCCAGGGCCACCCAAGGCTCAGGAAACCAGGGCCGGCTGAGGCTGGAGCTTCAGGCAGTGGCAGCAGCACAGGGATGATGGGGGTTTGCCTTCCCCTGATTGCCAGGCTGCCTGTTGCCACTGAGGGCTCCTGGCCTATGACGGGGGGGCGAGGGTGTGGTGGGACTAAGGGACCTCCCCTCCAGTGCATGATTTTTCATGCACTGGGCCTCTTGTTGGGTAAATAACTAATATTATACAACTATTGTGCAGAAATGAGTGTTGTTGGAATTCTCAAAACTCCCTCTTAAACTCCCACTACATACAACCGACCTGACCTTCTATGTCATGGCCCTAACATCTCTCCACCTGAATATGCAATTTCCCCAAATGTGCAAAAGCAGAATAGTAGAAGGAATCCCCCTTCCATTACCAGACTCAGCAAGTATCATGATTCTGCCATATTCATTTTCTCTCTCCTTTCTTCCCTTCTTTTCACCTATTTTTCTTTCTCTGTAGAACTTGAAAGCAAACCCCAAACATCACATTTCTTCATCCTTATATACTTCAAAACTAGTCTCTAAAAAAAGGATATTTCCTTGCATAACCATAGTATACCTTTAAAGTTAACAACTTTTTATTGTTATCATCAAATACCAGAATTTTTAAATGCTTCAAAAATAATTGTATAGTCCTAGCTGGTTCGGCTCAGTGGATAGAACATTGGCTTGCAGACTGAAAGGTCCCAGGTTCGATTCTGGTCAAAGGCACATGACCAGGTTTGTGAGTTCCATTGCCTCTAGGGAGCATGCAGGAGGCAGCCTATCAATGATTCTCTCTCATCATTGATGTTTCTATCTCTCTCTCCCTCTCTGAAATAAATAAAAACATATTTTAAAAAATAAGTGTGCAATTTTATTTATTTTATTGGATAAGATGTTCACTCTACCTCTTAAGTCTCAATTTAAAGCACTCCCCTTCCACACCTTCTTTGCTATTTTTGTAAAAAGATTTTCATTTGCTGAAGAAAAAGGAGCCAATTGTCCTGTTTATGAAATTACTGCCTACCTCTTAAAGCTTAATTAGATTCCAAGTTGGCATAGGTCTTGTTTTACAAATCTAGGTAACTGTTATCAGAACCACATCTGATAGATATACCCTATGTGAAAAATTATGTCTCTCCCATGCTTCATGGGTGGTCAAACGCACTCCCTAGGTAAGGTGTAATTTCCCCCTCCCCTACTAACATCCTCATCTCATTACATTCCAAAATCATGTTTATAGGCATGTCAGGAGAGACAACAACTTCAGCTCACTCACTGACTGGTGGCTTCTTTCAGCTAATATTAACTAGATGTCTTTCAGGTGAGAAGTACCTCTAAAACATCTAGTCAAGAACTTTGGGGAAATAACATGCACCTGACCCACACCCTCTGTTCCATTGCTCACAACTCTGCAGAAGTTTCAAGGGACTCAATTAAAACTCAACAATTAACTGGGGGAGGTCTAAAATAGGTTTAAATTGAGACAGACTCACTTCAATTTGAGAGCTACAGGAGAGAAATCCAAGGGCTGTCATGAAATGACTTTGTTCTCAAAGAGTACTTAAGTCTTTGAGAGCAGAGTGTCTGACAAAATTTTTCCCTGGGGCATACTTCTGTCAGCTATTTAAACATGTGTTCCAAAGACATTGCGTGTGGACCCTAGAATATTCAATGAATCATTTGGCTGTGGGCAAGGGATGCTTTCCTCTTCCCTTTGATAGAGCAAGTGTAAAGTGGTAGAAGCCCCTTCTCAGCCTGCTGTGATTTGCCCCTTCTCTGTCTGCTGTGATTTGCACAATGTCCTTAGAACTGGGAGGAAGTCAGATCCTCTCCATTGAGTGAGAGACCCTGGCCCCCATCCCAGGGATTTGAAAGTCACCTCTGGGTGCCATGGGATATTAATGGCTGGCCTTGGGCCCAGTCTTACCCATTCTCCTTGCTGCTGTGGAATGGCTGGGATATGGTTCCGAGGTAAACACCATGTTTCCCCCCATGAAATCTGTCCCCTACGTAGGCCTTGCTAACAGACTGACAGGACATGTAAGTTTCAAACTGGACGTGTGTTATTTAAGTGAGTCAAACCTCTGGTTATTTGAAAAAGGAAGCTCTTGGGATACATGCTTCTGATGAGGACCAGATTCTGGAACCTAATACCATGCGCAGGGCAGTGTGCCTGCCCCCAGCTGGTCACACAGAGAATGCCAGTACCTCTGGGGCTGTGGAAAGCAGTCTCTTGACCCCTCTTTGCCTTCACTGTCAACAGAGAGCAAGTGGACAGGTCATAAGGGTTCAGATGCAGCAGGTGAGGCAGCCACCATGGCGGGTTCTGCTCTGGGGAAGCAGGGAAAAGAGTTCCAAGCCCTTGTCAAGGGCTCTTTGGGAATGACTGTTTAAGGTTCTCACTTTATTATTTTTTCACATGAATAAGGAAATAGAATGTTTCCTGCACCTTTCCCATCAGAACAGCACAAAGCGAGGGCACCTGAGGGCAGGGGCATTTCTCTCATTCTTTCTCCTCCCTGGGATCCCCCCAAAGTGCCCAGGAGCTATAGGCTTCCATGTGGCCTTTTGGCTGGGGGTCAGTGTGGGACACTGCCTGGCCTCTGCTGGGGGTTTCAGGCAGGGAGGGGTCCTGTGAGAGCACTTGAGGAGGGACACCCAGAGAAGTAGTGCCTGGGCTCTGGGACACCAGCAGGTGCCTGTCACAGTGCCAGTCCCGTGAGCTGAGAGTTTCCTGACTCAGGAGTCATTTTGCCCTTTTGCTTCCTTGTTCTCTCTGTTTGCCACCCCCTTTGGCCCTTTCTTCTTCTCCCTGCCCACCTCCATTCCCAGCTCATGTGTCACGAGTAAGTTCCTAGCAGGAACTCTTCCAGGGAGACAGTAAGGTCCAACTGGAAGCAGAGTCTGGTGACAGCCAGGGCCCAAGTCAGTTTCGCCCCAAGGTCCTGGTTCAAGGACTGATCAGGGAGACCACCCCATGGCCTGGAACTAGCTCCCTATCATGAGACTTGCTCCCCATCACCATGGCACTACTTCCAGTTTTTCTACTTAACACCCTGACGGATTACAGTTACTATTTGGTCTAAGACTTCAAAAAGGACATTTCTTCAGTAGAAAGACTTCAACTCTTGAAGACCTGTTCCATGGCTCTGGCCCTATAAGTTGGGCCTGCAGGCCAGCCCTGGGAGCCATAGAAACATAAGAATGTTTTGTTTCCTCATCTCTGTTACAGCCTGGTAGTTGCTACCATATGTACCTCTGAGACATCCTCTTCCTGCCTTCTGTATTGGCTGGGTAACCATTGCACTTTATTTTTTACCCTAGTTCAGAAAGCCCTGAGATTTCTTGAGGGGGGCGGGTGTCTATGTAATCCATTTATTTGCTCTGTGAACGAGTTAACTGTCATCAGCAGTCCTGCAGAGAAGTGAACGTAGGCCATCTTTATTTGTTTATCATTTTGTTAAAACTTGTCTTTTGTAAAAACATGTTTTTATTGCTTTTAGAGAGAGAGGAAGGGAGAGGGAGAGAGAAATAGAAACATCAATGATGAGAGAGAATCATGGGTCAGCTGTCTGCATGCCCCCTACTAGGGATCCATCTCACAAACCGGGCATGTACCCTGGACAACAATCAAACCATGAACTCCTTGTTGATAGGGCAATGCTCTACTACTGAGTCATGCCAGCCACAACTGGCTACCTTTATTAGACAGAAATGAGCACCATCACATTTGCAGGCTGGTCTACAAGCCTGTTAGCTGATAGCTTTGTCAAATCACAGGGCCTTGCTCCTTTCATAAATCTAACTCATATTTCTCTTTATAAATAATCAGTTTTCTTATGTCCTTTTATGTTATAACTAGAGGCCCAGTGCACGAATTTGTGCATGGGTGGGGCCTGGGGGGCTGGGCCTGTTGGGAGGAGGAGATGGTGAGAGATTGGTCGGGCGGCCTTCAGAGATCAGGGCATGATCAGGACCTCCAATCAGGGCTGGGCTGATTGGGGGAAGGAGTTATGGGCAATTGGCCTGTGGGCCCTGGCCCTGATTGGATTTGGAGGGCCGATTGGACGCGAGGCCAGCCATCGGAAGGGGCTGTCGGTGGTGGGCTGGCCAGCCCCGCCCCCAAATGGGTTTGGTGGGTGAGCTGATCAGGTGCCAGTGACCTGGGGGAGGGCCCATGGGAGGTTGTCTAGTTGGCCCTGTCCCTGATTGGGGTGGGGGGTCCTATCTGGGGTGGGACTGCAGGGATGGGCTGCAGGAGATTGGCTGGCCAGCCCTGCCCCCTTTGAGGTGGGGTGGTGATCAGGGGCGGGGCTGTCCAGGGGGAGGGGCTGTGGGCCAATCAGGGTGGTGTGGGCCCATCATGGGTGTGGCCAGCCAGGGGAAGGTGCTGCAGGAGGTTGGCTGGCTAGCTCTGCCTGCTATTGAGGTAGGCTGGCAATCAGGGGTGGTGCGGGCAAGAGGGAGGAGCTTTGGGCCAATCAGGGTGAGGGCCCATCAGGATGTGGCTGAACAGGGGGAGGGGCTGCAGGAGGTCAGCTGCCCAGCCCCACCCCCTATTGGGGTGGGGGGGTGCGATCAGGGGCGGGCCAGCCTCAGGGAGGGGCTGCAGGCCCTGGTGGGCGGGGCTGATCAGGGGCACAGCTGGCCAGGGAGGGAGGGAGGGGGTGTTTGGCCGGCAGGACCTACTCTTTTTTTTTTTTTAATATATTTTATTGATTTTTTACAGAGAGGAAGAGAGAGGGATAGAGAGTTAGAAACATCGATGAGAGAGAAACATCAATCAGCTTCCTCTTGCACACCCCCTACTGGGGATGTGCCCGCAACCAAGGTACATGCCCTTGTCCGGAATCGAACCTGGGACCCTTGAGTCTGCAGGCCGACGCTTTATCCACTGAGCCAAACCGGTTTCGGCAGGACCTACTCTTGATCGGGATGGGAGAGTTTGATCAGGGGCAGCCATCAGGGGGGATGGGCTGTGAGTTTGGCTGCCGGACCCACCCCCTGATCAGCCAGTTCACTGGCCACAGTGGACATCATAGAGACTAGTTATTAGGTCGTTATGGCCATTACAGTAGCTGCCTTCTTATATATATAGATTAGAGGCCCTGTGCACTACATTCATGCACTGGGGAGAGGGGGAGGGTCCCTAAGCCCGGCTCTGCCCACTCGCAGTCCAGGACCCCTGGGGGATTCTGCCTACTCCCCAGAGGCAGGAGAGGCTCCCGTCACAGCTGCTGCCCTCACTAACTGTGAACCTATCTTCTGGGTGAGTGGTGCTCCCCCTATGGGAGCGCATTGACCACCAGGGGGAAGCTCCTGCATTGAGCGTCTGCCCCCTGGTGGTCAATGCACATCATAGTGACCAGTCATTCAGCCATTTAGTCAATTTGCATATTAGGGTTATATTATTATAGAACTAAGGTCCAGTGCATGAAATTCATGCACTCGGAAGGGGGGGCGTCAGCCTGGCCTATACCTTCTTGAAGTCTGAGAGCCCTTGAGGGGTATCTGACTTATGGCTTAGGCCTGCTTCCCATGAGAGTGCACTGACCAGCAGGGGCAGCTCCTGCCTTGTGTGTCTGCTCCGTGGTGGTCAATGTGCATCATAGCTACTGGTTGCTCCACTGTTTGGTCGATTTGCATATTTGCCTTTTATTATATAGCATAAGACTACAGGCCTGGTGCATGAATCTGTGGATATTGAAGGGAAATTAATTACAAGGTGGCCAACGGGGTGGGACTTGGCATGATGTGCTGGAAATTCCCTGGAGCCAACCTCCCATGGTCCTTTCCTAGGCAGCCTCACCTGGGGCAACAAAGGGGTTCAAAGGGCATCTGCAGAGATAGCGGAATCGCTCCGGGAGGTGGTGTCCCTTGGCCTGGCCTGCGGGCATCAGGCCGAAACTGGCAGCCCGACTTTCCCCAAGGGGTCACAGAGTGCGAGAGGGCGTTCTGCATAGTTACTTCACTCAGCAGCACCTGCGTTGAGCGTTTACCCCCTGGTGGTCAGTATGGGTCGTACCTACCAGCTGGCTGGTCAGCTAGTAAGTTGCCTAGCCTTTTATATATATAGATAGAGGCCCGGTTCACAAAATTCGTGCAAGGGGGAGTGGACAGAATTCGTGCAAGGGGAGTAGGGTGTCCCTCAGCCCAGCCTGCACCCTCTCCAATCTGGGACCCCTCGAGGGATGTCCGACTGCCTGTTTAGGCCCGATCCCACCGCTGGCTCCCAACCACTCACCTGCCTAACTTCCTGATTGCTCCTAACGACTTCTGCCTACCAGCCTGATCACCCTCTAACCACTCCCCTACCAGGCTGTTTGATGTCTAACTGCTCTCCGACCAGCCTGTTTGATTCCAACTTCCCTCAGCTGCCAGCCTGGTAACCCCTTAACTGCCCTCCCCTGCAGGCTTGATCGCCCCAACTGCCCTCCCTTGCAGGTCTGGTCCCTCCCCTGCTGGCCTGATCGCCTGTTTGATCCCAACTTCCCTCCTCTGCCAGTCTGGTAACCCCTTAACTGCCCTGCCTAGCAGGCCTGTTCCCTCCCAACTGCCTTCCCCTTCTGTCCATTTTGTGATGGCCATCTGTGTCCACATGGGGGGTAGGATCTTTGACCACATGGTGGCAGCCATCTTGTGTGTTGGAATGATGGTCAATCTACATATTACTATTTTATTAGATAGGATGCAGGCCTGGTGCATGGGCGGGGGCCATCTGGTTTGCCCTGAAGGGTGTCCTGGATCAGGGTTCCCTTGGGGTGTGGGGTGGCCTGGGAGAGTGGCTTGTGTTGGTTTGAAGGCCAGCAATGCCCCCTGGCGACCCAAGCAGAGGCCCTGATATCTGGGTTTTATTTATATTCTACAATTGAAACTTGGTAGCCTGGAATGGAGCCAAGCCTCCTGCTTGCTCCGTGGTGGCAGTCATTTCTGTTGGGATTTATGTATCTTCTATAATTGAAACTTTGTAGCCTGTAGCGAAGGCCTGGGCTGGCCAGGGCTGCAGAAGCTTGGCTTCCTCCATCGCCGGGGGCAACCCTAGGCTCCTTCTCTCTCTAGCTTTCTGGCTGCAGCCATTTCTGTTGGGATTTATCTATCTTGTATAATTGAAACTTTGTAGCCTTATGCGGAGGCCTGGGCCAGAGTGGGTGGGTGGAAAGCTTGGCTTCCTCCATTGTTGGGGAAACCCAAGCCTCCCTCCTGCTCTCTCTGTGGCCCTAGCCATCTTGGTTGGGTTGATTTGCATACTCGATCCTGATTGGCTTGTGGCCATGGCTTGTGGGCGTGGCTTGTGGGTGTAGCAGAGTGATGGTTAATGTGTATATTACTCTTTTATTAGATAGGATATATATATATATATATATATATATATATATATATACACACACACATACATACATACATACATACATACATACATACATATACATCCTAGAGTCCCAGTGTATAAATTTGTCAAATTTGTGCATGGGTGGGGTCCAGCTGGTCTGCCACAATGGGGGCCAATCAAGCTGGGCTGGAAAGAGGTAGGGGCCGTGGGCAATTGGCCAGCCATCCCCACTCCCAATGAGGGTGTTGGAGGCCAATTGGGGGCTGGGATGGCCAGAGGGCGGGGCCTGTTGGGGCCCAGATCAGGCTGGTTGGCTGCCGCAGTGCACGTCATAGCCACCAGTCATTCCTGTCATCGTGGTCACTGGGATTTTTATATATATAGACAAGCGTTCCCATTGCAGGAAGAATCCTGCAATAGGGTTTCCTGCTGCACTCTGCCTGGCCCCACCGTTCTCCTCCCTTCTCCCCCACCCCACCTTCTCCGCCAGTAGGCCTGCTTTTCTCCCATCTCTGCCAGCCCGCCTGCTCTCCCTCCTTCTCCCCCGGCCCCGCCTCTGCTCCTCCCTTCTCTGCCCCCCGGCTGGCTTGATTGCTTCTCCACAGCTTTGCTCCCTTCTGCAGCTCTTGGCTTTCTTTCTACACTGTCTTGATATGCAAATTAACCACCACCTTGGTTGGGGTAATTTGCATACTCGTCCTGATTGGTTGTTGGGCATGCCTTCGATGGTGGGAGTGGCTTGGGCATAGTGAAGGTGTGGTCAATTTGCATATTTGTCTATTTTTACGTAGGGAAACACAATAAACAATTGACTATTTTATCCACTTTTAAATCACAGTTTAGCCGCATTTAGGACATTAACATTGCTGTGTTATCATCACCACCATCATCTCAACAACTTTTTCACCTCCCCAAACTGAAACTGTCTTCAATGAACCCTCCTCTCCCTAGCCCCTGGCACCCACAGTTGTTTTCTGTCACTCTGAGTTTGACTGCTCTAGGGACCTCATATACATGAAATGATACAGTACTTATGTCTGTGTTACTGACTTTTTTCACTTGGCAGAATGTCTTCATAGTTCATCCATGTTGTAGCATGTGTCCAAATTTCCTTCCTTTTCTTCTTAATATATTTTTATTGATGTCAGAGAGGAAGGGAGAGGGAGAGATAGAAACATCAGTGATAAGAGAGATTCATTAATCGGCTGCCTCTTGCAACTCCCTCTACTGAGTATCGAGCCCGCAACCCAGGCATGTGTCCTAATGGCAATCGAACCGCTGACCTTTTGGTACATGAGACAATTTTCAATCAACTGAGCCACACCAGCCAGGGTCACTTTCATTTTTATGGGGCATAGGAAGCCTATATATGCTCATTATTAAAATTATCATGGGGTTTTGTTTTCATTTATACTATTTTTGTTGTTAATCCTTAGCTGAGGAAATTCTACCCCTTGATTTTTAGAACAAGT
The DNA here is from genome assembly GCF_951640355.1 of Cnephaeus nilssonii. NCBI lineage: Eukaryota > Metazoa > Chordata > Mammalia > Chiroptera > Vespertilionidae > Cnephaeus > Cnephaeus nilssonii. Next base: position 6,783,451 of record NC_137096.1, on the reverse strand, counting down.
GTAAGGGAGGGGAGGACAGGGAATGATGAAGGCAGAGAGAAAGAAAAAGTGACAGAGAGAAACCTTAATGTGATAGGTACATCAATTGGTTGCCTCCTACATGCACCTTAACTGGGGCTAGGGATTGAACCTGAAACTCAGGCATGTGCCCATTACCAAATTGAACCTGAGACCCTACAGTGGGCTGATGTTCTACCCACTTAGCAACACAAACCAGTTCTAGTATTTACTCTTTTGATATGAATAAATGTCAACCCATATTAGGACACCAGATAGTACTGTGTCAACAGCAAGGGCTTTGGAGCCTGGGTGTGCTATTTATATCTCTGTGACCTTGAGTAGTTTACTTAAACTCTCTGTGCTCAGGATCCTCATCTATGAAATGGGATCATAGCCGTATATGTATTAGAGGGTCATATTAAATGAATGCATTAATATTCATGTGTTTGAAATAGGGCATGGCCCATACAGAGCACAATATACACATGTAAGAAACCTTTACAGCAGTGCAAAAATTTGCTGGCATGGTTCTGAGCCCCACACTCTACCTGACCACACCTCTTGCATTTCAGGGGTTCTTTCTCCTGGTGGACCATTTCCTGTTGGCTGGACATTCCTCACCTATCCACATTCCCTGCAGTTCCCAAGTATACCTGCCATCTCCGATCTTCTGAATGCTCAGGCCCTTCCACATGGACTGCTGGTAAAATGTCTAAATAAGATATAAGGAGACTTTCTAATTTGGTCTTCAGGAAAGACATGTCCCCATCCCCCCCAGGTGTGGACACAGACTCACCCAAAGGTCCCCAAGCTGGCATGTTTTCCTGCAAAGGCAGGCTTCTCCTCCCTGACTCCCTCACTCCACCAAAACTCACTTGGCCTGGGATCCATTCCCTCATCCCTCTGTTGGCAAGGAGGTCATCAGACTGGCTGTCAACCCATCCCATCTCATGAGGAAACTTTCCAATGGGTAACATGTAGAGGGCATGTTCCCCTGGTGAGTCGATACTCTACTGGGTATATCAGGCTTCCCAGCAAGGAGCTAGGGTTTGGAGTAGCCAAACAGCTTCTGCCTGGGTAGCAACCTATAGAATTCACTCTGAGTGGGCCTCATTCCCTCATGTTAATCAGCAGAGAGAAGCCCTGTTAACTCCATTTTCTGGTTAGTCCAGCAACTGCTCCCATGGGTTCAAATGAAAAAGAAATCCAAATCAGTTGGCCCACAATCTAGATGTTGCTTCACACGATATACTTGCTTCATGCAGAACACATCAGGATATTTTTAACTTGCACCCGAAAGAAGCCTACATGTACAGGTGGGATTTTAAGCGAGGGATGAGTAAAAAAGTAAATAGGCATGACTTATTTTAGGCAACATGTAAATCTTCAAGGTCATGTTTATTTTTAACTACAAAAGTATGTATGTTTTCCATTACACCCCATGCAAATTACAGAAAAATACATAAATAGGAATGAAAATATTTCCCTCTCAACTGATCTGTGTACTTCCTTCTAGTTTTTAAAAAATAATGTATATATCTATTTGTAAATATAAATAAAATTACATCTTTATGTATTTCTTTTGACAAAATGGTCATACCATATGTATTATTATTCACTTTTTTTCGTATGATACAGAATTTTATTCAGACAGTTCAGTCTTGGAAATGGTCATGTAATAATGCACTTTAATCCTGAATATAACAAAGTTGACTTAAACACTCTTCTATTAATAGACATTTAAGTCATTCCAGTTTTTCTCTCTGATAAATGATGATAAAACTAGCATCTCATACATTTTCACAACTCATAGAAATGCCTCCAAATGGTTCTTGGAATCAAAGATGTTGGTACAAACATTTCAAATTGTTAGATAGATTTTTGTTTTTTCTTAATCCTCACCCAAGAATATGTTTTCCATTGACTTTTTGAGAGACAGGGAGGGAAGAAAGGAAGAAAGGAGAGAGGGAGGGAGAGAAAGAGAGACAGAAAGAATCAATGGCAGAGAGAGTCCATAGCCTGGGATTGAAGGTGAAACCAAGGATTTGCCCTTGAATCGAATCTTAATACCATTTTTGCTTGGTTCGTTGATCTAACCACTTTGGAACACTGGCCAGAGCAATCATTTTAACATTTTAAACTATATATTTTTATTGATTTCAAAGTGGAAGGGAGAGGGATAGAGAGATAGAAACATCAGTGATGAGAGATAATCAATATTTGGCTTCATCCTGCACGACCCCTACTGGGGATCAAGGCCAAAATCTGGATATGTGGCCTGGTGGGAAATCGAACCATGACCTCCTGATTCATAGGTTGATGCTCAACCACTAAGCTACCAACATTCCAACTTTTGAAAGATGTCAAATTGTGTTTCAAAAATGCCTTGCAAATTAAAACTCTCACCATGGTCTTGGATTTCTTCACATCGTTTGCTCTTACATCAAATATTTAGAACACTAATTGAAGGCCAATATGTATGTAGACCTCTTAAATATATGGTTTGGACAAGAAGAACAAGGGGACATGGCGAGCATTGCTACCCATGGCTCACGGTGTCGTTTTCTTCTCTTTGCTGCTGCCTTGCCTTCAGGTGGCCTGGGGCGAAGCCCTTGCTCTTCAAAAGCCTGGTGGTCCTCCTGGGTTATCTGTCCTGGGCCTTCAGCCTGGGCATAGCCAACAGCCGATCCTGGCGCGTGTGGGAGTTCAACAGCTCAACCATCACCATCATGTACTTTGGACTTTGGGAAACTTTTTATGTCGAAACCCTTAACGTGTCTGGCCTGAAGCTGGAGGTGTCCGTGTTCGCCAGGCTCAACAAGAGCTGGGGCATTCCGGATGAGATCTACTATGGCCAGGACCTGATGCTGCTGGCCAACTTCCTGGCACCGGTGTCCCTGGTGTTCAGCAGCCTGGGAGTCTGGGCCAGCTGGATCCGCGCCCCGTTCCCACACTTCCTCCGCACCTGCTACAACACCGCCGCCCTTCATCTCTCCCTCAGCTGCTTCTGCCTCACGCTAATGGTGGCCTGGAACTTTATCACAGACCTTTCCGGTCAAACCACACTGGAGTTTCCACCTAAGTTTCCTTTTCCTGTTAACAAAGACATGGGCCACAGTAAGCATATCTCCTACGTGCTGCCGCTGGGTGTCCTGGCCTCCATCTTCTCCCTCATAAGCGTCATGATTTTCTCCATGGAGCAGGAGAAACCCAAACTGTCAATGCTAAGGGTCTGAATGAGGGCCCGCCCTCTGCAATGGCTGGCAGGAGCTTTCCTGAAGAAATGTCCTGTGTACACTTCATAGTATTGTAACCATCCAGGCGTTCCAAATAAAACAGGCTTGGCTTTCATGAATGTGTCTGAAGCTCCTATTCTCCTCTCCTGCTCTCTACTGCAAGAGGTTTTACTCTTTGAAGCTGCTTGTGTGCTGAAATCTGTAGGCAAACATATTCTGTATATACTGTCACAACTCAAAGGCTCTGGCTCTGTGGTTGAGCATCAGGGCACATGCCCCTGTTGAAGGCTCAATTCCCAGTCGGGGGATGTTTCTCTGTCTCTCTCACCCTTCCTTTCTCTGAAATCAATAAAAACATATATTTTTAAAGACAATAAGGACAAAGTGAACACATTTTCAGATAAAGAACCTACAATCAGAGACACTTTCACAAGAAAGTTATTGCACAGAATGAAGGAACTGGATGCAGAAGCAGTGGTGAACACAAAATTGGTGAATATGTGGGTGAAGCTAAACCAAGAATGATGATAAGGTTTAAATGCCTGTATTATGGAGTTCACATCTCTATATATGTATAATGGAGGGATATGCAAATTTGTTCGGGACGCCGTCACATCATGACCTTTCACAGGGTGGGCAGGGTTGTGGGGCCCCAGGGTGGCACTCCAGGTCTTAGCGGGATTTTGTTCCACCCAGGCAGACTCACCTGCGGCCTGCAGCCCAATCTCAAAGCTGACCAGTGGTTTACTAAACTTTATTGGAGCTGCTCTCCCCACCCCCTGCCCCAGTTCCCCATTGCCCTCAGAAGGTTGCCCCATCAGCATCCTGACAGGTGGGCATCCTGGTAGAGCTGAGTGAGGCGCTGGCTGCAGGGAGCCACGGAGGGGTGCGGCTGCTGGAGTCAAGATACAGGGAGTCTGAGGAGATTGCCTGAAGGAAGATGTAGCTTCAGCAAAGCATCCGGCTCGGAGCCAAAGCCCAGGGGTTCTCAGGCAAGCAGAAAACCTCTGCCTGAGGATCGGCTCCAGGGTGAGCGCTGCAGCATTGGAGAAGCTGCTGGCCAGTAGGCGGGTGGCCCAAGGGGCTCAGAGCGGTGCCAAGGCGAAGTACACTGGAGGGGCCTCGTGCAGGGGCAGGTGGTAGGCAGGTGGGGATCTGCCTTGCCAGCGCAGAGTGAGGTTCTGCAGTGGCCCCAAGACTCCGGTTGGCCCGGCGGGAAATGCTCACATGGAAGGATGCTGGGGCGGAGGTGCGCAGGTCCTCAGCTATGAGGTGGTGTTTGAGGGGAGGTGCTACCTCAGCAGAGGGGAGCCTCATTGCTGGGTACCCCAATGTGGTGGTTCGGCAAAGTTCCTAGTGCTAATTGGCCTCACTGTGGCCTGCACACTTGAGAGGCTGTGACCCCTGCTCCTGCCTTGTCCCAAAAGCAAGCCTGTTCCTGCCCCCAGTTCCCATGTGCCTGCATAGAGAGTGCAAAGCCTACCACCTGCTCTACAGAAGCGGGGGCCATAAAGAATGGGAGCGGGGGGCAGGTAGAGGAAAGAATGTGGAGCATCCACGATGAAGAGGTGCTTGAGAACAAGGCTCAGAAGCCTTCTGGGGATGTGAGTTCTGTTTGCCTCATGGCTGTCCCTTAGGAAAGGTGGAGAGTGCAGTTGTGAGGGCTCCCTGCATCCTGAGTCCAGTTGCACAGGCAACTGGAATTGGCCTCAATTTCCTTGTCTGTAAAGAGGATTAAGCATGTCCCAGGGCCTTCACTGAGCTTTGAGGGTCATTTGAAATTCTATATAAATTAAGTGAGGGAAGAATTGAGAAAGAAAAGGAAGGGTGAGCAACACAAGCGACCTGTAGACCTATTGTCACTTAAATTAGGAATATAGTCAATAGTGTTGTAATGATGGTATGATGCCAGGTGGGTACTGGAAATATTAGGGAACACATTGTAAGTATATGATTGACCACTATTATGTTGAGAAGGCAAACCCCTATTTTGTAAAAACTGCTGTTTGGAATTTTCTGCTGTTTTTCTTAGACAGCCTCTTATTCTAAAAATATAACTTTGTTTTCTAGCCTGCTTTAGCTTGCTTGAATAATGAAGACGATATACTTAGCTGTCTGACCTTGTAGGCCAGAGACTAGACATGCCCCTAAATTTAGCTGTCTGACGTTGTAGGTCAAGACTAGTTATGCCCATAATTTTTAGAACTGTGCTTGTTTTCAAAGACAGCAGCAAGATAACAACTAATTGCACAGAGGGCTGGCTCCTTAATAAAAAGGGAAGTTCTGCTTGTAGCTTTGCTTAGAATTTGAATTCATTTTCTCTAAGCCCACCACAGTGAATAAACTATAACTCCAAACTCTCCTGCATTGTTTGATTATTCCAGTTCTCTGTGACACTGTAACTAAGATAAAACCTGAAACTAATCCTATATAATAAAAAGGTAATATGCAAGTTGATCCTCACACCCTTGCATCACAAGATGGCCACCCTCACATTATCACCCAATGGCTGCCCCCATGTCATCACATGATGGCCACGACAAAATAGCCAGCCACACTTCATCACAATATGACCATCACATGTCATCACAAGGTGGATGCCACAATATGGCTGCCCCCACATCATCACAAGATGGCCTCCCTAATGTCGTCACAAGATGGCCACCCTAATGTTGTCACAAGATGGCTGCCCTACATCATCACAACATGGCCACATCTATGTTGTCACAAGATGGCTGACACAGGATGGCCACTCCCACATCCTCACATTATGGGCACGCAGACGTCATGACAAGATGGCCACCCCATGTAGTGACAAGATTTTCAAACCCTTTTGTCACAAGATGGTTACCATCACATCATCACAAGATGTCCACACCCACGTTGTCACAATATGCCTGCCCCATGTCATCACAAGCTGGTTGGCAGGGCAGTGTAGTTGGGGGTGAACAGGCATTCAGGGAAGGGCAGTTAGGGGCAATCAGGCTGGTAGGGGAGGGCAGTTGGGGGCAACCATGCTGGCAAGTGAGGGCAGTTAGGGGTGACTAGGCCAGCAGGGGAGGTCAGTTGGGGGAGACCAAGCTGGTAGTGGAGGGCAGTTGGGGGAGACCTAAGCATGCAGGGGAGGGCAGTTGTAGGGGACCAGGCCAGCAGGGGAGGGCAGTTGGGGGCAACCAGACCAGCATGAGAGAGCAGTTAGGGGCAATCAGCCTTATAGGGGAGGGCAATTAGGGGTGACTGGGCTGGCAGGTGAGGGCAGTTAGGGGCAACTAGGCCTGCAGGGAGAGCAGCTAGGGACAATTGGGCTGGCAGGGGAAGGCTGTTGAGGGGGGCTAGGGATATAGGGAAGGGCAGTTGGTAGGGACAAGGCCTGCAGGAGAGAGCAGTTGAGGGGGTTGAGGCCTGCAGGGGGGGCAACAATGCTATCAAGGGATGGCAGTTAGGGGTGACTGGACCAGCAGGGGAGATCAGTTGGGGGAGAGCAGGCAAAAAGTGTTGGGCAGTTGGGGAGGACCAACCCTGCAGGGGAGGGGTATTGGGGTGGACTAGGCCTGCAGTTGAAGGAGACCTGCCGGCAGTGGACGGCAGATCGTGGGGGACACAAGCCTCCAGGGGAGGGCATTTGGGGATCAAGGCCAGCCAGGGAGGGCAGTTGGAAGGTATCAGGCCAGTCAGGGAGGGCAGATGGGGAAACCCAGGACTGAAGAAGAGGGTCATTGTGGGGGACGATGCCTGCAGGGCAAGGGAGTTGGGGGGGACCAGACCAGCTGGGGAGTGCAGTTGGTAGGACCCAGGCCTGCATGTTGGGTAATCAGGGGGAGACCAGGCCACCAGGGGAGGGCAGTTGAGGGCAATTAGGATTGCAGCGGAGCCCAGTTAGGGGTGTTGGACCAGCAGGGAAGGTTAGTTGGTGGGGAACAGACAAGATTGTGGAGACAGCTTAGTACTTTGTTCAAAGTTAAACACACATACAGTTACAGCATGACCCACGCACAGGTCTCACTCCTACCTATCTACACTCCAGAAATGGGAACATACACCCATGCAAAGTTTTAGACACCAATGTTCTCAGCAATGGAATGTGTAAGAGCCAAAACTTAAAATAGATCTAAATGTTCCCAAACTGACAAAGGGATAAACAAACTGTGGTATATCCATACAGTGGAAGATGGCTCTGCCATTGAAAGGAATGGTCTGCTCCCAGGAGCTAAAATACAGATGAACCTTGAAAATATTATGCAAAGTAAGAAGGGCAGACACCAAATGTCACACCAAGTGCAACTTGGCTGCACGTGTAAGGTTGGTATGGAGCTCCATTGTATGGATGTAGCATACATTATTTCACCAAACCCTACTGTTATGTTTGACATGGTTTCCCATTATTCAATGTAACACAGCACTGTGATGCCCATCTCTATCTTAAAGTATTTGTAACCAATCTTAATTGGGTCTTTCAAAAAATGTCCATAGTGGAACTGCCTGTTTGAAAGTTTTAACATATTTTTGCTGAATTTTGAGACAGAAAGGGGGGAAGGGAGAGAGGAAAAGAAAGGAGGAAGGAGGCAGAGAGGGAGGAAGGAAGGGTGGGAGCAGGGAGGGAGGGAAAGAAGGTGGGAGGGAGCAAGGGAGGCAGGGAGGAAGGAACATTCACTTGGTGTTCCACTTACTGATGCATTCATTGGTTGCTTATTGTATGTGCACTGACCAGGGATTGAACTAGCAATTTTGGCCTGTTGGGTAGACGCTCTAACCACTTAGGTACCCTGCAGGGTGAAAGTCTGCATATTTTAAGTCTTTCAGTAAAAATTGCCCAAGGACCTTCCCATGCAGAGAATGGGGGACAAGTATCTCCATTCTGGAATATGGAATTTCCCTCTCCAATATAGCCCTGCTCATCCCCAGGAGGCGGTTCCAGGCAGGTAGGTCTAACCCTCATGATGCTCTCAATTGGTTTGCAGTTCCCCGGGACACATGGCAATGACCTTGCTGGTCCACAGTGCCAACTGTCAAGTAGCGGGTTTCATTGTCACCACCGTAGGATGGATCTTCTCCATGACTTGCATGGGACTGGCAGAGTAGAGGGTTTGGTACATGGAGAACAGCTCTGCCCACTCCCTGGGGCTGGCCTGTGTAGGGATGTGGAAGGTCTGCACTTACCAGTCCAACAGCCTCCACAGAAAAGCCATAGTGTGTCACCACTACACCTACAGGGACACATACCTGCCACTCAATATCCGCATCTCTCAGCACATGTTGCTGGCCACCAACCTACTAGCTCTCTTGGAGAAAGTGCTCACAGTCATGGGCCTGCAGAGAGTGTGCGTGGCTCATCTTCAGAAGGAAAACACCTGCAATCTCTTCTTGGCTTCCGGAGTCCTGAGCATCATAGCTGGCGCATTTATCTTCATTGCTGTGATATGGAACTACCACTCTGTGATGAATGAAGAGGGCATATGCTTCCCGCCATCCTTCCACATCCCCTTCAGGCCTGACCAGCAGGAGATTGGCAGCACTGTCCCATGGTGGTTCTGGTTGCCATCCTGATGCTGTTGAGTGGGCTGTTTACCCTCTCTTACCAGCTTCCCACCGACAGCCAAATGTACCCCGAGTTCTCAGAAGTGTGAAATTTCCGGTTGCATAGCTTTGCAAATCCACAATAAGCAGTTTATGGGGGTGAAGTATTATCAGGATGCTCTAGAAAATAGTTCCAAGGACTCACGACAATAGAAAAGGCCATTTTCAGTTCCAAGCCCTTGTCAAGGGCTCTTTGGGAATGACTGTTTAAGGTTCTCACTTTATTATTTTTTCACAGGAATAAGGCCAGAGAATGTGTCCTGCACCTTTCCCATCAGGGCAGCACACTGCGAGGGCGCCTGAGGGAGGTGGCATTTCTCTCATTCTTTCTCCTCCCTGGGATCCTCACAAAGTACCCAAGAGCAAGAGGCTGCCATGTGGCCTTTGGGCTTGGGGCCAGCGTAGGACAGTGCCTGGCCTCTGCTGGTGGTGCCAGGCAGGGAGTGGTCCCTGTGAGAGCACTCAAGAAGGAAGACTCAACAGAGGCAGCACCTGGGCTCCGGGACACCAGCAGGTTCCAGTCACAGTGCCCGCCCTGTGAGCTGAGTGTTTCCTGACTCAGGATCACTTTGCCCTTTCGATTGCGGTGACAGCCAGGGCCCAAGTCAGTTTTGCCCCAAGGTCCTGTTCCAAGGACTGTTCAGGGAGGCCTCCCCCTGGCCTGGACTAGCTCCCTATCATGAGACTTGATACCCATCACCTTGCTTTCTCTTCCAGTTTTTCTACTTAACACTCAGATGGATTACAGTGACTATTTGTTCTAAGACCTTAAAAAGGATATTTCTATAGTAGAAAGACTTCAACTCTTGAAGACCTGTTCAGTGACTCTGGCCCTTTAAGGAGCCTATTGTCACAGGCCTGCAGGCCAGCCCTGGGAGCCATGGAAACATAAGAGTGTTTGGTTTCCTCATTTCTGTTATAGCCTGGCGGTTGCTACCATTTGTACCTCTGAGACGTCCTCCTCCTGCCTTCTGTATTGGCTGGGTAACCATTGTGCTTTATTTTTTACCCTAGTTAAGAGAGCCCTGAGATTTCTTAGGGTGGGGGAGTGTCTATGTAATCCATTTATTTGCTCTGTGAACAGGTTAACTGTCATCAGCAGTCCTGTAGAGAGATGAACGTAGGCCACTTTAATTGTTTATCCTTTATGTAAGACTTGTCTAGTTTAAAAACATGTTTTTATTGATTTCAGAGAGAGAGAGGAAGGGACGGAGAGGGAGAAGAAACATCAATGATGAAAAACACTGATTGGCTGCCTACTGCACCACTCCTACTGAGAATAGAGTATCCAACTGACCAGGAATTGAACCTTGACCTCCTGGTTCAGAGGTTGACTATCAACAGCTGAGACATACCAACTAGGCCCACCATGCTATTTAAAGTGTTCCTTCCACAAGTTGTTCAGGGTTATCTGGCCTGAAAGAATGATTGTTATAAATAAGGCATCTTCCATGAAAATCTGGCCATGCGAAGGAATTTCTGGTATCAGCCTGGGAGTTCTCTCATCCTGTCCATCCCACTGCGGGTCCCTCAGAATAAAGCCCGCATCCCTCAAAGTTCTCCATGCACTGGCTTTAATGTCCACTCCTGTTCACCCTTTGTTCATTTCTATTCTTATATTGCTGTACATGCCCCCATTTATCTACAACTTATAATATAGAAATATCCCTGGTAATCCCAGTATATGCCATCTTGTTTTATCTTCCCAGTGTATTTCAGAATGGGCAAAAATAAGATCCTGCTAAACACTTATAATTTTCTTATCCTCATTTTTTTATTTTTTATTTTGTATTATGAATTTTAACTGATTTTTAGAGAGAGAAGAAGGAGAGGGAGAATAGAAACATCTGTCAGCTGCTTCCTGCATGCCCCCTAAAAGGGACCATGCTGGCACCTCAGATATGTGTCATGACCAGAAATCAAGCCAGCAACATTTTGGTGCACAGGACAATGCCCTCCCAGCTAAGCCACCTCAATCAGGGATCTTATTTTCATTTTAAATTCAACCCACCATGACCTTTTCCCATGATACTTAATTCTTTTCTCCTCTCATGTCTGCTGGGTACTACAGGGAATGAATTACTTTAATACTAAGTATTGCAACATATTTGTGTGCCAGAAATAATCCTCCATTGCTTCCTAAGTTTTTTTTATTGTTTTTATTTCAAAAAATTATGCTCATGATAAATAACTGAAAGTTTTGAACAGCCACAGATTATTTAAAAAATCAGCCTGGTCAGTGTGCCTCAGTGTCTGAGTGTCGACCTATGAACCAGGAGGTCATGGTTCAAATCCCAGTCAGGGCACATGCCATAGATGAGGGCTTGATCCCCAGTAGGGGATGTTCAGAAGGCAGCAGATCCATAATTTTCTCTCTTCGTTGATGCATCTATCTCTCTCTCTCCCTCTCCCTTTCTCTCTGAAATCATAGCCTCAGGTCATGGAGCAAAGGAAGCCATTTATACAGGAATACCCTGGGCACAATTCCTGTCTTGAAAAACAAGCAGAAGGGAACCAAGGTGTTTGGGGATTCCTGCTGAGGTGGGAAACTTAAGACAAGCAAGAAACCAGAGATATTACCTCTTTTAAGCTGAGGGGTGGCAACAGGTGTATTTACCCCTTGACAGGTCATTGAGCTGTACACTTAGATTTGGTGCACTTTTCTATATGAATGTGATTCTGCACAATATTAATAGCTTTAAAACTCACCGTCCCTCTGATCCCATTGTCTGTATGAGTTTGTAACATGCTGCTTGCACTTGGTATATTGTGGACATCTTCCCTTTGGTCACATTACATTCTATTTTTTATTTTATTTTACTTTTAAATTTCTCCTTTTGGTTGAAAATATTACAGATGTCCTTTTTCCCTGTACCATTAACTCCCTCCACCCTGCACCCACCCCAGGTATTCACTGAACTATTGCCTATATCCATGTGTTATGCATATACATTCTATGGTTAATCTCATCCCATCAACCCACCCCCTCTACACACACACACACACACACACACACACACACACACACACACACACCATCCCTCAGAGATTTGGCATTCTGTTCTATGCTTCCATGTTTTGCCCTTAAAAATGGCAAAGATGAACCGGAGAAAGAAATACAGGCCAGTTTCCCAAGGCATCTAAACTAACTCTTGAAATTTCCCGCCAGAGGCAAGTAAATAGCAAGAAGGAAATAGTCAAGTTTACATATGAATGGCTGAGAGTTAGTTTGCTTCTTGACTTCCCCAGCAGGAAAATTGTGACCCTTTTGTAGCCTGGAAATTTAAAAAGAACTTGGAAGTTTACTAAATCAAATGATAAATTTAAATGATCTAAATGTATTGAATTGTTATAATACTGAAATGTTGATCTGAGTATGCATTGCATGAAGTCTAGAGGATAGAAGTTAATCTATTAATTAAATATGCCTTATATTTTATTTGAAATGTATCCTTAAAAATGTAAAAGTGTTATTGATTTGAGAAATGCTAAGTATTTAATTTTGCTACCTAAAATTTAAAGCTCTGAAAGTTTAAGGTTCAAATTGAATTGGGAGAAATTATATAAATGTGGTATTAATACCTAAAATATAAAAACGTGTTTTTGAGAAAATAAAATGTGTTTTCTCTTAAATATTTAGAAATTCAAAATATGTTACTTCTTGGTCTGATTTAAAAAGAAGGATTAATCCTGTGATCCTGATTAAATGTAATTGATATTCTTTAAGATAATTTAAGTATATAATCTTCAAATCATATATATATAAATATATAAATATATATATATATTTGATCTTTCCAAGTTTATTTCAAGGTTTTTAGAGTAGCTTTTAGACAATTCATGGGCCCCGAAATGTTTCAAAGGTCTGTTCTCTCTTAAAACAAATATATTTTTTAATTAAACCGATTGATACCTGGAATCACATGGAAAGCTTTATCAAATAAAAATTAATTAACATATTTTACTTATATACATATATATTAAATGTTATGAAAGTTTTCGCCTGTAAGAAGGGCAAAAATAATATATTTCTTAAATATAGCCAAAATTTTCAACAGCAGTAGAATTTCAAGAAAGACCAAAGCCTCAAGCAGCCTGCATTTTTGATTCGGCTGGAGGTGGGACACTGTTTATGCTTTTAGATCAGACCAATAAGTATCAAACCTATAAGTTTACTGAATAAGTTTCTTTGCCTTTTTTCTTTAATTAAAGATACCTACTTAAGTTACTTTATAAATTAGCTTTTTAAAATATAATCAAAGTCTCATATAAATTAAGTTACATGAGAAGCCAAGGTTTTTATAAGTAATTGAATCCAAATAATATTTAAGAACAGATTAGAAGCCACCATTTACTGCCTGACTTTTTGTAGCCTCCTGCATTAAGCTAGAGGTGGGGCAACATTTGCAGCTTGTGAATTCAGACGTAATTTTGCTTTATTTTTAAAATGAAGATACCTACTTTAATTACTTAAATAAATTAGCTTATTAAATTATAATCAAGGTTTTCAGCTTAATGAAAAGCCAATAATTTTATAAACAATTCTAATAAAGACCAAAAACAGCTAGTGATTGTCTGAAATGTGATTTTTTTACTTTCTTTTAAAAGAACAGATTGAACAGCCTCCATGATGGCCACATGTCTTACCACTCACGTAGCTTGGGGGCCACCATCTTGAAATAACAAAGGCCAACCCCCTTCCTTTAAATAAGTCAAAGTCTTTGTAAGCAATTTAGGTAAGTCTTCTAAGAAAATTACTGAAGGCTTCCCATGATCCCTCTGTATATGCAAATTAGCTAATGGGAATACTCTTAAAAAATAAATTTCTTGCTTAATAAAAAGGAGAAATTTGAAAATTTTGAAATCTCTTTCATTGGTATTACAGGATAAACTGAGGATTGTTATTAAAATATTAAATCTGATCCATACTAGTAGTCACCATAACCTTAAGAGAAATTGTTTCATGTGGCAAAGATTTTTAAATGAAACTCTCTATAGCCTGAAAAATTATTTTGGAAGGAAATAAAGAGAGGTTTCCTTCAAATATCATAAGGATTGTAATTGATAAGCAATGCATTAGGCCTCCGAAGGTGGAGATAATAAAAGATTAAATGACTTTCAGAAATTATTAGGGGACATTAACTGGTTAAAACCTTGTCTATACAAAAAAAATTATAGCCAGTTTGAAATTGAATTGCCATGGCCTAGAGCAAAGAATATCCTTACATGTTATTATTCTACAATTTCATTATAATTTTTGATATTTTACAACAGCATATGGTACATTTATCCCAAACAAACTTACAAACTAATTCTTTGAATATTTGGCAACAATTTAAAAAGGACATGAAAGGATTTAACCCCTTCCACGGTGTGGAAGGCCCCCTGGCGAGGCACTTGAGCATTCTATATTGGTCCCTCTTGCCCTTTTTGCCAAGAGGGACCCTCTTCTCACAATCCAATTGCCCACAGCTGTTGCCTGAGTTCTCTGTTCATGCTGAGGTTGAAGCCTCATGGTGGCTGGCACCATGGATCTATCTCTCGCACAATGGCGTGAGCTGGGCCCTCCCTGGAGAAGAAACCTGGGTTCCCCAAGATATGTGGATCAATACCAGGGCCCCGCCATCAGGCGAGGGGATCCCAAGGCAGGTGCTGGGCATGGAGGCCATAGGGACATAGACTACCAAGGAGACAGAACTGAACCTCACATCACCCTGCTTGGCCCCGGAGGATGGCTGGTTAGTCAAAGACGGGTAAGATTTCTCAGGGGAGGAACAACCTAAGACAGGCACAGTCGCAGAGGGGCCATGAGGAGAGAATTTGGGGGTCAACAGAGGTGGAGCACAGATCCTCCCCCCCCCAACATTACAGGGGCTTGAACACTCGCCCCTTCTGAGGGAGGTCTCCTGCCCCATGGCTGCTTCGCGCTTCCCATGCCAGCTCAGATCAGGACCCAGGCAACATACAGAGACTTGGCCCAGATCAGATCGGGATCCAGATAACAGAAAGAGACTTGGCCCAGCTTGGATTGGGACCCAGGCAACAGAGAGTTGGCCGATGGCAGCTGCCTCATATCTAAATCCAGACTAAATCCAGGAATGCTCAGGGCTTTCTCAAGGATGCAAATAATCCTTTCCATTAACATTTACAGGGTATTGTTCTTAGAGTATTAAATTTGACAGTAAAATAGTCAAGTTTTCAGATTAATTTAAATTGACTAAATGAAATAAGTGAATATTCAAGAAAAATCTAATTGTACAAAAAGCTGTTTCTAAAGTATTAAACAAAATTTCTATTGGTAGTTCATTTTATGGTAAAATTGCTTTACACCCAATGAATCCAAAGCAGTCATATTCTTGTGCAAAAATTGAAAATAAAAGTCATCAAGACTGCATTAAAATTTTTTTATAATAGCCTCATAATAATTAATCAAAAAAGGATAGTAGAATAATATCCTGTAAGAAATATCCTGTAAGTAAATTACATCAAGCCTTAATTGCTTTAAAATTTTACTTTAAAAATTATTTTTCATTTATAATACTGATAAGGCACCCATGAAAAATCTTATGGTGTCAAAATAAGCCAAAGGAAAATCATTTGGACAAAAATCAAAAGGATCCCAAGTCTAATTTATAGAAAAGAGTTCTTTATTAACCTTTGGTCGAGAATATGTTTATATTTCAAAAAAACTCCAAAGCCCATATGGATTCCTGCAACAACGGATCCCAGAGAGGACCTGATAGGACTGTTTCCAGCCACAGAATAAGTAGTGGCCCACGAGAAAAGAGGAGAAATAGTCCAGAAATAAAAATAGTGAAGATGCCTTGGCATGATAGCAGTCAGCACCTGTGCATTGCTGCAGGTTGACCAGGACCAAGGGTAATGAAGGTCGGTGTGCATGCGCTTCCAGACCATGTGTGCACACCCTTTTGCATAGAAGTCAAAATGTTTGATGTTTTGTGTTTTACCAGGACCCTTGACTTAGGGGCTTGCCTTATTTTAACACAGGGAATAGTATTAGCTGCCACATTAAAAGAGATGTTATACCTCAGGCATTAACCATTTTTACAGATGGATCCAGTTCCGAAAAGGCTGGATCTACTGCAGCAGGGGAGCAAAGATCCTTCAAACTTTTTATATTTCAGTAGAAATACAAGCTTTTATTTATACCTAAACAGATTTTGCTACAGAGCCCATCAACCTATAGTAATAGTGCTTATGTGGTAAGTATGACCAAATTTATTGAAACAGCTACTATAGCACACACTAATTCAGAGGAACTTTTCATTTAATTTTCAGCCTTTAAAATGTTATTAGAGAAGGACAATGTCCATGTTTTATTGTAAGCAATGTCCTCAGTATGTTATCCTCCTTTCTGTGCCAACTTTAGGGGTAAATCCCCGAGGACTTAAACCTAATCAAATCTGACGAAATGGATGTCACTAAATAGTGGAAAGAGCCAATTGTACTCTTAAAATCATTTATTAAAACAAAAGGGGGAGACAGGTGTTATGTGTCACCTCAAAATAGGCTCAGTCATGCTTTTTATACTTTAAAATTTTTGAATTATAATGCAAAGAATTGTACAGCAGGTGAAAGGCATGAGGCCTTCTGTACAATAGCTTCCACCAAGTCAGCTAGGTGGAAGGAAGCATAAACCATAGTTTTATCAGATTCAGTAATAATGTGGGGAAGAGGTTGTGTTTTATATCTTTCCAGAAGGAGCAATGCAGCCAACTTGGGTGCCAGAGCATTATGTCGGTCACCACAATGGACCCAGAGAAGCTCATGTGTCCCTTCACTCAAAAGGACTGAGAGCTGCCCTGATGACAGCAAAGTGGAAGAAGAAGAAAACTGAAAGCTAAGCTACACAGGGGACTGAGGTGCCAACATGGAGTCATCTGAAGAAAACGACTGAAGCACAGAAGATTGTGGAAAAGCAAGAAGTTGAAGCTACTTCTTCAATCATGTTTCTGGCCATGCACAGCCAAGTCTGAGGACTCTTGAGTAAATCAGCAAAAGAAACTTTCATTTAGTAGGAAAATGTTACTGTAGTTTGATTTCTTTATTGTTGTGTTGCATTGGCATTGTTTTATTAATAGCCATGTCTGGATTTTGCATTGGCATTGTTTTGTTATTGGGTTTTCCATTGGCATTCCTTTTTTAATGTTTTAATAGTCAGAAATTTGTTCTTGATGTTTAAATTTTATTTCCATTATTAGTAGCTTAAATTTAAAAGAAAGGGTGAGATGTAGGAAGCGGTTATAGGGTTAAGCCTAGGTCTGACCTGTGGCAGGATCACAAACAAGTTCGTTTGGAGGGCAGACCCCTCCCAGCATAATTAAGCCTGATCCTGTAACTGATCCCTACATCTTTCCTGGGTAGCTATTGGGCTGTGGGAGGGGCAGCAAGTGCTGCCAAAACAAGTGAAACTTACAAGAACATGGTTAATTGCCTTGTTTGTCCCTGATTATAAATAAAGCCTCAGCTTTGCAGTCTGGATCTGTTCTGTGGCCTCAGCCAGGTACAGAAAGATCCAGCCACCCCCAGCTTTCAAATCTAACTCTGTGTCTCCTCTCTTTATTTCTAATATTTCTCAATCCCTGCCCGCCTCCACTTAGAACCGGTTCGTTCATCTCGCTTTCTGCGTGGGACGCAGAAAAGGGAGATCCCCGCCATGTCTGGCTCCCGCCGCATGAGGTCCCCGCAAATAAGGACACCTTTACTTCTTCTTGTTCAATTTTGATTCCTTTTATTTCTTCTTCTTGTCTAATTGCAGTGGCTAATACTTCCAGTACTATGTCAAACAGGAGTGGTGAGAGTGGGCATCCCTGTCTTGTTCCTGTTCATAGGGGAAATGGTTTTAGTTTTTGCCCATTGTGTATGATGTTAGCTGTGGGTTTATCATATATAGTTTTTATTATGTTGCGGTATTATCCGTCTATTCCCAACTTGTTGAGAGATTTTATCAAGAAAGGGTGTTGAATTTTGTCAAATGCTTTTTCTGCATCAATTGATAAAACTATGTGATTTTTATCTCTCAATTTATTTATGTGATATATCATATTTATTGATTTGAGGATATTTTACCATCTTTGCATTCCTGGGATAAATCCTACTTGGTCATGGTATATAATCTTTATGATGTGCTACTGGTTCCAGTATGCTAGAATTTTGTTGAAAATTTTAGCATCTATGTTCATGAGGGATGTTGGCCTGTAATTCTCTTTCAACGTGTTGTCTTTATCTAGTTTTGGTATTAGGGTGATGCTGGCTTCATAGAAGGAGATTGGAAGTATTCCCTCCCCTTGAATTTTTTGGAATAATCTGAGGAGGATAGGTTTTAATTCTTCCTTGAATGTTTGGTAAAACTCCCCTGTGAAGCTGTCTGGCCCGGGGCTATGGTTTGCCAAGCTTTTTGATGACTGCTTCAATTTCTTCCATAGTTATGAGCCTATGGAGCTGTTTAGATTCTTTTTGATTGAGTTTTGGAAGGTTATATATTTCTAGGAATATGTCCATTTCCTCCAGCTTGTCCAGTTTTTTGAAATAGAGTTTTTTGCAGTATTTTTTAACAATCCTTTGTATTTTGGTGGTGTCTGTTGTTATTTCTCCTCTTCCATTTCTGATTTTGTTTATTTGGGTCCTCTCTCTTTGCTTCTTGATGAGCCTGGCTAGAGGTTCATCAATCTTGTTTCTCCTTTCAAGAACCAGCTCTTGTTAGTTGATCTTTTGCATTTTTTTTGTCTCTATGTCTTTTCTCTCCACTCTTATCTTTATTATTTCCTTCCTTCTGCTTACACTGGGCTTTTATTGTTGCTCTCTTTCTAACTCTTTGAGATATAAGGTTAGGTGATTTATTAACATTATTTCTTGTTTTTTTTTGCAGTAGGCTTGTAGAGCTATGAACTACCCTTCAAGACTGCTTTAGCTGTGTCCCATAGATTTGTGATTGTTGTGTTATCATTGTATTTGTTGTCATGATGGTTTTTATTTCTTCTTTGATCTCTCTGATAACCCAGTCATTGTTTAATTGCATGCTGATTACTCTCCATGAGTTTGATTTTCTTGGATTGTTTTTATTGTAGTTGATTTCCAGTTTTATGCCAATGTGATCTGAGAAAGTGCTTGATATGATTTATATCTTCTTGAATTTGAAGAGACTTTGCCTGTAACCCAATATTTGGTCTATCTTTGAAAATGACTCATGTGCACTTGAGAAGAATGTATATTCTGTGGCTTTGCGGTGAAATGTTCTGAAGATGTCAATTAATTTCATCTGGTCTAATGAGTCATTTAGGATTGATGTTTCTTTGCTGATTTTTTGTTTAGAGGATTTGCCCAATGGTGATAGTGGAGTATTAAAGTCTCCTAGTATGATTGTATAGCTGTCAATCTCCCCCTTAATATCCTCCTGGAGTCTTTTTATGTATTTGCATGCTTATGTATTGGGTGCGTATATGGTTACCAGAGTTATTTCTTCTTGTTGGATTGCTCCCTTTAGTATTATGAAGTGGCCTTCCTTATCTCTTTTTATGTCCTTCACTTTGAAATCTAATTTGTTCGATATAAGTATTGCTACCCCAGCTTTTTTTTTTTAATTTCCATTTACATGAAAAACCTTTTTCTATCCATTTACCCTCAGTCTGTGCATCTTTTTCTGAGGTGTGTTTCTTGTAGACAGCAGATATATGAGTCATGTTTCTTATCCAATCTGTTACTCTATGTCTTTTTATTGTGGTGTTCAATCCATTTACATTTATAGTTATTATTGATAGGTTCTTGTTAGTTACCATTTTTATTCTTAACCCCTGTGTTTCTTCTTCAGTTTCTATTTCTTTTTTGTTTTTCAGCAGACCCTTTAGCATTTCTTTCATTACTGGTTTGGTGGTAATAAACTCCCTTATTCGTTTTTGTTTGTGAAGCTCCTGATTTCACCTTCAATTTTGATTGATAGCCTTGTTGAGTACAGTATTCTTGGATTCAGTCCCTTCCTTTCATGACTTTGTATATTTCATTCCATTCCCTTCTGTCCTAATGTGTTTCTGTTGAGTAATCAGTTGCTTTTCTGATGGGGGATCCTTTGTATGTAACTTTCTGTCTCTCTCTGCCTGCTTGTAACATTCTTACTTTGTCATTGATGTTAGCCAATTTAATTATAATGAGCCTTGGGGTCATTCTTTGGGGGTTCATTTTGCTTGGGACTCTGTGAGCTTCTTGGATTTGTGTGGGGTTTTTCTTGCCTATGTCAGGGAAGTTTTCCATCATTATTTCTTCAGACAGGTTTTCCATTCCTTGCTCAGTTTCCTCTTCTTCCAGCACCCCTATTATGTGGATGTTATTTTGTTTTGTGCTGTCCCAAAGTTCCCTTAGGCTTTTCTCCTGCTTTTAATTTTTTTTTTCTAGAAGCTTCTCTACTTGGGTATTTTTTCCTACCTTGTCTTCTAGCTCACTGATGTGGTTCTCTGCTTCTTCTAGTCTATCCTTGATACTTTCTATTGAGTTCTTTACAGCAGCAATGTCATTTTTCATTTCTTCTTGGTTCTTCTTCATTTCCTCTTGTTTCTTACACATATTGTCAAATTTGTCTTCCATTCCTTTCAGCCACCTTATGACCATTTCTCTGAATTTTTTCTCTGACAAGTTGCTTTATTCTATATCGTTAATTTCCTTTTCTGGTGATGCCTGCTTTTCTTTCATATATGGGCTATTTCTTTGGCTCCCTATGATCTCACTTCTCCAGGTGTCTTGTTATGTAGTTCTCTCTCTACTGCATTCATTTAAAGGCACAAAATACAACACAATCAGGTACAATGCACAAGGCACTGAACAGAAATGTATTCATGATATTAATAACCCCAAATAAAGGTGACAAACAGGGAAAGGCGAGTTGCAGGATAGGAGAGAAAGAAGAAGAGAGAAAAGAAAAGGAATGCAAAAATTAAATTGGGAAAAGGATTATAAAAAGTAACAGAGAAAATAATGAGAATGAGAAAGAAGAGGGGAACAAACTATATATATGGGGAGAAAACTTGAATAGAACAGCCACTAATTCCAAAAAGCCAGCAACAAGTACTTGGAGATGAATGCACACTACAAACAAGAACTAATATTAAGGGTAGGCAGGGAAAACAGAAGCAAAAAAAACAAAAAGAAAAAAAAGGAATAAGCAAAACAATCTCACAAACAAGCATAAAAATTGATATAATCAACAATCAAGCCAACAACAAAGAGAGAAAAAATATTGGATAGTGAAGAAAGAGAAGATAGAGGTGTGTATGGACTTGGAGCAGGGGATTGGAATATAAGTAGGGTGAAATTTTCACACGGGTAAAATGAAGTGATAGGGAAAACCTAAAGCAGAAATAGGGTAAGAGAAACAGGACAGCTACAGGGGAAAGTGAGGAAGAGAGTGATGGCATAAAGGTAGAGTTGAGATGAAAATAATGCTAAAGGAAAGAAGAAAATAGAATGTAGAACACTAACCCCAAAGTAAAAAGAAGAGAAAATAAAAAGACACTTAAAAAAAAAGAAAAGAAAAATAGTAGTAGTTATAATACTGATGGAAAATACAAATGTAATAATTAAAAAGGTAAAATCAAGTGAAGACAAAGAAAAAAATTGTTTCTTAAGTAAAAGATGAAAAAAATAAAAATAAAAATGTGCAGTAGTGAAAGTCATTCACTTCCTCTACTGTTCTGTTTGGCAGGCATGTATCCTAGCCAGGACAGTGTTGAAGTTCCCTGAGTTCTACTGCTCCTCCGTATTGTAAGAGAGTCCTGAGTTTTAAGCAGGCAGTACATCTCTATTTCTTGTATTCCTTTATTTGTATTTACACAAGTGTCAATTTGTGATTCAACCCCAGGGTGGCAGTGTTTCTGGATTGACCTCCAGGACTATAAGTTCTCTCTAGCTGGTGTTTAGATTTGTTTTTTTCTGTGGCACTTAATACTTGTTTGTGGGAGTGGGTTGTCCCAGAGCTGTTTCTCTGATGGTTATTCCCCGCTCTGATCCCCAGGTTCCAGAAAAACAACTTTCCCCTGCAGTCTCTTTAGGTGTCCCAAGTTGGGTGAACCTATTTATTGGGCTTAGTAATCAAAAGCAAGGACTTAAAGAGAAAACAAAAAAACAAAACACGAAAAAAACAACAACCACAAAACAGAGCCAGAGTAAGTGTGCGAACTCCAGGGCATCGCGCCAGTCTGTGCAGTCTTGTTTCCTCTTGGGTCTAAGCAGCTGGCACACTTTTGAAATTTTTAGGCTGTCCTTTTGTGTCCAGATCAAAATAGTTGCTTTTTAGAGTTCCCTTCTGTTAGCAGCACTGAGAATCCCCTTCCACATTCAGGGATCATGCCAGTCCCAAGGGCCACGGATTTTTCTAGGCACAGATTTCCCCAGGTTCTCCAGCTTCTGCTGTGTAGGAGTTTCTCTCTCCTGCTGGGACAATGAACCTCACCTTATCCCAGGCAAAATCTGACCTTTCTGTGAGGGAGTGTAGAGCTCCTCTGAATCCGCGTGCTTGTTCCAATTGGGGACCTGTATTCTCAGGTTTGCAGCTGTTAGGTGGGTGTCATAGTTGTAGATTTCCTAGTCTTTTCAAGCTTCCCATAAAATCCACTTTCCCCTTTAAGATGGCATGGTCTCCGCATCTGAGCTGGTCACTCTGGGAGGGAACCGAGCAGCAGAGGGGGCTGCCCGTTCAGGGAAGCCCTGTCCAGCAGTCCCCCACAGTCTCCTGAAGTATAGTTGTCCCTCAACTCACCAACAAACACTCCCTGTGCGACCACACACTCTCCCTTTGTTTTCTCACTCACAGACTATCTTGTAGTCTGCCTTCTTGTCAGCAGCCATCTTCTGTCTCTCCTTTAGCATCTTGTAGTTTTCTGAGTAGCGGTCTTTTACCTCCTTAGTTAAGTTTATTCCTAGGTGTCTTAATTTTTTGATGCAATGGTAAATGGGATTTTTTTTTAAATTCTCTCTTCTGTAAGTTTATTATTGGTGTATAAAAATGCCATATATTTTATGGTGTTAATTTTGTATCCTGCTACATTGCCAAATTCATTTATTAAGTCTAATAATTATTGATGAAGTCTTCAGCGTTTTCTTTGTACAGTATCATGTCATCTGCAAATAATGACAATTTTACTTACTTTTTTTTTCCAATTTGGGTGCTATTTATTTCTTTTTCTTATCTGATCACTATGGCTAGCACTTCTAGTACTGTGTGGAACAGGAGTAGTGAAAGCAGAATCCCTGTTTTGTTCCTATTCTTAAGGGAAATGGTTTTAGTTATTAGAATTGAGTAAGATGTTGGCCATAGATTTGTCATATAAGGCTGTTATTATGATCCTTCTAGTCCCACTTTGCTGAGCGTGTTTATCAGGAAAGGGTGTTGGGCTTTGTCAGATGCATTCTCTGCATCCCTGGAATAAATCCCACTTGTTCATGGTGTAGGATCTTTCTTATGTAATACTGGATCCAGTTTGCTGGAATTGTGTTGTGGATTTTAGCATCTATGTTCATCCGGGATATAGGCCTGTAATTCTTTTCCTTTGTGGTGTCTTTAGGTGTTTTTGGTATTATGGTAATGCTGGCTTTATTGAAAGACCTTAGAAGTATGCCTCTCTCTTGAATTTTTTGGAATAGTCTGAGAAGCATTGATTTTATTTCTTCTTGGATGTTTGGTAAAACTCCACTGTGAAGCCATCTGGTCCAGGGCTTTTGTTTGCTGGAAGCTTTTTGATTACTGTTTCAATTTCATCAGTAGTTATTGGCCTATTTATGTTATTATTATTATTATTATTATTATTATTATTATTCCTGATTGAGTTTTGAAAGCTTGTATTTTTCTAGGAATGTGTCAATTCTGTCGAGGATGTCCAGTTTGGTGGATGCATGTCTGCTCAAAGGCTGGCTTAAGAGATCTGAATGTGGGAAAGCCAATGCATGGGGACTGATACCCAGGGCCTGTGAAAGTTCACAGAGGCAGGGCTTGCTCTGAAACCCAAGAAGGGCATCCTCCAGCCTCTTCAGTGACTCTCTGGATCCAGGAAAGCAGCTGGGATGTTGTTTTTCCTTCTGCACATTGTAGCATGCCATGTTCTCCAAAACAGCTCAGATGAATTGGAGAGAATTCCTGATTTCTGTCAACAGTGGGTGTCCCCAGCATCAGGATCATGAGAGGTTGACTGACATTCCAGGAATGCGTAAAGAGAGCTCCCAACCTTGAGAGCACATTCTAAGGACCACCCTCCCACAAGAAAAAAAAAAAAAGGTCAGAAGGGCATATATCTTAGGATCCCAGTAGGAAACATGTGCTCAAAGGCTGCTGTGGGCTGGACATAAGTGAGGGCCATGATGAGGGCAGGTGTTAGTGACCAGAATGTGGTAAAAACCTCCCCCAGATTCATGTATGGGTGCTGGGAGTTGGCAGGGCCTGTCCAATACTGGGCAGGAAGGAAAGCCCTTGATGCAGATGTGCTCCTGCCTCCAGTGCCACAGCTCATGCCCTGGGAAAGCAGGCTCTGAATAGGGGTGGGAAGAGGAGTGGTTCTTGCTCAGGAAGAAGGCATGTTCTGCTGAGACTTTGTTTCTAGGTCATTCTAAGAGGACCCTCTTACCTCCTTGTATCTCCTGGGCACTGGGATCTCATAGAAGCTGCCTGAACTTGAACCCTTACACTTTTCCCGATTCTGCCTGGTGCATGCAATGTCAGTGTAAAAATGAAATACATCCCCAGGTGGCACCACTCGTTCTGAAAACCCAGGATACAATTCCAGATTAACTTCCTAAACACATTACAGTTTGAACCTCTTCCAGAAATCTAATCAACCAGTCTGAAATTTTCGGGTGAACACCACTGTGGTAATCTTTCACATGGTCCCCCTCCCTGGAATATGAGAGTTGTTTGGGCATCACATCGCAGGGGGTAGAAAAGAGCCTGCAGAAAAGCTCTCTCTCTCTCTCTCTCTCTCTCTCTCTCTCTCTCTCTCTCTCTCTCTCAATCTCTCTGTGTCTGCCTCTCTCAATTTCAAAAGATCCAATGTGTGACTCAGTGCACCATGGGATATCCCAAAAATTTGGCAGATCCTTACATGTCAAATACAAGTACAGCTTAAAAACATTTGAATGCGAAGGTGTATCTATGCACTTTGCTTAATCCTCAGAGAGGAGAATCTCCCCTCACAATCTGAGAGTTTTAGGCCCAGAAGGAGCTTTTTGAAGCCAATTTGCATGGGTTGTTTTATAGGGTTTAGCAAACATTAGTTATCCATACAGACTTTGGCAGTCATGATTAGGGCCAGGCCCCTGGAACTTGCCTGGGCCTAATATGCTGCCTGTGGAAGGTTGGGATGTGAAAAAGGAAGCATGAGCAAAAGAAAATGCCCTCTGGGAGCAGCTCCTTGATAAGGATACATAGGTGTTTTGGCCCACGTGTATTTTTCTCTGTGCCACCAAGATTCCAAAGAGCCCAGGACTCTCGCCCCTCAATGGCTTTCAGAATTAGGTAAGTCACTTCCCAGGTTCTGCTGCCACACCTCTCCTCTGGCCTCTGCACAGCCCACATTTTTACATTTCATTTTCTCAAGCTAGTTTGCTGAGCTTATCTGGCTCTTTTGGAGGAAAT
Organism: Cnephaeus nilssonii; assembly: GCF_951640355.1. NCBI lineage: Eukaryota > Metazoa > Chordata > Mammalia > Chiroptera > Vespertilionidae > Cnephaeus > Cnephaeus nilssonii. The sequence goes on along the minus strand of NC_137096.1, from coordinate 6,758,014 downwards.
GCCCTTTACCTCCACAGAGGGAGGGTGATTGAACCTCCTTCCTGTACTCCCCAACAGCTTAGGTTTAAGAGTTGTACCATATTTTCTTCTTAACCATCAGCCTTTTAAGTTCTCAAGTTTACCTAGTCAGAGCCTTTGATTTTCCCAAGTGTGCACCTTGTCTTGGGAGATTCCCTTGGTCCCATTACAAAGTTGCAGCCCCTCCCTTCTATTGATCAATCCCTAGATGTGATTTTGGCCCTACCTCCTTTGGGAAAGGCTTGATCCTCAAAATCTGGAAGACCAACTGTCCCTCTGTTCCTCTTTGAATGGGTACGGATTTGCAATTGAGGTAACATAAAGTGTCAGGGTATATTTGGTACTCAATACTGTTGCATTGTATTACTTTTTCTCTTGAGAGGATATCCTGTCTGCCTAAAGGTGTGTTAACACGAACATTAGGGAATTTAGATGTGGTACCAACAACCCATCAAGTCTACTTCCATGTTGGTTTCATTTTCTTTTCCTTTCATGAATGGACATAGGATTCAGTTGGAGGTGTACAGAGTGCAAAACCCAATCAGGTTAACTGCCTGGAGATCCAGTACTAAGGTTCAGCTTTCAGTTGGAAGTTGCCATTTCAGCTAGGACCTCAAAAAAAGGTGTGGCCAGATGGGGTATAATGGTTTCTGAGGAGGCTGAGAAGGGATCAGAAGCTAGAGCTTGAGAGTCACTGCCCAGGTCTGAGCAGATTGCTACCTGCACCATGTCCACTCTGGTGAGTCAGGAGCCTAAGGTGGTCCTCAAGGACGTGCAGGCCAAGTTCCCACAGAGAATTGGCATTTCTTGCCTTACAAATGAGCAGATTTTGCCTTTGCATCTAGATGCAGATTAGCCATAATCCAAAACGTTTTGATTTCTGTTTTGATGTACCATTCATAGAGGTTTACAGAGCAAGTTTCCCTGCTATCTGAAAGTTGAATATTCCTAAGGAATCTATTGTAGGCCAAATTGGCAAAATTCTTTTTGTAATTTTATCGGCCAGGCTGTGTGTCTGACAGTAGGTCTTAAGGGAGTTCTTTAATAAAAGCCAAGTGAAGTTTAGAAAGAAAGGAAGGGAGAAAGAGAGAGAAACATTGATGTGAGAAACATCCATCAGCGGGCTCCTCCCACCCCCTAATGGGGGTTGGGAATGGAGCCTGAAAGTGACGTTGGGTGCAAGGGGGGATGCTCAACCAACTGAGCAACACTGACCAGGGCTTGCAGTCCCTTTTGAGATTAGGCTTAGTTGTGACATGTGAGCCCTCTGTTGTCATGGATTAAATGGTCATTCTAATATTTATAGAAGGGACACTGAATAAACTGAACATCTCGAAATTGATGGTTATTTTTCTCATCTCTAGCTACCGCATGCTTTAGAAATCTTTTGGGCTGCTTTTACTCTTTCTAATTTAAAATGTCTCCAAGGCCAGAAGGTACGCATTGTGTGGGTGTTCCTTAATCTTCCTAATCTATTTTATTTGTTGGAGCTTAGCAAAAGGTGGTGCTTGGCCAGGCACTGCTGCCTACTCCAGGTGCTTTCCGTCCTTCAGTGATAATCAGAAAGGTTTTCCTAAAAGGGTGGGACCATTTCTCTGGTTTCTCAGTACTCATTGCACAGCAGAATTACAGGTAGGCAGTGGGTAGATGTGGGAGGCGTCCAGTGGTCATCTCACCCCTTTGGTGCCTGATGAGGTGCTTGTCCTGCCACCAGTCAAGGAGAGGCAGGGCTGAGTGGCTTTGCAGCCCCTAAGCAGAAAACGGGATTGGGGTTCATTGGGATGCTCCAATTGTTGTCAAAGCAGTGCCTTTTGCCCTCAACTGGTTCCTCTGAAGGGAGAAGGATCAGGTTGCTCATGCTCAGCCTGAGAAGATGCCTTGCTCCCGGCCATTTCCCAGGATCTCTTTAAGAGCCACTTCATCAGGATGAACAGCCAGGCTCCACGCAGACTTCTGGAACTGACATGCCAGAGGCTGCTGAGGGATGAAACTTCAGCCATTGCTGCTGTTGAGTCTCTTCCTATGGAACTCTTCCCACCTTGGTTCACAGCAGCCTTGGCAGGGAAGGACAGCAAAGTCCTGAAGGTCATGGTGCAGGATTAGCCCTTCCCCCGCCTCCTTCTGGGGGCTCTGATGAACCATCAGCAGCCTTACCATGATATCTTCAGACTGTGCTCTATGGGCTTCATGCCCTGCTTGCCCAGGAGACTCGATCCAGGTGAGGGGGATTCAGTAGCCTGGTTGGTCCCTGGGGATTTGAGCAGTTACATCTGGGATATGGGAGCGTACAGGGCCAAAGGGAGAGCTCAGGGAGACCTTGGAGCCACTGCTGGGGTCATTCTGGAGCAGGCTTCGCATATATAGGGCTTATGAAGATGCAGAGGGTGACCGAAGGGACATGAGCCCACCCTTTCTGGTGGCACCTAAAGGTACCAGAAATGGGGACCATAAAGGATCCCAGTAGTGCAAGGAGCAGCTGATTCCTGGGGTATGGAGTAAAAGGCCCATTGGGTGTCTGGCCCAGGTGCCCAGATTCCCAGACTCATGGTCAGGGTCTCATTCCCTGTTATCTTAATGTACCCCAGTCTATTTCCTATTTTCTCCACAGGAGGAGGAAAATGCAGATGCTGAATTTACAGAAGAGAGCTCATCATGATTTCTGGATCATGTGGGCCAGAACCAGAGCTGATGTTTGCTCACTGCAGGAGCCTGAGGTCCCACATCCATAAGGAAGAGGGGGAAAGTGAACAGCTTTAGGACAGGGCAAAATCCACCCTTGGTGCCCATAGATGTGTTAGTAGACCTTTGCCTTAAGAAATGTGTCCTTGATGAGTCCCTCAGCTACCTTATTAAGAAAGTCAGCGAGAGGAGAGGTTTGCTGCACCTTTGCTGTAAGAAGCTGATGGTTTATGCCCTGTCGAAGGAAAACATTAACATCCTGGATATGGTGCAGCTCGACTCTGTCCAGGATTTGGAGGTAAATTGTACCTGGAAGCTGTCCACTCTGAGGAAGTTCGCTCCTTACCTGGGCCAGATGGGCAATCTGTGTCTGTTCCTCCTCTCCCATGTATGTCTTCTCACACCACCTTGGAGCAGGAGGAGCAGTGTGTTAGCCTGGTCACCTCTCAGTTCCTCAGCCAGTTCTACCTCCAGGAGCTCTATTTGGATGTTGTCTCCTTCCTCAAAGGCCGCCTAGACCAGAACCTCAGGTGAAGTGTGGTGAGGTTTCTCTGCAGACCAGTGTGAGCCACTTCTCATTTCAGTCCACAGTGACGGGACCTCCTATGTACTGTACAGCAGCAGTGCTAGAGAGCCTGAGACACTAGATGGTCCACACAGTCAATGTCTTGTTCACTGCTCTGTCCCCTTGCATTTTGTCAAGTAACACCCACCCCCCAGACTAAGGTAGGATGTATGAACTAAGAAAGATGCTATTAAAGAGACTCCTTGCTAGGAATGGAAGTAATGGGGGCTTCGGGCCAGTGATGGTAGCTTGGGAATACTTCTAAGAATTGTCTAAAGGAATATTATGCAATAGAACCAAGGGGAGAGGGCAGTAAAGAGAGGAAAGCCCATCAGAGGTGAGGTTTCAGGAGTTAAGGTCCACACTTAGCAATTTGGTGATGGCAGCCTTTCAATCCAATCCTGCCTGGAATCACCTGTCTGCCAAGGCTTGCCAAAGGCTCCTGCTAAGGGAATTCCTGGTAAATGCAGGATTCTGGAGGGAGGAATCATGAAAAGGGATAGGTAGTTTGTAGACTATGCAGTAATCTAAGTTCCTGCAGGGTGGCAGCCCCCGCTGGATGTTGCTCGACCTTGTCCAGATTTGCTCTTTTGGCAACTATGCCAGTAGCCTCATGGGCTAAGAAATGAGGAAAACAGGTGTCCAGGCTGTGGCTGGAAGGGAGCCCAAATTGAAGGCATTTCGGGTCATGTCTCCAATACTAAAATTCACTGTTTGACCCCTGCTTGAGACATTGGGTCAGGCTCCTTTCTGAGCTCCCCCCAATCTTTACCTCCCATAATTCATGCTCACAACACCTGTGTGTATGAGGGTGGGGTGTATGATATGCTCCACATAACCGATGAAAAAATGGAGTGTGTGAGGTTTCATCCAGTTCAATCCATATAAGAGCAGATAAGAGATTGAGAAAGGATTTCATTCAAATTTGCACTGACTTGAATGACTCTTCACTGGGCAAAATCCTGGGTTTGATCATTATCTGGAAAACTTTAAGCTTCGGTAAAATGGGCCTCTTTACCTTAAGGCCTGGCTCGTCTCACCATGCTCTGCCCCCCAGGTCCATCCCCCTCACCTAACTGCTCTGTCTCTCCCAGCTGCCTGAAGAACTTTTTGGAGACTCTGTCCATCACTAATTGCCTGCTTTCAGAATGTGACTTGAGACATCTCTCCCATCACCTGAACATCAGCCAGCTGAAAGTCCTGAATTTAAGGAGACTCAACCAGACCAACCTCAGTTCTGGGCTCCTCCTATTTCTGTTAGAGAGAGCCTCCCCCACCCTGCAGGACCTGGACATGGATGAGTGTGTGATCATGGACCCCAAGTTCATAGACCTCCTGCCTGCCCTGAGCCTCTGCTCTCAGCTCATGACCCTAAGCTTCTGTGAAAATGCCATCTCCATGACGATCCTGGAGGACCTGCTTCACCACACCATCGTGCTGAGCAAGCCGAATTGTGTGCTGTACCCAGCCACCTCGCCCCCTGGGAGAGTTACGAGGAAAGGAGCAGCACCGTCCACCTGGGCCGACTTGCTCAGGTGCATGCCTAGCTGAAGCATATGCTCCAGGAGTTGGGGTGGCCCAGCATGGTCTTGTTCTGTGCTTTCCCCTGTCCTCACTGTGGCTGTAGAACTTTCTATAACACAAACCCCATTCTGTGACCCTGATACATGTCTGTCTAGCTGGGTACACGTCTCATAGGCTTTACTCTGGGCTCTTGGACACTGAAGCCCAGACATAAGTGTATCTTAAAGGATCCCAGCAGCCAGTTTCAGACAACTACTCAGTGATGTGGGGAAATGCTGACAGGGGGACAGATGGTTTCTTTGGGGAGATGGGTCCTAAGGAGTTAGAGATATGTACCTGAATCTCTAGGGGGGAGGGATTCTGGCTTGGGAGGTAGATGCGGGGATTACCTTTGCTTAAATCGTTGTGAATAAATGTCAGTAATAAAGGGAACTGAATGTTAACTATATGGTGACCTCTATGACATGTTAACCCGATTCTCCCATCTGCAGTTACTGGTTAAATAAGAGGGCATGAGCATCTGTGATGCACAGACACTAGGCTGGGTGAGGTTGGCTCCAGTAGATCACATCACCATTTATCTATTCCGGTTTGGTGGTTCTTTCTGGGGCACCAGTACCTCCTCCCTTACCTCTGTTACTGTTCAGTGGTTAAGCCCACAGAAGGTGCATCCACAGGGACTGGAACGAGTGGCTTCCTGTGATCACCACTGAACTACAACTTCCTAGCAGCCATGGACTCAAACACTCCTCCCCACTGGGAGCCTACATCACTGGCCTTTGGCCGCTCCATGGTAGAGCTTCCCTGTGCACAAGTCAGACCCCAGGACTGAAAGGGACATCATCCTGCCAGCTAGTCAGAGGCCTGAACTCACAAATCTATACCTGCCATCCCCCTGGATCCAGTCCCTGCTTGCAGTCCAATACTTGTGGCCAATAAAAACAGTTACATTTCTTTCAGCACAATATTAAGCTGGCATAAACCTTTGCTTAGTATCCATGTCCCGTACTAAGAATATGAAACTCTTTGTGGAGGCTAGGTCATAATGTGAGAAGACTCTCCCCACATGACCCTCCTTCCCATACATCAATGAGGTGGTAAACCAACTCTGAGCCAGTGACAGTCCCTGGGTTTTGGGTCTGAAGAGTGGCCAACCCCAAGCAATCCGGAAGAGCACTTAGGTGGACACAGGTGAAGGTCACTCTGGGGAGCTGGGAGTATGGAGGGCCACCCTGAGGGGCAATACAACCAAGTGAAATGGAGATGTCATACTGTGCAGTTTGGATCCCATAATCAACGGACAGTCAGCTGCCCAGTAAGAAACAGGCTCTCTGCCCACATGCCACTGCATTCTGGCCCAGGGCTGTATCATTTGGCTCACTGAGGGGCCTGCCAGAGGAACACCAAGGGAGAAGATTACACACCCAGGCACAGGGGCAGGGCTCCATTTGTGCTTCTAGTCTCCCTGAAGGTGAGGGAGTCAGTCCTGTTTTTTCTCCTTCTACTGCCTCTCATTCAGTGCCAGACACTCACGTGCTTGCTGCTCTCTGCTGGGTGTAAGCAGCTTCCTAGCTTGCCACACACAGCACCTGGCCCTTCTTTCTTTTTATTGCCGTTACTTTATGTTCTTCTTCCTTCCCCTGTTCTAGTTTGGGCCCATAAGCTTGGGAGCATATATTACCATTTCCTAAGTACATTTATTATTAATTTCAGAGAAAGGGAGAGGGAGAGATGAATAGAAGCCTCAATAATGAGACAAAATCATTGGTTGGCAGTCTCCTGTATGCCCCCACCCCCCTGGGATCCAGGCCTAAACTCAGGAGCCTGCCCACATTGGGAATTGAACTACTTCCTCTTGGATCATAGGTCTACTGACCCGCACCAGCCAGGCACACTCTGCTACTTCTAGTGGGGAGAGAAAATGCTGTAATATCTATAACAGACAGTGAGCCCCCCAAACCCCAAGAAAGAGGATCAGAGATCAAGGATCAGAAAATGCTTCTCTCTTATATCAGACACTCTCTCTTTCTCTCTCTCTCTCTCTCTCTCTCTCTCTCTCTCTCTCTCTCTCTCTCTCTCTCTCTCTCTCTCTGAATTGCATCTTGTCATCCCATCTCTGCTTGACAGGGAACAGTGTCCATAATGGGAATCAGAACCTCTGAAATTTGAGGGAAAGTATAAAAATGGGCAGGTAATGTGGAAGGAAGGGCATGGGCTAAATATCGCATGATCTTGGTGTTGGTTCCTCACCACACATAGAGACTGTGTCCCATTACGTTGTGGTGAGATTCACCTGGGTGGCTAACTTATGTAAAGCCCTTGTCAGCATGCCCTGTTCTAATATTGCCCACTGTTATTAGCATTAATAGTGATTATTAGCTACCAGATGCAAGTTAAGGAAGAAAAGTGAAAGTCACTGCACCCTGGCCTGTGTGGCTAGGCATTGTCCTGTGCATCACAAAGGTCACCTGTTTGATTCATGGTCAGGGCACATGTCCAGGTGGCAGGTCTGGTCCCCAGACAACCATTAATATTTCTGGCTCACATGAATCCTTCTCTGTCTGTCTGTATCTCTGAATTCATCTCTCCCTAAAGAATCAATTTTAAAGCCTACTACATTAAAACAACACAAAGCAAAAGAAAACCCATTGCTGCATGTTGTCTCTCAACAAGGTGTCCTGCACTTGACACTTTATTTGTTCTGGATACCACAACTGAGAAATCCAGCAAAATTCTTTATTGGAATATGGACTTTTCCATCAAAGTATTCAAAATGCACAGTACCAGGGCAATGAGACTTAGAAAGTGCATGTTTAGATAGAGACATCATCTGTGAAGATGGGCATACAAGGGCCCTGGGTAGTTGGTGACTGGTGGTGCACAGGGATCCTGTACATGAAGGCCCTATGGATGGGGGTCTCCAGGCCATCAGAAAGCAAGCAGGGAGAGTAAGGCACACATAGTAGGTTTCTTACTATGGAATGTATCCAGAGTCCACCCATCTGAACAGCAGTCAGGCAGGTTGGATTTAGGACAATTGGGGGACACAGATGTCAAAGGGAATACTCTGAATAGAGAAGAGCCAAAGCCTGGCCTGGTTGGCTCAGGGGTTGAGTTTTGACCTGTGAACCAGGAGGTTAGGGTACAATTCCCAGTCCGGGACATGCCTGGGTTGTGGGCTCCAAGCCCAGTAAGTGTCTTGTAGGAGGCAGCCAATCCATGATTCTCTCTCACCATTGGCAGTTCTCTTTCCTTCCTCTCTGAAAACAGTAAAAATAAATGTATTTAAAAGTATGTAAATAGCTTAGTTTGATATCCACAATATCCATTTAAGAAATACAAGAAGGAGCCCTTTGTCATGGTCAGAATTTTTATGCTTTTCTTTCTTCTCCTTAATCTTCCTTTCTAGTCCACTTGCCAAGAGGATTGTGTATAATGTGTTCTATTCTATACTGGGAAGTTTTGTATTGTTTGCCTTCTTGTATTTCTCTGCACCAAAATACGTTATCAATTCAAACCTACATTGGTAAAATTCTGCTGAGTAAATGTGATGTCCAAGTGGCTTTGTTAAGTGTTTCACCAATCCAGCAGCATACCAGGTGGCAATGAAAAGGGGGCTTACTGAGCCAAACCTAACTGGGCTTGTTCCCTCACTGCCCCCCAATCTGACATGCTAGACTTTAAAGTTCTTAAACAACTGAGGTTCCAGCTTCCAAATTTTTCAATGAATTTCACATACACTATTCTAATAAAAATAATTTTAAGAAACCACACATTTTTGTGGTAATTTTTAAAATTCATGTTGGAAGGCTTGTTACTCAACAGGCCAAGAGGTGAGTTTTTAAAAACCTTTCCCATCATGATATTTTTTTTTACATTCACTGATAAAAATACTGAGGCTTCAAGGTAACTTGATGTTTAGGAGAGCATACTCTTTGTGGAACATTAAATGTCAAATAGTTGAAGAGAAAGTGCATGCATAGTTCTACAGTAAAATACATATCACTACCTAGGGGCACTTTTGTTCATTTCATTCAAAGGTATAGTCTGGAAAGCTAACTGGTTCAGTTTAAGTGACAATCTGTTTTTCAATTTTATTATTCCCACGTCAGCAAGGTGCTGATGTCATTTCAATAAGCAAAAGGATGCTTACATTTAGACTTCTTCAAACATTTATATCATTCTGTATGTAATTTTTCCTCCTACTTAACCTATTCTTTTAAAGGTTGAGGACATACAAAATGGCATAGGAAGGAGGCAAACAATTGCCGTGCAGCCTTGTTGGAGATTCCTCAATCCTTTTTTCCATTTAGGTTTTCCAAAGAAAATATGTAAGTTGTTTACCCTGCCTTACTGGAAAATAGGGCAGCATGCCATAAAGAAGTAGCACACTGCTTCATTTTGTATACAGTTCATTCAAAATCTGGTATGCACTTATGGCCAAAGACACATTGGGAAATTTAGAGTCAAGAATACAACTCTCCATCCATACACATTGCTGTTAGTAGTACAATCAGACAAGAAATCCCATTTGGTGGAAAATTTTATTCTGAAATTTTTAACAATGCAGACCTTCATATTAAACAGTTAAAGTATATTGCAATTTAAATCAACACTTATGGAATAACCCTGAATAATTCAAACTTTGCATCCTAGGCAGAAATTTCATAAAGGGCCCTGCAATTCTTGCCTCTTCCCCAAACTCACCATTTTCTTTTAGTCATTCTTAAATAACAGAAGACAATTTCTTTACAAATTAAATGTCGTCCATAACTTAGCATCATTTTAAATTTCTGAGTCTACTTCATCTGTCACAAGGGCTTCCCTCCTGACTCTCCCAGAGGAGCCCGATTGGTTGAGCTACTGTACAACATGGTTCACTATCTCTTGTGTAGATGGTGAATCTTATGATCTCCGCCAGCACCAAGCTTGGGACCCCTTACAGAGGTGTCCCATCTTCTGCTGCAATAATTGTCATGCCCCCGTCATAAACATCTCGTCTGTGGCTATAATAATCATCTCAGCAACTGCTTCCGCCATAAGTCAGAAGGGACCTTCGTGCTGGAGGTGTTCCACCTGAGCCTCCTGTCAAACCAGTGACAAAATAACAATACTTGAACCTCTTATTGAATAATTTTACATCAGTATGACATTACCCTAGTAAAGTCTTAAATATTAGGAAAACCTATAAGTTTATCTGCCAGTGCTGAAAAAATGTCAATAATGCTGATGTAGGCAAGGGAGCTTACATGTATTTAAAATACAGCTGAAGAATAATGCCTTTATTTATTTATTTTATTTTTTATTTTTTTGCATTCATTTGTTTGGCAAAAATTTATTGAGGATAAACTATGTATCAGAAACTACTAGAACTCAGTTATACCTATGAATAAAACTATAGTTTATTCTACCTTTAGGGTTACTTGTTCATTTATTTTATGGTAATATTTTCTTTTAGTTTCTTTATTGATTAAGGTGTCACACATTTGTCCTCATCCCCCCATTCCCATCCCACACCCCTCCCCATGGATGCCCCCACCCCCCTGTTGTCCTTAACCATTGGTTAGGCTTGTATGCATGCACACAAGTCCTTTGGTTGATCTCTCCCCCATACCCCTACCTACCTGTACCCTCCCTCTGAGGCCCAACAGTCCGATCGATGCTTCCTTGTTTCTGGGTCTGTTCTTGTTCACCAGTCTATGTTGTTCATCATTTCCCCTAGATGAGTGAGATCATGTGTTACTAGAAATATACTTATAAGAACCGAATGTGAGACGAGCAATAATAGTTATGCTGACAGGCAAATGAATCAGCCTGTAGTGAGTTTCTTTCTGGACCAACAGTTCTTTTGAGACCCAATTTCAATGTCCACCAGTTCCTTATTTGTACATGTCGGCACTGACTTTTCAGCTCTGGATGGTGGACAAATGGTGGTAATGCAGGTCCGACTCCCTCTGGTTTGGTCTCGCCTGGACCCAGGGGCACAGCTTCACCCGGACTCAGGGGCACGTGGCCTCACCCGGACCCAGGGGCGTGTGGCCTCACCCAGACCCAGGGGCGCGTGGCCTCACCCGGACCCAGGACCCAGCCTCACCCGGATCCATGGGCGCACGGCCTCACCCGGACTCGGGATCCAGCTTCATTCAGATCCAGGTGCGTGTGGCCTCACCCGAACCCAGGGGTGCACAGTCTCACCTGGACCCGGGGGTGAGCGGCCTCACCCAGACCCAGGGGCGCGCGGCCTCACCCAGACCCAGGGGCGTGTGGCTTCACCTGGGCCCAGGGGCGTGCAGCCTTGCCCAGACCCGGGACCCAGCCTCACCCAGACCCAGGGGCGTGCGGCCTCACCCGGATCCAGGGGCACACAGCTTCACCCAGACCTGGGACTCAGCCTCACCCTGACCTGGGTCCCAGCCTCGCCCGGACCCAGGGGCGCGCAGCCTCACCTGGACCCAGGACCCAGCGGGGCTTCGTCTTCTTGATCCCAATTCCTGCCGGTCAATTCCCTCTCAGCAATTCCTTCGGCCATTTTCTCAAAGCTTCAGGGGGGCTGCCGCGGAACTCGCTGGGTGGCAGGCTCGGCGAAGCTCCGGTGCGCCCGGTGCGCGGTGGCGGGCTGGTCCGGGGTCGCTGCATCGGCGCTTAGGTCTGCAGCAGTGGCCGGTAGCCAGGCGTGCGCAACTGGCCGCTTCCAGGACGCTGAGATTCTCTAAGGACTCGGAGGTCAGCAAGCATGGGGTCTCCCACCCCGTGTCTCCCAGGGGCTCGTCTGTTCATGCTCGGCAGCGAGTGGAGCCGTCCCCTCAGCCGGAGACCTCTGGGGAAACTGCGCCGAGCACGTTCCAGGCTGCCCTTGTGTCGCCAGAGCCGTAGTTCTTAAAGTGTGATCTTTGGCTCACCAACATCAGCATCATCCCGTGTACCCCTCTCTTTTATTCTAGTTGTAGAGCATCTGCTCAGCCAGCCCTCCGGTGGTTCTGGATGGTGTCTGCTCAGTTTTCCCGTTGTAGTTTCAAAATTGTTGCGGTAGGCAACAATCAGGAGTCCGCCCTATGCCTCCATCTTGGTCCTCCTTTGTGTAGTTAAGTCTTGATTGTTGTTGGTGACACTGGGAGAAATTTTCCTCCAGGCCAATTGGCTGTGAGGACCTGCTGTATCTATAAAGGAAGAGTTGCTGTGCAGGAGACACGTTTATGGGCCAGGACTTGTTCCAGTAGGGCTTTGGCGCTCACTGAGTCTGCCTCTTGAATGTGTCCCTTATGCGAGTGGTTGAAATCTGGTGTCGTCTCACACCGACCACTAGATGCCCTCATTTCTGGGTCACCAATGGGGTGCAGGACAGCTACTGTCTGAGGCCACTCAGCAGGAGTTACAGCAAAAACTGCAGTTTTCTCCTCCTGCTTGAGTGGTTTTAGAGCAGTCTGACTGGAACTGCAGTTTATTTGGTTAAGCTGCCACAGGGCAGGCCATTTATATGCAAAAGCTGCTGTTTGGAGCCTGGGTGGGTTTGTAGAATGTGCGGGGTGGGTCTCAGGGCGGGGCGGGGGTCTCAGGGCGTCACTAGGTTAGGGCATGGCAAACAGCAATGGCTGCAAGTCTGCCTTTTCTGCCTTTCCGCGTTTCCAAGTCCCCGTGTCCCATGCTCCAGCGCAGTAAACACTGATTGCTGGGCGCACCTCTGCAAGAAAGTCACTCTCACTTTCCGACACGATGGCCGAGAGTCCAGCTTCTCCCCGTTGGTGTCTGGGTCTCCCGCGCGTCCCGAGAAACTGGATTTCAGAGTGATGGGGAGCTTATCTTCCTTAGGGTTGGAAAAAAAGTCGCGCGTCCCTTCCCCAGCCACCAGCCTGACCCATGCGCCTCCACACCTCAGCCCCTCCACGTTTGCTCTTTCCTCTTCCCTCTTAGTTGTAAATCCACCATTCATCCAGCTCTCCTGTGGTTCTGGGTGGCAGACGCTCTGTCCTCTAGTTGTATTTTTGAAATTGCTGTGCGTGGCGCAGTTCATTTGTTTAACTTTGCCGCCATCTTGGTTCTCTTTCTGAATAATGCCTTAATTTAATTAATTGATTATGAATAAATATGAATGCACATTTTTCTTAAAACAGGCTGAAATTCTAACCATTGTATTGTTCCTATGCTTAACGCTGTCAACTGCTCCTTCTGATTTAAAGATGGTAAAATACTCCCTGACTGGTATGCATAAATGGGAAGAGTACCACCCTTGACCCTGCAGGATCCTAGGTTTGTTTTTAGGTCAAGGGCATGCCCATGGGTTTCAGGGTCCCTTCCTGGATCTGGTTGAGGATTGTGCATGAGGAAACTATCAAAGTATCTCCCTCACATTAATGTAGCTCTCTCTCATCCCCACTCCCTCTATTCCACTCTGCCAAGGTCATTGGAAAAAATATACTCAGGTGAGGAACAAAAAAAAAGCAAGTGTAGAATTTTGTTTCTTTAATAAGGAAGATAAATGAGTGTGATCCCTCATCCCTGAAAGCATATACTGTTCCAAATGAGCTACTAAGAAAAGAATACAACATCTCCAAGATAATACAACACCCATACTGCATATAGTACTCCCTTTGACAAATGGAAGTAAACTTAGAGTAACACAAGGCAGCCTATAAAGTCCAATCCTGTCACTTACACACAGTATATCTGGACACTTACCATATCTCTCATATAAACGTCCATAAGAGCCTCCAGTTTGACATTAAGTATAATCTCTACCAGGACTGCTCCCACAGCCATGAAGACCACCATGAAAAATACACGGAATTAACTGTGTCCAAGTTAACAGCTGCAGTGTGCTATTGGATAAAAGAGGGAAACACTTTTATTTATTTATTTTAACTTTTTAATTTTTTTTATTGATTAAAGTATTACATGTGTACATATCTTCCCATTGCCCCGCCACTCCCATACATGCCCTCACCCCTTAGTGTCTTGCATTGGTTATGCTTATATGTATGCATACAAATACTTAGGTTCATCTCTTATCTCACCCCCATATCCCAAACCTTCCTGCTGTAATTTGACAGAAAGTGGGCAACACTTTTAAACACCTGTGTCTTCTATAGGAGTGCTCATCTCGAGAACTTGAAAGGCCATGGTCACGGTGTGCACCCTCCCTAGATGGTGGTCCATAACGCTTGCTGAATCGGGAACCTGGATCATCTCTGCTGGAATAACTTAAGGAAATAAAGCAGGAGTATTTTGCAATCACCCTCTAAGATACAGAACATGTACACACTCTGACTACAAAAATAGGAAAATGTACATGGACAGATGGGTTCAAGAGACATTTCTCCAAAGAAGACACACAAACAGCTAACAAGCTCATGAAAAGATGATTAACTTAAAGGGTCATTAGGGAAATGCCAATCAAAACCCAAATGAGATACTACTTCATTCCTAAGTAGGCAACAACGTGTGAAGAGGAAAATATCAGGGGTTGTTGGGGATTTAGAAAAACTGGAATTCTGTGCACAAACAACAGAAAGGTGACAAGGTGCTGCTGCTGTGGAAAACAATGGAAATTCCTTCAACAAACATTTAACACTGAATTACAATATGATTACGAATTTCCACTCTAAGTTATGCACCCAAAATCACTGGAAACTTCTACTGAAATGCTAGTCTAAGGATGCTCTTAGAAGTCCTCTTGTGGAAATGAGCCCAACAGATGAAGAGATAAAAGAGCTGTGAACACTAGAGCTGCAATGGGATATTTAATCAGCTATAAAAGTGGCAATGAACTGATTACTGCCACATGGATGACCCTTGGAAACATGTATGCTAACTGAAACAAGCCAGACACAAATGGTCCTATCCTGTTTCATTCCGATACTAGGTTCTGTAGAAAACAGGCACATCAATACAGACAGTATACTGTTTGATGTTTGATAGAAGCTGGATCCAGGAAGAGAATGGTAGTGACTGCTTTACATGCAGAGCTTTTATTTAGGGGTGATTAAGATGTTTTGGACCTACACAGATGTGGCGGTGGCATAGGACTCTGAATACACTGCATGCTACTTACTTGGTCAATGGTAAATATTTAGTGTGATGATGGATGATTTTCACCTCAACAACAAACGTGTCTAGTATACATTAGGTGAACTATGTTTTGTTGCCTGTTACTTATAACTAGTAGTGCAATCATCATCTCTAGAAGACATATGGTAATTTCTCCTGGAAGGGATTGGCTCTTTGCACGAAGCACCAGCATAATTCTCTCTACCACATGACAGAGGTCCTGTAAATGAAAAACACTAACGTGAGGATATCACAATGAAGAGCAATATTTTAAGGGAAAAAACAATTCAAAACAACACTTTATTTCCTCTTTCCACAATGATGTTTACATTTACTCTAAGACTCCATTTGGGCTAATGGTTGTATGTGCTGTAAAATGTTACTCTGGAATGTATTATCTTCTGACAATATCCTATCTAATAATAGACAAATATGCAAATTGACCATACCTCCGTCACACCCACAAGCCATGCCCACAAGCCACACCCACCATCCAATCAGAGCGAGCATGCAAATTAACCCAAACCAAGATGGCTACAGCCACAGAGAGCAAGGTTTCCCAGGTAACAGAGGAAGCCAAGCTTTCTGCCAGCCGTTGCAGGCCTAAGCCTCCACTCAAGCTACAAAGTTTCAATTATAGAAGGTAAACAAATTCAAACAAATGGCGGCAGAATGGAGCTTGAGAGAGCAGGCCAGGGTTGCCGCAGGCAACAGGGGAAGCAAAGCTTTCCACACACCCTGGCCGGGCCCACCCGCTTAAGGCAACAAAGTTTCAATTATAACCCCAACACAAATAGCTGCGGGCCTTGGAGGGAGCCCCAGGTTTGGCTCTGCTCCAGGCTACAAAGTTTCAATTGTAGAAGGAAAATATATTCCAGATACCAGGGCCTCCACTTGCTTTGCCAGGGGGCATGGCCCACCTGCAAACCACCACAGGCCCCTCACTCAGGCCGCCCCAAGCCCCAAGGGAACCCGACCCTGATCAGGGACACCCTTCAGGGCAAACCAGCTGGCCCCCACCCCTGTACCAGGCCTCTGTCCTATCTAATAAAAGAGTACTATGCAGATTGATCATCACTGCAACACACAATATAACTGCCCCCATGTGGTCAAAGATCCTGCCCCCATGTGGACACAAGATGGCCAGCAGGAGAGGGCAGTTGGGAGGCACCTGGCCTGCAAGGGAGGGCAGTTGAGAAGGACCAGGCCTGCAAGGGAGGGCAGTTGGAGGTGATCAACCCTGCAGGAGAGGGCAGTTAGGGGTAACCAGGCCGGCAGAGGAGGGAAGTTGGGGGCAAACAGGCTGGCAGCAGAGTGGTTAGGGGGTGATCAGGCTGGCAGGCAGAAGCGGTTAGGGGCAATCAGGAAGGCAGGCAGGCAAGCAGTTGGGAGCCAGCAGTCCTGGATTGTGAGAGGGATGTCCGACTGCCCGTTTAGGCCCGATCCCACCGGGGTCCCATATTGGAGAGGGTACAGGCTGGGCTGAGGGACAACCCCCCTCCGTGCACAAATTTCGTGCACCGGGCCTCTAGTGTGTGTATGTATGTGTATGTATATATATACACACACACACACACACACACACACACACACACACACACACACTGAGTGGCCAGATTATTATGATCTCTGAACACATAATAATCTGGCCACTCAGTGTATATCCTATATAATAAAAGGCTAATAAGTAAATTGTCCCCTTGACCAGGAGTTCGACCAGCAGGCAGGCCAGCCAACCGCCATGTCCCCTCCCGCTGGCCAGGCTGGCCGGACCCCACCCTTGCACAAATTCATGCACCGGGTCTCTAATACACACACACACACACACACACACACACACACACACACACACACGTTCAGAGATCATAATAATCTGGCCACTCAGTGTATATAAAATTTTAGCCCTAGCCGGCTTGGCTCAGTGGCTAGAGCATCAGCCTGCAGACTGAAGGGTCCCAGGTTCAATTCCAGTCAAGGGCACATGCCAGTGTTGGGGCTCGATCCCCAGTGCGGGGTGTGCAGGAGGCAGTCCATCAGTGATTCTCTCTCATCATTGATGTTTCTATCTCTCTCTCCCTCTCCTTTCCTATCTGAAATTAAAAAAAAAAAATTTACAACATTGTAAAAAAGGGGGAAGGGGAGAAGCATCTGCATTTCTCCCTTCTCTTAAGCGTTTTACCGCGCTCTTCCATGACTGTCAAATATGAATCAGAAAGGCAGTCTGCTATAAATGCAAATACTAAGTAGGCCACACAAATTGGTTAGCTTGACATTTTACAAGTAATTCAACAAAGCATGCAGGGTGCATAACACTTTATATTGAAGATCTCTTAGAATGAAACCCGGTGGGATCGGGCCTAAACGGGCAGTCGGACATCCCTCAAGGGTTCCCATATTGGAGAGGGTACAGGCTGGCTAGGGACAACCCCCCTCCGTGCACGAATTTCGTGCACCGGGCCTCTAGTATATATATAAAAGGCTAATATACTAAGTGTCCATTTGGGTAATGGCATCAAGTAGCAATGCTCAGCTTCCTTTTCCTAGCAACTAGCCTTCTTGCAGTTTCTTCAGCCCAGGAACATGACTTGCTTTATAGCCAGGTAGAAACATTTTACACTAACCAAATGTCTGTAAAGTGTTTTCCAGTGCCTCATCTCATTTCATCCTCACAGAAATCCTGGAATAGGTAGATAGGAGACTTGGTGGAATCCGATTTTCCCTTCATTAGCAAGAAAACTGAGATTGAGAAAGCTTAGAAACTTGACCAGACTGAAATTAAGTAAGAAATGGTGGAACTTGAAAATGACTTCAGGATTTCTCACTGCGCAGAATATAGTTAAACACTGCTTCAGTTAGATACTTTACCCTTTGTTCTCCCTGCATGACCTACATTAATAATCTGTTTTGTGTTAATATTTACTGCTGTGTTGCTGACAATTACCTGAAAGAGAAGTAAGGGTGCTTTACTGGGCTGGGAAGTTTAGCTAAATCAGAAAGCAGGTCTAATTAAGCAAGATTGTTCTCTCTATATACATAAGGCTAAGTTGACTTGTGCATGCGCGATACATATAAAGCTCTTGCTGGTGCCAATTGCATGCGTGTGTTTCAATCTGTCACTGTCAATCATGAATTTTGTTGACATTTCTATTATAAAGGGCAAATAGCAATAGTAAAATATTTCTTCTAATTAACTTCCTTTCAATGTGCACGGATCCATGCACCAGGTAACTAGTATTGTAATACTGACAAGATATCATTTTATTGGGCCAGGACATGCCAAATTAGTCACACACACATATATATACGTATATAAAAAAGCCTAAGAGGCCCTTATGACTGGTCGCTATGATGTGCACTGACCGCCAGGGGGCAGAAGCTCAATGCAGTCACTGCCCCCTTGTGGTCAGTGCACTCCCACAGTGGGAGCTTCACTCAGCCAGAGCCTAGCTCAAGTAGCGTGGCACCTGGCTCCAGCCCGAGCTCCTCCCCAGAGGCCTGCCGTTTTGCACACTGCTACATCCTTCAGGAGATATCAGACCTAAACCAGCAGTCCGGCACCCCCCAAAGGGTGCCAGATTGTGAGAAGGCGCAGGTCAAGCTGAGAGACCACACTGGTGTTTGAATTTAGTGCACTGGGCCTCTAGTAATTTTATAATTTATTACCAATTTAACATGGCTCCCTCCTAATGCTGACTGACTTAAAGGTATAACCTTAGTTTTGGTAATAATGGCAATATAGTTTATACTGCTCTTTAGCTGTATTATTTAATGGCTCATATGAAGAGCACCGAACCTCCTTCAAATTATGAGAAATTTTATATCTCCCATAAATATTACTATGTTTCAGTGCTAATTCTTACCCTTAATTCCCCAAAGTGAACCTTTCACTAATTTTCTTTGCTGACTAGATCATCCAAAATTGAAACGTATAGGCTGCTTATCTATATTCAAGTGCAGAGGCATATTCTTCTTAACTACACTGATGCTCTCAGTAATTTCAATTTTCCAACATAATTTTAATGTGAGGGATTTATGTTAGAATTTAAGGCATCTCTGTATGAATACTAATTAGTCACTTTCACCTTATTTTTCACAACTAGGTGCATGCTGTGATTTGGCAACCTGCAATGCCTGACTCTTTCAAGTGTGCCTTTCCACCCTAGTTTTTATTAAATATATACCATCTGAACCCACATTGATCACTTTTCAGCCTGTTGAAAAAGACATATTCTATTGATTAAGATTAGTTATTTAGTCTACATATTTCCTCAACAAGTATACAATTCTTGGAAGCACACAATATATCTTAATTATTTATGTGCTTCTTAGAATTTTCATTCAACCAATAATAATGTCTTGTCCTTATAAAGGGTTCAGGCCTTATAATTGAACGTCCTAATATGTTTTAGGGAAGGACACCGTTTTATCAAGGTTTCCTCTGAAGAATACATGTTGAAATCAAGAGTGCATCCTTCCACACTCTACTAGAAACAAGAGCCTTAATATGGCTCCATCATGATCCAAACACAGAAAGAAACAGGAAGAGACATAGCAAGTTTCCGTTATTATATGCCTATTGATCATGCCTCAAAACACATTTCCTGATGGTGCTAATGATCAGAATGTGCACTCACAGGACATTAGGGCCTTCATACAAAACTCCATCCTGAAACCAAGTGAAAAAGAAGCCTATTGAAAAAAATTTTAGCATGAACTTTAAAATTAACCCTACCAGACCTGAGGCCCTGAACCCAACTGTCCCCTATACCTGGGCTCCTGAGCATTA
Organism: Cnephaeus nilssonii; assembly: GCF_951640355.1. Taxonomy (NCBI): domain Eukaryota; kingdom Metazoa; phylum Chordata; class Mammalia; order Chiroptera; family Vespertilionidae; genus Cnephaeus; species Cnephaeus nilssonii. The sequence goes on along the minus strand of NC_137096.1, from coordinate 6,738,401 downwards.
AAGAGAAAAAATCAACATGATATAGAAAAATGTTAGTTACATGCAAACAAGTGGTTAGAATAAGATGGAACTTGGAGACATTGTAGAAAATAGGTCTACCTTTCATCTAGCGCAAATATTCCAAATTTGTGTGCCAATCCACCCAGCAGGATGAGCCTTGTTTCACACAGAGGTACTTCTTGCAAAGTGAGCACCAGATGTTGCTCTTCACCTTCTTGCATGGATTGTCTTTGTAAGACACTCCAGGATTTTGCTTGTTGTACCTGGAGTGCTTTTCCATGCACACAACACAGATATGATTAGACAATGTCCCAAGGGGAATCTCTGGAAAATGATTGCCTGGGGTCATCCGTTGAGGGCAGGATTCCTTTTGTGTGTGGCAGTGGCCTGATGTCCTTTATTTCGCCAGATATATATCTGGCGAAATAAACTGGATTTTTTGAAGCAGCTTGCTTCTTTGAAGCATACAAGATATAAGAATTATAACTGGCCCACATAAAAAAATTTTATGAAAAGCCACTGGGGCCAGTGGTAATGTCATCTGGTCATTTTTGTCACAGCCACCCATATATTTATTATAGTCCTTCACCAGCTGCGGCATCTGTATTTCTTGCACACTGCCATCTTTATTTCTTCTGTTTATTTCTACATTTTGGTGTGGATCATGGTAGTTCAAAATAAATGTGATGGGCTTTCTATCCTGCCAAACTAAACATGTCACACTTTCTTGACATAGATAGCGACTACCAAGTTTTTTACACTTTTCAGCGACTTAGGAAACTACTCCCTGTTTTGCTGCAGGGTTCCCACAATTCCTGTGTGTAATTCTGACAGTACATATTTAGCAAGGGTTACAGAGTTGTAGAACCGGTCCATGACAAGCACATGAGATTTATTTTCCATTGCACATGAGGTCAGGAGACGAACGACTGTATTTCCTCCTGTGCCCAAGTCTTTTAAAGGCATTGGTGCAGCACCAGTATAGATTTCTGCATTCAAAATGTAGCCAGTCTCACCTTCACAGAGAAGGAAAGATTGATGCCCCACATGGTGGGCTTATCCTTGATATAGTGCTTGATGGCCAAGCGTTTTTTTTGTCAGGATCATCCCCTCATTTAGGCTCAAATGTTGCTTTGGCAGATAGAAGTGGAGAAACTTGGGGAGCAGACTTTCCAAGAAAGGCCTAACTTTATATATTCTATCTGTCTTATCAATATCTGTGTCTTCCTCATCATTTATGTAGGAGTCGGGCTTTGCTATATGCAATTGGTGGGCCCGGAAGTTGGTTTTCTCTGTCAAATTTTGCCAGAAAGTATCATCCAAAAACAAGGATAAAAAGTCAATTGGTTCACTCTCCTCTGTGATAGATCCAGGAATGTTCACTGGGCCTTTTCCATCCTCATTGAAATTCAGATCTGTATTTGGTGATACAAAATTCCTTATCCAACCTTCATCACCACCTAGATCTCCCCCATTAGCTGTTTGAGGGACACCCCCCCCTTCTCTTACTATCGATCTAGCTCTAGATCTATAAGGTTCAAGATTCTCCTCATCACTCGAGCTCTCACTGTCTGTGTCACTTGAACTGGAAACATATTCTTGATGAAATTCTGACTCCTCAGAGTCTGAATCAACCAAAGTATCGATCACCTGTTGACGGTGATAAGACTAGACCTACTTAGCTTTCCTGTTGAAGTGCTTGGTTCATCAGCCGATGGTTTCATTGTGAATTTTCAGAATTTTTTCACCTCAAACCACACAAAGTCAATTCAAACACATGGGGCAGACATTTGCAATGGCTTACCATGAGGTTTGACCATGATTGGTTGGTTATTTTTAGTTTGTGACGCATTTTTTTCACGTACTAGGCAAAGTACCGAAAATTAAGTACAGGGGTATAGCAGCAGATTCAGAAATTACCAGAAAATCAGTACAGCGGTCTGGTAGGGTTAAGAGGGATTCTGAAGAGGATTAAAAATGGTGGCATAGTAAGTGTATGCTGCAGGGACATGGCCTCAGGAAGAAACTGATATGAAAACTAAAACACAGAAGAACTTCCTGAATAATCAACAGAAAACTCACAGGAGAGAACCCTGACACCCAAGGACCTAAAGTAGAGACCACATACACACTGGTAGGAGGGGAGGAGAGAAGAAAGGGCTGGCCAGACACCCACAAACAGCAACTGAAGTCCCAGAGAGATATCTCAGCTGTGGGGGTTGCCACTGAGAACTCTGAGATCTAATCTCCAAGCTGGGCCCTCCAGTGGAGAGCAACACAACTGAGGAGGTTACTCACATAACATCTGGCTGTGAAAAGCAGCAGGACACTGTCGGGCAGGGAGAGATGACTGGAAATGCAGGCACCCTCTTAGAGGGACAACACACAAATTTCCCTCTGGATTGACCCACCTTGTGCCCTGGGAAAGGGAGGCTGAAGTGGACTGGAGTTGTGAGTGTAGAAGCCAGGACTGGGTACTAACGGGATAGAACTCAGAAGACAGACACCACAAGTTTCCTTGCTGGAGTCATTCCCTCATGCAGAGGAGAACATCTTTCCCACACAAACATTTGCCTTGTCTGGGGGTAAGACAAGTGACAAACCCTATTGGAAAACACTGTGCCCTGAGGCCATTTAAGGTATTAAAAATGACAATTGGCCTCCAAGCAAAGCGACTGCAATACCTTGTTGAAAAAAAAAACTCTCATCACACTTGAGGACGATTGCCTCCAAAGGGATAATTCAAGCTGGAATCCTATCAGTCTGTAGAGAGAGGCAGTTTCTGGAGACATTGAGTCTTTGCCTGACCTAATTAGTGAGAAACAGCCCTTAACACTGTCCTGCACTAGAGACTGAGAAGTGTAGAAGACCTACCTAACTCATAACTGCCGGGCACTGCTGGTGGGAATGCAGACTGCTGCAACCACTGTGAAAAACAAAAGATTTAAGGAATAAACTTAAGTTTTTCCATCAAAAAATTAAAACTGGAACTCCGATTTGACCCAGTACTCTCTCCTCTAAAAATATATCCCAAGAAATTGGAAACACCAATCAAAAAAAAAAAATGTATGCAAGCCTATGTTCATACTAGCACCATTTACAATAGCTAAGCTTTAGAAAAAGTATAAGTTCCCATTAGCAGATGAGTGGATTATAAAGCTCTGGCACATCGATAAAATGGAATACTATGCTGCTGTAACAAAGAAGGAACTCTTACCATTTGCAACAACATGGATAGTCATGGAGAGCATTATGCTAAGCGAAACAAGACAGTCGGAAAAAGAGAAATATCACACGATCTCACTCATTTGTAGAATAAAGTGAACCACATAAAATGATGAACCAAAATAGAGCCAGAGTGAAATGAAGTAGTTTAGAATATAATACAAGTAATCCTATTATTTTCAGACTTTTAATACTTCCTACAATTTTTGTTATATACTATGTTAGTACAGTTTGGTAATATTATTATATTTAAAAACATTTTTTTCTTAACATATTAATTTTTATTGCATGTATGGATATATGAAAAATGGGTAATATGCATATTGTGCCCTCAAATGAAAGTTAGACTAGAAGTTCTACAAGGGGGCAGGACTGGCAGGCAAGACTCTGGTGGCCACTCCTTCCGGGTGGCCCTGCCCTAAATCGGCCCCCCCATACACCAATCTGGGTCAAGACTACTGACAAGCTACCCGTGGTGCCTCCTACTGGCCAGCCACTCCCCTGATCTGTCCCCCCAAACGCAATCAGGGTGGGGCCGACCAGCCAAAAGCCTGCAGCCCCTACCCCTGGCTGGCCCAGAGATCAGTGGGGGCTGGCCGGACCCCTCCCATGCACAAATTCATGCACTGTGTCTCAAATATTATTATATTTAAAATCATATTAATTCAAATATTAATGTTTATTACATGAAAATTTATTGCATTTAAAATATTTTTCTAGGAATATTAATTTTTATTGAATAAACATTATTATGCTAAATCAGTTTTCTTAAAATATTAAAAAAATAAATATAAAAAAGACACTGTATCAACATGGGATAAAAGGAATGCATTCCTAATTCTGGTGTTACCTACTTCTTGCCTCACTAATTAGAAGCTGAGGAATTATTTCCTGACAATCACAAAAAAGGTAGTGTTCAGTACAGATACCCATCCACCACTCACTTTCCATTTGGCTTCCTGAAATTAAAGTGCAGCATTCCTGTTCAAATAGCTCATTACGCTAATCCATAAGAGACTGTAGCATTTACCTTGACTTCCTATCCCAGTATTGCTTCGCCTTGTAACAGATTGGGCAGATTTTGTAGGAGGGGGATCCAAACTTTTTGAAGATGGACCCCTATTAAGTGGAAGGGAACTCCTGGAGTCACTTCTGTGGAGATTAAGTGTTATGTCTGCCATCGTCTGTGTTTAAATAACATGATCCTATTTGAGTATGGTCAACATTTGTTAAATGGACAAGTTGGTAATTGTGTATAAATCTTTACTAAGCAGTATCATTGTCATAAGCACACAGGTTAGCCCAAAATGATAAAATTGGGTCTTTACATGTCTTCAGTACAGTGCACAGAGTTATTGGAAAATCGGTTTGAAGAACCCACAGAGAATTCAAGCAGCATTGCATACATGTGCCAAAGAAAATGATTTTGGGTACAGAAAGTTCAGATAAAGTAAATGCAAAAATAGTTCTTAAAGGCACAAGGAAAACAGTCTCAACCCACCTTCACATAAGTGTGATGTCAATAAAAGCTTTTAAACGTGTAACGTCAAAATTAAAATATAAAATGTAAAAACATTCAAAACATGAGGCATCAGAAAAAAGCATCATCTAAACCAAAGTTACCATACAATTCTTAGAGGTAACTTATAAAATAATCCTTTGATCAAAATATTATGTTCTATTTTAAGAGTATTTAGGAACACATGTTGAATCATGAATAATTAAAAATCACTGTTTCCATTTCTAAATAGAAAACAGGCTTATGTTCCAATTCGGTAGTTTTGTCCTGGGAAAGAAGAATATGAACATCCTTCTATATGGCAAAATACAAACTACCAAACGCTTCTCAGTATCACCTTAGTGGGAAAAACGGGGACACTCACCTTCATCTCGGGCAAACGCTGCAATAACAATTTAGGACATTTCTCCTGAAATGTCAGATACCTAATTATCACAAATGGACACTAGATCTTTGAATTTTGGAAAACTGGTTAACATGAAACAAAAGATTTTCTGCTCCAAAGGTACTGAAATGAGTATATCTTCCTTTCACAGTCAGTAATATGAATTAAAAGACAACCTTCCTGAGAACAGTTCATAAACATCATTATTCATGGTTCATTTTCCTCCTACACAACAAGAAAGATAAATACAATTGGTGAAGTGGTGGTTTTTATCCTTTTCCTGAGTCAGAGACACCTGTGTGAATCTATTTAATACTCTAGACCAGTGATGGTAAACCTATGACACGCGTGTCAGCACTGATACGCGTAGCCATTTCTGATGACACGCGGCCACTGAGGTGGCCGCATGCCGAGGATGAAACATTTGCTGCTCCTGAGGATGAAACATTTGTGAAATAATGTTTTTTCCTCCAAGTGACACACTACCCGAGTTATGCTCAGTTTTTTGGTGAAGTTTGACATACCAATCTCAAAAGGTTGCCCATCACTGCTCTAGACATTTCTCTTATGTAGGTTCCAAATAGAACGTTCCCACAGCAAACATAGGTACCAGATCATCATATTGAAATAATAATAGAGATTATTATTTTACACAGCACAGGGTTGCACATTCCTATACTGCAAACAAGTATCTCAAGTCCAATTCTATATAATGAAGTATTTGTCGTTAACGTTTATGTAGTTAGACTGACTTTTATTTTGGTGGGTAGTTTCAAGGTGTCCTGGTATCCTTTTATTAAGACTAAGGAAGTGTACTTTGAGAATAAATGCTTACTAATTCAATGTGTATGAATCTCCAATTTAAACCTACAAAAACGTCTTGTTCCCAAACTGTAACATTCTAACATAGAGTAATAAAATGAGGTCTTCAGAGAACTGTTGAAGTGAATAGAGGCAAACAGTAATAATGCTAAAATAGACTGAATTTAGAGTTTTAAGTCTTAGACCTTAAAGGTCATTATCGCATTTGTTTTATAAGTGCTATAACTCTTTAGCAATTATTAATCATCAGCATCCATTCTCAATCTAATGAATGCTAAGATTTCTTTTGCTTTGAAAGATATGAATGAAATTTGAGGTGTATCTCTTCATTCAATGTTATTGTTTCCACACAAGTAATGGTTTCATATTTATATTTTTAAATTAAAAATATGAGTTACTGGCATATTTTTAAAAATATGAGTTACTTTCCATATTTATTGAATTTACTAGAGGCCCGGTGCACACATCCATGCACCAGTGGGGTCCCTGGAGCCTGGTTTGCTGGATCGGGCCCTAACTGGCTCACTGACATCCCCCGATGGTTCCAGGATCACTAGGGGGCACAGGCCAGGCCAAGGGACCCCACCAGTGCAAGATCAGGGCTGTGGAGAGAAGCGTGAGGTTGGCCAGCCAGGGAGGGACGGCAGGAGGGCTCCAGGTCCTGTCCGGCCCATCTTGCTCAGTCCCAATCAGCCAGACCCCAGAAGCAAGCTAAACTACCAGATGGAGCATCTGCCCCCTGGTGGTCAGTGCATGTCATAGCGACTGGTCTATAGGTCGGCTGTCTGCTCCCTGGTGGTCAGTGCATGTCATAATGAACCATTGAGCAGCCTTAGCATGTGATTAGTGTATTACACTTCGATTGTTTGAACGGCTGACTGGATGACCAGACACTTAGCATATCAAACTTCTATTATATAGGATGGAAGTTACATTGCTTAATACGATTATATAGGCTTCACGTACATAACTCTATCATACTTCATCTGCATATTGCATTATGTGTGCACCTGAATGAGTCAAGTCTCTTTCAATTCCTATATTTTGAAACATTACCTAAGTGTTCTGCACCTGAGGGACGTGCTTTTGCTTCTCTACTTCCTCCTCTTCCAGCTCTCAGACTTCTTACATCACTTCTCTTACTTGATGGAAGTCCACTCCAACTTTGAAAAGATGGTTTCTTGGTATAGTCTACTTTGTTTTTTCCATTCACAGACTAAAATGAGTACACAAATAATATCAATACTACATAACATTTAAACTGAACAAATGAACAACTGCTTGAAACCTACAAATTACTGCAACTAAAATCAAGATCTACTTCAAATTCTTTTCTTAAACAAAGCATTTTCTTAAAAAATGACAGATCTTTTTCATGGTAAGTTTATGAAAAAATGTCATTACTAACAACCTCCCATTAAGGCATCCAACACTTTTATTAATCATATTTGTTGGTTAATAAAAGTCCTCCAAAGGCCTCTAGTAATAAGGACTAAAATATCTCACATTCCAGAAGAAAACATAGAAACTTCTATCAAGTTTTATAATGGGCTTTTTATTGGTTTTCTGGAGAGAGAGGAAAGGGGAGGGATAGAGAGATGGAAACATCTATGATAGAGAAACCTTCTGATCAGGTTCTTCCTGAAATGTTCCATACTGGCAATCCAGCCAGCTCCCCTGGCTTATGTCCTCACTGGCAATGGAAGAGGGGACATCTTGGTTCATGGCTCAATGCTCAACCATTGTGCAACACGGACTGGGCAATATGGATTACTTTTTAGAATGTGTATGTTACTTTATTTATGTAATGCCAACTTTTTTTTCATTTTTTCAGTGCACCCAGCTTACCTAAACTGTTTTGTTTTTAAAACAAATAATTCAATCATTCATTCAAAATGATTAGGCATTTAATTCACAGTCTTTCTTACTTTTACTATTTATTCAGCTAAAATGACAGAAATAAAAATTCCCAGTATGACTACAATCTGTATGTACATATTTCTGATCTGTTTATCCATTCTATTTTTCAATATGACCCTTACACTATTTTTGGTATTTTTACCTTACTATGCTGTTCTAAGTCAAATGTGTTCCTAAGAAAGCAACCCATCTTGAAGGGGAGAGCTGCTGTGACTAGAAGACCAGCCTCACTACCACCCATATGGCCCTCAGACATCACCCAGGAACCTAGAGCAACTCCGGCCAAAGACCTGCTTTTGTGGCTACAGACCCTTGGACACCAGGACTCCAGACGCCCACTGGCTGCTGCCTCCTGTGAGGGTTGGAATGCATGCCAGTCCCGCTGACACACCACCATGGCCACAGGCCCCAAATATCTGGACCTGGGCTCTCCAGTGACAGCAAAAATGGGAATAAAAAGAAACAACCCACAAAGTAAAGAAAAGAGGAATTGCTAGAAGAGGAAATAAACAAAACCGGGACATGCAGTATGTCACAAGAGGAATTCAGAATAAGGGTCATACGGGATGATTTAGAAATCCACAACTTATGTAAGAATCAAGGGGAAGTCAAAAATCATAACAGCTACAATAAAAAAAATCCATGATGGAAAGTTTGAACAGTAGCCTAGAAGAACAGAGAACCAAATTGGTGAGTTAGAACACAGGGCAGACAAACACATCCTGAACAACTCAATCTGAATAGCAACTTGAGAAAAAATTAGAAATCAGGAGGTTTTGGGGAAAGCTTTGAGGCAACATGAAAGGAAGTAACTTACATATAATAGAGGTGTCAGAGGACAAAAAGAGAAACACGGACTAAGAAACCTATTAGAAGAAGTAATGACGAACCATAACACTTGTTTGGCTCAGTGGATAGAGCATCAGCCTGCGGACTGAAGGGTCCCAGGTTTGAATATGATCAAGGGAATCTCCCTTGCTTTCAGGCACATCCCCGGTAGGAGGTATGCAGCAGGCAGCTGATTGATGTTTCTCTATCATCAATATTTCAAACTCTCTATCCCTCTCCCTACCTCTTTTTAAAAAATCAATAAGTTATATTTTTAAAAAAGAAGAAATAATGACAGAAAACTTCCATAATCTGGGAAAGAAAACTTTCACACAAGCACAGAGAGTTCCAAACAAGATAAATCCAAAAACACCTATACCAAGACATGCTGTCGTTATAATGGCAAATGTTAACTACATAGAGAGAATCTTAACGCTGAAGAGAGTTACCTACAAAGTAACACTAAGGAGATTATCAAATGATTTGTCAACAGAAACACATCAGGCTAGAAGGGAATGGGAGGAAGTATGCAAAGTGTTACAAAAGAGGGGACTGAATTCAAGATCACTATGTCCAGCAAGGTTATCATTTAATATTGAAGGGGATTTCAGAAACCTCACAAAACGAACAAACAAACAAAAAAGGCTAAGGGAGTTTATCACTAAGAAGACAATAATGCAAGGAATGCTAAAGGGCCTGTCATAAAAGCAGAAATAGATGGCGAAAAAGGCATAGAGTACAAAAATGGCTACAAACACGTCCCTACCAATAATAATATTAACCATAAATTGACTAAATGCTCCATTAAGAAGACATAGAGTGGCTGAAATGAAAAGAAATTATGACCCATATATATGTTGTCTAGAAGAAACCCACAACAGTACCAGGGACTCAGACAGACTGAAAGTGGAAAGATGGAAACATATTTTTCAAGAAAAGGGAAATGAAAAAAAAAAAAAGCTAGGGAAGCAATACTTATATCATACAAAATAAACCTTAAAATTAAGGCCATAAAAAGGGATAAGGAAGGCCACTTCATATTACTAAAGGGATCAAGACTACAAGATAATATAACTCTGGTAAACATATATGCACCCAATGCAGGAGAACCAAATACATAAAAAAACCAACACAAACAAACAAACAAAAAAAACACTTCTGGAAGATATCAAGGGAGAGATTAACAGCAATAAAATCATAGTAGAGGACTTTAATACCCCATTGATATCACTGGATTAATCCTCTAGAAAAAAAAATCAGCAATCCTAAACAACTCACTAGATCAAATAGACTTAATCAACACCTTCATAACGAAGCTACAGAATGTACATTCTACTTAAGTTCACAGGGGACATTTTCAAAGATAGACCACTTGAGACAAAATAAAGTCTCTAAAATGCAACTAGATGGAATTCATAGCAAGCATCTTCTCAGATCACAATGGCATATTAGATATAAACTACTTTAAAAATCACAAAAATTCAAATATTTGCAGGCTAAACAGTATGTTATTAAACAATGTTTGTGTTATCAAAGAGATCAAAGAAGAGATTGAAAACACCCTAGAATCAAATAACAATCAAAACACAACAATCCAAAACCAATGCCATGCACTGAAAGCAGTCCTGAGAGGGAAGTTCATAACCTACCTCAAAAAACAAGAATAACTGGTAATAAATTATCTAACTCTACAATTAAAGCATTAGAAAGAGAACAACAAGAAATCCCAGAATGAACAGAAGGAAGGAAATAGAAAAGATCACAGCACAAATAAATCACATGGAGACAAAAAAGAAACAAACAAAACAGTAAAGAAAATAAAAGCATCATTACTAATTATAAATATAACAAAGAGCTGGCTCTTTGAAAGGATAAACAAGATTGATGAACTGTTATTGAGGCTCACCAAGAAGCAAAGAGAGAGGACCCAAATAAACAAAATCAGAAATGAAAAAGGCAAAATAACAAAAGACCCCACAGAAATAAAAAAGGGTTATAAAAACATAGTATGAACAACTCTATTCCAACAAACTGGTCAACCTAGAACAAATGGATATATTCCTAGAAAAATACAACCTTCCAAAACTCAATCAGGAGGAATAAAAGGAATCTGAATAGGCCACTAAATATGGAAGATATTGAAACAGTCATTGAAAACCTTCCAGGAAAACAAAACAAAACAAAAAAGCAAGCCCTGGGCTAGACAACTTCACAGGGGAGTTTTACCAAACATTCAAAGAAAAACTGAAACCTATCCTCCTCAGACTATTTCAAAGAAATTCAAGAGGAACACTTCAAAGCTCTTTCTATGAAGCCAGCATTACAATAATCCCAAAAGCAGATAAAGACACTAAAACAAAGAGAATTACAAGCCAATATATCTCTGATGAACATACATGCTAAAATCCTCAACAAAATTCTAGCAAATCTGAACCAACCTTACATTACAAAGATAATACACCATGACCAATTGGATTTATTCCAGGGATACAAGGATGGTACAAGATCCCAAAGTCAATTAAAGTGATACATCACATAAACAATTTGAGATATAAAAAATCACATAGTCACATCAATTGATTCAGAAAAAAGCATTTGACAAAATCCAACACGCTTTTTTTGGTAAAAATTCCGAGCAAATTGGGAAGAGAGGTATCACACCTCAACATAATAAAAGCTTTATATGACAAACCTACAGCCAACACCATACTCAATGGCCAAAAACAGAAACCATCTCCCCTAAGAACAGGAATAAAGCACGAATGTCCACTCTCGACACATCTCCTTGAAATAGTACTGGAAGTGCTAGCCACAGCAATAAGACAAAAAGAAGAAATAAGTGGCATTCCAACTGGAAAAGAAGTAAAACTGTCATTATTCAAGGATGACATGATATTGTACATAGAAATCCCTAAAGACTCCATCAAAAAACTACTAGACTTAATAAATGAATTTGGCAAAATAGCAGGATGCAAAATTAACACCCAGAATTCTATGGATTTTGATACACCAATAATGAACTCACAAAAAGAGAAACTAAACAAACAACAAACATACAACAATCCCATTTACCATTGCAACAAAGAAATTAAGATACGTAGGAATAAACGTAACTAAAGAGGTAAAAGACCTATACTTGGATAACTACAGGGCATTGAAAAAAGAGAGAGGAAGACAAACAAATGGAGGAATTTACCATGCTCATGCATTGATAGAATCAACATCACTAAAATTGCCATTCTATCCAAAGTAATCTACAGATTTGCAGTAATGCCCATTAAAATACTAAAGGCATATTTCACAGACATAGAAGAAAGTCTGCAAAAATTCATCCTAATATATAAAAAGCCAAGGGCCGCCACAACGGAAACAAGCAGACAGACTACTGAATAGCAGGGTGAATGGGGTGATCAGGCCGGCAGTGGGGATAATGAGGAATGACCAACAACTGAACAGCAGGCTGTGTGGGACAACCAGACCAGTTGTGTGGGGGAGCAGTTGGGGGCAACTAGGCCAGCAGGTGGGGCAGTGAGGGGTGTCCAGATCAGTAGAGGTGGGCTTTTGGGTGTGACTTGATGACTGGGAAAGCAGTAGGGAGCGGCCAGGCCTGCAGGGGTGGGCAGTTGGGGGCGACCAGGCCAGGGACGGGGGGGGGGGCAGTTAGGGGCAACCAGGATAGCAGGGTAGACAGGAGCGATCAGCCCAGCAGGCAGAGGAGGTTAGGGTTGATCAGGCTGGAAGGAGGGGCAGTTAGGGGCAATCAGGAAGGCAGGCAGGTGAGCAGTTAGGAACCAGAGGTCCCAGATTATGTTAGGGTTGTCTGACTGCCGGTTTAGGTCCAATCCCCCCGAGGGGTACCGGATTAGAGAGTGAAGCATGGGCTGAGGAGGTACTCCCCCCCCCCCCTGTGCATGAATTTCATGCACCAAGTCTCTAGTATGAAATTTAAAAAGACCCAGAATACCCACATTATGAGAAAGAAGAACAAAGTTGGCGGATCACAATACTAGTTATCAAGCAATATTACAAAGCCATTGTTTTCAAGCTGGCTGGTACTGGCGCAAGAACAGACATATATACTAATTGAACAGAACTGAGAACCCAAAATACACCCAAGCCATTATGCTCAATTAATATTTGAAAAGGAGGCAAGAGCATAAAGTTGAGTCAAGACAGTCTCTTCAAAAAATGGTGTTGGAGAAATTGGACAGATACATGCAAAATAATGAAACTAGACCACCAACTTAAACCATACAGGAAAATAAATTCAAAAAGCAAAAAGGACTTAAACGTAAGATGGAAACCATAAAAATCTTAGAAGCATCTAAAAGCAGCAAAATATCAGACATATTTCATAGAAGTTCTTTACTGATGCAACTTCTAGGGCAATGGAAACTAAGCAGGAAATAAACACATGGGACTACATCAAAACAAAAAAACAAACAAAAAAATCCTCTTCAGAGAAAAAGAAACCATCAACAACACCAACAAAAAACAAACAAACAAAAAGCAGGAAAGCTCACTGCATGGGAGAACGGATATGCCAATGTTATATATCCGATAAGGGCCTAATCTCCAAAATTTATAGGGAACTCACCCATCTAAATAAAAGGATGATAAACAATCCAATAAAAAATGGACATAGAACTTGAGTAGACCCTTTACAAAAGTGGACATATAGAAGTCCAAGAGACATATTAAAACATGCTCAAAGTCACTAATCTCTGAAGACATGCAAATCAAAATGACAATGAGATACCATCTCACAGATGTCAGAATGGTTACCATCAACAAATCAACAAACAACAAGTGCTGGTGATTATGTGGAGAAAAAGGAACCCTCCTGCACTGTTGGTGGGAATGCAGACTTGTGCAACCACTGTGGAAAACAGTATGGAGTTTCCTCAGAAAATTATGAAGGGAACTCCCATCTGACCCAGTACTCACCCTACTAGAGATATATACCAAGCAATGAGAAACACCAATCAGAAAGGATATATGCACGCCTAGTTTATAGCAGCACAATATCTAATAGACAAGATTTGGAAACAGCCTAAGTGCCCATCAGCAGATAAATGGATTAAAAATGTGGGGTTACACCTACATAACAGAATACTACACTGCTGTAAAAAGGAAAGAACTCTTACCATTCCAAAAATCATGGAAGGACATTGAGGAAATTATGCTAATCAGAATAAGCTAGGCAGAGAAAGAAAAATATCACATTACCTCACTCATTTTTGGAATATAATGAATAACATAAACTGATCAACAAAAATAGATCCAGAGACACAGAAGTGTGGGACTGACTGTCAGACCTCAAAGGAAAGGCTGGGGGCTTGGGGGTGGGTAAGAGATCAATCAAAAGACTTGTATGAATGCAAATAAGCATAACCAATGGACACAGACACTAGGGAAGTTAGGGCATGTGATGGGGGGTGTGGGTAGCCAGGTAGATCACAATGGGGGGAAATGAGACATATAGTAGGTGTAATACTTGAAACAATAAAGAATTTAAAAATGAGTTCCTCGATATACACCTTTTAAATATAGTACTTTGATTATCATACACTAGAGGCCCAGTGCACAAATTTGTGCATGAGTGTGGTCTGGCCGGCCTGGACCCAATTGAGGCAGGTTGGGGCCAGGCCTGTAGGGAAGAGGAGATGGCAGGATGTTGGCCAGCCATCCCACTCAGATCTGGGCCAATCAGGGCTGGGCTGGCCGGGGGGGAGGGGCTGCAGGAAGTTGGCTGGCCAGCCCTGCGCCCTATTGGGTAGGGGGTTGAGCAGGGGTGTGGTCAGACAGGGGGAAGGGCCATAGGGGAGTTGGCCGCCAACCCCGCTCCCAGATTGGGCCAGTTCGCTGGCCACCATGGGTGTCATAGCAACCAGTCGTTCTGGTCATCACAGACGCTGGATTTTTACATATATATATATATATATATATATATATATATATATATATATATATATCATTCCCAATCTCCCAATAATTTTATGATGGTTGATTTTTTCGCCAAATCAACATAACTAAACATAATTAAGCCATTGTAATTGCTCCACATAAAACTCTTTGGATGTCTGGCACTATTTTTGTAAACAAATCTGAAGCCATGTATTCCACCACGATGTCTGGCAATGATGAGCCCTGACACAACACTAAACAGCCACAAGACACAGTTCCCACCTTAAGGAATCACTTGAGGTTTCTGAGTCCAAAATATTTCCACATATGTATGCACCACTGCCTCCTTCCCAAAGTTTGAGATTCAGCAAATAGACCTTGACCCCCTTAATTTTATAAATAAAAACACTACCTCCTGATCATACTCCCTCTACAAATAATTACCTCCCATATTTTCCTCTTATCTTTTTTGTGCATGATTTTACTTATTTACTTTTCCTTGCATATTTCTTATTTTTACCATAGAAAATAAGTGCACAATAAATGGGGATTTTGTCTTATTCAGAATCATTATGCAGCACAGTGTGTAGGCTACTAAATACCACTTGAAAGAAGACATCTATCTAATAATCCTATCTAATAATAGAGTAACATGTAAATTACCATCACTCCGCTACGCCCATGATTGGGCGGCGGGAGGCTGGGGGGCGGGACTCAGGGTGGCCTATCCAGCCATTGAGAGGCACGGATCCGCTCCACTGAGGGGGGCTACCCTGCCGTTGAGAGGCGTTGAGAGGCGCAGCTGGGTGTCCGCGGCAGGCCCCCTCAGCGGCCACGGACCATCAAAAGTGGTGGAGCTGGGGCCGCCCGCCCCGCCCCCATGGCCTCCACGGCAGGAGCAGGAGATGGTGCTGTCGGAGTTGGCGGTTCGCCTCAACTGCGCCAAGTACAAGAACTGGGTGAAGGCGGGCCACTGCCTGCTGCTGCTGCGCCGCTGCCTGCAGGGCTTTGTGGGCCGGGAGATGCTGGCCTTCCACCGCGGCCTGCTCACCTGGGCCCCCGGCCTGGGTCCGGGTGCCACCTGCCGCGGCGGCTCCAGGTGCAGCCCGCCCGGCCGACAGTTCCAGCCTCAGTGCCAGGTGTGCGCGGAGTGGAAACGGGAGATCCTGAAACATCACACCAACAGAAACGGAGATGTCCACTGGGGCAACTGCCAGCCGGGCCGCTGGCCCGCGGACGCCTGGGAGGTGGCCAAGGCCTTCATGCCCCACAGACTGGCGGACAAAGCAGGACCCAAGGAATGTGATGCAGTGGCTCTTTTAAACCTCATCAATGCCAGCAATCACTTCCTAGTTGATCGAAAGAAAGTCACAGAGGTGATTGTCATAACAATATCATGCACTCTTCAGAGATGAAGGTATCTTCTATGTGGCTTCGAGATTTCCAGATAAAGATCCAACATTTTCTGAATGAATTCCGTAATATCCCAGAGATTGTGGAGGCATACTCCAGAATAGAAGAGCTGTTGACATCGGACTGGGCCGTCCTCATCCCCAAGGAAGATCATCGAGATGGGTGTGACTATGAAACAGGCATTTACCTGAGTGAGAGCCAAGTCCATGAAATCGAAATGGAATTTCTAAAGGAAAAACTTCAAGAGATTTATCTTCAAGCGAAAGAACAAGAGGTGTTGCCAGAAGAGATCCTAACTCGGCTGAAAGCGGTGAGAGAATTTCTAAGAAACAATGAGGATCTTAGGAACGGTCTCTCAGAGGATTTGCAGAAGCTGGACAGCCTGTGTCTACAGCATCAAAAACTGGATTCAAAGGAGCCTGGGGTCCAGGCAGCCGCAGGGGAGGCCTGAGATTCACAGATTCATTCATGCCTCCTCTATTCCTCTTACCCAAGATGTCTTCCACCTCTGACTGTGTCCTGTGTGTTTCCTGAACTGTGGCGCCGCTGTCCCATTCCAGCTGTGGTGCTTAGCTGGCCATGTTGCCTCTGAACCTTCAGGGACAGAATTGCCACAGTCCCCGCTGCCCAGGGCCTAGCCGCCTGGAGGAGTGGTCCAAGTAAAGCTGAGCTCTTGCTTCCTCGGCTGCCCATCAAGGATGTGATCTGGCCCTAGCCAGTGTGGCTCAGTGGATAGAGCATCAGCCTGCAGACCAACGGGTCCCAGATTCGATTCTGGTCAAGGGCATGTACCTTGATTGCAGGCTCCTCCCCGGCCCGGGCCCTGGTCAGGACTCGAGCAGAAGGCAACCAATCGATGTGTCTCTCTCACCTCGACGTTGCTCTCTGTCTCTCCCTTTCTCTTCCACTCTCCCTTAAACAAAAATCAATGGAAAAATAACCTTGGGTGAGGATTAACAAAATTTTTTTTTTAAAAAAAGCAAAAATTTTTTAAATGGATGTGATCTGTAGAGAAGGGGCAAGAATGGGGGCGGGTGTTCAATGTAAATATTTTTACATTAAAAGACACTTAATGTAATTTTATAAAACGTAAAAAAGAAAAAGTGGTGGAGCTGGGTGCCTGTCTGCTCTGGCGGAGGCTTCTGAAAGGCCTGGTGCACCAGCGGACAGGCACCCAGCTCCCCCGTGATCAAAAGCGAAAGCGTGTAGGGGACCCTACACGTGCATGATTCAATCATGCACTGGGCCTCTAGTAGAATAATATGCAAATTGGCCAGGATGCCATCACATAACAACACATCAGCAGGCTGTGTGTGCAGCAGTGGCTAGAAGGCAGAGATTTGTAGTGTCTGGGACAGGGCAGGGAATAGGGGCCTGGCTGAGGGTGGCCTGTACTCTCCACATTGCAACGGCTGTGAGCACACCCACTGGCTGCTGCTGATTGCCCAGAAGGACAAGCGGCAGCAGAGACATTCTGCAGGGATATCTCTGCACCAGGAGCAAAGGCAAGTGAGGGAAAGCCCAGTTTCGAAGGGAGGTGAGTTAGGGAAAGCCCAGCAGTGAAAGCAGGTGAGTGAGTGAAAGCCCAGGAAAGGCAGGTGAGGGACAGTCTGAGCTCAATGGTAAAGAGCTCTCGGCCCGGCCACACCACACCCTGGCTTCCAGCCCCACAGGTAAGGGATTCTGAGAAGGGCAACTCCTTCCTGCAGCTCCTCAAACTCTCAGGTCGCCTCTAACACCCCTTTTTCAGGGTCAGGAATTGGTGGTGGCCTCCAGGTGTCCAGGCAACCAATGTGGGGCATTTCCTCTAGCAGTTGGACTAAGTTATCCAGGGAGGGAGACCTTCACCCTCCTCTGCAGCGAGAACCCTGGAAGACGCGATCTGCCCATCACCAGATGAGTGCACCCGATTGGTTATGTGCGGGGAAGCTCATGGCTGATAGCCACTGCCACTTGCACAGGTCCAACCCGGGGCTCCGACTAGCCACTAATGGCCACTGCTGCTTTCCCAGTGCCGGCCAGGTGCTATGGCAAGCCTTTGATGGCTGCTGCCACTGCGAGGGCTCCAGGCTCATGCAATGAGGGCCGGGTGAGGCTCAGGCAAGCCACAGTGGCTGCGACGGTCGAGCCTCAGGCAGCCTTGGGGCAGGCTATGGCAACAGGAGAAGCATGATGGGGGTGTTGCCTTCACTGATCACAGGGTCACCTCCCCCAGAGGGAGGTCAGAGGCAGCAGCAGTGAAGGGGTGATGGGGCGGTGCTGATCTCTGATCAGCTGGTCGCCTCCCACAGAGGGAGGCCAGATTGCAGCTTATGGCCCCTTCCATCAGTAGGGCATCCCTTGAGGACTTTAGGACTGTGAGAAGGGGCTGGCAGGGATTAAGGACCCCACTCCAGTGCACAAATTCTGTGTACCAGGCCTATAGTCATATATATATATATATATATATATATATATATATATATATATATATATATATATATATGGCTAAGTGAATGTCCAACTGTCCAACTGGTCGGTATTATGTGCAAGGGGGAAGACGCTCAATTCAGGAGCTGCTGAGCTGTGGTGACTTGGCAGCTGGAGTTTTCTGGTGATGCACCAAGAAACTAGAGAGGAGGGAGCCTGATTCCAGGGTGCATTACCTGAGAACCACCCTCTCGCAATCCGGGACCCCTAAGGGGATGTCGGAGCCAATTTTGGCCTGATCCCCACAGGCCAGGCCTAGGGATCCCACCTGCTGGAGGGAACCCCGCTCACTCTGCACATGACCTTTGAGCTGTGCGCCACCCCAGGTGCTGCTGAGCTGGGAGGGATTTCGGAAGGTTGGCTCCAAAGCATGTCTGGCCCATCTTGCCCACTCCAGCCCCGCAACCACCTTCTAATTAATTCCCTTTCAATGGGCAGGAATCCATGCACCGGAACACTAGTTTAGGAATGATATCTACACAAAGTACATTTTCTTGTGCTTAGGACCTAGGAAAAACATCAACTATTCTTCATAAATCAAATAAATGAACTTCTGAACTTCTGAACTCAACAAAAATCATGAGACAAATCCAACTATTGACTGCCACCCAACCTTAAAAGATAAAGGTAAACAGGTCAATATGTACTGACCTCCTTCAAAGTACCATAAACCAAGCTCTCCAAATGAAGGACAGGGACATAAGTGAGTTATGTACTAGAAGTCACTGAATGATCAACAACTTAATATATGGAATAATGAGTATATACACAAATTAACTAAATATAAGATAAAAAAATTGTAGCAAAAGCACAAACTCGGTTATTGATGTAGAAATCCGCATATGTTTCCTTGTCCTGGGGAAGAGTGATTCTTAATAAATCCAAAAGAACAAGGCTAAAATAATGGTAAGATGTATTGGAAATGTTTGAAAATATAATATAACCAAAGAATATATGTACCCAAAAGAGAACATAATGGAGTGACTTTCAGAGATACTTGTACAAGTACCGAGAACTTGGAAGGAAATAGGACACATTTGCATTGGCTAGACTTTAAGATCAAAGAAGAATAAGACTATTTCCTTCACTAGTACATTAAAGACTCAATAAGAGGAACTCTCATTCCCTACTATAAAATAAATCTCATTCCCTACTATAAAATAAATCAAAATATAATATTTTTTTAACAAAAATCAGTCTGGTTGCACGATTTAAAAATAATTAACCTCAGAGGAAAAGATGGAGACCGGCAGGAAGGTAGGGAGAGAGAGAGTGTGAGTGAGGAACCCATAGAGGAGAGTGTAGATGTGTGTGGTGTGTGTGTGTGTGTATGAGATAGGGTCAGTTAGATTCTGCAGGTCTTCCAAGGGGCTCCCTAACATGGCAGCCCTAGACGGCGGACCCCCACGCACAAAGCGGACACTTCTCGGCGGCTGGTGCAGATGCGGAGACCATGCCATCTTGAGAAACAGAGCGCGCCTGAGACTCGGATCCTGGCCTCTGACACAAACCAGGACCCTGCAGCCACTGGGGACAGAGAACTGCTATCACAGCTTCAGACCAAGAAACAACAAGATTCCAGACTTCCCCGCAGATTTCCGTGAGTCAAAGAGCCTATCCCCCTCCTCGCAGGCGCGCAGATAGCGCCATAGTAACTGATAGACCCGCCCCTCCCCCAAGCTGCTGAGCGCCCACAGGCGCGCGGAAAGCACCATAGTAACTGATAGACCCGCTCCTCCCCCAAGCTGCTGAGCGCCCACAGGCTCGCGGAAAGCGCCATAGTAACTGATAGACCCGCCCCTCGCCCAAGCTGCCGAGCTTTGCGCAGGGACTCGCTCCACCTTAGGGAATTTGGCGCGCGCGCGAGCGGGACAGAAGCAGCTCCCTGTTGGGGAAATCTGTCAGTGCGCACAGAGGGCTCCCCTTCGGGGAATTTGGGGGAATTTGACTCGCGGGTCACAGCTCCCTCTTCGGGGATTCTTAGAGCGTGCACAGAGGGGGTTCCCTTTGGGGAATTTGGCGCACAGGACGGACTCCGCCCCCCTTCCGAGACTCTGGGAGAGTGCACTGAGTCAGCTCACCTTCAGGATTTTAAGAATGTGCGCTTTAGCCGGTTTGGCTCAGTAGAGAGAACACACACAGGACGCAGCTCCACTTCAGGGAATTTGGCACGCCGGCCACAGCTGTCTGGGATCCCTGACTCACAGCGCATTCACACTAAGAGCCAGCGACCCCAATTGTTGGTGCATGCACACACAGGGACCCTGATTCTCAACGAGAAACCGCACAAGGCAACAGAGACTTTGACACTCGAGTCTTGGTGCAGACACAGGGAAACTCTGACTCCTGGCACATGCTAAGGATCTCATTCTCGGCACATACCAACAGTGTGGTGCAGACAGGGCCCCTGATTCTAAATGTGCACACGAGACCACACGGAACACTGGGGACACTGATCCTGGGCAAGTCTAGTTCCCACCAACCAAAGGCAGCCACCGGTCTTAGTGTCAGAGCACTTCAGTGAAACTAGGGTGGAGCGAAGTCCCCACAGCACACGGCCCAGGTCCACGCAAACAGAAGCTTGAGCTTTCTGGTAATAGCCAGAATGGGGAAACGAAATAACTCACAGAGGAAAGAAAATGTGGAGTCGCCAAGAAAGGAAATTAGTGAAAATGAAGCTTGCAACATGACCGAAAAGGAGTTCAGAGTAATGGTCATGGAATTTATACATCGGATGGATGAAAAAATCAACAACTTATGCAAGAATCAGGAAGAAATGAAAAGTGATATAGCTACAATCAAAAACACCATGGAAAGTTTCAACAGTAGACTACAAGAAGCAGAGGACCGAATTAGTGATCTAGAAGATCAGGTACAGAAACAAGCTCAAGCTGAACAGCAATTGGAGAAAAAAATTAAAAAGCAGGAGGAAAGCCTAAGGGAGCTTTGGGACAATATGAAACGAAGTAACATGCTTATAATAGGGCTGGCAGAAGGACAAGAAGAGCAGCAGAGATTAGAAAATCTATTCGAAGAAATAATGACAGAAAACTTCCCGGATATGGGAAAGATAAAAGTTACGCAAGTACAGAGAGTCCCAAGCAGGATCAACCCCAAAAGACCCACACCAAGACATGTCATAATTTCAATGGCAAATATAAATGATAAAGAGAGAATCCTAAAGGCGGCAAGAGAGAGACAGAGAGTTACCTACAAAGGAACACCCATCAGATTGTCAAATGATTACTCAACAGAAACACAACAAGCTAGAAGTGAAAGGAAGGAGGTATACAAAGTGTTGCAAAGCAAAGGACTGAATCCAAGAATACTATATCCAGCAAGACTATCAATCAAAATTGAAGGGGAAATCAGGAGCTTTGCAGACAAAAAAAGCCTCAGGGAGTTTATCACCACCAAACCAGCAATGCAAGAATTGCTAAAGGGAATACTGTAAAAAGAAGAAATAAACAGGTAAGAAGGAATACAGACACAAAAATAGATATGACTACAAACAAATACCTTTCAGTAATAACTTTAAATGTAAACGGACTAAATGCTCCAATCAAAAGACATCGAGTAGCTGAATGGATAAAAAAACACGACCCATATATATGCTGTCTACAAGAGACCCACCTCAGAACAAGAGACTCACACAGATTGAAAGTGAAGGGATGGAAAAATATCTTTCAGGCAAATGGAAATGAAAAAAAAGCTGGGGTAGCAATACTTATATCTGACAAAATAGACCTCAAAGTAAATGCCATAACAAGAGATAAGGAAGGCCACTTCATAATACTAAAGGGAGAAATCCAACAAGAAGAAATAATTCTGGTAAACATATACGCTCCCAATATAGGAGCACCCAAATACATAAAAAAAACTCCTGGAGGATATCAAGGGAGAGATTAATAGCAATACAATCATAGTAGGAGACTTTAATACCCCACTATCACCACTGGACAAATCCTCTAAACAAAAAGTCAGCAAAGAAACAGCAATCCTAAATGACTCACTAGACCAGATGGAATTAATTGACATCTTCAGAACATTTCACCCCAAAGCCACAGAATATACATTCTTCTCAAGTGCACAGGGATCATTTTCAAAGATAGACCATATGCTGGATCACAGGCAAAGTCTCTTCAAATTCAAGAAGATAGAAATTATATCAAGCATCTTCTCAGATCACAGTGGCATAAAACTGGAAATCAACTACAATAAATACAATCCAAAGAAATCAAACACATGGAGACTAAACAGCATGCTATTAAACAAGGACTGGGTCACCAGAGAGATCAAGGAAGAAATAAAAAACATCATGGCAACAAATAACAATGAAAACACAACAATCCAAAATCTATGGGACACAGCGAAAGCAGTCTTGAGAGGGAAGTTCATAGCTCTACAAGCCTATTGCAAAAAACAAGAAACAATGGTATAAATTACTTAACTCTACAACTCAAAGAGTTAGAAAAAGAGCAGCAAGAAAAGCCTAGTGTAACCAGAAGGAAGGAAATAACAAAGATCAGAGCGGAGATAAATGACATAGAGACCAAAGAAACAATACATAAGATCAACAAAACAAAGAGCTGGTTCTTTGAAAGGATAAACAAGATTGATGGACCTCTAGCCAGGCTCACCAAGAAGCAAAGAGAGAGTACCCAAATAAACAACATCAGAAATGAAAGAGGTGAAATAACAGACCCTGCTGAGATACAAAGGATTGTTACAAAATACTACGAACAACTCTATTCCAACAAACTGGACAACCTGGAGGAAATGGACATATTCCTAGAAAAATATAACCTTCCAAAAATCAATCAAGAAGAATCTAAACAGCTCAATAGGCCAATAACTATGGACGAAATTGAAACAGTCATCAAAAAGCTTCCGGCAAACAAAAGCCCGGGCCTGATGGCTTCACAGGAGAGTTTTACCAAACATTCAAGGAAGAACTAAAACCTATCCTCCTCAGACTATTCCAAAAAATTCAAGTGGAAGGAACACTTCCAAGCTCCTTCTATGAAGCCAGCATCACCCTAATACCAAAACCAGATAAAGACAACACATTGAAAGAGAATTACAGACCAATATCCCTCATGAACATAGATGCTAAAATCCTCAACAAAATTCTAGCAAATCAGCTCCAGCAGTACATCAGAAAGTTCATACACCATGACCAAGTAGGATTTATCCCAGGAATGCAAGGATGGTACAATATCCGCAAATCAATAAATGTGATACATCACATAAACAAATTGAAAGATAAAAATCACATAGTCATATCAATTGATGCAGAAAAAGCATTTGACAAAATCCAACACCCTTTCTTGATAAAAACTCTCAACAAGGTGGGAATAGATGGCTCATACCTCAACATAATAAAAGCTATATATGATAAACCCACAGCAAACATCATACTCAATGGACAAAAACTAAAAACATTTCCCCTAAGAACAGGAACAAGACAGGGATTCCCACTCTCACCACTCCTGTTTGACATAGTACTGGAAGTATTAGCCATTGCAATTAAACAAGAAGAAGAAATAAAAGGCATCCAAATTGGAAAAGAACAAGTAAAGCTGTCTTTATTTGCAGACGACATGATATTGTACATAAAAAATCCGAAAGACTCCGTCAAAAAAACTAATAGATTTAATAAATGAATTCGGCAATGTAGCAGGATACAAAATTAACGCCAAGAAATCTATGGCCTTTCTATACACCAATAGTGAACTTACAGACAGAGAGACTAAAAAGGCAATCCCATTTACCATCGCACCAAAAAAATTAAGATACCTAGGAATAAACTTAACTAAGGAGGTAAAAGACCTATACACGGAAAACTACAGGACACTGAAAAAAGAGATAGAGGAAGACGTAAACAGATGGAAGAACATACCATGTTCATGGATTGGTAGAATCAACATCATTAAAATGTCCATACTACCCAAAGCAATCTATAGATTCAATGCACTCGCCATTAAAATACCAACGGCATATTTCACAGACCTTGAAAGAACTCTCCAAAAATTCATCTGGAATAAAAAAAGACCCCGAATAGCCACAGCAATCCTGAGAAAGAAGAATAAAGTAGGAGGGATCTCAATACCAGATTTCAAGCTGTATTACAAAGCCACTGTTCTCAAAACAGCCTGATACTGGCACAAGAACAGACATATAGATCAATGGAATAGAATAGAGAACCCAGGAATCGATCCAAATCACTATGCTCAATTAATATTTGACAAAGGAGGCATGAACATACAATGGAGTCAAGACAGTCTCTTCAATAAATGGTGTTGGGAAAATTGGACAGATACATGCAAAAAAATGATACTAGACCACCAACTTACACCATACAAACACATAAACTCAAAATGGATCAAGGACTTAAACATAAGACAGGAAACCATAAAAATATTAGAGGAATCTACAGGCAGAAAAATCTCTGACATATGCCAAAAGAACTTCTTCGCTGATACTGCTCCTAGGGCAATGGAAGCTAAAGAGAAAATAAACAAGTGGGACTACATCAAAATAAAAAGCTTTTGCACAGCAACGGAAACCATCAATAAAACAAGAAAGCACACTGCATGGGAGAACATATTTGCCAATGATGTCAATGATAATGGTTTAATCTCCAATCTTTACAGGGAACTCATGCAGCTTAACAAAAAGAAGATAAACAACCCAATCAAAAAATGGGCAACTGATCTAAATAGACACTTTTCGAAAGAAGACAGAAGGAAGGCCAAGAGACATATGAAAACCTGCACTAAATCACTAATCATTAGAGAGATGCAAATCAAAACAACAATGCGGTACCATCTCACACCTGTCAGAATGGCCATTATCAACAAGTCAACAAATGACAAGTGCTGGTGAGGATGTGGAGAAAAAGGAACCCTTGTGCACTGCTGGTGGGAATGCAGACTGGTGCAGCCACTGTGGAGAACAGTATGGAGTTTCCTTAAAAATCTAAAAATAGAACTCCCATTTGACCCAGTGATCCCACTTCTAGTAATATATCCCAAGAAACTGGAAACATCAATCAGAAAGGATATATGCACCCGTATGTTCATAGCAGCACAATTTACCATAGCTAAGATTTGGAAACAGCCTAAGTGCCCATCAGCAGATGAGTGGATTAAAATACTGTGGTACATCTGCACAATGTAATACTACGCTGCGGTAAAAAAGAAGGAGCTCTTACCATTTGCAACAATATGGATGGAGATGGAGAATATTATGCTTAGTGAAATAAGCCAGGCAGAGAAAGATAAATATCACATGATCTCACTCATTTGTGGAATATAATGAACAACATAAACTGATGGGGAAAAAATAGATCCAGAAACAGAGAAACATCAATCAGAACATCAAACCTCATGGAAGAAATTGTGAGGTAACCAGAAACCCAAGAATGCCTGAGAACGCCTTTCTAACCATGCTAGCAATCATCAGATGTACGGTAATTTTACCTGGGACAAGAGGGTAAGTATTTTGGTCTTATGCTCCTGACCCTTCATGGGTAAGACCCCTTACGGGGGCTGATCCCCTGACTAATGTAGTTACCAATAATACCAAACACCTTGGTCATCCAGGAGGCCCATGGGTGGGGCAAGAAAGTATAAATACATAGGGGTCTCCACCCAGCTTCCCTTTTGTATGACACAAAATCAAAACAATGCCCCTTTATGTGTACAATTAAAGAGAGGTTTCTGGCTTGTGTGGACACCAAAGAAAGGGTGTCACTACTATCACTACTTACCCCCAGTAGAGGTGCAGAAAATGTAACTAAGACCTTGTCTATATAAAAAGAAATGAACAGCCAGTTTGAAAGGGAATTGCCATGGACTAGAACAAAGAATATCCTTACATGATATTATTCTACACTGTCATTAAAATTTGTCCCAGATTTGGAGCACCCTCAGTACTTTACTTATAATAGTTCCTCGCACCCTTGGGGATAAAAAAAAACAAAACAAAACATCTGTTTGGTGCTTGGAGACAAACTTAACACATCTCTTGATGCTTTAGAATTACAACAGCATAATATAAAATTATCCCAAGCAAACTTACTAATTCTTTGAATGTCTAACAGCAAGTTAAAAAGGACATGTAAGGATTTAATCCTTTTCATTGTGTAGAGGGACTCCTGGGAAGGCACCTGAGCATTCTATATTGGTCCCTCTTGCCCTTTAGGCCAAGAGAGACCCTCTTCTCACAATTCAATTGCTCACAGCTGTTGCATGAGCTCTCTGTTCATGTCGAGGTTGTAGTCTCGTGATGACTGGTGCCATGGATCTGTGTCTCACCAAGTGGGGCGAACTGAGCCCTCCCTGGAGAAGAAACCTGGGTTCCACAAGATATGTGATCAGTGCTGGGGCCCCGCCAGCAGGCGAGGGGATCCCAAGGCAAGTGCTGGGCATGGAGGCCACGGGGGCATAGGCTACGAAGGAGAGAAAACTGAACCTCACATCACCCTGCTTGGCCCCAGAGATTGGCTGGTTAGCCAGAGACAGGTAAGATTCCTCAAGGAAGGAACAACATAAGACAGACACAGTCACAGAGGGGCCATCAGAAGAGAATTTGGGGATCAACAGAGGTGGGGCACAAACCCTCACCCCCCGCAACATTGGAGGGGCCTGAACCCTAGCCCCTTCTGAAGGAGATCTCCTGACCCCATGGCTGCTTCGTGCTTCCCATGCCCAGCTCAGATCAGGACCCAGGTGACCGACAGAGACTTGGCCGACAGCAGCTGCCCTCTTACTCCAACAAGAATTGTTTGAGTTGTCTTGTACCCATGGTGTGGGGAAGTGGGTTTACGATATCTAAATCCAGCCTACCACCAGGAATGATCAGGACCTACTCAAGAAGGCAAATAATCCCTTTCACTAATATTTACAGGGTAAAATAAGATTGTTGTTAGAGTAACAAATTTGACAGTAAAATAGTAGTCAAGTTTTCAGGCAAATTTAAATTGGCTAGTTGAAACAAGCGAATATTCTAGAAAAATTAATTGTACTGGACAAAAGGTGTTCCTAAAGTGTTAACTAAAATTTTTATTGGTACTTCATCTCATGATAAAATTGTGCACCATGTAATGAACCTAAAACAGTAATATTATAGTGCTTAAAATTAAAATATAAAAGCCATCAAGACTACATTATAAAATTTTCAAAAGCCTCCTAATATTTAAATCAAAAAAGGAGGGTATAGTAGAAGAATATCATGGAAGGAAAAATAACCTGTAAGTAAATTACATCTAGAAAATTAATACTTTAGAAAATTAATTGTAAGGCTAAAAGCAAGACACCCATGAAAAACACACAAGGTGTCAAAACAAGCCAGAGGAAAATCATTTGGACAAATAATGAAATAGGATCTCAAGTCAAATTTATAGAAAATATTCCTTTATTAACTTTTGGTCAAGAATATGTTTGTATATTTTCAGAAAACAACTCCGAGACCATGTGGATTCCAGCAACAGAAAGGAATAGACAGGTCTACTCCAGCCATGAAGACAGAAGAGAAGCAGTCCAGAGATGAAGACTCTGACGTGGTCTTCCCATACTAACAGTTAGCAGCTGTGCATCACTGCAGTTTTCCCAGGACCAAACCAGAGAGAGTCGGACCTGCATTACCACCATTTGTCCACCATCCAGAACTCTAATGTCAGTGCTGACATGTACACATAAGGAACTGTTGGACATTGTAATTGGGTCTCAAAAGAACTTTTGGCCCAGAAAGAAACTCACTACAGACTGATTCATTTCCTGTCACCATAACCATTATTGCTTGTCTCATTGTCGGTTCTTATAAGTGTATTTCTAATAGCACATGATCTCACTCATCTAGTGGAAATAATGAACAACATAGACTGATGAAGAAGAACAGACCCAGAAACAAGGAGGCACGGATCAGACTGTCGGGCCTCAGAGGGAGGGTAGGCGAGGGTGGGGGTAAAGGGGAGAGATCAACCAAAGGACTTGTGTGCAAGCATATGCACCTAACCGGCGGTTGGGGACAACAGGGGGGTGGGGGCATGTGTGGGGAGGGGTGTGGGATGGGAATGGGGGGATGAGGACAAATAGGTGACACCTTAATCAATAAATAAATTAAAATAAATAAATAAATAATAAATAAATAAATAAATAAATAAATAAAATAATTAACCTCAGAAAATTTAGGTGCAGGAAGGAAGCTCACATCATTTCCTGTCTTCAAGAACTGAATACCTAGCCCAGCTGCTGTGACTCAGTGATGGTGAAGCATCCAATTGTGAGTCTGGAGGTTACCGTTCCATTCCTGGTCAAGGGACAAGCCCCGGTTGCTGGCACAATACCCAGTGGAGGACCAGCAGAAGGCAGCCGATCAATGATTCTCTCTCATCATTGATGTTTCCATCTCTCTCTCCCTCTAACTTACTCTCTGAAATCAATACAAATACATTTAAAAAATGAATACCCACTTGAGGGTAAAGGCACTACACATAGCAACTTTTCAAGACCTTTTCCGCAAAGTAATGGGAAGTCATCTGTTCCAACTTGTCTTTGTGAACTTCTTTAAAGCTAAGAAATGTTTGCATCAATTGCATTAGCTTTTTACCAACAGTGTCCTGATTTATGTTGTCATTGTCTTTCTGGGGTGCGCAGGCTGTTCTAAATTAGCAAGGTCTTCAAAGGCTTATAGCCCAATTACATTTGTATTCCTATACTAAAGTAACTAAGTTTAATGTAGTATTTTGCTTTGTGAAAAAGACATCTCAACATCCTTCCAATCCAACACTCGAGCACTTGTGTGACAAAAAGAAAAGTGATGGCTAAATAATCATGGCTCATATGGCATTATCGAACTTTGAAAATGAGAAGACGGAAACCTGGAAATACTATTACTTGAACCACAGTGCTAAATTTTATTAAAATACTTACTTTTCCATTCATTTCTTTGGCGGCATCTATAGTAGAATCTTCAGGATTCTCAAAGGTAATGAAAGCAAAGCCTCTGGACTTGTTTCTTGCTCCATCCTTTATCAAAAGTACTGGAATTTACATTGTTAAATGTCACATGTCACATAAAATGTAACCTATTAGAGATTTTCAGTCTCTAAGGTTTTCAGAAATTCTCTCAGAGGCTCTTAATTTGATATAATGGACACAGTATAGTACCAATCTTCTGAAACTTTTTGTAAAAAGGAAACACACAACATTTTGCATCCTCATTACCTTCCCAAAAATCTACAGGGAATAAATACCACAGTTAAGCTATCATATAACTTCCCATGGACTAACCCCACAATAAACGCACAATGTCTTACTTTTCCTTCTTATTACCTGGGATTGCAAAGAGGTAAGAGTGATTCCTGGGAAAGTGGAATAGAGAACCTGAGAGAAGAAAATCAAGCATGGCCAGTTTGTACAGCTTGCAGAAAGACCTTAATCTTCCCCAGCCAGGGACACTTGAGAACAAATGGCTAACACGTCTCTTCCCACATGAGAGGTTATATAGCTAAGTCAGCCTGGGACTGCTAAGGCATGAGTGGAGAAGAGGAATGAAAAGAAGGGGGAGTTTTGTCTTCCCTACTAAACAAACCAGCTTACTGTCTTGGGAAAGGGGGGAAAGAGGAGTTTATCTCAGTCACTAAGCAAAGATGTCAACAGTCTTGGGAACTGCCAAGATAAAAATTGTCAGACATTCTCATCAACTCTGAGACAACCACATCAAGTAATAAAAGACCTTGATATGCAGTCTTTGCCCAAGATACTGGAACCTTGAAACCTATAGAATGAAGGGTTTATAAAACCCCCTGAATCTCACTGGGCAAGCCAATGTAGTTAAGAGCACACCTGTGCTTTACCAAAGGTGAAATTCCATAGACTTGCCCGCATTGCCTTTTTAATAAATTTGCTAGCTTTGCTTCTTTACAAGGTTCCTTGTGGTACTACAATGTTGCTGCCTAACACTCTGCTGAACTTCTCATGTACATGTCAAGAACTGAGGGCGAGGTGGGAAGTGCTCTCCCTTCCACTCAGGGTGCTGTCCAATAATATCCTCTCTGGCTTTTGGGGTGTCCTAAAACAAAATGTTTAACTCAGTGCTAGAAGTGCTTTCACAACTGAACAGGGAGAAGGAAGTTTTCCTAATACTTTGAAGAAGAAAAAATAGTCGTATCATATGTGGCCAATGTTACTATTTGCTATATGTTTAGTCTGAGCAGGTAGGCATTTTGATTCTAAGACATACCTTCTCTTAAGGGACCAAATTTCCCAAACATTGTTTCAAGAGTTTTTGCATTGCTCCGTATATCCAGGCCTCCTATAAACAGCTTCCTAAGTCTCTCTACTTCCACCATTGTGCTGTAAATGGTTAAAAATAGACACATAGCAAAACATTAGTTATAAACCGAAGAATATCATTTTTATTAGACTGCCTTTCAAATATTCAAGTGAAGCAACATACACGAGCTTCCTTTTAAAAATATGTATTTTTATATTGTATCCTTAATATTGTTGAGAATATTACTGGAACCCCTGTCCCCATTTGGCCACCAAAGTCCCACTCTGCCCTGTGTCAGCCCCACCCTGGCTCTTCAATATCCTATTACAACTGTGCCAGGACAATGTATGCATGAATAAATGTTCTTTAGTTATTCTATTACCAGCACTGCTGCCCCCTTCCCTCTGAGCTTCATCAGTCTGTTCTATGTTTCCATGCCTCTGGTTCTATTTTATCCGTCCAGTGATTCTGTGATTGAATTTCACATATAAGTGCATGCAATAATGAGAGATCTGTCCTTCTCTGACTGCCTTAGTTCACCTAACATAATAATCTCCAGGATTCATGCTGTCTCTAAGGGAAAGAGAGCCTTCTTCTTTACACCTACATAGTGTTCCAATTGTGCAAACATAGCACAGCTACTTTATTCACTCTTCTACTGATGGATACTGGATCTGCTACCCCATCTTAGCTATTGTAAGGAATGCTGCCATAAACACAGGGATGCATATATTCTTTCTGAATGGTATTTTGGAATTTTAGGGTATCATTCCTAGAAGTGTATCCCTGGGTAAAACTGTGGTTCCATTTTAAACATTTGTAGGAATCTTCACACTGTGTTTCATAAAGGTTACAAAAGTCTGCATCCCCTCAAAACTTGCTATTTATTGATTTATTAATGATAACAGTTCTGCATGTTCCAGGTGATACATCATTGTCATTTTTATTCCCAAGTCTCTGATAGTTAGTGATGTTGAGCATTTTTTCATGAGTCTTGGCCATTTTTACATTCTCATGGGAGAAGTATTTATTCAGGTCCTAGGCCCATTTTTGCATTGAATTTTTTGTCTTCACTTTATGAAGCTGTATGAGATCTCCATGTATTTTGGAAAATGCACCCTTATCAGATTCATTATTTTCAAATATGTTTTCACATACAGTAGTTTCTCTTCTCATGTTGATGCTTGTGTCTTTTGCTTTGCAGATGCTTTTTAGTTTAATGCAGTCCCATCTGTTTAGTTTTTCATTTGTTTCTCTAGCCCTGGGCAAAGTGTCTGTGAAAACTCTGCTAGGACAGTGTGATGTTGCTAAGTCTCACCTATGATTTTTATGGTTTCACAACTCACATTTAAGGACTTTATCCCTTCCTAGAGTACTGGTGCATGACATTTGTGCATTGTGTATGTGTGAGCAGGTCCCTCAGCCTGACCTGTGCTCTCTCTCAGCCCCGGATTCCTTGGGGGATGTCTTTCTGCCGGGGAGCAGGCCTAAGCCAGCAGACAGACATCCCCTGATGGATCCTTAGTGCTTTTGAGGAGGCAAGAGAGGCTCCCAACACTGCCACTGCATTTTCCAGCTGTGAGCCCAGCTTCTGGCTGAGCATTGCTCCCCCTGTGAGAGTGCACTGACTACCAGGGGGCAGCTCCTGTGTTGAGCATCTGCTCCCTGATGGACAGTGCACATCATAGTGACTAATAGTTCTGCCATTAGGTCCATTTACATGTGACCCTTTTATTATATAGGATGGGTTTATTTATTTATATGTGTAAGTTGTGACCTAGCTTAATTTTTCTGCATATATCTGTCCAATTTTTGCAACACCATTAAATGAAGACACTGTTTTCACTCCATTGTATTCCCTTTTACCCTTTGTCAAATATTAATTGAGCTTAATGGCTCTGGGTGATTTCTGGAGTCTCTGTACTGTTCCATTGATCAACATGTCTGTTCTTTGTATATAAACGAAGGAGGCTCTTTTGTTAGCAATGGCTTTGTAGTATAACTTGATACCCAGTACAAGTACAAAATTGTGATCCCCCTACATTTTTGTTTTTCTTTCTCAAGATTTCTGTGTGAAATCAGTCTTCATTGGTTGCTTATGCATTTTTCCAGTATTAATTTTAGATCTCTGAAATAAGCCATTGTTATTTTAAGAGAGATTGCTTGGGACCTACAGATTTCTTTGGGTCATACGGACAGTTTAAAGATGTTAATCCTTCCTATCTATGAACATGGTAAATGCTTCCATTTGTTTGCATCTCTTTTTGCAAGCACCTGTAGTTTTCCGGGTACTGGTATCTACCTCCTTGGTTCAGTTCATACCTAAGTATCTTAGTATTTTGTTGCATTGGTCAGCCATACTTTTTCTTATTTATTCATCCTGTGACTTCATTATTTGTTTATAAAAATGCCACAGATTTATGCATGTTAATTTTATATCCAGCTATTTTGCCAAATTCATTGGATAAATGTAACAGTTTTATGATGGAGTCTCTAAGGAATGCCATGTACAAAATAGTGCATGTCATCTGCAAAGAATGGCAGTTTTGTAACCTAGAGCACAAAATGAGCACTGGTCTAACCAACAAATGCTCCATTTTTCAAGACAAGATTCCATTGGAAAACTACGGTAACTTTGAGGTACAGTGTCCAAGAGTTCACTCTTTTGAAATGCACTATTTTGCCTAAATAAGCAGCTAGGGGATGTGTCGGTACATTCTGGACTTCAAAAATCTAGTAAATATCTACATATCCATATATAGACATACACACATATCTATATCTATATCTATATCCATATCCATATCTATCTATATCTATATCTAAAGATTTTTTTAATCCTCACTGGGACATATTTCATCCATTCATTTCCAGAGAGAGTGCAAGAGGAGGAAGAGTGAGTGGAAGAGAGAGAAAGAAGAAAGAGAAAGAGAGAGAGAGAGAGAGAGAGAACACACCTAGATTGGTTAGCTGCCACCCCCAGGGACCCCACTGAGGGTGGAGATCACCTTTCAACATGAGTACCTGCCCTTGACAGGCAATGTAACCCATCACACTCCCAGCAATCTCTAACCACAGAGTAACAACTGCCCAGGGAAACAGCCATTAACTTAAGTTTCCTTAAAGAAAAAATTCCTTGACAGCACTTGCCATTATCTAGGGTCTATAGCACTGTTAAAAATTCTTATAGTCCGTTTCTACTTCCAAAAGTATGAAAAAAACAAATCCTTGCTAGTCAGGAGGAAGTTAAAAGACTGCAATGGGCAAATTTAAAGGGTGCTTATTTGTGTTGACAGGTTAGGGCAAACACTGGTTAAAGGGAAAGATGAATTTTATTGCCAACTTTAAGCAGAATAAGCCAGTGAGAGAAAGACAAGTATCACATGATCTCACTCATTTGGGGAATCTAATGAACCAAATAAACTGATGTCCAAGAAGAGGTCGGACACACAGAAGCATGGAACAGACCTTGCAACAGCACAGGGAAGGCGGGGGAGGGTGTGTGGGAGGGAAGAACTGAACCAAGGAATTTGTATGCATATATGCATGACCCTTGGGCACAGACAATAGTAGGGTGAAGTGGGAGGGGTAGAGGCGGGGCGGGGTGGACCAGAAGAGGTCAATGAGGGGAAAGGGGGACATATGTACTCCTCCCAACAGTAAAGGCTTTACAAAAATTTGAGGACGCTTCTGCAACCATTGGACATTTTGAAACGAACGACCACAGGGGTTGTAGGTGTGCTGAGGATATTTTTGAATCTTTCCAGGTCTCTGAGAAAACCAGGACAAAGCAAACTTAAAAAACCAAATGCAACCATGCATTGGGCCCCAGGAGCACCCGCTGTGGGTGGCAAGCTAAGCCCACTCACCCCGGAAACAGGGCACAGGAGCGCAGCCCACGTGAGCTCTTAGCCCGCATGGGCTCCCCACCCAGCATTCCCTCCCCCAGCCAGCACCCCAGCATTCTGCCCCTCCCTGCCAGCCCCTCACCCAGGGCAAAGCCTGGGACCTTAAGCCGCTCTCCTTCCCTGCCTCCGGAAGACACATGAGGGGGGAGCAAAGGGCGTTTTCTGGAAACAAGCCTCCGCACACAGGTCCTCCATGCCCCTCCAGGTTGACATGGGAACTTCCTGGGCCTTCATACAGGAAACAGCCTGACAGGAATCAGAGTGTCAGTTACCCACATCTCCCAGTCCCAGGGACAGCACAGCTGGGCGTCTCCTCCTCCTGGGGATGACTTTGTATATAGCCCCCAACATTCTGAGGCCCTCACCTCTCTGTCCTCATGCAGCGGGAGGCCAAGGCTCAAATCTCTGCTCAGAGAGGCGCCGCTCTAGTGGCTGAGCACAGCCTGGCTCCAGAAGTAGGGGGGCTGAGAGGCCAGGATGTTATTGGAGAGGAGCTGCACAGGCCGAGGGGCGGGAGGGAGGGACCCCTGCACACTGCTGGCGGGAAAGAGGACCTCCTGGGCAAGGTGGCAAGGCCTGGCGACCAGCATTTGCTGTCCGCCTCTCTCAGGGCATCTGTCTGCTCCCTGCCTGTGTGCATATCATCTCTGGTCACCCATCCATCCTCTGCCCTGCATGCATCATCTCTTTACCCAGGATCTGCCCTGGCTGCCAGCCACCACGTGGCACCCACCTGCCATCCTCCGTCATTCCTCATCTACCTCTCACTCGTCAGTTGTTAAGGTTAGTAATCCTGAGCCGTTGCGCTGCTGTGAGTTTCTCTTTTCACCCAGGGGTCCCAGTCCTCCTGTAACCGGACAAACAATAGGTGCGTGCTGCCTGTCACTACTCGAGCGATGAAACAGAGACAGGGTTGAATCATATATGAGCGTTTATTCCAAAACGGCCGACATTATGCGACAGCATCAGGTTAGCCACAGAAATCTTCTCTGCACCCAGCATAAGCCAGTTGCTTCTATAGTAAAAGTACAAAGGAAAAGTAGGCAAAAGGGCAGTTTACACATATGCAAAAGAACTAGGGGTCTTCAAAGGGCTTAGAGATATGCAAGGGTTGGTGTTACATGGGGAAATAGCCAAAAGAAGTGCCAGATGGGAAGTTAACAGGTAAGCAGGCTGGAGAACTGCAAAGGCCTGCAGGGATGCAAAAGGGCTGGGGACCTTCAAAGGGCTGGCAACTCTGGATTCTGCAGCAAAGTTGTTCATCTTTCCATGAGAATAGGCAGGTGAAATGGGGAGGACGGGCTGCTTCTCCAGATCAGCTGCAGCCAGGGTAGAAGGCGCCTTCTGTAATCAGAATAAAACAATCATGGTTAACAGAGCATGATTCCCATTTCTTTCAATACTAGCTGGTTCACAATAATTCTATTGTTGCACCCTTTCACTTCGTTTTATACCGGCAGATTCTCCTCTCCCAGTGGTTATACTCTCTGAGTCATAACAATGCTCTGTGTTCAGGCTTAGCTGACCTGTGTCTGAAGAAAGAGTTGCAGTCATGCCCCTGGATGGGGCAATGAATGCATGAGCCTCACCTGCCTCACTTTATGGGTAAGGCAGACGCTGCTTCCTGGAAAGTTCCAGGCGTATTGCCACCACAAGGCCTTTGCCCATACAGAGTCTGCTCCCCTGAGGGCCAGGATACAACTGCCTGCTTCATTGATCCTGCTGCCTGGGTGTGGGGGTAGGTGCTGTGTGGGACATAGACAAGGGAGGTGCTCTCCCTGCCCGAATATTCCTGTTGGGGTTACAGTCACAGTGTCTGTGTGCTGCTCTGAGCTCATCCCTTGTAATCCTCCTCATGTCCTTCATCCCTGAGCACTGCACACTTCCCTTTTTCCAGACACTGAAGCTTAGAGATGGGCATTTACTAGCCCAAGGTTACACAGTATTTGAACTACAGTGTGGGAACTGAGCTAAGTCCTAAGGGCAGAGTCTGTGGTTGCTGTACCCCCCGATGTCCCACCTTACAGAGGAACAGCACTCATGGTCAAGATGAGGGTGTGCCTTTCAGCATAGTATCCCCTACCAGCCACCGCATCCTGGCAGAAACCCTGTCTGGCACAGAGGACATCCACTTCCCTATTTTCTGCTGAGCTTGAGCACAAGTGGAGGGCCCACAGAACGAAAATCACAGCCACCTGCATGTGGTGGTGAGAGGAGGCCACTGGGCCCAGGCGTTTAAGACATCCCAGCGTATGGTGTCTTCCCAGTCCCTGCTTCTAGAGGCTTTACCTCTCCGACCTCAATCAGGTTGCCTATTGACTCACCAACACTTTGTGGATACTATTCCCATATTTTGCTCAAGGAATTCTGAGGGCTATATCCCAATGATGTCTCCCTGTGATGTTGCACCAGAGAAGCTCCAAGGAGGCCCAAGATAGACATACCAAGGTACCAGATTCAACAACAGAGCAAAATCCAGTTGGCTCTAAAAATAGCAGACCCAAAGGGTTTTCAGTGTGTGTGGTTTTGTTTATTTGTGTGTGAGTGTGTGTGTGCATGTGTGTGTGTGTGTGTGCGTGCGCGCCTTTGTGGGGTTTTTTTTCCTTCTCTTTTTTTCTTGCATATTTTTAATTTCTCTCTTTTCTTTGATTCTATTCTACATATTCTTCTTCTTATCAATTTTTCTTATTTATTTATTTTTCTCATTTTTTTCATTTTACTTTTTCTATGAATATCTTAATATATCCATTATTACTACTTTTTAAATTCATCATTATTATTTCATTTATTTTCTGTATTCTTTTCTTTTTTCCTCCTATATTGGTTCTTTTAGCTTCCTCCTGGCTTCCAAATAGCCTTTTTTTTTCATCTTCTACTTTCTCCCTTTTTATTTTCTTTTTTATTTTTTGTAAATATATCTTTATTGTTGAAAGTATTACAAATGTCCCACTTTTCTGCCATTGACCTCTCCCAGCCCACCCCTACTCTCCAGCCCAGGCCCTCACCTCCCTATTGTCTGTGTCCATTGGTTATGCTTATATGCATGGAGTTTGTTGGTTGATCTCTACCCACCCCTCCCCTCGCCCTTCCTCCCCCACTTTTCCTCTGAGGTTTGACAGTCTATTTGATTCTTCTATGTCTTCTGGATCTATTTTTGTTCATCAATTTTATGTTCTTCATTATATTCCCTAAAGGAGTGAGATCATGTGATACTTATCTTTCTCTGACTGGCTTATTTCACTTGTCATAATGCTGTCAAATCCAGACCCAGAAAAGTGCAACATCCTCAAAGAAAATACTTTTAAAAACCAGACTGAGCAAAACCATGGTAGACAGGAGGACCAGATGCACTCAACAGTTATTAGAAACCAGAACTCTAATTTCATCATTATTAATGACTTCCCCCTATTAATTCATGCCCTCAAAGCTATTGGAAAGCCAAGTCATTGAGCATGAACTGACCTGCAACTCTGGACTTGGCACCGTTTCCTTAATAAATAAACCTTTGTTTATTTTCATTGAATTTATTGGGGTGATATTAATAAAGTTATATAGACTTCATGTGCACAGTTCTATAATACCTCTACTGAATATGGTATTGTGTATTCATTACCCTTAGTCAAATCTCCTTCCATCACCACTTATACCTCTTTACATTGTTCTAACTTTTGTAATCCCTTGCTTTCCTCTAGTAATCACCATACAGTCTGTGTCTATGAGGTTGTTGTTTCTTGTTGTTTTGCATAATCCCCTCAGGTTCTCTATGGAGCCCACTTAATCACGTCCCATAGGCCTTGGGATCTCTTTCTTTTTTAATTATTTTTTTGTATATGTACCTCTCCAATTATTCAAAATGACCTAATTCAATTTCACTAATTCTGCCATCTAATAAAAACTGCTATTGAGCCCATCCAGTAATTTTTCCTGGGTTATTATATTTCTTAGCTCCACAATTTTTTATTATCCTATCTATGTTAATATTATAATTTTGTTTGAGAGCCATCACTGGTTATTTTCAAAAAGTTGTTTGAAATTCTTTATAAGGTAACTTCAGATCTGAATTTTAATTTTAAATTAAATTATTGGAATTACATTGGTTAACATTATATATATTTCAAGTGTAGCTTTCTATAATACATCTTCTGTATATGATATTGTGTGTTTACCTCCATATTCTAGTTTCCTCCAGCCACCATTTATCCACAACTTACCTTCTTTACATGCCCTCACCTTCCTTTCACTGTGGTAGTCACCATATCATTGTCTGTATATATGAATCTTTGATTGATGTATATGTTTTTGATAACCTCTATCAGATCAGTAGATTAAAAAGTTGTGCTATGTTTACAAATCTAAAAACTACTCTGCTATATATATAAAAAAAAAAAGAATATCTTACCTTTATGACAGTACGGACGGACCTAGAGGGGATCTCAATATTTTTTAGGGTTGGTTTCTGGAGTTTCATATTGCTACACTGACTGCGGCATTTTTTGTGTTTCCTTGAATACATTGTAATCATTGCTGAGATTTGGGCAATTTAAAGTCCAGCCACTAATATGGGATTTCTGGGGAAAAAAACTTTCACTAATCACCCCCGTAGCAGTGTTAGGATTTCTCAAACCTATTCTTATTTTTGTTCCTTTTCTTTCTGCCTATAAGACTCCAGCTCTGACAAAAGGTGGTGCTTGCCTCTATTTTCAACTACAACTTGCACATAGCCTATTGGTCTGTCACTGATGCCAGTCAGGCAAGACAGAAACCAATTTCTATGGAGCCCCCAGACAAAGCAGAATGTTGAAAACATAGCCCACCCTGTTGATTCCCTTCTTATAAAAGAGCACCATGGGGATGAATACAAGCTAGTGCACAAAAGTAAATTCATTTTCTCATCTTTTACCTGGATTCTGTTTTTGAGTTTACTTGGGCTTGGGTACTGTAGCTTCTTCTTAAATAATCTTTAAAGTTCTCAGATAGGAATTCTGGTCTGTATATTGTTGTTAACTCACTATGTATGGAGGAACTAAGGCCTATATCTACGAAGTACACCAGTTTGCTGACATCACTTTTTAGTACATTCAATCAATAACTTACTATGATTATTTCAGATCAAATTGTACCCAGGAAATAACTGATTGTGAGAAGGTAGCTATAGTCGTATGTAAACATACTGATGATTGTTTAATAGTTTTAATATAATAGCTAAAATGTCATTCACAGGTAAACATTAGAAAACAAACTAAACAATATTAAAAAGTAAATGGTGTTTTGTCATTGTATCATAGTTATTACAAATAATAAATATTCCTATTTTTATATAACAACATTAATAAAATGGAAAACTGTATACACTATAAAATAATTAAAAACAAAGCAAGTCAATAAAATATGTTAAAGAAGTATATTTCTAAAACTTAACATATAAAAACTGTTAGAGTTTAAGAATTATATAACTACTAGAGGCCCGGGGCACAAAATTTGTGCACAGGGGGTGTAACGAGGGATCAGACATCCCTCTCACAATCCAGGACTGCTGGCTCCCAACTGCTCACCTGCCTCTGCCTGATTGCCCCTAACCGCTTCTGCCTGCCAGCCTGATCACCCCCTAACCACTCCCCTGCCAACCTGACCAATGCCTAACTGCAACCCAGCTGGCCGATTGCCCCTAACTGCTCTCCCCTGCCAGCCTGGTCACCCCTAACAGTCCTCCCCTGCAGGCCTGGTCGCCTCCAACTGCCCTCCCCTGCAGGCCTAACCCCCCCAAATGCCCTAGCCTGCAGGCCTGCCCCCCCCGCAAGTGCCCTCCCCTGCAGGCCTGTTCCTCCCCCAACTGCCCTCCCCTGCAGGCCTAGGTCCCCCCCACCAACTTCCCTCCCTTGCTGACCTGGTAACCCCTAACTGCCCTCCCAGCTGACCTGATCATCCACAACTGACCTCCCCTACAGGCCTGTTCCCCCCCAACTGCCCTCCCCTGCAGGCCTGGGTTCCCCCCAACTGTCCTCCACTGCAGGCCTGGTCCCCCCCAACTGCCCTCCTCTGCCAGCCTGGTCACCCACAACTGCCCTCCCCTGAAGGCCTGGGTCCCCCCCAAAACTGCCCTCCCTTCCTGGCCTGGT
Source organism: Cnephaeus nilssonii (assembly GCF_951640355.1). NCBI lineage: Eukaryota > Metazoa > Chordata > Mammalia > Chiroptera > Vespertilionidae > Cnephaeus > Cnephaeus nilssonii. Next base: position 6,697,607 of record NC_137096.1, on the reverse strand, counting down.
CACCTCCAACTGCCCTCGCTGCTGGCCCAGTCACCCCTAACTTCCCTCCCCTGCTGGCCTGGTCACCCCTAACTGCCCTCCCAGCTGACCTGATCATCCACAACTGCCCTCCCCTGCAGGCCTGTTCCCCCCAACTGCCCTCCCCTGCAGGCCTGGGTTCCCCCCAACTGTCCTCCACTGCAGGCCTGGTCCCCCCCAACTTCCCTCCTCTGCCAGCCTGGTCACCCACAACTGCCCTCCCCTGCAGGCCTGGGTCCCCCGCAACTGCCCTCCCTTGCTGGCCTAGGTCCCCCCCAAACTGCCCTCCCTTCCTGGCCTGGTCGCCTCCAACTGTCCTCCCCTGCTGGCCCGGTCACCCCCAACTGCCCTAGCCTGCAGGCCTGTTCCCCCACAACTGCCCTCCCCTGCAGGCCTGGGTCCCCCCCCCCAAATTTCTCTCCCTTGCTGGCCTGGTCACCCCTAACTGCCCTCCCTGCTGACCTGATCACCCACAACTGCCCTCCCCTGCAGGCCTAGTCCCCCCCAACTCCCCTCCCCTGCAGGCCTAGTCCCCCCACAACTGCTCTCCCCTGCAGGCCTGGGTCCCCCCAACTGCCCTCCACTGAAGGCCTGGGTCCCCCCACAACTGCCCTCTCTTCCTGGCCTGGTCTCCCCCAACTGCCCTCCTCTGCTGGCCTTGTCACCCCTAACTGCCCTCCCCTGCAGGTCATCTTGTGGCAGCCATCTTGTGTCCACATGGGGGCAGCCATCTTTGACCACATGGGGGTGGCCATCTTGTGTCTTGGAGTGATGGTCTATTTGCATGTTACTCTTTTGTTAGATAGGAAGTGCTATCAAAATGTTTTATATCACAGATTAGTCTTATGACCTAAAATTTGCATATATGAATATTAGCAGATAATATGTTCTCCATAGTATCATTGGTTTAATATGGAGGCGAAGGCCCTATAAACTTTACTCCTTTCCCTTCTAAAAACCCAAATATGTAAAAGCACACATAAATTTAAGAAAAAAATATATATATGGAAGAAATATATTTAAACTAGAGGCCCGGTGCACAAAATGCATGTACTGGGTGTGTGGGGAGGTCCCTGAGCCCAGCCTGAGCCCTATAGCAGTCCAGGACCCCTTGGGGAATGTCTGCCTGCCAGCTTAGGCCTGCTACCCTTGGGGAACAGGCCTGAGCTGGCAGTTGGACATCCCTCTCACAGTCTGGGAGACTTGCTCCTTACCACCCACCTGCTCACTGCTTCTTAATGCTGATGCAGCAGGGGGAGAGGCTCCCGCTACCACTGCTGCGCTCACCAGCTGTGAGCCAGCTTCTGGCTGAGTTCACTGACCACCAGGGGGCAGCTCTTGCCTTGAGTGTCTGCCCCCTCATGGTCAGTGCACATCATAGTGACTGGTCATTCTGGTTGTCCTGCCATTTCTGTCGCTAGGCTTTTATTATTCAGGATTATAAGATTATTTGAAGAATATTATATATAGAAACTATATGTTATATTACATGAGCCAAAGTTATAAATACTAATATTGACTATTAGTAATGAAAAATATGACTAAAATAGTAACAAATTAATCAAATAAGTTTGTTTACCATTTATAGTGACAATATACTGGCACAATAGGTCAATAATTTTTTCAAGTGTACAATATAAATACTAAAATACATTTAGTAGAGAAGATATAAACACAATAGATGTTTCACCTTATTTTTTCAGTTCATAGGCTCTGCTGTGGGAGACAGCAGTATAAATTTTCACTTACACATTCTCCTTCCAAATTTAGAATTTCAAATGTTCTTGTAATAACAATTGATGATATAATGAGATTCTAACTCAGTTGGGAATATGCATTTGTGAAACTTAGGGCTGCAATTTTAGATAAAAATGTATTAAAAGTTGTAGATTGTTATATTTCAAGATTCTTATTCTGCATAAGCTTCAGTCAAATAAAATATGCTGTAGCTATATTTGTAATTATATGTGTTACTAAGTACAAAATATTTCAGTTTGATTACAGCAACTCCAGCAATTTATCTTTTTTGTGTATTTATTATTGAAAAATCTTAAACAATTTAAATGATAGGATATTTAAAATTTTAGAAAATGTGTTCTTTTTACTATACCTACAAATAAGTTCACTGTATTACTTTTTATTTTTTTTATTTCTTATATTAGTTAATTACATTGATTGGGGTGATGTTGATTAACTGATATGGCTTTTATAGGTGGTACAATATATAGTGGATGTATAAAACAACAGAGACCCAAACTGGAAGCTACCTGGGTAAATTTATAAGACTAATTTCTTTTTTTCTAAATCAGAGTTGACAATTGAATAAAAAATAATTACAAAGCATTGTGGGTATCTTATCTAATGAAAGAGTAATATGCAAATTGACCATCACTCCAAGACACAAGATGGCCGCCCCATGTGGTCAAAGATGGCTGCCCCATGTGGACACAAGATGGCCACCACAAGATGGCCTGCAGAGGAGGGCAGTTGTGGGAAGTTAGGGTGATTAGGCCAGCAGAGGAGGGCAATTGGGGGTGACCAGGCCGACAGAGGAGGGCATTTAGGGAGGGCAGTTGGGGGAGACCCATGCCTGCAGGGGCGTGCAGTTGGGGGGGCAGGCCTGCAGGGGAGGGCAGTTGTGGGGACCAGGCCTGCAAGGGAGGGCAGTTGTGGGCAATCAGGCCAGCAGGGAGGGCAGTTAGGGGTGACTGTGCCAGCAGAGGAGGGCATTTGGGGGAGACCAGGCCAGCAAGGGAGGGCAGTTGGGAAGGACCCAGGCCTGTAGGGGAGGGCAGTTGAGGGGACCAGATCAGCAGGGTAGGGCAGTTGGAGGGGACCAGGACTGCAGTGGAGGGCTACTGGGGAGCGGACCAGGCGAGCAGAGGAGGGCAGTTAGGGACAACCAGATTGTCAGGGGAGGGCAGTTAGGGGTGACCAGGCTGGCAGGGGAGAACAGTTAAGGGCAATCAGGCCAGTTGGGGTGCAGTTAGGTATTGGTTAGGCTGGCAGGGGAGTGGTTAGGGGGTGAGCAGGCTGGCAGGCAGAAGCAGTTAGGGGCAATCAGGCAGAGGCAGATGAACAGTTGGGAGCCAGCAGTCCTGGATTGTGAGAGGGATGTCCAAATGCTAGTCTGGGATTGGGCCTAAATGGGTGGTCAGACATCCCTCAAGGGGTCCCAGATTGGAGAGGGTGCAGGCTGGGCTGAGGGACACCCGCCCTCCCTCCCCCGTGCACAAATTTCATGCACCGGGCCTCTAGTAAGAGATAAAAATAAAATGCATGACATTAACACAAAGGCTTAGAAGGAAAATATACAATTTTAAGATTTTTATATTTTACATTAAAAATATAATGCCTCTTGAAGGTAGATTATGGTTGTTAAAATTTATTCTACAAATTTTAAAGCAACAAACAATATATAAACAAAGAGTTAGCTAATAAGTTGAAAAAATAGGAAATGCAATATATTTTTTGATTGATTGAAAAGAAGGTAGATAATTGGGGAAAAGGGAATAAATTACAAATAGAGCAAATAGAAAAATAAATGAATAAGCGTATATACTGAAAATGGTCTACTGGTCCTGATAAAAAATAAAATTTAAAAAAGCCCAAATACTTAGCCCTGGACAGTGTTATTCAGTAGGTTGAGTATCATACTCTGCACCTAAAGGTTGCTGGTTTGATTCCTGGTCAGGGCACATCCCCAGATTGTGAGAACTGGTACCTGGTTGGAGTGCATTCAGGAGGCAATTGATCCATGTTTCTTCCCATATCAATGTTTATCTCCCTCCCTTTCTCTCTCTCTAAAAAAAAAAAATCAGGAAGGATTCCTACACTTGAAGATGAGTTTCACTCGCTGGAAGATACTTTCCCCCATAGGATGGTGTATGTCTACCACTGGAAGATGTGTTCCTTTACAGAAAGGTGCATTTCCCACACATAAAAGTGAGTTACTCCCCACAAGAAGAATTGTTTTCACACAGGAGCATGCACTTCCCCATAGGTAGATGTTATAGCCCATAGGAAGAAGGGCTCACTGACAGACAAGTTTATTTCCCAAGATGAATGATTTCCCCACAGGAAGATTAGGTTCCCCCACAGGAAGGGGCTTTTCCCCAACAGAAAAATTAGGTTCCCTCACAGGAATATAGGTTCCCACACTGGAAAGTGTTTCCCCAAAATGAAGATGTGTTCCCCTACTGGAAGATTCATTTACCCCACAGGAATGTGCATTTCATCCACAGGGATGTCTCAAAAAACACACACACACACAAAAAAACAATAACAACAAAAAGAAATGATTCCACCATAGGAAGATGTGTTGCCCTACAGGAAGGTATATTCTTCTATAGGAAGGAGTGGTTCCCCAACAGGAAGATGTGTGCCCCTAAAGGAAGCAAGGTTCCCACACAGGAAGTTGCCTTCCCCCAACAGAAATAATTGTTTCTGCACAAGAAGATATTTTTGCCCACAGTAAGGTGTATTTCCCCACAGGAAATGTGTTCCCCCTACAAGAAGATTAAGTTCTGCCAAGGGAAGGTGAATTTTCCCCAAATATAGATGCGTTCACCACAGAAAGGTGCGTTTCTCCCAAAGTAAGAAGTGTTCCTCCACAGGGAGATGTGTTCACCCACAGGAAGAAGAATTCCTGCACCAGAGGGTACATTTTACACCCAAGAAGTTGCATTTCGCCATGGGAAGATCATTCCCCAAAAGAACGTTGTGTTCCCAAGCAACAAAATGTGTTCTCACACAGGAAGCTGCATTTCCCTACAGAAAGGAGCATTTCCCCACAAAAAGTTGGGTGTTCCCTGACAGAAAGAATGAATCCCAAACAGGAAGATGTGTTTACCCCCCAGAGAAAGAGGAATTTCCCCCAAAGAAGGGGAATTTCTCTCACAAGAAGATGTGTTTCTTCACAGGAATGTGTGTTTCCCTAAAAGGAAGATGTGTTACCACACAGGAAGGTGCCTTACCTCGACAAAAGGTGAATTTCCCACCCAGGAAGGTGTGTATCCCCCACAGGATGAAGTGTTAATTCAACAGGAAGGTGTGTTTCCCCCACAGAAAAGCTTCTCCCACAGGAAGATGTGTTATGACACATGAAGGTGTGTTTCTTGTAGAGGAAGTTGCCTTTCCTCCACAGCCAGAAGGATGCCAGCACAGGAAGGTGAGTTTCCCTCACAGGAAGATACTTGCCCCACAGGAAGGTGTATTTCCCCAGCAGGAAGAAGAGTTCCCTAACAGGAAGGTGCATTTCCTCTTAGGAAGGTGCGTTTCTCCCACAGGATATGGATTCCCTCACAGGAACATACATTTCCCCACAGGAAGAAAGGTTCTCCAACAGAAAGGTGTGTTTCCCAACAGGAATGTGTGTTTCCCCACACGAAGTTTAGGTTTCCCCACAGGAAGGTGGGTTTCTCCTAAAGGAAAATGTGTTCCCACACAAGAAGGTTCATTTCCCCCACAGTAATTTGATTTACCCCCACCACTGCAACAAGGATTTTCTCACAGAAAAGTGTGTTGTTTTTTTCAACCAGAATGTGTGTTTCCTCTTTGGGAATATCAGGTTCCTCAAAAGAAAGGTGCTTATTGCTCAACAGGAAGATAAGGTTCCTCCACAGGAAATTGTTTCCCACGAAGGAAGGTGTGTACCCACAAAAGGAAGATGTTTTCTTCTACAGGAAGTTTAGTTACCCCACAGATCAGTGGCTTTCTCCCAGAGGAAGAAGGGTTTCCCCACAGGAAGAAAGGTTCCACCACAGTAAGAAGTGTTGCCCTACAAAAAGGTGCATTCTCCTATAAGAAGGTGCATTTCCCCAACAGGAAGATGTGTAAACCATAAGGAGGAGGAGTTCCAACATAGGAAGGTGCCTTCCTCCTCACAGGAAGAATGGTTTCAACATAGAAAGAAGTTTGTGCCCACAAGAATGTGCATTCCCCCAAAGAAAGATGCAATCCCTATACAGGAACATTATGTTACTATAGAAAGGTGAATTTCCTCCACATAAAGATGCATTCCACCACAGGAAGGGGCATTTCCCCCAAAGGAAGAAGTGTTCCTCCACAGGAAGACATGTTCACCCACAGTAAGAAGAATACTTGCAGAGGAAAGTGTGTCCCCTAGGAAGGTGCATTTTGTTATAGGAAGATCATTGCCCAAAAGTAAATTTTATTCCCCAGGGGGAGATGTATTCCCCCACAAGAAGCTGCATTTCCTTTCAGGAAAGTGAATTTCCCCACACAAAAAAAGTTGCTTTATCCAGTCAGAAATTATGATTACCACACAAGAAAATTTGTTTCCCCCATAGGAAGATAAATCACCCCTCAGGATGGTGAATTTCTCCCATGGAAAATGTGTTCCCTCACATGAAGGTGTGTTTCTCCCAAAGGAAGATGTGTTCCCACACAGCAAGGGGACTTTCCCCTGCAAGAAGCTGAATTTCCTCCAAGGGAAGGTGTGTTTACCTCATAGGAGGTTGCATATACCACACAAGATGAAGGGTCCGCCCAACAGAAGGTGGATTTCCCCCACAGGAGGGTTTCTCCCCCAGGAAGATATGTTCCCTTACAGGAACATGTCTTTCCCCCTCAGCAAGAAGGATTCCTGCACAGGAAGTTAAGTTTCCCTCACAGGAAGGGTTCTCAAAAAGGAAGGTGCATTTCCCCAATAGGGGTACCAGAGGGAGAGGAAGAGATGCAAGGAATAGAAAACCTGTCTGAAGAAATAATGACAGAAAACTTCCCTAAAATTGGAAAAAAATAAAAAACTATGCAAGTCCAAAAAGCACAAGAGTCCCAAATAAGACAAATCCCAAAAGACTGACACCAAGACACATCATAATTAAATTGGCAAACACAAATGACAAAGTAAGAATCTTAAAGGCTGCCAGGGAGAGACAGAAAGTTACCTACAAGGTATCTCCTATTAGAATATCAATGGATTTCTCAACAGAAACACACCAAGCCAGAAGGGAATGGAATGAAATATACAAAGTGATGCAAAGCAAGGGACTGAACCCAAGAATACTAAATCCAGCAAAGCTATCATTCAAAATTGAGGGTGGAACCAGGAGCTTCACAGGCAAAAAAGGGCTAAGAGAGTTTATCACTACCATGCCAGCAATGCAAGAAATTCTAAAGGGACTGCTGTAAAAAGATGAAACATAAAGGCAAGAAGAAACACAAACATTAAGGCTAAATGCCCCAACCCGCGGGTAAAGTCAACGCGGACCCTAGAGGGGGAGTGGGAATGAAAGGACAAGAGGCACAAGAGATGGAGACAAGACAGGCTTTCTGATCAAGTCTCGTTTATTGCAAGGTATACGGGGATAGATATAGTCAGGGAATTCCTCTAATGATGTCAGCGGGAGGGTAGTTAGGCCATAAATATCAAGAATAGGTTATCTCAACAGAGAGGTCTTGTTGTGCCCCAGCCGCCAGGATGTCTGCCGCCAGGGTGTCTAAGTAATAACTGTCAAGAGCCCCCTGTTGTGCAAACAATGTTATCTTTGGTCATCCAGATGCAGTTCTGGGAGCACAGTTTCCCACAGGTCCCCCTTTTTTATATTATATTGGCCAGGGAACGCTCCTTGAGGGGGCTGTGCCTGTCTTAGGTCAGGAGATCACATATACCCGGCCTACACACCTTACCCATCATGGGCTGACTGGGCAGCTTTTGGCCCAGCGCCTGTCTTAGGTGGTGTGGAGGTCCCGTTTCAAATTTTGGGTATACTCTCCAGTTGCCCGTCTTTGGCTATCCAGCCCAGCTCACCAAGGGTAGGAAAGAGGAACGTTTACCTTCAGACAGCGTCTGAGTAAGTTCCCATATACGCGTCCCTGTCGGCCATTTCAAGTTTGTGGTAATAGACCTCTATGGGTTTCATTTGGATGGCTTCTATTTGTTGCTTAAGAAATGCCATGAGTTTGTTGAATAAGTAAGGACCTAGCGATAGTAGGATCAATAGGTCGAGCAGCAGTCCTAATAAGGGAAGGAGGTAGGGGAGGAATCCATTCAGCCCACTCCAAAGAGGGTTTTCGAACAGCTCCTTTCGCCTTTTCACCAGGTCTTCTTGTAATTTCTTTATCTTGTCTCGGATGATTCCGGATTTGTTGGCGTAGAAGCAACAGCATTCCTATAGGGCTAAGCATATTCCTCCCTGTTCTGCTGTGAGTAAGTCTAACCCCCATCTGTTTTGTAGGACAACCTCAGCCAGTGAATCAATCTGGTCCTGGAGATCATTAATGGTACCAGAGAGAGCTTGGACATCGTCGATCAATTGGTTAGATAATTTTGTATAGGAATGTATTGCTACCCCTAGACCTGCTGTGCCAGAAGCCATAGCTCCAGAGACCCCTAGACCTACAAGTAAGGGGATGAGCTGGATAGCTCGCTTACTGCGTCCAGCAATATAGTCAAGGCTGGGTAGGGGAATAGGCTCGTTCCCCGGAATAATATCAATATCGGGGAGAACAATGGCCTGTACGCATAGCCCCGTCCAGTTTGTAGGTAGGGCTGTGAAGGCCATGTTTCCTCTGCACACAAACACTTGCCCGGGAGCGGGACAGAGAGATGAGGTATAGTTGACAATAGAGGAGCAATTTGTAAAGGTAGTGAATCCTACGTCTAAATCATAGTTATCATTTTGGGGGTGGCTTTGTAAGCACAGGGATGTATTAAATCCTATAGGTTGGATCCTAAAAGGCAAGCCAACACTACAGTTCCCCTTAGGTTGTACATCGGTAGTATTTGCTGGGATGGCAAGGGGCATGGGTGTACCAAGGGTCATACACAACCAGCAGTCCTCTGCAAGGGTTGGGTTGGTAACATTCAGAGCTCTGAGTGTAGCCTCCAAGATGTTGGAGGTTTGGGTGTCAAGATCTATGCCCCGAGATTTGGGCAGAGCCAAAGGGTGGTACTGTAGGGGAGGATACATGGGCTTAATAATTTCTTCAGTCTGTTTCTGAACCATGGCTTCCCTTACCCTGTCTGTTGGCCCACCGCCATCAGACACGTGGATCGGTGCTTGCGGTGGCCAGCAAATATCTTTGCCGACCGTGCCGCGGCAGGAGGTTTGGGCATATTTAGAGTGTCCCAGAGGGTGGCTATAATCATACTCGCCTCCAAAGGAACCACTATAATTTCTTTGTAAGACGGCCGTTAGTTATATTTTGCCATCTGTGTGAGAACACTGCTGGACACTGTTATAACAGGTAGAGTGTAGCTCTATGGCCTCTTGACAATCGCTGGGGCAGGGCCCTGGTTCGCCATTAGCCATAGGTATGATTTTGGGCTTCCCAACACATTTCCAGCTTTGTTCGTATCCTCCCCCTATTTGTCTCTTATAAATTAAAAAGGCTGTACTGCTGCCACAATGGGCTATCCGGGTGTAAGAAGTGGGAATCACCCCACTGTTACCTCCTCTGCAGTCACAAGGGTTTCCAAACAGCTTCAAAAGTAACTCTTGCTTGTTTATTGGGGGTCCCAGTCCGCCGTTAGTCATAGGTATCAGGATCAACATTATTCCTTGTAGTAGGATCTGGGTAATTGTCTCCATGACCTGTAAATAAAGAAAAGCTTGTCTCAGGGAGAGTCTTCTTCCCTGGAGTCTGTTAACTCATTATCGTTCTCAATGCTCTTATCCACTTGTTTCACTAGGCATTCAGGGAGCCATCTGGCTGATTTCATTTCTTTGGAGTAAATGCATACTGACCCTCGGCCCCAGATGAGCACAGGGTCTGGCCTGTGCCATGAGTTGTTTAGGGGATCCTTCCACATTACTGAGGCAAATTGTTTCTTTGTTTCCGTTTGCCAAAAGCGAGTAGCCGCTGATGACCCATTGGCATCCAAGTTTAAAAAATTAAGAATAAAGAGTGCATGTGATATTAGATTTCTGGGGGACCCCTTGATGGGGTACCATTTCCCCTTTTTTTATTTTATCTATAGTAATTTTGAGGGAAAGGTTAGCTCTTTCTACCATACCTTGGCCTTGAGGGTTATATGGGATGCCTGTTATGTGGGTAATATTCATTTGTTTGCAAAATTTAGAGAAGCCGGAGCTGGTGTAACCAGGACCATTATTAGTTTTAATTTGTTGAGGGCAGCCGAGAACTGAAAAGGTAGTCAAAAGGTGAGCTATTACATTTTTTGTAGCTTCTCCTATTTGTAGAGTTGCAAATATAAATCCACTATAAGTGTCAATGTTGACATGTATATATTTGAGATTTCCAAACTCAGGGAAGTGTGTGACATCCATTTGCCATAGAGCATTAGGAATTAAGCCTCGTGGGTTTACCCCTAGATGAGGGGTAGGGAGATGTAGAATGCAAATAGAGCAAGTTTTAACAATTTGTCTAGCTTGTTCTCTGGTTATTTTAAACATAAGCCGGAGGGTGCGAGCGTTAAGATGATGTAACTGATGAGCTTCTTGTGCTCGGGTTATTTGGGAGGGATTATCAACAATTAGTGAGTAGGCTGATGTGGAGGGACGAGTGGCCAGGTCTGCTAGCTGGTTACCTGTTGTCAGTGGCCCAGGTAGGTTAGAATGGGCACGGAGGTGTCCGATAAAGAAAGGGTCAGACCTTTTTCTGATCAAATCCTGTAATTGGCTAAATAATTTGCCAGTCTGAGAGCTATGTTTTATCTGTCCACATGTCTCTAATTGAGGTATAGCCTGGGCGATATAAGCACTGTCTATGTATAGATTAAAGGCTTTCGTGGGGAAGGCTGAAAAAACTGCTATGACAGCATGTAGCTCGGTTATTTGGGCGGAGGAGCTGTTAGTTTGAAATAGGATAGTGCTGGAGTCCCAAACGTAGGCAGCTATGCCTGTGGAAGAACCGTCCGTGAAAACGGACAATGCTTTAGGAAGAGGTTTAGTGGAAGTGATCTTTGGAAAGATAAACTCATGTCTGTTGGCAAAATCAATAAGTTTGTTTGGAGGGTAGTGATTGTCTATAGAGCCCGTATAAGAGGCAAGAGCAACTGGCCAAAATTCGGTGGCTTGCATTAGCCAGTCAACTTGCTCTTTAGGGTAAGGTTGAATGATAATATCAGGTTCTTTTCCAAAGTAACGCTTGCCATGATCTCTACCTATCATGATTAAGTCAGAGACTGCTCTATAGTAAGGGTTTAAGACTCGTTTGGGAGATGCTGGGAGATGAACCCACATAAGAGGTGCTGTCTGCCAGAAAACTGCAGTGGGGGAGAGGGTGGTCCTACATATGATGTATTGTAACGGAGAATCATAATCCATAAAGGTGATGGTTTGATTTTGGATAGCTTGCTCTACTATGGCAATGGCTTTGCGTCTCTCAGCAGTAAGTTCCCTGGGTGAGGTGGGACAGCTATCTCCTTGGAGGATGTCATAAAGAGGCTTAAGTTCATGTTTGGTGAGTCTTAAGTAAGGCATTAGCCAATTTATATCTCCCAATAGTTTTTGGAAGTCATTCAGAGTTTTTAAACTATCTAGTCTGAGGGTTAGTTTTTGAGAGGAGATAGTGGACCCTCTCATTTGGAATCCAAGGTATGTATAAGGGTCTTTTAGCTGGACTTTATCAGGAGCAATTTGTAGGCCATGAGATTTTAATGCCTGCTGGAGATCAGTATAGCAGCTTAGAACTTCCTCTCCAATTTTGCCTGCTACCAAGATGTCATCCATATAATGAATGATATATAGATCAGGCCATCGGTCTTGAATAGATTGAATAGCCGAGGTTACAAAAGACTGACATAGCGTAGGACTATTTGCCATGCCTTGAGGGAGGACTTGCCACTGGAATCTCTGCATAGGGGCACGGAAATTAATTGAGGGGAGGCTAAATGCAAAACGTTTTTGGTCGTTAGGATGTAAAGGGATAGTGAAAAAACAATCTTTCAGGTCTATGATAATTTTGTAATATCCAAGAGGTATGGCCACAGGGGAGGGAAGGCCTGGCTGTAAAGTTCCCATTAAAACCATAGTTTTGTTAACTGCTCTAAGGTCTTGGAGAAGCCTCCATTTTCCTGATTTCTTTTTAATGACAAAAATAGGGGTATTCCACGGGGAATTGCTGGGGATAATATAGCCAGCTTGAAGCTGTTCCTGCACCAGCTGCTGGGCTGGTAATAATTTTTCATGGGATAGGGGCCATTGATCAACCCATACTGGATCATCTGAAAGCCAGGTGATCTTATCAGCATGGCCTGCAGGAGTGTCAATGAACCCTATGGAAAATGGCCAAGTCCTGCCCAGGGGATCGCGGAACTGGCTCAATGGGGTGAGTAATACCTGTGGAATTTTTCCCTAATCCCCTCCCGGGTATATATCCTTGTTTAAACATTTGAAGAGTGACAATTTCATTAGGGCTACAGATGATCATTCCTAGCTGAGCTAATAAATTCCTTCCCCATAAATTAATGGGGAGCCCAGTGATAATATAGGGCTGGATAGTACCTTGGTTGCCTTCCTGGTCCCTCCAAGTTAGTACTTTAGAACTTCTTTTTGGATTTCTACTTTGTCCTATACCTTTAAGATGCGTGAGGGTATCTTCTACTGGCCATGTTTGGGGCCAATATTCCTCTTTTATAATGGTTACATCAGCGCCAGTGTCTACTAAACCAGAAAACTTCTTCCCGTCTAACCATAAAGTCATTAGAGGTTTTGGGGCTGAAAGTACTTCAGACCAGTAGACATCAGATGAACCAAATCCTTGAGCACCTCGGGCACCAATGAGTGCTTTGTTAGTGGTAGAGATAAGAGGAAGGAGTAATAACTGAGCGAATCTCTGACCCGAGGGGACAGTATTAATATTTTTGGGGGAAGAGACCATCACTTTGATTTCTCCAGTATAGTCATTATCAATCACTCCAGGGTACACTAGAAGCCCATCCATAGTGTTACTACTTCTACCAACTATAAGCCCGAAAGTTTCTTTAGGCAAAGGCCCAAACACTCCCGTAGGAAGCGTCTGTACTCCCATCTCTGGAGTTAAGACTGCGTGGGTGGTGGAACTGAGGTCCAATCCGGCACTTCCTGCTGTTGCCCTGAGGAGGCTTGAAACGGATTGTATGTTGCTGGAACAAAGCTGACTGCCCCGTAAATTTGTTTGTGTTTGGGGGCCTGGGGCTGGCCCCCATTCCCGTTTCCCTGGCTCTGACTTTGTGGCAGAGGGAGGGGTTGGCCCTGGGCATCCCTTTTTGATTTACATTCATTAGCCCAGTGTTTTCCCCTCTTACATCTAGGGCAGAGCCCTGGAGAGGGTGACTTGGAGGTAGTTGCTGTTTTACCTGCTTTGCAATCCCTTGCAAAGTGACCAATTTCTCCACAACTAAAACACTTATTTTTATTTTGGTGAGACAAAAACTGCCTGACTGTGTAACCCTGCATAGCAGCAGCCATAGCAAGACCTTGCTGATAGGCGGCCCCTATATCTGAGCAAAGGCGAATGTAGCCAGATAAATCAGTTTTCTTTTTATAAGGGCGAATGGCTGCTTGACAAGCCGCGTTAGCATTCTCAAAAGCAAGTTGTTTAACGAAATCAGTCCCCACCTCAGCACTACCGAAAATTCTACCTGCAGCTGTAATGAAGCAGTGGACAAAGTCAGCAAATGGCTCATCAGGCCCTTGCTTGATACCAGTGAGTGAGGCGCTTACGTCCCCCTTTGAGGGGATTTTTCTCCAGGTTTTAGTGGCTGCCGCCTGGATCTGAGCAAAAAGACCTGCATCAAACTGCATTTGTTGGTCGCTGGTAGTATAATTACCCTCTCCAGCTAACATGTCATATGTCCAGTTATTTCCAGCTTGTGCATTGCGTCTAGCAGTGTCACGGCAGTTTTCAACATACTCTGATTTCCATAATAAGTAATCGCCGCCCGATAGGGTGGCGCGAGCCAAGGACCGCCAGTCTCCAGGGGTAAGCCAATTTTCTGCTACTGACTCTACAATAGCCATAGTATAGGGTGCAGTAGCACCATACTGGGCTACCGCTGTCTTAATTTCTTTTATAACTTTAAAGTCAAAACCATTATGGTGCCTCCAAACCTGTCCCTGAGCATCAGTGGTCTCTGTAACGGGGAAAGCCTCTAAATCCCCATGCTCTATGGAAGCTTCAGGTTTAGGTTGGATCTTAGGGGTTGCCCCTCTAACGGGGGGCTTTGGTTTAGGCTTGGGCTCTATATTATTACTCTCCTCAGTTTTACCTGTCTTTAATTCTTCGAGTTGCTGGATTAGTTCTTGATGTTCCTTTTCTAATTTTATTTGTTCCTTTAAAAACTGAATTTTTTCTCGAAGTTGTTTCTGAGAGTCTATGGCGGAGGGTGCAGAGTGAGGGTTGGCCAGTCAGGATTATGGTATTTGGCTGCTTCCTCCTTAAGATCAGCCCAGTCATTATCTCCTAAGCCCTCTGAAACCAGGAGGACTTGTTTAAGGGAGGGATAAAGTTTCTTTTCCTTAGGTGGAGCCTCCAGAGACCGTTTACCACTAGAGGGAGACAGAGGCCTGAGGGTATGGCTAGGGGGTTTTTCTGGCCGCTCCGCAAAGGAGGGGCTTTTTTCTCTTTTGGGGTGAGGACCTTCGTCCTCGCTATCAAATGACATTAAGTCTTCCTCCTCCTTAGGTTTAGAATTTTTAAGTTTTGGGGAAACTCTATCTCTTTTCCCTTCTTGTCTCAATAGCTCTTCTCCTGCCTCAATCACTCCTGCTACGACAGGGTCTTTTTGTTTCTGAGATAAGATTTCATCTATGAGATTCCAATAGGAAAAAGCAGTAATGGGGACCTTCTCTGGCCCAAAAGTCTGATAATAGTCTTTAAGAGCGTCTCCTACCCGCTTCCATCTTTTTTCATCAATAGTACCTTCCTGTGGAAACCACAGACAAACATCCTTAACATACTCAAAATATTTTAACAATTGTTTTACAGAAACCTTTACTCCTTGAGCCTTTAAAGCCTGTTTTAGTCCCTCTACGAACATTTCATGTTGACTTATTTCTTGTCCCATAATCGCTGTTCACTTACCGAGGTTCAGAAGAAACGGCAGGTTCCCGTTTAATCTCCTCCTCCATTCAGTTTCTTTTTCGCCGGGTCTCAGAACAGCGTTCCTCACGGAGTCTCCCGTGCTTGGGCTCCACACGTTGGGCGCCACTTTGCCCCGACCCGCGGGTAAAGTCAACGCGGACCCTAGAGGGGGAGTGGGAATGAAAGGACAAGAGGCACAAGAGACGGAGACAAGACAGGCTTTCTGATCAAGTCTCGTTTATTGCAAGGTATACGGGGATAGATATAGTCAGGGAGAGTGAGGGAATTCCTCTAATGATGTCAGAGGGAGGGTAGTTAGGCCATAAATATCAAGAATAGGTTATCTCAACAGAGAGGTCTTGTTGTGCCCCAGCCGCCAGGATGTCTGCCACCAGGGTGTCTAAGTAATAACTGTCAAGAGCCCCCTGTTGTGCAAACAATGTTATCTTTGGTCATCCAGATGCAGTTCAGGGAGCACAGTTTCCCACAGATAAATATGACAACAAACAAGTACTTATCAATAATAATATTAAACATAAATGGATTAAATGCACCAATTAAAGATAGGGCAGCTGAATGGATAAAAAAAACAGGACCCATATATTTGCTGTCTGCAAGAGACAAACCTCAGAATGAAGTATTCACACAGTCTGAGAGTGAAGGGATGGAAAAACATTTTTCAGGCAAATAGGAATAAGAAAAAAGCTGGGGTTACGATACTTACATCAGGTAAAATAGACCTCAATGTAAAGGCCATAAAAAGAGATAAAGAAGGACACTACATAATACAAAAGAGAGCGATTCAACAAGAAGATATAACTCTGGTAAACATATACACACCCAATGCAGGAGCACCCAAATACATTAAAAAAAAAAAACTCCTGGAGGATATCAAGGGAGAGATTGACAGCAATAGAATCATAGTAGGAGACTTCAAAACCCCACTATCACCATTGGACAAATCCTCTAAACAAAAAATCAGCAAAGAAACATCAATCCTAAATGACTCACTGGAAAAGATGGAATTAATTGACATCTTCAGAACATTTCACCCCAAAGCCACAGAATATACATTCTTCTCAAGTGCACATGAGTCATTTTCAAAGATAGACCAAATATTGGGTTACAGGCAAAGTCTCTTCAAATTCAAGAAGATATAAATCATATCAAGCATCTTCTCAGATCACAGTGGCATTAAACTGGTATTCGACTACAATAAAAACAATCCAAAAAAATCAAACACATGGAGAATAAACAGCATGCAATTAAACAATCACTGGGTTATCAGAGAGATCAAAAAAGAAATAAAAAACATCATAACAACAAACTACAATGAAAACACAAAAATCACAAATCTATGGGACACAGCTAAAGTAGTCTTGAAGTGAAGTTCATAGCTCTACAAGCCTACTGCAAAAAAACAAGAAACAATGTTAATAAATCACCTAACCCTATAACTCAAAGAGTTAAAAAGAGAGCAACAAGAAAAGCCCAGTGTAAGCAAAAGGAAGGAAATAATAAAGATCAGAGCGGAGATAAAAGACATAGAGACAAAAAAATGCAAAAGATCAACTAACAAGAGCTGGTTCTTGAAAGGATAAACAAGATTGATGAACCTCTACCCAGGCTCACCAAGAAGCAAAAGGAGAGGACCCAAATAAACAAAATCACAAATGAAAGAGGAGAAATAACAACAGACCCCGCAGAAATACAAAGGATTCTTTCAAAATACTACAAACAACTCTATTCCAAAAAACAGGACAACCTGGAGGAAATAGACATATTCCTAGAAAAATATAACCTTCCAAAACTCAATCAGGAAGAATCTAAACAGCTCAATAGGCCAGTAACTATGGAAGAAATTGAAGCAGTCATCAAAAAGCTTCCAGAAAACAAAAACCTGGGGCCAGATGGCTTCACAGGGGAGTTTTACCAAACATTCAAGGAAGAACTAAAACCTATCCTCCTCCAAAATATTCAAGAGGAAGGAACATTTCCAAGCTCCTTTTATGAAGCCAGCATCACCCTAATACCAAAACCAGATAAAGACAACGCAATGAAAGAGAATTACAGGCCAATATTCCTCATGAACATAGATGCCAAAATCCTCAACAAAATTCTAGCAAATCAGATCCAACAGTACATCAGAAAGTTCATACACCATGACCAAGTTGGATTTATCCCAGGGATGCAAGGATGGTACAATATCCACAAATCAACAAACGTGATACATCACATAAACAAACTGAGAGATAAAAATCACATAGTCATATCAATTGATGCAGAAAAAGCATTTGACAAAATCCAACACCCTTTCTTGATAAAAACTCTCAACAAGGTGAAAATAGAAGGATCATACCTTAACATAATAAAAGCTATATATGATAAACCCACAGCAAACATCATACTCATTGGGCAAAAACTAAAACCATTTCCTCTACAGGAACAAGACAGGAACAAGACAAGGATGCCCACTCTCACCACTCCTGTTTGACATAGTACTGGAAGTATTAGCCATTGCAATTAGACAACAAGAAGAAATAAAAGGCATCCAAATTGGAAAAGGAGAAGTAAATCTGTCCTTATTTGCAGATGACATGATATTGTACATAAAAAACCTGAAAGATTCCATCAAAAAATTAATTGACTTAATAAATGAATTCAGCAATGTAGCAGGATACAAAATAAATGCTAAGAAATCTATGGCATTTCTATACACCAAAAGTGAACTTACAGAAAGAGAGACTAAAAAAGCAATCCCATTTACCATCACACCAAAAAAAAAAATTAAGATACCTAGGAATAAACTTAACTAAGGAGGTAAAAGACCTATACGTGGAAAACTACACAACACTGAAAAAGTAGATAGAGGAAGACATCAACAGATGGAAGAACATGCCATGTTCATGGATTGGTAGAATAAACATCATTAAAATGTCCATACTACCCAAAGCAATCTATAGATTCGATGCACTCCCCATTAAAATACCAATGGCATATTTCACAGACCTAGAAGAACTCTCCAAAAATTCATCTGGAATAAAAAAAAACCCCGAATAGCCACAGCAATCCTGAGAAAGAAGAATAAAGTAGGAGGGATCTCAATACCAGATTTCAAGCTGTATTACAAAGCCACTGTTCTCAAAACAGCATGGTACTGGCACAAGAACAGACATATAGAACAATGGAATAGAATAGAGAATCCAGATATTGACCCAAAACACTATGCTCAATTAAAAATATTTGACAAAGGAGGCATGAACATATAATGGAGTCAAGACAGTCTCTTCAACAAATGGTGTTGGGAAAATTGGACAGATACATGCAAAAAAAATGAAACTAGACCACCAACTTACACCATACACAAAAATAAACTCAAAATGGACACAGGACTTAAACATAAGATGGGAAACCATAAAAATATTAGAGGAATCCACAGGCAGCAAAATCTCAGACATATGCCGAAAGAACTTCTTCACTGATACTGCTCCTAGGGCAATGGAAGCTAAAGAGAAAATAAACAAATGAGACTACATCAAAATAAAAAGCTTTTGCACAGCAAAAGAAACTATGAACAAAACAACAAGAAAGCCCACTGTATGGGAGAACATATTTGCAAATGTTATCACTGATAAAGGTTTAATCTCCAACATCTACAGGCAGCTTATACAAGTTAATAAAAGGAAGATAAATGATCCAATAAAAAAATGGGAAACGGACCTAAATAGAATCTTTTCGAAAGAAGACAGAAGGAAGGCCAAGAGATACATGAAAACATACTCAAAGTCACTAATTATCTGAGAGATGCAAATCAAAACGACAATGCTGTACCATCTCACACCTGTCAGAATGGCTATCATCAACAAATCAACAAACAACAAGTGTTGGCGAGGATGTGGAGAAAAAGGAACCGTCGTGCACTGCTTTTGGGAATGCAGACTGGTGCAGCCACTGTGGAGAACAGTATGGAGTTTCCTCAAAAAACTGAAAATGGAACTCCCGTTTGAACCAGTAATACCACTCCTAGGAATATATCCTAAGAAACTAGAAACACCAATCAGAAAGAATATATGCACTCCTATGTTCATAGCAGCACAATTTACAATAGCTAAGATTTGGAAACAGCCTAGGTGCCTGTCAGCAGATGACTGGATCAGAAAACTATAGTACATCTACACAATGGAATACTATGCTGCCATAAAAAAAGGAATTCTTACCATTGGAAGCAACCTGGATGCTAAGTGAAATAAGCCAGTCAATAAAAGAAAAATACCACATGATCTCACTCATTTGTGGTAATAAAGAACATTATAAACTGATTAACAGAAGGAAAGATACAGCGGCAGTAAAGCATCAAACAGACTGTCAAATTACAGCGGGAAGGTTATGGAGAAGTGGAGGAGATAAGAGATCAATTGAAGGACTTATATGCATGCATATAAGCATTACCAATGGACGGAAAACACTGGGGGGTTAGGGCATATATGGGAGTGGGGTGGGGGGCAATGGTAAGATATGTATACATATAATACCTTAATAAAAATGGAAAAAAAAGAAGTGTTGCCCTACAAGAAGGTGCATTCCCCTATCAGAAGGCGCTTTTCCCCAACAGGAAGATGTGTACCCCCAAATGAAGAAGGCTTCCAAAACAGGAAGTTGCCTTCCCACCCACAGGAAGAATGGTTCCCACACAGGAAGGTGTTTTGAGCACAAGAAGGTGCAATTCCCCAAAGAAAAATGCGATTCCCCTACAGGAAGATTAGGTTCCCCCCAGAAAGGTGAATTTCCCCCACATCAAGATGCATTCACCCCCAGGAAGGTTCAACTCCCACAAAGAAAGAAGTGTTCCTCCACAGGAAGATATCTTCACCCACAGGGATAAAAATTTCTGTCCAGGAAAGTGTGTGTTCCCCTCACCCCAGGAAGTTTAATTTTTCCATAAAAAGATTGTTCCCCAAAAGGAAACTGTTCCACAGCAGGAAGATGTGTTCCCTCACAGGAAGGTTCATTGCTCACACCTGAAGCTGCATTTCCCTACAAAAAGGTACATTTCCCCACAGGAAATGTGTTCCCCTTACAGGAAGATTAGTTTCCCCCACAGGAAGGTGAATTTCCCCAACATATGAATGCATTCCCCACAGGAAGGTGTGTTTCCCCCAATGTAAGAAGTGTTCCTCCACAAGAAGATGTGTTCACCCACAGAAAGAAGAATTCCTGCACAGGAAGGTGCATTTCCCCATGGGAAGATAGTTCCCCAAAGGAAGTTGTATTCTACAGAGGAAGATGTGTTTCCTCACAGGTAGGTGTGTTTCCCCGACAGGAAACTATATTTCCCTACAGGAAGCTGTGATTCTCTACAAAAAGTTGCTTTTCCCTGACAGAAAGAATGATTCCCAAACAGGAATATATGTTTCCCCCAAAGGAAGAGGAATTTCCCCAAAAGAAGATAAATTTCTTTCATGAGAAGATGTGTTTCTTGGAGGGAAAAAGATGGCGACCGGCAGGAAGGTAGGGAGAGAGAGAGTGTGAGTGAGGAACCCATAGAGGAGAGTGTAGATGTGTGTGGTGTGTGTGTGTGTATGAGATAGGGTAAGTTAGATTCTGCAGGTCTTCCAAGGGGCTCCCGAACAGGGCAGCCCTAGACGGCGGAGCCCCGCGCACAAAGCGGACACTTCTCGGCGGCTGGTGCAGACTCAGAGACCACGCCATCTTGAGAAGCAGAGCTGCCTGAGACTTGGATCCTGGCTTCTGACACAAACCAGGACCCTGCAGCAACCGGGGACAGAGAACTGCTATCACAACTTCAGACAAACAAACAACAAGAATCCAGACTTCCCAGCAGATTTCCATGAGTCAAAGAGCCTATCCCCCTCCTCGCAGGCACGCTGATAGCGCCATAGTAACTGATAGAGCTGCCCCTCCCCCAAGCTGCTGAGCGCCCACAGGTGCGCGGAAAGCGCCATAGTAACTGATAGACGCGCCCTTCGCCCAAGCTGCTCACAGGAGCGTGCACAGACAGCGCCATAGTAACTGATAGACCCGCCCCCATCCCAAGCTGCCGAGCTTTGCGCAGGGACGCGCTCACTCTTAGGGAACTTGGCGCGCACTCGCGCACGGGACAGAAGCAGCTCCCCGTCGGGGAAATCTGTCAGTGCGCACAGAGGGCTCCCCTTCGGGGAATTTGGGGGAATTAGGCTCGCGGGTCACAGCTCCCCCTTTGGAGATTCTTAAGAGCCTGCACAGAGGGGCTTCCCTTTGGGGAATTTGGCGCGCAGGACGGACTCCGCCCCCCTTCTGGGACTTTGGGAGAGTGCACTGAGCCGGCTCACCTTCAGGTTTTTAAGAAAGTGCGCTCTAGCCGGTTTGGCTCAGCAGAGAGAGCACACACAGGACGCAGCTCCGCGTCAGGGAATTTGGCACGCCGGACACAGCTGCCTGGGATCCCTGACTCACAGCGCATTCACACTAAGAGCCAGCGACCCCAATTGTTGGTGCGTGCACACACAGGGACCCTGATTCTCAACGAGAAACCACACAAGGCAACAGAGACTTTGACACTCGAGTCTTGGTGCAGACACAGGGAAACTCTGACTCCTGGCACATGCTAAGGATCTCATTCTCGGCACATACCAACAGTGTGGTGCAGACAGGGCCCCTGATTCTAAATGTGCACACGAGACCACACAGAACACTGGGGACACTGATCCTGGGCAAGTCTGGTTCCCACCAACCAAAGACAGCCACACGTCCTAGTGTCAGAGCACTTCAGTGAAACTCGGGTGGAGCGAAGTCCCCACAGCACACGGCCCAGGTCCACGCAAACGGAAGCTTGAGCTTTCTGGTAATAGCCAGAATGGGGAAACGAAATAACTCACAGAGGAAAGAAAATGTGGAGTCGCCAAGAAAGGAAATTAGTGAAAATGAAGCTTGCAACATGACCGAAAAGGAATTCAGAGTAATGGTCATGGAATTTATACATCGGATGGATGAGAAAATCAACAACTTATGCAAGAATCAGGAAGAAATGAAAAGTGATATAGCTACAATCAAAAACACCATGGAAAGTTTCAACAGTAGACTACAAGAAGCAGAGGACCGAATTAGTGAGTTAGAAGATCAGGTACAGAAACAAGCTCAAGCTGAACAGCAATTGGAGAAAAAAATTAAAAAGCAGGAGGAAAGCCTAAGGGAGCTTCGGGACAACATGAAACGAAGTAACATGCGTATAATAGGGCTGCCAGAAGGACAAGAAGAGCAGCAGGGATTAGAAAATCTATTTGAAGAAATAATGACAGAAAACTTCCCGGATATGGGAAAGATAAAAGTTACGCAAGTAAAGAGAGTCCCAAGCAGGATCAACCCCAAAAGACCCACACCAAGACATGTCATAATTTCAATGGCAAATATAAATGATAAAGAGAGAATCCTAAAGGCGGCAAGAGAGAGACAGAGAGTTACCTACAAAGGAACACCCATCAGATTGTCAAATGATTACTCATCAGAAACACAACAAGCTAGAAGTGAATGGAAGGAGGTATACAAAGTGTTGCAAAGCAAAGGACTGAATCCAAGAATACTATATCCGCAAGACTATCAATCAAAATTGAAGGGGAAATCAGGAGCTTTGCAGACAAAAAAAGCCTCAGGGAGTTTATCACCACCAAACCAGCAATGCAAGAATTGCTAAAGGGAATACTGTAAAAAGAAGAAATAAACAGGTAAGAAGGAATACAGACACAAAAATAGATATGACTGCAAACAAATACCTTTCAGTAATAACTTTAAATGTAAACGGACTAAATGCTCCAATCAAAAGACATCGAGTAGCTGAATGGATAAAAAAACACGACCCATATATATGCTGTCTACAAGAGACCCTCCTCAGAACAAGAGACTCACACAGATTGAAAGTGAAGGGATGGAAAAATATCTTTCAGGCAAATGGAAATGAAAAAAAAAGCTGGGGTAGCAATACTTATATCTGACAAAATAGACCTCAAAGTAAATGCCATAACAAGAGATAAGGAAGGCCACTTCATAATACTAAAGGGAGAAATCCAACAAGAAGAAATAATTCTGGTAAACATATATGCTCCCAATATAGGAGCACCCAAATACATAAAAAAACTCCTGGAGGATATCAAGGGAGAGATTAATAGCAACACAATCATAGTAGGAGACTTTAATACCCCACTATCACCACTGGACAAATCCTCTAAACAAAAAATCAGCAAAGAAACAGCAATCCTAAATGACTCACTAGACCAGATGGAATTAATTGACATCTTCAGAATATTTCACCCCAAAGCCACAGAATATACATTCTTCTCAAGTGCACATGGGTCATTTTCAAAGATAGACCATATGCTGGGTCACAGGCAAAGTCTCTTCAAATTCAAGAAGATAGAAATTATATCAAGCATCTTCTCAGATCACAGTGGCATAAAACTGGAAATCAACTACAATAAATACAATCCAAAGAAATCAAACACATGGAGACTAAACAGCATGCTATTAAACAAGGACTGGGTCACCAGAGAGATCAAGGAAGAAATAAAAAACATCATGGCAACAAATGACAATGAAAACACAACAATCCAAAATCTATGGGACACAGCGAAAGCAGTCTTGAGAGGGAAGTTCATAGCTCTACAGGCCTATTGCAAAAAACAAGAAACAATGGTAATAAATTACTTAACCCTACAACTCAAAGAGCTAGAAAAAGAGCAGCAAGAAAAGCACAGTGTAACCAGAAGGAAGGAAATAACAAAGATCAGAGCGGAGATAAATGACATAGAGACCAAAGAAACAATACATAAGATCAACAAAACCAAGAGCTGGTTCTTTGAAAGGATAAACAAGATTGATGGACCTCTAGCCAGGCTCACCAAGAAGCAAAGAGAGAGGACCCAAATAAACAAAATCAGAAATGAAAGAGGTGAAATAACAACAGACCCCGCTGAGATACAAAGGATTGTTACAAAATACTACGAACAACTCTATTCCAACAAACTGGACAACCTGGAGGAAATGGACATATTCCTAGAAAAATATAACCTTCCAAAAATCAATCAAGAAGAATCTAAACAGCTCAATAGGCCAATAACTATGGACGAAATTGAAGCAGTCATCAAAAAGCTTCCGGCAAACAAAAGCCCGGGGCCTGATGGCTTCACAGGAGAGTTTTACCAAACATTCAAGGAAGAACTAAAACCTATCCTCGTCAGACTATTCCAAAAAATTCAAGTGGAAGGAACACTTCCAAGCTCCTTCTATGAAGCCAGCATCACCCTAATACCAAAACCAGATAAAGACAACACAATGAAAGAGAATTACAGACCAATATCCCTCATGAACATAGATGCCAAAATCCTCAACAAAATTCTAGCAAATCGGCTCCAGCAGTACACAGAAAGATCATACACCATGACCAAGTAGGATTTATCCCAGGAATGCAAGGATGGTACAATATCCGCATATCAATAAACGTGATACATCACATAAACAAATTGAGAGATAAAAATCACATAGTCATATCCATTGATGCAGAAAAAGCATTTGACAAAATCCAACACCCTTTCTTGATAAAAACTCTCAACAAGGTGGGAATAGATGGCTCATACCTCAACATAATAAAAGCTATATATGATAAACCCACAGCAAACATCATACTCAATGGACAAAAACTAAAAACATTTCCCCTAAGAACAGGAACAAGACAGGGATGCCCACTCTCACCACTCCTGTTTGACATAGTACTGGAAGTATTAGCCATTGCAATTAGACAAGAAGAAGAAATAAAAGGCATCCAAATTGGAAAAGAACAAGTAAAGCTGTCTTTATTTGCAGACGACATGATATTGTACATAAAAAATCCGAAAGACTCCGTCAAAAAACTAATAGACTTAATAAATGAATTCGGCAATGTAGCAGGATACAAAATTAACGCCAAGAAATCTATGGCCTTTCTATACACCAATAGTGAACTTACAGACAGAGAGACTAAAAAGGCAATCCCATTTACCATCGCACCAAAAAAATTAAGATACCTAGGAATAAACTTAACTAAGGAGGTAAAAGACCTATACACGGAAAACTACAGGACACTGAAAAAAGAGATAGAGGAAGACGTAAACAGATGGAAGAACATACCATGTTCATGGATTGGTAGAATCAACATCATTAAAATGTCCATACTACCCAAAGCAATCTATAGATTCAATGCACTCGCCATTAAAATACCAACGGCATATTTCACAGACCTTGAAAGAACTCTCCAAAAATTCATCTGGAATAAAAAAAGACCCCGAATAGCCACAGCAATCCTGAGAAAGAAGAATAAAGTAGGAGGGATCTCAATACCAGATTTCAAGCTGTATTACAAAGCCACTGTTCTCAAAACAGCCTGGTACTGGCACAAGAACAGACATATAGATCAATGGAACAGAATAGAGAATCCAGATATTGACCCAAACCACTATGCTCAATTAATATTTGACAAAGGAGGCATGAACATACAATGGAATAAAGACAGTCTCTTCAATAAATGGTGTTGGGAAAATTGGACAGATACATGCAAAAAAATGAAGCTTGATCACCAACTTACGCCATACACAAAAATAAACTCAAAATGGATACAGGACTTAAACATAAGACGGGAAACCATAAAAATACTAGAGCAATCCACAGGCAGCAAAATGTCAGACATATGCCAAAAGAAATTCTTCACTGACACTGCCCCTAGGGCAATGGAAGCTAAAGAGAAAATAAACAAATGGGACTACATCAAAATAAAAAGTTTTTTCACAGCAAAAGAAACCATCAACAAAACAACAAGAAGGCCCACTGCATGGGAGAACATATTTGCAAATGGCATCACTGATAAAGGTTTAATCTCCAACATCTACAGGCAGCTTATACAACTTAATAAAAGGAAGATAAATGATCCAATAAAAAAATGGGCAACAGACCTAAATAGAATCTTTTCAAAAGAAGACAGAAGGAAGGCCAAGAGACACATGAAAACATGCTCAACGTCACTAATTATCCGAGAGATGCAAATCAAAACAACAATGCGGTACCATCTCACACCTGTCAGAATGGCTATCATCAACAAATCAACAAACGTCAAGTGTTGGCGAGGATGCGGAGAATAAGGAACCCTCGTGCACTGCTGGTGGTATTGCAGACTGGTGCAGCCACTGTGGAGAACATTATGGAGTTTCCTCAAAAAACTGAAAATGGAACTCCCATTTGACCCAGTAATCCCACTCCTGGGAATATATCCGAAGAAACTAGAAACACCAATCAGAAAGGATATATGCACCCCTATGTTCATAGCAGCACAATTCACCAAAGCTAAGATTTGGAAACAGCCTAGGTGCCCGTCAGCAGATGACTGGATCAGAAAACTGTGGTATATCTACACAATGGAATACTATGCTGCCATAAAAAAGAAGGAATTCTCATCATTTGCAGCAACCTGGGAGGAATTGGAGAACATTATGTTAAGTGAAATAAGTCAGTCAATGAAAGAAAAATACCACATGATCTCACTCATTTATGGATAATAAAGAACATTATAATCTTGAACAAAAAGATAGATACAGAGACAGTAAAGCATCAAACAGACTGTCAAATTACAACGGGAAGGTTAGGGAGAGGTGGGGGAGATAAGAGATCAATCAAAGGACTTGTATGCATGCATATAAGCATAACCAATGGATGCAAAACTCTGGGGGGTGGGGGCATATATGGGAGGGGGGTGTGGGGAGGGCAATGGTAAGATATGTACACATATAATACCTTAATAAAAAAATTGAAAAAAAAATAAAATAAAATAAAAATAAAAATAAAAAAAGATGTGTTTCTTCACAGGACTGTGTTTCCCCCAAAGGAAGATGTGTTACTCACAGGAAGGTGCCTTTCCTTCAAAAAAGGTTAATTTCCCCAACAGGAAGGTGCGTTTCCTCCATAGGATGAAGGGTTAATCCCACAGGAAGGTGGGGTTTTCCCACTGAAAATGTTCTCCCACACATGAAGATGTGTTTCTTAAAAAGGAAATTCCCTTTCCCCCACAGCCAGAGGGATGACTGCACAGGAAGATGAGTTTCCCTCACAGGAAGATACTATTCCCCATAGGAAGGTGTATTGCCCCCACAGCATGATGTGTCCCCCCACAGGAAGGTGCATTTCCCCCACAGGAAGATGAGTTTCCCCCACAGGAAGAAGGGTTCCTTCACCGGAACATGCATTTCCTCCACAGGTAAATGTGTTCCCCCACAGGAAGAAAGGTTGCCTCACAGAAAGTGTGGTTCCCAATAGGAATGTGTGTTTCCCCCACAGGAAGATTAGTTTTCCCCACAGGAAAATAGGTTCCCATACAGGGTGGTATGTTTTACCCAAAGGAACATGTGTTCCCCACAGGAAGGTTCATTTCCTCACACCAAGGATAGTGCGTTTTGGCCACAGGAAGAAGAGTGCCTCCTAAAGAAGAAAGTTTCCACAACAGGAAGAAGTGTTGTCCTATGAAAGTTGCATTCCCCTATTGGAAGGTGTGTTCCCCAACAGGAAGATGTGTACCCCCAAAGGAAGAAGGGACCCCACACAGGAAGGTGACTTTTCCCCACAGAAAGAATGGTTTCCATACACAAGGGTCTTTTGCCCACAAGATGGTTAATTTCCCCACAGGAAGATGCATTCCCCCTACAGAAAGATTAGGTTCCCCTGAGAAAGTTGAATTTCCCCTCATAAAGAATTGTTCCCCCAAAGCAAGGTGCATTTCCCCCTAAGGACAAATGGTTCCCCCACAGGAAGATGTGTTCTCCCACAGGAAGAATTCCTGCAAGGGAATGGGTGTTACCCCCAGGAAGATTAATTTTGCCATAGGAAAATTGTTCCCCAAAAGGAAACTTGTTCCCCAGCAGGAGGATGTGTTGTCTCACAGGAAGGTGCATTTCCCCACAAAAATTTGCTTTTCCTGGCAAAAATTATGATTCCCACAAGGAAAATGTATTTCCCCCATAGGAAGATGAATTGCCCCTCAGGATGGTCAATTTCTCCCATGGAGAATGTGTTCCCCCACATGAAGGTGTGTTTCTCCAAAATTAAGGTTTGTTCCCACACATCAAGGGGCATTTCCCCTACAAGAAGGTGAATTTACCTCAAGGGAAGGTGCATTTCCCCCCATAAGTGGTTGTGTATAATCCACAAGATGAAGGTTTCACATCACAGGAAAGTGGTTTTCCCCTACAGGAATGGTTCTTCCACACGAAGATGTGTTTCCACACAGGAAGATGCCTTTCCCCCACAGCAAGAAGGTTTCCTGCACAGGAAGCTGTATTTCCCTCACAGAATGATACTTTCCCCACAGGAAGGTGCATTTTCCCCACAGGAAAGTAGTTTCCCACACAGGAAGGTGCATTTCCTCACAGGAAGATGCGTTCCTGTTTCAGAAATATTATGTTCCCCCAAGGAAGGTGAATTTCCCCACATAAAGATGCATTCCCCCATTGGAAGGTGCATATTCCTCAAAGGAAGAAGTGTTCCTCCACAGGAAGATGTATTCACCTGAAGGAAGAAGAATACCTGCACAGGAAGGTGTATTCCACCTCAAGAAGGTACATTTTGCTATACAAATATCGTTCCCAAAATGAAGTTTTGTTCCCCAGCAGGAAAATGTGTTCCCACAAAAGTAGCAGTATTTCCCTACAAGAAGGTGCATTTCCCCACAAAAAGTTACTTTTTCCTGACAGAAAGAAAGATTCTTAAACAGGAATATGTGTTTTCCCTCAGAGGAAGAGGAATTTCCTCAAAAGAAGGTAAGTTTTTTTCACAAGAAGATGTCTTCCTTCACAGGAATGTGTGTTTCCCCCAAAGGAAGATGCTCTACCACACAGGAAGGTGCCTTTCCTCCACAAAAGCTGAGTTTCCCAACAGGAACGTATGTATTCCCCACAGGATGAAGGGTTTATTCCACAGGAAAGTGGGCTTCACCCACAGAAAATGTTCTCCCAAAGGAAGATGTGTTCGCACACAAGAAGATGTGTTTCTTGCAGAAGGAGTTGTCTTTCCCCAATAGACAGGATGCCTGAACAAGAAGTTGATTTTCCCTCACAGAATAATTTCCCCCACAGGACAGTGTATTTTCCCAACAAGTATATTAGTTTCTCTCTCAGGAAACTATGTTCCCATATAGAAATGTGCATTTCTCCCAAATGAAGATGTGTTCCCGCATAGTAAGGTGCATCTCCCCCATAGGAATTTCTATTTGCCTCACTAGAACAATGGTTTCCTCACAGAAAAGTATGATTCGCAACCAGAATGTGTTTCTCCTTCAGGAAGATCAGGTTCCCCCACAGGAAGGTGCTTTTAGTTCAATAGAGAAATAGTTTCCCAAAAAGAAAGGTGTTTCCCCACAAAGGAAGATGTTTTCCCCAACAGGAAGGTTAGTTTCCCCCATGGAACAGCAACTTTCTCTCAGAGGAAGAAGGGTTTCTCCACAGGGAAAAAGGTTCCCCCACAGGAAGATGTGTTCACCCACAGGAAGAATTGTGCATAGATAGGTGACTTTCCCCCACGGGAAGGCACATTTTGTCATGAGAATAACTTTCCCCAAAGTGAAGTGTGTGTGTTCCCCACAGGAAGATGTATTCCCTCACAGGCAGGTGCATTTTCCACACAGAAAGCTGCATTCCTCTACAGGAAGGTGCATTTTCCCACAAAAAGCACTTTTTCCTGACAGAAAGAACAATTTCCACACAGGAAATATGTTTTTCTTCACAGGAAGCTGTATTTCTCCCAAAGGAAGATGTGTTCCCACAAAGGAAGGTGCCCTTCCCCACAAAATGTGAATTTCCTACACAGAATGGTGCGTATCCCCCACAGGATGAAGGTTCATCCCACAGGAAAGTGCATTTACCTCACAGAAAGATGAGTATCCATCACAAGAAGTAGTGTTCCCACAGAGTAAGGTGACTTACCACCACAGGAAGAATGGTATCCACACAGGAAGGTGTTTTTGCCCACAAGAAGGTACATTTCCACACAGGTAGATGCATTCCTGCCACAGGAAGATTAGGTTCCCGCTAGGATGGTGATATTCCCCCACATAAAGATGCATTCCTGCACGGGAAAGTGCATTTCCCCCAAAGGAAGTATTCATCCACAGGAAAATTTATTCATCTGCAGGAAGAAGAATTCCTGCACAGTAAGGGGTATTACCCTCCCCCTGGAAGGTACATTTCACCATAGGAACATCGTGTGCTTTTCCTCCACAAAACATGAATTTTTCTCACAGGAAGGTACTTTTCCTCAACAGGAAGATTAGTTTACCCCACAGGAAAATAGGTTCCCATACAGGAAGGTACATTTCCCTCAAAGGAAGATGTGTTCCCCAACAGAAATGTTCGTTTCCCCCACAGGCAAGTGCTTTTCGACCACAGGAAGGAGGATTCCATCTAAAGAAGAAAGGTTCCACCAAAGGAAGAAATGTTGCCTTACAGAAAGGTGCATTCCCCTATCAGAAGGTGCGTTTCCCCAACAGGAAGATGTGTGCTTCAAAGGAAGAAGGGTTCCGACAAAGGAAGGTTTCTTATCCTCTAAAGGACAATGGTTTCTGCACAGGAAAATATTTTGCCCACAAGAATGTGCATTTCCACACAAGAAGATGAGTTCCCCTACAGGAAGCTGAATTTCATTCAGGAAAATAAGTGTTCCTTCACAGGAGGGTTTGTTTCCCCATAAAGGAAGATGTTTTCCCCAACAGGAAGGTTAGTTTCCCCCACATAACAGTGACTTTCTCTCAGAGGAAGAAGTGTTTCCCCACAGGGAAAAAGGTTCCCCCACAGGAAGATGTGTTCACCCACAGAAAGAAGAATTGTGCATAGATAGGTGATTCCCCCCCCACCCCCGCCACCCCACATGAAGGTGCATTTCATCATGAGAATTTATTTCCCCAAAGTTATGTTCCCCACAGGAAGATGTTTCCCTCTCAGGCAGGTTCATTTTCCACACAGGAAGCTGCATTCCTCTACAGGAAGG
This sequence comes from Cnephaeus nilssonii, assembly GCF_951640355.1. NCBI lineage: Eukaryota > Metazoa > Chordata > Mammalia > Chiroptera > Vespertilionidae > Cnephaeus > Cnephaeus nilssonii. Next base: position 6,666,554 of record NC_137096.1, on the reverse strand, counting down.
TGCATTTTCCCACAAAAAGCACTTTTTCCTGACAGAAAGAACAATTTCCACATAGGAAATATGTGTTCCTTCACAGGAAGCTGTGTTTCTCCCAAAGGAAGATGTGTTCCCACAAAGGAAGGTACTCTTCCCCACAAAATGTGAATTCCTACACAGAATGGTTCGTATCCCCCACAGGATGAAGGGTTTATCCCACAGGAAGGTGCATTTACCCCACAGGAATGTGAGTTTCCAGCATAAGAAAAAGTGTTCCCACAGAGGAAGATGACTTACCCCCACAGGAAGAATGGTGTCCAAACAGGAAGGTGTTTTTACCCGCAAGAAGATGCATTTCCTCCACAAAACGTGAACTTGTCCACAGGAAGATGCATTTCCGCCACAGGAAGATTTGGTTCCTCCCAAGATGGTGATATTCCCCCACATAAAGATGTATTCAGAAAAAAAAGATGGCGACCGGCAGGAAGGTAGGGAGAGAGAGAGTGTGAGTGAGGAACCCTTAGAGGAGAGTGTAGATGTGTGTGGTGTGTGTGTGTGTGTATGAGATAGGGTCAGTTAGATTCTGCAGGTCTTCCAAGGGGCTCCCTAACAGGGCAGCCCTAGACGGCGGAGCCCCACGCACAAAGCGGACACTTCTCGGCGGCTGGTGCGGACGCGGAGACCACGCCATCTTGAGAAACAGAGCTGCCTGAGACTCGGATCCTGGCTTCTGACACAAACCAGGACCCTGCAGCCACTGGGGACAGAGAACTGCTATCACAGCTTCAGACCAAGAAACAACAAGAATCCAGACTTCCCCGCAGATTTCCGTGAGTCAAAGAGCCTATCCCCCTCCTCGCAGGCGCGCAGATAGCGCCATAGTAACTGATAGACCCGCCCCTCCCCCAAGCTGCTGAGCGCCCACAGGCGCGCTGAACGCTCCATAGTAACTGATAGACCCGCCCCTCGCCCAAGCTGCCGAGCTTTGTGCAGGGACTCGCTCCCCCTTAGGGAATTTGGCGCGCACGTGCGCGCGGGACAGAAGCAGCTCCCCATCGGGGAAATCTGTCAGTGCGCACAGAGGGCTCCCCTTCGGGGAATTCGGGGGAATTTGGCTTGCGGGTCACAGCTCCCCCTTCGGGGATTCTTAGAGCGTGCACAGAGGGGCTTCCCTTTAGGGAATTTGGCGTGCAGGACGGACTCCGCCACCCTTCCGGGACTCTGGGAGAGTGCACTGAGCTAGCTCACCTTCAGGATTTTAAGAATGTGCGCTTTAGCCGGTTTGGCTCAGTAGAGAGAGCACACACAGGACGCAGCTCCACTTCAGGGAATTTGGCACGCCGGACACAGCTGCCTGGGATCCCTGACTCACAGCGCATTCACACTAAGAGCCAGCGACCCCAATTGTTGGTGCGTGCACACACAGGGACCCTGATTCTCAACGAGAAACCACACAAGGCAACAGAGACTTTGACACTCGAGTCTTGGTGCAGACACAGGGAAACTGACTCCTGGCACATGCTAAGGATCTCATTTTCGGCACATACCAACAGTGTGGTGCAGACAGGGCCCCTGATTCTAAATGTGCACACGAGACCACACGGAACACTGGGGACACTGATCCTGGGCAAGTCTGGTTCCCACCAACCAAAGGCAGCCACACGTCCTAGTGTCAGAGCACTTCAGTGAAACTAGGGTGGAGCGAAGTCCAAACAGCACACAGCCCAGGCCCACGCAAACGGAAGCTTGAGCTTTCTGGTAATAGCCAGAATGGGGAAACGAAATAACTCACAGAGGAAAGAAAATGTGGAGTCGCCAAGAAAGGAAATTAGTGAAAATGAAGCTTGCAACATGACCGAAAAGGAATTCAGAGTAATGGTCATGGAATTTATACATCGGATGGATGAGAAAATCAACAACTTATGCAAGAATCAGGAAGAAATGAAAAGTGATATAGCTACAATCAAAAACACCATGGAAAGTTTCAACAGTAGACTACAAGAAGCAGAGGACCGAATTAGTGAGTTAGAAGATCAGGTACAGAAACAAGCTCAAGCTGAACAGCAATTGGAGAAAAAAATTAAAAAGCAGGAGGAAAGCCTAAGGGAGCTTCGGGACAACATGAAACGAAGTAACATGCGTATAATAGGGCTCCCAGAAGGACAAGAAGAGCAGCAGGGATTAGAAAATCTATTCGAAGAAATAATGACAGAAAACTTCCCGGATATGGGAAAGATAAAAGTTTCGCAAGTACAGAGAGTCCCAAGCAGGATCAACCCCAAAAGACCCACACCAAGACATGTCATAATTTCAATGGCAAATATAAATGATAAAGAGAGAATCCTAAAGGCGGCAAGAGAGAGACAGAGAGTTACCTACAAAGGAACACCCATCAGATTGTCAAATGATTACTCAACAGAAACACAACAAGCTAGAAGTGAATGGAAGGAGGTATACAAAGTGTTGCAAAGCAAAGGACTGAATCCAAGAATACTATATCCAGCAAGACTATCAATCAAAATTGAAGGGGAAATCAGGAGCTTTGCAGACAAAAAAAGCCTCAGGGAGTTTATCACCACCAAACCAGCAATGCAAGAATTGCTAAAGGGAATACTGTAAAAAGAAGAAATAAACAGGTAAGAGGGAATACAGACACAAAAATAGATATGACTGCAAACAAATACCTTTCAGTAATAACTTTAAATGTAAACGGACTAAATGCTCCAATCAAAAGACATCGAGTAGCTGAATGGATAAAAAAACACGACCCATATATATGCTGTCTACAAGAGACCCACCTCAGAACAAGATACTCACACAGAGTGAAAGTGAAGGGATGGAAAAATATCTTTCAGGCAAATGGAAATGAAAAAAAAGCTGGGGTAGCAATACTTATATCTGACAAAATAGACCTCAAAGTAAATGCCATAACAAGAGATAAGGAAGGCCACTTCATAATACTAAAGGGAGAAATCCAACAAGAAGAAATAATTCTGGTAAACATATACGCTCCCAATATAGGAGCACCCAAATACATAAAAAAAACTCCTGGAGGATATCAAGGGAGAGATTAATAGCAATACAATCATAGTAGGAGACTTTAATACCCCACTATCACCACTGGACAAATCCTCTAAACAAAAAGTCAGCAAAGAAACAGCAATCCTAAATGACTCACTAGACCAGATGGAATTAATTGACATCTTCAGAATATTTCACCCCAAAGCCACAGAATATACATTCTTCTCAAGTGCACATGGGTCATTTTCAAAGATAGACCATATGCTGGGTCACAGGCAAAGTCTCTTCAAATTCAAGAAGATAGAAATTATATCAAGCATCTTCTCAGATCACAGTGGCATAAAACTGGAAATCAACTACAATAAATACAATCCAAAGAAATCAAACACATGGAGACTAAACAGCATGCTATTAAACAAGGACTGGGTCACCAGAGAGATCAAGGAAGAAATAAAAAACATCATGGCAACAAATGACAATGAAAACACAACAATCCAAAATCTATGGGACACAGCGAAAGCAGTCTTGAGAGGGAAGTTCATAGCTCTACAGGCCTATTGCAAAAAACAAGAAACAATGGTAATAAATTACTTAACCCTACAACTCAAAGAGCTAGAAAAAGAGCAGCAAGAAAAGCCCAGTGTAACTAGAAGGAAGGAAATAACAAAGATCAGAGCGGAGATAAATGACATAGAGACCAAAGAAACAATACATAAGATCAACAAAACCAAGAGCTGGTTCTTTGAAAGGGTAAACAAGATTGATGGACCTCTAGCCAGACTCACCAAGAAGCAAAGAGAGAGGACCCAAATAAACAACATCAGAAATGAAAGAGGTGAAATAACAGACCCTGCTGAGATACAAAGGATTGTTACAAAATACTACGAACAACTCTATTCCAACAAACTGGACAACCTGGAGGAAATGGACATATTCCTAGAAAAATATAACCTTCCAAAAATCAATCAAGAAGAATCTAAACAGCTCAATAGGCCAAAAACTATGGACGAAATTGAAGCAGTCATCAAAAAGCTTCCGGCAAACAAAAGCCCGGGCCTGATGGCTTCACAGGAGAGTTTTACCAAACATTCAAGGAAGAACTAAAACCTATCCTCCTCAGACTATTCCAAAAAATTCAAGTGGAAGGAACACTTCCAAGCTCCTTCTATGAAGCCAGCATCACCCTAATACCAAAACCAGATAAAGACAACACATTGAAAGAGAATTACAGACCAATATCCCTCATGAACATAGATGCCAAAATCCTCAACAAAATTCTAGCAAATCAGCTCCAGCAGTACATCAGAAAGTTCATACACCTTGACCAAGTAGGATTTATCCCAGGAATGCAAGGATGGTACAATATCCGCAAATCAATAAATGTGATACATCACATAAACTAATTGAAAGATAAAAAACACATCGTCATATCAATTGATGCAGAAAAAGCATTTCACAAAATCCAACACCCTTTCTTGATAAAAACTCTCAACAAGGTGGGAATAGATGGCTCATACCTCAACATAATAAAAGCTATATATGATAAACCCACAGCAAACATCATACTCAATGGACAAAAACTAAAAACATTTCCCCTAAGAACAGGAACAAGACAGGGATGCCCACTCTCACCACTCCTGTTTGACATAGTACTGGAAGTATTAGCCATTGCAATTAGACAAGAAGAAGAAATAAAAGGCATCCAAATTGGAAAAGAACAAGTAAAGCTGTCTTTATTTGCAGATGACATGATATTGTACATAAAAAATCCGAAAGACTCCATCAAAAAACTAATAGACTTAATATATGAATTCGGCAATGTAGCAGGATACAAAATTAACGCCAAGAAATCTATGGCCTTTCTATACACCAATAGTGAACTTACAGACAGAGAGACTAAAAAGGCAATCCCATTTACCATCGCACCAAAAAAATTAAGATACCTAGGAATAAACTTAACTAAGGAGGTAAAAGACCTATACACGGAAAACTACAGGACACTGAAAAAAGAGATAGAGGAAGACATAAACAGATGGAAGAACATACCATGTTCATGGATTGGTAGAATCAACATCATTAAAATGTCCATACTACCCAAAGCAATCTATAGATTCAATGCACTCCCCATAAAAATACCAACGGCATATTTCACAGACCTTGAAAGAACTCTCCAAAAATTCATCTGGAATAAAAAAAGACCCCGAATAGCCACAGCAATCCTGAGAAAGAAGAATAAAGTAGGAGGGATCTCAATACCAGATTTCAAGCTGTATTACAAAGCCACTGTTCTCAAAACAGCATGATACTGGCACAAGAACAGACATATAGATCAATGGAACAGAATAGAGAATCCAGATATTGACCCAAACCACTATGCTCAATTAATATTTGACAAAGGAGGCATGAACATACAATGGAATAAAGACAGTCTCTTCAATAAATGGTGTTGGGAAAATTGGGCAGATACATGCAAAAAAATGAAGCTTGATCACCAACTTACGCCATACACAAAAATAAACTCAAAATGGATACAGGACTTAAACATAAGTCGGGAAACCATAAAAATACTAGAGCAATCCACAGGCAGCAAAATGTCAGACATATGCCAAAAGAACTTCTTCACTGACAGTGCCCCTAGGGCAATGGAAGCTAAAGAGAAAATAAACAAATGGGACTACATCAAAATAAAAAGCTTTTTCACAGCAAAAGAAACCATCAACAAAACAACAAGAAGGCCCACTGCATGGGAGAACATATTTGCAAATGGCATCACTGATAAAGGTTTAATCTCCAACATCTACAGGCAGCTTATACAACTTAATAACAGGAAGATAGATGATCCAATCAAAAAATGGGCAACAGACCTAAATAGAATCTTTTCAAAAGAAGACAGAAGGAAGGCCAAGAGACACATGAAAACATGCTCAATGTCACTAATTATCCGAGAGATGCAAATCAAAACAACAATGCGGTACCATCTCACACCTGTCAGAATGGCTATCATCAACAAATCAACAAACGACAAGTGTTGGCAAGGATGCGGAGAAAAAGGAACCCTCGTGCACTGCTGGTGGGAATGCAGACTGGTGCATCCACTGTGGAGAACAGTATGGAGTTTCCTCAAAAAACTGAAAATGGAACTCCCATTTCACCCAGTAATCCCATTCCTGGGAATATATCCGAAGAAACTAGAAACACCAATTAGAAAGGATATATGCACCCCTATGTTCATAGCAGCACAATTCACCATAGCTAAGATTTGGAAACAGCCTAGGTGCCCGTCAGCAGATGACTGGATCAGAAAACTGTGGTACCTCTACACAATGGAATACTATGCTGCCATAAAAAAAGAAGGAATTCTCATCATTTGCAGCAACCTGGCAGGAATTGGAGAACATTATGTTAAGTGAAATAAGTCAGTCAATGAAAGAAAAATACCACATGATCTCACTCATTTATGGATAATAAAGAACATTATAAACTTGAACAAAAAGATAGATACAGAGACAGTAAAGCATCAAACAGACTGTCAAATTACAAGGGGAAGGTTAGGGAGAGGTGGGGGAGATAGATCAATCAAAGGACTTGAATGCATGCATATAAGCATAACCAATGGATGAAAAACTCTGGGGGGTGGGGGCATATATGGGAGTGGGTGTGGGGGGGGGCAATGGTAAGATATGTACACATATAATACCTTAATAAAAAAATTGAAAAAAAAATGTATTCACGCACAGAAAGGTGCATTTCCCCTAAAGGAAGAAGTATTCATCCACAGGAAGATTTGTTCACCCACAAGAAAGAAAAATTCTTGCACAAGTAAGCGTACTCCCCCACCCCCACCCCACCCCCACCAGAAGGTACATTTCGCTATAGGAACATTGTTCTCCAAAATGAAGTTGTGTTCCTCAGCAGGAAAATGTGTTCCCACACAGGAAGCCTCATTTCTCTACAAGGAAGGTGCATTTCCCCACAAATAGTTGTTTTTCCCTTACAGAAAGAAGGATTCCCAAACATGAAGATGTGTTTTCCACCAGAAGAACATGAATTTCTCCAAAGAAGGTAAATTTTTCTCACCATAAGAGGTGCTCCTTCACAGGAATGTGGGTTTTTTCTATAGGAAGATGTGTTACCACACAGGAAGGTGCCTTTTCTCCACAGAAGGTGAATTTCCCCCACAGGAAGGTATCTATCCCCCACAGGATGAAGGGTTCATCCCACAGGAAGATGGGTTTCCCCCCAGAAAATGTTCTTCCACAGGAAGATGTGTTCACACACATGAATGTATGCTTCTTCTAGAGAAAGTTGCCTTTCCCCCACAGACAGAAGGATGCATGCACAGGAAGTTGGACATCAGAAAAGTGTGTTGCCCAATAGGAATGTGTTTCCCCCAAAGGAAGATTAGGTTTTCCCACAGGAAGGTGCTTTTCCCCCACAGGGAAATTGGTTCACATACAGGAAGATACCTTTCCCCCAAAGGAAGATGTGTTCCCCCACAGGAATGTTCATTTCACCATAGGCAAGTGTTTTTTAACACAGGAATGGAGGTTCCTCCTAAATAAGAAATGTTCCACCACAGGAAGAAGTGTTGCCCTAAAGGAAGGTATATTCCCCTATCAGAAGGTGAGTTTCCCCAATAGGTAGATGGCTATACCCAAAGAAAGAAGGGGTTCCCACACAGGAAGGTGTGTTCCCCTACAGGAAGCTGAATTTCATCCATGGAAATATGTGTTCCTTCACAGGAAGGTGTGTTTCCCCCAAAGGAAGATGTGTTCCCCAATAGGAATGTACGTTTCCCCACAGGCAAGTGCTTTTTGACCACAGGAAGGAGGGTTCCTCCTAAAGAAGAAAGGTTACAGCACAGGAAGAAGTGTTGCCTTACAGAAAGGTGCATTCTCTTATTGGAAGGTGCGTTTCCCCAACAGGAAGATGTGAACCCACAAAGGAAGAAGGGGTCTCACACAGAAATATGCCTTACCCTTCACAAGAAAATGGTTTCTGCACAGGAAGGTGTTTTTGCCCACAAGAAGGTACATTTCCACACAGGAAAATGCGTTCCCCTACACTGTAGGGCCTACAAGAAGGTGCATTTTCACACACACACACACACACACACACACACACACACACACACACACACAAAACAAACAAACAAACAACAACAAAAAAAAAACACTTTTCCCTGAAAGAACAATTCCTATAAAGGAACTTCTGTTTCCCCTACAGGAAGGTGCTTTTACCATACAGGAAGCTCAATTTCTATGACAGAAATATGTGTTCCTTCACATATGAGTTTTCAGCACAAGGATGAAGGGTTCATCCCATAGAGAAAGGTGCCTTACCCCCATAGGAAGAATGATGTCCACACAGGAAGATGGTTTTGCCCACAAGAAGGTGCAATTCCCCATAGGAAGATGCGTTTCCACCACAGGAAGATTAGGTTGCCACTAGGATGGTGATATTCCCCTACATAAAGATGCGTTCCCACACAGGAGGTGCATTTCCCCCAAAGGAAGAAGTATTCCTCCACCAGAAGATTTTTTTTACCTGCAGGAAGAAGAATTCCTGCACAGGAAGGGATATTACCCTCCCCTTGGAAGGTACATTTTATGATAGGAACATTGTTCCCCAAAATGAAGTTGTGTTCCCCAGCAGGAAAATGTTTCCCACACAGGAAGCAACATTTCCCTACAGGAAGGTGTTTTCCTCACAAAAAAGTTGCTTTTCCCTGACAGAAAGAATGAATCTCAAACAGGAAGATGTGTTTCCCTACAGAGGAAGAGAAATTTCCTCAAATAAGGTAAATTTCTCTCACGAGAAGATGGGTTCTTCCCAGGAACGTGTTTTTCCCGCAAAGGGAAGATGTGTTACCACATGGGAATGTGACTTTCCTCCACAAAACATGAATTTCCCTCATAGAAATGTGCTTTTCCTCAACAGGAAGATTTTACCCAACAGGAAAATAGGTTCTCATACAGGAAGGTACATTTCCCCCAAAGGAAGATGTGTTCCCCACAGGAATGTTCATTTCCCCCACAGGCAAGTGCATTTTGACCACAGGAAGGAGAGTTCTTCCTAAAGAAGAAAGGTTCCACCAGCAGAAGAAGTGTTGCCCTACAGGAAGGTGCATTCCCCTATCAGAAAGTGCATTTCCCCAACAGGAAGATGTGTACCCCCAAAAAAAGAAGAGCTCCCACACAGGAAGGTCCCTTACCCTCAACAGGAAAATGGTAAGGTGTTTTTTGCCCACAAGAAAGTGCATTTCCACACAGGAAGATGCATTCCCCTACAGGAAGGTGATTTTCAACCATGGAAATATGTGTTCCTTCACAGGGAGGTGTATTCCCCCCAAAGGAAGATGTGTTCCCCAACAGGAATGTACATTTCTCCCACATGCAAGTGCTTTTCGGCCACAGGAAGGAGAGTTTTTCCTAAAGAACAAAGGTTCCAGCACAGGAAGAAGTGTTGCCCTACATAAAGGTGCATTCCCCTATCGGAAGGTGCATTTCCCTAACAGGAAGATGTGCATCCCCAAAGGAAGAGGGGTTCCCACACAGAAAGGTACCTTATCCTCCACAGGAAAATGGTTTCAGCACAGGAAGGTGTTTTTGCCCACAAGAAAGTGCATAACCACACAGGAAGATGCATTCCGCTACAGGAAGGTGCATTTTCCCACACAAGGCACTTTTCCTTGACAGAAAGAACAATTCCCACACAGGAAGTGGTATTTCCCCCACAGGAAGATTCACTTACCATACAGGAAGCTCAATTTCTACCACGGAAATATGTTCCTTCATAGAAATCTGTGTTTCTCCCAAAGGAAGATGTGTTTCCACACAGGAAGGTGCCCTTCCACACAAAATGTGAAATTCCTTCACAGGATGGTGCGTATCCCCACAGGATGAAGGGTCCACCCCATAGAAAGGTGCATTTACCCAACAGGAAGATGAGTATCTGTCACAAGAAGACGTATTCCCACACAGGAAGATGTCTTACCCCACAGGAAGAATGGTTACAACACAGTCAGGTGTTTTTGTCCACAAGAAGATGTATTTCCCCACAGGAAGATGCATTCTCACTACAGGAAAATTAGCCCCCCCCCCCGGATGGTGATATTCCCTCTCATAAAAATGCTTTCCCCCATAGGAAGGTGCATATCCTGAAAGGAAGAAGTGTTCTTCCACAGGATAATGTGTTCACCCACTGGAAGAAGTATTGCTGCACAGGAGGGTATATTTCACCTCAGGAAGGTACATTTAGCTTCATGAACATCATTCCCCAAAATATAGTTGTGTTCCCGAGCAGGAAAATGTGTTCCCACACAGGAAGTGGCATTTCCCTACAAGAAGGTGCATTTCTCCACAAAAAAAAGTTGCTTTTCCTGAAAGAAGGAATGATTCCCAAACAGGAATATGTGTTTTCCCTTGGAGAAAGAGGAATTTCCCTGAAAGAAGGCAAATTCTTCTCATGAGAAGATGTGTTCCTTCACAGGAATTTGTGTTTCCCCTAAAAGAGGATGTGTTACCACACATGAAGGAGCCTTTCCTCCACAAAAGGTGAATTCCCCCTACAGGAAGGTGCATTTCTTCCACATAAAGGGTTCTCCCACAGTTGTGTTCCCAAACATGAAGTTGTGTTTTTTGTAAAGGAAGATGCCTTCCCCCCACAGCCATAAGTATGCCTGCACTGGAACGTGAGTTTTCCTCACAGGAAGATACTTTTCCCCAAATGCAGATGTGTTTCCCCACAGGAAGGTGCCTTTACACCACAAAAGGTGAATTTCCTCCACAGGGAGATGTGTAGCCCCATAGGATGAAGGGTTCATCCCAAAGGAGGTTCTGTTTCCCCCAGAGAAGTTTCTCCCACAGGAAGATGTTTTTCTCCCACAGGAAGACAGAAGGATGCCTGCTCAGGAAGGTGAGTTTCCCTCAAAAGAAGATTCTTGCCCCCACAGGAATGTGTCTTTCCCCAACAGAAAGATGTGTTCTCCCACAGGAAGGTGCATTTCCCCCACAGAAAGGTGAGTTTCCCCCACAGGAAGAATGGTTCCCTCAGAGGAAGGTGCATTTCCCCATAGGAAGGTGTGTTTCTCAAATAGGATATGGATTACATCACAGGAACATGCATTTCCCCACAGATAGATGTATTTGCCCACAGGAAGAAAGGTTCCCTCACAGAAAGGTGTGTTTCCCAACAGGAATGTGTGTTTCCCACACAGGAGGATTAGGTTCCCCCACAGAAAGGTGTATTTCCCCAACAGGTATATTAGTTTCCCTCTCAGGAAACTCGGTTCCCATATAGTAAGGTGTATTTCTCCCAAAGTAAGATGTGTTCCTCCACAGAAAGATGTGTCTCCCCCGCCCTCCAGGAAGGTACATTTCACTATAGGAACATCATTCCCCAAAATGAACTGTGTTCTCCAGCAAGAAAAAATTGTTCTCACACATGAAGGTGTGCTTCTTGCAGAGGAAGTTGCTTTCCCCCAAAGGCAGAAGGATGCCTGCACAGGAAGTTGAGTTTTCCTCACAGGAAGATACTTTCCCCCACAGGAAGATGTGTTCCTCCACAGAAAGTTGCATTTCCCCCAGTGGAGGAAGTGTACCCTCACAGGAAGGTGCATTTCCCCATAGGAAGGTGCATTTCTCCCACAGGATATGGTTTCCCTCAGAAGAACATGCATTTTCCCCACAGATAGATGTGCTTGCCCCCAGGAAGAAAAGTTTCCTCCCAGAAAGGTGTGTTTCCCAACAGGAATATATGTTTCCCCCAGAGAAAGACTATGATCAAGAAAGAAGGTGCTTTTCCCCAACAGAAAGATTAGTTTCCCCCACAAGAAAATAAGTTGCCATACAGGAAGGTATGATTCTGCCAAAGAAAGATGTGTTTCCCAACATGAATGTTCATTTCGCCCACAGGAACATAAATTTACCTTACAGCAAGCTGAATTTCTACCATGGAAATGTGTGTTCTTTCACCTAAAGTTGTGTTTCTCCCAAATGAAGATGTGTTTCCACACAGGAAGGTGCCCTTTGCCACAAAATGTGAATTTCCTACACAGGACAGTGCGTATACCCCAGGGATGAAGGGTTCACCCCACAAGAATGTAGATTTATCCCACAGGAAGGTGAGTGTTCGTCACAAGAAGAGTTCCCACATATGATGGTGCCTTACCCCCACAGGAAGAATGGTGTCCACACAAGAAGGTGTTGTTGCCCACAAGAATGTGCATTTCCCCACAGGAAGATGTGTTCTCACTACAGGAAGATTATGTTTTCCCCAGGATTGTGATATTCCCCCACATAATGATGCATTCCCCCACAGGAAGGTGCATTTCCCCCAAAGGAAGAAGTGTTCCTCCACAGGAAGATGTGTTCACCCACAGGAAGAAGAGTTCCTACACAGGAAGGTGTATCCACTCTCCTCCTCCAGGAAGGTATATTTTGACATAGGGACATCGATTCCAAAATGAAGTTCTGTTCTCCAGCAGGAAAATGTGTTCCCACATGGAAAGCAGCATTTCCCTACAAAAAGGTGCATTTCCCCACAAAAAAAAAGTTGCTTTTCCCGATAGAAAGAATGATTCCCAAAGAGGAGGCAGTGTTTTCTACCAAAGGAAGATGAATTTTCCCAAAAGAAGGTTAATTTCTCTAACAAGAATATGTGTTCCTTCACAGGAATGTGTGTTTCCCTTAAAAGAAGATGTGTTCCCACACAGGAAGGTGCCCTTCCCCAGATGATTAAGGGTTCACCCCACAGGAAGATGCATTTACCCCACAAGAAGGTGAGTGTCCATCACAAGAAGGATTCCCATACAGGAAGGTGCCTTACTCCCATAGAAAGAATGACTTCCACAGAGAAAGGTGTTTTTGTCCACAAGAAGGTGTGTTTCCCCAAGTAAGAGGCGTTCTAACTACAGAAAGATTAGGTTCCCCCCAGGATGTTGATCTTTTCCCACATGAATATGCATTCCCCCACTATAATTCTGTGAAAATCAGCAGTAATTATACAAAATAGAAAACAAGTTATAATCACTTCTCTGTGTGAGGAAAAAATGTGGAAAGGTGTTTTTACAATGTGGTGATATCCACAAAATAAGTGGTAATAACTTCTAAACATCAGGAAAGAGTGCAGAAAGCTGTTTTTACAATGCTGGAAAATCTGTGGTAAAGAGCAGCAAGCACACTGTACAACTAAGAAATCACTGAGAATTCACTGAGAGGCAGCAGTAAACTATACGAAATAGTTTGAAAACAAGTGTAAATTATTTCTCAATTTAAGGAAAGAGTGAAGAAAGGTGTTTGTACAATGGGTGGAAATCCCTTAAATAGAATAGTAAGCACACTACAGCACAGTGTTAGAAACCACTAGGGATTCACTGAAAACCAGCACTAACATACCAAATAGAAAACAAGTGAAAACCACGTTTGAACGTGAAGAAAGAGTGTAGAACGGTGTTTGTACAATGTGGTGAAATCAATGAAAAAGAGCAATATACACAATATACCATGGTGTTAGAAAACACTGAGAAAACATTGAAGAGCAGCAGTAATCTACAAAATAGAAAATAAGTGCAAATCACTTTGGAACTTGCGGAAAGGATGCAGAAAGGTGTTTGAGCATGAGGGGAAATCAGTGCTGAAGAGCAATACACACATTATAGCACACTTTGGAAACAACTTTAAAATCACTAAACAGCAGCTTTAAACTCTACAATATGGTTAGAAAACAGGTGAAAATCCTTGCTGAACATAAGGAAAGTGTGTAGAAAGGTGTTTGAAAATGTGGGGAAATCAGTGCTAAAGAGCACAAAACTAGAAACCACTAGTAATTCACTGAAAAGCAGCAGTAACTTATACCAAACTAGAGGCCCAGTTCATGATTAATTCATGCACGTGTAGGGTCCCCTAGGCCTAACCTGCCATCTAGGCCATATCCACTGCCCCGTAAAGCCTAGCACGCTCCGCGGACACTGCTAGCAGCCTGCTCCCCACTTTTGATGGCAGGGGGTCCGCTGGTGCTGGAGCGGACACACAGCTCCCCGCTTTTGATCACGGGGGAACTGGCTGTCTGTCCACTGGTCAGGACCCTGTGTGGCCGGTGGCTCCGAAGTCCCAGGGCCCCTACGGCGAAGGCGGGGCAGGGGCGTGGTCCTCCAGCGGCCAGAGCCCGGCCGGGGTCTTGCCTTCGCCTCCAGCCCAGGAAGGCTGGGGCCACCGACGCCTCCTCTGCCTTCCGGCTCCCTCATGAGCCCTCCCTCCGCCGGCCCAGGCTGCGTGGAAACCCGCGTCCTCTACAGAGGCTGCAGCGTGCTCCTGCGGCCAGACCGCCGCCAGACTCCTCCCCCGGGAGCCGCGCCGCCCACCCACCAGCCCGCGCTGCCTCATCAGCTGGGGCCGCCAGACTCCTGGCTTGCTGCCCGAGAGGCCCCTTCTGTGCTGCAGCACAGCCTTGGCACAGATGCTAAGCTCACGTCACCAGCGGCCCAATCGGCCACCCCGGCCACCCCGAGTCCCGCCCCCTGTGCCCCCCGCTGGCCCAATCGTGGGCATAGCGGAGTGATGGTAATTTACATATTACCCTTTTATTATGTAGGATAGTTAGAAAACAAGTAAAAGTCACTTCTCTATATGAGAAAAGAATGTATAAAGGTGTTTTTACAATGTGGTGATATCCATGAAATACAGCAGTAAGCATACAATAGCAGTGTCAGAAACCACTGGGAACTCACTTAAAAGCAGCAGTAAACTATACAAAATAGTTGGGAAACATGTGTAAATCATTTCTCAATGAAAAAAAGGAAAGGTATTTATACAATGTGGGGAAATACTTAAAGAAGCAGTAACCACACTATGCCACAGTGTTAAAAACCACTCATAATTCACTGAAAAGCAGCTGTAATTGAATCCAAATAGAAAACAAGTGAAAATCACTTTTGAACATGAGGAAAGAGTACTGAACGGTGATTGAGAACAAGGGGAAATCAGTGCTGAAGAGTAGTATGCATATTGCAGCACACTATTGGAAACCCCTTTGAAAGAACTGAACAGCAACTGTAAACTGCACAATACTTATGAACATGAGGAAAGAGTGTACAAAGGTTTTTGACAAAGTGGGAAAATCAGTGCTAAAGAGCATAAAGTACACTTTAGTGCAGTGTTAGAAAACCCTCTGAATTTACAGAAAAGCAGTAGTAAACTGTAAAAAGTAGTAGGAAAACAAGTGTAAATCACTTCTCAATGAGAGGAGTGAAGAAAGGTGTTTGTACTAGGCAGAAAATCCATTTAATAGATCACTCAGCACACTATAAAAATGTTAGAAACCATGGAGATTCACAAAAACCAGCAGTAACCATACAAAAGAGTTGCAAAACACATGGAAACAACTTCCAAAAATTAGGAAAGAGAGCAAAAACTGTTTGCAAAATGCAAGAAAATTCCTAGTAAGAGCAGAAAGCACACTAAACTACAGTCTAAGAAATCACTGAGAAGCAGCAGTAAACTGTATGAAATATTGGAAAACAAGTGTAAATCATTTCTCAATGTGAGGAAAGAGTGAAGAAAGGTTTTTGTACAATGTGGGAAAATCCCTTAAAGACACCTGTAACCACCATAGAGCACAGTGTTAGAAACCCTAGGAATTCACTGAAAACCAGCACAGACTTACACCAAATATAAAGTGAAAATAGCTTTGGAATGTGAGGAAAGAGTCTAGAAAGCTGTTGGTACAATGTGGTGATATCCATGAAAGAGTGCAGGAAGCAGAGTACAGCAGTGTTAGAAACCTCTGGGTACTCACTGAAAAGAAACAGTAAACTGTATAGATTATTTCGAAAACAATAGTAAATCATTTCTCAGAGAAGAAAAATGGCGGCAGAATAGACAGATGAGTCCCGAGACTTGTCCTGGAGTAGAAAGAAAGAACAGCTGAGGGTCGCACAAGGAGTATTTGTTGGCGAGTTAAGGGACAACTATACTCCAGGAGAAGGTGGGGGACTTCTGGATGGGGTTCCCCTGACTGGGCAGCCCCCACTGCTGTTGGGTCCCCTCCCAGAGCTACAGGCTCAGACGTAGACACCGCGCCATCTTGAAGGGGAAAGTGGATGTTATCAGAAGCCTCAAAATCTACAACTGAGGCACCCACCAAACAGCTGTGAGCCCCAGAACACTTGTCCCCAATTGGCGCAAACACGCCGATTCAGAGGAGCTCTACACTCCATTATGGAAAGGTCAAATTTTGCCTGGGATAAGGTGAGGTCTCTGGTCTCAGCAGGAGAGAGAAACACATGCACTGTGGGAGCTGGAGGACCAGGGGAAGTCTGAGCCTAGAAAAATCCATGGCTGATGGGGCTGGCGTGATCCATGAATGTGGAAGGGGGTCCTCAGAGCTGCTAACAGAGGGATCTCTAAAAAGCAACCCATTTTGATCTGATGCAAAAGGACAGCCTAAAATTTTTAAAAGTGTGCCGGCTGCTTAGACCCAAGGGGGAAAGGGAGACTACGCAGACTTGCGTGCAGCCCTGTTGTTCACACACTTGGGATTTTTCCTCTTCAAATCCTTGCTTCTGATTACTAAGACCAATACATAGGATCACCCAGTTGGGGACACCCTGGGAGACTGCAGGGGAAAGTTGTTTTTCTGGAACCTGGAAATCAGAGTGGGGAGTGATCCTCAGAGAGCCAGCTCTGGGGCAGCCCACTCCTACAAACTGGTATTGAGTGCCACAGGGAAAGAAGGATCTAAGCACAGGCTAGAGAGGCCATTTAGACCCAGAAGTAAATCCAGAAACACTGCCACCCAGGGGCTGAATCACAAATTGACTCTTGTGTAATCAAAAATAAAGGAATACAAGAAATTAAGACACCGCCTGCTTAAAAATCAGGACAGGCTTACAACACTGAGGAGCAGTGGAATGCAGGGAACTGCTATACTGTCCTGACTGGGAAACAAGCGTGCTAAACAGAACAATAGAGGAAGTGAATGACCTTCACTAGTGCACATTTTATTTTTTTATTTATTTTTTATTTTCATTTTTTCACCTTTTACTTAAGAAACTAATTTCTGAAGAGACTGTCTTGACTCCATTGTATGTTCATGCATCCTTTGTCAAATATTAATTGAGCATAGTGATTTGGATCAATTTCTGGGTTCTCTATTCTATTCCATTGATCTATATGTCTGTTCTTGTGCCAATACCAGGCAGTTTTAAGAACAGTGGCTTTGTAATACAGCTTGAAATCTGGTATGGAGATCCCACGTACTTTGTTCTTCTTTCTCAGGATTGCTGTGGCTATTCGGGGTCTTTTTTTATTCCAGATGAATTTTTGGAAAGTTCGTTCTACGTCTGTGAAGTATGCCGTTGGTATTTTAATGGGAAGTGCATTGAAATGATAGATTGCTTTGGGTAGTATGGACATTTTGATGATGTTGATTCTACCAATCCATGAACATGGTATGTTCTTCCATCTGTTTATGTCTTCCTCTATCTCTTTTTTCAGTGTTTTCCACGTATAGGTCTTTTACCTCCTTAGTTAAGTTTATTCCTAGGTATCTTAATATTTTTGGCGTGATGGTAAATGGGATTGCTTTTTTAGTCTCTCTTTCTGCAAGTTCATTATTGGTGTATATAAATGCCATAGATTTCTTAGCATTTATTTTGTATCCTGCTACTCTGCCAAATTTATTTATTAAGTCTAATAATTTTTTATGGAGTCTTTAGGGTTTTCTATCTACAGTATCATGTCATCTGCAAATAAGGACAGTTTTACTTCTTCTTTTCCAATTTGGATGTCTTTTATTTCTTCTTCTTGTCTGATTGCAATGGCTAGTATTTCCAACACTATGTTGAACAGGAGTGGTGAGAGTAGGCATCCTTCTCTTGTTCCTGTTCTTAGGGGAAATGGTTTTAGTTTTTGCCCATTGAGATAGATGTTGGCTGTGGGTTTGTCATATATGGCTTTTATTATGTTGAGGTATGATCCATCTATTCCCAGCTTGCTGAGAGTTATTATCAAGAAAGGGTGTTGGATTTTGTCAAATGCTTTTTCTGCATCAATTGATATGACTATATGGTTTTTAATCTCTCAATTTGTTTATGTGATGTATCACGTTTATTGATTTGCGAATATTGTACCATCCTTTGCATCCCAGGGATAAATCCTACTTGGTCGTGGTGTATGATCTTTCTGATGTATTGCTGGATTTGATTTGCTAGAATTTTGTTGAGGATTTTGGCATCTATGTTTATGAGGGATATTGGCCTGTAATTCTCTTTCATTGTGTTATCTTTATCTGGTTTTGGTATTAGGGTGATGCTGGCTTAATAGAAGGAGCTTGGAAGTGTTCCTTCTTCTTGAATTTTCTGGAATAGTCTGAGGAGGATAGGTTTTAGCTCTTCCTTGAATGTTTTATAAAACTCCCCTGTGAAGCCGTCTGGCCCCGGGCTTTTGTTTGCTGGAAGCTTTTTGATGACTGCTTCAATTTCTTCCATAGTTATCAGCCGATTGAGATTTTTAGTCTCTTCCTGAGTAAGTTTTGGAAGGATGTATTTTTCTAGGAATGTGTCCATTTTCTCCAGGTTGTCTAGTTTGTTGGAGTAGAGTTGTTCATAGTATTTTTTGACAATCTTCTGTATTTCGGTGGGGTCTGTTATTATTTTACCTGTTTCATTTCTGATTTTTTTTTATTTGGGTCCTCTCTCTTTGTTTCTTGGTGAGCCTGGCTAGAGGTTCATCAATCTTTTTTATAATTTCAAATACCAGATCTTGGTTTTGTTGATCTTGTGTATTGTATTTTTGGTCTCTATGTCATTCATATGTGCTCTGATCTTTATTATTTCCTTTCTTCTGCTCACTGTGGGCTTTTCTTGTTGCTACCTTTCTAATTCTTTGAGTTATTGAGTTGTATGATCTATTACCATTTTTTCTTATTTTTTGAGGTAGGCCTGTAGAGCTATACATTTCCCTCTCAGGACTGCTTTCATTGTGTCCCCTAGGATTTGCAATGCTGTGTTTTTATTGTCTTTAGTCTCCAGGTTGTTTTTAATTTCTTCTTTGATCTCATTGATAACCCAATCATTGTTTAGTAGCATGCTATTCCGTTTCCAAGTGTTTGAATTTTTTGGAATGTTTTTATTGTAGTTTATTTCTAATATTATGCCATTGTGGTCTGAGAAAATTCTTGATATTATTTCAATCTTTTTGAATTTGGGGAGACTTTGCTTGTTACCCAATATATGGTCTATTTTTGAGAATGTCCCATGTGCACTTGAGAAGAACGTATATTCCATGGCTTTGGGGTGAAATATTCTGAAGATGTCAATTAGGTCCATCTGATCTAGTGTGTCATTTAGAATTGCTGTTTCTTTGCTGATTTTTTGTCCAGAGGATTTATCCATTGATGTCAGTGGTGTATTAAAGTCCCCTACTATGATTGTATTGATGTCGATCTCTCCCTTGATATCTTCCAGCAGATTTTTTATGTATTTGGGCGCTCCTCCTTTGGGTGCATATATATTTACCACAGTTATATCTTCTTGCTGGATTGCTCCCTTTAGTATTATGTAGTGGCCTTCCTTATCTCTTATTAAAGCCTTTACTTTGAGGTCTATTTTATCTGATATAAGTATTGCAACCCCAGCTTTTTTCTCATTTCCATTTGCCTGAAAAATGTTTTTCCATCCCTTCACTCTCAGTCTGTGTGAGTCTTTTGCTCTAAGGTGGGTCTCTTGTAGACAGAAAATATATGGGTCATGTTAGAGTAATAAATTTGACAGTAAAATAGTAGTCAAGTTTTCAGGCAAATTTAAATTGGCTAGTTGAAACAAGTGAATATTCTACAAAAATTAATTGTACTGGACAAAAAGGTGTTCCTAAAGTGTTAACTAAAATTTTTATTGGTACTTCATCTCATGATAAAATTATGCACCATGTAATGAACCTAAAACAGTAATACTATAGAGCCAAAAACTAAAATGTAAAAGCCATCAAGACTACATTATAAAATTTTCAAAAGCCTCCTAACATTTAAATCAAAAAAGGAGGGGATAGTAGAGGAATATCATGTAAGATAAAATATCCTGTAAGTAAACTACATCTAGAAAATTAATACTTTAGAAAATTAATTGTAAGGCTAAAAGCAAGACACCCATGAAAAACACACAAGGTGTCAAAACAAGCCAGAGTAAAATCATTTGGGCAAAAAATGAAATAGGATCCCAAGTCAAATTTATAGAAAATATTCCTTTATTAACTTTTGGTCAAGAATATGTTTGTATATTTTCAGAAAACAACTCCGAGACCATGTGGATTCCAGCAATAGAGAGTAATCAACAGAACTACTCTAGCCATGAAGACAGAAGAGAAGCAGTCCAGAGACAGAAGATGCTGATGTGGCCTTCCCATACTAGCAGTTAGCAGCTGTGCATCACTGCAGGTTGCCCAGGACCAAACCAGAGAGAGTCGGACCTGCATTACCACCATTTGTCCACCATACAGAACTGTAATGTCAGTGCTGACATGTACACATAAGGAACTGTTGGGCATTGAAATTGGGTCTCAAAAGAACTGTTGGCCCAGAAAGAAACTCACTACAGACTGATTCATTTGCCTGTCACCATAACCATTATTGCTTGTCTCATTTTCAGATCTTATAAGTGTATTTCTAACTCATCTAGGGGAAATAATGAACAACATAGACTGATGAATAAGAACAGACCCAGAAACAAGGAGGCATGGATCAGACTGTCAGGGCTCAGAGGGAGGGTAGGGGAGGGTGGGGGTAAAGGGGAGAGATCAACCAAACGACTTGTGTGCAAGCATATGCGCCAAAACCAGTGGTTGGGGACAACAGGGGGGTGGGGGCATGTGTGGGGAGGGGTGTGGGAAGGGAATGGGGGGATGAGGACAAATATGTGATACCTTAATCAATAAAGAAATTTTAAAAAAAGAAACTAATTTTTTTCTTTTTTCCTCACTTGATTTTACCTTTTTAATTATTACATGTTTATTTTCAATCAGTATTATTACTACTACTTTTTTACCTTTTCTTTAAAAAAATGTCATTTTATTTTTTCTTTATTTTACTTTGGGATGAGAGTTATACATTCTATTTTCATCTTTCCTTTAGCATCGTTTTATCCTATCTCAACTCTACCTTTTTGCCATCACTCTCCCTATCTTTTCTCCTTTTAGTGTCGTGTTTCTCTTACACTTTTCCTGCTTTAGATTCTCTCTATTCTTTTTGTTCACCCCCTGTTAAAATTTCACCGTACTTATATATCTAATTTTCAATCCCTGGGTCCAAGTCCATACACACCTCTCTCTTCTGTCTTAACTATCCAAAAATATTGTTTTTCTCGGTGTCCTTTTGTTGTTGTTTGCTTGAATGTTGATTATATCAATTTTTTATGCTTTTTTGTGAGATTGTTTTGCTTATTCTTTTTTTGTTTATTTTTTGTTTACTTTTGTTTGTTTTTTGCTTCTGTTTTACCTCACCTCGCTTGATATTAGTTGTTGTTTTTAGTTTGTATTAACCTCCAGCTACTTGTTGCTGCAATTTGCTAGGATTAGTGGCTGTTCTATTGGAGTTTTCTTCCCCATAAATAGTTTGTTCCCCGTTTCTTCCTTAGTCTCTTTCTTTTCTCTCTTACTTTTTTTTTCCTTTTCCCAATTTCATTTTGGCACTCCTTTTTTACTTTCTTTCTTTTTCCTCTTCTTTCTCTTATCCCATAATTTGCCTTTCTCTGGTAGTCACCTTTATTGGGAATTATCAATATCATGAATACATTTCTGTTCATTGCCTGTATGTTGTACCTGGTTGTGTTGTATTTCGTGCCTTTAAATCAACACATGAGAGAGAAAACTACATAACCAGACATCCAGAGAAGAGGTACCATGAAGAGACAAAGAAACAGCCCACATATGAAAGAAAAGCAGGCATCACCAGAAAAGAAAGTAAATAAAATAGAGGCAAGCAATCTGTCAGAGAAAGAATTAAGAAAAATGGTCATAAGGTGGCTAAAAAGAATAGAAGACAAATTCGACAATATGAGTAAGAACCAAGAGGAAATAAAGAAGAAACAAGAAGAAAGGAAAAATGACATAACTGCTGTAAAGAACTCAATAGAAAGCATCAAGAGTAGACTAGAAGAAGCAGAGGACCACACCAGTTAGCTAGAAGACAAGGTGGAAAAAAATACCCAAGTAGGGCAGCTTCTAGAAAAAAAAAAAGCAGAGGGAGAGCCTAAGGGAACTTTGGAACAACACAAAACAAAACAACTTCCACATAATAGGGGTTCCAGAAGGAGAGGAAACTGAGCAAGGAATAGAAAACCTGTTTGAAGAAATAATGACAGAAAACTTCCCTGATATTGGGGGGGAAATAACCCCATACAAATCCAAGAAGCTCACAGAATCCCAAGAAAAATGAACCCCAAAAGGAGAATGGACGCCAAGGCACATTATAATTAAATTGGCAAACACCAATGACAAAGTAAGAATCTTAAAAGCGGCCAGAGAGAAACAGAAAGTTACATACAAAGGATACCCCATCGACTAGCAACTGATTTCTCAACAGAAACTCATCAGGCCAGAAGGGAATGGAATGAAATATACAAAGTCATTCAAAGGAAGGGTCTCAATCCAAGAATACTGTACCCAGCAAGGCTATCAATCAAAATTGAAGGTGAAATCAGGAGCTTCACAGACAAAAAAGGACTAAGGGAACTTATTACCACCAAACCAGCAATGCAAGAAATGCTAAAGGGTCTACTGTAAAAAAAAAAAGAAATAGGAAGCGAAGAAGGAACACAGGGGTAAAGAATAAAAATGGTGACAAACAAGTACCTACCAATAATAACTTTAAATGTAAATGGATTAAATGCCCCAATCAAAAGACATAGGGTAACAGATTGGATAAGAAAACAAGACCCATATATCTGCTGTCTACAAGAAACCCACCTCAGAAAAAACACGCACACAGACTGAGGGAGAATGGATGGGAAAAGATATTCCAGGCGAATGGAAATGAAAAAAAAAAGCTGGGGTAGCTATATTTCTATCTGACAAATTAGATCTCAAAGTGAAGGACATAACAAGAGATAAAGAAATCCACTTCATAATACTAAAGGGAGCAATCCAACAAGAAGACATAACTCTGGTAAACATATACACACCCAATATGGGAGCACCCAAATACATAAAAACCTCCTGGAGGATATCAAGGGAGAGATTGACAGCAATACAATCATAGTAGGAGACTTTCATACCCCACTATCACCATTGGAAAAATCCTCTAAACTAAAAATCAGCAAAGAAACATCAATCCTAAATGACTCACTAGACCAGATGAAATTTTTTTTTAATTTCTTTATTGATTAAGGTGTCACGAATTTGTCCTCATCCCCCCATTCCCATCCCACACCCCTCCCCACGGATGCCCCAACCCCCTGTTGAACTTAACCATTGGTTAGGCTCATATGCATGCACACAAGACCTTTGGTTGATCTCTCCCCCCTACACCCACCCTCCCCTATCCTCCCTCTGAGGCCCGATAGTCCGATCGATGCCTCCTTGTTTCTGGTTCTGTTGTTCATCAGTCTATGTTGTTTATCATTTCCCCTAGATGAGCGAAATCATGTGTCACTAGAGATATACTTATAAGAACTGAAAGTGAGACGAGCAATAATAGTTATGCTGCCAGGCAAATGAATCAGTCTGTAGTGAGTTTCTTTCTGGACCAACAGTTCTTTTGAGACCCAATATCAATGTCCACCAGTTCCTTATGAGTACATGTCGGCACTGACCCCTCAGCTCTGGATGGTGGACAAATGGTGGTAATGCAGGTCTGACTCCCTCTGGTTTGGTCTCGGCCGGACCCAGGGGCACGGCTTCACCCGGACCAAGGAGCATGTGGCCTCACCCGGACCCAGGGGCGCGTGGCTTCACCCGGACCCAGGACCCAGCCTCACCCGGATCCAGGGGCACACGGCCTCACCCGGACCCAGGATCCAGCTTCACCCGGACCCAGGGGTGCGTGGCCTCACCCAGACCCAGGGGCACGTGGCCTCTCCTAGACCCAGGGTCGCGTGGCCTCACCCGGACCCGGGACCCAGCCTCACCTGGATCCAGGGGCACACGGCCTCACCCAGACCCGGGATCTAGCATCACCCAGACCCAGGGGCCCGTGGCCTCTCCCAGACCCAGGGTCGCATGGCCTCACCTGGATCCAGGGTCCCACGGCCTCACCCGGACGCGGGACCCAGCCTCACCCGGATCCAGGGGCACATGGCCTCACCCGGACCCGGTATCATCTTCCCCGGACCCAGGGGTGCGTAGCCTCACCCAGGCCCGGGACCCAGCCTCACCCGGATCCAGGGCACACGGCCTCACCCGGACCCGGGATCTAGCTTCCCCCAGAACCAGGGTCGCATGGCCTCACCCGGAGCCAGGGGCCCACGGCCTCACCCGGACCCAGGACCCAACCTCACCCGGATCCAGGGGCACACGGCCTCGCCCAGACCCAGGATTCAGCTTCACCTGGACCCAGGGGCGCATGGCCTCACCCGGACCCAGGGGCGCGTGGCCTCTCCCGGGCCTGGGACCCAGCCTCACCCAGATCCAGGGGCACACAGCCTCGCCCGGACCCGGGATCTAGCTTCCCCCGGACCCAGGGGCACGTGGCCTCACCCGGACTCAGGGGCGCGTGACCTCTCCCAGACCCAGGGTCGCGTGGCCTTACCCGGATCCAGGGGCCCACGGCCTCACCCGGACCCGGGACCCAGGCTCACCCGAATCCAGGGGCACACGGCCTCAACCAGACCCGGGATCCAGCTTCACCCGGACCCAGGGGCACGTGGCCTCACCCGGGCCTGGGACCCAGCCTCACCCAGATCCAGGGGCACACAGCCTCGCCCGGACCCGGGATCTAGCTTCCCCCGGACCCAGGGGCACATGGCCTCTCCCAGACCCAGGGTCGCGTGGCCTCACCTGGAACCAGGGGCCCAAAGCCTCACCCGGACCCGGGACCCAGCCTCACCCATATCCAGGGGCACACGGCCTCACCCGGACGCGGGATCCATCTTCCCCCGGACCCAGGGGCGCGTGGCCTCACCTGGACCCAGGGGCGTGTGGCCTCACTCGGACCTAGGGGCGTGTGGCCTCACCCAGGCCCAGGGGCGCGTGGCCTCTCCCAGACCCTGGGGCACGTGGCCTCACCAGGACCCAAGTGTGCGAGGCCTCACCTGGACCCGGGACACAGCCTTTCCCGGATCCAGGGGCATACGGCCTCACCCGGACCCGGGATACAGCTTCACCCGGACCCAGGGGCACGTGGCCTCACCCGGACCCAGGGGCGCGTGGCCTCTCTCAGACCCAGGGTTGCGTGGCCTCACCCGGGTCCAGGGTAGCACGGCCCCACCCGGACCCAGGTACCAGCCTCACCCGGACCTAGGGGCGCATAGCCCCACCCGGGCCCAGGGGGGCAGCCCCACCCAGTCTCGGGACCCAGCCTCACCTGGACCCAGGGGCGTGCGGCCTTACCCGGATCCAGGGGCATGTGGCCTCACCCGGACCCGGGACCCAGCCTCACCCTGACCCAGTTTCCAGCCTCACCCGGACCCAGGGGCGCGTGGCTTCACCAGGATCCGGGACCCAGCAGGGTTTCATCTTCTTGATCCCAATTCCTGTTGGTCAATTCCCTCTCAGCAATTCCTTCGGCCATTTTCTCAGAGCTCCAGGGCAGCCGCCACAAAACTCGTTGGGCGGTGGGCTCGGCGAAGCTTCGGTGTGCCCGGTGCGCGGCGGCGGGCTGGTCCGGGGTGGCTGCGTCGGCCCTTGGGTCTGCAGCGGTGGCCGGTCGCCGAGCGTGCGCACCTGGCCGCTTCTGGGGCGTTGAGATTCTTGAAGGACTCGTAGGTCAGCAAGCGCGGAGTCTCCCACCCCATGTCTCCCAGGGGCTCGTCTGTCCGTGCTCGGTAGCAAGTGGAGCCTTCCCCTCAACCGGAGACCGCTGGGGGAACTGCGCCGAGCACGTTCCAGGCCGCCATTGTGTCGCCTGAGCCGTAGTTCTTAAAGTGTGGTCTTTGGGTCACCGGCATCAGCTTCATCCCGCGTACCCCTCTCTTTTATTCTAGTTGTAGAGCATCTGCTCAGTCAGCCCTCCGATGGTTCTGGATGGTGTCTGCTCTGCTCTCCCGTCGTAGTCTCAAAATTGTTGTGGTTGGCAACAATCAGGCTTCTGCCCTATGCCTCCATCTTGGTCCTTCTTTGTATAGTTAAATATTGATTGTTGTTGGTGTCACTGGGAGGAATTGTCCTCCAGGCCAATTGGCTGTGCGGACCCTCTGTGTCTATAAAGGAAGAGTTGCTGTGCGGGAGACACGTTTATGGGCCGGGTCTTGGTGCAGCAAGGCTTTGGTGCTCACTGAGTCTGCCTCTTGAATGTGTCCCTTATGCGAGTGGTTGAAATCTGGTGTCATCTCACACCGACCACTAGATGCCCTCGTTTCTGGGTCTCCAATGGAGTGTAGGTCAGCTGCTGCCTGAGGCCACTCAGTAGGAATTACAGCATCCCTTATATTCGTGAGCTGTTTTGGTGTCTTCCCCTTTTGGCTGCCTCCCTATCACTCAGCTTCCCCAATCTCCCTAGGTGGTCACTCTTGATATCCCCCTTTGTGGGCTGAGTGCAAAGTCTTGGTGTTGTTAAGCCTTGATTGCTGTTGGTACACTGGGAGGATGTGACCTCCAGTCCAATTGGCTGTGAGGATCAGCTGTGTCTATGCCGGGAGACAGCCCCATTCAACTAGACTTGCAAAATTGTAAAAGCCTCTGTGCTCAGCTTGGATGGGGCAGAGTTACAGGGCGGAGCCTACAGCCTTGGCTTCCCGTCAGCCCCGCCCTATGAGGTTCCTGTGTCTCAGTGTCCCTCTGTACTCCCAGCAAACACCTCTGAGAGAAAAGTGCCCTGGAGTTTCGCCGGCTGCCAAACAGTCTAGTCTCTCCCCCAATGAATCTGGATTCCCAGATTCTCGCCCGGAACTGGGTTTCAGTGTAGTCGGAACTGGGGCTCACCGCAGTCTGGCGCTTTTGTCTCCTTCCCACCAGGGCAATCCAGTGGCACAGTCAACAGACCATCCTCTGAGCACAATCCCGTGCGCGCCTCCGGTGCTCTGCCCTTTGCCGCTTCTCTGCACTTCTGCCCCACAGCCCTGCTTTCCCCAGTATGAGCCTGGCTTCCCCGGGTCTTTCCCGGAACTGGGGTTCAGTGCAGTTGGAACTAGGGTTCAGCATGGTCCGGAGCTTTTGTCCCCTTCCCACTAGGGCAATCCAGCGGCACAGGCAACAGTCCCTCCTCTGCGCACATTCCCGTGCGTGGCTCCGGTGCAACTCTTCTATGCCTCCGCCCCACAGCCCAGACTCCCCCAGCATGAGCCCAGCTTCCCAGGGTTTCGCCCGGAACTGGGGTTCAGTGCAGTCGGAGCTGGGGTTCAGCACAATCTGGAGCTTTTATCTCCTTCCCGCCAGAGAACGCCAGCCAGGCCGTAAGGCGCCCCTTCCTCTCCGGCTACGTCCTCCCCACACGCGTGCGGGCTCGTGTCTCCACCCGTGTCTCCATACCTCAGGCTTTTATGGCTTCTCTGATTTTCCTTGTGGTTTTCTCTTTCCTTCTAGTTGTGGGCATTTCAGTCAGCCAGCTTTCCTGTGGTTCTGGATGATGTCCGTTTTGACTTTTAGTTGTATTTTTGAAATTGTTGTGCTAGGCTGTAGGTTAGGTGTTTAACCTATGCCGCCATCTTGGTTTCTCTCGACCAGATGAAATTAATTGACATTTTCAGAACACTTCAACCCAAAGCCACAGAATATATATTATTCTCAAGTGCACATGGATCATTTTCAAAGATAGATCATATGTCGGGACATAGGCAAAGTCTCTTCAACTTCAAGAATATAGAAATCATATCAACCATATTCTCAGATCACAATGGCATAAAACTGGAAATCAACAATAATAAAAACAACCAAAAAAATCAAACACATGGAGACTAAACAACATGCTATTAAACAATAATCGGGTTACCAGAGAGATCAAGGAAAAAATAAAAAAACATCATGGCAACAGATGACAATGAAAACACAACAATTCAAAATCTATGGGACACAGCAAAAGCAGTCTTGAGAGGGAAGTTCATAGCTCTACAAGCCTACTGCAAAAAACAAGAAACAATGGTATAAATTACCTAACCCTAAAACTCAAAGGGTTAGAGAGAGCAACAAGAAAAGCCCAGTGTAAGCAGAAAGAAGGAAATAATAAAGATCAGAGTGGAGATAAACGACTTAGAGACCAAAAAAAAAAAAAATACAAAAGATCAACAAAACCAAGAGCTGGTTCTTTGAAAGGATAAACAAGATTGATGAACCTCTACCCAGGCTCACCAAGAAGCAAAGAGAGAGGACCCAAATAAACAAAATCAGAAATGAAAGAGTTGAAATAACAACAGACCCCACCGAAATACAAAGGATTGTTAAAAAATACTATGAACAACTTTATTCCAACAATCTGGACAACCTGGAGGAAATGGACATATTCCTAGAAAAATATAACCTTCCAAAACTCAATCAGGAAGAATCTAGACAGCTCAATAGTCTAATAACTATGGAAGAAATTGAAGCAGTCATCAAAAAGCTTCCGGCAAACAAAAGCCCAGGGCCAGACGGCTTTACAGGGGAGTTTTACCAAACATTCAAGGAAGAACTAAAACATATCCTCCTCAGACTATTCAAGAAAATTCAAGAGGAAGAAACACTTCCAAGCTCCTTTTATGAAGCCAGCATCACCCTAATACCAAAACCAGATAAACATAACACAATAAAAGAGAATTACAGGCCAATATCCCTCATGAACATAGATGCCAAAATTCTCAATAAAATTCTAGCAAATCGGATCCAGCAGTACATCAGAAAGATCATACACCATGACCAAGTAGGATTTATTCTAGGAATGCAAGGATAGTAAAACATCTGCAAATCAATAAACGTGATTGTCTCATAAACAAATTGAGAAATAAAAATCACATAGTTATATCAATTGATGCAGAAAAAGCATTTGACAAAATCCAACACCCTTTCTTGATAAAATCTCTCAACAAGGTGGGAATAGGAGGATCATACCTCAACATAATAAAAGCTATATATGATAAACCCACAGCTAACATCATACTCAATGGGCAAAAACTAAAACCATTTCCCCTAAGAATAGGAACAACATAGGGAAGCCCATTCTCACCACTCCTGTTTGACATAGTACTAGAAGTATTAGCCATTGAGATCAGAAAAGAAGAAATAAAAGGCATTCAAATTGGAAAAGAAGAAGTAAAGCTGTCCTTATTTGCAGATGACATGATATTGTACATAAAAAACCCGAAAGACTCCAAAAAACTAATCGACTTAATAAATGAATTCGGCAATGTAACAGGATACAAAATTAATGCCAAGAAATCTATGGCATTTCTATACACCAATAGTGAACTTACAGAAAGAAAGACTAAAAAAGCAATCCTAATTACCATCGCACCAAAAAAAATTAAGATACCTAGGAATAAACTTAACTAAGGAGGTAAAAGACCAATATGTGGAAAACTACACAACACTGAAAAAATAGATAGAGGAAGACATAAACAGATGGAAGAACATACCATGTTCATGGATTGGTAGAATCAACATCATTAAAATGCCCATACTACCCAAAGCAATCTATAGATTCAATGCACTCCCCATTAAAATACCAATGGCATATTTCACAGACCTAGAAGAACTCTCCAAAAATTCATCTGGAATTAAAAAAGATCCCGAATAGCCACAGTAATCCTGAGAAAGAAGAATAAAGTAGGAGAGATCTAAATTCCAGATTTCAAGCTGTATTACAAAGCCACTGTTCTCAAAACACCCTGGAACTGGCACAAGAACAGACTTATAGAATAATGGAATAGAATAGAGAATCCAGATATTGACCCAAAACACTATGCTCAATTAAAAATATTTGACAAAGGAGGCATGAACATATAATGGAGTCAAGACAATCTCTTCAACAAATGGTGTTGGGAAAATTGGACAGATACATGCAAAAAAATGAAACTAGACCACCAACTTACACCATACACAAAAATAAACTCAAAATGGAGACAGGACTTAAACATAAGACGGGAAACCATAAAAAAACTAGAGGAATCCACAGGCAGCAAAATCTCAGACATATGCCGAAAGAACTTCTTCACTGATACTGCTCCTAGGGCAATGGAAGCTAAAGAGAAAATAAACAAATGGAACTACATCAAAATAAAAAGCTTTTGCAAAGCAAAAGAAACCATCAACAAAACAACAAGAAAGCCCACTGTATGGGAGAACATATTTGCAAATGTTATCACTGTTAAAGGTTTAATCTCCAACATCTACAGGCAACTTATACAAGTTAATAAAAGGAAGATAAATAATCCAATAAAAAAATGGGCAACGGACCTAAATAGAATCTTTTCGAAAAAAAGACAGAAGGCCAAGAGACACATGAAAACATGCTCAAAGTCACTAATTATCTGAGAGATGCAAATCAAAACGACAATGCGGTACCATCTCACACCTGTCAGAATGGCTGTCATCAACAAATCAACAAACAACAAATGTTGGTGAGGATGAGGAGAAAAAGGAACTCTTGTGCACTGCTGTTGGGAGTGCAGACTGGTGCAGCCACTGTGGAGAACAGTATGGAGTTTCCTCAAA
The DNA here is from genome assembly GCF_951640355.1 of Cnephaeus nilssonii. NCBI lineage: Eukaryota > Metazoa > Chordata > Mammalia > Chiroptera > Vespertilionidae > Cnephaeus > Cnephaeus nilssonii. The sequence continues at coordinate 6,635,793 of NC_137096.1, read as the reverse complement.
AAACTAAAAATGGAACTGCCATTTCACCCAGTAATCGCATTCCTAGGAATATATACTAAGAAGCTAGAAATACCAATCAGAATGGATATATGCACCCCTATGTTCATAGCAGCACAATTTACAATAGCTAAGATTTGGAAACAGCCTAGGTGCCCGTCAGCAGATGACTGGATCAGAAAACTATGGTACATCTACACAATGGAATACTATGCTGTCATAAAAAAGAAGGAATTCTTACCATTTGCAGCAACCTGTATGGAACTGGACAACATTATGCTAAGTGAAATAAGCCAGTCAATGAAAGAAAAATACCACATGACCTCACTCATTTGTGGATAATAAAGAACATTATAAACTAATGAACAAAAAGATAGATACAGAGGCAGTAAAGCATCAAACAGTCTGTCAAATTACAGCGGGAAGGTTTGGGAGAGGTGGGGGAGATAAGAAATCAACGAAAGGACTTATATGCATGCATATAAGTATTACCAATTGATGGAAAACACTGGGGGTGAGGGCATGTATGGGATTGGGGTGGGGGTGAAAATGGTAAGATATGTACACATATAATCCCTTAATAGAAAAAATGGGAAATAAAAGAGTAAATCATTTCTCAATGTGAGCACAGAGGGAAGAAAGAAGTTGTTACAATGTGAGAAAATCCCATGTAAAGTGCAAAAAGCACACTCTACATCAATCTAAGAAATCACTGAGAAATTATGAAAAGCTGCAGTAAACTGTAGGAAATACACGGAAAAGAATTGCAAAGCGTTTCTCAATGTGAGGAAATGTTGAAGAAAGGTGTTTATACAATGTGTGAAAATTTCTTCAAATAGATCAGGAAGCACACTACAGCACAGTGTTAAAAACCACCAGTAATTCATTGGAAGCAGCAGTAACTGATCCCAACTGGTTAGAAAACAGGTAAAACTCACCTCTATATGAGAAAAGAATGTAGAAAGAAGTTTGTAAAATGTGGGGATATCCATGAAATAGAGCAGCAAGCATACTATAACTGTATGAGAAACCACTCTGTATTCACTGAAACGCAGCAGTAAACGATACTATATCAGTGGAAAACAAGTCTACATCATTTCTCACTGTGTGGAAAGAGGGAAGATAAGTTTCTGTACAATGCAGGAAAATCGCATAATGACAGCTGTAACCGCAATAAAGCCCATTGTTAGAAGCCCTAGGAATTCACTGAAAATCAGCAGTGATGTACACCAAATAGAGAGAAGACAAGTGAAAATCACTTTGGAACATGAGGAAAGTGTCTAGAAATTTGTTTGTACAATGAGGTGATATCCATGAAAAAGAGCAGGATGCAGAGTATAGCAGTGTTACAACCCTCTGGGTACTCACTAAAAAGCAACAGTTAACTATAGAAAAGAGCTGGAAAACAAGAGTAAATCATTTCTCAATGTAAGCACAGAGGGAAGAAAGAAGTTGATAAAATGCGGTAAAATCCCGTGTAAAGAGCAGAAAACACTCTATACCCAATGTAAGAAATCACTGAGAATTTATGAAAAGCTGCAGTAAACTGTAGAAAATACTTAGAAATGAAGTGTAAAGCATTTCTCAATGTGAGGAATGTTGAAGAGAGGTGTTTGTACAATGTGGGAAAATCACATAAAGAAAGCTGTAACCGCACTAGAGCCCAGTCTTAGAAGCCCTAGGAATTCACTGAAAATCATCAGTGATGAACACCAAATAGAGAGAAGACAAGTGAAAGTCACTTAGGAATGTGATGAGTCTAGAAAGGTGTTTGTACAATGCGGTTGAATCAATAAAATAGAGCAATATGCACAACATAGTACAGTATAAGAAACCAATGAGAATTCACTGAAAAGAGCAGTAAGCGACAAAATAGAAAACAAGTGAAAAATCACTTCAGAATTTGAGGAAAGAGTATAGAATGGTGTTTGAGGATGAGAAGAAATGTGCTGAAGACCAATGCATATGTTAGAGCACACTTTTGAAAGCACTTTGAAATCAGTGAACAGCAGCTGTAATCTCTACAATACAGATAGAAGGCAGGTGGAAATCACTTATGAACATGAGGAAGGACTGCACAAAAGTGTTTGACAATGTGGGTATTTCAGTGCTAAAGAGCAGAAGCACAGTGTTACCAACCACTAGTAACTGACTGAAAAACAGCAGTAACTTATACAAAATACTTAAGACAAGTAAAAATCTCATTGCTCTGTGAGGATAGAAAGTAGAAAGATATTTGTAAAATGTGGTGATATTCATGAAAGAGAGCAGGATGCAAAGTATAGCAGTGTTAGAAACCTTTGGGTACCTACTGAAAAGCAACAGTAAACTATATAAAAGAGTTGGAAAACAAGAGTAAATCATTTCCCATTGAGAGCACAGAGGGAAGAAAGAAGTTGGTACAATTTGGGAAAATCTCAGGTAAAGAGCAGAAAGCACAATATACCCCAATCTAAGAAATCACTGGAAAATTATAGAAAAGCAGCAGTAAACTGTAGGAAATACTTGGAAAAGAAGTGTAAATCATTTCTCAGTGTGAGGAAATGGTGAAGAAAGGTGTTTTTACAATCATGGCAATCCCTTAAGTAGAGCAGTAAGCACACTGTATATAGCACAGTGTTAAAAACCCAATGTAATTCACTGAAAAGGATCAGTAACTGATGCAAATGGTTTCAAAACAAGTAATACTCACTTCTCTATATGAGGAAAAATATTAAAAGTTTGTGAAATGCGGTGATGTACATGAAATAGAGCAGTAAGGATTGTCAAACTGTGCTAGAAAATCACTGTGAATTCACTTAAACTCATCAGTAAGTGATACAAATTGTTGGAAATACATGTACATCATTTCACACTCTGAGGAAAGAGTGAAAAAAGGTTTTTGTACAATGCAAAAAAATCTCTTAAAGACAGCTGTAACCACACTGGAGCACAATGTTTGAAGTATTAGGAATTCGATGAAAATCAGCACTGATGTACACCAAATAGAGAGAAGACAAGTGAAAGTCACTTTGAATGAGAGGAATCTAGAAAGTTGAATATAAAACTCGGTGAAATAATGAAAAAGAGAAATATGCACAATATAGCACAGTGATAGAAACCAATGAGAATTCACTGAAAAGCAGCAGTAAACGACAAAATAGAAAACAAGTGAAAATCACTTTTGAAAATAAGAAAAGACTCTAGAATGGTTTTTGAGCACGAGGAGAAATCAGTGCTGAAGGGCAATACACACATTAGAGCACACTTTTGAAAGTATTTTGAAATCAGTGAACAGCAGCTGTAATCTCTACAAGAAATCACTGAGAATCACGAAAAGCTGCACTAAACTGTAGGAAATACTTAGAAAACAAGTGTATATCATTTCTCACTGTGAGCAAAGAGGGAAGAAAGGTATTATACAATAGGGAATAATCCCTTTAACACGGCTGTAACCACAATAGAACACAGTGTTAGAAGCACTAGGAATTTGCTGAAAACCAGCATTAATACCAAATTGAGAGAAGACAAGTGAAAGTGATTTTGGAATGTGAGGAGTCTAGAAAGGTGTTTGTACATTGTGGTGATGTCCATGAAAAGGAAGAGGAAGCACAGTATAGAAGTGTTAGAAACATCTGGGTACTCACTGAAAAGCAACAGTAAACCATATAAAAGAGTTGGAAAATGAATAAATCATTTCCCGTTGTGAGCACAGACGGAAAAAAGAAGTTGGTACAATGCAGGAAAATCCCACGTAAGTGCAGAAAGCACTCTCGGACCCAATCTAAGTAATCATGGAGAATTTACAAAAAGCTGCAGTAAACTAGAAAATACTTGGAAAATAAGTGTAAAGCATTTTCCAATGGGAGGAAATGTTAAAGAAAGGTGTTTCTACAATGTGTGGAAATCCCTAAAATACAGCAGGAAGCACACTACAGCAGAGTTTTAAAAACCACCAGTAAATCATTGAAAAGCTGCATAAATTGATACCAATAGTTAGAAAACAAAACTAACTGCTCTATGTAAGGAAAAAAGGTAAAAATGAGTTTGTAAAATGCGGGGATGTCCAAGAGATAGAACAGTAAGCATACTATTAACTGTGTTAGAAACCACTCTGTATTGACAGAAACACAGTAGTAAACGATACTAAATCATTGGAAGACAAATGTACACCTTCCTCACTGTTAGGAAAGCATAAAGAAATGTATTTGTACAATGCAGGAGAATCAAGTAAAAGCTGTAACCACACTAGAGCACAGTGTTAGAAGCCCTAGGATTTCTCTAAAAATCAGCAGTGACATATACCTAATAGAGAAAAGACAATTGAAAGTCACTTAGGAATGTGAGGAAGAGTCTCAAAGGTGTCTGTACAAGGTTGTTGAATCAAAGAAAAAGAGCAATATGTACACCATGGCACAGAGTTGGAAACCAATGAGAATTCATTGAAAAGCAGCAGTAAATGACAAAATCATTAGAACACAATTGAAAAGCATTTGAAATGTGAGGAAAGTGTGTAGAACTGTGTATGCGCACAAGGAAAAATCAGTGCTGAAGAGCAATATATACATTAGAGGACACTTTTGAAAGCACTATGAAATCAGTGAACAGCAGCTGTAATCTCTAAAATACAGACAGAGAGCAGGAAGAATTCACTTATGAACATAAGCAATGCACAAAAGGGTTTGACAATGTAGGCATCTGAGTGTGAAAGAGCATAAGAACACCATAACACAGTGTTACAAACAACTACTGACTTTATGAAAAACATTAACTTATACAAAATACTTAAGACAATGACTAAGAATCACATCGTCCTGTGGAGATAGAATGTAGAAAGGTGTTTGTAAAATGTGGTGATATACATGGAAGAGAGCAGGAAGCAGGGTATAGCACTGTTAGAAAGCTCCGAGTACTCACTGAAAAGCAACAGTAAACTACACAAAAGAATTGGAAAACAAATATAATCATTTCTCAATTTGAGCACAGAGGGAAAAAGAAGTTGGTCCAATGTGGGAAAATCCGGGTTAAAGAGCAGAAAGCACACTGTACTCCAGTCTAAGAAATCAATGAGAATAATGAAAAGCAGCAGTAAACTGAAGGAAATACTTGTAAAATAATTGTAAATCATTTATCAATGTAAGGAAATGGTGAAGAAAGGTGTTTGGGCAATGTGTGGAAATCTTTTACATATAGCAGGAAGAACACTATAGCACAGTCAAAAAAAGTAGCAGTATTTCATTAAATAGCAGTAATAACTGATTCCAAAGAGGTTATATAAAAAGTACAAAACACTTCTCTATGTGAGAAAAGAATGTAGAAAAATGTTTGTAAAATGTGTGGATATACATGAAATAAAGCAGTATGCATACTATATCTGAGAAAAAACCACTCTGTATTCACTGAGAAACAGCAGTAACTGACACAACATAGTTGGAAAGCAAGTATACATCATTTCTCAATGAGAGTCAAGAGTGAAGAAACGTTTTTGTACAATAAGGGAAAATCACATATAAAGAGCAGAAAGCAAACTATAGGACAGGGTAAAAAAAACACCAGTAATTCATTGGAAAGCAGCAGTAACTGATACCAATGGTTAGGAAACAAGTAAAACTCACTTCTCTCTCTGAGGAAAGAATGTTGAAAAGAGTTGGTAAAAGGAGGTGATATCCATGAAATGGAGAAGTCAGCATACAATAACTGTGCTGGGTACATTGTGAATTCTCTAAAACACAGCAGTCAACAATACAAAATAGTTGCAAAACAAGTGTATATCATTTCCCCTGTGAGCAAAGGGGGAAGAAAGGTTTCTGTACAATGCGGGAGAGTCCCTTGAGGATGGCTGTAACCCCAGCAGAACACAGAGTAAAAAGCACTAGGAATTGGCTGAAAAGCAACCCTGACACCAACAAGAACACAAGTGTGAGTCATTTTGGAAAGTGAAGAAAGAGTCTGGAAAGGCGTTTGTACATTGTGGTGATATGAATGGAAGAGAGCAGGAAGCAGAGTATGGCAGTGGTAGAAACGTCTGGGTACTCATTGAAAAGCAACAGTGAACTATATAAAGGAGTTGGAAAACAAGAGTAAATGATTTCCCATTGTGAGCACAAGGGGAAGAAAGAAGTCGGTACAATAGGAGAAAGTCCCGAGTAAAGGACAAAAAGTACACTCTGACTCAATGTAAGAAACCACTGACTAGCTACAAAAAGCTGCATTCAGCTATAGGAAATACTTGGAAAAGAAGTGGAAAGCATTTCTCATTATGAAGAAATGTTGAAGAAGTGTTTGCACAGTGTGTGGAAATCCCTTCAGTAGAGCAGGAAGCACACGACTGCAGTTTTATACACCACCAGTAATTCATAGGAAAGCAGAAGTAACCAATCCCCAATGGTTAGAAAACAAGAAAAACTCACCTCTACATGAGGAAATAATGTAGAAAGGAGTTGGTAAATGCAAGGATATCCATGAGATGGAACAGTTAGCATATTAGAACTGAGTTAGAAAGCACTCTGAGTTCACTGAAACGCTGCTCTAAACGATAAAAATTGTTGAAAGACAACTGGACACCTTTCCTCACTGTATTTGTACAATGCGCGAGAATCACGCCAAGACAACTGTAAACGACCAAGAGCACTGTGTTAGAAGCTGTAGGGATTCCCTGAAAATCAGCAGTGACATATACCCAAAAGTGAGAAGACACGTGCAAGTCACGTAGGAGTGGGAGGAAAGAGTCTCAAAAGGTGTTTATACAAGGTGGTTGAACCAAAGAAAAAGAGCAATATGTATACCATGGCAGAGATTTGTAAATCAAAGAGAATTCACTGAAATCTGCAGTAAATGAAAAAACACGTTAGAACACAATTGAAAAGCGTTTGAGATGTGAGGAAAGAGTGAAGAACAGTGTTTGAGCACAAGAAGATTTCAGTGCTGAAGAGCAATACATACATTAGAGAACACTTTTGAAAGCACTTTGAAATCCCGAATAGCAGCTATAATCACTACAATACAGACAAGAGGCCAGTGCAAATCACTTATGAACATGAGCAAACCCTGTACAGAGGTGTTGGACAATGGGGCGCAGTTTTGTGCTGAAGAGCAGAAGCCCACCAGAGAACAGTGTTAGACACCATCAGTAACCAACTGAAAATCAGCAGTTATTGATAAAAAACTGACTGTAAAACAAGTAAAAATCGCATGGTTCTGTGCAGAAATAAAGTGGAAATGCAACAGCAAACTCCGCAAAGCATTGGAAAACAGGTGTAAATCATTTCTCAATGTGAGCACAGAGGGAAGAAAGAAGTTGGTCCAATACAGGAAAATCCCGGTAAAAGACCAGAAAGCACACTGTACTCGTCTAAGAAATCACTGAGAGTCATGCAAAGCAGTATTACACTGTTGGAAATACTTGGAAAAGAATTGTAAATCGTTTATCAATATGAGGAAATGGTGAACAAAGGTGTTTGGACAGTGTGTGGAAATCTTATACATAGAGCAGGAAGCACAGGATAGCACAGTCCTAAAAACCAGCTGTATTTCATTGGATAGCAGTAGTAACTGATCCCAAACGGTTAGGAAACAAGTAAAACACACTTCACTAGGTGAAGAAAGAATATAAAAAAACTTAGTAAACTGCGTGGATATCCACGAAATAAAGCAGAATGAATGCTATATATTGGACGAAAACACTCTGTATTCACTGAGACGCAGCAGTAAAGTGACACAAAATGGTTGGGAAACAAGTGTACATCATTTCTCACTGTGAGGAAAGAGTGAAGAAACTTTTTTTTTACAATGAGGGGGAAAAAAACCCGTGTAAAGAGCAGAAAGCACACTCTACCCCAGACAAAGAAATCACTGAGAATCACCCAGAGCAGAAGTACACTGTAGGAAATACTTGGAAAAGAACTGTAAATCATTTTTCAATGTGATGAAATGTTAAAGAAAAATGTTTGTACAATGAATGGCAATCCCTGTAATAGAGCAGAAAGCACACTATAGCACAGGGTTAAAAAGCACCAGAAATTCATTGGATAGCAGCAGTAACTGATCCCAATGGTTAGGAAACTAGTAAAACTCACTTCTCTATGTGAGGAACGAATGTAAGAAGGAGTTGGTAAAAGGAGTTGTTATCCATGAAATGGAGCAGTAAGCATACAATAACTGTGTTGGGTACATTGTGAATTCTCTAAAACACAGCAGTCAACAATACAAAATAGTTGCAAAACAAGTGTATATCATTGATCCCTGTGAGCAAAGGGGGAAGAAAGTTTTCTGTACAATGTGGGAGAATCCCTTGATGATGGCTGTAACCCCAGCAGAACACAGAGTAAAAAGCACTAGGAATTCGCTGTAAAGCAGCCCTGACACCAACAAGAACACAAGTGCGAGTCATTTTGGAAAGTGAAGAAAGAGTCTAGAAAGGCGTTTGTACATTGTGGTGATATGAATGGAAGAGAGCAGGAAGCAGAGTATAGCAGTGGTAGAAACATCTGGGTACTCACTGAAAAGCAACAGAGAATTATATAAAAGAGTTGCAAAACAAGAGTAAATGATTTCCCATTGTTGCACAGAGGGAGGAAAGAACATGGTCCAATGCGGGAAAATCCCTTGTAAAGGGCAGAAAGCGCACTCTTCCCCAACCTAAGAAACCACTGACAACTTAGGAAAGGCTGCAGTCAATTGTAGGAAATACTTGGATATGAAGTGGAAAGCATTTCTCAATGTGAGGAAATGGTAAAGAAAAATGTTTGTACAATGAATGGAAATCCCTGGGATAGAGCAGAAAGCACACTATAGCACAGTGTTAAAAAGCACCAATAATTCATTGGATAGCAGCAGTAACTGATCCCAATGGTTTGGAAACAAGTAAAACTCATTTCTCTCTTTTTTTTAAATTTCTTTATTGATTAAGGTGTCACATATTTGTCCTCATCGCCCCATTCTCATCCCCCACCCCTCCCCACGGATGCCCCCACCCCCCTGTTGTCCTTATCCATTGGTTAGGCTTCTATGTATGCACACAAGTCCTTTGGTTGATCTCTCCCCCCTACCCTCACCTTCCCCTACCCTCCCTCTGAGGCCCGACAGTCCAATCGATGCCTCCTTGTTTCTGGGTCTGTTCTTGTTCATCAGTCTATGTTGTTCATCATTTCCCCTAGATGAGTGAGATCATGTGTTACTAGAAAAATACTTATAAGAAACCAATGTGAGACGAGCAATAATAGTTATGCTGACAGGCAAATGAATCAGTCTGTAGTAAGTTTCTTTCTGGACCAACAGTTCTTTTGAGACCCAATTTCAATGTCCACCAGTTCCTTATGTGTACATGTCGGCACTGACTTTTCAGCTCTGGATGGTGGACAAATGGTCGTAATGCAGGTCCGACTCCCGCAGGTTTGGTCTCACCCGAACCCAGGGGCGCGGCGTCACCCGGACTCAGGGGCATGCGGCCTCACCCAGACCTGGGACGCAGCATCACCCTGGCCCCGGGGCACATGGCCTCACCCGAACCCAGGTGTGCGCGGCCTCACCCAGTCCCGGGATACAGCCTCACCCGGACCCAGGGGCACGTGGCCTCACCCGCACCCAGGGACGCGTGGCCTCTCCCGGACCCAGGGGCGCAGCCTCACCCAGACCCGGGACCCAGGCTCACCCGGATCCAGGGGCGCACGGCCTCACCCAGACCCAGGATCCAGCTTCACCCGGACCCGGGACCCAGCCTCACCCGGATCCAGGGGCGCACGGCCTCACCTGGACCCGGGATCCAGCTACACCTGGACCCAGGGACGCGTGGCCTCACCCGGACCCCGGGGCGCGTGGCCTCTCCCGGACACAGGGCGCATGGCCTTGCCCAGACCCGGGGGCGCACGGCCTCACCCGGACCCGGCACGCAGCCTCACCTGGATCCAGGGGCGCACGGCCTCACCCGGACCTGGGATCCAGCTACACCCGGACCCAGGCGTGCGTGGCCTCACCCGGACCCAGGGGCACATGGCCTCTCCCGGACCCAGGGGCGTGGCCTCACCCGGACCCGGGACCCAGCCTCACCCGGATCCAGGGGCGCACGGCCTCACCCAGACCCAGGATCCAGCTTCACCCGGACCCAGGGGCGTGTGGCTTCAACCGGAACCCGGGGCACGTGGCCTCTCCCGGACCCAGGGGCGCACAGCCTCACTCGGTCCTGGGATCCAGCTTCACCTGGACCCAGGGGGGCACGACCTCACCCGGACCCGGGACCCAGCCTCACCCGGATCCAGGGGCCCACAGCCTCACCCCGTCCCAGGATCCAGCTACACCCGGACCCAGGGGCGCGTGGCCTCACCTGGACCAAGGGGCGCGTGGCCTCACCCGGACCTGGGACCCAGCGGGGCTTTGTCTTCTTGATGCCAATTCCTGTCGGTCAATTCCCTCTCAGCAATTCCTTCGGCCATTTTCTCAAAGCTCCAGGGCGGCTGACACGGAACTTGCTGGGCAGCGGGCTTGGCGAACCTCCAGTGCGCCCGGTGCATGGCGGTGGGCTGGTCTGAGGTCGCTGAGGCGGCACTTGGATCTGCAGCGGCGACCAGTCGCCGGGCGAGCGCACCTGGATTCAGGACCCAGCGGGGCCTCGTCTTCCCGATCCCAACTCCTATCGGTCAATTCCTTCTCAGCAATTCCTCCGGCCATTGTTCCGGATGGTGTCTGCTCTGCCTTCCAGTTGCAGTCTCAAAATTGTTGTGGTAGGCAATGATCAGGCGTCTGCCCTATGCCGCCATCTCGGTCCTCCAGAAGATTCTTAAGTAACCTTATAAATGTGGTTCTGAACACTGTGTCGTCCATTAGTTTACTTTCCTTCATCCCTTCTATTCGTGACCTGCTTCGGTGTCTTCACCTTTTGGCTGCCTCCCTATTGCTCAGCTTCCCCAATCTCCCTAGGTGGTCGCTCTTGATACCCCCCTTTGTGGGCTGAGTGCAAAGTCTTGGTGTTGTTAAGCCTTGATTGCTGTTGGTACACTGGGAGGATTTGACCTCCAGTCCAATTGGCTGTGAGGATCAGCTGTGTCTATGCTGGGAGACAGCCTTATTCAACTAGACTTGCAAAATTGTAAAAGCCTCTGTGCTCAGCTTGGATGGGGCGGAGTTTCAGGGTGGAGCCTACAGCCTTGGCTTCCCGTCAGCTCCGCCCTATAAGGTTCCTGTGTCTCAGTGTCCCCCTGTACTCTCTGCAAACACCTCTGAGAGAAAAGTGCCCTGGAGTTTCGCCTGCTGCCAAACAGTCTAGTCTCTCCCCCAATGAATCTGGATTCCCAGATTCTCGCCCGGAACTGGGTTTCAGTGTAGTCGGAACTGGGGCTCAGAGCAGACTGATGCTTTTGTCTCCTTCCCGCTAGGGCAATTCAGCGGCACAGTCAACAGACCATCCTCTGCGCGCATTCATGTGCGCGCCTCCAGAGCTCTGCCTTTCGCCGCTCCTCTGTGTTTCTGCCCCACATCCCAGATTCCCCCAGCATGAGCCTGGCTTCCCAGGGTCTTGCCCAGAACTGGGGTTCAGTGTAGTCGGAGCTGGGGTTCAGTGCAATCTGGAGCTTTTATCTCCTTCCTGCTAGAGAACACCGGCCAGGCCGTCAGCCGCCACTTCCTCTCCAGCACCATACTCCCCACACGCGCGCGAGGTCGTGTCTCCACCTGTGTCTCCATATCTCAGGCTTTTGCGGCTCCTCTGATTTTCCTTATGATTTTCTCTTTCCTTTTGGTCATCCAGCTTTCCTGTGGTTATGGATGATGTCCGTTTTGACTTTTAGTTGTATTTTTGAAATTGTTCTGCTAGGCTGTAGGTTAGTTGTATTTTTGAAATTGTTGTGCCAGGCTGTAGCTTAGGTGTTTAACCTCTACCGCCATCTCGGTTTCTCAAAACTCATTTCTCTATGTGAGGAAAGTATGTTGAAAGGAGTTGGTAAAAGGAGGTGATATCCATGAAATGGAGAAGTCAGCATACAATAACTGCGTTGGGTAGATTGTGAATTCTCTAAAACACGGCAGTCAACAATACAAAACAGTTGCAAAACAAGTTTATATCATTTCTCCCTGTGAGCAAAGGGAGAAGAAAGGTTTCTGTACAATGTGGGAAAATCCCTTGAGGATGGCTGTCACCCCAGCAGAGCACAGAGTAAACAGCACTAGGCATTCGCTGAAAACCAGCCCTAACACCAACAAGAACACAAGTGCGAGTCATTTTGGAAAGTGAAGAAAGAGTCTGGAAAGGCATTTGTACATTGTGGTGATATGAATGGAAGAAAGCAGGAAGCAGAAGTATAGCAGTGGTAGAAACCTCTGGGTACTCATTGAAAAGCAACAGTGAACTATATAAAGGAGTTGGAAAACAAGAGTAAATGATTTCCCATTGTGAGCACAGGGGGAAGAAAGAAGTTGGTACAATAGGAGAAAATCCCAAGTAAAGGGCAGAAAGCACACTCTGCCCCAATGTAAGAAACCACTGACTAGCTACAAAAAGCTGCATTCAGCTGTAGGAAATACTTGGAAAAGAAGTGCAAAGCGTTTGTCAGTGTGAGGAAATGTTGAAGAAGTGTTTGCACAGTGTGTGGAAATCCCTTCAGTAGAGCAGGAAGCACACGATTGCAGTTTTATACACCACCAGTAATTCATAGGAAAGCAGCAGTAACCAATACCCAATGGTTAGAAAACAAGAAAAACTCACCTCTCCATGAGGAAAGAATGTAGAAAGGAGTTGGTAAATGCACGGATATCCATGAGATGGAACACTTAGCATACTATATCCGAGTTAGAAAGCACTCTGAGTTCACTGAAACGCAGCTGTAAACGATACTAAATCGTTGGAAGACAAGTGGACACCTTTCCTCACTGTATTTGTAAAATGCGCGAGAATCACGCCAAGACAGCTGTAAATGCCCAAGAGCACTGTGTTAGAAGCTGTAGGGATTCCCTGAAAATCAGCAGTGACATATACCCAAAAGTGAGAAGACACGTTCAAGTCACATAGGAGTGGGAGGAAAGAGTCTCAAATGGTGTATATACAAGGTGGTTGAACCAAAGAAAAAGAGCAATATGTATACCATGGCAGAGATTTGGAAATCAAAGAGAATTCACTGAAAGCAGCAGTAAATGAAAAAACACATTAGAACACAATTGAGAAGCATTTGAAATGTGAGGAAAGAGTGAAGGACAGTGTTTGAGCACAAGGAGATTTCAGTGCTGAAGAGCAATACATACGTTAGAGAACACTTTTGAAAGCACTTTGAAATCCCTGAAGAGCAGCTATAATCACTACAATACAGACAGAAGGCCGGTGCAAATCACTTATGAACATGAGGAAACACTGTACAGAGGTGTTGGACAATGGGGCGCAGTTTTGTGCTGAAGAGCAGAAGCCTGGCTACTGAAAAAAGGAGGAAGATGGCGCTGGCAGGAAGGAGTGGAGAGAGAGGAAGTTAGTGAGTGAGGGTATAAAAGGAGAGTTTGTGGTTGTGCGTGGGGTATGTGAGAGTGAGTGATGGAAAGTTAAATCTCTCAGTAGCAGCAGGGGCTGGCAGAAAGCCTCTCCTTGACAAAGAGAGACTACCAAGGCTGAGGGCACTCCCAGGATGGCGGGACCCTACAACAGAGGGAGCCCACGCCATCTTGAGCTGAGAATGGCCTTAGGTAGAAACTCATCAACACCACCAACAAGACAGGCCTTGGAACTGCCCCGCGACCCTGCACCCACTCCAACCAATATCCTACTACCCGAGCTGCAGACTAGCGGAACCTGGGAACTCCACCTCCAAAGACACAGCTTTCCGCAACTGTAAGTGCAACTCCCCCTCCCCAACAGCAGAACCCCTGGTTCCTGCCTGCACGCACACGAACACGCACTTGTGTGGTCTCATCCCCAGGACACTTCACTCCGGGTTTGCACCCAAGGGTGAGATTCTGTGCAGATGGGGGCACGCGGCCCCGCAGTGAAAATTCCTTCTTCCTTCTTCCTGGAGGGTTGCAGACATTAATCCCAGCTGCGCACGCACTTGCGCATACTCAGCCCCAGGTCACTTTACTTCGGGTTTAAACCCCAGGGTGTGAGTCTGCGCAGACTAGGGCTCGCTCAGTGGAAATTCCAAACTCCCCCAACCCAGAGTGTTGCCCACAGTAACCCCAGCTGCCCCCGGCTGTGCACGCACTTGCGTGCTCTCATTCCCAGGACACTTTACTCCAGGTTTGCACCCGAGGGTGAGATTCTTTGCAGAAGGGGGCCCGCGGCCCCGCAGTGGAAATTCCTTCTTCCTTCTTCCTGGAGGGTTGCTGACATTAACCCCAGCTGCGCACGCACTTGCGCGTTCTCAGCTACAGGTCACTTTACTTCGGGTTTGCACCCAAGGTTGTGATTCTGAGCAGACCAGGGTGTGCTCAGCGGAAATTCCAAACTCCCCCAACCTGGAGGGTTGCCCACATTAACCCCAGCCTCCCCCAGCTGCATACGCACTCTTGCGTTCTTATCCCCAGGACACTTCACTCCGGGTTTGCACCCGAGGGTGAGATTCTGTGCAGACGGGGCCTGCGGCCCTCTAGTGGAAATTCCTTCTTCCTTATTCCTGGAGGGTTTCCCACATTAACCCCAGCTGCGCACGCACTTGCGTGTTCTCAGCCCCAGGTCACTTTACTCAGGGTTTGCACCCAAGGGTGTGATTCTGCACAGACGGAGGCGCGCGGCCCCGCAGTGGAAATTCTGAATTCCCTCTTCCTGGAGGGTTTCCCACATTAACCCCAGCTACTCAACCATAGTGCCAGGACCCCTCGGAGTGCATCAGAGCTCTGCGACCAGAGAGCGCGCCTCCACAGATACTAACACACTGAGCCCAACCAACCACAGGGTGCTAGTGCGAGCCACTGTGAGCTCTCCTTGGGTGTGATCTTGAACAAGCAGGGGGCGCACGCCCCTCCAGCAGTAGAAGCTTTGAACTGACTTACCGTGGATATCGGCCCATAGGCACCCCAATTACCCGGCTACACTGCCAGGGCCCTTCAGAGCCCTTCAGTGTGCCTCACTGGCAAAAGTACCGAGGGTGCTCCTATAAAACACCGCTGGGAGTAAGAACCTATCCACCACAGGCGCAACAGAAAAAGCTGGGTCTGCTCACCCCATGACTGCAGATCTCAGGGCACCACAGCAATGCCTTTCAAATACCAGATCCCCTGAGCCCCAACACCCCAACAGAAGGTACCTGGGGGCCACTGTGAGTCCCTGCTGGGCATGTGTGATTACAATTAAGGGTGCAAGACAGCAAAAATTGAGACACTCCCACCCACAGCTGCTGACATCTAGACGCCGCAGTTGTGCCTCTCAAGCTCGCAGGCCTACATCAGGAGAACCCAAATAGCTCGAGTAGGAGCTACACTAGATTAACAAACCCAGGAAAACTGAGATTAATCCAGTAGCACCATCCCCAAAAGAACCTGGGCAGCAAAGCAACTGGATCTACAATTAAAACATTACAGGAAAACATGTGGAGACAAAAAGGAAATCCCCACAGGAAAGAAAAAGAAGAATCACCAGAAAGGGAGTTAAATGAACTTGAGGCTAGCAGCCTAACAGAGAAAGAATTCAGAGTATTCGTTATAAGGATGTTTAAGCGGATGGATGACAAATACACACAACTCAATGAGAACTATAAGGAGCTGAATGAAAATGTCACCAACATGAAAAGAAACCAAGAGGAGATGAAGAATGACATAGCTGCAATAAAGAACACAATGGAAGGCCTAAAGAGTAGAGTAGAAGAGGCTGAGGACCGCATCAGAGAATTAGAAGACAAGGTAGGAAAAAACACACAAACACATCAGCAATTGGAAAGAAGACTTAAAAAGCAAGAGGAGAACCTAAGGGAGCTACGTGACTACACAAAACGAAACAATATTCGAATAATAGGGATAAAAGTAAAAGAGAAAGAGAAACAAGGAATAGAAAACCTGTTTGAAGAAATAATGACAGAAATATTGGCAAGAAAAAACCTATCCAAGTCCAAGAAGTACACAGAGTCCCAAACAAATTTAACCCCAAAAGACCGACACCAAGACACATCATAAATAAATTGACGAACACGAACGACAAAGCAAGAATCTTAAAGGCTGCCAGAGAGAGACAGAAAGATACCTACAAGGGATCTTCTATCAGAATATCAACTGATTTTTCAACAGAAACACACCAGGCCAGAAGGGAATGGAATGAAATATACAAAGTGATGCAAAACAAGGGACTGAATCCAAGAATACTATACCCAGCAAGGCTATCATTCAAAATTGAAGGTGGCATCAGAAGCTTCACAGATAAAAAAGGGCTAAGAGAGTTCATCACTACCAAGCCAGCAATGCAAGAAATGCTAAAGGGACTGCTGTAAAAAGAAGAAAGATAAAGGCAAGAAGAAAAAACAAACACTAAGAAAAAATATGACAACAAACAGGTACTTATCAATAATAACATTAAATGTAAATGGAATAAATTCACCAATCAAAAGACATAGGGTAGCTGAATGGATAATAAAACATGACCCATATATTTGCTGTCTACAAGAGACCCACCTTAGAGCAAAGGATTCACACAGACTGAGAGTGAAGGGATGGAAAAACATTTTTCAGGCAACTGGAAATGAGAAAAAAGCTGGGGTTGCAATACTTATATCAGATAAAATAGACCTCAAAGTAAAGGCCATAATAAGAGATAAGGAATGCCACTACATAATACTAAAGGGAGCAATTCAACAAGAAGATATAACTCTGGTAAACGTTTATGCACCCAATGCAGGAGTGCCCAAATACATAAAAAATCTCCTGGAAGATATCAAGCGAGAGATCGAGATCAATACAATCATACTAGGGGACTTTAATACACCACTGACATCAATGGATAAATCCTCTGGACAAAAAATCAGCAAAGAAACAGCAATTCTAAATGACACACTAGATCAGATGGACCTAATTGACATCTTCAGAGTATTTCACCCCAAAGCCATGGAATATACGTTCTTCTCAAGTGCACATGGGACATTCTCAAAAATAGACCACATATTGGGTAACAAGCAAAGTCTCCCTAAATTCAAAAAGAATGAAATCATATCAAGCATTTTCTCAGACCACAATGGCATAATATTAGAAATAAACTACAATAAAAACACTCCAAAAAATTCAAACACTTGGAAACTGAATAGCATGCTACTAAACAATGATTGGGTTATCAATGAGATCAAAGAAGAAATTAAAAACATCCTGGAGACTAATGACAATAAAAACATAACATTGCAAATCCTATGGTACACAATGAAAGCAGTCCTGAGAGGGAAGTGTATAGCTCTACAGGCCTACCTCAAAAAAACAAGAAAAATTGGCAATAGATGATCTAACTCAACAACTCAAAGAATTAGAAAGGGAGCAACAAGAAAAGCCCACAGTGAGGAGAAGAAAGGAAATAATAAAAATCAGAGCACATATGAATGACATAGAGACCAAAAATACAATACACAAGATCAACAAAACCAAGAGCTGGTTCTTTGAAAGGATAAACAAGATTGATGAACCTCTAGCCAGTCTCACCAAGAAGCAAAGAGAGAGTACCCAAATAAACAAAATCAGAAATGAAAGAGGTGAAATAACAACAGACCCCACAGAAATCCAAAGGATTGTCAAAAAATACTATGAACAACTCTTTTCCAACAAACTAGACAACCTGGAGGAAATGAACACATTCCTAGAAAAACATAATCTTCCAAAACTTACTCAGGAAGAGACTATAAATCTCAATCAGCTGATAACTATGGAAGAAATTAAAGCAGTCATCAAAAGCTTCCAGCAAACAAAAGCCAGGGGCCAGATGGCTTTAAAGGGGAGTTTTATAAACCATTCAAGGAAGAGCTAAAACCTATCCTCCTCAGACTATTCCAGAAAATTCAAGAAGAAGGAACACCTCCAAGCTCCTTCTATGAAGCCAGCATCACCCTAATACCAAAACCAGATAAACATAACACAATGAAAGAGAATTACAGGCCAATATCCCTCATAAACATAGATGCCAAAATCCTCAACAAAATTCTAGCAAATCAAATCCAGCAGTACATCAGAAAGATCATACACCACGACCAAGTAGGATTTATCCCTGGGATGCAAGGATGGTACAATATTCGCAAATCAATAAATGTGATACATCGCATAAGCAAATTAAGAGATAAAACCATCTAGTCATATCAATTGATGCAGAAAAAGCATTTGACAAAATCCAACACCCTTTCTTGATAAATATTCTCAGCAAGCTTAGAATAGAAGGATCATACCTCAACATAATAAAAGCCATATATGACAAAACCCAGCCAACATCTATCTCAATGGGCAAAAACTAAAACCATTTCCCCTAAGAACAGAAACAAGACAGGGATGCCCACTCTCACCACTCCTGTTCAACACAGTGTTGGAAATACTAGCCATTTCAATCAGACAAGAAGAAGAAATAAAAGGCATCCAAATTGGAAAAGAAGTAAAACTGTGCTTATTTGCAGATGACATGATACTGTACCTAGAAAATCCTAAAGACTCCATCAAAAAATTATTAGACTTAATAAATGAATTCAGCAGAGTAACAGGATACAAAATAAATGCTAAGCAATCTATGGCATTTCTATATACCAATAATGAACTTACAGAAAGAGAGACTAAAAAAGCAATCCCATTTACCATCACGCCAAAAAAATAAAGATACCTAGGAATAAACTTAACTAAGGAGGTAAAAGACCCATACACGGAAAACTATACAACACTGAAAAAAGAGATAGAGGAAGACATAAACAGATGGAAGAACATACCATGTTCATGGATTGGTAGAATCAACATCATCAAAATGTCCATACTACCCAAAGCAATCTATCATTTCAATGCACTTTCCATTAAAATACCAATGGCATACTTCACAGACCTAGAACGAATTTTCCAAATATTCATCTGGAATAAAAAAAAAGACCCCGAATAGCTACAGCAATCCTGACAAAGAAGAACAAAGTAGGAGGGATCTCAATACCAGATTTCAAGCTATATTACAAAGCCACTGTTCTCAAAAAAGCCTGGTATCGGCAAAAGAACAGACATATAGATCAATGGAATAGAATAGAGAACCCAGAAATCGATCCAAATCACTATGCTCAATTAATATTTGACAAATGAGGCATGAACATACAATGGTGTCAAGACAGTCTCTTCAACAAATGGTGTTGTGAAAATTGGACAGATACATGCAAAAAAATGAAACTAGACCACCAACTTACACCATACACAAAAGTAAACTCAAAATGGGTCAAGGACTTAAACATAAGACAGGAAACCATAAAAATACTAGAGGAATCTACAGGCAGAAAAATCTCTGACATATGCCAAAAGAACTTCTTCACTGATACTGCTCCTAGGGCAATGGAAGCTAAAGAGAAAATAAACAAGTGGGACTACATCAAAATAAAAAGCTTTTGCACAGCAACGGAAACCATCAATAAAACAACAAGAAAGCCCAGTTCATGGGAGAACATATTTGCCAATGATGTCAATGATAAGGGTTTAATCTCCAACATTTACAGGGAACTCATGCAGCTTAACAAAAAGAAGATAAACAACCCAATCAAAAAATGGGCAACTGATCTAAATAGACACTTTTCGAAAGAAGACAGAAGGAAGGCCAAGAAACATATGAAAACTTGCTCTAAATCACTAATCATTAGAGAGATGCAAATCAAAACAACAATGTGGTACCATCTCACACCTGTCAGAATGGCCATTATCAACAATTCAACAAATGACAAGTGCTGGCGAGGATGTGGAGAAAAAGGAACCCTGGTGCACTGCTGGTGGGAATGCAGACTGGTGCAGCCACTGTGGAGAACAGTATGGAGTTTCCTTAAAAATCTTAAAATAGAACTCCCATTTGACCCAGTGATCCCACTTCTAGGAATATATCCCAAGAAACTGGAAACATCAATCAGAAATGATATATGCACCCGTATGTTCATAGCAGCACAATTTACCATAGCTAAGATTTGGAAACAGCCTAAGTGCCCATCAGCAGATGAGTGGATTAAAAAACTGTGGTACATCTGCACAATGGAATACTTTGCTGCGGTAAAAAAGAAGGAGCTCTTACCATTTGCAACAATATGGATGGAGATGGAGAACATTATGCTTAGTGAAATAAGCCAGGCAGAGAAAGATAAATATCACATGATCTCACTCATTTGTGGAATATAATGAACAACATAAACTGATGGGGAAAAAATAGATCCAGAAACAGAGAAACATCAATCAGAACGTCAAACCTCAGGGAAGAAATTGTGAGGTAACCAGAAACCCAAGAATGCATGAGAATGCCTTTCTAGCCACGCTAGCACTCATCAGATGTACGGTAATTTTACCTGGGACAAGAGGGTAAGTATTTTGGTCTTATGCTCCTGATCCTTCATGGGTAAGACCCCTTACGGGGGCTGATCCCCTGACTAATGTAGTTACCAATAATACCAAACACCTTGGTCATCCAGGAGGCCCATGGGTGGGGCAAGAAAGTATAAATACATAGGGGTCTCCACCCAGCTTCCCTTTTGTATGACACAAAATCAAAACAATGCCCCTTTATGTGTACAATTAAAGAGAGGTTTCTGGCTTGTGTGGACACCAAAGAAAGGGTGTCACTACTATCACTACTTGCCCGCAGTAGAGGTGCACAAAATGTAACTAAGACTTTGTCTATATAAAAAGAAATGAACAGCCAGTTTGAAAGAGAATTGCCATGGATTAGAACAAAGAATATCCTTACATGATATTATTCTACACTGTCATTAAAATTTTTCCGAGATTTGGATCACCCTCAGTACTTATAATAGTTCCTCGCACCCTTGGGGATAAAAAAAAAAAAACACATCTGTTTGGTGCTTGGAGACAAACTTAACACATCTCTTGATACTTTAGAATTACAACAGCATAATATAAAATTATCCCAAGCAAACCTTCTAATTCTTTGAATGTCTGGCAGCAAGTTAAAAAGGACATGTAAGGATTTAATCCTTTTCATTGTGTAGAGGGCCTACTGGGAAGGCACCTGAGCATTCTATATTGTTCCCTCTTACCCTTTAGGCCAAGAGAGACCCTCTTCTCACAATTCAATTGCTCACAGCTGTTGCATGAGCTCTCTGTTCATGTCGAGGTTGAAGTCTCGTGATGACTGGTGCCATGGATCTGTCTCTCACCCAGTGGGGCGAACTGAGCCCTCCCTGGAGAAGAAACCCAGGTTCCAAAAGATATGTGATCAGTGCTGGGGCCCCGCCAGCAGGCGAGGGGATCAAAGGCAAGTGCTGGGCATGGAGGCCACAGGGGCATAGGCTACCAAGGAAACAAAACTGAACCTCACGTCACCCTGCTTGGCCCCGGAGGATGGCTGGTTAGCCAGAAACGGGTAAGATTCCTAAAGGAAGGAACAACCTAGGACAGGCACGGTCGCAGAGGGGCCATCAGAAGAGAATTTGGGGATCAACAGATGTGGGGCACAGACCCTCACCCCCCCCCAACATTGCAGGGGCCTGAACCCTAGCCCCTTCTGAGGGAGATCTCCTGACCCCATGGCTGCTTCATGCTTCCCATGGCCAGCTCAGATCAGGACCCAGGTGATCGACAGAGAGTTGGCCGACAGCAGCTGCCCTCTTACTCCAACAAGAATTGTTTGAGTTGTCTTGTACCCATGGAGTGGGGAAGTGGGTTTACGATATCTAAATCCAGCCTACCACCAGGAATGCTCAGGACCTACTCAAGAAGGCAAATAATCCCTTCAACTAATATTTACAGGGTAAAATAAGATTGTTGTTAGAGTAACAAATTTGACAGTAAAATAGTAGTCAAGTTTTTAGGCAAATTTAAATTGGCTAGTTGCAACAAGCGAATATTCTAGAAAAATTAATTGTACTGGACAAAAGGTGTTCCTAAAGTGTTAACTAAAATTTTTATTGGTACTTCATCTCATGATAAAATTATGCACCATGTAATGAACCTAAAACAGTAATACTATAGAGCAAAAAATTAAAATGTAAAAGCCATCAAGACTACATTATAAAATTTTCAAAAGCCTCCTAACATTTAAATCAAAAAATGAGGGTCTACTAGAAGAATATCATGTACGGAAAAATAACCTGTAAGTAAATTACATCTAGAAAATTAATACTTTAGAAAATTAATTGTAAGGTTAAAAGCAAGACACCCATGAAAAACACACAAGGTGTCAAAACAAGCCAGAGGAAAATGATTTGGGCAAAAAATGAAATAGGATCCCAAATCAAATTTATAGAAAATATTCCTTTATTAACTTTTGGTCGAGAATATGTTTGTATATTTTCAGAAAACAACTCCGAGACCATGTGGATTCAAGCAACAGAGAGGAATCGACAGGACTACTCCAGCCATGAAGACAGAAGAGAAGCAGTTCAGAGATGGAAGACGCTGACTTGGTCTTCCCATACTAGCAGTTAGCAGCTGTGCATCACTGCAGGTTGCCCAGGACCAAACCAGAGAGAGTCGGACCTGCATTACCACCATTTGTCAACAATTCAGAACTGTAATGTCAGTACTGACATGTTGACATGTACACATAAGGAACTGCTGGACATTGTAATTGGGTCTCAAAAGAACTGTTGGCACAAAAAGAAACTCACTACAGACTGATTCATTTCCTGTCACCATACCCATTATTGCTTGTCTCATTGTCGGTTCTTATAAGTGTATTTCTAATAGCACAGGATCTCACTCATCTAGTGGAAATAATGAACAAGACTGATGAACAAGAACAGACCCAGAAACAAGGAGGCATGGATCAGACTGTCTGGCTTCAGAGAAAGGGTAGGGGACGGTGGGGGTAAAGGGGAGAGATCAAGCAAACGACTTGTGTGCAAGCATATGCGCCAAAAATAGTGGTTGTGGACAACAGGGGGGATGGGGGCATGTGTGGGGATGGGTGTGGGATGGGAATGGGGTCATGAGGACAAATATGTGATACCTTAATCAATAAAGAAATTTTTTAAAAAATTAAGAGCAGAAGCACACCAGAGCACAAGGGAATCACCGAGAATCACCCAAAGCAGCAGTAAAGTCTAGGAAATACTTGGAAAAGAATTGTAAACCATTCATCCATGTGAGCAAATGGTAAAGAAAAATGTTGGTTCCATGAGTGGAAATCCCTTGAGTAGAACGAAAAGCACACTACAGCACAGTGTCAAAACGCACCAGGAACTCATTGGAAAGCAGCCGTAACTGATACCAATGGTTAGGGAACAGGTAAAACTCACTTCCCTCTGTGAGGAAAGCATGTCGAAAGGAGTTGGTAAAAGGAGGTGATGTCCATGAAATGGAGAAGTCAGCATACAGTAACTGTGCCGGGTACATTGTGAATTCTCTAAAACACAGCAGTCAACAATACAAAATGGTTGCAAAACAAGTGTATATCATTTCCCTGTGAGCAAAGGGGGAAGAAAGGTTTCTGTACAATGCGGGAGAATCCCCTGAGGATGGCCGTCACCCCAGCAGAGCACAGAGTAAACAACAGCACTAGGCATTCGCTGAAAAGCAGCCCTGACACCAACAAGAACACAAGTGCGAGCCATTTTGGAAAGTGAAGAAAGAGTCTGGAAAGGCGTTTGTACATTGTGGAGATATGAATGGAAGAGAGCAGGACGCAGAGTATAGCGGTGGTAGGAACCTCTGGGTTCTCATTGAAAAGCAACAGTGAACTACATAAAGGGGTTGGAAAACAAGAGTAAATGATTTCCCATTGTGAGCACAGGGGGAAGAAAGAAGTTGGTACAATAGGAGAAATCCCAAGTAAAGGCAGAAAGCGCACTCTGCCCCAATGTAAGAAACCACTGACTAGCTACAGAAAGCTGCATTCAACTCTAGGAAATACTTGGAAAAGAAGTGGAAAGCATTTCTCAGTGTGCGGAAATGTTGAAGAAGTGTTTGCACAGTGTGGAATACCTTCAATAGAGCAGGAAGCATAGGACTGTCCAGCTTTAAACACCACCAGTCATTCATAGGAGACCAGCACTAACCAATCCCCTATGGTTAGAAAACAAGAAAAACTCACCTCTCCATGAGGAAAGAAAGTAGAAAAGAGTTGGTAAATGCAAGGATATCCATGAGATGGAACACTTAGCATACTAGAACCGAGTTAGAAAGCACTCTGAGTTCAGGAAAACGCAGCTGTAAACGATACTAAATCGCTGGAAGACAACTGGACTCCTTTCCTCACTGTGTTTGTACAATGCGCGAGAATCACGCCGAGACAGCTGTAAACGCCCAAGAGCACTGTGTTAGTGTTCGAAGCTCTAGGGATTCCCTGAAAGTCAGCAGTGGCATATACCTAAAAGCGAGAAGTCAAGCGCAAGTCACGTAGGAGTGGGAGGAAAGAGTCTCAAAAGGTGTTTATACCAGGTGGTGGAATCAACGAGAAAGAGCAATATGCATACCATGGCAGAGATTAGGAAAGGAGAATTCACTGAAAGCAGCAGTAAATGGAAAAAACACTTTAGAACACAATTGAAAGACGTTTGAAATGTGAGGAAAGAGTGAAGGACAGTGTTTGAGCACAAGGAGATTTCAGTGCTGAAGAGCCATAATACGTTAGAGAACACTTTTGAAAGCACTCTGAAATCCCTGAACAGCAGCGATAATCACTACAATACAGACAGAAGGCCGGTGCAAATCACTTATGAACATGAGGAAACACTGTACAGAGGTGTTGGACAATGGGGCGCAGTTTCGTGCCGAAGAGCAGAAGCCCACCAGAGCACAGTGTTAGACACCATCAGTAGCCGACCGAAAATCAGCAGTTATTGATAAAAAACTGACTGTACAGCAAGATCACATGGCTCTGTGCTGAAATAACGTGGAAATAAGACAGCAAACTCTGCAAAGCATTGGAAAACAGGTGTAAATCATTTCTCAATGTGAGCACACAGGGAAGAAAGAAGTTGGTCCACCGCAGGAAAATCCCGGGAAAAGACCACAAAGCACACTGTACTCGTCTAAGAAATCACAGAGAGTCACCCAAAGCAGCAGTAGCCTGTAAGAAATACCTGGGAAAGAATCCTAAATCGTTTATCAATATGAGGAAATGGCGCACAAAGGTGTTTGGACAGTGCCTGGAAATCTTATACCTAGAGCAGGAAGCACGGTATAGCACAGTCATGAAAACCCGCAGTATTTCATTGCATAGCAGCAGTCACTGATCCCAAACGATTAGGAAACGAGTTAAACACACTTCTCTAGGTGAAGAATCGAATGTAGAGGAAACGTGGTACACTGCGCGGACATCCCCGAAACAAAGCGGAATGAATGCTATATACTGGAAGAGAACAATCTGTGATCACTGAGGCGCAGCAGTAAAGTGACACAAAAAAGGTTGGGAAACAAGTGTACATCATTTCTAACTGGGAGGAAAGAGTGAAGAAACCTTTTTGTACAATGAGGGAAAAATACCCTATAAGGAGTATAAAACACACTCTACCCAGAGAAGGGAACCACCGAGAATCACCCAAAGCAGCAGTAAAGTCTAGGAAATACTTGGGAAAGAATTGTAAACCATTTATCCATGTGAGCAAATGGTAAAGAAAAATGTTGGTTCCAGGAGTGGAAATCCCTTGAGTAGAACGAAAAGCACACTACAGCACAGTGTCAAAACGCACCAGGAACTCATTGGAAAGCAGCCGTAACTGATACCAATGGTTAGGGAACAGGTAAAACTCACTTCCCTCTGTGAGGAAAGCATGTCGAAAGGAGTTGGTAAAAGGAGGTGATGTCCATGAAATGGAGAAGTCAGCATACAGTAACTGTGCCGGGTACATTGTGAATTCTCTAAAACACAGCAGTCAACAATACAAAATGGTTGCAAAACAAGTGTATATCATTTCCCTGTGCGCAAAGGGGGAAGAAAGGTTTCTGTACAATGCGGGAGAATCCCCTGAGGATGGCCGTCACCCCAGCAGAGCACAGAGTAAACAACAGCACTAGGCATTCGCTGAAAAGCAGCCCTGACACCAACAAGAACACAAGTGCGAGCCGTTTTGGAAAGTGAAGAAAGAGTCTGGAAAGGCGTTTGTACATTGTGGAGATATGAATGGAAGAGAGCAAGACGCAGAGTATAGCGGTGGTAGGAACCTCTGGGTTCTCATTGAAAAGCAACAGTGAACTACATAAAGGGGTTGGAAAACAAGAGTAAATGATTTCCCATTGTGAGCACAGGGGGAAGAAAGAAGTTGGTACAATAGGAGAAATCCCAAGTAAAGGCAGAAAGCGCACTCTGCCCCAATGTAAGAAACCACTGACTATCTAGAGAAAGCTGCATTCAACTCTAGGAAATACTTGGAAAAGAAGTGGAAAGCATTTCTCAGTGTGCGGAAATGTTGAGGAAGTGTTTGCACAGTGTGGAATACCTTCAATAGAGCAGGAAGCATAGGACTGTCCAGCTTTAAACACCACCAGTCATTCATAGGAAACCAGCACTAACCAATCCCCTATGGTTAGAAAACAAGAAAAACTCACCTCTCCATGAGGAAAGAAAGTAGAAAAGAGTTGGTAAATGCAAGGATATCCATGAGATGGAACACTTAGCATACTAGAACCGAGTTAGAAAGCACTCTGAGTTCAGGAAAACGCAGCTGTAAACGATACTAAATCGCTGGAAGACAACTGGACTCCTTTCCTCACTGTGTTTGTACAATGCGCGAGAATCACGCCGAGACAGCTGTAAACGCCCAAGAGCACTGTGTTAGTGTTCGAAGCTCTAGGGATTCCCTGAAAGTCAGCAGTGGCATATACCTAAAAGCGAGAAGTCAAGCGCAAGTCACGTAGGAGTGGGAGGAAAGAGTCTCAAAAGGTGTTTATACCAGGTGGTGGAATCAACGAGAAAGAGCAATATGCATACCATGGCAGAGATTAGGAAAGGAGAATTCACTGAAAGCAGCAGTAAATGGAAAAAACACTTTAGAACACAATTGAAAGACGTTTGAAATGTGAGGAAAGAGTGAAGGACAGTGTTTGAGCACAAGGAGATTTCAGTGCTGAAGAGCCATAATACGTTAGAGAACACTTTTGAAAGCACTCTGAAATCCCTGAACAGCAGCGATAATCACTACAATACAGACAGAAGGCCGGTGCAAATCACTTATGAACATGAGGAAACACTGTACAGAGGTGTTGGACAATGGGGCGCAGTTTCGTGCCGAAGAGCAGAAGCCCACCAGAGCACAGTGTTAGACACCATCAGTAGCCGACCGAAAATCAGCAGTTATTGATAAAAAACTGACTGTACAGCAAGATCACATGGCTCTGTGCTGAAATAACGTGGAAATAAGACAGCAAACTCTGCAAAGCATTGGAAAACAGGTGTAAATCATTTCTCAATGTGAGCACACAGGGAAGAAAGAAGTTGGTCCACCGCAGGAAAATCCCGGGAAAAGACCACAAAGCACACTGTACTCGTCTAAGAAATCACAGAGAGTCACCGAAAGCAGCAGTAGCCTGTAAGAAATACCTGGGAAAGAATCCTAAATCGTTTATCAATATGAGGAAATGGCGCACAAAGGTGTTTGGACAGTGCCTGGAAATCTTATACCTAGAGCAGGAAGCACGGTATAGCACAGTCATGAAAACCCGCAGTATTTCATTGCATAGCAGCAGTCACTGATCCCAAACGATTAGGAAACGAGTTAAACACACTTCTCTAGGTGAAGAATCGAATGTAGAGGAAACGTGGTACACTGCGCGGACATCCCCGAAACAAAGCGGAATGAATGCTATATACTGGAAGAGAACAATCTGTGATCACTGAGGTGCAGCAGTAAAGTGACACAAAAAAGGTTGGGAAACAAGTGTACATCATTTCTAACTGGGAGGAAAGAGTGAAGAAACCTTTTTGTACAATGAGGGAAAAATACCCTATAAGGAGTATAAAACACACTCTACCCAGAGAAGGGAACCACCGAGAATCACCCAAAGCAGCAGTAAAGTCTAGGAAATACTTGGGAAAGAATTGTAAACCATTTATCCATGTGAGCAAATGGTAAAGAAAAATGTTGGTTCCAGGAGTGGAAATCCCTTGAGTAGAACGAAAAGCACACTACAGCACAGTGTCAAAACGCACCAGGAACTCATTGGAAAGCAGCCGTAACTGATACCAATGGTTAGGGAACAGGTAAAACTCACTTCCCTCTGTGAGGAAAGCATGTCGAAAGGAGTTGGTAAAAGGAGGTGATGTCCATGAAATGGAGAAGTCAGCATACAGTAACTGTGCTGGGTACATTGTGAATTCTCTAAAACACAGCAGTCAACAATACAAAATGGTTGCAAAACAAGTGTATATCATTTCCCTGTGAGCAAAGGGGGAAGAAAGGTTTCTGTACAATGCGGGAGAATCCCCTGAGGATGGCCGTCACCCCAGCAGAGCACAGAGTAAACAACAGCACTAGGCATTCGCTGAAAAGCAGCCCTGACACCAACAAGAACACAAGTGCGAGCCGTTTTGGAAAGTGAAGAAAGAGTCTGGAAAGGCGTTTGTACATTGTGGAGATATGAATGGAAGAGAGCAGGACGCAGAGTATAGCGGTGGTAGGAACCTCTGGGTTCTCATTGAAAAGCAACAGTGAACTACATAAAGGGGTTGGAAAACAAGAGTAAATGATTTCCCATTGTGAGCACAGGGGGAAGAAAGAAGTTGGTACAATAGGAGAAATCCCAAGTAAAGGCAGAAAGCGCACTCTGCCCCAATGTAAGGAACCACTGACTAGCTACAGAAAGCTGCATTCAACTCTAGGAAATACTTGGAAAAGAAGTGGAAAGCATTTCTCAGTGTGCGGAAATGTTGAAGAAGTGTTTGCACAGTGTGGAATACCTTCAATAGAGCAGGAAGCATAGGACTGTCCAGCTTTAAACACCACCAGTCATTCATAGGAAACCAGCACTAACCAATCCCCTATGGTTAGAAAACAAGAAAAACTCACCTCTCCATGAGGAAAGAAAGTAGAAAAGAGTTGGTAAATGCAAGGATATCCATGAGATGGAACACTTAGCATACTAGAACCGAGTTAGAAAGCACTCTGAGTTCAGGAAAACGCAGCTGTAAACGATACTAAATCGCTGGAAGACAACTGGACTCCTTTCCTCACTGTGTTTGTACAATGCGCGAGAATCACGCCGAGACAGCTGTAAACGCCCAAGAGCACTGTGTTAGTGTTCGAAGCTCTAGGGATTCCCTGAAAGTCAGCAGTGGCATATACCTAAAAGCGAGAAGTCAAGCGCAAGTCACGTAGGAGTGGGAGGAAAGAGTCTCAAAAGGTGTTTATACCAGGTGGTGGAATCAACGAGAAAGAGCAATATGCATACCATGGCAGAGATTAGGAAAGGAGAATTCACTGAAAGCAGCAGTAAATGGAAAAAACACTTTAGAACACAATTGAAAGACGTTTGAAATGTGAGGAAAGAGTGAAGGACAGTGTTTGAGCACAAGGAGATTTCAGTGCTGAAGAGCCATAATACGTTAGAGAACACTTTTGAAAGCACTCTGAAATCCCTGAACAGCAGCGATAATCACTACAATACAGACAGAAGGCCGGTGCAAATCACTTATGAACATGAGGAAACACTGTACAGAGGTGTTGGACAATGGGGCGCAGTTTCGTGCCGAAGAGCAGAAGCCCACCAGAGCACAGTGTTAGACACCATCAGTAGCCGACCGAAAATCAGCAGTTATTGATAAAAAACTGACTGTACAGCAAGATCACATGGCTCTGTGCTGAAATAACGTGGAAATAAGACAGAAAACTCTGCAAAGCATTGGAAAACAGGTGTAAATCATTTCTCAATGTGAGCACACAGGGAAGAAAGAAGTTGGTCCACCGCAGGAAAATCCCGGGAAAAGACCACAAAGCACACTGTACTCGTCTAAGAAATCACAGAGAGTCACCGAAAGCAGCAGTAGCCTGTAAGAAATACCTGGGAAAGAATCCTAAATCGTTTATCAATATGAGGAAATGGCGCACAAAGGTGTTTGGACAGTGCCTGGAAATCTTATACCTAGAGCAGGAAGCACGGTATAGCACAGTCATGAAAACCCGCAGTATTTCATTGCATAGCAGCAGTCACTGATCCCAAACGATTAGGAAACGAGTTAAACACACTTCTCTAGGTGAAGAATCGAATGTAGAGGAAACGTGGTACACTGCGCGGACATCCCCGAAACAAAGCGGAATGAATGCTATATACTGGAAGAGAACAATCTGTGATCACTGAGGTGCAGCAGTAAAGTGACACAAAAAAGGTTGGGAAACAAGTGTACATCATTTCTAACTGGGAGGAAAGAGTGAAGAAACCTTTTTGTACAATGAGGGAAAAATACCCTATAAGGAGTATAAAACACACTCTACCCAGAGAAGGGAACCACCGAGAATCACCCAAAGCAGCAGTAAAGTCTAGGAAATACTTGGGAAAGAATTGTAAACCATTTATCCATGTGAGCAAATGGTAAAGAAAAATGTTGGTTCCAGGAGTGGAAATCCCTTGAGTAGAACGAAAAGCACACTACAGCACAGTGTCAAAACGCACCAGGAACTCATTGGAAAGCAGCCGTAACTGATACCAATGGTTAGGGAACAGGTAAAACTCACTTCCCTCTGTGAGGAAAGCATGTCGAAAGGAGTTGGTAAAAGGAGGTGATGTCCATGAAATGGAGAAGTCAGCATACAGTAACTGTGCTGGGTACATTGTGAATTCTCTAAAACACAGCAGTCAACAATACAAAATGGTTGCAAAACAAGTGTATATCATTTCCCTGTGAGCAAAGGGGGAAGAAAGGTTTCTGTACAATGCGGGAGAATCCCCTGAGGATGGCCGTCACCCCAGCAGAGCACAGAGTAAACAACAGCACTAGGCATTCGCTGAAAAGCAGCCCTGACACCAACAAGAACACAAGTGCGAGCCGTTTTGGAAAGTGAAGAAAGAGTCTGGAAAGGCGTTTGTACATTGTGGAGATATGAATGGAAGAGAGCAGGACGCAGAGTATAGCGGTGGTAGGAACCTCTGGGTTCTCATTGAAAAGCAACAGTGAACTACATAAAGGGGTTGGAAAACAAGAGTAAATGATTTCCCATTGTGAGCACAGGGGGAAGAAAGAAGTTGGTACAATAGGAGAAATCCCAAGTAAAGGCAGAAAGCGCACTCTGCCCCAATGTAAGGAACCACTGACTAGCTACAGAAAGCTGCATTCAACTCTAGGAAATACTTGGAAAAGAAGTGGAAAGCATTTCTCAGTGTGCGGAAATGTTGAAGAAGTGTTTGCACAGTGTGGAATACCTTCAATAGAGCAGGAAGCATAGGACTGTCCAGCTTTAAACACCACCAGTCATTCATAGGAAACCAGCACTAACCAATCCCCTATGGTTAGAAAACAAGAAAAACTCACCTCTCCATGAGGAAAGAAAGTAGAAAAGAGTTGGTAAATGCAAGGATATCCATGAGATGGAACACTTAGCATACTAGAACCGGGTTAGAAAGCACTCTGAGTTCAGGAAAACGCAGCTGTAAACGATACTAAATCGCTGGAAGACAACTGGACTCCTTTCCTCACTGTGTTTGTACAATGCGCGAGAATCACGCCGAGACAGCTGTAAACGCCCAAGAGCACTGTGTTAGTGTTCGAAGCTCTAGGGATTCCCTGAAAGTCAGCAGTGGCATATACCTAAAAGCGAGAAGTCAAGCGCAAGTCACGTAGGAGTGGGAGGAAAGAGTCTCAAAAGGTGTTTATACCAGGTGGTGGAATCAACGAGAAAGAGCAATATGCATACCATGGCAGAGATTAGGAAAGGAGAATTCACTGAAAGCAGCAGTAAATGGAAAAAACACTTTAGAACACAATTGAAAGACGTTTGAAATGTGAGGAAAGAGTGAAGGACAGTGTTTGAGCACAAGGAGATTTCAGTGCTGAAGAGCCATAATACGTTAGAGAACACTTTTGAAAGCACTCTGAAATCCCTGAACAGCAGCGATAATCACTACAATACAGACAGAAGGCCGGTGCAAATCACTTATGAACATGAGGAAACACTGTACAGAGGTGTTGGACAATGGGGCGCAGTTTCGTGCCGAAGAGCAGAAGCCCACCAGAGCACAGTGTTAGACACCATCAGTAGCCGACCGAAAATCAGCAGTTATTGATAAAAAACTGACTGTACAGCAAGATCACATGGCTCTGTGCTGAAATAACGTGGAAATAAGACAGCAAACTCTGCAAAGCATTGGAAAACAGGTGTAAATCATTTCTCAATGTGAGCACACAGGGAAGAAAGAAGTTGGTCCACCGCAGGAAAATCCCGGGAAAAGACCACAAAGCACACTGTACTCGTCTAAGAAATCACAGAGAGTCACCCAAAGCAGCAGTAGCCTGTAAGAAATACCTGGGAAAGAATCCTAAATCGTTTATCAATATGAGGAAATGGCGCACAAAGGTGTTTGGACAGTGCCTGGAAATCTTATACCTAGAGCAGGAAGCACGGTATAGCACAGTCATGAAAACCCGCAGTATTTCATTGCATAGCAGCAGTCACTGATCCCAAACGATTAGGAAACGAGTTAAACACACTTCTCTAGGTGAAGAATCGAATGTAGAGGAAACGTGGTACACTGCGCGGACATCCCCGAAACAAAGCGGAATGAATGCTATATACTGGAAGAGAACAATCTGTGATCACTGAGGCGCAGCAGTAAAGTGACACAAAAAAGGTTGGGAAACAAGTGTACATCATTTCTAACTGGGAGGAAAGAGTGAAGAAACCTTTTTGTACAATGAGGGGAAAATACCCTATAAGGAGTATAAAACACACTCTACCCAGAGAAGGGAACCACCGAGAATCACCCAAAGCAGCAGTAAAGTCTAGGAAATACTTGGGAAAGAATTGTAAACCATTTATCCATGTGAGCAAATGGTAAAGAAAAATGTTGGTTCCATGAGTGGAAATCCCTTGAGTAGAACGAAAAGCACACTACAGCACAGTGTCAAAACGCACCAGGAACTCATTGGAAAGCAGCCGTAACTGATACCAATGGTTAGGGAACAGGTAAAACTCACTTCCCTCTGTGAGGAAAGCATGTCGAAAGGAGTTGGTAAAAGGAGGTGATGTCCATGAAATGGAGAAGTCAGCATACAGTAACTGTGCTGGGTACATTGTGAATTCTCTAAAACACAGCAGTCAACAATACAAAATGGTTGCAAAACAAGTGTATATCATTTCCCTGTGCGCAAAGGGGGAAGAAAGGTTTCTGTACAATGCGGGAGAATCCCCTGAGGATGGCCGTCACCCCAGCAGAGCACAGAGTAAACAACAGCACTAGGCATTCGCTGAAAAGCAGCCCTGACACCAACAAGAACACAAGTGCGAGCCATTTTGGAAAGTGAAGAAAGAGTCTGGAAAGGCGTTTGTACATTGTGGAGATATGAATGGAAGAGAGCAGGACGCAGAGTATAGCGGTGGTAGGAACCTCTGGGTTCTCATTGAAAAGCAACAGTGAACTACATAAAGGGGTTGGAAAACAAGAGTAAATGATTTCCCATTGTGAGCACAGGGGGAAGAAAGAAGTTGGTACAATAGGAGAAATCCCAAGTAAAGGCAGAAAGCGCACTCTGCCCCAATGTAAGAAACCACTGACTAGCTACAGAAAGCTGCATTCAACTCTAGGAAATACTTGGAAAAGAAGTGGAAAGCATTTCTCAGTGTGCGGAAATGTTGAAGAAGTGTTTGCACAGTGTGGAATACCTTCAACAGAGCAGGAAGCATAGGACTGTCCAGCTTTAAACACCACCAGTCATTCATAGGAGACCAGCACTAACCAATCCCCTATGGTTAGAAAACAAGAAAAACTCACCTCTCCATGAGGAAAGAAAGTAGAAAAGAGTTGGTAAATGCAAGGATATCCATGAGATGGAACACTTAGCATACTAGAACCGGGTTAGAAAGCACTCTGAGTTCAGGAAAACGCAGCTGTAAACGATACTAAATCGCTGGAAGACAACTGGACTCCTTTCCTCACTGTGTTTGTACAATGCGCGAGAATCACGCCGAGACAGCTGTAAACGCCCAAGAGCACTGTGTTAGTGTTCGAAGCTCTAGGGATTCCCTGAAAGTCAGCAGTGGCATATACCTAAAAGCGAGAAGTCAAGCGCAAGTCACGTAGGAGTGGGAGGAAAGAGTCTCAAAAGGTGTTTATACCAGGTGGTGGAATCAACGAGAAAGAGCAATATGCATACCATGGCAGAGATTAGGAAAGGAGAATTCACTGAAAGCAGCAGTAAATGGAAAAAACACTTTAGAACACAATTGAAAGACGTTTGAAATGTGAGGAAAGAGTGAAGGACAGTGTTTGAGCACAAGGAGATTTCAGTGCTGAAGAGCCATAATACGTTAGAGAACACTTTTGAAAGCACTCTGAAATCCCTGAACAGCAGCGATAATCACTACAATACAGACAGAAGGCCGGTGCAAATCACTTATGAACATGAGGAAACACTGTACAGAGGTGTTGGACAATGGGGCGCAGTTTCGTGCCGAAGAGCAGAAGCCCACCAGAGCACAGTGTTAGACACCATCAGTAGCCGACCGAAAATCAGCAGTTATTGATAAAAAACTGACTGTACAGCAAGATCACATGGCTCTGTGCTGAAATAACGTGGAAATAAGACAGCAAACTCTGCAAAGCATTGGAAAACAGGTGTAAATCATTTCTCAATGTGAGCACACAGGGAAGAAAGAAGTTGGTCCACCGCAGGAAAATCCCGGGAAAAGACCACAAAGCACACTGTACTCGTCTAAGAAATCACAGAGAGTCACCCAAAGCAGCAGTAGCCTGTAAGAAATACCTGGGAAAGAATCCTAAATCGTTTATCAATATGAGGAAATGGCGCACAAAGGTGTTTGGACAGTGCCTGGAAATCTTATACCTAGAGCAGGAAGCACGGTATAGCACAGTCATGAAAACCCGCAGTATTTCATTGCATAGCAGCAGTCACTGATCCCAAACGATTAGGAAACGAGTTAAACACACTTCTCTAGGTGAAGAATCGAATGTAGAGGAAACGTGGTACACTGCGCGGACATCCCCGAAACAAAGCGGAATGAATGCTATATACTGGAAGAGAACAATCTGTGATCACTGAGGCGCAGCAGTAAAGTGACACAAAAAAGGTTGGGAAACAAGTGTACATCATTTCTAACTGGGAGGAAAGAGTGAAGAAACCTTTTTGTACAATGAGGGGAAAATACCCTATAAGGAGTATAAAACACACTCTACCCAGAGAAGGGAACCACCGAGAATCACCCAAAGCAGCAGTAAAGTCTAGGAAATACTTGGGAAAGAATTGTAAACCATTTATCCATGTGAGCAAATGGTAAAGAAAAATGTTGGTTCCATGAGTGGAAATCCCTTGAGTAGAACGAAAAGCACACTACAGCACAGTGTCAAAACGCACCAGGAACTCATTGGAAAGCAGCCGTAACTGATACCAATGGTTAGGGAACAGGTAAAACTCACTTCCCTCTGTGAGGAAAGCATGTCGAAAGGAGTTGGTAAAAGGAGGTGATGTCCATGAAATGGAGAAGTCAGCATACAGTAACTGTGCTGGGTACATTGTGAATTCTCTAAAACACAGCAGTCAACAATACAAAATGGTTGCAAAACAAGTGTATATCATTTCCCTGTGCGCAAAGGGGGAAGAAAGGTTTCTGTACAATGCGGGAGAATCCCCTGAGGATGGCCGTCACCCCAGCAGAGCACAGAGTAAACAACAGCACTAGGCATTCGCTGAAAAGCAGCCCTGACACCAACAAGAACACAAGTGCGAGCCATTTTGGAAAGTGAAGAAAGAGTCTGGAAAGGCGTTTGTACATTGTGGAGATATGAATGGAAGAGAGCAGGACGCAGAGTATAGCGGTGGTAGGAACCTCTGGGTTCTCATTGAAAAGCAACAGTGAACTACATAAAGGGGTTGGAAAACAAGAGTAAATGATTTCCCATTGTGAGCACAGGGGGAAGAAAGAAGTTGGTACAATAGGAGAAATCCCAAGTAAAGGCAGAAAGCGCACTCTGCCCCAATGTAAGAAACCACTGACTAGCTACAGAAAGCTGCATTCAACTCTAGGAAATACTTGGAAAAGAAGTGGAAAGCATTTCTCAGTGTGCGGAAATGTTGAAGAAGTGTTTGCACAGTGTGGAATACCTTCAACAGAGCAGGAAGCATAGGACTGTCCAGCTTTAAACACCACCAGTCATTCATAGGAGACCAGCACTAACCAATCCCCTATGGTTAGAAAACAAGAAAAACTCACCTCTCCATGAGGAAAGAAAGTAGAAAAGAGTTGGTAAATGCAAGGATATCCATGAGATGGAACACTTAGCATACTAGAACCGGGTTAGAAAGCACTCTGAGTTCAGGAAAACGCAGCTGTAAACGATACTAAATCGCTGGAAGACAACTGGACTCCTTTCCTCACTGTGTTTGTACAATGCGCGAGAATCACGCCGAGACAGCTGTAAACGCCCAAGAGCACTGTGTTAGTGTTCGAAGCTCTAGGGATTCCCTGAAAGTCAGCAGTGGCATATACCTAAAAGCGAGAAGTCAAGCGCAAGTCACGTAGGAGTGGGAGGAAAGAGTCTCAAAAGGTGTTTATACCAGGTGGTGGAATCAACGAGAAAGAGCAATATGCATACCATGGCAGAGATTAGGAAAGGAGAATTCACTGAAAGCAGCAGTAAATGGAAAAAACACTTTAGAACACAATTGAAAGACGTTTGAAATGTGAGGAAAGAGTGAAGGACAGTGTTTGAGCACAAGGAGATTTCAGTGCTGAAGAGCCATAATACGTTAGAGAACACTTTTGAAAGCACTCTGAAATCCCTGAACAGCAGCGATAATCACTACAATACAGACAGAAGGCCGGTGCAAATCACTTATGAACATGAGGAAACACTGTACAGAGGTGTTGGACAATGGGGCGCAGTTTCGTGCCGAAGAGCAGAAGCCCACCAGAGCACAGTGTTAGACACCATCAGTAGCCGACCGAAAATCAGCAGTTATTGATAAAAAACTGACTGTACAGCAAGATCACATGGCTCTGTGCTGAAATAACGTGGAAATAAGACAGCAAACTCTGCAAAGCATTGGAAAACAGGTGTAAATCATTTCTCAATGTGAGCACACAGGGAAGAAAGAAGTTGGTCCACCGCAGGAAAATCCCGGGAAAAGACCACAAAGCACACTGTACTCGTCTAAGAAATCACAGAGAGTCACCCAAAGCAGCAGTAGCCTGTAAGAAATACCTGGGAAAGAATCCTAAATCGTTTATCAATATGAGGAAATGGCGCACAAAGGTGTTTGGACAGTGCCTGGAAATCTTATACCTAGAGCAGGAAGCACGGTATAGCACAGTCATGAAAACCCGCAGTATTTCATTGCATAGCAGCAGTCACTGATCCCAAACGATTAGGAAACGAGTTAAACACACTTCTCTAGGTGAAGAATCGAATGTAGAGGAAACGTGGTACACTGCGCGGACATCCCCGAAACAAAGCGGAATGAATGCTATATACTGGAAGAGAACAATCTGTGATCACTGAGGCGCAGCAGTAAAGTGACACAAAAAAGGTTGGGAAACAAGTGTACATCATTTCTAACTGGGAGGAAAGAGTGAAGAAACCTTTTTGTACAATGAGGGGAAAATACCCTATAAGGAGTATAAAACACACTCTACCCAGAGAAGGGAACCACCGAGAATCACCCAAAGCAGCAGTAAAGTCTAGGAAATACTTGGGAAAGAATTGTAAACCATTTATCCATGTGAGCAAATGGTAAAGAAAAATGTTGGTTCCATGAGTGGAAATCCCTTGAGTAGAACGAAAAGCACACTACAGCACAGTGTCAAAACGCACCAGGAACTCATTGGAAAGCAGCCGTAACTGATACCAATGGTTAGGGAACAGGTAAAACTCACTTCCCTCTGTGAGGAAAGCATGTCGAAAGGAGTTGGTAAAAGGAGGTGATGTCCATGAAATGGAGAAGTCAGCATACAGTAACTGTGCTGGGTACATTGTGAATTCTCTAAAACACAGCAGTCAACAATACAAAATGGTTGCAAAACAAGTGTATATCATTTCCCTGTGCGCAAAGGGGGAAGAAAGGTTTCTGTACAATGCGGGAGAATCCCCTGAGGATGGCCGTCACCCCAGCAGAGCACAGAGTAAACAACAGCACTAGGCATTCGCTGAAAAGCAGCCCTGACACCAACAAGAACACAAGTGCGAGCCATTTTGGAAAGTGAAGAAAGAGTCTGGAAAGGCGTTTGTACATTGTGGAGATATGAATGGAAGAGAGCAGGACGCAGAGTATAGCGGTGGTAGGAACCTCTGGGTTCTCATTGAAAAGCAACAGTGAACTACATAAAGGGGTTGGAAAACAAGAGTAAATGATTTCCCATTGTGAGCACAGGGGGAAGAAAGAAGTTGGTACAATAGGAGAAATCCCAAGTAAAGGCAGAAAGCGCACTCTGCCCCAATGTAAGAAACCACTGACTAGCTACAGAAAGCTGCATTCAACTCTAGGAAATACTTGGAAAAGAAGTGGAAAGCATTTCTCAGTGTGCGGAAATGTTGAAGAAGTGTTTGCACAGTGTGGAATACCTTCAACAGAGCAGGAAGCATAGGACTGTCCAGCTTTAAACACCACCAGTCATTCATAGGAGACCAGCACTAACCAATCCCCTATGGTTAGAAAACAAGAAAAACTCACCTCTCCATGAGGAAAGAAAGTAGAAAAGAGTTGGTAAATGCAAGGATATCCATGAGATGGAACACTTAGCATACTAGAACCGGGTTAGAAAGCACTCTGAGTTCAGGAAAACGCAGCTGTAAACGATACTAAATCGCTGGAAGACAACTGGACTCCTTTCCTCACTGTGTTTGTACAATGCGCGAGAATCACGCCGAGACAGCTGTAAACGCCCAAGAGCACTGTGTTAGTGTTCGAAGCTCTAGGGATTCCCTGAAAGTCAGCAGTGGCATATACCTAAAAGCGAGAAGTCAAGCGCAAGTCACGTAGGAGTGGGAGGAAAGAGTCTCAAAAGGTGTTTATACCAGGTGGTGGAATCAACGAGAAAGAGCAATATGCATACCATGGCAGAGATTAGGAAAGGAGAATTC
This sequence comes from Cnephaeus nilssonii, assembly GCF_951640355.1. Classification (NCBI taxonomy): domain Eukaryota; kingdom Metazoa; phylum Chordata; class Mammalia; order Chiroptera; family Vespertilionidae; genus Cnephaeus; species Cnephaeus nilssonii. The sequence continues at coordinate 6,596,550 of NC_137096.1, read as the reverse complement.
ACTGAAAGCAGCAGTAAATGGAAAAAACACTTTAGAACACAATTGAAAGACGTTTGAAATGTGAGGAAAGAGTGAAGGACAGTGTTTGAGCACAAGGAGATTTCAGTGCTGAAGAGCCATAATACGTTAGAGAACACTTTTGAAAGCACTCTGAAATCCCTGAACAGCAGCGATAATCACTACAATACAGACAGAAGGCCGGTGCAAATCACTTATGAACATGAGGAAACACTGTACAGAGGTGTTGGACAATGGGGCGCAGTTTCGTGCCGAAGAGCAGAAGCCCACCAGAGCACAGTGTTAGACACCATCAGTAGCCGACCGAAAATCAGCAGTTATTGATAAAAAACTGACTGTACAGCAAGATCACATGGCTCTGTGCTGAAATAACGTGGAAATAAGACAGCAAACTCTGCAAAGCATTGGAAAACAGGTGTAAATCATTTCTCAATGTGAGCACACAGGGAAGAAAGAAGTTGGTCCACCGCAGGAAAATCCCGGGAAAAGACCACAAAGCACACTGTACTCGTCTAAGAAATCACAGAGAGTCACCCAAAGCAGCAGTAGCCTGTAAGAAATACCTGGGAAAGAATCCTAAATCGTTTATCAATATGAGGAAATGGCGCACAAAGGTGTTTGGACAGTGCCTGGAAATCTTATACCTAGAGCAGGAAGCACGGTATAGCACAGTCATGAAAACCCGCAGTATTTCATTGCATAGCAGCAGTCACTGATCCCAAACGATTAGGAAACGAGTTAAACACACTTCTCTAGGTGAAGAATCGAATGTAGAGGAAACGTGGTACACTGCGCGGACATCCCCGAAACAAAGCGGAATGAATGCTATATACTGGAAGAGAACAATCTGTGATCACTGAGGCGCAGCAGTAAAGTGACACAAAAAAGGTTGGGAAACAAGTGTACATCATTTCTAACTGGGAGGAAAGAGTGAAGAAACCTTTTTGTACAATGAGGGGAAAATACCCTATAAGGAGTATAAAACACACTCTACCCAGAGAAGGGAACCACCGAGAATCACCCAAAGCAGCAGTAAAGTCTAGGAAATACTTGGGAAAGAATTGTAAACCATTTATCCATGTGAGCAAATGGTAAAGAAAAATGTTGGTTCCATGAGTGGAAATCCCTTGAGTAGAACGAAAAGCACACTACAGCACAGTGTCAAAACGCACCAGGAACTCATTGGAAAGCAGCCGTAACTGATACCAATGGTTAGGGAACAGGTAAAACTCACTTCCCTCTGTGAGGAAAGCATGTCGAAAGGAGTTGGTAAAAGGAGGTGATGTCCATGAAATGGAGAAGTCAGCATACAGTAACTGTGCTGGGTACATTGTGAATTCTCTAAAACACAGCAGTCAACAATACAAAATGGTTGCAAAACAAGTGTATATCATTTCCCTGTGCGCAAAGGGGGAAGAAAGGTTTCTGTACAATGCGGGAGAATCCCCTGAGGATGGCCGTCACCCCAGCAGAGCACAGAGTAAACAACAGCACTAGGCATTCGCTGAAAAGCAGCCCTGACACCAACAAGAACACAAGTGCGAGCCATTTTGGAAAGTGAAGAAAGAGTCTGGAAAGGCGTTTGTACATTGTGGAGATATGAATGGAAGAGAGCAGGACGCAGAGTATAGCGGTGGTAGGAACCTCTGGGTTCTCATTGAAAAGCAACAGTGAACTACATAAAGGGGTTGGAAAACAAGAGTAAATGATTTCCCATTGTGAGCACAGGGGGAAGAAAGAAGTTGGTACAATAGGAGAAATCCCAAGTAAAGGCAGAAAGCGCACTCTGCCCCAATGTAAGAAACCACTGACTAGCTACAGAAAGCTGCATTCAACTCTAGGAAATACTTGGAAAAGAAGTGGAAAGCATTTCTCAGTGTGCGGAAATGTTGAAGAAGTGTTTGCACAGTGTGGAATACCTTCAACAGAGCAGGAAGCATAGGACTGTCCAGCTTTAAACACCACCAGTCATTCATAGGAGACCAGCACTAACCAATCCCCTATGGTTAGAAAACAAGAAAAACTCACCTCTCCATGAGGAAAGAAAGTAGAAAAGAGTTGGTAAATGCAAGGATATCCATGAGATGGAACACTTAGCATACTAGAACCGGGTTAGAAAGCACTCTGAGTTCAGGAAAACGCAGCTGTAAACGATACTAAATCGCTGGAAGACAACTGGACTCCTTTCCTCACTGTGTTTGTACAATGCGCGAGAATCACGCCGAGACAGCTGTAAACGCCCAAGAGCACTGTGTTAGTGTTCGAAGCTCTAGGGATTCCCTGAAAGTCAGCAGTGGCATATACCTAAAAGCGAGAAGTCAAGCGCAAGTCACGTAGGAGTGGGAGGAAAGAGTCTCAAAAGGTGTTTATACCAGGTGGTGGAATCAACGAGAAAGAGCAATATGCATACCATGGCAGAGATTAGGAAAGGAGAATTCACTGAAAGCAGCAGTAAATGGAAAAAACACTTTAGAACACAATTGAAAGACGTTTGAAATGTGAGGAAAGAGTGAAGGACAGTGTTTGAGCACAAGGAGATTTCAGTGCTGAAGAGCCATAATACGTTAGAGAACACTTTTGAAAGCACTCTGAAATCCCTGAACAGCAGCGATAATCACTACAATACAGACAGAAGGCCGGTGCAAATCACTTATGAACATGAGGAAACACTGTACAGAGGTGTTGGACAATGGGGCGCAGTTTCGTGCCGAAGAGCAGAAGCCCACCAGAGCACAGTGTTAGACACCATCAGTAGCCGACCGAAAATCAGCAGTTATTGATAAAAAACTGACTGTACAGCAAGATCACATGGCTCTGTGCTGAAATAACGTGGAAATAAGACAGCAAACTCTGCAAAGCATTGGAAAACAGGTGTAAATCATTTCTCAATGTGAGCACACAGGGAAGAAAGAAGTTGGTCCACCGCAGGAAAATCCCGGGAAAAGACCACAAAGCACACTGTACTCGTCTAAGAAATCACAGAGAGTCACCCAAAGCAGCAGTAGCCTGTAAGAAATACCTGGGAAAGAATCCTAAATCGTTTATCAATATGAGGAAATGGCGCACAAAGGTGTTTGGACAGTGCCTGGAAATCTTATACCTAGAGCAGGAAGCACGGTATAGCACAGTCATGAAAACCCGCAGTATTTCATTGCATAGCAGCAGTCACTGATCCCAAACGATTAGGAAACGAGTTAAACACACTTCTCTAGGTGAAGAATCGAATGTAGAGGAAACGTGGTACACTGCGCGGACATCCCCGAAACAAAGCGGAATGAATGCTATATACTGGAAGAGAACAATCTGTGATCACTGAGGCGCAGCAGTAAAGTGACACAAAAAAGGTTGGGAAACAAGTGTACATCATTTCTAACTGGGAGGAAAGAGTGAAGAAACCTTTTTGTACAATGAGGGGAAAATACCCTATAAGGAGTATAAAACACACTCTACCCAGAGAAGGGAACCACCGAGAATCACCCAAAGCAGCAGTAAAGTCTAGGAAATACTTGGGAAAGAATTGTAAACCATTTATCCATGTGAGCAAATGGTAAAGAAAAATGTTGGTTCCATGAGTGGAAATCCCTTGAGTAGAACGAAAAGCACACTACAGCACAGTGTCAAAACGCACCAGGAACTCATTGGAAAGCAGCCGTAACTGATACCAATGGTTAGGGAACAGGTAAAACTCACTTCCCTCTGTGAGGAAAGCATGTCGAAAGGAGTTGGTAAAAGGAGGTGATGTCCATGAAATGGAGAAGTCAGCATACAGTAACTGTGCTGGGTACATTGTGAATTCTCTAAAACACAGCAGTCAACAATACAAAATGGTTGCAAAACAAGTGTATATCATTTCCCTGTGCGCAAAGGGGGAAGAAAGGTTTCTGTACAATGCGGGAGAATCCCCTGAGGATGGCCGTCACCCCAGCAGAGCACAGAGTAAACAACAGCACTAGGCATTCGCTGAAAAGCAGCCCTGACACCAACAAGAACACAAGTGCGAGCCATTTTGGAAAGTGAAGAAAGAGTCTGGAAAGGCGTTTGTACATTGTGGAGATATGAATGGAAGAGAGCAGGACGCAGAGTATAGCGGTGGTAGGAACCTCTGGGTTCTCATTGAAAAGCAACAGTGAACTACATAAAGGGGTTGGAAAACAAGAGTAAATGATTTCCCATTGTGAGCACAGGGGGAAGAAAGAAGTTGGTACAATAGGAGAAATCCCAAGTAAAGGCAGAAAGCGCACTCTGCCCCAATGTAAGAAACCACTGACTAGCTACAGAAAGCTGCATTCAACTCTAGGAAATACTTGGAAAAGAAGTGGAAAGCATTTCTCAGTGTGCGGAAATGTTGAAGAAGTGTTTGCACAGTGTGGAATACCTTCAACAGAGCAGGAAGCATAGGACTGTCCAGCTTTAAACACCACCAGTCATTCATAGGAGACCAGCACTAACCAATCCCCTATGGTTAGAAAACAAGAAAAACTCACCTCTCCATGAGGAAAGAAAGTAGAAAAGAGTTGGTAAATGCAAGGATATCCATGAGATGGAACACTTAGCATACTAGAACCGGGTTAGAAAGCACTCTGAGTTCAGGAAAACGCAGCTGTAAACGATACTAAATCGCTGGAAGACAACTGGACTCCTTTCCTCACTGTGTTTGTACAATGCGCGAGAATCACGCCGAGACAGCTGTAAACGCCCAAGAGCACTGTGTTAGTGTTCGAAGCTCTAGGGATTCCCTGAAAGTCAGCAGTGGCATATACCTAAAAGCGAGAAGTCAAGCGCAAGTCACGTAGGAGTGGGAGGAAAGAGTCTCAAAAGGTGTTTATACCAGGTGGTGGAATCAACGAGAAAGAGCAATATGCATACCATGGCAGAGATTAGGAAAGGAGAATTCACTGAAAGCAGCAGTAAATGGAAAAAACACTTTAGAACACAATTGAAAGACGTTTGAAATGTGAGGAAAGAGTGAAGGACAGTGTTTGAGCACAAGGAGATTTCAGTGCTGAAGAGCCATAATACGTTAGAGAACACTTTTGAAAGCACTCTGAAATCCCTGAACAGCAGCGATAATCACTACAATACAGACAGAAGGCCGGTGCAAATCACTTATGAACATGAGGAAACACTGTACAGAGGTGTTGGACAATGGGGCGCAGTTTCGTGCCGAAGAGCAGAAGCCCACCAGAGCACAGTGTTAGACACCATCAGTAGCCGACCGAAAATCAGCAGTTATTGATAAAAAACTGACTGTACAGCAAGATCACATGGCTCTGTGCTGAAATAACGTGGAAATAAGACAGCAAACTCTGCAAAGCATTGGAAAACAGGTGTAAATCATTTCTCAATGTGAGCACACAGGGAAGAAAGAAGTTGGTCCACCGCAGGAAAATCCCGGGAAAAGACCACAAAGCACACTGTACTCGTCTAAGAAATCACAGAGAGTCACCCAAAGCAGCAGTAGCCTGTAAGAAATACCTGGGAAAGAATCCTAAATCGTTTATCAATATGAGGAAATGGCGCACAAAGGTGTTTGGACAGTGCCTGGAAATCTTATACCTAGAGCAGGAAGCACGGTATAGCACAGTCATGAAAACCCGCAGTATTTCATTGCATAGCAGCAGTCACTGATCCCAAACGATTAGGAAACGAGTTAAACACACTTCTCTAGGTGAAGAATCGAATGTAGAGGAAACGTGGTACACTGCGCGGACATCCCCGAAACAAAGCGGAATGAATGCTATATACTGGAAGAGAACAATCTGTGATCACTGAGGCGCAGCAGTAAAGTGACACAAAAAAGGTTGGGAAACAAGTGTACATCATTTCTAACTGGGAGGAAAGAGTGAAGAAACCTTTTTGTACAATGAGGGGAAAATACCCTATAAGGAGTATAAAACACACTCTACCCAGAGAAGGGAACCACCGAGAATCACCCAAAGCAGCAGTAAAGTCTAGGAAATACCTGGGAAAGAATTGTAAACCATTTATCCATGTGAGCAAATGGTAAAGAAAAATGTTGGTTCCATGAGTGGAAATCCCTTGAGTAGAACGAAAAGCACACTACAGCACAGTGTCAAAACGCACCAGGAACTCATTGGAAAGCAGCCGTAACTGATACCAATGGTTAGGGAACAGGTAAAACTCACTTCCCTCTGTGAGGAAAGCATGTCGAAAGGAGTTGGTAAAAGGAGGTGATGTCCATGAAATGGAGAAGTCAGCATACAGTAACTGTGCCGGGTACATTGTGAATTCTCTAAAACACAGCAGTCAACAATACAAAATGGTTGCAAAACAAGTGTATATCATTTCCCTGTGCGCAAAGGGGGAAGAAAGGTTTCTGTACAATGCGGGAGAATCCCCTGAGGATGGCCGTCACCCCAGCAGAGCACAGAGTAAACAACAGCACTAGGCATTCGCTGAAAAGCAGCCCTGACACCAACAAGAACACAAGTGCGAGCCATTTTGGAAAGTGAAGAAAGAGTCTGGAAAGGCGTTTGTACATTGTGGAGATATGAATGGAAGAGAGCAGGACGCAGAGTATAGCGGTGGTAGGAACCTCTGGGTTCTCATTGAAAAGCAACAGTGAACTACATAAAGGGGTTGGAAAACAAGAGTAAATGATTTCCCATTGTGAGCACAGGGGGAAGAAAGAAGTTGGTACAATAGGAGAAATCCCAAGTAAAGGCAGAAAGCGCACTCTGCCCCAATGTAAGAAACCACTGACTAGCTACAGAAAGCTGCATTCAACTCTAGGAAATACTTGGAAAAGAAGTGGAAAGCATTTCTCAGTGTGCGGAAATGTTGAAGAAGTGTTTGCACAGTGTGGAATACCTTCAACAGAGCAGGAAGCATAGGACTGTCCAGCTTTAAACACCACCAGTCATTCATAGGAGACCAGCACTAACCAATCCCCTATGGTTAGAAAACAAGAAAAACTCACCTCTCCATGAGGAAAGAAAGTAGAAAAGAGTTGGTAAATGCAAGGATATCCATGAGATGGAACACTTAGCATACTAGAACCGGGTTAGAAAGCACTCTGAGTTCAGGAAAACGCAGCTGTAAACGATACTAAATCGCTGGAAGACAACTGGACTCCTTTCCTCACTGTGTTTGTACAATGCGCGAGAATCACGCCGAGACAGCTGTAAACGCCCAAGAGCACTGTGTTAGTGTTCGAAGCTCTAGGGATTCCCTGAAAGTCAGCAGTGGCATATACCTAAAAGCGAGAAGTCAAGCGCAAGTCACGTAGGAGTGGGAGGAAAGAGTCTCAAAAGGTGTTTATACCAGGTGGTGGAATCAACGAGAAAGAGCAATATGCATACCATGGCAGAGATTAGGAAAGGAGAATTCACTGAAAGCAGCAGTAAATGGAAAAAACACTTTAGAACACAATTGAAAGACGTTTGAAATGTGAGGAAAGAGTGAAGGACAGTGTTTGAGCACAAGGAGATTTCAGTGCTGAAGAGCCATAATACGTTAGAGAACACTTTTGAAAGCACTCTGAAATCCCTGAACAGCAGCGATAATCACTACAATACAGACAGAAGGCCGGTGCAAATCACTTATGAACATGAGGAAACACTGTACAGAGGTGTTGGACAATGGGGCGCAGTTTCGTGCCGAAGAGCAGAAGCCCACCAGAGCACAGTGTTAGACACCATCAGTAGCCGACCGAAAATCAGCAGTTATTGATAAAAAACTGACTGTACAGCAAGATCACATGGCTCTGTGCTGAAATAACGTGGAAATAAGACAGCAAACTCTGCAAAGCATTGGAAAACAGGTGTAAATCATTTCTCAATGTGAGCACACAGGGAAGAAAGAAGTTGGTCCACCGCAGGAAAATCCCGGGAAAAGACCACAAAGCACACTGTACTCGTCTAAGAAATCACAGAGAGTCACCCAAAGCAGCAGTAGCCTGTAAGAAATACCTGGGAAAGAATCCTAAATCGTTTATCAATATGAGGAAATGGCGCACAAAGGTGTTTGGACAGTGCCTGGAAATCTTATACCTAGAGCAGGAAGCACGGTATAGCACAGTCATGAAAACCCGCAGTATTTCATTGCATAGCAGCAGTCACTGATCCCAAACGATTAGGAAACGAGTTAAACACACTTCTCTAGGTGAAGAATCGAATGTAGAGGAAACGTGGTACACTGCGCGGACATCCCCGAAACAAAGCGGAATGAATGCTATATACTGGAAGAGAACAATCTGTGATCACTGAGGCGCAGCAGTAAAGTGACACAAAAAAGGTTGGGAAACAAGTGTACATCATTTCTAACTGGGAGGAAAGAGTGAAGAAACCTTTTTGTACAATGAGGGGAAAATACCCTATAAGGAGTATAAAACACACTCTACCCAGAGAAGGGAACCACCGAGAATCACCCAAAGCAGCAGTAAAGTCTAGGAAATACTTGGGAAAGAATTGTAAACCATTTATCCATGTGAGCAAATGGTAAAGAAAAATGTTGGTTCCATGAGTGGAAATCCCTTGAGTAGAACGAAAAGCACACTACAGCACAGTGTCAAAACGCACCAGGAACTCATTGGAAAGCAGCCGTAACTGATACCAATGGTTAGGGAACAGGTAAAACTCACTTCCCTCTGTGAGGAAAGCATGTCGAAAGGAGTTGGTAAAAGGAGGTGATGTCCATGAAATGGAGAAGTCAGCATACAGTAACTGTGCCGGGTACATTGTGAATTCTCTAAAACACAGCAGTCAACAATACAAAATGGTTGCAAAACAAGTGTATATCATTTCCCTGGGCGCAAAGGGGGAAGAAAGGTTTCTGTACAATGCGGGAGAATCCCCTGAGGATGGCCGTCACCCCAGCAGAGCACAGAGTAAACAACAGCACTAGGCATTCGCTGAAAAGCAGCCCTGACACCAACAAGAACACAAGTGCGCGCCGTTTTGGAAAGTGAAGAAAGAGTCTGGAAAGGCGTTTGTACATTGTGGAGATATGAATGGAAGAGAGCAGGACGCAGAGTATAGCGGTGGTAGGAACCTCTGGGTTCTCATTGAAAAGCAACAGTGAACTACATAAAGGGGTTGGAAAACAAGAGTAAATGATTTCCCATTGTGAGCACAGGGGGAAGAAAGAAGTTGGTACAATAGGAGAAATCCCAAGTAAAGGCAGAAAGCGCACTCTGCCCCAATGTAAGAAACCACTGACTAGCTACAGAAAGCTGCATTCAACTCTAGGAAATACTTGGAAAAGAAGTGGAAAGCATTTCTCAGTGTGCGGAAATGTTGAAGAAGTGTTTGCACAGTGTGGAATACCTTCAACAGAGCAGGAAGCATAGGACTGTCCAGCTTTAAACACCACCAGTCATTCATAGGAGACCAGCACTAACCAATCCCCTATGGTTAGAAAACAAGAAAAACTCACCTCTCCATGAGGAAAGAAAGTAGAAAAGAGTTGGTAAATGCAAGGATATCCATGAGATGGAACACTTAGCATACTAGAACCGAGTTAGAAAGCACTCTGAGTTCAGGAAAACGCAGCTGTAAACGATACTAAATCGCTGGAAGACAACTGGACTCCTTTCCTCACTGTGTTTGTACAATGCGCGAGAATCACGCCGAGACAGCTGTAAACGCCCAAGAGCACTGTGTTAGTGTTCGAAGCTCTAGGGATTCCCTGAAAGTCAGCAGTGGCATATACCTAAAAGCGAGAAGTCAAGCGCAAGTCACGTAGGAGTGGGAGGAAAGAGTCTCAAAAGGTGTTTATACCAGGTGGTGGAATCAACGAGAAAGAGCAATATGCATACCATGGCAGAGATTAGGAAAGGAGAATTCACTGAAAGCAGCAGTAAATGGAAAAAACACTTTAGAACACAATTGAAAGACGTTTGAAATGTGAGGAAAGAGTGAAGGACAGTGTTTGAGCACAAGGAGATTTCAGTGCTGAAGAGCCATAATACGTTAGAGAACACTTTTGAAAGCACTCTGAAATCCCTGAACAGCAGCGATAATCACTACAATACAGACAGAAGGCCGGTGCAAATCACTTATGAACATGAGGAAACACTGTACAGAGGTGTTGGACAATGGGGCGCAGTTTCGTGCCGAAGAGCAGAAGCCCACCAGAGCACAGTGTTAGACACCATCAGTAGCCGACCGAAAATCAGCAGTTATTGATAAAAAACTGACTGTACAGCAAGATCACATGGCTCTGTGCTGAAATAACGTGGAAATAAGACAGCAAACTCTGCAAAGCATTGGAAAACAGGTGTAAATCATTTCTCAATGTGAGCACACAGGGAAGAAAGAAGTTGGTCCACCGCAGGAAAATCCCGGGAAAAGACCACAAAGCACACTGTACTCCTCTAAGAAATCACAGAGAGTCACCCAAAGCAGCAGTAGCCTGTAAGAAATACCTGGGAAAGAATCCTAAATCGTTTATCAATATGAGGAAATGGCGCACAAAGGTGTTTGGACAGTGCCTGGAAATCTTATACCTAGAGCAGGAAGCACGGTATAGCACAGTCATGAAAACCCGCAGTATTTCATTGCATAGCAGCAGTCACTGATCCCAAACGATTAGGAAACGAGTTAAACACACTTCTCTAGGTGAAGAATCGAATGTAGAGGAAACGTGGTACACTGCGCGGACATCCCCGAAACAAAGCGGAATGAATGCTATATACTGGAAGAGAACAATCTGTGATCACTGAGGCGCAGCAGTAAAGTGACACAAAAAAGGTTGGGAAACAAGTGTACATCATTTCTAACTGGGAGGAAAGAGTGAAGAAACCTTTTTGTACAATGAGGGGAAAATACCCTATAAGGAGTATAAAACACACTCTACCCAGAGAAGGGAACCACCGAGAATCACCCAAAGCAGCAGTAAAGTCTAGGAAATACTTGGGAAAGAATTGTAAACCATTTATCCATGTGAGCAAATGGTAAAGAAAAATGTTGGTTCCATGAGTGGAAATCCCTTGAGTAGAACGAAAAGCACACTACAGCACAGTGTCAAAACGCACCAGGAACTCATTGGAAAGCAGCCGTAACTGATACCAATGGTTAGGGAACAGGTAAAACTCACTTCCCTCTGTGAGGAAAGCATGTCGAAAGGAGTTGGTAAAAGGAGGTGATGTCCATGAAATGGAGAAGTCAGCATACAGTAACTGTGCCGGGTACATTGTGAATTCTCTAAAACACAGCAGTCAACAATACAAAATGGTTGCAAAACAAGTGTATATCATTTCCCTGTGCGCAAAGGGGGAAGAAAGGTTTCTGTACAATGCGGGAGAATCCCCTGAGGATGGCCGTCACCCCAGCAGAGCACAGAGTAAACAACAGCACTAGGCATTCGCTGAAAAGCAGCCCTGACACCAACAAGAACACAAGTGCGAGCCATTTTGGAAAGTGAAGAAAGAGTCTGGAAAGGCGTTTGTACATTGTGGAGATATGAATGGAAGAGAGCAGGACGCAGAGTATAGCGGTGGTAGGAACCTCTGGGTTCTCATTGAAAAGCAACAGTGAACTACATAAAGGGGTTGGAAAAGAAGAGTAAATGATTTCCCATTGTGAGCACAGGGGGAAGAAAGAAGTTGGTACAATAGGAGAAATCCCAAGTAAAGGCAGAAAGCGCACTCTGCCCCAATGTAAGAAACCACTGACTAGCTACAGAAAGCTGCATTCAACTCTAGGAAATACTTGGAAAAGAAGTGGAAAGCATTTCTCAGTGTGCGGAAATGTTGAAGAAGTCTTTGCACAGTGTGGAATACCTTCAACAGAGCAGGAAGCATAGGACTGTCCAGCTTTAAACACCACCAGTCATTCATAGGAAACCAGCAGTAACCAATCCCCTATGGTTAGAAAACAAGAACAACTCACCTCTCCATGAGGAAAGAAAGTAGAAAAGAGTTGGTAAATGCAAGGATATCCATGAGATGGAACACTTAGCATACTAGAACCGAGTTAGAAAGCACTCTGAGTTCAGGAAAACGCAGCTGTAAACGATACTAAATCGCTGGAAGACAACTGGACTCCTTTCCTCACTGTGTTTGTACAATGCGCGAGAATCACGCCGAGACAGCTGTAAACGCCCAAGAGCACTGTGTTAGTGTTCGAAGCTCTAGGGATTCCCTGAAAGTCAGCAGTGGCATATACCTAAAAGCGAGAAGTCAAGCGCAAGTCACGTAGGAGTGGGAGGAAAGAGTCTCAAAAGGTGTTTATACCAGGTGGTGGAATCAACGAGAAAGAGCAATATGCATACCATGGCAGAGATTAGGAAAGGAGAATTCACTGAAAGCAGCAGTAAATGGAAAAAACACTTTAGAACACAATTGAAAGACGTTTGAAATGTGAGGAAAGAGTGAAGGACAGTGTTTGAGCACAAGGAGATTTCAGTGCTGAAGAGCCATAATACGTTAGAGAACACTTTTGAAAGCACTCTGAAATCCCTGAACAGCAGCGATAATCACTACAATACAGACAGAAGGCCGGTGCAAATCACTTATGAACATGAGGAAACACTGTACAGAGGTGTTGGACAATGGGGCGCAGTTTCGTGCCGAAGAGCAGAAGCCCACCAGAGCACAGTGTTAGACACCATCAGTAGCCGACCGAAAATCAGCAGTTATTGATAAAAAACTGACTGTACAGCAAGATCACATGGCTCTGTGCTGAAATAACGTGGAAATAAGACAGCAAACTCTGCAAAGCATTGGAAAACAGGTGTAAATCATTTCTCAATGTGAGCACACAGGGAAGAAAGAAGTTGGTCCACCGCAGGAAAATCCCGGGAAAAGACCACAAAGCACACTGTACTCGTCTAAGAAATCACAGAGAGTCACCCAAAGCAGCAGTAGCCTGTAAGAAATACCTGGGAAAGAATCCTAAATCGTTTATCAATATGAGGAAATGGCGCACAAAGGTGTTTGGACAGTGCCTGGAAATCTTATACCTAGAGCAGGAAGCACGGTATAGCACAGTCATGAAAACCCGCAGTATTTCATTGCATAGCAGCAGTCACTGATCCCAAACGATTAGGAAACGAGTTAAACACACTTCTCTAGGTGAAGAATCGAATGTAGAGGAAACGTGGTACACTGCGCGGACATCCCCGAAACAAAGCGGAATGAATGCTATATACTGGAAGAGAACAATCTGTGATCACTGAGGCGCAGCAGTAAAGTGACACAAAAAAGGTTGGGAAACAAGTGTACATCATTTCTAACTGGGAGGAAAGAGTGAAGAAACCTTTTTGTACAATGAGGGGAAAATACCCTATAAGGAGTATAAAACACACTCTACCCAGAGAAGGGAACCACCGAGAATCACCCAAAGCAGCAGTAAAGTCTAGGAAATACTTGGGAAAGAATTGTAAACCATTTATCCATGTGAGCAAATGGTAAAGAAAAATGTTGGTTCCATGAGTGGAAATCCCTTGAGTAGAACGAAAAGCACACTACAGCACAGTGTCAAAACGCACCAGGAACTCATTGGAAAGCAGCCGTAACTGATACCAATGGTTAGGGAACAGGTAAAACTCACTTCCCTCTGTGAGGAAAGCATGTCGAAAGGAGTTGGTAAAAGGAGGTGATGTCCATGAAATGGAGAAGTCAGCATACAGTAACTGTGCCGGGTACATTGTGAATTCTCTAAAACACAGCAGTCAACAATACAAAATGGTTGCAAAACAAGTGTATATCATTTCCCTGTGCGCAAAGGGGGAAGAAAGGTTTCTGTACAATGCGGGAGAATCCCCTGAGGATGGCCGTCACCCCAGCAGAGCACAGAGTAAACAACAGCACTAGGCATTCGCTGAAAAGCAGCCCTGACACCAACAAGAACACAAGTGCGCGCCGTTTTGGAAAGTGAAGAAAGAGTCTGGAAAGGCGTTTGTACATTGTGGAGATATGAATGGAAGAGAGCAGGACGCAGAGTATAGCGGTGGTAGGAACCTCTGGGTTCTCATTGAAAAGCAACAGTGAACTACATAAAGGGGTTGGAAAACAAGAGTAAATGATTTCCCATTGTGAGCACAGGGGGAAGAAAGAAGTTGGTACAATAGGAGAAATCCCAAGTAAAGGCAGAAAGCGCACTCTGCCCCAATGTAAGAAACCACTGACTAGCTACAGAAAGCTGCATTCAACTCTAGGAAATACTTGGAAAAGAAGTGGAAAGCATTTCTCAGTGTGCGGAAATGTTGAAGAAGTGTTTGCACTGTGTGGAATACCTTCAATAGAGCAGGAAGCATAGGACTGTCGAGCTTTAAACACCACCAGTCATTCATAGGAAACCAGCACTAACCAATCCCCTATGGTTAGAAAACAAGAAAAACTCACCTCTCCATGAGGAAAGAAAGTAGAAAAGAGTTGGTAAATGCAAGGATATCCATGAGATGGAACACTTAGCATACTAGAACCGAGTTAGAAAGCACTCTGAGTTCAGGAAAACGCAGCTGTAAACGATACTAAATCGCTGGAAGACAACTGGACTCCTTTCCTCACTGTGTTTGTACAATGCGCGAGAATCACGCCGAGACAGCTGTAAACGCCCAAGAGCACTGTGTTAGTGTTCGAAGCTCTAGGGATTCCCTGAAAGTCAGCAGTGGCATATACCTAAAAGCGAGAAGTCAAGCGCAAGTCACGTAGGAGTGGGAGGAAAGAGTCTCAAAAGGTGTTTATACCAGGTGGTGGAATCAACGAGAAAGAGCAATATGCATACCATGGCAGAGATTAGGAAAGGAGAATTCACTGAAAGCAGCAGTAAATGGAAAAAACACTTTAGAACACAATTGAAAGACGTTTGAAATGTGAGGAAAGAGTGAAGGACAGTGTTTGAGCACAAGGAGATTTCAGTGCTGAAGAGCCATAATACGTTAGAGAACACTTTTGAAAGCACTCTGAAATCCCTGAACAGCAGCGATAATCACTACAATACAGACAGAAGGCCGGTGCAAATCACTTATGAACATGAGGAAACACTGTACAGAGGTGTTGGACAATGGGGCGCAGTTTCGTGCCGAAGAGCAGAAGCCCACCAGAGCACAGTGTTAGACACCATCAGTAGCCGACCGAAAATCAGCAGTTATTGATAAAAAACTGACTGTACAGCAAGATCACATGGCTCTGTGCTGAAATAACGTGGAAATAAGACAGCAAACTCTGCAAAGCATTGGAAAACAGGTGTAAATCATTTCTCAATGTGAGCACACAGGGAAGAAAGAAGTTGGTCCACCGCAGGAAAATCCCGGGAAAAGACCACAAAGCACACTGTACTCGTCTAAGAAATCACAGAGAGTCACCCAAAGCAGCAGTAGCCTGTAAGAAATACCTGGGAAAGAATCCTAAATCGTTTATCAATATGAGGAAATGGCGCACAAAGGTGTTTGGACAGTGCCTGGAAATCTTATACCTAGAGCAGGAAGCACGGTATAGCACAGTCATGAAAACCCGCAGTATTTCATTGCATAGCAGCAGTCACTGATCCCAAACGATTAGGAAACGAGTTAAACACACTTCTCTAGGTGAAGAATCGAATGTAGAGGAAACGTGGTACACTGCGCGGACATCCCCGAAACAAAGCGGAATGAATGCTATATACTGGAAGAGAACAATCTGTGATCACTGAGGCGCAGCAGTAAAGTGACACAAAAAAGGTTGGGAAACAAGTGTACATCATTTCTAACTGGGAGGAAAGAGTGAAGAAACCTTTTTGTACAATGAGGGGAAAATACCCTATAAGGAGTATAAAACACACTCTACCCAGAGAAGGGAACCACCGAGAATCACCCAAAGCAGCAGTAAAGTCTAGGAAATACTTGGGAAAGAATTGTAAACCATTTATCCATGTGAGCAAATGGTAAAGAAAAATGTTGGTTCCATGAGTGGAAATCCCTTGAGTAGAACGAAAAGCACACTACAGCACAGTGTCAAAACGCACCAGGAACTCATTGGAAAGCAGCCGTAACTGATACCAATGGTTAGGGAACAGGTAAAACTCACTTCCCTCTGTGAGGAAAGCATGTCGAAAGGAGTTGGTAAAAGGAGGTGATGTCCATGAAATGGAGAAGTCAGCATACAGTAACTGTGCCGGGTACATTGTGAATTCTCTAAAACACAGCAGTCAACAATACAAAATGGTTGCAAAACAAGTGTATATCATTTCCCTGTGCGCAAAGGGGGAAGAAAGGTTTCTGTACAATGCGGGAGAATCCCCTGAGGATGGCCGTCACCCCAGCAGAGCACAGAGTAAACAACAGCACTAGGCATTCGCTGAAAAGCAGCCCTGACACCAACAAGAACACAAGTGCGAGCCATTTTGGAAAGTGAAGAAAGAGTCTGGAAAGGCGTTTGTACATTGTGGAGATATGAATGGAAGAGAGCAGGACGCAGAGTATAGCGGTGGTAGGAACCTCTGGGTTCTCATTGAAAAGCAACAGTGAACTACATAAAGGGGTTGGAAAACAAGAGTAAATGATTTCCCATTGTGAGCACAGGGGGAAGAAAGAAGTTGGTACAATAGGAGAAATCCCAAGTAAAGGCAGAAAGCGCACTCTGCCCCAATGTAAGAAACCACTGACTAGCTACAGAAAGCTGCATTCAACTCTAGGAAATACTTGGAAAAGAAGTGGAAAGCATTTCTCAGTGTGCGGAAATGTTGAAGAAGTCTTTGCACAGTGTGGAATACCTTCAACAGAGCAGGAAGCATAGGACTGTCCAGCTTTAAACACCACCAGTCATTCATAGGAGACCAGCACTAACCAATCCCCTATGGTTAGAAAACAAGAAAAACTCACCTCTCCATGAGGAAAGAAAGTAGAAAAGAGTTGGTAAATGCAAGGATATCCATGAGATGGAACACTTAGCATACTAGAACCGAGTTAGAAAGCACTCTGAGTTCAGGAAAACGCAGCTGTAAACGATACTAAATCGCTGGAAGACAACTGGACTCCTTTCCTCACTGTGTTTGTACAATGCGCGAGAATCACGCCGAGACAGCTGTAAACGCCCAAGAGCACTGTGTTAGTGTTCGAAGCTCTAGGGATTCCCTGAAAGTCAGCAGTGGCATATACCTAAAAGCGAGAAGTCAAGCGCAAGTCACGTAGGAGTGGGAGGAAAGAGTCTCAAAAGGTGTTTATACCAGGTGGTGGAATCAACGAGAAAGAGCAATATGCATACCATGGCAGAGATTAGGAAAGGAGAATTCACTGAAAGCAGCAGTAAATGGAAAAAACACTTTAGAACACAATTGAAAGACGTTTGAAATGTGAGGAAAGAGTGAAGGACAGTGTTTGAGCACAAGGAGATTTCAGTGCTGAAGAGCCATAATACGTTAGAGAACACTTTTGAAAGCACTCTGAAATCCCTGAACAGCAGCGATAATCACTACAATACAGACAGAAGGCCGGTGCAAATCACTTATGAACATGAGGAAACACTGTACAGAGGTGTTGGACAATGGGGCGCAGTTTCGTGCCGAAGAGCAGAAGCCCACCAGAGCACAGTGTTAGACACCATCAGTAGCCGACCGAAAATCAGCAGTTATTGATAAAAAACTGACTGTACAGCAAGATCACATGGCTCTGTGCTGAAATAACGTGGAAATAAGACAGCAAACTCTGCAAAGCATTGGAAAACAGGTGTAAATCATTTCTCAATGTGAGCACACAGGGAAGAAAGAAGTTGGTCCACCGCAGGAAAATCCCGGGAAAAGACCACAAAGCACACTGTACTCGTCTAAGAAATCACAGAGAGTCACCCAAAGCAGCAGTAGCCTGTAAGAAATACCTGGGAAAGAATCCTAAATCGTTTATCAATATGAGGAAATGGCGCACAAAGGTGTTTGGACAGTGCCTGGAAATCTTATACCTAGAGCAGGAAGCACGGTATAGCACAGTCATGAAAACCCGCAGTATTTCATTGCATAGCAGCAGTCACTGATCCCAAACGATTAGGAAACGAGTTAAACACACTTCTCTAGGTGAAGAATCGAATGTAGAGGAAACGTGGTACACTGCGCGGACATCCCCGAAACAAAGCGGAATGAATGCTATATACTGGAAGAGAACAATCTGTGATCACTGAGGCGCAGCAGTAAAGTGACACAAAAAAGGTTGGGAAACAAGTGTACATCATTTCTAACTGGGAGGAAAGAGTGAAGAAACCTTTTTGTACAATGAGGGGAAAATACCCTATAAGGAGTATAAAACACACTCTACCCAGAGAAGGGAACCACCGAGAATCACCCAAAGCAGCAGAAAAGTCTAGGAAATACTTGGGAAAGAATTGTAAACCATTTATCCATGTGAGCAAATGGTAAAGAAAAATGTTGGTTCCATGAGTGGAAATCCCTTGAGTAGAACGAAAAGCACACTACAGCACAGTGTCAAAACGCACCAGGAACTCATTGGAAAGCAGCCGTAACTGATACCAATGGTTAGGGAACAGGTAAAACTCACTTCCCTCTGTGAGGAAAGCATGTCGAAAGGAGTTGGTAAAAGGAGGTGATGTCCATGAAATGGAGAAGTCAGCATACAGTAACTGTGCCGGGTACATTGTGAATTCTCTAAAACACAGCAGTCAACAATACAAAATGGTTGCAAAACAAGTGTATATCATTTCCCTGTGCGCAAAGGGGGAAGAAAGGTTTCTGTACAATGCGGGAGAATCCCCTGAGGATGGCCGTCACCCCAGCAGAGCACAGAGTAAACAACAGCACTAGGCATTCGCTGAAAAGCAGCCCTGACACCAACAAGAACACAAGTGCGAGCCATTTTGGAAAGTGAAGAAAGAGTCTGGAAAGGCGTTTGTACATTGTGGAGATATGAATGGAAGAGAGCAGGACGCAGAGTATAGCGGTGGTAGGAACCTCTGGGTTCTCATTGAAAAGCAACAGTGAACTACATAAAGGGGTTGGAAAACAAGAGTAAATGATTTCCCATTGTGAGCACAGGGGGAAGAAAGAAGTTGGTACAATAGGAGAAATCCCAAGTAAAGGCAGAAAGCGCACTCTGCCCCAATGTAAGAAACCACTGACTAGCTACAGAAAGCTGCATTCAACTCTAGGAAATACTTGGAAAAGAAGTGGAAAGCATTTCTCAGTGTGCGGAAATGTTGAAGAAGTCTTTGCACAGTGTGGAATACCTTCAACAGAGCAGGAAGCATAGGACTGTCCAGCTTTAAACACCACCAGTCATTCATAGGAAACCAGCAGTAACCAATCCCCTATGGTTAGAAAACAAGAACAACTCACCTCTCCATGAGGAAAGAAAGTAGAAAAGAGTTGGTAAATGCAAGGATATCCATGAGATGGAACACTTAGCATACTAGAACCGAGTTAGAAAGCACTCTGAGTTCAGGAAAACGCAGCTGTAAACGATACTAAATCGCTGGAAGACAACTGGACTCCTTTCCTCACTGTGTTTGTACAATGCGCGAGAATCACGCCGAGACAGCTGTAAACGCCCAAGAGCACTGTGTTAGTGTTCGAAGCTCTAGGGATTCCCTGAAAGTCAGCAGTGGCATATACCTAAAAGCGAGAAGTCAAGCGCAAGTCACGTAGGAGTGGGAGGAAAGAGTCTCAAAAGGTGTTTATACCAGGTGGTGGAATCAACGAGAAAGAGCAATATGCATACCATGGCAGAGATTAGGAAAGGAGAATTCACTGAAAGCAGCAGTAAATGGAAAAAACACTTTAGAACACAATTGAAAGACGTTTGAAATGTGAGGAAAGAGTGAAGGACAGTGTTTGAGCACAAGGAGATTTCAGTGCTGAAGAGCCATAATACGTTAGAGAACACTTTTGAAAGCACTCTGAAATCCCTGAACAGCAGCGATAATCACTACAATACAGACAGAAGGCCGGTGCAAATCACTTATGAACATGAGGAAACACTGTACAGAGGTGTTGGACAATGGGGCGCAGTTTCGTGCCGAAGAGCAGAAGCCCACCAGAGCACAGTGTTAGACACCATCAGTAGCCGACCGAAAATCAGCAGTTATTGATAAAAAACTGACTGTACAGCAAGATCACATGGCTCTGTGCTGAAATAACGTGGAAATAAGACAGCAAACTCTGCAAAGCATTGGAAAACAGGTGTAAATCATTTCTCAATGTGAGCACACAGGGAAGAAAGAAGTTGGTCCACCGCAGGAAAATCCCGGGAAAAGACCACAAAGCACACTGTACTCGTCTAAGAAATCACAGAGAGTCACCCAAAGCAGCAGTAGCCTGTAAGAAATACCTGGGAAAGAATCCTAAATCGTTTATCAATATGAGGAAATGGCGCACAAAGGTGTTTGGACAGTGCCTGGAAATCTTATACCTAGAGCAGGAAGCACGGTATAGCACAGTCATGAAAACCCGCAGTATTTCATTGCATAGCAGCAGTCACTGATCCCAAACGATTAGGAAACGAGTTAAACACACTTCTCTAGGTGAAGAATCGAATGTAGAGGAAACGTGGTACACTGCGCGGACATCCCCGAAACAAAGCGGAATGAATGCTATATACTGGAAGAGAACAATCTGTGATCACTGAGGCGCAGCAGTAAAGTGACACAAAAAAGGTTGGGAAACAAGTGTACATCATTTCTAACTGGGAGGAAAGAGTGAAGAAACCTTTTTGTACAATGAGGGGAAAATACCCTATAAGGAGTATAAAACACACTCTACCCAGAGAAGGGAACCACCGAGAATCACCCAAAGCAGCAGAAAAGTCTAGGAAATACTTGGGAAAGAATTGTAAACCATTTATCCATGTGAGCAAATGGTAAAGAAAAATGTTGGTTCCATGAGTGGAAATCCCTTGAGTAGAACGAAAAGCACACTACAGCACAGTGTCAAAACGCACCAGGAACTCATTGGAAAGCAGCCGTAACTGATACCAATGGTTAGGGAACAGGTAAAACTCACTTCCCTCTGTGAGGAAAGCATGTCGAAAGGAGTTGGTAAAAGGAGGTGATGTCCATGAAATGGAGAAGTCAGCATACAGTAACTGTGCCGGGTACATTGTGAATTCTCTAAAACACAGCAGTCAACAATACAAAATGGTTGCAAAACAAGTGTATATCATTTCCCTGTGCGCAAAGGGGGAAGAAAGGTTTCTGTACAATGCGGGAGAATCCCCTGAGGATGGCCGTCACCCCAGCAGAGCACAGAGTAAACAACAGCACTAGGCATTCGCTGAAAAGCAGCCCTGACACCAACAAGAACACAAGTGCGAGCCATTTTGGAAAGTGAAGAAAGAGTCTGGAAAGGCGTTTGTACATTGTGGAGATATGAATGGAAGAGAGCAGGACGCAGAGTATAGCGGTGGTAGGAACCTCTGGGTTCTCATTGAAAAGCAACAGTGAACTACATAAAGGGGTTGGAAAACAAGAGTAAATGATTTCCCATTGTGAGCACAGGGGGAAGAAAGAAGTTGGTACAATAGGAGAAATCCCAAGTAAAGGCAGAAAGCGCACTCTGCCCCAATGTAAGAAACCACTGACTAGCTACAGAAAGCTGCATTCAACTCTAGGAAATACTTGGAAAAGAAGTGGAAAGCATTTCTCAGTGTGCGGAAATGTTGAAGAAGTCTTTGCACAGTGTGGAATACCTTCAACAGAGCAGGAAGCATAGGACTGTCCAGCTTTAAACACCACCAGTCATTCATAGGAAACCAGCAGTAACCAATCCCCTATGGTTAGAAAACAAGAACAACTCACCTCTCCATGAGGAAAGAAAGTAGAAAAGAGTTGGTAAATGCAAGGATATCCATGAGATGGAACACTTAGCATACTAGAACCGAGTTAGAAAGCACTCTGAGTTCAGGAAAACGCAGCTGTAAACGATACTAAATCGCTGGAAGACAACTGGACTCCTTTCCTCACTGTGTTTGTACAATGCGCGAGAATCACGCCGAGACAGCTGTAAACGCCCAAGAGCACTGTGTTAGTGTTCGAAGCTCTAGGGATTCCCTGAAAGTCAGCAGTGGCATATACCTAAAAGCGAGAAGTCAAGCGCAAGTCACGTAGGAGTGGGAGGAAAGAGTCTCAAAAGGTGTTTATACCAGGTGGTGGAATCAACGAGAAAGAGCAATATGCATACCATGGCAGAGATTAGGAAAGGAGAATTCACTGAAAGCAGCAGTAAATGGAAAAAACACTTTAGAACACAATTGAAAGACGTTTGAAATGTGAGGAAAGAGTGAAGGACAGTGTTTGAGCACAAGGAGATTTCAGTGCTGAAGAGCCATAATACGTTAGAGAACACTTTTGAAAGCACTCTGAAATCCCTGAACAGCAGCGATAATCACTACAATACAGACAGAAGGCCGGTGCAAATCACTTATGAACATGAGGAAACACTGTACAGAGGTGTTGGACAATGGGGCGCAGTTTCGTGCCGAAGAGCAGAAGCCCACCAGAGCACAGTGTTAGACACCATCAGTAGCCGACCGAAAATCAGCAGTTATTGATAAAAAACTGACTGTACAGCAAGATCACATGGCTCTGTGCTGAAATAACGTGGAAATAAGACAGCAAACTCTGCAAAGCATTGGAAAACAGGTGTAAATCATTTCTCAATGTGAGCACACAGGGAAGAAAGAAGTTGGTCCACCGCAGGAAAATCCCGGGAAAAGACCACAAAGCACACTGTACTCGTCTAAGAAATCACAGAGAGTCACCCAAAGCAGCAGTAGCCTGTAAGAAATACCTGGGAAAGAATCCTAAATCGTTTATCAATATGAGGAAATGGCGCACAAAGGTGTTTGGACAGTGCCTGGAAATCTTATACCTAGAGCAGGAAGCACGGTATAGCACAGTCATGAAAACCCGCAGTATTTCATTGCATAGCAGCAGTCACTGATCCCAAACGATTAGGAAACGAGTTAAACACACTTCTCTAGGTGAAGAATCGAATGTAGAGGAAACGTGGTACACTGCGCGGACATCCCCGAAACAAAGCGGAATGAATGCTATATACTGGAAGAGAACAATCTGTGATCACTGAGGCGCAGCAGTAAAGTGACACAAAAAAGGTTGGGAAACAAGTGTACATCATTTCTAACTGGGAGGAAAGAGTGAAGAAACCTTTTTGTACAATGAGGGGAAAATACCCTATAAGGAGTATAAAACACACTCTACCCAGAGAAGGGAACCACCGAGAATCACCCAAAGCAGCAGTAAAGTCTAGGAAATACTTGGGAAAGAATTGTAAACCATTTATCCATGTGAGCAAATGGTAAAGAAAAATGTTGGTTCCATGAGTGGAAATCCCTTGAGTAGAACGAAAAGCACACTACAGCACAGTGTCAAAACGCACCAGGAACTCATTGGAAAGCAGCCGTAACTGATACCAATGGTTAGGGAACAGGTAAAACTCACTTCCCTCTGTGAGGAAAGCATGTCGAAAGGAGTTGGTAAAAGGAGGTGATGTCCATGAAATGGAGAAGTCAGCATACAGTAACTGTGCCGGGTACATTGTGAATTCTCTAAAACACAGCAGTCAACAATACAAAATGGTTGCAAAACAAGTGTATATCATTTCCCTGTGCGCAAAGGGGGAAGAAAGGTTTCTGTACAATGCGGGAGAATCCCCTGAGGATGGCCGTCACCCCAGCAGAGCACAGAGTAAACAACAGCACTAGGCATTCGCTGAAAAGCAGCCCTGACACCAACAAGAACACAAGTGCGCGCCGTTTTGGAAAGTGAAGAAAGAGTCTGGAAAGGCGTTTGTACATTGTGGAGATATGAATGGAAGAGAGCAGGACGCAGAGTATAGCGGTGGTAGGAACCTCTGGGTTCTCATTGAAAAGCAACAGTGAACTACATAAAGGGGTTGGAAAACAAGAGTAAATGATTTCCCATTGTGAGCACAGGGGGAAGAAAGAAGTTGGTACAATAGGAGAAATCCCAAGTAAAGGCAGAAAGCGCACTCTGCCCCAATGTAAGAAACCACTGACTAGCTACAGAAAGCTGCATTCAACTCTAGGAAATACTTGGAAAAGAAGTGGAAAGCATTTCTCAGTGTGCGGAAATGTTGAAGAAGTGTTTGCACTGTGTGGAATACCTTCAATAGAGCAGGAAGCATAGGACTGTCGAGCTTTAAACACCACCAGTCATTCATAGGAAACCAGCAGTAACCAATCCCCTATGGTTAGAAAACAAGAACAACTCACCTCTCCATGAGGAAAGAAAGTAGAAAAGAGTTGGTAAATGCAAGGATATCCATGAGATGGAACACTTAGCATACTAGAACCGAGTTAGAAAGCACTCTGAGTTCAGGAAAACGCAGCTGTAAACGATACTAAATCGCTGGAAGACAACTGGACTCCTTTCCTCACTGTGTTTGTACAATGCGCGAGAATCACGCCGAGACAGCTGTAAACGCCCAAGAGCACTGTGTTAGTGTTCGAAGCTCTAGGGATTCCCTGAAAGTCAGCAGTGGCATATACCTAAAAGCGAGAAGTCAAGCGCAAGTCACGTAGGAGTGGGAGGAAAGAGTCTCAAAAGGTGTTTATACCAGGTGGTGGAATCAACGAGAAAGAGCAATATGCATACCATGGCAGAGATTAGGAAAGGAGAATTCACTGAAAGCAGCAGTAAATGGAAAAAACACTTTAGAACACAATTGAAAGACGTTTGAAATGTGAGGAAAGAGTGAAGGACAGTGTTTGAGCACAAGGAGATTTCAGTGCTGAAGAGCCATAATACGTTAGAGAACACTTTTGAAAGCACTCTGAAATCCCTGAACAGCAGCGATAATCACTACAATACAGACAGAAGGCCGGTGCAAATCACTTATGAACATGAGGAAACACTGTACAGAGGTGTTGGACAATGGGGCGCAGTTTCGTGCCGAAGAGCAGAAGCCCACCAGAGCACAGTGTTAGACACCATCAGTAGCCGACCGAAAATCAGCAGTTATTGATAAAAAACTGACTGTACAGCAAGATCACATGGCTCTGTGCTGAAATAACGTGGAAATAAGACAGCAAACTCTGCAAAGCATTGGAAAACAGGTGTAAATCATTTCTCAATGTGAGCACACAGGGAAGAAAGAAGTTGGTCCACCGCAGGAAAATCCCGGGAAAAGACCACAAAGCACACTGTACTCGTCTAAGAAATCACAGAGAGTCACCCAAAGCAGCAGTAGCCTGTAAGAAATACCTGGGAAAGAATCCTAAATCGTTTATCAATATGAGGAAATGGCGCACAAAGGTGTTTGGACAGTGCCTGGAAATCTTATACCTAGAGCAGGAAGCACGGTATAGCACAGTCATGAAAACCCGCAGTATTTCATTGCATAGCAGCAGTCACTGATCCCAAACGATTAGGAAACGAGTTAAACACACTTCTCTAGGTGAAGAATCGAATGTAGAGGAAACGTGGTACACTGCGCGGACATCCCCGAAACAAAGCGGAATGAATGCTATATACTGGAAGAGAACAATCTGTGATCACTGAGGCGCAGCAGTAAAGTGACACAAAAAAGGTTGGGAAACAAGTGTACATCATTTCTAACTGGGAGGAAAGAGTGAAGAAACCTTTTTGTACAATGAGGGGAAAATACCCTATAAGGAGTATAAAACACACTCTACCCAGAGAAGGGAACCACCGAGAATCACCCAAAGCAGCAGTAAAGTCTAGGAAATACTTGGGAAAGAATTGTAAACCATTTATCCATGTGAGCAAATGGTAAAGAAAAATGTTGGTTCCATGAGTGGAAATCCCTTGAGTAGAACGAAAAGCACACTACAGCACAGTGTCAAAACGCACCAGGAACTCATTGGAAAGCAGCCGTAACTGATACCAATGGTTAGGGAACAGGTAAAACTCACTTCCCTCTGTGAGGAAAGCATGTCGAAAGGAGTTGGTAAAAGGAGGTGATGTCCATGAAATGGAGAAGTCAGCATACAGTAACTGTGCCGGGTACATTGTGAATTCTCTAAAACACAGCAGTCAACAATACAAAATGGTTGCAAAACAAGTGTATATCATTTCCCTGTGCGCAAAGGGGGAAGAAAGGTTTCTGTACAATGCGGGAGAATCCCCTGAGGATGGCCGTCACCCCAGCAGAGCACAGAGTAAACAACAGCACTAGGCATTCGCTGAAAAGCAGCCCTGACACCAACAAGAACACAAGTGCGCGCCGTTTTGGAAAGTGAAGAAAGAGTCTGGAAAGGCGTTTGTACATTGTGGAGATATGAATGGAAGAGAGCAGGACGCAGAGTATAGCGGTGGTAGGAACCTCTGGGTTCTCATTGAAAAGCAACAGTGAACTACATAAAGGGGTTGGAAAACAAGAGTAAATGATTTCCCATTGTGAGCACAGGGGGAAGAAAGAAGTTGGTACAATAGGAGAAATCCCAAGTAAAGGCAGAAAGCGCACTCTGCCCCAATGTAAGAAACCACTGACTAGCTACAGAAAGCTGCATTCAACTCTAGGAAATACTTGGAAAAGAAGTGGAAAGCATTTCTCAGTGTGCGGAAATGTTGAAGAAGTGTTTGCACAGTGTGGAATACCTTCAACAGAGCAGGAAGCATAGGACTGTCCAGCTTTAAACACCACCAGTCATTCATAGGAGACCAGCACTAACCAATCCCCTATGGTTAGAAAACAAGAAAAACTCACCTCTCCATGAGGAAAGAAAGTAGAAAAGAGTTGGTAAATGCAAGGATATCCATGAGATGGAACACTTAGCATACTAGAACCGAGTTAGAAAGCACTCTGAGTTCAGGAAAACGCAGCTGTAAACGATACTAAATCGCTGGAAGACAACTGGACTCCTTTCCTCACTGTGTTTGTACAATGCGCGAGAATCACGCCGAGACAGCTGTAAACGCCCAAGAGCACTGTGTTAGTGTTCGAAGCTCTAGGGATTCCCTGAAAGTCAGCAGTGGCATATACCTAAAAGCGAGAAGTCAAGCGCAAGTCACGTAGGAGTGGGAGGAAAGAGTCTCAAAAGGTGTTTATACCAGGTGGTGGAATCAACGAGAAAGAGCAATATGCATACCATGGCAGAGATTAGGAAAGGAGAATTCACTGAAAGCAGCAGTAAATGGAAAAAACACTTTAGAACACAATTGAAAGACGTTTGAAATGTGAGGAAAGAGTGAAGGACAGTGTTTGAGCACAAGGAGATTTCAGTGCTGAAGAGCCATAATACGTTAGAGAACACTTTTGAAAGCACTCTGAAATCCCTGAACAGCAGCGATAATCACTACAATACAGACAGAAGGCCGGTGCAAATCACTTATGAACATGAGGAAACACTGTACAGAGGTGTTGGACAATGGGGCGCAGTTTCGTGCCGAAGAGCAGAAGCCCACCAGAGCACAGTGTTAGACATCATCAGTAGCCGACCGAAAATCAGCAGTTATTGATAAAAAACTGACTGTACAGCAAGATCACATGGCTCTGTGCTGAAATAACGTGGAAATAAGACAGCAAACTCTGCAAAGCATTGGAAAACAGGTGTAAATCATTTCTCAATGTGAGCACACAGGGAAGAAAGAAGTTGGTCCACCGCAGGAAAATCCCGGGAAAAGACCACAAAGCACACTGTACTCCTCTAAGAAATCACAGAGAGTCACCCAAAGCAGCAGTAGCCTGTAAGAAATACCTGGGAAAGAATCCTAAATCGTTTATCAATATGAGGAAATGGCGCACAAAGGTGTTTGGACAGTGCCTGGAAATCTTATACCTAGAGCAGGAAGCACGGTATAGCACAGTCATGAAAACCCGCAGTATTTCATTGCATAGCAGCAGTCACTGATCCCAAACGATTAGGAAACGAGTTAAACACACTTCTCTAGGTGAAGAATCGAATGTAGAGGAAACGTGGTACACTGCGCGGACATCCCCGAAACAAAGCGGAATGAATGCTATATACTGGAAGAGAACAATCTGTGATCACTGAGACGCAGCAGTAAAGTGACACAAAAAAGGTTGGGAAACAAGTGTACATCATTTCTAACTGGGAGGAAAGAGTGAAGAAACCTTTTTGTACAATGAGGGGAAAATACCCTATAAGGAGTATAAAACACACTCTACCCAGAGAAGGGAACCACCGAGAATCACCCAAAGCAGCAGTAAAGTCTAGGAAATACTTGGGAAAGAATTGTAAACCATTTATCCATGTGAGCAAATGGTAAAGAAAAATGTTGGTTCCATGAGTGGAAATCCCTTGAGTAGAACGAAAAGCACACTACAGCACAGTGTCAAAACGCACCAGGAACTCATTGGAAAGCAGCCGTAACTGATACCAATGGTTAGGGAACAGGTAAAACTCACTTCCCTCTGTGAGGAAAGCATGTCGAAAGGAGTTGGTAAAAGGAGGTGATGTCCATGAAATGGAGAAGTCAGCATACAGTAACTGTGCCGGGTACATTGTGAATTCTCTAAAACACAGCAGTCAACAATACAAAATGGTTGCAAAACAAGTGTATATCATTTCCCTGTGAGCAAAGGGGGAAGAAAGGTTTCTGTACAATGCGGGAGAATCCCCTGAGGATGGCCGTCACCCCAGCAGAGCACAGAGTAAAACAACAGCACTAGGCATTCGCTGAAAAGCAGCCCTGACACCAACAAGAACACAAGTGCGAGCCATTTTGGAAAGTGAAGAAAGAGTCTGGAAAGGCGTTTGTACCTTGTGGAGATATGAATGGAAGAGAGCAGGACGAAGAGTATAGCGGTGGTAGGAACCTCTGGGTTCTCATTGAAAAGCAACAGTGAACTACATAAAGGGGTTGGAAAACAAGAGTAAATGATTTCCCATTGTGAGCACAGGGGGAAGAAAGAAGTTGGTACAATAGGAGAAATCCCAAGTAAAGGCAGAAAGCGCACTCTGCCCCAATGTAAGAAACCACTGACTAGCTACAGAAAGCTGCATTCAACTCTAGGAAATACTTGGAAAAGAAGTGGAAAGCATTTCTCAGTGTGCGGAAATGTTGAAGAAGTCTTTGCACAGTGTGGAATACCTTCAACAGAGCAGGAAGCATAGGACTGTCCAGCTTTAAACACCACCAGTCATTCATAGGAGACCAGCACTAACCAATCCCCTATGGTTAGAAAACAAGAAAAACTCACCTCTCCATGAGGAAAGAAAGTAGAAAAGAGTTGGTAAATGCAAGGATATCCATGAGATGGAACACTTAGCATACTAGAACCGAGTTAGAAAGCACTCTGAGTTCAGGAAAACGCAGCTGTAAACGATACTAAATCGCTGGAAGACAACTGGACTCCTTTCCTCACTGTGTTTGTACAATGCGCGAGAATCACGCCGAGACAGCTGTAAACGCCCAAGAGCACTGTGTTAGTGTTCGAAGCTCTAGGGATTCCCTGAAAGTCAGCAGTGGCATATACCTAAAAGCGAGAAGTCAAGCGCAAGTCACGTAGGAGTGGGAGGAAAGAGTCTCAAAAGGTGTTTATACCAGGTGGTGGAATCAACGAGAAAGAGCAATATGCATACCATGGCAGAGATTAGGAAAGGAGAATTCACTGAAAGCAGCAGTAAATGGAAAAAACACTTTAGAACACAATTGAAAGACGTTTGAAATGTGAGGAAAGAGTGAAGGACAGTGTTTGAGCACAAGGAGATTTCAGTGCTGAAGAGCCATAATACGTTAGAGAACACTTTTGAAAGCACTCTGAAATCCCTGAACAGCAGCGATAATCACTACAATACAGACAGAAGGCCGGTGCAAATCACTTATGAACATGAGGAAACACTGTACAGAGGTGTTGGACAATGGGGCGCAGTTTCGTGCCGAAGAGCAGAAGCCCACCAGAGCACAGTGTTAGACACCATCAGTAGCCGACCGAAAATCAGCAGTTATTGATAAAAAACTGACTGTACAGCAAGATCACATGGCTCTGTGCTGAAATAACGTGGAAATAAGACAGCAAACTCTGCAAAGCATTGGAAAACAGGTGTAAATCATTTCTCAATGTGAGCACACAGGGAAGAAAGAAGTTGGTCCACCGCAGGAAAATCCCGGGAAAAGACCACAAAGCACACTGTACTCGTCTAAGAAATCACAGAGAGTCACCCAAAGCAGCAGTAGCCTGTAAGAAATACCTGGGAAAGAATCCTAAATCGTTTATCAATATGAGGAAATGGCGCACAAAGGTGTTTGGACAGTGCCTGGAAATCTTATACCTAGAGCAGGAAGCACGGTATAGCACAGTCATGAAAACCCGCAGTATTTCATTGCATAGCAGCAGTCACTGATCCCAAACGATTAGGAAACGAGTTAAACACACTTCTCTAGGTGAAGAATCGAATGTAGAGGAAACGTGGTACACTGCGCGGACATCCCCGAAACAAAGCGGAATGAATGCTATATACTGGAAGAGAACAATCTGTGATCACTGAGGCGCAGCAGTAAAGTGACACAAAAAAGGTTGGGAAACAAGTGTACATCATTTCTAACTGGGAGGAAAGAGTGAAGAAACCTTTTTGTACAATGAGGGGAAAATACCCTATAAGGAGTATAAAACACACTCTACCCAGAGAAGGGAACCACCGAGAATCACCCAAAGCAGCAGTAAAGTCTAGGAAATACTTGGGAAAGAATTGTAAACCATTTATCCATGTGAGCAAATGGTAAAGAAAAATGTTGGTTCCATGAGTGGAAATCCCTTGAGTAGAACGAAAAGCACACTACAGCACAGTGTCAAAACGCACCAGGAACTCATTGGAAAGCAGCCGTAACTGATACCAATGGTTAGGGAACAGGTAAAACTCACTTCCCTCTGTGAGGAAAGCATGTCGAAAGGAGTTGGTAAAAGGAGGTGATGTCCATGAAATGGAGAAGTCAGCATACAGTAACTGTGCCGGGTACATTGTGAATTCTCTAAAACACAGCAGTCAACAATACAAAATGGTTGCAAAACAAGTGTATATCATTTCCCTGTGCGCAAAGGGGGAAGAAAGGTTTCTGTACAATGCGGGAGAATCCCCTGAGGATGGCCGTCACCCCAGCAGAGCACAGAGTAAACAACAGCACTAGGCATTCGCTGAAAAGCAGCCCTGACACCAACAAGAACACAAGTGCGAGCCATTTTGGAAAGTGAAGAAAGAGTCTGGAAAGGCGTTTGTACATTGTGGAGATATGAATGGAAGAGAGCAGGACGCAGAGTATAGCGGTGGTAGGAACCTCTGGGTTCTCATTGAAAAGCAACAGTGAACTACATAAAGGGGTTGGAAAACAAGAGTAAATGATTTCCCATTGTGAGCACAGGGGGAAGAAAGAAGTTGGTACAATAGGAGAAATCCCAAGTAAAGGCAGAAAGCGCACTCTGCCCCAATGTAAGAAACCACTGACTAGCTACAGAAAGCTGCATTCAACTCTAGGAAATACTTGGAAAAGAAGTGGAAAGCATTTCTCAGTGTGCGGAAATGTTGAAGAAGTCTTTGCACAGTGTGGAATACCTTCAACAGAGCAGGAAGCATAGGACTGTCCAGCTTTAAACACCACCAGTCATTCATAGGAGACCAGCACTAACCAATCCCCTATGGTTAGAAAACAAGAAAAACTCACCTCTCCATGAGGAAAGAAAGTAGAAAAGAGTTGGTAAATGCAAGGATATCCATGAGATGGAACACTTAGCATACTAGAACCGAGTTAGAAAGCACTCTGAGTTCAGGAAAACGCAGCTGTAAACGATACTAAATCGCTGGAAGACAACTGGACTCCTTTCCTCACTGTGTTTGTACAATGCGCGAGAATCACGCCGAGACAGCTGTAAACGCCCAAGAGCACTGTGTTAGTGTTCGAAGCTCTAGGGATTCCCTGAAAGTCAGCAGTGGCATATACCTAAAAGCGAGAAGTCAAGCGCAAGTCACGTAGGAGTGGGAGGAAAGAGTCTCAAAAGGTGTTTATACCAGGTGGTGGAATCAACGAGAAAGAGCAATATGCATACCATGGCAGAGATTAGGAAAGGAGAATTCACTGAAAGCAGCAGTAAATGGAAAAAACACTTTAGAACACAATTGAAAGACGTTTGAAATGTGAGGAAAGAGTGAAGGACAGTGTTTGAGCACAAGGAGATTTCAGTGCTGAAGAGCCATAATACGTTAGAGAACACTTTTGAAAGCACTCTGAAATCCCTGAACAGCAGCGATAATCACTACAATACAGACAGAAGGCCGGTGCAAATCACTTATGAACATGAGGAAACACTGTACAGAGGTGTTGGACAATGGGGCGCAGTTTCGTGCCGAAGAGCAGAAGCCCACCAGAGCACAGTGTTAGACACCATCAGTAGCCGACCGAAAATCAGCAGTTATTGATAAAAAACTGACTGTACAGCAAGATCACATGGCTCTGTGCTGAAATAACGTGGAAATAAGACAGCAAACTCTGCAAAGCATTGGAAAACAGGTGTAAATCATTTCTCAATGTGAGCACACAGGGAAGAAAGAAGTTGGTCCACCGCAGGAAAATCCCGGGAAAAGACCACAAAGCACACTGTACTCGTCTAAGAAATCACAGAGAGTCACCCAAAGCAGCAGTAGCCTGTAAGAAATACCTGGGAAAGAATCCTAAATCGTTTATCAATATGAGGAAATGGCGCACAAAGGTGTTTGGACAGTGCCTGGAAATCTTATACCTAGAGCAGGAAGCACGGTATAGCACAGTCATGAAAACCCGCAGTATTTCATTGCATAGCAGCAGTCACTGATCCCAAACGATTAGGAAACGAGTTAAACACACTTCTCTAGGTGAAGAATCGAATGTAGAGGAAACGTGGTACACTGCGCGGACATCCCCGAAACAAAGCGGAATGAATGCTATATACTGGAAGAGAACAATCTGTGATCACTGAGGCGCAGCAGTAAAGTGACACAAAAAAGGTTGGGAAACAAGTGTACATCATTTCTAACTGGGAGGAAAGAGTGAAGAAACCTTTTTGTACAATGAGGGGAAAATACCCTATAAGGAGTATAAAACACACTCTACCCAGAGAAGGGAACCACCGAGAATCACCCAAAGCAGCAGTAAAGTCTAGGAAATACTTGGGAAAGAATTGTAAACCATTTATCCATGTGAGCAAATGGTAAAGAAAAATGTTGGTTCCATGAGTGGAAATCCCTTGAGTAGAACGAAAAGCACACTACAGCACAGTGTCAAAACGCACCAGGAACTCATTGGAAAGCAGCCGTAACTGATACCAATGGTTAGGGAACAGGTAAAACTCACTTCCCTCTGTGAGGAAAGCATGTCGAAAGGAGTTGGTAAAAGGAGGTGATGTCCATGAAATGGAGAAGTCAGCATACAGTAACTGTGCCGGGTACATTGTGAATTCTCTAAAACACAGCAGTCAACAATACAAAATGGTTGCAAAACAAGTGTATATCATTTCCCTGTGCGCAAAGGGGGAAGAAAGGTTTCTGTACAATGCGGGAGAATCCCCTGAGGATGGCCGTCACCCCAGCAGAGCACAGAGTAAACAACAGCACTAGGCATTCGCTGAAAAGCAGCCCTGACACCAACAAGAACACAAGTGCGAGCCATTTTGGAAAGTGAAGAAAGAGTCTGGAAAGGCGTTTGTACATTGTGGAGATATGAATGGAAGAGAGCAGGACGCAGAGTATAGCGGTGGTAGGAACCTCTGGGTTCTCATTGAAAAGCAACAGTGAACTACATAAAGGGGTTGGAAAACAAGAGTAAATGATTTCCCATTGTGAGCACAGGGGGAAGAAAGAAGTTGGTACAATAGGAGAAATCCCAAGTAAAGGCAGAAAGCGCACTCTGCCCCAATGTAAGAAACCACTGACTAGCTACAGAAAGCTGCATTCAACTCTAGGAAATACTTGGAAAAGAAGTGGAAAGCATTTCTCAGTGTGCGGAAATGTTGAAGAAGTCTTTGCACAGTGTGGAATACCTTCAACAGAGCAGGAAGCATAGGACTGTCCAGCTTTAAACACCACCAGTCATTCATAGGAGACCAGCACTAACCAATCCCCTATGGTTAGAAAACAAGAAAAACTCACCTCTCCATGAGGAAAGAAAGTAGAAAAGAGTTGGTAAATGCAAGGATATCCATGAGATGGAACACTTAGCATACTAGAACCGAGTTAGAAAGCACTCTGAGTTCAGGAAAACGCAGCTGTAAACGATACTAAATCGCTGGAAGACAACTGGACTCCTTTCCTCACTGTGTTTGTACAATGCGCGAGAATCACGCCGAGACAGCTGTAAACGCCCAAGAGCACTGTGTTAGTGTTCGAAGCTCTAGGGATTCCCTGAAAGTCAGCAGTGGCATATACCTAAAAGCGAGAAGTCAAGCGCAAGTCACGTAGGAGTGGGAGGAAAGAGTCTCAAAAGGTGTTTATACCAGGTGGTGGAATCAACGAGAAAGAGCAATATGCATACCATGGCAGAGATTAGGAAAGGAGAATTCACTGAAAGCAGCAGTAAATGGAAAAAACACTTTAGAACACAATTGAAAGACGTTTGAAATGTGAGGAAAGAGTGAAGGACAGTGTTTGAGCACAAGGAGATTTCAGTGCTGAAGAGCCATAATACGTTAGAGAACACTTTTGAAAGCACTCTGAAATCCCTGAACAGCAGCGATAATCACTACAATACAGACAGAAGGCCGGTGCAAATCACTTATGAACATGAGGAAACACTGTACAGAGGTGTTGGACAATGGGGCGCAGTTTCGTGCCGAAGAGCAGAAGCCCACCAGAGCACAGTGTTAGACACCATCAGTAGCCGACCGAAAATCAGCAGTTATTGATAAAAAACTGACTGTACAGCAAGATCACATGGCTCTGTGCTGAAATAACGTGGAAATAAGACAGCAAACTCTGCAAAGCATTGGAAAACAGGTGTAAATCATTTCTCAATGTGAGCACACAGGGAAGAAAGAAGTTGGTCCACCGCAGGAAAATCCCGGGAAAAGACCACAAAGCACACTGTACTCGTCTAAGAAATCACAGAGAGTCACCCAAAGCAGCAGTAGCCTGTAAGAAATACCTGGGAAAGAATCCTAAATCGTTTATCAATATGAGGAAATGGCGCACAAAGGTGTTTGGACAGTGCCTGGAAATCTTATACCTAGAGCAGGAAGCACGGTATAGCACAGTCATGAAAACCCGCAGTATTTCATTGCATAGCAGCAGTCACTGATCCCAAACGATTAGGAAACGAGTTAAACACACTTCTCTAGGTGAAGAATCGAATGTAGAGGAAACGTGGTACACTGCGCGGACATCCCCGAAACAAAGCGGAATGAATGCTATATACTGGAAGAGAACAATCTGTGATCACTGAGGCGCAGCAGTAAAGTGACACAAAAAAGGTTGGGAAACAAGTGTACATCATTTCTAACTGGGAGGAAAGAGTGAAGAAACCTTTTTGTACAATGAGGGGAAAATACCCTATAAGGAGTATAAAACACACTCTACCCAGAGAAGGGAACCACCGAGAATCACCCAAAGCAGCAGTAAAGTCTAGGAAATACTTGGGAAAGAATTGTAAACCATTTATCCATGTGAGCAAATGGTAAAGAAAAATGTTGGTTCCATGAGTGGAAATCCCTTGAGTAGAACGAAAAGCACACTACAGCACAGTGTCAAAACGCACCAGGAACTCATTGGAAAGCAGCCGTAACTGATACCAATGGTTAGGGAACAGGTAAAACTCACTTCCCTCTGTGAGGAAAGCATGTCGAAAGGAGTTGGTAAAAGGAGGTGATGTCCATGAAATGGAGAAGTCAGCATACAGTAACTGTGCCGGGTACATTGTGAATTCTCTAAAACACAGCAGTCAACAATACAAAATGGTTGCAAAACAAGTGTATATCATTTCCCTGTGCGCAAAGGGGGAAGAAAGGTTTCTGTACAATGCGGGAGAATCCCCTGAGGATGGCCGTCACCCCAGCAGAGCACAGAGTAAACAACAGCACTAGGCATTCGCTGAAAAGCAGCCCTGACACCAACAAGAACACAAGTGCGAGCCATTTTGGAAAGTGAAGAAAGAGTCTGGAAAGGCGTTTGTACATTGTGGAGATATGAATGGAAGAGAGCAGGACGCAGAGTATAGTGGTGGTAGGAACCTCTGGGTTCTCATTGAAAAGCAACAGTGAACTACATAAAGGGGTTGGAAAACAAGAGTAAATGATTTCCCATTGTGAGCACAGGGGGAAGAAAGAAGTTGGTACAATAGGAGAAATCCCAAGTAAAGGCAGAAAGCGCACTCTGCCCCAATGTAAGAAACCACTGACTAGCTACAGAAAGCTGCATTCAACTCTAGGAAATACTTGGAAAAGAAGTGGAAAGCATTTCTCAGTGTGCGGAAATGTTGAAGAAGTCTTTGCACAGTGTGGAATACCTTCAACAGAGCAGGAAGCATAGGACTGTCCAGCTTTAAACACCACCAGTCATTCATAGGAGACCAGCACTAACCAATCCCCTATGGTTAGAAAACAAGAAAAACTCACCTCTCCATGAGGAAAGAAAGTAGAAAAGAGTTGGTAAATGCAAGGATATCCATGAGATGGAACACTTAGCATACTAGAACCGAGTTAGAAAGCACTCTGAGTTCAGGAAAACGCAGCTGTAAACGATACTAAATCGCTGGAAGACAACTGGACTCCTTTCCTCACTGTGTTTGTACAATGCGCGAGAATCACGCCGAGACAGCTGTAAACGCCCAAGAGCACTGTGTTAGTGTTCGAAGCTCTAGGGATTCCCTGAAAGTCAGCAGTGGCATATACCTAAAAGCGAGAAGTCAAGCGCAAGTCACGTAGGAGTGGGAGGAAAGAGTCTCAAAAGGTGTTTATACCAGGTGGTGGAATCAACGAGAAAGAGCAATATGCATACCATGGCAGAGATTAGGAAAGGAGAATTCACTGAAAGCAGCAGTAAATGGAAAAAACACTTTAGAACACAATTGAAAGACGTTTGAAATGTGAGGAAAGAGTGAAGGACAGTGTTTGAGCACAAGGAGATTTCAGTGCTGAAGAGCCATAATACGTTAGAGAACACTTTTGAAAGCACTCTGAAATCCCTGAACAGCAGCGATAATCACTACAATACAGACAGAAGGCCGGTGCAAATCACTTATGAACATGAGGAAACACTGTACAGAGGTGTTGGACAATGGGACGCAGTTTCGTGCCGAAGAGCAGAAGCCCACCAGAGCACAGTGTTAGACACCATCAGTAGCCGACCGAAAATCAGCAGTTACTGATAAAAAACTGACTGTACAGCAAGATCACATGGCTCTGTGCTGAAATAACGTGGAAATAAGACAGCAAACTCTGCAAAGCATTGGAAAACAGGTGTAAATCATTTCTCAATGTGAGCACACAGGGAAGAAAGAAGTTGGTCCACCGCAGGAAAATCCCGGGAAAAGACCACAAAGCACACTGTACTCGTCTAAGAAATCACAGAGAGTCACCCAAAGCAGCAGTAGCCTGTAAGAAATACCTGGGAAAGAATCCTAAATCGTTTATCAATATGAGGAAATGGCGCACAAAGGTGTTTGGACAGTGCCTGGAAATCTTATACCTAGAGCAGGAAGCACGGTATAGCACAGTCATGAAAACCCGCAGTATTTCATTGCATAGCAGCAGTCACTGATCCCAAACGATTAGGAAACGAGTTAAACACACTTCTCTAGGTGAAGAATCGAATGTAGAGGAAACGTGGTCCACTGCGCGGACATCCCCGAAACAAAGCGGAATGAATGCTATATACTGGAAGAGAACAATCTGTGATCACTGAGGCGCAGCAGTAAAGTGACACAAAAAAGGTTGCGAAACAAGTGTACATCATTTCTAACTGGGAGGAAAGAGTGAAGAAACCTTTTTGTACAATGAGGGGAAAATACCCTATAAGGAGTATAAAACACACTCTACCCAGAGAAGGGAACCACCGAGAATCACCCAAAGCAGCAGTAAAGTCTAGGAAATACTTGGGAAAGAATTGTAAACCATTTATCCATGTGAGCAAATGGTAAAGAAAAATGTTGGTTCCATGAGTGGAAATCCCTTGAGTAGAACGAAAAGCACACTACAGCACAGTGTCAAAACGCACCAGGAACTCATTGGAAAGCAGCCGTAACTGATACCAATGGTTAGGGAACAGGTAAAACTCACTTCCCTCTGTGAGGAAAGCATGTCGAAAGGAGTTGGTAAAAGGAGGTGATGTCCATGAAATGGAGAAGTCAGCATACAGTAACTGTGCCGGGTACATTGTGAATTCTCTAAAACACAGCAGTCAACAATACAAAATGGTTGCAAAACAAGTGTATATCATTTCCCTGTGCGCAAAGGGGGAAGAAAGGTTTCTGTACAATGCGGGAGAATCCCCTGAGGATGGCCGTCACCCCAGCAGAGCACAGAGTAAACAACAGCACTAGGCATTCGCTGAAAAGCAGCCCTGACACCAACAAGAACACAAGTGCGAGCCATTTTGGAAAGTGAAGAAAGAGTCTGGAAAGGCGTTTGTACATTGTGGAGATATGAATGGAAGAGAGCAGGACGCAGAGTATAGCGGTGGTAGGAACCTCTGGGTTCTCATTGAAAAGCAACAGTGAACTACATAAAGGGGTTGGAAAACAAGAGTAAATGATTTCCCATTGTGAGCACAGGGGGAAGAAAGAAGTTGGTACAATAGGAGAAATCCCAAGTAAAGGCAGAAAGCGCACTCTGCCCCAATGTAAGAAACCACTGACTAGCTACAGAAAGCTGCATTCAACTCTAGGAAATACTTGGAAAAGAAGTGGAAAGCATTTCTCAGTGTGCGGAAATGTTGAAGAAGTGTTTGCACAGTGTGGAATACCTTCAACAGAGCAGGAAGCATAGGACTGTCCAGCTTTAAACACCACCAGTCATTCATAGGAGACCAGCACTAACCAATCCCCTATGGTTAGAAAACAAGAAAAACTCACCTCTCCATGAGGAAAGAAAGTAGAAAAGAGTTGGTAAATGCAAGGATATCCATGAGATGGAACACTTAGCATACTAGAACCGAGTTAGAAAGCACTCTGAGTTCAGGAAAACGCAGCTGTAAACGATACTAAATCGCTGGAAGACAACTGGACTCCTTTCCTCACTGTGTTTGTACAATGCGCGAGAATCACGCCGAGACAGCTGTAAACGCCCAAGAGCACTGTGTTAGTGTTCGAAGCTCTAGGGATTCCCTGAAAGTCAGCAGTGGCATATACCTAAAAGCGAGAAGTCAAGCGCAAGTCACGTAGGAGTGGGAGGAAAGAGTCTCAAAAGGTGTTTATACCAGGTGGTGGAATCAACGAGAAAGAGCAATATGCATACCATGGCAGAGATTAGGAAAGGAGAATTCACTGAAAGCAGCAGTAAATGGAAAAAACACTTTAGAACACAATTGAAAGACGTTTGAAATGTGAGGAAAGAGTGAAGGACAGTGTTTGAGCACAAGGAGATTTCAGTGCTGAAGAGCCATAATACGTTAGAGAACACTTTTGAAAGCACTCTGAAATCCCTGAACAGCAGCGATAATCACTACAATACAGACAGAAGGCCGGTGCAAATCACTTATGAACATGAGGAAACACTGTACAGAGGTGTTGGACAATGGGGCGCAGTTTCGTGCCGAAGAGCAGAAGCCCACCAGAGCACAGTGTTAGACACCATCAGTAGCCGACCGAAAATCAGCAGTTACTGATAAAAAACTGACTGTACAGCAAGATCACATGGCTCTGTGCTGAAATAACGTGGAAATAAGACAGCAAACTCTGCAAAGCATTGGAAAACAGGTGTAAATCATTTCTCAATGTGAGCACACAGGGAAGAAAGAAGTTGGTCCACCGCAGGAAAATCCCGGGAAAAGACCACAAAGCACACTGTACTCGTCTAAGAAATCACAGAGAGTCACCCAAAGCAGCAGTAGCCTGTAAGAAATACCTGGGAAAGAATCCTAAATCGTTTATCAATATGAGGAAATGGCGCACAAAGGTGTTTGGACAGTGCCTGGAAATCTTATACCTAGAGCAGGAAGCACGGTATAGCACAGTCATGAAAACCCGCAGTATTTCATTGCATAGCAGCAGTCACTGATCCCAAACGATTAGGAAACGAGTTAAACACACTTCTCTAGGTGAAGAATCGAATGTAGAGGAAACGTGGTACACTGCGCGGACATCCCCGAAACAAAGCGGAATGAATGCTATATACTGGAAGAGAACAATCTGTGATCACTGAGGCGCAGCAGTAAAGTGACACAAAAAAGGTTGGGAAACAAGTGTACATCATTTCTAACTGGGAGGAAAGAGTGAAGAAACCTTTTTGTACAATGAGGGGAAAATACCCTATAAGGAGTATAAAACACACTCTACCCAGAGAAGGGAACCACCGAGAATCACCCAAAGCAGCAGTAAAGTCTAGGAAATACTTGGGAAAGAATTGTAAACCATTTATCCATGTGAGCAAATGGTAAAGAAAAATGTTGGTTCCATGAGTGGAAATCCCTTGAGTAGAACGAAAAGCACACTACAGCACAGTGTCAAAACGCACCAGGAACTCATTGGAAAGCAGCCGTAACTGATACCAATGGTTACGGAACAGGTAAAACTCACTTCCCTCTGTGAGGAAAGCATGTCGAAAGGAGTTGGTAAAAGGAGGTGATGTCCATGAAATGGAGAAGTCAGCATACAGTAACTGTGCCGGGTACATTGTGAATTCTCTAAAACACAGCAGTCAACAATACAAAATGGTTGCAAAACAAGTGTATATCATTTCCCTGTGCGCAAAGGGGGAAGAAAGGTTTCTGTACAATGCGGGAGAATCCCCTGAGGATGGCCGTCACCCCAGCAGAGCACAGAGTAAACAACAGCACTAGGCATTCGCTGAAAAGCAGCCCTGACACCAACAAGAACACAAGTGCGCGCCGTTTTGGAAAGTGAAGAAAGAGTCTGGAAAGGCGTTTGTACATTGTGGAGATATGAATGGAAGAGAGCAGGACGCAGAGTATAGCGGTGGTAGGAACCTCTGGGTTCTCATTGAAAAGCAACAGTGAACTACATAAAGGGGTTGGAAAACAAGAGTAAATG
This sequence comes from Cnephaeus nilssonii, assembly GCF_951640355.1. Classification (NCBI taxonomy): domain Eukaryota; kingdom Metazoa; phylum Chordata; class Mammalia; order Chiroptera; family Vespertilionidae; genus Cnephaeus; species Cnephaeus nilssonii. The sequence goes on along the minus strand of NC_137096.1, from coordinate 6,555,527 downwards.
ATTTCCCATTGTGAGCACAGGGGGAAGAAAGAAGTTGGTACAATAGGAGAAATCCCAAGTAAAGGCAGAAAGCGCACTCTGCCCCAATGTAAGAAACCACTGACTAGCTACAGAAAGCTGCATTCAACTCTAGGAAATACTTGGAAAAGAAGTGGAAAGCATTTCTCAGTGTGCGGAAATGTTGAAGAAGTGTTTGCACAGTGTGGAATACCTTCAACAGAGCAGGAAGCATAGGACTGTCCAGCTTTAAACACCACCAGTCATTCATAGGAGACCAGCACTAACCAATCCCCTATGGTTAGAAAACAAGAAAAACTCACCTCTCCATGAGGAAAGAAAGTAGAAAAGAGTTGGTAAATGCAAGGATATCCATGAGATGGAACACTTAGCATACTAGAACCGAGTTAGAAAGCACTCTGAGTTCAGGAAAACGCAGCTGTAAACGATACTAAATCGCTGGAAGACAACTGGACTCCTTTCCTCACTGTGTTTGTACAATGCGCGAGAATCACGCCGAGACAGCTGTAAACGCCCAAGAGCACTGTGTTAGTGTTCGAAGCTCTAGGGATTCCCTGAAAGTCAGCAGTGGCATATACCTAAAAGCGAGAAGTCAAGCGCAAGTCACGTAGGAGTGGGAGGAAAGAGTCTCAAAAGGTGTTTATACCAGGTGGTGGAATCAACGAGAAAGAGCAATATGCATACCATGGCAGAGATTAGGAAAGGAGAATTCACTGAAAGCAGCAGTAAATGGAAAAAACACTTTAGAACACAATTGAAAGACGTTTGAAATGTGAGGAAAGAGTGAAGGACAGTGTTTGAGCACAAGGAGATTTCAGTGCTGAAGAGCCATAATACGTTAGAGAACACTTTTGAAAGCACTCTGAAATCCCTGAACAGCAGCGATAATCACTACAATACAGACAGAAGGCCGGTGCAAATCACTTATGAACATGAGGAAACACTGTACAGAGGTGTTGGACAATGGGACGCAGTTTCGTGCCGAAGAGCAGAAGCCCACCAGAGCACAGTGTTAGACACCATCAGTAGCCGACCGAAAATCAGCAGTTACTGATAAAAAACTGACTGTACAGCAAGATCACATGGCTCTGTGCTGAAATAACGTGGAAATAAGACAGCAAACTCTGCAAAGCATTGGAAAACAGGTGTAAATCATTTCTCAATGTGAGCACACAGGGAAGAAAGAAGTTGGTCCACCGCAGGAAAATCCCGGGAAAAGACCACAAAGCACACTGTACTCGTCTAAGAAATCACAGAGAGTCACCCAAAGCAGCAGTAGCCTGTAAGAAATACCTGGGAAAGAATCCTAAATCGTTTATCAATATGAGGAAATGGCGCACAAAGGTGTTTGGACAGTGCCTGGAAATCTTATACCTAGAGCAGGAAGCACGGTATAGCACAGTCATGAAAACCCGCAGTATTTCATTGCATAGCAGCAGTCACTGATCCCAAACGATTAGGAAACGAGTTAAACACACTTCTCTAGGTGAAGAATCGAATGTAGAGGAAACGTGGTACACTGCGCGGACATCCCCGAAACAAAGCGGAATGAATGCTATATACTGGAAGAGAACAATCTGTGATCACTGAGGCGCAGCAGTAAAGTGACACAAAAAAGGTTGGGAAACAAGTGTACATCATTTCTAACTGGGAGGAAAGAGTGAAGAAACCTTTTTGTACAATGAGGGGAAAATACCCTATAAGGAGTATAAAACACACTCTACCCAGAGAAGGGAACCACCGAGAATCACCCAAAGCAGCAGTAAAGTCTAGGAAATACTTGGGAAAGAATTGTAAACCATTTATCCATGTGAGCAAATGGTAAAGAAAAATGTTGGTTCCATGAGTGGAAATCCCTTGAGTAGAACGAAAAGCACACTACAGCACAGTGTCAAAACGCACCAGGAACTCATTGGAAAGCAGCCGTAACTGATACCAATGGTTAGGGAACAGGTAAAACTCACTTCCCTCTGTGAGGAAAGCATGTCGAAAGGAGTTGGTAAAAGGAGGTGATGTCCATGAAATGGAGAAGTCAGCATACAGTAACTGTGCCGGGTACATTGTGAATTCTCTAAAACACAGCAGTCAACAATACAAAATGGTTGCAAAACAAGTGTATATCATTTCCCTGTGCGCAAAGGGGGAAGAAAGGTTTCTGTACAATGCGGGAGAATCCCCTGAGGATGGCCGTCACCCCAGCAGAGCACAGAGTAAACAACAGCACTAGGCATTCGCTGAAAAGCAGCCCTGACACCAACAAGAACACAAGTGCGAGCCATTTTGGAAAGTGAAGAAAGAGTCTGGAAAGGCGTTTGTACATTGTGGAGATATGAATGGAAGAGAGCAGGACGCAGAGTATAGCGGTGGTAGGAACCTCTGGGTTCTCATTGAAAAGCAACAGTGAACTACATAAAGGGGTTGGAAAACAAGAGTAAATGATTTCCCATTGTGAGCACAGGGGGAAGAAAGAAGTTGGTACAATAGGAGAAATCCCAAGTAAAGGCAGAAAGCGCACTCTGCCCCAATGTAAGAAACCACTGACTAGCTACAGAAAGCTGCATTCAACTCTAGGAAATACTTGGAAAAGAAGTGGAAAGCATTTCTCAGTGTGCGGAAATGTTGAAGAAGTCTTTGCACAGTGTGGAATACCTTCAACAGAGCAGGAAGCATAGGACTGTCCAGCTTTAAACACCACCAGTCATTCATAGGAGACCAGCACTAACCAATCCCCTATGGTTAGAAAACAAGAAAAACTCACCTCTCCATGAGGAAAGAAAGTAGAAAAGAGTTGGTAAATGCAAGGATATCCATGAGATGGAACACTTAGCATACTAGAACCGAGTTAGAAAGCACTCTGAGTTCAGGAAAACGCAGCTGTAAACGATACTAAATCGCTGGAAGACAACTGGACTCCTTTCCTCACTGTGTTTGTACAATGCGCGAGAATCACGCCGAGACAGCTGTAAACGCCCAAGAGCACTGTGTTAGTGTTCGAAGCTCTAGGGATTCCCTGAAAGTCAGCAGTGGCATATACCTAAAAGCGAGAAGTCAAGCGCAAGTCACGTAGGAGTGGGAGGAAAGAGTCTCAAAAGGTGTTTATACCAGGTGGTGGAATCAACGAGAAAGAGCAATATGCATACCATGGCAGAGATTAGGAAAGGAGAATTCACTGAAAGCAGCAGTAAATGGAAAAAACACTTTAGAACACAATTGAAAGACGTTTGAAATGTGAGGAAAGAGTGAAGGACAGTGTTTGAGCACAAGGAGATTTCAGTGCTGAAGAGCCATAATACGTTAGAGAACACTTTTGAAAGCACTCTGAAATCCCTGAACAGCAGCGATAATCACTACAATACAGACAGAAGGCCGGTGCAAATCACTTATGAACATGAGGAAACACTGTACAGAGGTGTTGGACAATGGGGCGCAGTTTCGTGCCGAAGAGCAGAAGCCCACCAGAGCACAGTGTTAGACACCATCAGTAGCCGACCGAAAATCAGCAGTTATTGATAAAAAACTGACTGTACAGCAAGATCACATGGCTCTGTGCTGAAATAACGTGGAAATAAGACAGCAAACTCTGCAAAGCATTGGAAAACAGGTGTAAATCATTTCTCAATGTGAGCACACAGGGAAGAAAGAAGTTGGTCCACCGCAGGAAAATCCCGGGAAAAGACCACAAAGCACACTGTACTCGTCTAAGAAATCACAGAGAGTCACCCAAAGCAGCAGTAGCCTGTAAGAAATAACTGGGAAAGAATCCTAAATCGTTTATCAATATGAGGAAATGGCGCACAAAGGTGTTTGGACAGTGCCTGGAAATCTTATACCTAGAGCAGGAAGCACGGTATAGCACAGTCATGAAAACCCGCAGTATTTCATTGCATAGCAGCAGTCACTGATCCCAAACGATTAGGAAACGAGTTAAACACACTTCTCTAGGTGAAGAATCGAATGTAGAGGAAACGTGGTACACTGCGCGGACATCCCCGAAACAAAGCGGAATGAATGCTATATACTGGAAGAGAACAATCTGTGATCACTGAGGCGCAGCAGTAAAGTGACACAAAAAAGGTTGGGAAACAAGTGTACATCATTTCTAACTGGGAGGAAAGAGTGAAGAAACCTTTTTGTACAATGAGGGGAAAATACCCTATAAGGAGTATAAAACACACTCTACCCAGAGAAGGGAACCACCGAGAATCACCCAAAGCAGCAGTAAAGTCTAGGAAATACTTGGGAAAGAATTGTAAACCATTTATCCATGTGAGCAAATGGTAAAGAAAAATGTTGGTTCCATGAGTGGAAATCCCTTGAGTAGAACGAAAAGCACACTACAGCACAGTGTCAAAACGCACCAGGAACTCATTGGAAAGCAGCCGTAACTGATACCAATGGTTAGGGAACAGGTAAAACTCACTTCCCTCTGTGAGGAAAGCATGTCGAAAGGAGTTGGTAAAAGGAGGTGATGTCCATGAAATGGAGAAGTCAGCATACAGTAACTGTGCCGGGTACATTGTGAATTCTCTAAAACACAGCAGTCAACAATACAAAATGGTTGCAAAACAAGTGTATATCATTTCCCTGTGCGCAAAGGGGGAAGAAAGGTTTCTGTACAATGCGGGAGAATCCCCTGAGGATGGCCGTCACCCCAGCAGAGCACAGAGTAAACAACAGCACTAGGCATTCGCTGAAAAGCAGCCCTGACACCAACAAGAACACAAGTGCGCGCCGTTTTGGAAAGTGAAGAAAGAGTCTGGAAAGGCGTTTGTACATTGTGGAGATATGAATGGAAGAGAGCAGGACGCAGAGTATAGCGGTGGTAGGAACCTCTGGGTTCTCATTGAAAAGCAACAGTGAACTACATAAAGGGGTTGGAAAACAAGAGTAAATGATTTCCCATTGTGAGCACAGGGGGAAGAAAGAAGTTGGTACAATAGGAGAAATCCCAAGTAAAGGCAGAAAGCGCACTCTGCCCCAATGTAAGAAACCACTGACTAGCTACAGAAAGCTGCATTCAACTCTAGGAAATACTTGGAAAAGAAGTGGAAAGCATTTCTCAGTGTGCGGAAATGTTGAAGAAGTGTTTGCACAGTGTGGAATACCTTCAACAGAGCAGGAAGCATAGGACTGTCCAGCTTTAAACACCACCAGTCATTCATAGGAGACCAGCACTAACCAATCCCCTATGGTTAGAAAACAAGAAAAACTCACCTCTCCATGAGGAAAGAAAGTAGAAAAGAGTTGGTAAATGCAAGGATATCCATGAGATGGAACACTTAGCATACTAGAACCGAGTTAGAAAGCACTCTGAGTTCAGGAAAACGCAGCTGTAAACGATACTAAATCGCTGGAAGACAACTGGACTCCTTTCCTCACTGTGTTTGTACAATGCGCGAGAATCACGCCGAGACAGCTGTAAACGCCCAAGAGCACTGTGTTAGTGTTCGAAGCTCTAGGGATTCCCTGAAAGTCAGCAGTGGCATATACCTAAAAGCGAGAAGTCAAGCGCAAGTCACGTAGGAGTGGGAGGAAAGAGTCTCAAAAGGTGTTTATACCAGGTGGTGGAATCAACGAGAAAGAGCAATATGCATACCATGGCAGAGATTAGGAAAGGAGAATTCACTGAAAGCAGCAGTAAATGGAAAAAACACTTTAGAACACAATTGAAAGACGTTTGAAATGTGAGGAAAGAGTGAAGGACAGTGTTTGAGCACAAGGAGATTTCAGTGCTGAAGAGCCATAATACGTTAGAGAACACTTTTGAAAGCACTCTGAAATCCCTGAACAGCAGCGATAATCACTACAATACAGACAGAAGGCCGGTGCAAATCACTTATGAACATGAGGAAACACTGTACAGAGGTGTTGGACAATGGGGCGCAGTTTCGTGCCGAAGAGCAGAAGCCCACCAGAGCACAGTGTTAGACACCATCAGTAGCCGACCGAAAATCAGCAGTTATTGATAAAAAACTGACTGTACAGCAAGATCACATGGCTCTGTGCTGAAATAACGTGGAAATAAGACAGCAAACTCTGCAAAGCATTGGAAAACAGGTGTAAATCATTTCTCAATGTGAGCACACAGGGAAGAAAGAAGTTGGTCCACCGCAGGAAAATCCCGGGAAAAGACCACAAAGCACACTGTACTCGTCTAAGAAATCACAGAGAGTCACCCAAAGCAGCAGTAGCCTGTAAGAAATACCTGGGAAAGAATCCTAAATCGTTTATCAATATGAGGAAATGGCGCACAAAGGTGTTTGGACAGTGCCTGGAAATCTTATACCTAGAGCAGGAAGCACGGTATAGCACAGTCATGAAAACCCGCAGTATTTCATTGCATAGCAGCAGTCACTGATCCCAAACGATTAGGAAACGTGTTAAACACACTTCTCTAGGTGAAGAATCGAATGTAGAGGAAACGTGGTACACTGCGCGGACATCCCCGAAACAAAGCGGAATGAATGCTATATACTGGAAGAGAACAATCTGTGATCACTGAGGCGCAGCAGTAAAGTGACACAAAAAAGGTTGGGAAACAAGTGTACATCATTTCTAACTGGGAGGAAAGAGTGAAGAAACCTTTTTGTACAATGAGGGGAAAATACCCTATAAGGAGTATAAAACACACTCTACCCAGAGAAGGGAACCACCGAGAATCACCCAAAGCAGCAGTAAAGTCTAGGAAATACTTGGGAAAGAATTGTAAACCATTTATCCATGTGAGCAAATGGTAAAGAAAAATGTTGGTTCCATGAGTGGAAATCCCTTGAGTAGAACGAAAAGCACACTACAGCACAGTGTCAAAACGCACCAGGAACTCATTGGAAAGCAGCCGTAACTGATACCAATGGTTAGGGAACAGGTAAAACTCACTTCCCTCTGTGAGGAAAGCATGTCGAAAGGAGTTGGTAAAAGGAGGTGATGTCCATGAAATGGAGAAGTCAGCATACAGTAACTGTGCCGGGTACATTGTGAATTCTCTAAAACACAGCAGTCAACAATACAAAATGGTTGCAAAACAAGTGTATATCATTTCCCTGTGCGCAAAGGGGGAAGAAAGGTTTCTGTACAATGCGGGAGAATCCCCTGAGGATGGCCGTCACCCCAGCAGAGCACAGAGTAAACAACAGCACTAGGCATTCGCTGAAAAGCAGCCCTGACACCAACAAGAACACAAGTGCGCGCCGTTTTGGAAAGTGAAGAAAGAGTCTGGAAAGGCGTTTGTACATTGTGGAGATATGAATGGAAGAGAGCAGGACGCAGAGTATAGCGGTGGTAGGAACCTCTGGGTTCTCATTGAAAAGCAACAGTGAACTACATAAAGGGGTTGGAAAACAAGAGTAAATGATTTCCCATTGTGAGCACAGGGGGAAGAAAGAAGTTGGTACAATAGGAGAAATCCCAAGTAAAGGCAGAAAGCGCACTCTGCCCCAATGTAAGAAACCACTGACTAGCTACAGAAAGCTGCATTCAACTCTAGGAAATACTTGGAAAAGAAGTGGAAAGCATTTCTCAGTGTGCGGAAATGTTGAAGAAGTGTTTGCACAGTGTGGAATACCTTCAACAGAGCAGGAAGCATAGGACTGTCCAGCTTTAAACACCACCAGTCATTCATAGGAGACCAGCACTAACCAATCCCCTATGGTTAGAAAACAAGAAAAACTCACCTCTCCATGAGGAAAGAAAGTAGAAAAGAGTTGGTAAATGCAAGGATATCCATGAGATGGAACACTTAGCATACTAGAACCGAGTTAGAAAGCACTCTGAGTTCAGGAAAACGCAGCTGTAAACGATACTAAATCGCTGGAAGACAACTGGACTCCTTTCCTCACTGTGTTTGTACAATGCGCGAGAATCACGCCGAGACAGCTGTAAACGCCCAAGAGCACTGTGTTAGTGTTCGAAGCTCTAGGGATTCCCTGAAAGTCAGCAGTGGCATATACCTAAAAGCGAGAAGTCAAGCGCAAGTCACGTAGGAGTGGGAGGAAAGAGTCTCAAAAGGTGTTTATACCAGGTGGTGGAATCAACGAGAAAGAGCAATATGCATACCATGGCAGAGATTAGGAAAGGAGAATTCACTGAAAGCAGCAGTAAATGGAAAAAACACTTTAGAACACAATTGAAAGACGTTTGAAATGTGAGGAAAGAGTGAAGGACAGTGTTTGAGCACAAGGAGATTTCAGTGCTGAAGAGCCATAATACGTTAGAGAACACTTTTGAAAGCACTCTGAAATCCCTGAACAGCAGCGATAATCACTACAATACAGACAGAAGGCCGGTGCAAATCACTTATGAACATGAGGAAACACTGTACAGAGGTGTTGGACAATGGGGCGCAGTTTCGTGCCGAAGAGCAGAAGCCCACCAGAGCACAGTGTTAGACACCATCAGTAGCCGACCGAAAATCAGCAGTTATTGATAAAAAACTGACTGTACAGCAAGATCACATGGCTCTGTGCTGAAATAACGTGGAAATAAGACAGCAAACTCTGCAAAGCATTGGAAAACAGGTGTAAATCATTTCTCAATGTGAGCACACAGGGAAGAAAGAAGTTGGTCCACCGCAGGAAAATCCCGGGAAAAGACCACAAAGCACACTGTACTCCTCTAAGAAATCACAGAGAGTCACCCAAAGCAGCAGTAGCCTGTAAGAAATACCTGGGAAAGAATCCTAAATCGTTTATCAATATGAGGAAATGGCGCACAAAGGTGTTTGGACAGTGCCTGGAAATCTTATACCTAGAGCAGGAAGCACGGTATAGCACAGTCATGAAAACCCGCAGTATTTCATTGCATAGCAGCAGTCACTGATCCCAAACGATTAGGAAACGAGTTAAACACACTTCTCTAGGTGAAGAATCGAATGTAGAGGAAACGTGGTACACTGCGCGGACATCCCCGAAACAAAGCGGAATGAATGCTATATACTGGAAGAGAACAATCTGTGATCACTGAGGCGCAGCAGTAAAGTGACACAAAAAAGGTTGGGAAACAAGTGTACATCATTTCTAACTGGGAGGAAAGAGTGAAGAAACCTTTTTGTACAATGAGGGGAAAATACCCTATAAGGAGTATAAAACACACTCTACCCAGAGAAGGGAACCACCGAGAATCACCCAAAGCAGCAGTAAAGTCTAGGAAATACTTGGGAAAGAATTGTAAACCATTTATCCATGTGAGCAAATGGTAAAGAAAAATGTTGGTTCCATGAGTGGAAATCCCTTGAGTAGAACGAAAAGCACACTACAGCACAGTGTCAAAACGCACCAGGAACTCATTGGAAAGCAGCCGTAACTGATACCAATGGTTAGGGAACAGGTAAAACTCACTTCCCTCTGTGAGGAAAGCATGTCGAAAGGAGTTGGTAAAAGGAGGTGATGTCCATGAAATGGAGAAGTCAGCATACAGTAACTGTGCCGGGTACATTGTGAATTCTCTAAAACACAGCAGTCAACAATACAAAATGGTTGCAAAACAAGTGTATATCATTTCCCTGTGCGCAAAGGGGGAAGAAAGGTTTCTGTACAATGCGGGAGAATCCCCTGAGGATGGCCGTCACCCCAGCAGAGCACAGAGTAAACAACAGCACTAGGCATTCGCTGAAAAGCAGCCCTGACACCAACAAGAACACAAGTGCGAGCCGTTTTGGAAAGTGAAGAAAGAGTCTGGAAAGGCGTTTGTACATTGTGGAGATATGAATGGAAGAGAGCAGGACGCAGAGTATAGCGGTGGTAGGAACCTCTGGGTTCTCATTGAAAAGCAACAGTGAACTACATAAAGGGGTTGGAAAACAAGAGTAAATGATTTCCCATTGTGAGCACAGGGGGAAGAAAGAAGTTGGTACAATAGGAGAAATCCCAAGTAAAGGCAGAAAGCGCACTCTGCCCCAATGTAAGAAACCACTGACTAGCTACAGAAAGCTGCATTCAACTCTAGGAAATACTTGGAAAAGAAGTGGAAAGCATTTCTCAGTGTGCGGAAATGTTGAAGAAGTGTTTGCACAGTGTGGAATACCTTCAACAGAGCAGGAAGCATAGGACTGTCCAGCTTTAAACACCACCAGTCATTCATAGGAAACCAGCACTAACCAATCCCCTATGGTTAGAAAACAAGAAAAACTCACCTCTCCATGAGGAAAGAAAGTAGAAAAGAGTTGGTAAATGCAAGGATATCCATGAGATGGAACACTTAGCATACTAGAACCGAGTTAGAAAGCACTCTGAGTTCAGGAAAACGCAGCTGTAAACGATACTAAATCGCTGGAAGACAACTGGACTCCTTTCCTCACTGTGTTTGTACAATGCGCGAGAATCACGCCGAGACAGCTGTAAACGCCCAAGAGCACTGTGTTAGTGTTCGAAGCTCTAGGGATTCCCTGAAAGTCAGCAGTGGCATATACCTAAAAGCGAGAAGTCAAGCGCAAGTCACGTAGGAGTGGGAGGAAAGAGTCTCAAAAGGTGTTTATACCAGGTGGTGGAATCAACGAGAAAGAGCAATATGCATACCATGGCAGAGATTAGGAAAGGAGAATTCACTGAAAGCAGCAGTAAATGGAAAAAACACTTTAGAACACAATTGAAAGACGTTTGAAATGTGAGGAAAGAGTGAAGGACAGTGTTTGAGCACAAGGAGATTTCAGTGCTGAAGAGCCATAATACGTTAGAGAACACTTTTGAAAGCACTCTGAAATCCCTGAACAGCAGCGATAATCACTACAATACAGACAGAAGGCCGGTGCAAATCACTTATGAACATGAGGAAACACTGTACAGAGGTGTTGGACAATGGGGCGCAGTTTCGTGCCGAAGAGCAGAAGCCCACCAGAGCACAGTGTTAGACACCATCAGTAGCCGACCGAAAATCAGCAGTTATTGATAAAAAACTGACTGTACAGCAAGATCACATGGCTCTGTGCTGAAATAACGTGGAAATAAGACAGCAAACTCTGCAAAGCATTGGAAAACAGGTGTAAATCATTTCTCAATGTGAGCACACAGGGAAGAAAGAAGTTGGTCCACCGCAGGAAAATCCCGGGAAAAGACCACAAAGCACACTGTACTCCTCTAAGAAATCACAGAGAGTCACCCAAAGCAGCAGTAGCCTGTAAGAAATACCTGGGAAAGAATCCTAAATCGTTTATCAATATGAGGAAATGGCGCACAAAGGTGTTTGGACAGTGCCTGGAAATCTTATACCTAGAGCAGGAAGCACGGTATAGCACAGTCATGAAAACCCGCAGTATTTCATTGCATAGCAGCAGTCACTGATCCCAAACGATTAGGAAACGAGTTAAACACACTTCTCTAGGTGAAGAATCGAATGTAGAGGAAACGTGGTACACTGCGCGGACATCCCCGAAACAAAGCGGAATGAATGCTATATACTGGAAGAGAACAATCTGTGATCACTGAGGCGCAGCAGTAAAGTGACACAAAAAAGGTTGGGAAACAAGTGTACATCATTTCTAACTGGGAGGAAAGAGTGAAGAAACCTTTTTGTACAATGAGGGGAAAATACCCTATAAGGAGTATAAAACACACTCTACCCAGAGTAGGGAACCACCGAGAATCACCCAAAGCAGCAGTAAAGTCTAGGAAATACTTGGGAAAGAATTGTAAACCATTTATCCATGTGAGCAAATGGTAAAGAAAAATGTTGGTTCCATGAGTGGAAATCCCTTGAGTAGAACGAAAAGCACACTACAGCACAGTGTCAAAACGCACCAGGAACTCATTGGAAAGCAGCCGTAACTGATACCAATGGTTAGGGAACAGGTAAAACTCACTTCCCTCTGTGAGGAAAGCATGTCGAAAGGAGTTGGTAAAAGGAGGTGATGTCCATGAAATGGAGAAGTCAGCATACAGTAACTGTGCCGGGTACATTGTGAATTCTCTAAAACACAGCAGTCAACAATACAAAATGGTTGCAAAACAAGTGTATATCATTTCCCTGTGCGCAAAGGGGGAAGAAAGGTTTCTGTACAATGCGGGAGAATCCCCTGAGGATGGCCGTCACCCCAGCAGAGCACAGAGTAAACAACAGCACTAGGCATTCGCTGAAAAGCAGCCCTGACACCAACAAGAACACAAGTGCGAGCCGTTTTGGAAAGTGAAGAAAGAGTCTGGAAAGGCGTTTGTACATTGTGGAGATATGAATGGAAGAGAGCAGGACGCAGAGTATAGCGGTGGTAGGAACCTCTGGGTTCTCATTGAAAAGCAACAGTGAACTACATAAAGGGGTTGGAAAACAAGAGTAAATGATTTCCCATTGTGAGCACAGGGGGAAGAAAGAAGTTGGTACAATAGGAGAAATCCCAAGTAAAGGCAGAAAGCGCACTCTGCCCCAATGTAAGAAACCACTGACTAGCTACAGAAAGCTGCATTCAACTCTAGGAAATACTTGGAAAAGAAGTGGAAAGCATTTCTCAGTGTGCGGAAATGTTGAAGAAGTGTTTGCACAGTGTGGAATACCTTCAACAGAGCAGGAAGCATAGGACTGTCCAGCTTTAAACACCACCAGTCATTCATAGGAGACCAGCACTAACCAATCCCCTATGGTTAGAAAACAAGAAAAACTCACCTCTCCATGAGGAAAGAAAGTAGAAAAGAGTTGGTAAATGCAAGGATATCCATGAGATGGAACACTTAGCATACTAGAACCGAGTTAGAAAGCACTCTGAGTTCAGGAAAACGCAGCTGTAAACGATACTAAATCGCTGGAAGACAACTGGACTCCTTTCCTCACTGTGTTTGTACAATGCGCGAGAATCACGCCGAGACAGCTGTAAACGCCCAAGAGCACTGTGTTAGTGTTCGAAGCTCTAGGGATTCCCTGAAAGTCAGCAGTGGCATATACCTAAAAGCGAGAAGTCAAGCGCAAGTCACGTAGGAGTGGGAGGAAAGAGTCTCAAAAGGTGTTTATACCAGGTGGTGGAATCAACGAGAAAGAGCAATATGCATACCATGGCAGAGATTAGGAAAGGAGAATTCACTGAAAGCAGCAGTAAATGGAAAAAACACTTTAGAACACAATTGAAAGACGTTTGAAATGTGAGGAAAGAGTGAAGGACAGTGTTTGAGCACAAGGAGATTTCAGTGCTGAAGAGCCATAATACGTTAGAGAACACTTTTGAAAGCACTCTGAAATCCCTGAACAGCAGCGATAATCACTACAATACAGACAGAAGGCCGGTGCAAATCACTTATGAACATGAGGAAACACTGTACAGAGGTGTTGGACAATGGGGCGCAGTTTCGTGCCGAAGAGCAGAAGCCCACCAGAGCACAGTGTTAGACACCATCAGTAGCCGACCGAAAATGAGCAGTTATTGATAAAAAACTGACTGTACAGCAAGATCACATGGCTCTGTGCTGAAATAACGTGGAAATAAGACAGCAAACTCTGCAAAGCATTGGAAAACAGGTGTAAATCATTTCTCAATGTGAGCACACAGGGAAGAAAGAAGTTGGTCCACCGCAGGAAAATCCCGGGAAAAGACCACAAAGCACACTGTACTCGTCTAAGAAATCACAGAGAGTCACCCAAAGCAGCAGTAGCCTGTAAGAAATACCTGGGAAAGAATCCTAAATCGTTTATCAATATGAGGAAATGGCGCACAAAGGTGTTTGGACAGTGCCTGGAAATCTTATACCTAGAGCAGGAAGCACGGTATAGCACAGTCATGAAAACCCGCAGTATTTCATTGCATAGCAGCAGTCACTGATCCCAAACGATTAGGAAACGAGTTAAACACACTTCTCTAGGTGAAGAATCGAATGTAGAGGAAACGTGGTACACTGCGCGGACATCCCCGAAACAAAGCGGAATGAATGCTATATACTGGAAGAGAACAATCTGTGATCACTGAGGCGCAGCAGTAAAGTGACACAAAAAAGGTTGGGAAACAAGTGTACATCATTTCTAACTGGGAGGAAAGAGTGAAGAAACCTTTTTGTACAATGTGGGGAAAATACCCTATAAGGAGTATAAAACACACTCTACCCAGAGAAGGGAACCACCGAGAATCACCCAAAGCAGCAGTAAAGTCTAGGAAATACTTGGGAAAGAATTGTAAACCATTTATCCATGTGAGCAAATGGTAAAGAAAAATGTTGGTTCCATGAGTGGAAATCCCTTGAGTAGAACGAAAAGCACACTACAGCACAGTGTCAAAACGCACCAGGAACTCATTGGAAAGCAGCCGTAACTGATACCAATGGTTAGGGAACAGGTAAAACTCACTTCCCTCTGTGAGGAAAGCATGTCGAAAGGAGTTGGTAAAAGGAGGTGATGTCCATGAAATGGAGAAGTCAGCATACAGTAACTGTGCCGGGTACATTGTGAATTCTCTAAAACACAGCAGTCAACAATACAAAATGGTTGCAAAACAAGTGTATATCATTTCCCTGTGCGCAAAGGGGGAAGAAAGGTTTCTGTACAATGCGGGAGAATCCCCTGAGGATGGCCGTCACCCCAGCAGAGCACAGAGTAAACAACAGCACTAGGCATTCGCTGAAAAGCAGCCCTGACACCAACAAGAACACAAGTGCGAGCCGTTTTGGAAAGTGAAGAAAGAGTCTGGAAAGGCGTTTGTACATTGTGGAGATATGAATGGAAGAGAGCAGGACGCAGAGTATAGCGGTGGTAGGAACCTCTGGGTTCTCATTGAAAAGCAACAGTGAACTACATAAAGGGGTTGGAAAACAAGAGTAAATGATTTCCCATTGTGAGCACAGGGGGAAGAAAGAAGTTGGTACAATAGGAGAAATCCCAAGTAAAGGCAGAAAGCGCACTCTGCCCCAATGTAAGAAACCACTGACTAGCTACAGAAAGCTGCATTCAACTCTAGGAAATACTTGGAAAAGAAGTGGAAAGCATTTCTCAGTGTGCGGAAATGTTGAAGAAGTGTTTGCACAGTGTGGAATACCTTCAACAGAGCAGGAAGCATAGGACTGTCCAGCTTTAAACACCACCAGTCATTCATAGGAGACCAGCACTAACCAATCCCCTATGGTTAGAAAACAAGAAAAACTCACCTCTCCATGAGGAAAGAAAGTAGAAAAGAGTTGGTAAATGCAAGGATATCCATGAGATGGAACACTTAGCATACTAGAACCGAGTTAGAAAGCACTCTGAGTTCAGGAAAACGCAGCTGTAAACGATACTAAATCGCTGGAAGACAACTGGACTCCTTTCCTCACTGTGTTTGTACAATGCGCGAGAATCACGCCGAGACAGCTGTAAACGCCCAAGAGCACTGTGTTAGTGTTCGAAGCTCTAGGGATTCCCTGAAAGTCAGCAGTGGCATATACCTAAAAGCGAGAAGTCAAGCGCAAGTCACGTAGGAGTGGGAGGAAAGAGTCTCAAAAGGTGTTTATACCAGGTGGTGGAATCAACGAGAAAGAGCAATATGCATACCATGGCAGAGATTAGGAAAGGAGAATTCACTGAAAGCAGCAGTAAATGGAAAAAACACTTTAGAACACAATTGAAAGACGTTTGAAATGTGAGGAAAGAGTGAAGGACAGTGTTTGAGCACAAGGAGATTTCAGTGCTGAAGAGCCATAATACGTTAGAGAACACTTTTGAAAGCACTCTGAAATCCCTGAACAGCAGCGATAATCACTCCAATACAGACAGAAGGCCGGTGCAAATCACTTATGAACATGAGGAAACACTGTACAGAGGTGTTGGACAATGGGGCGCAGTTTCGTGCCGAAGAGCAGAAGCCCACCAGAGCACAGTGTTAGACACCATCAGTAGCCGACCGAAAATCAGCAGTTATTGATAAAAAACTGACTGTACAGCAAGATCACATGGCTCTGTGCTGAAATAACGTGGAAATAAGACAGCAAACTCTGCAAAGCATTGGAAAACAGGTGTAAATCATTTCTCAATGTGAGCACACAGGGAAGAAAGAAGTTGGTCCACCGCAGGAAAATCCCGGGAAAAGACCACAAAGCACACTGTACTCGTCTAAGAAATCACAGAGAGTCACCCAAAGCAGCAGTAGCCTGTAAGAAATACCTGGGAAAGAATCCTAAATCGTTTATCAATATGAGGAAATGGCGCACAAAGGTGTTTGGACAGTGCCTGGAAATCTTATACCTAGAGCAGGAAGCACGGTATAGCACAGTCATGAAAACCCGCAGTATTTCATTGCATAGCAGCAGTCACTGATCCCAAACGATTAGGAAACGAGTTAAACACACTTCTCTAGGTGAAGAATCGAATGTAGAGGAAACGTGGTACACTGCGCGGACATCCCCGAAACAAAGCGGAATGAATGCTATATACTGGAAGAGAACAATCTGTGATCACTGAGGCGCAGCAGTAAAGTGACACAAAAAAGGTTGGGAAACAAGTGTACATCATTTCTAACTGGGAGGAAAGAGTGAAGAAACCTTTTTGTACAATGAGGGGAAAATACCCTATAAGGAGTATAAAACACACTCTACCCAGAGAAGGGAACCACCGAGAATCACCCAAAGCAGCAGTAAAGTCTAGGAAATACTTGGGAAAGAATTGTAAACCATTTATCCATGTGAGCAAATGGTAAAGAAAAATGTTGGTTCCATGAGTGGAAATCCCTTGAGTAGAACGAAAAGCACACTACAGCACAGTGTCAAAACGCACCAGGAACTCATTGGAAAGCAGCCGTAACTGATACCAATGGTTAGGGAACAGGTAAAACTCACTTCCCTCTGTGAGGAAAGCATGTCGAAAGGAGTTGGTAAAAGGAGGTGATGTCCATGAAATGGAGAAGTCAGCATACAGTAACTGTGCCGGGTACATTGTGAATTCTCTAAAACACAGCAGTCAACAATACAAAATGGTTGCAAAACAAGTGTATATCATTTCCCTGTGCGCAAAGGGGGAAGAAAGGTTTCTGTACAATGCGGGAGAATCCCCTGAGGATGGCCGTCACCCCAGCAGAGCACAGAGTAAACAACAGCACTAGGCATTCGCTGAAAAGCAGCCCTGACACCAACAAGAACACAAGTGCGAGCCGTTTTGGAAAGTGAAGAAAGAGTCTGGAAAGGCGTTTGTACATTGTGGAGATATGAATGGAAGAGAGCAGGACGCAGAGTATAGCGGTGGTAGGAACCTCTGGGTTCTCATTGAAAAGCAACAGTGAACTACATAAAGGGGTTGGAAAACAAGAGTAAATGATTTCCCATTGTGAGCACAGGGGGAAGAAAGAAGTTGGTACAATAGGAGAAATCCCAAGTAAAGGCAGAAAGCGCACTCTGCCCCAATGTAAGAAACCACTGACTAGCTAGAGAAAGCTGCATTCAACTCTAGGAAATACTTGGAAAAGAAGTGGAAAGCATTTCTCAGTGTGCGGAAATGTTGAAGAAGTGTTTGCACAGTGTGGAATACCTTCAATAGAGCAGGAAGCATAGGACTGTCCAGCTTTAAACACCACCAGTCATTCATAGGAAACCAGCACTAACCAATCCCCTATGGTTAGAAAACAAGAAAAACTCACCTCTCCATGAGGAAAGAAAGTAGAAAAGAGTTGGTAAATGCAAGGATATCCATGAGATGGAACACTTAGCATACTAGAACCGAGTTAGAAAGCACTCTGAGTTCAGGAAAACGCAGCTGTAAACGATACTAAATCGCTGGAAGACAACTGGACTCCTTTCCTCACTGTGTTTGTACAATGCGCGAGAATCACGCCGAGACAGCTGTAAACGCCCAAGAGCACTGTGTTAGTGTTCGAAGCTCTAGGGATTCCCTGAAAATCAGCAGTGGCATATACCTAAAAGCGAGAAGTCAAGCGCAAGTCACGTAGGAGTGGGAGGAAAGAGTCTCAAAAGGTGTTTATACCAGGTGGTGGAATCAACGAGAAAGAGCAATATGCATACCATGGCAGAGATTAGGAAAGGAGAATTCACTGAAAGCAGCAGTAAATGGAAAAAACACTTTAGAACACAATTGAAAGACGTTTGAAATGTGAGGAAAGAGTGAAGGACAGTGTTTGAGCACAAGGAGATTTCAGTGCTGAAGAGCCATAATACGTTAGAGAACACTTTTGAAAGCACTCTGAAATCCCTGAACAGCAGCGATAATCACTACAATACAGACAGAAGGCCGGTGCAAATCACTTATGAACATGAGGAAACACTGTACAGAGGTGTTGGACAATGGGGCGCAGTTTCGTGCCGAAGAGCAGAAGCCCACCAGAGCACAGTGTTAGACACCATCAGTAGCCGACCGAAAATCAGCAGTTATTGATAAAAAACTGACTGTACAGCAAGATCACATGGCTCTGTGCTGAAATAACGTGGAAATAAGACAGCAAACTCTGCAAAGCATTGGAAAACAGGTGTAAATCATTTCTCAATGTGAGCACACAGGGAAGAAAAAAGTTGGTCCACCGCAGGAAAATCCCGGGAAAAGACCACAAAGCACACTGTACTCGTCTAAGAAATCACAGAGAGTCACCCAAAGCAGCAGTAGCCTGTAAGAAATACCTGGGAAAGAATCCTAAATCGTTTATCAATATGAGGAAATGTCGCACAAAGGTGTTTGGACAGTGCCTGGAAATCTTATACCTAGAGCAGGAAGTACGGTATAGCACAGTCATGAAAACCCGCAGTATTTCATTGCATAGCAGCAGTCACTGATCCCAAACGATTAGGAAACGAGTTAAACACACTTCTCTAGGTGAAGAATCGAATGTAGAGGAAACGTGGTACACTGCGCGGACATCCCCGAAAGAAAGCGGAATGAATGCTATATACTGGAAGAGAACAATCTGTGATCACTGAGGCGCAGCAGTAAAGTGACACAAAAAAGGTTGGGAAACAAGTGTACATCATTTCTAACTGGGAGGAAAGAGTGAAGAAACCTTTTTGTACAATGAGGGGAAAATACCCTATAAGGAGTATAAAACACACTCTACCCAGAGAAGGGAACCACCGAGAATCACCCAAAGCAGCAGTAAAGTCTAGGAAATACTTGGGAAAGAATTGTAAACCATTTATCCATGTGAGCAAATGGTAAAGAAAAATGTTGGTTCCATGAGTGGAAATCCCTTGAGTAGAACGAAAAGCACACTACAGAACAGTGTCAAAACGCACCAGGAACTCATTGGAAAGCAGCCGTAACTGATACCAATGGTTAGGGAACAGGTAAAACTCACTTCCCTCTGTGAGGAAAGCATGTCGAAAGGAGTTGGTAAAAGGAGGTGATGTCCATGAAATGGAGAAGTCAGCATACAGTAACTGTGCCGGGTACATTGTGAATTCTCTAAAACACAGCAGTCAACAATACAAAATGGTTGCAAAACAAGTGTATATCATTTCCCTGTGCGCAAAGGGGGAAGAAAGGTTTCTGTACAATGCGGGAGAATCCCCTGAGGATGGCCGTCACCCCAGCAGAGCACAGAGTAAACAACAGCACTAGGCATTCGCTGAAAAGCAGCCCTGACACCAACAAGAACACAAGTGCGAGCCGTTTTGGAAAGTGAAGAAAGAGTCTGGAAAGGCGTTTGTACATTGTGGAGATATGAATGGAAGAGAGCAGGACGCAGAGTATAGCGGTGGTAGGAACCTCTGGGTTCTCATTGAAAAGCAACAGTGAACTACATAAAGGGGTTGGAAAACAAGAGTAAATGATTTCCCATTGTGAGCACAGGGGGAAGAAAGAAGTTGGTACAATAGGAGAAATCCCAAGTAAAGGCAGAAAGCGCACTCTGCCCCAATGTAAGAAACCACTGACTAGCTACAGAAAGCTGCATTCAACTCTAGGAAATACTTGGAAAAGAAGTGGAAAGCATTTCTCAGTGTGCGGAAATGTTGAAGAAGTGTTTGCACAGTGTGGAATACCTTCAATAGAGCAGGAAGCATAGGACTGTCCAGCTTTAAACACCACCAGTCATTCATAGGAAACCAGCACTAACCAATCCCCTATGGTTAGAAAACAAGAAAAACTCACCTCTCCATGAGGAAAGAAAGTAGAAAAGAGTTGGTAAATGCAAGGATATCCATGAGATGGAACACTTAGCATACTAGAACCGAGTTAGAAAGCACTCTGAGTTCAGGAAAACGCAGCTGTAAACGATACTAAATCGCTGGAAGACAACTGGACTCCTTTCCTCACTGTGTTTGTACAATGCGCGAGAATCACGCCGAGACAGCTGTAAACGCCCAAGAGCACTGTGTTAGTGTTCGAAGCTCTAGGGATTCCCTGAAAGTCAGCAGTGGCATATACCTAAAAGCGAGAAGTCAAGCGCAAGTCACGTAGGAGTGGGAGGAAAGAGTCTCAAAAGGTGTTTATACCAGGTCGTGGAATCAACGAGAAAGAGCAATATGCATACCATGGCAGAGATTAGGAAAGGAGAATTCACTGAAAGCAGCAGTAAATGGAAAAAACACTTTAGAACACAATTGAAAGACGTTTGAAATGTGAGGAAAGAGTGAAGGACAGTGTTTGAGCACAAGGAGATTTCAGTGCTGAAGAGCCATAATACGTTAGAGAACACTTTTGAAAGCACTCTGAAATCCCTGAACAGCAGCGATAATCACTACAATACAGACAGAAGGCCGGTGCAAATCACTTATGAACATGAGGAAACACTGTACAGAGGTGTTGGACAATGGGGCGCAGTTTCGTGCCGAAGAGCAGAAGCCCACCAGAGCACAGTGTTAGACACCATCAGTAGCCGACCGAAAATCAGCAGTTATTGATAAAAAACTGACTGTACAGCAAGATCACATGGCTCTGTGCTGAAATAACGTGGAAATAAGACAGCAAACTCTGCAAAGCATTGGAAAACAGGTGTAAATCATTTCTCAATGTGAGCACACAGGGAAGAAAGAAGTTGGTCCACCGCAGGAAAATCCCGGGAAAAGACCACAAAGCACACTGTACTCCTCTAAGAAATCACAGAGAGTCACCCAAAGCAGCAGTAGCCTGTAAGAAATACCTGGGAAAGAATCCTAAATCGTTTATCAATATGAGGAAATGGCGCACAAAGGTGTTTGGACAGTGCCTGGAAATCTTATACCTAGAGCAGGAAGCACGGTATAGCACAGTCATGAAAACCCGCAGTATTTCATTGCATAGCAGCAGTCACTGATCCCAAACGATTAGGAAACGAGTTAAACACACTTCTCTAGGTGAAGAATCGAATGTAGAGGAAACGTGGTACACTGCGCGGACATCCCCGAAACAAAGCGGAATGAATGCTATATACTGGAAGAGAACAATCTGTGATCACTGAGGCGCAGCAGTAAAGTGACACAAAAAAGGTTGGGAAACAAGTGTACATCATTTCTAACTGGGAGGAAAGAGTGAAGAAACCTTTTTGTACAATGAGGGAAAAATACCCTATAAGGAGTATAAAACACACTCTACCCAGAGAAGGGAACCACCGAGAATCACCCAAAGCAGCAGTAAAGTCTAGGAAATACTTGGGAAAGAATTGTAAACCATTTATCCATGTGAGCAAATGGTAAAGAAAAATGTTGGTTCCATGAGTGGAAATCCCTTGAGTAGAACGAAAAGCACACTACAGCACAGTGTCAAAACGCACCAGGAACTCATTGGAAAGCAGCCGTAACTGATACCAATGGTTAGGGAACAGGTAAAACTCACTTCCCTCTGTGAGGAAAGCATGTCGAAAGGAGTTGGTAAAAGGAGGTGATGTCCATGAAATGGAGAAGTCAGCATACAGTAACTGTGCCGGGTACATTGTGAATTCTCTAAAACACAGCAGTCAACAATACAAAATGGTTGCAAAACAAGTGTATATCATTTCCCTGTGCGCAAAGGGGGAAGAAAGGTTTCTGTACAATGCGGGAGAATCCCCTGAGGATGGCCGTCACCCCAGCAGAGCACAGAGTAAACAACAGCACTAGGCATTCGCTGAAAAGCAGCCCTGACACCAACAAGAACACAAGTGCGAGCCGTTTTGGAAAGTGAAGAAAGAGTCTGGAAAGGCGTTTGTACATTGTGGAGATATGAATGGAAGAGAGCAGGACGCAGAGTATAGCGGTGGTAGGAACCTCTGGGTTCTCATTGAAAAGCAACAGTGAACTACATAAAGGGGTTGGAAAACAAGAGTAAATGATTTCCCATTGTGAGCACAGGGGGAAGAAAGAAGTTGGTACAATAGGAGAAATCCCAAGTAAAGGCAGAAAGCGCACTCTGCCCCAATGTAAGAAACCACTGACTAGCTACAGAAAGCTGCATTCAACTCTAGGAAATACTTGGAAAAGAAGTGGAAAGCATTTCTCAGTGTGCGGAAATGTTGAAGAAGTGTTTGCACAGTGTGGAATACCTTCAACAGAGCAGGAAGCATAGGACTGTCCAGCTTTAAACACCACCAGTCATTCATAGGAAACCAGCACTAACCAATCCCCTATGGTTAGAAAACAAGAAAAACTCACCTCTCCATGAGGAAAGAAAGTAGAAAAGAGTTGGTAAATGCAAGGATATCCATGAGATGGAACACTTAGCATACTAGAACCGAGTTAGAAAGCACTCTGAGTTCAGGAAAACGCAGCTGTAAACGATACTAAATCGCTGGAAGACAACTGGACTCCTTTCCTCACTGTGTTTGTACAATGCGCGAGAATCACGCCGAGACAGCTGTAAACGCCCAAGAGCACTGTGTTAGTGTTCGAAGCTCTAGGGATTCCCTGAAAGTCAGCAGTGGCATATACCTAAAAGCGAGAAGTCAAGCGCAAGTCACGTAGGAGTGGGAGGAAAGAGTCTCAAAAGGTGTTTATACCAGGTGGTGGAATCAACGAGAAAGAGCAATATGCATACCATGGCAGAGATTAGGAAAGGAGAATTCACTGAAAGCAGCAGTAAATGGAAAAAACACTTTAGAACACAATTGAAAGACCTTTGAAATGTGAGGAAAGAGTGAAGGACAGTGTTTGAGCACAAGGAGATTTCAGTGCTGAAGAGCCATAATACGTTAGAGAACACTTTTGAAAGCACTCTGAAATCCCTGAACAGCAGCGATAATCACTACAATACAGACAGAAGGCCGGTGCAAATCACTTATGAACATGAGGAAACACTGTACAGAGGTGTTGGACAATGGGGCGCAGTTTCGTGCCGAAGAGCAGAAGCCCACCAGAGCACAGTGTTAGACACCATCAGTAGCCGACCGAAAATCAGCAGTTATTGATAAAAAACTGACTGTACAGCAAGATCACATGGCACTGTGCTGAAATAACGTGGAAATAAGACAGCAAACTCTGCAAAGCATTGGAAAACAGGTGTAAATCATTTCTCAATGTGAGCACACAGGGAAGAAAGAAGTTGGTCCACCGCAGGAAAATCCCGGGAAAAGACCACAAAGCACACTGTACTCCTCTAAGAAATCACAGAGAGTCACCCAAAGCAGCAGTAGCCTGTAAGAAATACCTGGGAAAGAATCCTAAATCGTTTATCAATATGAGGAAATGGCGCACAAAGGTGTTTGGACAGTGCCTGGAAATCTTATACCTAGAGCAGGAAGCACGGTATACCACAGTCATGAAAACCCGCAGTATTTCATTGCATAGCAGCAGTCACTGATCCCAAACGATTAGGAAACGAGTTAAACACACTTCTCTAGGTGAAGAATCGAATGTAGAGGAAACGTGGTACACTGCGCGGACATCCCCGAAACAAAGCGGAATGAATGCTATATACTGGAAGAGAACAATCTGTGATCACTGAGGCGCAGCAGTAAAGTGACACAAAAAAGGTTGGGAAACAAGTGTACATCATTTCTAACTGGGAGGAAAGAGTGAAGAAACCTTTTTGTACAATGAGGGAAAAATACCCTATAAGGAGTATAAAACACACTCTACCCAGAGAAGGGAACCACCGAGAATCACCCAAAGCAGCAGTAAAGTCTAGGAAATACTTGGGAAAGAATTGTAAACCATTTATCCATGTGAGCAAATGGTAAAGAAAAATGTTGGTTCCATGAGTGGAAATCCCTTGAGTAGAACGAAAAGCACACTACAGCACAGTGTCAAAACGCACCAGGAACTCATTGGAAAGCAGCCGTAACTGATACCAATGGTTAGGGAACAGGTAAAACTCACTTCCCTCTGTGAGGAAAGCATGTCGAAAGGAGTTGGTAAAAGGAGGTGATGTCCATGAAATGGAGAAGTCAGCATACAGTAACTGTGCTGGGTACATTGTGAATTCTCTAAAACACAGCAGTCAACAATACAAAATGGTTGCAAAACAAGTGTATATCATTTCCCTGTGCGCAAAGGGGGAAGAAAGGTTTCTGTACAATGCGGGAGAATCCCCTGAGGATGGCCGTCACCCCAGCAGAGCACAGAGTAAACAACAGCACTAGGCATTCGCTGAAAAGCAGCCCTGACACCAACAAGAACACAAGTGCGAGCCGTTTTGGAAAGTGAAGAAAGAGTCTGGAAAGGCGTTTGTACATTGTGGAGATATGAATGGAAGAGAGCAGGACGCAGAGTATAGCGGTGGTAGGAACCTCTGGGTTCTCATTGAAAAGCAACAGTGAACTACATAAAGGGGTTGGAAAACAAGAGTAAATGATTTCCCATTGTGAGCACAGGGGGAAGAAAGAAGTTGGTACAATAGGAGAAATCCCAAGTAAAGGCAGAAAGCGCACTCTGCCCCAATGTAAGAAACCACTGACTAGCTACAGAAAGCTGCATTCAACTCTAGGAAATACTTGGAAAAGAAGTGGAAAGCATTTCTCAGTGTGCGGAAATGTTGAAGAAGTGTTTGCACAGTGTGGAATACCTTCAATAGAGCAGGAAGCATAGGACTGTCCAGCTTTAAACACCACCAGTCATTCATAGGAAACCAGCACTAACCAATCCCCTATGGTTAGAAAACAAGAAAAACTCACCTCTCCATGAGGAAAGAAAGTAGAAAAGAGTTGGTAAATGCAAGGATATCCATGAGATGGAACACTTAGCATACTAGAACCGAGTTAGAAAGCACTCTGAGTTCAGGAAAACGCAGCTGTAAACGATACTAAATCGCTGGAAGACAACTGGACTCCTTTCCTCACTGTGTTTGTACAATGCGCGAGAATCACGCCGAGACAGCTGTAAACGCCCAAGAGCACTGTGTTAGTGTTCGAAGCTCTAGGGATTCCCTGAAAATCAGCAGTGGCATATACCTAAAAGCGAGAAGTCAAGCGCAAGTCACGTAGGAGTGGGAGGAAAGAGTCTCAAAAGGTGTTTATACCAGGTGGTGGAATCAACGAGAAAGAGCAATATGCATACCATGGCAGAGATTAGGAAAGGAGAATTCACTGAAAGCAGCAGTAAATGGAAAAAACACTTTAGAACACAATTGAAAGACCTTTGAAATGTGAGGAAAGAGTGAAGGACAGTGTTTGAGCACAAGGAGATTTCAGTGCTGAAGAGCCATAATACGTTAGAGAACACTTTTGAAAGCACTCTGAAATCCCTGAACAGCAGCGATAATCACTACAATACAGACAGAAGGCCGGTGCAAATCACTTATGAACATGAGGAAACACTGTACAGAGGTGTTGGACAATGGGGCGCAGTTTCGTGCCGAAGAGCAGAAGCCCACCAGAGCACAGTGTTAGACACCATCAGTAGCCGACCGAAAATCAGCAGTTATTGATAAAAAACTGACTGTACAGCAAGATCACATGGCTCTGTGCTGAAATAACGTGGAAATAAGACAGCAAACTCTGCAAAGCATTGGAAAACAGGTGTAAATCATTTCTCAATGTGAGCACACAGGGAAGAAAGAAGTTGGTCCACCGCAGGAAAATCCCGGGAAAAGACCACAAAGCACACTGTACTCGTCTAAGAAATCACAGAGAGTCACCCAAAGCAGCAGTAGCCTGTAAGAAATACCTGGGAAAGAATCCTAAATCGTTTATCAATATGAGGAAATGGCGCACAAAGGTGTTTGGACAGTGCCTGGAAATCTTATACCTAGAGCAGGAAGCACGGTATAGCACAGTCATGAAAACCCGCAGTATTTCATTGCATAGCAGCAGTCACTGATCCCAAACGATTAGGAAACGAGTTAAACACACTTCTCTAGGTGAAGAATCGAATGTAGAGGAAACGTGGTACACTGCGCGGACATCCCCGAAACAAAGCGGAATGAATGCTATATACTGGAAGAGAACAATCTGTGATCACTGAGGCGCAGCAGTAAAGTGACACAAAAAAGGTTGGGAAACAAGTGTACATCATTTCTAACTGGGAGGAAAGAGTGAAGAAACCTTTTTGTACAATGAGGGAAAAATACCCTATAAGGAGTATAAAACACACTCTACCCAGAGAAGGGAACCACCGAGAATCACCCAAAGCAGCAGTAAAGTCTAGGAAATACTTGGGAAAGAATTGTAAACCATTTATCCATGTGAGCAAATGGTAAAGAAAAATGTTGGTTCCATGAGTGGAAATCCCTTGAGTAGAACGAAAAGCACACTACAGCACAGTGTCAAAACGCACCAGGAACTCATTGGAAAGCAGCCGTAACTGATACCAATGGTTAGGGAACAGGTAAAACTCACTTCCCTCTGTGAGGAAAGCATGTCGAAAGGAGTTGGTAAAAGGAGGTGATGTCCATGAAATGGAGAAGTCAGCATACAGTAACTGTGCCGGGTACATTGTGAATTCTCTAAAACACAGCAGTCAACAATACAAAATGGTTGCAAAACAAGTGTATATCATTTCCCTGTGCGCAAAGGGGGAAGAAAGGTTTCTGTACAATGCGGGAGAATCCCCTGAGGATGGCCGTCACCCCAGCAGAGCACAGAGTAAACAACAGCACTAGGCATTCGCTGAAAAGCAGCCCTGACACCAACAAGAACACAAGTGCGAGCCGTTTTGGAAAGTGAAGAAAGAGTCTGGAAAGGCGTTTGTACATTGTGGAGATATGAATGGAAGAGAGCAGGACGCAGAGTATAGCGGTGGTAGGAACCTCTGGGTTCTCATTGAAAAGCAACAGTGAACTACATAAAGGGGTTGGAAAACAAGAGTAAATGATTTCCCATTGTGAGCACAGGGGGAAGAAAGAAGTTGGTACAATAGGAGAAATCCCAAGTAAAGGCAGAAAGCGCACTCTGCCCCAATGTAAGGAACCACTGACTAGCTACAGAAAGCTGCATTCAACTCTAGGAAATACTTGGAAAAGAAGTGGAAAGCATTTCTCAGTGTGCGGAAATGTTGAGGAAGTGTTTGCACAGTGTGGAATACCTTCAATAGAGCAGGAAGCATAGGACTGTCCAGCTTTAAACACCACCAGTCATTCATAGGAAACCAGCACTAACCAATCCCCTATGGTTAGAAAACAAGAAAAACTCACCTCTCCATGAGGAAAGAAAGTAGAAAAGAGTTGGTAAATGCAAGGATATCCATGAGATGGAACACTTAGCATACTAGAACCGAGTTAGAAAGCACTCTGAGTTCAGGAAAACGCAGCTGTAAACGATACTAAATCGCTGGAAGACAACTGGACTCCTTTCCTCACTGTGTTTGTACAATGCGCGAGAATCACGCCGAGACAGCTGTAAACGCCCAAGAGCACTGTGTTAGTGTTCGAAGCTCTAGGGATTCCCTGAAAGTCAGCAGTGGCATATACCTAAAAGCGAGAAGTCAAGCGCAAGTCACGTAGGAGTGGGAGGAAAGAGTCTCAAAAGGTGTTTATACCAGGTGGTGGAATCAACGAGAAAGAGCAATATGCATACCATGGCAGAGATTAGGAAAGGAGAATTCACTGAAAGCAGCAGTAAATGGAAAAAACACTTTAGAACACAATTGAAAGACGTTTGAAATGTGAGGAAAGAGTGAAGGACAGTGTTTGAGCACAAGGAGATTTCAGTGCTGAAGAGCCATAATACGTTAGAGAACACTTTTGAAAGCACTCTGAAATCCCTGAACAGCAGCGATAATCACTACAATACAGACAGAAGGCCGGTGCAAATCACTTATGAACATGAGGAAACACTGTACAGAGGTGTTGGACAATGGGGCGCAGTTTCGTGCCGAAGAGCAGAAGCCCACCAGAGCACAGTGTTAGACACCATCAGTAGCCGACCGAAAATCAGCAGTTATTGATAAAAAACTGACTGTACAGCAAGATCACATGGCTCTGTGCTGAAATAACGTGGAAATAAGACAGCAAACTCTGCAAAGCATTGGAAAACAGGTGTAAATCATTTCTCAATGTGAGCACACAGGGAAGAAAGAAGTTGGTCCACCGCAGGAAAATCCCGGGAAAAGACCACAAAGCACACTGTACTCGTCTAAGAAATCACAGAGAGTCACCGAAAGCAGCAGTAGCCTGTAAGAAATACCTGGGAAAGAATCCTAAATCGTTTATCAATATGAGGAAATGGCGCACAAAGGTGTTTGGACAGTGCCTGGAAATCTTATACCTAGAGCAGGAAGCACGGTATAGCACAGTCATGAAAACCCGCAGTATTTCATTGCATAGCAGCAGTCACTGATCCCAAACGATTAGGAAACGAGTTAAACACACTTCTCTAGGTGAAGAATCGAATGTAGAGGAAACGTGGTACACTGCGCGGACATCCCCGAAACAAAGCGGAATGAATGCTATATACTGGAAGAGAACAATCTGTGATCACTGAGGCGCAGCAGTAAAGTGACACAAAAAAGGTTGGGAAACAAGTGTACATCATTTCTAACTGGGAGGAAAGAGTGAAGAAACCTTTTTGTACAATGAGGGAAAAATACCCTATAAGGAGTATAAAACACACTCTACCCAGAGAAGGGAACCACCGAGAATCACCCAAAGCAGCAGTAAAGTCTAGGAAATACTTGGGAAAGAATTGTAAACCATTTATCCATGTGAGCAAATGGTAAAGAAAAATGTTGGTTCCAGGAGTGGAAATCCCTTGAGTAGAACGAAAAGCACACTACAGCACAGTGTCAAAACGCACCAGGAACTCATTGGAAAGCAGCCGTAACTGATACCAATGGTTAGGGAACAGGTAAAACTCACTTCCCTCTGTGAGGAAAGCATGTCGAAAGGAGTTGGTAAAAGGAGGTGATGTCCATGAAATGGAGAAGTCAGCATACAGTAACTGTGCTGGGTACATTGTGAATTCTCTAAAACACAGCAGTCAACAATACAAAATGGTTGCAAAACAAGTGTATATCATTTCCCTGTGCGCAAAGGGGGAAGAAAGGTTTCTGTACAATGCGGGAGAATCCCCTGAGGATGGCCGTCACCCCAGCAGAGCACAGAGTAAACAACAGCACTAGGCATTCGCTGAAAAGCAGCCCTGACACCAACAAGAACACAAGTGCGAGCCGTTTTGGAAAGTGAAGAAAGAGTCTGGAAAGGCGTTTGTACATTGTGGAGATATGAATGGAAGAGAGCAGGACGCAGAGTATAGCGGTGGTAGGAACCTCTGGGTTCTCATTGAAAAGCAACAGTGAACTACATAAAGGGGTTGGAAAACAAGAGTAAATGATTTCCCATTGTGAGCACAGGGGGAAGAAAGAAGTTGGTACAATAGGAGAAATCCCAAGTAAAGGCAGAAAGCGCACTCTGCCCCAATGTAAGGAACCACTGACTAGCTACAGAAAGCTGCATTCAACTCTAGGAAATACTTGGAAAAGAAGTGGAAAGCATTTCTCAGTGTGCGGAAATGTTGAGGAAGTGTTTGCACAGTGTGGAATACCTTCAATAGAGCAGGAAGCATAGGACTGTCCAGCTTTAAACACCACCAGTCATTCATAGGAAACCAGCACTAACCAATCCCCTATGGTTAGAAAACAAGAAAAACTCACCTCTCCATGAGGAAAGAAAGTAGAAAAGAGTTGGTAAATGCAAGGATATCCATGAGATGGAACACTTAGCATACTAGAACCGAGTTAGAAAGCACTCTGAGTTCAGGAAAACGCAGCTGTAAACGATACTAAATCGCTGGAAGACAACTGGACTCCTTTCCTCACTGTGTTTGTACAATGCGCGAGAATCACGCCGAGACAGCTGTAAACGCCCAAGAGCACTGTGTTAGTGTTCGAAGCTCTAGGGATTCCCTGAAAGTCAGCAGTGGCATATACCTAAAAGCGAGAAGTCAAGCGCAAGTCACGTAGGAGTGGGAGGAAAGAGTCTCAAAAGGTGTTTATACCAGGTGGTGGAATCAACGAGAAAGAGCAATATGCATACCATGGCAGAGATTAGGAAAGGAGAATTCACTGAAAGCAGCAGTAAATGGAAAAAACACTTTAGAACACAATTGAAAGACGTTTGAAATGTGAGGAAAGAGTGAAGGACAGTGTTTGAGCACAAGGAGATTTCAGTGCTGAAGAGCCATAATACGTTAGAGAACACTTTTGAAAGCACTCTGAAATCCCTGAACAGCAGCGATAATCACTACAATACAGACAGAAGGCCGGTGCAAATCACTTATGAACATGAGGAAACACTGTACAGAGGTGTTGGACAATGGGGCGCAGTTTCGTGCCGAAGAGCAGAAGCCCACCAGAGCACAGTGTTAGACACCATCAGTAGCCGACCGAAAATCAGCAGTTATTGATAAAAAACTGACTGTACAGCAAGATCACATGGCTCTGTGCTGAAATAACGTGGAAATAAGACAGAAAACTCTGCAAAGCATTGGAAAACAGGTGTAAATCATTTCTCAATGTGAGCACACAGGGAAGAAAGAAGTTGGTCCACCGCAGGAAAATCCCGGGAAAAGACCACAAAGCACACTGTACTCGTCTAAGAAATCACAGAGAGTCACCGAAAGCAGCAGTAGCCTGTAAGAAATACCTGGGAAAGAATCCTAAATCGTTTATCAATATGAGGAAATGGCGCACAAAGGTGTTTGGACAGTGCCTGGAAATCTTATACCTAGAGCAGGAAGCACGGTATACCACAGTCATGAAAACCCGCAGTATTTCATTGCATAGCAGCAGTCACTGATCCCAAACGATTAGGAAACGAGTTAAACACACTTCTCTAGGTGAAGAATCGAATGTAGAGGAAACGTGGTACACTGCGCGGACATCCCCGAAACAAAGCGGAATGAATGCTATATACTGGAAGAGAACAATCTGTGATCACTGAGGCGCAGCAGTAAAGTGACACAAAAAAGGTTGGGAAACAAGTGTACATCATTTCTAACTGGGAGGAAAGAGTGAAGAAACCTTTTTGTACAATGAGGGAAAAATACCCTATAAGGAGTATAAAACACACTCTACCCAGAGAAGGGAACCACCGAGAATCACCCAAAGCAGCAGTAAAGTCTAGGAAATACTTGGGAAAGAATTGTAAACCATTTATCCATGTGAGCAAATGGTAAAGAAAAATGTTGGTTCCAGGAGTGGAAATCCCTTGAGTAGAACGAAAAGCACACTACAGCACAGTGTCAAAACGCACCAGGAACTCATTGGAAAGCAGCCGTAACTGATACCAATGGTTAGGGAACAGGTAAAACTCACTTCCCTCTGTGAGGAAAGCATGTCGAAAGGAGTTGGTAAAAGGAGGTGATGTCCATGAAATGGAGAAGTCAGCATACAGTAACTGTGCTGGGTACATTGTGAATTCTCTAAAACACAGCAGTCAACAATACAAAATGGTTGCAAAACAAGTGTATATCATTTCCCTGTGCGCAAAGGGGGAAGAAAGGTTTCTGTACAATGCGGGAGAATCCCCTGAGGATGGCCGTCACCCCAGCAGAGCACAGAGTAAACAACAGCACTAGGCATTCGCTGAAAAGCAGCCCTGACACCAACAAGAACACAAGTGCGAGCCGTTTTGGAAAGTGAAGAAAGAGTCTGGAAAGGCGTTTGTACATTGTGGAGATATGAATGGAAGAGAGCAGGACGCAGAGTATAGCGGTGGTAGGAACCTCTGGGTTCTCATTGAAAAGCAACAGTGAACTACATAAAGGGGTTGGAAAACAAGAGTAAATGATTTCCCATTGTGAGCACAGGGGGAAGAAAGAAGTTGGTACAATAGGAGAAATCCCAAGTAAAGGCAGAAAGCGCACTCTGCCCCAATGTAAGGAACCACTGACTAGCTACAGAAAGCTGCATTCAACTCTAGGAAATACTTGGAAAAGAAGTGGAAAGCATTTCTCAGTGTGCGGAAATGTTGAAGAAGTGTTTGCACAGTGTGGAATACCTTCAATAGAGCAGGAAGCATAGGACTGTCCAGCTTTAAACACCACCAGTCATTCATAGGAAACCAGCACTAACCAATCCCCTATGGTTAGAAAACAAGAAAAACTCACCTCTCCATGAGGAAAGAAAGTAGAAAAGAGTTGGTAAATGCAAGGATATCCATGAGATGGAACACTTAGCATACTAGAACCGAGTTAGAAAGCACTCTGAGTTCAGGAAAACGCAGCTGTAAACGATACTAAATCGCTGGAAGACAACTGGACTCCTTTCCTCACTGTGTTTGTACAATGCGCGAGAATCACGCCGAGACAGCTGTAAACGCCCAAGAGCACTGTGTTAGTGTTCGAAGCTCTAGGGATTCCCTGAAAGTCAGCAGTGGCATATACCTAAAAGCGAGAAGTCAAGCGCAAGTCACGTAGGAGTGGGAGGAAAGTCTCAAAAGGTGTTTATACCAGGTGGTGGAATCAACGAGAAAGAGCAATATGCATACCATGGCAGAGATTAGGAAAGGAGAATTCACTGAAAGCAGCAGTAAATGGAAAAAACACTTTAGAACACAATTGAAAGACGTTTGAAATGTGAGGAAAGAGTGAAGGACAGTGTTTGAGCACAAGGAGATTTCAGTGCTGAAGAGCCATAATACGTTAGAGAACACTTTTGAAAGCACTCTGAAATCCCTGAACAGCAGCGATAATCACTACAATACAGACAGAAGGCCGGTGCAAATCACTTATGAACATGAGGAAACACTGTACAGAGGTGTTGGACAATGGGGCGCAGTTTCGTGCCGAAGAGCAGAAGCCCACCAGAGCACAGTGTTAGACACCATCAGTAGCCGACCGAAAATCAGCAGTTATTGATAAAAAACTGACTGTACAGCAAGATCACATGGCTCTGTGCTGAAATAACGTGGAAATAAGACAGCAAACTCTGCAAAGCATTGGAAAACAGGTGTAAATCATTTCTCAATGTGAGCACACAGGGAAGAAAGAAGTTGGTCCACCGCAGGAAAATCCCGGGAAAAGACCACAAAGCACACTGTACTCGTCTAAGAAATCACAGAGAGTCACCCAAAGCAGCAGTAGCCTGTAAGAAATACCTGGGAAAGAATCCTAAATCGTTTATCAATATGAGGAAATGGCGCACAAAGGTGTTTGGACAGTGCCTGGAAATCTTATACCTAGAGCAGGAAGCACGGTATAGCACAGTCATGAAAACCCGCAGTATTTCATTGCATAGCAGCAGTCACTGATCCCAAACGATTAGGAAACGAGTTAAACACACTTCTCTAGGTGAAGAATCGAATGTAGAGGAAACGTGGTACACTGCGCGGACATCCCCGAAACAAAGCGGAATGAATGCTATATACTGGAAGAGAACAATCTGTGATCACTGAGACGCAGCAGTAAAGTGACACAAAAAAGGTTGGGAAACAAGTGTACATCATTTCTAACTGGGAGGAAAGAGTGAAGAAACCTTTTTGTACAATGAGGGGAAAATACCCTATAAGGAGTATAAAACACACTCTACCCAGAGAAGGGAACCACCGAGAATCACCCAAAGCAGCAGTAAAGTCTAGGAAATACTTGGGAAAGAATTGTAAACCATTTATCCATGTGAGCAAATGGTAAAGAAAAATGTTGGTTCCATGAGTGGAAATCCCTTGAGTAGAACGAAAAGCACACTACAGCACAGTGTCAAAACGCACCAGGAACTCATTGGAAAGCAGCCGTAACTGATACCAATGGTTAGGGAACAGGTAAAACTCACTTCCCTCTGTGAGGAAAGCATGTCGAAAGGAGTTGGTAAAAGGAGGTGATGTCCATGAAATGGAGAAGTCAGCATACAGTAACTGTGCCGGGTACATTGTGAATTCTCTAAAACACAGCAGTCAACAATACAAAATGGTTGCAAAACAAGTGTATATCATTTCCCTGTGCGCAAAGGGGGAAGAAAGGTTTCTGTACAATGCGGGAGAATCCCCTGAGGATGGCCGTCACCCCAGCAGAGCACAGAGTAAACAACAGCACTAGGCATTCGCTGAAAAGCAGCCCTGACACCAACAAGAACACAAGTGCGAGCCGTTTTGGAAAGTGAAGAAAGAGTCTGGAAAGGCGTTTGTACATTGTGGAGATATGAATGGAAGAGAGCAGGACGCAGAGTATAGCGGTGGTAGGAACCTCTGGGTTCTCATTGAAAAGCAACAGTGAACTACATAAAGGGGTTGGAAAACAAGAGTAAATGATTTCCCATTGTGAGCACGAGGGGGAAGAAAGAAGTTGGTACAATAGGAGAAATCCCAAGTAAAGGCAGAAAGCGCACTCTGCCCCAATGTAAGAAACCACTGACTAGCTACAGAAAGCTGCATTCAACTCTAGGAAATACTTGGAAAAGAAGTGGAAAGCATTTCTCAGTGTGCGGAAATGTTGAAGAAGTGTTTGCACAGTGTGGAATACCTTCAACAGAGCAGGAAGCATAGGACTGTCCAGCTTTAAACACCACCAGTCATTCATAGGAAACCAGCACTAACCAATCCCCTATGGTTAGAAAACAAGAAAAACTCACCTCTCCATGAGGAAAGAAAGTAGAAAAGAGTTGGTAAATGCAAGGATATCCATGAGATGGAACACTTAGCATACTAGAACCGAGTTAGAAAGCACTCTGAGTTCAGGAAAACGCAGCTGTAAACGATACTAAATCGCTGGAAGACAACTGGACTCCTTTCCTCACTGTGTTTGTACAATGCGCGAGAATCACGCCGAGACAGCTGTAAACGCCCAAGAGCACTGTGTTAGTGTTCGAAGCTCTAGGGATTCCCTGAAAGTCAGCAGTGGCATATACCTAAAAGCGAGAAGTCAAGCGCAAGTCACGTAGGAGTGGGAGGAAAGAGTCTCAAAAGGTGTTTATACCAGGTGGTGGAATCAACGAGAAAGAGCAATATGCATACCATGGCAGAGATTAGGAAAGGAGAATTCACTGAAAGCAGCAGTAAATGGAAAAAACACTTTAGAACACAATTGAAAGACGTTTGAAATGTGAGGAAAGAGTGAAGGACAGTGTTTGAGCACAAGGAGATTTCAGTGCTGAAGAGCCATAATACGTTAGAGAACACTTTTGAAAGCACTCTGAAATCCCTGAACAGCAGCGATAATCACTACAATACAGACAGAAGGCCGGTGCAAATCACTTATGAACATGAGGAAACACTGTACAGAGGTGTTGGACAATGGGGCGCAGTTTCGTGCCGAAGAGCAGAAGCCCACCAGAGCACAGTGTTAGACACCATCAGTAGCCGACCGAAAATCAGCAGTTATTGATAAAAAACTGACTGTACAGCAAGATCACATGGCTCTGTGCTGAAATAACGTGGAAATAAGACAGCAAACTCTGCAAAGCATTGGAAAACAGGTGTAAATCATTTCTCAATGTGAGCACACAGGGAAGAAAGAAGTTGGTCCACCGCAGGAAAATCCCGGGAAAAGACCACAAAGCACACTGTACTCCTCTAAGAAATCACAGAGAGTCACCCAAAGCAGCAGTAGCCTGTAAGAAATACCTGGGAAAGAATCCTAAATCGTTTATCAATATGAGGAAATGGCGCACAAAGGTGTTTGGACAGTGCCTGGAAATCTTATACCTAGAGCAGGAAGCACGGTATAGCACAGTCATGAAAACCCGCAGTATTTCATTGCATAGCAGCAGTCACTGATCCCAAACGATTAGGAAACGAGTTAAACACACTTCTCTAGGTGAAGAATCGAATGTAGAGGAAACGTGGTACACTGCGCGGACATCCCCGAAACAAAGCGGAATGAATGCTATATACTGGAAGAGAACAATCTGTGATCACTGAGACGCAGCAGTAAAGTGACACAAAAAAGGTTGGGAAACAAGTGTACATCATTTCTAACTGGGAGGAAAGAGTGAAGAAACCTTTTTGTACAATGAGGGGAAAATACCCTATAAGGAGTATAAAACACACTCTACCCAGAGAAGGGAACCACCGAGAATCACCCAAAGCAGCAGTAAAGTCTAGGAAATACTTGGGAAAGAATTGTAAACCATTTATCCATGTGAGCAAATGGTAAAGAAAAATGTTGGTTCCATGAGTGGAAATCCCTTGAGTAGAACGAAAAGCACACTACAGCACAGTGTCAAAACGCACCAGGAACTCATTGGAAAGCAGCCGTAACTGATACCAATGGTTAGGGAACAGGTAAAACTCACTTCCCTCTGTGAGGAAAGCATGTCGAAAGGAGTTGGTAAAAGGAGGTGATGTCCATGAAATGGAGAAGTCAGCATACAGTAACTGTGCCGGGTACATTGTGAATTCTCTAAAACACAGCAGTCAACAATACAAAATGGTTGCAAAACAAGTGTATATCATTTCCCTGTGCGCAAAGGGGGAAGAAAGGTTTCTGTACAATGCGGGAGAATCCCCTGAGGATGGCCGTCACCCCAGCAGAGCACAGAGTAAACAACAGCACTAGGCATTCGCTGAAAAGCAGCCCTGACACCAACAAGAACACAAGTGCGAGCCGTTTTGGAAAGTGAAGAAAGAGTCTGGAAAGGCGTTTGTACATTGTGGAGATATGAATGGAAGAGAGCAGGACGCAGAGTATAGCGGTGGTAGGAACCTCTGGGTTCTCATTGAAAAGCAACAGTGAACTACATAAAGGGGTTGGAAAACAAGAGTAAATGATTTCCCATTGTGAGCACGAGGGGGAAGAAAGAAGTTGGTACAATAGGAGAAATCCCAAGTAAAGGCAGAAAGCGCACTCTGCCCCAATGTAAGAAACCACTGACTAGCTACAGAAAGCTGCATTCAACTCTAGGAAATACTTGGAAAAGAAGTGGAAAGCATTTCTCAGTGTGCGGAAATGTTGAAGAAGTGTTTGCACAGTGTGGAATACCTTCAACAGAGCAGGAAGCATAGGACTGTCCAGCTTTAAACACCACCAGTCATTCATAGGAAACCAGCACTAACCAATCCCCTATGGTTAGAAAACAAGAAAAACTCACCTCTCCATGAGGAAAGAAAGTAGAAAAGAGTTGGTAAATGCAAGGATATCCATGAGATGGAACACTTAGCATACTAGAACCGAGTTAGAAAGCACTCTGAGTTCAGGAAAACGCAGCTGTAAACGATACTAAATCGCTGGAAGACAACTGGACTCCTTTCCTCACTGTGTTTGTACAATGCGCGAGAATCACGCCGAGACAGCTGTAAACGCCCAAGAGCACTGTGTTAGTGTTCGAAGCTCTAGGGATTCCCTGAAAGTCAGCAGTGGCATATACCTAAAAGCGAGAAGTCAAGCGCAAGTCACGTAGGAGTGGGAGGAAAGAGTCTCAAAAGGTGTTTATACCAGGTGGTGGAATCAACGAGAAAGAGCAATATGCATACCATGGCAGAGATTAGGAAAGGAGAATTCACTGAAAGCAGCAGTAAATGGAAAAAACACTTTAGAACACAATTGAAAGACGTTTGAAATGTGAGGAAAGAGTGAAGGACAGTGTTTGAGCACAAGGAGATTTCAGTGCTGAAGAGCCATAATACGTTAGAGAACACTTTTGAAAGCACTCTGAAATCCCTGAACAGCAGCGATAATCACTACAATACAGACAGAAGGCCGGTGCAAATCACTTATGAACATGAGGAAACACTGTACAGAGGTGTTGGACAATGGGGCGCAGTTTCGTGCCGAAGAGCAGAAGCCCACAAGAGCACAGTGTTAGACACCATCAGTAGCCGACCGAAAATCAGCAGTTATTGATAAAAAACTGACTGTACAGCAAGATCACATGGCTCTGTGCTGAAATAACGTGGAAATAAGACAGCAAACTCTGCAAAGCATTGGAAAACAGGTGTAAATCATTTCTCAATGTGAGCACACAGGGAAGAAAGAAGTTGGTCCACCGCAGGAAAATCCCGGGAAAAGACCACAAAGCACACTGTACTCGTCTAAGAAATCACAGAGAGTCACCCAAAGCAGCAGTAGCCTGTAAGAAATACCTGGGAAAGAATCCTAAATCGTTTATCAATATGAGGAAATGGCGCACAAAGGTGTTTGGACAGTGCCTGGAAATCTTATACCTAGAGCAGGAAGCACGGTATAGCACAGTCATGAAAACCCGCAGTATTTCATTGCATAGCAGCAGTCACTGATCCCAAACGATTAGGAAACGAGTTAAACACACTTCTCTAGGTGAAGAATCGAATGTAGAGGAAACGTGGTACACTGCGCGGACATCCCCGAAACAAAGCGGAATGAATGCTATATACTGGAAGAGAACAATCTGTGATCACTGAGGCGCAGCAGTAAAGTGACACAAAAAAGGTTGGGAAACAAGTGTACATTATTTCTAACTGGGAGGAAAGAGTGAAGAAACCTTTTTGTACAATGAGGGGAAAATACCCTATAAGGAGTATAAAACACACTCTACCCAGAGAAGGGAACCACCGAGAATCACCCAAAGCAGCAGTAAAGTCTAGGAAATACTTGGGAAAGAATTGTAAACCATTTATCCATGTGAGCAAATGGTAAAGAAAAATGTTGGTTCCATGAGTGGAAATCCCTTGAGTAGAACGAAAAGCACACTACAGCACAGTGTCAAAACGCACCAGGAACTCATTGGAAAGCAGCCGTAACTGATACCAATGGTTAGGGAACAGGTAAAACTCACTTCCCTCTGTGAGGAAAGCATGTCGAAAGGAGTTGGTAAAAGGAGGTGATGTCCATGAAATGGAGAAGTCAGCATACAGTAACTGTGCCGGGTACATTGTGAATTCTCTAAAACACAGCAGTCAACAATACAAAATGGTTGCAAAACAAGTGTATATCATTTCCCTGTGCGCAAAGGGGGAAGAAAGGTTTCTGTACAATGCGGGAGAATCCCCTGAGGATGGCCGTCACCCCAGCAGAGCACAGAGTAAACAACAGCACTAGGCATTCGCTGAAAAGCAGCCCTGACACCAACAAGAACACAAGTGCGAGCCGTTTTGGAAAGTGAAGAAAGAGTCTGGAAAGGCGTTTGTACATTGTGGAGATATGAATGGAAGAGAGCAGGACGCAGAGTATAGCGGTGGTAGGAACCTCTGGGTTCTCATTGAAAAGCAACAGTGAACTACATAAAGGGGTTGGAAAACAAGAGTAAATGATTTCCCATTGTGAGCACAGGGGGAAGAAAGAAGTTGGTACAATAGGAGAAATCCCAAGTAAAGGCAGAAAGCGCACTCTGCCCCAATGTAAGGAACCACTGACTAGCTACAGAAAGCTGCATTCAACTCTAGGAAATACTTGGAAAAGAAGTGGAAAGCATTTCTCAGTGTGCGGAAATGTTGAAGAAGTGTTTGCACAGTGTGGAATACCTTCAATAGAGCAGGAAGCATAGGACTGTCCAGCTTTAAACACCACCAGTCATTCATAGGAAACCAGCACTAACCAATCCCCTATGGTTAGAAAACAAGAAAAACTCACCTCTCCATGAGGAAAGAAAGTAGAAAAGAGTTGGTAAATGCAAGGATATCCATGAGATGGAACACTTAGCATACTAGAACCGAGTTAGAAAGCACTCTGAGTTCAGGAAAACGCAGCTGTAAACGATACTAAATCGCTGGAAGACAACTGGACTCCTTTCCTCACTGTGTTTGTACAATGCGCGAGAATCACGCCGAGACAGCTGTAAACGCCCAAGAGCACTGTGTTAGTGTTCGAAGCTCTAGGGATTCCCTGAAAGTCAGCAGTGGCATATACCTAAAAGCGAGAAGTCAAGCGCAAGTCACGTAGGAGTGGGAGGAAAGAGTCTCAAAAGGTGTTTATACCAGGTGGTGGAATCAACGAGAAAGAGCAATATGCATACCATGGCAGAGATTAGGAAAGGAGAATTCACTGAAAGCAGCAGTAAATGGAAAAAACACTTTAGAACACAATTGAAAGACGTTTGAAATGTGAGGAAAGAGTGAAGGACAGTGTTTGAGCACAAGGAGATTTCAGTGCTGAAGAGCCATAATACGTTAGAGAACACTTTTGAAAGCACTCTGAAATCCCTGAACAGCAGCGATAATCACTACAATACAGACAGAAGGCCGGTGCAAATCACTTATGAACATGAGGAAACACTGTACAGAGGTGTTGGACAATGGGGCGCAGTTTCGTGCCGAAGAGCAGAAGCCCACCAGAGCACAGTGTTAGACACCATCAGTAGCCGACCGAAAATCAGCAGTTATTGATAAAAAACTGACTGTACAGCAAGATCACATGGCTCTGTGCTGAAATAACGTGGAAATAAGACAGCAAACTCTGCAAAGCATTGGAAAACAGGTGTAAATCATTTCTCAATGTGAGCACACAGGGAAGAAAGAAGTTGGTCCACCGCAGGAAAATCCCGGGAAAAGACCACAAAGCACACTGTACTCGTCTAAGAAATCACAGAGAGTCACCCAAAGCAGCAGTAGCCTGTAAGAAATACCTGGGAAAGAATCCTAAATCGTTTATCAATATGAGGAAATGGCGCACAAAGGTGTTTGGACAGTGCCTGGAAATCTTATACCTAGAGCAGGAAGCACGGTATAGCACAGTCATGAAAACCCGCAGTATTTCATTGCATAGCAGCAGTCACTGATCCCAAACGATTAGGAAACGAGTTAAACACACTTCTCTAGGTGAAGAATCGAATGTAGAGGAAACGTGGTACACTGCGCGGACATCCCCGAAACAAAGCGGAATGAATGCTATATACTGGAAGAGAACAATCTGTGATCACTGAGACGCAGCAGTAAAGTGACACAAAAAAGGTTGGGAAACAAGTGTACATCATTTCTAACTGGGAGGAAAGAGTGAAGAAACTTTTTTGTACAATGAGGGGAAAATACCCTATAAGGAGTATAAAACACACTCTACCCAGAGAAGGGAACCACCGAGAATCACCCAAAGCAGCAGTAAAGTCTAGGAAATACTTGGGAAAGAATTGTAAACCATTTATCCATGTGAGCAAATGGTAAAGAAAAATGTTGGTTCCATGAGTGGAAATCCCTTGAGTAGAACGAAAAGCACACTACAGCACAGTGTCAAAACGCACCAGGAACTCATTGGAAAGCAGCCGTAACTGATACCAATGGTTAGGGAACAGGTAAAACTCACTTCCCTCTGTGAGGAAAGCATGTCGAAAGGAGTTGGTAAAAGGAGGTGATGTCCATGAAATGGAGAAGTCAGCATACAGTAACTGTGCTGGGTACATTGTGAATTCTCTAAAACACAGCAGTCAACAATACAAAATGGTTGCAAAACAAGTGTATATCATTTCCCTGTGCGCAAAGGGGGAAGAAAGGTTTCTGTACAATGTGGGAGAATCCCCTGAGGATGGCCGTCACCCCAGCAGAGCACAGAGTAAACAACAGCACTAGGCATTCGCTGAAAAGCAGCCCTGACACCAACAAGAACACAAGTGCGAGCCGTTTTGGAAAGTGAAGAAAGAGTCTGGAAAGGCGTTTGTACATTGTGGAGATATGAATGGAAGAGAGCAGGACGCAGAGTATAGCGGTGGTAGGAACCTCTGGGTTCTCATTGAAAAGCAACAGTGAACTACATAAAGGGGTTGGAAAACAAGAGTAAATGATTTCCCATTGTGAGCACGAGGGGGAAGAAAGAAGTTGGTACAATAGGAGAAATCCCAAGTAAAGGCAGAAAGCGCACTCTGCCCCAATGTAAGAAACCACTGACTAGCTACAGAAAGCTGCATTCAACTCTAGGAAATACTTGGAAAAGAAGTGGAAAGCATTTCTCAGTGTGCGGAAATGTTGAAGAAGTGTTTGCACAGTGTGGAATACCTTCAATAGAGCAGGAAGCATAGGACTGTCCAGCTTTAAACACCACCAGTCATTCATAGGAAACCAGCACTAACCAATCCCCTATGGTTAGAAAACAAGAAAAACTCACCTCTCCATGAGGAAAGAAAGTAGAAAAGAGTTGGTAAATGCAAGGATATCCATGAGATGGAACACTTAGCATACTAGAACCGAGTTAGAAAGCACTCTGAGTTCAGGAAAACGCAGCTGTAAACGATACTAAATCGCTGGAAGACAACTGGACTCCTTTCCTCACTGTGTTTGTACAATGCGCGAGAATCACGCCGAGACAGCTGTAAACGCCCAAGAGCACTGTGTTAGTGTTCGAAGCT
The DNA here is from genome assembly GCF_951640355.1 of Cnephaeus nilssonii. Classification (NCBI taxonomy): domain Eukaryota; kingdom Metazoa; phylum Chordata; class Mammalia; order Chiroptera; family Vespertilionidae; genus Cnephaeus; species Cnephaeus nilssonii. The sequence continues at coordinate 6,513,213 of NC_137096.1, read as the reverse complement.
CTAGGGATTCCCTGAAAGTCAGCAGTGGCATATACCTAAAAGCGAGAAGTCAAGCGCAAGTCACGTAGGAGTGGGAGGAAAGAGTCTCAAAAGGTGTTTATACCAGGTCATGGAATCAACGAGAAAGAGCAATATGCATACCATGGCAGAGATTAGGAAAGGAGAATTCACTGAAAGCAGCAGTAAATGGAAAAAACACTTTAGAACACAATTGAAAGACGTTTGAAATGTGAGGAAAGAGTGAAGGACAGTGTTTGAGCACAAGGAGATTTCAGTGCTGAAGAGCCATAATACGTTAGAGAACACTTTTGAAAGCACTCTGAAATCCCTGAACAGCAGCGATAATCACTACAATACAGACAGAAGGCCGGTGCAAATCACTTATGAACATGAGGAAACACTGTACAGAGGTGTTGGACAATGGGGCGCAGTTTCGTGCCGAAGAGCAGAAGCCCACCAGAGCACAGTGTTAGACACCATCAGTAGCCGACCGAAAATCAGCAGTTATTGATAAAAAACTGACTGTACAGCAAGATCACATGGCTCTGTGCTGAAATAACGTGGAAATAAGACAGCAAACTCTGCAAAGCATTGGAAAACAGGTGTAAATCATTTCTCAATGTGAGCACACAGGGAAGAAAGAAGTTGGTCCACCGCAGGAAAATCCCGGGAAAAGACCACAAAGCACACTGTACTCGTCTAAGAAATCACAGAGAGTCACCCAAAGCAGCAGTAGCCTGTAAGAAATACCTGGGAAAGAATCCTAAATCGTTTATCAATATGAGGAAATGGCGCACAAAGGTGTTTGGACAGTGCCTGGAAATCTTATACCTAGAGCAGGAAGCACGGTATAGCACAGTCATGAAAACCCGCAGTATTTCATTGCATAGCAGCAGTCACTGATCCCAAACGATTAGGAAACGAGTTAAACACACTTCTCTAGGTGAAGAATCGAATGTAGAGGAAACGTGGTACACTGCGCGGACATCCCCGAAACAAAGCGGAATGAATGCTATATACTGGAAGAGAACAATCTGTGATCACTGAGGTGCAGCAGTAAAGTGACACAAAAAAGGTTGGGAAACAAGTGTACATCATTTCTAACTGGGAGGAAAGAGTGAAGAAACCTTTTTGTACAATGAGGGAAAAATACCCTATAAGGAGTATAAAACACACTCTACCCAGAGAAGGGAACCACCGAGAATCACCCAAAACAGCAGATAAGTCTAGGAAATACTTGGGAAAGAATTGTAAACCATTTATCCATGTGAGCAAATGGTAAAGAAAAATGTTGGTTCCATGAGTGGAAATCCCTTGAGTAGAACGAAAAGCACACTACAGCACAGTGTCAAAACGCACCAGGAACTCATTGGAAAGCAGCCGTAACTGATACCAATGGTTAGGGAACAGGTAAAACTCACTTCCCTCTGTGAGGAAAGCATGTCGAAAGGAGTTGGTAAAAGGAGGTGATGTCCATGAAATGGAGAAGTCAGCATACAGTAACTGTGCTGGGTACATTGTGAATTCTCTAAAACACAGCAGTCAACAATACAAAATGGTTGCAAAACAAGTGTATATCATTTCCCTGTGCGCAAAGGGGGAAGAAAGGTTTCTGTACAATGCGGGAGAATCCCCTGAGGATGGCCGTCACCCCAGCAGAGCACAGAGTAAACAACAGCACTAGGCATTCGCTGAAAAGCAGCCCTGACACCAACAAGAACACAAGTGCGAGCCGTTTTGGAAAGTGAAGAAAGAGTCTGGAAAGGCGTTTGTACATTGTGGAGATATGAATGGAAGAGAGCAGGACGCAGAGTATAGCGGTGGTAGGAACCTCTGGGTTCTCATTGAAAAGCAACAGTGAACTACATAAAGGGGTTGGAAAACAAGAGTAAATGATTTCCCATTGTGAGCACAGGGGGAAGAAAGAAGTTGGTACAATAGGAGAAATCCCAAGTAAAGGCAGAAAGCGCACTCTGCCCCAATGTAAGAAACCACTGACTAGCTACAGAAAGCTGCATTCAACTCTAGGAAATACTTGGAAAAGAAGTGGAAAGCATTTCTCAGTGTGCGGAAATGTTGAAGAAGTGTTTGCACAGTGTGGAATACCTTCAATAGAGCAGGAAGCATAGGACTGTCCAGCTTTAAACACCACCAGTCATTCATAGGAAACCAGCACTAACCAATCCCCTATGGTTAGAAAACAAGAAAAACTCACCTCTCCATGAGGAAAGAAAGTAGAAAAGAGTTGGTAAATGCAAGGATATCCATGAGATGGAACACTTAGCATACTAGAACCGAGTTAGAAAGCACTCTGAGTTCAGGAAAACGCAGCTGTAAACGATACTAAATCGCTGGAAGACAACTGGACTCCTTTCCTCACTGTGTTTGTACAATGCGCGAGAATCACGCCGAGACAGCTGTAAACGCCCAAGAGCACTGTGTTAGTGTTCGAAGCTCTAGGGATTCCCTGAAAGTCAGCAGTGGCATATACCTAAAAGCGAGAAGTCAAGCGCAAGTCACGTAGGAGTGGGAGGAAAGAGTCTCAAAAGGTGTTTATACCAGGTCGTGGAATCAACGAGAAAGAGCAATATGCATACCATGGCAGAGATTAGGAAAGGAGAATTCACTGAAAGCAGCAGTAAATGGAAAAAACACTTTAGAACACAATTGAAAGACGTTTGAAATGTGAGGAAAGAGTGAAGGACAGTGTTTGAGCACAAGGAGATTTCAGTGCTGAAGAGCCATAATACGTTAGAGAACACTTTTGAAAGCACTCTGAAATCCCTGAACAGCAGCGATAATCACTACAATACAGACAGAAGGCCGGTGCAAATCACTTATGAACATGAGGAAACACTGTACAGAGGTGTTGGACAATGGGGCGCAGTTTCGTGCCGAAGAGCAGAAGCCCACCAGAGCACAGTGTTAGACACCATCAGTAGCCGACCGAAAATCAGCAGTTATTGATAAAAAACTGACTGTACAGCAAGATCACATGGCTCTGTGCTGAAATAACGTGGAAATAAGACAGCAAACTCTGCAAAGCATTGGAAAACAGGTGTAAATCATTTCTCAATGTGAGCACACAGGGAAGAAAGAAGTTGGTCCACCGCAGGAAAATCCCGGGAAAAGACCACAAAGCACACTGTACTCCTCTAAGAAATCACAGAGAGTCACCCAAAGCAGCAGTAGCCTGTAAGAAATACCTGGGAAAGAATCCTAAATCGTTTATCAATATGAGGAAATGGCGCACAAAGGTGTTTGGACAGTGCCTGGAAATCTTATACCTAGAGCAGGAAGCACGGTATAGCACAGTCATGAAAACCCGCAGTATTTCATTGCATAGCAGCAGTCACTGATCCCAAACGATTAGGAAACGAGTTAAACACACTTCTCTAGGTGAAGAATCGAATGTAGAGGAAACGTGGTACACTGCGCGGACATCCCCGAAACAAAGCGGAATGAATGCTATATACTGGAAGAGAACAATCTGTGATCACTGAGACGCAGCAGTAAAGTGACACAAAAAAGGTTGGGAAACAAGTGTACATCATTTCTAACTGGGAGGAAAGAGTGAAGAAACTTTTTTGTACAATGAGGGGAAAATACCCTATAAGGAGTATAAAACACACTCTACCCAGAGAAGGGAACCACCGAGAATCACCCAAAGCAGCAGTAAAGTCTAGGAAATACTTGGGAAAGAATTGTAAACCATTTATCCATGTGAGCAAATGGTAAAGAAAAATGTTGGTTCCATGAGTGGAAATCCCTTGAGTAGAACGAAAAGCACACTACAGCACAGTGTCGAAACGCACCAGGAACTCATTGGAAAGCAGCCGTAACTGATACCAATGGTTAGGGAACAGGTAAAACTCACTTCCCTCTGTGAGGAAAGCATGTCGAAAGGAGTTGGTAAAAGGAGGTGATGTCCATGAAATGGAGAAGTCAGCATACAGTAACTGTGCCGGGTACATTGTGAATTCTCTAAAACACAGCAGTCAACAATACAAAATGGTTGCAAAACAAGTGTATATCATTTCCCTGTGAGCAAAGGGGGAAGAAAGGTTTCTGTACAATGCGGGAGAATCCCCTGAGGATGGCCGTCACCCCAGCAGAGCACAGAGTAAACAACAGCACTAGGCATTCGCTGAAAAGCAGCCCTGACACCAACAAGAACACAAGTGCGAGCCATTTTGGAAAGTGAAGAAAGAGTCTGCAAAGGCGTTTGTACATTGTGGAGATATGAATGGAAGAGAGCAGGACGCAGAGTATAGCGGTGGTAGGAACCTCTAGGTTCTCATTGAAAAGCAACAGTGAACTACATAAAGGGGTTGGAAAACAAGAGTAAATGATTTCCCATTGTGAGCACAGGGGGAAGAAAGAAGTTGGTACAATAGGAGAAATCCCAAGTAAAGGCAGAAAGCGCACTCTGCCCCAATGTAAGAAACCACTGACTAGCTAGAGAAAGCTGCATTCAACTCTAGGAAATACTTGGAAAAGAAGTGGAAAGCATTTCTCAGTGTGCGGAAATGTTGAAGAAGTGTTTGCACAGTGTGGAATACCTTCAATAGAGCAGGAAGCATAGGACTGTCCAGCTTTAAACACCACCAGTCATTCATAGGAAACCAGCACTAACCAATCCCCTATGGTTAGAAAACAAGAAAAACTCACCTCTCCATGAGGAAAGAAAGTAGAAAAGAGTTGGTAAATGCAAGGATATCCATGAGATGGAACACTTAGCATACTAGAACCGAGTTAGAAAGCACTCTGAGTTCAGGAAAACGCAGCTGTAAACGATACTAAATCGCTGGAAGACAACTGGACTCCTTTCCTCACTGTGTTTGTACAATGCGCGAGAATCACGCCGAGACAGCTGTAAATGCCCAAGAGCACTGTGTTAGTGTTCGAAGCTCTAGGGATTCCCTGAAAGTCAGCAGTGGCATATACCTAAAAGCGAGAAGTCAAGCGCAAGTCACGTAGGAGTGGGAGGAAAGAGTCTCAAAAGGTGTTTATACCAGGTGGTGGAATCAACGAGAAAGAGCAATATGCATACCATGGCAGAGATTAGGAAAAGAAGGAGAATTCACTGAAAGCAGCAGTAAATGGAAAAAACACTTTAGAACACAATTGAAAGACGTTTGAAATGAGGAAAGAGTGAAGGACAGTGTTTGAGCACAAGGAGATTTCAGTGCTGAAGAGCCATAATACGTTAGAGAACACTTTTGAAAGCACTCTGAAATCCCTGAACAGCAGCGATAATCACTACAATACAGACAGAAGGCCGGTGCAAATCACTTATGAACATGAGGAAACACTGTACAGAGGTGTTGGACAATGGGGCGCAGTTTCGTGCCGAAGAGCAGAAGCCCACCAGAGCACAGTGTTAGACACCATCAGTAGCCGACCGAAAATCAGCAGTTATTGATAAAAAACTGACTGTACAGCAAGATCACATGGCTCTGTGCTGAAATAACGTGGAAATAAGACAGCAAACTCCGCAAAGCATTGGAAAACAGGTGTAAATCATTTCTCAATGTGAGCACAGAGGGAAGAAAGAAGTTGGTCCACCGCCGGAAAATCCCGGGAAAAGACCACAAAGCACACTGTACTCGTCTAAGAAATCACAGAGAGTCACCCAAAGCAGCAGTAGACTGTAAGAAATACTTGGGAAGAATCCTAAATCGTTTATCAATATGAGGAAATGGCGCACAAAGGTGTTTGGACAGTGCCAGGAAATCTTATACCTAGAGCAGGAAGCACGGTATAGCACAGTCATGAAAACCCGCAGTATTTCATTGCATAGCAGCAGTCACTGATCCCAAACGATTAGGAAACGAGTTAAACACACTTCTCTAGGTGAAGAATCGAATGTAGAGGAAACGTGGTACACTGCGCGGACATCCCCGAAACAAAGCGGAATGAATGCTATATACTGGAAGAGAACAATCTGTGATCACTGAGACGCAGCAGTAAAGTGACACAAAAAAGGTTGGGAAACAAGTGTACATCATTTCTAACTGGGAGGAAAGAGTGAAGAACCTTTTTGGTACAATGAGGGGAAAATACCCTATAAGGAGTATAAAACACACTCTACCCAGAGAAGGGAATCACCGAGAATCACCCAAAGCAGCAGTAAAGTCTAGGAAATACTTGGAAAAGAATTGTAAACCATTTATCCATGTGAGCAAATGGTAAAGAAAAATGTTGGTTCCATGAGTGGAAATCCCTTGAGGAGAACGAAAAGCACACTACAGCACAGTGTCAAAACGCACCAGGAACTCATTGGAAAGCAGCCGTAACTGACACCAATGGTTAGGGAACAGGTAAAACTCACTTCCCTCTGTGAGGAAAGCATGTCAAAAGGAGTTGGTAAAAGGAGGTGATGTCCATGAAATGGAGGAGTCAGCATACAATAACTGTGCCAAGTACATTGTGAATTCTCTAACACACAGCAGTCAACAATACAAAATCGTGGCAAAACAAGTGTATATCATTTCCCCTGTGAGCAAAGGGGGAAGAAAGGTTTCTGTACAATGCGGGAGAATCCCTGGAGGGTGGCCGTCACCCCAGCAGAGAACTGAGTAACCACTAGGAATTCGCGGCAAACAGCCCTGACTCCAATAAGAAAACTAGTGCGAGTCATTTTGGAAAGTGAAGAAAGAGTCTGGAAAGGCGTTTGTACATTGTGGAGATATGAATGGAAGAGAGCAGGACTCAGAGTATAGCGGTGGGAGGAACCTCTGGGTACTCATTGAGAAGCAACAGTGAACTACATAAAGGGGTTGGAAAACAAGAGTAAATGATTTCCCATTGTGAGCACAGGGGGAAGAAAAAAGTTGGTACAATAGGAGAAATCCCAAATATAGGCAGAAAGCGCACTCTGCCCCAATTTAAGAAACCACTGATTAGCTGCAGAAAGCTGCATTCAACTCTAGGAAATACTTGGAAAAGAAGTGGAAAGCATTTCTCAGTGTGCGGAAATGTTGAAGAAGTCTTTGCACAGTGTGGAATACCTTCAATAGAGCAGGAAGCATAGGACTGTCCAGCTTTAAACACCACCAGTCATTCATAGGAGACCAGCACTAACCAATCCCCTATGGTTAGAAAACAAGAAAAACTCACCTCTCCATGAGGAAAGAAAGTAGAAAAGAGTTGGTAAATGCAAGGATATCCATGAGATGGAACACTTAGCATACTAGAACCGAGTTAGAAAGCACTCTGAGTTCAGGAAAACGCAGCTGTAAACGATACTAAATCGCTGGAAGACAACTGGACTCCTTTCCTCACTGTGTTTGTACAATGCGCGAGAATCACGCCGAGACAGCTGTAAACGCCCAAGAGCACTGTGTTAGTGTTCGAAGCTCTAGGGATTCCCTGAAAGTCAGCAGTGGCATATACCTAAAAGCGAGAAGTCAAGCGCAAGTCACGTAGGAGTGGGAGGAAAGAGTCTCAAAAGGTGTTTATACCAGGTGGTGGAATCAACGAGAAAGAGCAATATGCATACCATGGCAGAGATTAGGAAAGGAGAATTCACTGAAAGCAGCAGTAAATGGAAAAAACACTTTAGAACACAATTGAAAGACGTTTGAAATGTGAGGAAAGAGTGAAGGACAGTGTTTGAGCACAAGGAGATTTCAGTGCTGAAGAGCCATAATACGTTAGAGAACACTTTTGAAAGCACTCTGAAATCCCTGAACAGCAGCGATAATCACTACAATACAGACAGAAGGCCGGTGCAAATCACTTATGAACATGAGGAAACACTGTACAGAGGTGTTGGACAATGGGGCGCAGTTTCGTGCCGAAGAGCAGAAGCCCACCAGAGCACAGTGTTAGACACCATCAGTAGCCGACCGAAAATCAGCAGTTATTGATAAAAAACTGTACAGCAAGATCACATGGCTCTGTGCTGAAATAACGTGGAAATAAGACAGCAAACTCTGCAAAGCATTGGAAAACAGGTGTAAATCATTTCTCAATGTGAGCACACAGGGAAGAAAGAAGTTGGTCCACCGCAGGAAAATCCCGGGAAAAGACCACAAAGCACACTGTACTCGTCTAAGAAATCACAGAGAGTCACCCAAAGCAGCAGTAGCCTGTAAGAAATACCTGGGAAAGAATCCTAAATCGTTTATCAATATGAGGAAATGGCGCACAAAGGTGTTTGGACAGTGCCTGGAAATCTTATACCTAGAGCAGGAAGCACGGTATAGCACAGTCATGAAAACCCGCAGTATTTCATTGCATAGCAGCAGTCACTTATCCCAAACGATTAGGAAACGAGTTAAACACACTTCTCTAGGTGAAGAATCGAATGTAGAGGAAACGTGGTACACTGCGCGGACATCCCCGAAACAAAGCGGAATGAATGCTATATACTGGAAGAGAACAATCTGTGATCACTGAGGCGCAGCAGTAAAGTGACACAAAAAAGGTTGGGAAACAAGTGTACATCATTTCTAACTGGGAGGAAAGAGTGAAGAAACCTTTTTGTACAATGAGGGAAAAATACCCTATAAGGAGTATAAAACACACTCTACCCAGAGAAGGGAACCACCGAGAATCACCCAAAGCAGCAGTAAAGTCTAGGAAATACTTGGGAAAGAATTGTAAACCATTTATCCATGTGAGCAAATGGTAAAGAAAAATGTTGGTTCCAGGAGTGGAAATCCCTTGAGTAGAACGAAAAGCACACTACAGCACAGTGTCAAAACGCACCAGGAACTCATTGGAAAGCAGCCGTAACTGATACCAATGGTTAGGGAACAGGTAAAACTCACTTCCCTCTGTGAGGAAAGCATGTCGAAAAGAGTTGGTAAAAGGAGGTGATGTCCATGAAATGGAGAAGTCAGCATACAGTAACTGTGCCGGGTACATTGTGAATTCTCTAAAACACAGCAGTCAACAATACAAAATGGTTGCAAAACAAGTGTATATCATTTCCCTGTGCGCAAAGGGGGAAGAAAGGTTTCTGTACAATGCGGGAGAATCCCCTGAGGATGGCCGTCACCCCAGCAGAGCACAGAGTAAACAACAGCACTAGGCATTCGCTGAAAAGCAGCCCTGACACCAACAAGAACACAAGTGCGAGCCGTTTTGGAAAGTGAAGAAAGAGTCTGGAAAGGCGTTTGTACATTGTGGAGATATGAATGGAAGAGAGCAGGACGCAGAGTATAGCGGTGGTAGGAACCTCTGGGTTCTCATTGAAAAGCAACAGTGAACTACATAAAGGGGTTGGAAAACAAGAGTAAATGATTTCCCATTGTGAGCACAGGGGGAAGAAAGAAGTTGGTACAATAGGAGAAATCCCAAGTAAAGGCAGAAAGCGCACTCTGCCCCAATGTAAGGAACCACTGACTAGCTACAGAAAGCTGCATTCAACTCTAGGAAATACTTGGAAAAGAAGTGGAAAGCATTTCTCAGTGTGCGGAAATGTTGAAGAAGTGTTTGCACAGTGTGGAATACCTTCAATAGAGCAGGAAGCATAGGACTGTCCAGCTTTAAACACCACCAGTCATTCATAGGAAACCAGCACTAACCAATCCCCTATGGTTAGAAAACAAGAAAAACTCACCTCTCCATGAGGAAAGAAAGTAGAAAAGAGTTGGTAAATGCAAGGATATCCATGAGATGGAACACTTAGCATACTAGAACCGAGTTAGAAAGCACTCTGAGTTCAGGAAAACGCAGCTGTAAACGATACTAAATCGCTGGAAGACAACTGGACTCCTTTCCTCACTGTGTTTGTACAATGCGCGAGAATCACGCCGAGACAGCTGTAAACGCCCAAGAGCACTGTGTTAGTGTTCGAAGCTCTAGGGATTCCCTGAAAGTCAGCAGTGGCATATACCTAAAAGCGAGAAGTCAAGCGCAAGTCACGTAGGAGTGGGAGGAAAGAGTCTCAAAAGGTGTTTATACCAGGTGGTGGAATCAACGAGAAAGAGCAATATGCATACCATGGCAGAGATTAGGAAAGGAGAATTCACTGAAAGCAGCAGTAAATGGAAAAAACACTTTAGAACACAATTGAAAGACGTTTGAAATGTGAGGAAAGAGTGAAGGACAGTGTTTGAGCACAAGGAGATTTCAGTGCTGAAGAGCCATAATACGTTAGAGAACACTTTTGAAAGCACTCTGAAATCCCTGAACAGCAGCGATAATCACTACAATACAGACAGAAGGCCGGTGCAAATCACTTATGAACATGAGGAAACACTGTACAGAGGTGTTGGACAATGGGGCGCAGTTTCGTGCCGAAGAGCAGAAGCCCACCAGAGCACAGTGTTAGACACCATCAGTAGCCGACCGAAAATGAGCAGTTATTGATAAAAAACTGACTGTACAGCAAGATCACATGGCTCTGTGCTGAAATAACGTGGAAATAAGACAGCAAACTCTGCAAAGCATTGGAAAACAGGTGTAAATCATTTCTCAATGTGAGCACACAGGGAAGAAAGAAGTTGGTCCACCGCAGGAAAATCCCGGGAAAAGACCACAAAGCACACTGTACTCGTCTAAGAAATCACAGAGAGTCACCCAAAGCAGCAGTAGCCTGTAAGAAATACCTGGGAAAGAATCCTAAATCGTTTATCAATATGAGGAAATGGCGCACAAAGGTGTTTGGACAGTGCCTGGAAATCTTATACCTAGAGCAGGAAGCACGGTATAGCACAGTCATGAAAACCCGCAGTATTTCATTGCATAGCAGCAGTCACTGATCCCAAACGATTAGGAAACGAGTTAAACACACTTCTCTAGGTGAAGAATCGAATGTAGAGGAAACGTGGTACACTGCGCGGACATCCCCGAAACAAAGCGGAATGAATGCTATATACTGGAAGAGAACAATCTGTGATCACTGAGGTGCAGCAGTAAAGTGACACAAAAAAGGTTGGGAAACAAGTGTACATCATTTCTAACTGGGAGGAAAGAGTGAAGAAACCTTTTTGTACAATGAGGGAAAAATACCCTATAAGGAGTATAAAACACACTCTACCCAGAGAAGGGAACCACCGAGAATCACCCAAAGCAGCAGATAAGTCTAGGAAATACTTGGGAAAGAATTGTAAACCATTTATCCATGTGAGCAAATGGTAAAGAAAAATGTTGGTTCCATGAGTGGAAATCCCTTGAGTAGAACGAAAAGCACACTACAGCACAGTGTCGAAACGCACCAGGAACTCATTGGAAAGCAGCCGTAACTGATACCAATGGTTAGGGAACAGGTAAAACTCACTTCCCTCTGTGAGGAAAGCATGTCGAAAGGAGTTGGTAAAAGGAGGTGATGTCCATGAAATGGAGAAGTCAGCATACAGTAACTGTGCCGGGTACATTGTGAATTCTCTAAAACACAGCAGTCAACAATACAAAATGGTTGCAAAACAAGTGTATATCATTTCCCTGTGAGCAAAGGGGGAAGAAAGGTTTCTGTACAATGCGGGAGAATCCCCTGAGGATGGCCGTCACCCCAGCAGAGCACAGAGTAAACAACAGCACTAGGCATTTGCTGAAAAGCAGCCCTGACACCAACAAGAACACAAGTGCGAGCCATTTTGGAAAGTGAAGAAAGAGTCTGCAAAGGCGTTTGTACATTGTGGAGATATGAATGGAAGAGAGCAGGACGCAGAGTATAGCGGTGGTAGGAACCTCTAGGTTCTCATTGAAAAGCAACAGTGAACTACATAAAGGGGTTGGAAAACAAGAGTAAATGATTTCCCATTGTGAGCACAGGGGGAAGAAAGAAGTTGGTACAATAGGAGAAATCCCAAGTAAAGGCAGAAAGCGCACTCTGCCCCAATGTAAGAAACCACTGACTAGCTAGAGAAAGCTGCATTCAACTCTAGGAAATACTTGGAAAAGAAGTGGAAAGCATTTCTCAGTGTGCGGAAATGTTGAAGAAGTGTTTGCACAGTGTGGAATACCTTCAATAGAGCAGGAAGCATAGGACTGTCCAGCTTTAAACACCACCAGTCATTCATAGGAAACCAGCACTAACCAATCCCCTATGGTTAGAAAACAAGAAAAACTCACCTCTCCATGAGGAAAGAAAGTAGAAAAGAGTTGGTAAATGCAAGGATATCCATGAGATGGAACACTTAGCATACTAGAACCGAGTTAGAAAGCACTCTGAGTTCAGGAAAACGCAGCTGTAAACGATACTAAATCGCTGGAAGACAACTGGACTCCTTTCCTCACTGTGTTTGTACAATGCGCGAGAATCACGCCGAGACAGCTGTAAATGCCCAAGAGCACTGTGTTAGTGTTCGAAGCTCTAGGGATTCCCTGAAAGTCAGCAGTGGCATATACCTAAAAGCGAGAAGTCAAGCGCAAGTCACGTAGGAGTGGGAGGAAAGAGTCTCAAAAGGTGTTTATACCAGGTGGTGGAATCAACGAGAAAGAGCAATATGCATACCATGGCAGAGATTAGGAAAAGAAGGAGAATTCACTGAAAGCAGCAGTAAATGGAAAAAACACTTTAGAACACAATTGAAAGACGTTTGAAATGAGGAAAGAGTGAAGGACAGTGTTTGAGCACAAGGAGATTTCAGTGCTGAAGAGCCATAATACGTTAGAGAACACTTTTGAAAGCACTCTGAAATCCCTGAACAGCAGCGATAATCACTACAATACAGACAGAAGGCCGGTGCAAATCACTTATGAACATGAGGAAACACTGTACAGAGGTGTTGGACAATGGGGCGCAGTTTCGTGCCGAAGAGCAGAAGCCCACCAGAGCACAGTGTTAGACACCATCAGTAGCCGACCGAAAATCAGCAGTTATTGATAAAAAACTGACTGTACAGCAAGATCACATGGCTCTGTGCTGAAATAACGTGGAAATAAGACAGCAAACTCCGCAAAGCATTGGAAAACAGGTGTAAATCATTTCTCAATGTGAGCACAGAGGGAAGAAAGAAGTTGGTCCACCGCCGGAAAATCCCGGGAAAAGACCACAAAGCACACTGTACTCGTCTAAGAAATCACAGAGAGTCACCCAAAGCAGCAGTAGACTGTAAGAAATACTTGGGAAGAATCCTAAATCGTTTATCAATATGAGGAAATGGCGCACAAAGGTGTTTGGACAGTGCCTGGAAATCTTATACCTAGAGCAGGAAGCACGGTATAGCACAGTCATGAAAACCCGCAGTATTTCATTGCATAGCAGCAGTCACTGATCCCAAACGATTAGGAAACGAGTTAAACACACTTCTCTAGGTGAAGAATCGAATGTAGAGGAAACGTGGTACACTGCGCGGACATCCCCGAAACAAAGCGGAATGAATGCTATATACTGGAAGAGAACAATCTGTGATCACTGAGACGCAGCAGTAAAGTGACACAAAAAAGGTTGGGAAACAAGTGTACATCATTTCTAACTGGGAGGAAAGAGTGAAGAACCTTTTTGGTACAATGAGGGGAAAATACCCTATAAGGAGTATAAAACACACTCTACCCAGAGAAGGGAATCACCGAGAATCACCCAAAGCAGCAGTAAAGTCTAGGAAATACTTGGAAAAGAATTGTAAACCATTTATCCATGTGAGCAAATGGTAAAGAAAAATGTTGGTTCCATGAGTGGAAATCCCTTGAGGAGAACGAAAAGCACACTACAGCACAGTGTCAAAACGCACCAGGAACTCATTGGAAAGCAGCCGTAACTGACACCAATGGTTAGGGAACAGGTAAAACTCACTTCCCTCTGTGAGGAAAGCATGTCAAAAGGAGTTGGTAAAAGGAGGTGATGTCCATGAAATGGAGGAGTCAGCATACAATAACTGTGCCAAGTACATTGTGAATTCTCTAACACACAGCAGTCAACAATACAAAATCGTGGCAAAACAAGTGTATATCATTTCCCCTGTGAGCAAAGGGGGAAGAAAGGTTTCTGTACAATGCGGGAGAATCCCTGGAGGGTGGCCGTCACCCCAGCAGAGAACTGAGTAACCACTAGGAATTCGCGGCAAACAGCCCTGACTCCAATAAGAAAACTAGTGCGAGTCATTTTGGAAAGTGAAGAAAGAGTCTGGAAAGGCGTTTGTACATTGTGGAGATATGAATGGAAGAGAGCAGGACTCAGAGTATAGCGGTGGGAGGAACCTCTGGGTACTCATTGAGAAGCAACAGTGAACTACATAAAGGGGTTGGAAAACAAGAGTAAATGATTTCCCATTGTGAGCACAGGGGGAAGAAAAAAGTTGGTACAATAGGAGAAATCCCAAATATAGGCAGAAAGCGCACTCTGCCCCAATTTAAGAAACCACTGATTAGCTGCAGAAAGCTGCATTCAACTCTAGGAAATACTTGGAAAAGAAGTGGAAAGCATTTCTCAGTGTGCGGAAATGTTGAAGAAGTCTTTGCACAGTGTGGAATACCTTCAATAGAGCAGGAAGCATAGGACTGTCCAGCTTTAAACACCACCAGTCATTCATAGGAAACCAGCACTAACCAATCCCCTATGGTTAGAAAACAAGAAAAACTCACCTCTCCATGAGGAAAGAAAGTAGAAAAGAGTTGGTAAATGCAAGGATATCCATGAGATGGAACACTTAGCATACTAGAACCGAGTTAGAAAGCACTCTGAGTTCAGGAAAACGCAGCTGTAAACGATACTAAATCGCTGGAAGACAACTGGACTCCTTTCCTCACTGTGTTTGTACAATGCGCGAGAATCACGCCGAGACAGCTGTAAACGCCCAAGAGCACTGTGTTAGTGTTCGAAGCTCTAGGGATTCCCTGAAAGTCAGCAGTGGCATATACCTAAAAGCGAGAAGTCAAGCGCAAGTCACGTAGGAGTGGGAGGAAAGAGTCTCAAAAGGTGTTTATACCAGGTGGTGGAATCAACGAGAAAGAGCAATATGCATACCATGGCAGAGATTAGGAAAGGAGAATTCACTGAAAGCAGCAGTAAATGGAAAAAACACTTTAGAACACAATTGAAAGACGTTTGAAATGTGAGGAAAGAGTGAAGGACAGTGTTTGAGCACAAGGAGATTTCAGTGCTGAAGAGCCATAATACGTTAGAGAACACTTTTGAAAGCACTCTGAAATCCCTGAAAGCAGCGATAATCACTACAATACAGACAGAAGGCCGGTGCAAATCACTTACGAACATGAGGAAACACTGTACAGAGGTGTTGGACAATGGGGCGCAGTTTCGTGCCGAAGAGCAGAAGCCCACCAGAGCACAGTGTTAGACACCATCAGTAGCCGACCGAAAATCAGCAGTTATTGATAAAAAACTGACTGTACAGCAAGATCACATGGCTCTGTGCTGAAATAACGTGGAAATAAGACAGCAAACTCCGCAAAGCATTGGAAAACAGGTGTAAATCATTTCTCAATGTGAGCACACAGGGAAGAAAGAAGTTGGTCCACCGCAGGAAAATCCCGGGAAAAGACCACAAAGCACACTGTACTCGTCTAAGAAATCACAGAGAGTCACCCAAAGCAGCAGTAGCCTGTAAGAAATACCTGGGAAAGAATCCTAAATCGTTTATCAATATGAGGAAATGGCGCACAAAGGTGTTTGGACAGTGCCTGGAAATCTTATACCTAGAGCAGGAAGCACGGTATAGCACAGTCATGAAAACCCGCAGTATTTCATTGCATAGCAGCAGTCACTGATCCCAAACGATTAGGAAACGAGTTAAACACACTTCTCTAGGTGAAGAATCGAATGTAGAGGAAACGTGGTACACTGCGCGGACATCCCCGAAACAAAGCGGAATGAATGCTATATACTGGAAGAGAACAATCTGTGATCACTGAGGTGCAGCAGTAAAGTGACACAAAAAAGGTTGGGAAACAAGTGTACATCATTTCTAACTGGGAGGAAAGAGTGAAGAAACCTTTTTGTACAATGAGGGAAAAATACCCTATAAGGAGTATAAAACACACTCTACCCAGAGAAGGGAACCACCGAGAATCACCCAAAGCAGCAGATAAGTCTAGGAAATACTTGGGAAAGAATTGTAAACCATTTATCCATGTGAGCAAATGGTAAAGAAAAATGTTGGTTCCATGAGTGGAAATCCCTTGAGTAGAACGAAAAGCACACTACAGCACAGTGTCGAAACGCACCAGGAACTCATTGGAAAGCAGCCGTAACTGATACCAATGGTTAGGGAACAGGTAAAACTCACTTCCCTCTGTGAGGAAAGCATGTCGAAAGGAGTTGGTAAAAGGAGGTGATGTCCATGAAATGGAGAAGTCAGCATACAGTAACTGTGCCGGGTACATTGTGAATTCTCTAAAACACAGCAGTCAACAATACAAAATGGTTGCAAAACAAGTGTATATCATTTCCCTGTGAGCAAAGGGGGAAGAAAGGTTTCTGTACAATGCGGGAGAATCCCCTGAGGATGGCCGTCACCCCAGCAGAGCACAGAGTAAACAACAGCACTAGGCATTCGCTGAAAAGCAGCCCTGACACCAACAAGAACACAAGTGCGAGCCATTTTGGAAAGTGAAGAAAGAGTCTGCAAAGGCGTTTGTACATTGTGGAGATATGAATGGAAGAGAGCAGGACGCAGAGTATAGCGGTGGTAGGAACCTCTAGGTTCTCATTGAAAAGCAACAGTGAACTACATAAAGGGGTTGGAAAACAAGAGTAAATGATTTCCCATTGTGAGCACAGGGGGAAGAAAGAAGTTGGTACAATAGGAGAAATCCCAAGTAAAGGCAGAAAGCGCACTCTGCCCCAATGTAAGAAACCACTGACTAGCTAGAGAAAGCTGCATTCAACTCTAGGAAATACTTGGAAAAGAAGTGGAAAGCATTTCTCAGTGTGCGGAAATGTTGAAGAAGTGTTTGCACAGTGTGGAATACCTTCAATAGAGCAGGAAGCATAGGACTGTCCAGCTTTAAACACCACCAGTCATTCATAGGAAACCAGCACTAACCAATCCCCTATGGTTAGAAAACAAGAAAAACTCACCTCTCCATGAGGAAAGAAAGTAGAAAAGAGTTGGTAAATGCAAGGATATCCATGAGATGGAACACTTAGCATACTAGAACCGAGTTAGAAAGCACTCTGAGTTCAGGAAAACGCAGCTGTAAACGATACTAAATCGCTGGAAGACAACTGGACTCCTTTCCTCACTGTGTTTGTACAATGCGCGAGAATCACGCCGAGACAGCTGTAAATGCCCAAGAGCACTGTGTTAGTGTTCGAAGCTCTAGGGATTCCCTGAAAGTCAGCAGTGGCATATACCTAAAAGCGAGAAGTCAAGCGCAAGTCACGTAGGAGTGGGAGGAAAGAGTCTCAAAAGGTGTTTATACCAGGTGGTGGAATCAACGAGAAAGAGCAATATGCATACCATGGCAGAGATTAGGAAAAGAAGGAGAATTCACTGAAAGCAGCAGTAAATGGAAAAAACACTTTAGAACACAATTGAAAGACGTTTGAAATGAGGAAAGAGTGAAGGACAGTGTTTGAGCACAAGGAGATTTCAGTGCTGAAGAGCCATAATACGTTAGAGAACACTTTTGAAAGCACTCTGAAATCCCTGAACAGCAGCGATAATCACTACAATACAGACAGAAGGCCGGTGCAAATCACTTATGAACATGAGGAAACACTGTACAGAGGTGTTGGACAATGGGGCGCAGTTTCGTGCCGAAGAGCAGAAGCCCACCAGAGCACAGTGTTAGACACCATCAGTAGCCGACCGAAAATCAGCAGTTATTGATAAAAAACTGACTGTACAGCAAGATCACATGGCTCTGTGCTGAAATAACGTGGAAATAAGACAGCAAACTCCGCAAAGCATTGGAAAACAGGTGTAAATCATTTCTCAATGTGAGCACAGAGGGAAGAAAGAAGTTGGTCCACCGCCGGAAAATCCCGGGAAAAGACCACAAAGCACACTGTACTCGTCTAAGAAATCACAGAGAGTCACCCAAAGCAGCAGTAGACTGTAAGAAATACTTGGGAAGAATCCTAAATCGTTTATCAATATGAGGAAATGGCGCACAAAGGTGTTTGGACAGTGCCTGGAAATCTTATACCTAGAGCAGGAAGCACGGTATAGCACAGTCATGAAAACCCGCAGTATTTCATTGCATAGCAGCAGTCACTGATCCCAAACGATTAGGAAACGAGTTAAACACACTTCTCTAGGTGAAGAATCGAATGTAGAGGAAACGTGGTACACTGCGCGGACATCCCCGAAACAAAGCGGAATGAATGCTATATACTGGAAGAGAACAATCTGTGATCACTGAGACGCAGCAGTAAAGTGACACAAAAAAGGTTGGGAAACAAGTGTACATCATTTCTAACTGGGAGGAAAGAGTGAAGAACCTTTTTGGTACAATGAGGGGAAAATACCCTATAAGGAGTATAAAACACACTCTACCCAGAGAAGGGAATCACCGAGAATCACCCAAAGCAGCAGTAAAGTCTAGGAAATACTTGGAAAAGAATTGTAAACCATTTATCCATGTGAGCAAATGGTAAAGAAAAATGTTGGTTCCATGAGTGGAAATCCCTTGAGGAGAACGAAAAGCACACTACAGCACAGTGTCAAAACGCACCAGGAACTCATTGGAAAGCAGCCGTAACTGACACCAATGGTTAGGGAACAGGTAAAACTCACTTCCCTCTGTGAGGAAAGCATGTCAAAAGGAGTTGGTAAAAGGAGGTGATGTCCATGAAATGGAGGAGTCAGCATACAATAACTGTGCCAAGTACATTGTGAATTCTCTAACACACAGCAGTCAACAATACAAAATCGTGGCAAAACAAGTGTATATCATTTCCCCTGTGAGCAAAGGGGGAAGAAAGGTTTCTGTACAATGCGGGAGAATCCCTGGAGGGTGGCCGTCACCCCAGCAGAGAACTGAGTAACCACTAGGAATTCGCGGCAAACAGCCCTGACTCCAATAAGAAAACTAGTGCGAGTCATTTTGGAAAGTGAAGAAAGAGTCTGGAAAGGCGTTTGTACATTGTGGAGATATGAATGGAAGAGAGCAGGACTCAGAGTATAGCGGTGGGAGGAACCTCTGGGTACTCATTGAGAAGCAACAGTGAACTACATAAAGGGGTTGGAAAACAAGAGTAAATGATTTCCCATTGTGAGCACAGGGGGAAGAAAAAAGTTGGTACAATAGGAGAAATCCCAAATATAGGCAGAAAGCGCACTCTGCCCCAATTTAAGAAACCACTGATTAGCTGCAGAAAGCTGCATTCAACTCTAGGAAATACTTGGAAAAGAAGTGGAAAGCATTTCTCAGTGTGCGGAAATGTTGAAGAAGTCTTTGCACAGTGTGGAATACCTTCAATAGAGCAGGAAGCATAGGACTGTCCAGCTTTAAACACCACCAGTCATTCATAGGAAACCAGCACTAACCAATCCCCTATGGTTAGAAAACAAGAAAAACTCACCTCTCCATGAGGAAAGAAAGTAGAAAAGAGTTGGTAAATGCAAGGATATCCATGAGATGGAACACTTAGCATACTAGAACCGAGTTAGAAAGCACTCTGAGTTCAGGAAAACGCAGCTGTAAACGATACTAAATCGCTGGAAGACAACTGGACTCCTTTCCTCACTGTGTTTGTACAATGCGCGAGAATCACGCCAAGACAGCTGTAAACGCCCAAGAGCACTGTGTTAGTGTTCGAAGCTCTAGGGATTCCCTGAAAGTCAGCAGTGGCATATACCTAAAAGCGAGAAGTCAAGCGCAAGTCACGTAGGAGTGGGAGGAAAGAGTCTCAAAAGGTGTTTATACCAGGTGGTGGAATCAACGAGAAAGAGCAATATGCATACCATGGCAGAGATTAGGAAAGGAGAATTCACTGAAAGCAGCAGTAAATGGAAA
The DNA here is from genome assembly GCF_951640355.1 of Cnephaeus nilssonii. Taxonomy (NCBI): domain Eukaryota; kingdom Metazoa; phylum Chordata; class Mammalia; order Chiroptera; family Vespertilionidae; genus Cnephaeus; species Cnephaeus nilssonii. The sequence goes on along the minus strand of NC_137096.1, from coordinate 6,493,392 downwards.
AAACACTTTAGAACACAATTGAAAGACGTTTGAAATGTGAGGAAAGAGTGAAGGACAGTGTTTGAGCACAAGGAGATTTCAGTGCTGAAGAGCCATAATACGTTAGAGAACACTTTTGAAAGCACTCTGAAATCCCTGAAAGCAGCGATAATCACTACAATACAGACAGAAGGCCGGTGCAAATCACTTACGAACATGAGGAAACACTGTACAGAGGTGTTGGACAATGGGGCGCAGTTTCGTGCCGAAGAGCAGAAGCCCACCAGAGCACAGTGTTAGACACCATCAGTAGCCGACCGAAAATCAGCAGTTATTGATAAAAAACTGACTGTACAGCAAGATCACATGGCTCTGTGCTGAAATAACGTGGAAATAAGACAGCAAACTCTGCAAAGCATTGGAAAACAGGTGTAAATCATTTCTCAATGTGAGCACACAGGGAAGAAAGAAGTTGGTCCACCGCAGGAAAATCCCGGGAAAAGACCACAAAGCACACTGTACTCGTCTAAGAAATCACAGAGAGTCACCCAAAGCAGCAGTAGCCTGTAAGAAATACCTGGGAAAGAATCCTAAATCGTTTATCAATATGAGGAAATGGCGCACAAAGGTGTTTGGACAGTGCCTGGAAATCTTATACCTAGAGCAGGAAGCACGGTATAGCACAGTCATGAAAACCCGCAGTATTTCATTGCATAGCAGCAGTCACTGATCCCAAACGATTAGGAAACGAGTTAAACACACTTCTCTAGGTGAAGAATCGAATGTAGAGGAAACGTGGTACACTGCGCGGACATCCCCGAAACAAAGCGGAATGAATGCTATATACTGGAAGAGAACAATCTGTGATCACTGAGACGCAGCAGTAAAGTGACACAAAAAAGGTTGGGAAACAAGTGTACATCATTTCTAACTGGGAGGAAAGAGTGAAGAAACTTTTTTGTACAATGAGGGGAAAATACCCTATAAGGAGTATAAAACACACTCTACCCAGAGAAGGGAACCACCGAGAATCACCCAAAGCAGCAGTAAAGTCTAGGAAATACTTGGGAAAGAATTGTAAACCATTTATCCATGTGAGCAAATGGTAAAGAAAAATGTTGGTTCCATGAGTGGAAATCCCTTGAGTAGAACGAAAAGCACACTACAGCACAGTGTCGAAACGCACCAGGAACTCATTGGAAAGCAGCCGTAACTGATACCAATGGTTAGGGAACAGGTAAAACTCACTTCCCTCTGTGAGGAAAGCATGTCGAAAGGAGTTGGTAAAAGGAGGTGATGTCCATGAAATGGAGAAGTCAGCATACAGTAACTGTGCCGGGTACATTGTGAATTCTCTAAAACACAGCAGTCAACAATACAAAATGGTTGCAAAACAAGTGTATATCATTTCCCTGTGAGCAAAGGGGGAAGAAAGGTTTCTGTACAATGCGGGAGAATCCCCTGAGGATGGCCGTCACCCCAGCAGAGCACAGAGTAAACAACAGCACTAGGCATTCGCTGAAAAGCAGCCCTGACACCAACAAGAACACAAGTGCGAGCCATTTTGGAAAGTGAAGAAAGAGTCTGCAAAGGCGTTTGTACATTGTGGAGATATGAATGGAAGAGAGCAGGACGCAGAGTATAGCGGTGGTAGGAACCTCTAGGTTCTCATTGAAAAGCAACAGTGAACTACATAAAGGGGTTGGAAAACAAGAGTAAATGATTTCCCATTGTGAGCACAGGGGGAAGAAAGAAGTTGGTACAATAGGAGAAATCCCAAGTAAAGGCAGAAAGCGCACTCTGCCCCAATGTAAGAAACCACTGACTAGCTAGAGAAAGCTGCATTCAACTCTAGGAAATACTTGGAAAAGAAGTGGAAAGCATTTCTCAGTGTGCGGAAATGTTGAAGAAGTGTTTGCACAGTGTGGAATACCTTCAATAGAGCAGGAAGCATAGGACTGTCCAGCTTTAAACACCACCAGTCATTCATAGGAAACCAGCACTAACCAATCCCCTATGGTTAGAAAACAAGAAAAACTCACCTCTCCATGAGGAAAGAAAGTAGAAAAGAGTTGGTAAATGCAAGGATATCCATGAGATGGAACACTTAGCATACTAGAACCGAGTTAGAAAGCACTCTGAGTTCAGGAAAACGCAGCTGTAAACGATACTAAATCGCTGGAAGACAACTGGACTCCTTTCCTCACTGTGTTTGTACAATGCGCGAGAATCACGCCGAGACAGCTGTAAATGCCCAAGAGCACTGTGTTAGTGTTCGAAGCTCTAGGGATTCCCTGAAAGTCAGCAGTGGCATATACCTAAAAGCGAGAAGTCAAGCGCAAGTCACGTAGGAGTGGGAGGAAAGAGTCTCAAAAGGTGTTTATACCAGGTGGTGGAATCAACGAGAAAGAGCAATATGCATACCATGGCAGAGATTAGGAAAAGAAGGAGAATTCACTGAAAGCAGCAGTAAATGGAAAAAACACTTTAGAACACAATTGAAAGACGTTTGAAATGAGGAAAGAGTGAAGGACAGTGTTTGAGCACAAGGAGATTTCAGTGCTGAAGAGCCATAATACGTTAGAGAACACTTTTGAAAGCACTCTGAAATCCCTGAACAGCAGCGATAATCACTACAATACAGACAGAAGGCCGGTGCAAATCACTTATGAACATGAGGAAACACTGTACAGAGGTGTTGGACAATGGGGCGCAGTTTCGTGCCGAAGAGCAGAAGCCCACCAGAGCACAGTGTTAGACACCATCAGTAGCCGACCGAAAATCAGCAGTTATTGATAAAAAACTGACTGTACAGCAAGATCACATGGCTCTGTGCTGAAATAACGTGGAAATAAGACAGCAAACTCCGCAAAGCATTGGAAAACAGGTGTAAATCATTTCTCAATGTGAGCACAGAGGGAAGAAAGAAGTTGGTCCACCGCCGGAAAATCCCGGGAAAAGACCACAAAGCACACTGTACTCGTCTAAGAAATCACAGAGAGTCACCCAAAGCAGCAGTAGACTGTAAGAAATACTTGGGAAGAATCCTAAATCGTTTATCAATATGAGGAAATGGCGCACAAAGGTGTTTGGACAGTGCCTGGAAATCTTATACCTAGAGCAGGAAGCACGGTATAGCACAGTCATGAAAACCCGCAGTATTTCATTGCATAGCAGCAGTCACTGATCCCAAACGATTAGGAAACGAGTTAAACACACTTCTCTAGGTGAAGAATCGAATGTAGAGGAAACGTGGTACACTGCGCGGACATCCCCGAAACAAAGCGGAATGAATGCTATATACTGGAAGAGAACAATCTGTGATCACTGAGACGCAGCAGTAAAGTGACACAAAAAAGGTTGGGAAACAAGTGTACATCATTTCTAACTGGGAGGAAAGAGTGAAGAACCTTTTTGGTACAATGAGGGGAAAATACCCTATAAGGAGTATAAAACACACTCTACCCAGAGAAGGGAATCACCGAGAATCACCCAAAGCAGCAGTAAAGTCTAGGAAATACTTGGAAAAGAATTGTAAACCATTTATCCATGTGAGCAAATGGTAAAGAAAAATGTTGGTTCCATGAGTGGAAATCCCTTGAGGAGAACGAAAAGCACACTACAGCACAGTGTCAAAACGCACCAGGAACTCATTGGAAAGCAGCCGTAACTGACACCAATGGTTAGGGAACAGGTAAAACTCACTTCCCTCTGTGAGGAAAGCATGTCAAAAGGAGTTGGTAAAAGGAGGTGATGTCCATGAAATGGAGGAGTCAGCATACAATAACTGTGCCAAGTACATTGTGAATTCTCTAACACACAGCAGTCAACAATACAAAATCGTGGCAAAACAAGTGTATATCATTTCCCCTGTGAGCAAAGGGGGAAGAAAGGTTTCTGTACAATGCGGGAGAATCCCTGGAGGGTGGCCGTCACCCCAGCAGAGAACTGAGTAACCACTAGGAATTCGCGGCAAACAGCCCTGACTCCAATAAGAAAACTAGTGCGAGTCATTTTGGAAAGTGAAGAAAGAGTCTGGAAAGGCGTTTGTACATTGTGGAGATATGAATGGAAGAGAGCAGGACTCAGAGTATAGCGGTGGGAGGAACCTCTGGGTACTCATTGAGAAGCAACAGTGAACTACATAAAGGGGTTGGAAAACAAGAGTAAATGATTTCCCATTGTGAGCACAGGGGGAAGAAAAAAGTTGGTACAATAGGAGAAATCCCAAATATAGGCAGAAAGCGCACTCTGCCCCAATTTAAGAAACCACTGATTAGCTGCAGAAAGCTGCATTCAACTCTAGGAAATACTTGGAAAAGAAGTGGAAAGCATTTCTCAGTGTGCGGAAATGTTGAAGAAGTCTTTGCACAGTGTGGAATACCTTCAATAGAGCAGGAAGCATAGGACTGTCCAGCTTTAAACACCACCAGTCATTCATAGGAGACCAGCACTAACCAATCCCCTATGGTTAGAAAACAAGAAAAACTCACCTCTCCATGAGGAAAGAAAGTAGAAAAGAGTTGGTAAATGCAAGGATATCCATGAGATGGAACACTTAGCATACTAGAACCGAGTTAGAAAGCACTCTGAGTTCAGGAAAACGCAGCTGTAAACGATACTAAATCGCTGGAAGACAACTGGACTCCTTTCCTCACTGTGTTTGTACAATGCGCGAGAATCACGCCGAGACAGCTGTAAACGCCCAAGAGCACTGTGTTAGTGTTCGAAGCTCTAGGGATTCCCTGAAAGTCAGCAGTGGCATATACCTAAAAGCGAGAAGTCAAGCGCAAGTCACGTAGGAGTGGGAGGAAAGAGTCTCAAAAGGTGTTTATACCAGGTGGTGGAATCAACGAGAAAGAGCAATATGCATACCATGGCAGAGATTAGGAAAGGAGAATTCACTGAAAGCAGCAGTAAATGGAAAAAACACTTTAGAACACAATTGAAAGACGTTTGAAATGTGAGGAAAGAGTGAAGGACAGTGTTTGAGCACAAGGAGATTTCAGTGCTGAAGAGCCATAATACGTTAGAGAACACTTTTGAAAGCACTCTGAAATCCCTGAACAGCAGCGATAATCACTACAATACAGACAGAAGGCCGGTGCAAATCACTTATGAACATGAGGAAACACTGTACAGAGGTGTTGGACAATGGGGCGCAGTTTCGTGCCGAAGAGCAGAAGCCCACCAGAGCACAGTGTTAGACACCATCAGTAGCCGACCGAAAATCAGCAGTTATTGATAAAAAACTGTACAGCAAGATCACATGGCTCTGTGCTGAAATAACGTGGAAATAAGACAGCAAACTCTGCAAAGCATTGGAAAACAGGTGTAAATCATTTCTCAATGTGAGCACACAGGGAAGAAAGAAGTTGGTCCACCGCAGGAAAATCCCGGGAAAAGACCACAAAGCACACTGTACTCGTCTAAGAAATCACAGAGAGTCACCCAAAGCAGCAGTAGCCTGTAAGAAATACCTGGGAAAGAATCCTAAATCGTTTATCAATATGAGGAAATGGCGCACAAAGGTGTTTGGACAGTGCCTGGAAATCTTATACCTAGAGCAGGAAGCACGGTATAGCACAGTCATGAAAACCCGCAGTATTTCATTGCATAGCAGCAGTCACTTATCCCAAACGATTAGGAAACGAGTTAAACACACTTCTCTAGGTGAAGAATCGAATGTAGAGGAAACGTGGTACACTGCGCGGACATCCCCGAAACAAAGCGGAATGAATGCTATATACTGGAAGAGAACAATCTGTGATCACTGAGGCGCAGCAGTAAAGTGACACAAAAAAGGTTGGGAAACAAGTGTACATCATTTCTAACTGGGAGGAAAGAGTGAAGAAACCTTTTTGTACAATGAGGGAAAAATACCCTATAAGGAGTATAAAACACACTCTACCCAGAGAAGGGAACCACCGAGAATCACCCAAAGCAGCAGTAAAGTCTAGGAAATACTTGGGAAAGAATTGTAAACCATTTATCCATGTGAGCAAATGGTAAAGAAAAATGTTGGTTCCATGAGTGGAAATCCCTTGAGTAGAACGAAAAGCACACTACAGCACAGTGTCAAAACGCACCAGGAACTCATTGGAAAGCAGCCGTAACTGATACCAATGGTTAGGGAACAGGTAAAACTCACTTCCCTCTGTGAGGAAAGCATGTCGAAAGGAGTTGGTAAAAGGAGGTGATGTCCATGAAATGGAGAAGTCAGCATACAGTAACTGTGCCGGGTACATTGTGAATTCTCTAAAACACAGCAGTCAACAATACAAAATGGTTGCAAAACAAGTGTATATCATTTCCCTGTGCGCAAAGGGGGAAGAAAGGTTTCTGTACAATGCGGGAGAATCCCCTGAGGATGGCCGTCACCCCAGCAGAGCACAGAGTAAACAACAGCACTAGGCATTCGCTGAAAAGCAGCCCTGACACCAACAAGAACACAAGTGCGAGCCATTTTGGAAAGTGAAGAAAGAGTCTGGAAAGGCGTTTGTACATTGTGGAGATATGAATGGAAGAGAGCAGGACGCAGAGTATAGCGGTGGTAGGAACCTCTGGGTTCTCATTGAAAAGCAACAGTGAACTACATAAAGGGGTTGGAAAACAAGAGTAAATGATTTCCCATTGTGAGCACAGGGGGAAGAAAGAAGTTGGTACAATAGGAGAAATCCCAAGTAAAGGCAGAAAGCGCACTCTGCCCCAATGTAAGAAACCACTGACTAGCTACAGAAAGCTGCATTCAACTCTAGGAAATACTTGGAAAAGAAGTGGAAAGCATTTCTCAGTGTGCGGAAATGTTGAAGAAGTCTTTGCACAGTGTGGAATACCTTCAACAGAGCAGGAAGCATAGGACTGTCCAGCTTTAAACACCACCAGTCATTCATAGGAGACCAGCACTAACCAATCCCCTATGGTTAGAAAACAAGAAAAACTCACCTCTCCATGAGGAAAGAAAGTAGAAAAGAGTTGGTAAATGCAAGGATATCCATGAGATGGAACACTTAGCATACTAGAACCGAGTTAGAAAGCACTCTGAGTTCAGGAAAACGCAGCTGTAAACGATACTAAATCGCTGGAAGACAACTGGACTCCTTTCCTCACTGTGTTTGTACAATGCGCGAGAATCACGCCGAGACAGCTGTAAACGCCCAAGAGCACTGTGTTAGTGTTCGAAGCTCTAGGGATTCCCTGAAAGTCAGCAGTGGCATATACCTAAAAGCGAGAAGTCAAGCGCAAGTCACGTAGGAGTGGGAGGAAAGAGTCTCAAAAGGTGTTTATACCAGGTGGTGGAATCAACGAGAAAGAGCAATATGCATACCATGGCAGAGATTAGGAAAGGAGAATTCACTGAAAGCAGCAGTAAATGGAAAAAACACTTTAGAACACAATTGAAAGACGTTTGAAATGTGAGGAAAGAGTGAAGGACAGTGTTTGAGCACAAGGAGATTTCAGTGCTGAAGAGCCATAATACGTTAGAGAACACTTTTGAAAGCACTCTGAAATCCCTGAACAGCAGCGATAATCACTACAATACAGACAGAAGGCCGGTGCAAATCACTTATGAACATGAGGAAACACTGTACAGAGGTGTTGGACAATGGGGCGCAGTTTCGTGCCGAAGAGCAGAAGCCCACCAGAGCACAGTGTTAGACACCATCAGTAGCCGACCGAAAATCAGCAGTTATTGATAAAAAACTGTACAGCAAGATCACATGGCTCTGTGCTGAAATAACGTGGAAATAAGACAGCAAACTCTGCAAAGCATTGGAAAACAGGTGTAAATCATTTCTCAATGTGAGCACACAGGGAAGAAAGAAGTTGGTCCACCGCAGGAAAATCCCGGGAAAAGACCACAAAGCACACTGTACTCGTCTAAGAAATCACAGAGAGTCACCCAAAGCAGCAGTAGCCTGTAAGAAATACCTGGGAAAGAATCCTAAATCGTTTATCAATATGAGGAAATGGCGCACAAAGGTGTTTGGACAGTGCCTGGAAATCTTATACCTAGAGCAGGAAGCACGGTATAGCACAGTCATGAAAACCCGCAGTATTTCATTGCATAGCAGCAGTCACTTATCCCAAACGATTAGGAAACGAGTTAAACACACTTCTCTAGGTGAAGAATCGAATGTAGAGGAAACGTGGTACACTGCGCGGACATCCCCGAAACAAAGCGGAATGAATGCTATATACTGGAAGAGAACAATCTGTGATCACTGAGGCGCAGCAGTAAAGTGACACAAAAAAGGTTGGGAAACAAGTGTACATCATTTCTAACTGGGAGGAAAGAGTGAAGAAACCTTTTTGTACAATGAGGGAAAAATACCCTATAAGGAGTATAAAACACACTCTACCCAGAGAAGGGAACCACCGAGAATCACCCAAAGCAGCAGTAAAGTCTAGGAAATACTTGGGAAAGAATTGTAAACCATTTATCCATGTGAGCAAATGGTAAAGAAAAATGTTGGTTCCAGGAGTGGAAATCCCTTGAGTAGAACGAAAAGCACACTACAGCACAGTGTCAAAACGCACCAGGAACTCATTGGAAAGCAGCCGTAACTGATACCAATGGTTAGGGAACAGGTAAAACTCACTTCCCTCTGTGAGGAAAGCATGTCGAAAAGAGTTGGTAAAAGGAGGTGATGTCCATGAAATGGAGAAGTCAGCATACAGTAACTGTGCCGGGTACATTGTGAATTCTCTAAAACACAGCAGTCAACAATACAAAATGGTTGCAAAACAAGTGTATATCATTTCCCTGTGCGCAAAGGGGGAAGAAAGGTTTCTGTACAATGCGGGAGAATCCCCTGAGGATGGCCGTCACCCCAGCAGAGCACAGAGTAAACAACAGCACTAGGCATTCGCTGAAAAGCAGCCCTGACACCAACAAGAACACAAGTGCGAGCCGTTTTGGAAAGTGAAGAAAGAGTCTGGAAAGGCGTTTGTACATTGTGGAGATATGAATGGAAGAGAGCAGGACGCAGAGTATAGCGGTGGTAGGAACCTCTGGGTTCTCATTGAAAAGCAACAGTGAACTACATAAAGGGGTTGGAAAACAAGAGTAAATGATTTCCCATTGTGAGCACAGGGGGAAGAAAGAAGTTGGTACAATAGGAGAAATCCCAAGTAAAGGCAGAAAGCGCACTCTGCCCCAATGTAAGGAACCACTGACTAGCTACAGAAAGCTGCATTCAACTCTAGGAAATACTTGGAAAAGAAGTGGAAAGCATTTCTCAGTGTGCGGAAATGTTGAAGAAGTGTTTGCACAGTGTGGAATACCTTCAATAGAGCAGGAAGCATAGGACTGTCCAGCTTTAAACACCACCAGTCATTCATAGGAAACCAGCACTAACCAATCCCCTATGGTTAGAAAACAAGAAAAACTCACCTCTCCATGAGGAAAGAAAGTAGAAAAGAGTTGGTAAATGCAAGGATATCCATGAGATGGAACACTTAGCATACTAGAACCGAGTTAGAAAGCACTCTGAGTTCAGGAAAACGCAGCTGTAAACGATACTAAATCGCTGGAAGACAACTGGACTCCTTTCCTCACTGTGTTTGTACAATGCGCGAGAATCACGCCGAGACAGCTGTAAACGCCCAAGAGCACTGTGTTAGTGTTCGAAGCTCTAGGGATTCCCTGAAAGTCAGCAGTGGCATATACCTAAAAGCGAGAAGTCAAGCGCAAGTCACGTAGGAGTGGGAGGAAAGAGTCTCAAAAGGTGTTTATACCAGGTGGTGGAATCAACGAGAAAGAGCAATATGCATACCATGGCAGAGATTAGGAAAGGAGAATTCACTGAAAGCAGCAGTAAATGGAAAAAACACTTTAGAACACAATTGAAAGACGTTTGAAATGTGAGGAAAGAGTGAAGGACAGTGTTTGAGCACAAGGAGATTTCAGTGCTGAAGAGCCATAATACGTTAGAGAACACTTTTGAAAGCACTCTGAAATCCCTGAACAGCAGCGATAATCACTACAATACAGACAGAAGGCCGGTGCAAATCACTTATGAACATGAGGAAACACTGTACAGAGGTGTTGGACAATGGGGCGCAGTTTCGTGCCGAAGAGCAGAAGCCCACCAGAGCACAGTGTTAGACACCATCAGTAGCCGACCGAAAATCAGCAGTTATTGATAAAAAACTGACTGTACAGCAAGATCACATGGCTCTGTGCTGAAATAACGTGGAAATAAGACAGCAAACTCTGCAAAGCATTGGAAAACAGGTGTAAATCATTTCTCAATGTGAGCACACAGGGAAGAAAGAAGTTGGTCCACCGCAGGAAAATCCCGGGAAAAGACCACAAAGCACACTGTACTCGTCTAAGAAATCACAGAGAGTCACCCAAAGCAGCAGTAGCCTGTAAGAAATACCTGGGAAAGAATCCTAAATCGTTTATCAATATGAGGAAATGGCGCACAAAGGTGTTTGGACAGTGCCTGGAAATCTTATACCTAGAGCAGGAAGCACGGTATAGCACAGTCATGAAAACCCGCAGTATTTCATTGCATAGCAGCAGTCACTGATCCCAAACGATTAGGAAACGAGTTAAACACACTTCTCTAGGTGAAGAATCGAATGTAGAGGAAACGTGGTACACTGCGCGGACATCCCCGAAACAAAGCGGAATGAATGCTATATACTGGAAGAGAACAATCTGTGATCACTGAGGTGCAGCAGTAAAGTGACACAAAAAAGGTTGGGAAACAAGTGTACATCATTTCTAACTGGGAGGAAAGAGTGAAGAAACCTTTTTGTACAATGAGGGAAAAATACCCTATAAGGAGTATAAAACACACTCTACCCAGAGAAGGGAACCACCGAGAATCACCCAAAGCAGCAGATAAGTCTAGGAAATACTTGGGAAAGAATTGTAAACCATTTATCCATGTGAGCAAATGGTAAAGAAAAATGTTGGTTCCATGAGTGGAAATCCCTTGAGTAGAACGAAAAGCACACTACAGCACAGTGTCAAAACGCACCAGGAACTCATTGGAAAGCAGCCGTAACTGATACCAATGGTTAGGGAACAGGTAAAACTCACTTCCCTCTGTGAGGAAAGCATGTCGAAAGGAGTTGGTAAAAGGAGGTGATGTCCATGAAATGGAGAAGTCAGCATACAGTAACTGTGCTGGGTACATTGTGAATTCTCTAAAACACAGCAGTCAACAATACAAAATGGTTGCAAAACAAGTGTATATCATTTCCCTGTGCGCAAAGGGGGAAGAAAGGTTTCTGTACAATGCGGGAGAATCCCCTGAGGATGGCCGTCACCCCAGCAGAGCACAGAGTAAACAACAGCACTAGGCATTCGCTGAAAAGCAGCCCTGACACCAACAAGAACACAAGTGCGAGCCGTTTTGGAAAGTGAAGAAAGAGTCTGGAAAGGCGTTTGTACATTGTGGAGATATGAATGGAAGAGAGCAGGACGCAGAGTATAGCGGTGGTAGGAACCTCTGGGTTCTCATTGAAAAGCAACAGTGAACTACATAAAGGGGTTGGAAAACAAGAGTAAATGATTTCCCATTGTGAGCACAGGGGGAAGAAAGAAGTTGGTACAATAGGAGAAATCCCAAGTAAAGGCAGAAAGCGCACTCTGCCCCAATGTAAGAAACCACTGACTAGCTACAGAAAGCTGCATTCAACTCTAGGAAATACTTGGAAAAGAAGTGGAAAGCATTTCTCAGTGTGCGGAAATGTTGAAGAAGTGTTTGCACAGTGTGGAATACCTTCAATAGAGCAGGAAGCATACGACTGTCCAGCTTTAAACACCACCAGTCATTCATAGGAAACCAGCACTAACCAATCCCCTATGGTTAGAAAACAAGAAAAACTCACCTCTCCATGAGGAAAGAAAGTAGAAAAGAGTTGGTAAATGCAAGGATATCCATGAGATGGAACACTTAGCATACTAGAACCGAGTTAGAAAGCACTCTGAGTTCAGGAAAACGCAGCTGTAAACGATACTAAATCGCTGGAAGACAACTGGACTCCTTTCCTCACTGTGTTTGTACAATGCGCGAGAATCACGCCGAGACAGCTGTAAACGCCCAAGAGCACTGTGTTAGTGTTCGAAGCTCTAGGGATTCCCTGAAAGTCAGCAGTGGCATATACCTAAAAGCGAGAAGTCAAGCGCAAGTCACGTAGGAGTGGGAGGAAAGAGTCTCAAAAGGTGTTTATACCAGGTCGTGGAATCAACGAGAAAGAGCAATATGCATACCATGGCAGAGATTAGGAAAGGAGAATTCACTGAAAGCAGCAGTAAATGGAAAAAACACTTTAGAACACAATTGAAAGACGTTTGAAATGTGAGGAAAGAGTGAAGGACAGTGTTTGAGCACAAGGAGATTTCAGTGCTGAAGAGCCATAATACGTTAGAGAACACTTTTGAAAGCACTCTGAAATCCCTGAACAGCAGCGATAATCACTACAATACAGACAGAAGGCCGGTGCAAATCACTTATGAACATGAGGAAACACTGTACAGAGGTGTTGGACAATGGGGCGCAGTTTCGTGCCGAAGAGCAGAAGCCCACCAGAGCACAGTGTTAGACACCATCAGTAGCCGACCGAAAATCAGCAGTTATTGATAAAAAACTGACTGTACAGCAAGATCACATGGCTCTGTGCTGAAATAACGTGGAAATAAGACAGCAAACTCTGCAAAGCATTGGAAAACAGGTGTAAATCATTTCTCAATGTGAGCACACAGGGAAGAAAGAAGTTGGTCCACCGCAGGAAAATCCCGGGAAAAGACCACAAAGCACACTGTACTCCTCTAAGAAATCACAGAGAGTCACCCAAAGCAGCAGTAGCCTGTAAGAAATACCTGGGAAAGAATCCTAAATCGTTTATCAATATGAGGAAATGGCGCACAAAGGTGTTTGGACAGTGCCTGGAAATCTTATACCTAGAGCAGGAAGCACGGTATAGCACAGTCATGAAAACCCGCAGTATTTCATTGCATAGCAGCAGTCACTGATCCCAAACGATTAGGAAACGAGTTAAACACACTTCTCTAGGTGAAGAATCGAATGTAGAGGAAACGTGGTACACTGCGCGGACATCCCCGAAACAAAGCGGAATGAATGCTATATACTGGAAGAGAACAATCTGTGATCACTGAGACGCAGCAGTAAAGTGACACAAAAAAGGTTGGGAAACAAGTGTACATCATTTCTAACTGGGAGGAAAGAGTGAAGAAACTTTTTTGTACAATGAGGGGAAAATACCCTATAAGGAGTATAAAACACACTCTACCCAGAGAAGGGAACCACCGAGAATCACCCAAAGCAGCAGTAAAGTCTAGGAAATACTTGGGAAAGAATTGTAAACCATTTATCCATGTGAGCAAATGGTAAAGAAAAATGTTGGTTCCATGAGTGGAAATCCCTTGAGTAGAACGAAAAGCACACTACAGCACAGTGTCGAAACGCACCAGGAACTCATTGGAAAGCAGCCGTAACTGATACCAATGGTTAGGGAACAGGTAAAACTCACTTCCCTCTGTGAGGAAAGCATGTCGAAAGGAGTTGGTAAAAGGAGGTGATGTCCATGAAATGGAGAAGTCAGCATACAGTAACTGTGCCGGGTACATTGTGAATTCTCTAAAACACAGCAGTCAACAATACAAAATGGTTGCAAAACAAGTGTATATCATTTCCCTGTGAGCAAAGGGGGAAGAAAGGTTTCTGTACAATGCGGGAGAATCCCCTGAGGATGGCCGTCACCCCAGCAGAGCACAGAGTAAACAACAGCACTAGGCATTCGCTGAAAAGCAGCCCTGACACCAACAAGAACACAAGTGCGAGCCATTTTGGAAAGTGAAGAAAGAGTCTGCAAAGGCGTTTGTACATTGTGGAGATATGAATGGAAGAGAGCAGGACGCAGAGTATAGCGGTGGTAGGAACCTCTAGGTTCTCATTGAAAAGCAACAGTGAACTACATAAAGGGGTTGGAAAACAAGAGTAAATGATTTCCCATTGTGAGCACAGGGGGAAGAAAGAAGTTGGTACAATAGGAGAAATCCCAAGTAAAGGCAGAAAGCGCACTCTGCCCCAATGTAAGAAACCACTGACTAGCTAGAGAAAGCTGCATTCAACTCTAGGAAATACTTGGAAAAGAAGTGGAAAGCATTTCTCAGTGTGCGGAAATGTTGAAGAAGTGTTTGCACAGTGTGGAATACCTTCAATAGAGCAGGAAGCATAGGACTGTCCAGCTTTAAACACCACCAGTCATTCATAGGAAACCAGCACTAACCAATCCCCTATGGTTAGAAAACAAGAAAAACTCACCTCTCCATGAGGAAAGAAAGTAGAAAAGAGTTGGTAAATGCAAGGATATCCATGAGATGGAACACTTAGCATACTAGAACCGAGTTAGAAAGCACTCTGAGTTCAGGAAAACGCAGCTGTAAACGATACTAAATCGCTGGAAGACAACTGGACTCCTTTCCTCACTGTGTTTGTACAATGCGCGAGAATCACGCCGAGACAGCTGTAAATGCCCAAGAGCACTGTGTTAGTGTTCGAAGCTCTAGGGATTCCCTGAAAGTCAGCAGTGGCATATACCTAAAAGCGAGAAGTCAAGCGCAAGTCACGTAGGAGTGGGAGGAAAGAGTCTCAAAAGGTGTTTATACCAGGTGGTGGAATCAACGAGAAAGAGCAATATGCATACCATGGCAGAGATTAGGAAAAGAAGGAGAATTCACTGAAAGCAGCAGTAAATGGAAAAAACACTTTAGAACACAATTGAAAGACGTTTGAAATGAGGAAAGAGTGAAGGACAGTGTTTGAGCACAAGGAGATTTCAGTGCTGAAGAGCCATAATACGTTAGAGAACACTTTTGAAAGCACTCTGAAATCCCTGAACAGCAGCGATAATCACTACAATACAGACAGAAGGCCGGTGCAAATCACTTATGAACATGAGGAAACACTGTACAGAGGTGTTGGACAATGGGGCGCAGTTTCGTGCCGAAGAGCAGAAGCCCACCAGAGCACAGTGTTAGACACCATCAGTAGCCGACCGAAAATCAGCAGTTATTGATAAAAAACTGACTGTACAGCAAGATCACATGGCTCTGTGCTGAAATAACGTGGAAATAAGACAGCAAACTCCGCAAAGCATTGGAAAACAGGTGTAAATCATTTCTCAATGTGAGCACAGAGGGAAGAAAGAAGTTGGTCCACCGCCGGAAAATCCCGGGAAAAGACCACAAAGCACACTGTACTCGTCTAAGAAATCACAGAGAGTCACCCAAAGCAGCAGTAGACTGTAAGAAATACTTGGGAAGAATCCTAAATCGTTTATCAATATGAGGAAATGGCGCACAAAGGTGTTTGGACAGTGCCTGGAAATCTTATACCTAGAGCAGGAAGCACGGTATAGCACAGTCATGAAAACCCGCAGTATTTCATTGCATAGCAGCAGTCACTGATCCCAAACGATTAGGAAACGAGTTAAACACACTTCTCTAGGTGAAGAATCGAATGTAGAGGAAACGTGGTACACTGCGCGGACATCCCCGAAACAAAGCGGAATGAATGCTATATACTGGAAGAGAACAATCTGTGATCACTGAGACGCAGCAGTAAAGTGACACAAAAAAGGTTGGGAAACAAGTGTACATCATTTCTAACTGGGAGGAAAGAGTGAAGAACCTTTTTGGTACAATGAGGGGAAAATACCCTATAAGGAGTATAAAACACACTCTACCCAGAGAAGGGAATCACCGAGAATCACCCAAAGCAGCAGTAAAGTCTAGGAAATACTTGGAAAAGAATTGTAAACCATTTATCCATGTGAGCAAATGGTAAAGAAAAATGTTGGTTCCATGAGTGGAAATCCCTTGAGGAGAACGAAAAGCACACTACAGCACAGTGTCAAAACGCACCAGGAACTCATTGGAAAGCAGCCGTAACTGACACCAATGGTTAGGGAACAGGTAAAACTCACTTCCCTCTGTGAGGAAAGCATGTCAAAAGGAGTTGGTAAAAGGAGGTGATGTCCATGAAATGGAGGAGTCAGCATACAATAACTGTGCCAAGTACATTGTGAATTCTCTAACACACAGCAGTCAACAATACAAAATCGTGGCAAAACAAGTGTATATCATTTCCCCTGTGAGCAAAGGGGGAAGAAAGGTTTCTGTACAATGCGGGAGAATCCCTGGAGGGTGGCCGTCACCCCAGCAGAGAACTGAGTAACCACTAGGAATTCGCGGCAAACAGCCCTGACTCCAATAAGAAAACTAGTGCGAGTCATTTTGGAAAGTGAAGAAAGAGTCTGGAAAGGCGTTTGTACATTGTGGAGATATGAATGGAAGAGAGCAGGACTCAGAGTATAGCGGTGGGAGGAACCTCTGGGTACTCATTGAGAAGCAACAGTGAACTACATAAAGGGGTTGGAAAACAAGAGTAAATGATTTCCCATTGTGAGCACAGGGGGAAGAAAAAAGTTGGTACAATAGGAGAAATCCCAAATATAGGCAGAAAGCGCACTCTGCCCCAATTTAAGAAACCACTGATTAGCTGCAGAAAGCTGCATTCAACTCTAGGAAATACTTGGAAAAGAAGTGGAAAGCATTTCTCAGTGTGCGGAAATGTTGAAGAAGTCTTTGCACAGTGTGGAATACCTTCAATAGAGCAGGAAGCATAGGACTGTCCAGCTTTAAACACCACCAGTCATTCATAGGAAACCAGCACTAACCAATCCCCTATGGTTAGAAAACAAGAAAAACTCACCTCTCCATGAGGAAAGAAAGTAGAAAAGAGTTGGTAAATGCAAGGATATCCATGAGATGGAACACTTAGCATACTAGAACCGAGTTAGAAAGCACTCTGAGTTCAGGAAAATGCAGCTGTAAACGATACTAAATCGCTGGAAGACAACTGGACTCCTTTCCTCACTGTGTTTGTACAATGCGCGAGAATCACGCCAAGACAGCTGTAAACGCCCAAGAGCACTGTGTTAGTGTTCGAAGCTCTAGGGATTCCCTGAAAGTCAGCAGTGGCATATACCTAAAAGCGAGAAGTCAAGCGCAAGTCACGTAGGAGTGGGAGGAAAGAGTCTCAAAAGGTGTTTATACCAGGTGGTGGAATCAACGAGAAAGAGCAATATGCATACCATGGCAGAGATTAGGAAAGGAGAATTCACTGAAAGCAGCAGTAAATGGAAAAAACACTTTAGAACACAATTGAAAGACGTTTGAAATGTGAGGAAAGAGTGAAGGACAGTGTTTGAGCACAAGGAGATTTCAGTGCTGAAGAGCCATAATACGTTAGAGAACACTTTTGAAAGCACTCTGAAATCCCTGAAAGCAGCGATAATCACTACAATACAGACAGAAGGCCGGTGCAAATCACTTACGAACATGAGGAAACACTGTACAGAGGTGTTGGACAATGGGGCGCAGTTTCGTGCCGAAGAGCAGAAGCCCACCAGAGCACAGTGTTAGACACCATCAGTAGCCGACCGAAAATCAGCAGTTATTGATAAAAAACTGACTGTACAGCAAGATCACATGGCTCTGTGCTGAAATAACGTGGAAATAAGACAGCAAACTCCGCAAAGCATTGGAAAACAGGTGTAAATCATTTCTCAATGTGAGCACACAGGGAAGAAAGAAGTTGGTCCACCGCAGGAAAATCCCGGGAAAAGACCACAAAGCACACTGTACTCGTCTAAGAAATCACAGAGAGTCACCCAAAGCAGCAGTAGACTGTAAGAAATACTTGGGAAAGAATCCTAAATTGTTTATCAATATGAGGAAATGGCGCACAAAGGTGTTTGGACAGTGCCTGGAAATCTTATACCTAGAGCAGGAAGCACGGTATAGCACAGTCATGAAAACCCGCAGTATTTCATTGCATAGCAGCAGTCACTGATCCCAAACGATTAGGAAACGAGTTAAACACACTTCTCTAGGTGAAGAATCGAATGTAGAGGAAACGTGGTACACTGCGCGGACATCCCCGAAACAAAGCGGAATGAATGCTATATACTGGAAGAGAACAATCTGTGATCACTGAGACGCAGCAGTAAAGTGACACAAAAAAGGTTGGGAAACAAGTGTACATCATTTCTAACTGGGAGGAAAGAGTGAAGAAACTTTTTTGTACAATGAGGGGAAAATACCCTATAAGGAGTATAAAACACACTCTACCCAGAGAAGGGAATCACCGAGAATCACCCAAAACAGCAGTAAAGTCTAGGAAATACTTGGAAAAGAATTGTAAACCATTTATCCATGTGAGCAAATGGTAAAGAAAAATGTTGGTTCCATGAGTGGAAATCCCTTGAGTAGAACGAAAAGCACACTGCAGCACAGTGTCAAAACGCACCAGGAACTCATTGGAAAGCAGCCGTAACTGATACCAATGGTTAGGGAACAGGTAAAACTCACTTCCCTCTGTGAGGAAAGCATGTCGAAAGGAGTTGGTAAAAGGAGGTGATGTCCATGAAATGGAGAAGTCAGCATACAGTAACTGTGCCGGGTACATTGTGAATTCTCTAAAACACAGCAGTCAACAATACAAAATGGTTGCAAAACAAGTGTATATCATTTACCTGTGAGCAAAGGGGGAAGAAAGGTTTCTCTACAATGCGGGAGAATCCCCTGAGGATGGCCGTCACCCCAGCAGAGCACAGAGTAAACAACAGCACTAGGCATTCGCTGAAAAGCAGCCCTGACACCAACAAGAACACAAGTGCGAGCCATTTTGGAAAGTGAAGAAAGAGTCTGGAAAGGCGTTTGTACATTGTGGAGATATGAATGGAAGAGAGCAGGACGCAGAGTATAGCGGTGGTAGGAACCTCTGGGTTCTCATTGAAAAGCAACAGTGAACTACATAAAGGGGTTGGAAAACAAGAGTAAATGATTTCCCATTGTGAGCACAGGGGGAAGAAAAAAGTTGGTACAATAGGAGAAATCCCAAGTATAGGCAGAAAGCGCAATCTGCCCCAATTTAAGAAACCACTGACTAGCTGCAGAAAGCTGCATTCAACTCTAGGAAATACTTGGAAAAGAAGTGGAAAGCATTTCTCAGTGTGCGGAAATGTTGAAGAAATCTTTGCACAGTGTGGAATACCTTCAATAGAGCAGGAAGCATAGGACTGTCCAGCTTTAAACACCACCAGTCATTCATAGGAAACCAGCACTAACCAATCCCCTATGGTTAGAAAACAAGAAAAACTCACCTCTCCATGAGGAAAGAAAGTAGAAAAGAGTTGGTAAATGCAAGGATATCCATGAGATGGAACACTTAGCATACTAGAACCGAGTTAGAAAGCACTCTGAGTTCAGGAAAATGCAGCTGTAAACGATACTAAATCGCTGGAAGACAACTGGACTCCATTCCTCACTGTGTTTGTACAATGCGCGAGAATCACGCCGAGACAGCTGTAAACGCCCAAGAGCACTGTGTTAGTGTTCGAAGCTCTAGGGATTCCCTGAAAGTCAGCAGTGGCATATACCTAAAAGCGAGAAGTCAAGCGCAAGTCACGTAGGAGTGGGAGGAAAGAGTCTCAAAAGGTGTTTATACCAGGTGGTGGAATCAACGAGAAAGAGCAATATGCATACCATGGCAGAGATTAGGAAAAGAAGGAGAATTCACTGAAAGCAGCAGTAAATGGAAAAAACACTTTAGAACACAATTGAAAGACGTTTGAAATGTGAGGAAAGAGTGAAGGACAGTGTTTGAGCACAAGGAGATTTCAGTGCTGAAGAGCCATAATACGTTAGAGAACACTTTTGAAAGCACTCTGAAATCCCTGAACAGCAGCGATAATCACTACAATACAGACAGAAGGCCGGTGCAAATCACTTACGAACATGAGGAAACACTGTACAGAGGTGTTGGACAATGGGGCGCAGTTTCGTGCCGAAGAGCAGAAGCCCACCAGAGCACAGTGTTAGACACCATCAGTAGCCGACCGAAAATCAGCAGTTATTGATAAAAAACTGACTGTACAGCAAGATCACATGGCTCTGTGCTGAAATAACGTGGAGATAAGACAGCAAACTCCGCAAAGCATTGGAAAACAGGTGTAAATCATTTCTCAATGTGAGCACAGAGGGAAGAAAGAAGTTGGTCCACCGCAGGAAAATCCCGGGAAAAGACCACAAAGCACACTGTACTCGTCTAAGAAATCACAGAGAGTCACCCAAAGCAGCAGTAGACTTTAAGAAATACTTGGGAAAGAATCCTAAATCGTTTATCAATATGAGGAAATGGCGCACAAAGGTGTTTGGACAGTGCCTGGAAATCTTATACCTAGAGCAGGAAGCACGGTATAGCACAGTCATGAAAACCCGCAGTATTTCATTGCATAGCAGCAGTCACTGATCCCAAACGATTAGGAAACGAGTTAAACACACTTCTCTAGGTGAAGAATCGAATGTAGAGGAAACGTGGTACACTGCGCGGACATCCCCGAAACAAAGCGGAATGAATGCTATATACTGGAAGAGAACAATCTGTGATCACTGAGACGCAGCAGTAAAGTGACACAAAAAAGGTTGGGAAACAAGTGTACATCATTTCTAACTGGGAGGAAAGAGTGAAGAAACTTTTTTGTACAATGAGGGGAAAATACCCTATAAGGAGTATAAAACACACTCTACCCAGAGAAGGGAATCACCGAGAATCACCCAAAGCAGCAGTAAAGTCTAGGAAATACTTGGAAAAGAATTGTAAACCATTTATCCATGTGAGCAAATGGTAAAGAAAAATGTTGGTTCCATGAGTGGAAATCCCTTGAGGAGAACGAAAAGCACACTACAGCACAGTGTCAAAACGCACCAGGAACTCATTGGAAAGCAGCCGTAACTGACACCAATGGTTAGGGAACAGGTAAAACTCACTTCCCTCTGTGAGGAAAGCATGTCAAAAGGAGTTGGTAAAAGGAGGTGATGTCCATGAAATGGAGGAGTCAGCATACAATAACTGTGCCAAGTACATTGTGAATTCTCTAACACACAGCAGTCAACAATACAAAATCGTGGCAAAACAAGTGTATATCATTTCCCCTGTGAGCAAAGGGGGAAGAAAGGTTTCTGTACAATGCGGGAGAATCCCTGGAGGGTGGCCGTCACCCCAGCAGAGAACTGAGTAACCACTAGGAATTCGCGGCAAACAGCCCTGACTCCAATAAGAAAACTAGTGCGAGTCATTTTGGAAAGTGAAGAAAGAGTCTGGAAAGGCGTTTGTACATTGTGGAGATATGAATGGAAGAGAGCAGGACTCAGAGTATAGCGGTGGGAGGAACCTCTGGGTACTCATTGAGAAGCAACAGTGAACTACATAAAGGGGTTGGAAAACAAGAGTAAATGATTTCCCATTGTGAGCACAGGGGGAAGAAAAAAGTTGGTACAATAGGAGAAATCCCAAATATAGGCAGAAAGCGCACTCTGCCCCAATTTAAGAAACCACTGATTAGCTGCAGAAAGCTGCATTCAACTCTAGGAAATACTTGGAAAAGAAGTGGAAAGCATTTCTCAGTGTGCGGAAATGTTGAAGAAGTCTTTGCACAGTGTGGAATACCTTCAATAGAGCAGGAAGCATAGGACTGTCCAGCTTTAAACACCACCAGTCATTCATAGGAAACCAGCACTAACCAATCCCCTATGGTTAGAAAACAAGAAAAACTCACCTCTCCATGAGGAAAGA
The DNA here is from genome assembly GCF_951640355.1 of Cnephaeus nilssonii. Taxonomy (NCBI): domain Eukaryota; kingdom Metazoa; phylum Chordata; class Mammalia; order Chiroptera; family Vespertilionidae; genus Cnephaeus; species Cnephaeus nilssonii. The sequence goes on along the minus strand of NC_137096.1, from coordinate 6,471,727 downwards.
AAGTAGAAAAGAGTTGGTAAATGCAAGGATATCCATGAGATGGAACACTTAGCATACTAGAACCGAGTTAGAAAGCACTCTGAGTTCAGGAAAACGCAGCTGTAAACGATACTAAATCGCTGGAAGACAACTGGACTCCTTTCCTCACTGTGTTTGTACAATGCGCGAGAATCACGCCGAGACAGCTGTAAACGCCCAAGAGCACTGTGTTAGTGTTCGAAGCTCTAGGGATTCCCTGAAAGTCAGCAGTGGCATATACCTAAAAGCGAGAAGTCAAGCGCAAGTCACGTAGGAGTGGGAGGAAAGAGTCTCAAAAGGTGTTTATACCAGGTGGTGGAATCAACGAGAAAGAGCAATATGCATACCATGGCAGAGATTAGGAAAAGAAGGAGAATTCACTGAAAGCAGCAGTAAATGGAAAAAACACTTTAGAACACAATTGAAAGACGTTTGAAATGTGAGGAAAGAGTGAAGGACAGTGTTTGAGCACAAGGAGATTTCAGTGCTGAAGAGCCATAATACGTTAGAGAACACTTTTGAAAGCACTCTGAAATCCCTGAAAGCAGCGATAATCACTACAATACAGACAGAAGGCCGGTGCAAATCACTTACGAACATGAGGAAACACTGTACAGAGGTGTTGGACAATGGGGCGCAGTTTCGTGCCGAAGAGCAGAAGCCCACCAGAGCACAGTGTTAGACACCATCAGTAGCCGACCGAAAATCAGCAGTTATTGATAAAAAACTGACTGTACAGCAAGATCACATGGCTCTGTGCTGAAATAACGTGGAAATAAGACAGCAAACTCCGCAAAGCATTGGAAAACAGGTGTAAATCATTTCTCAATGTGAGCACACAGGGAAGAAAGAAGTTGGTCCACCGCAGGAAAATCCCGGGAAAAGACCACAAAGCACACTGTACTCGTCTAAGAAATCACAGAGAGTCACCCAAAGCAGCAGTAGACTGTAAGAAATACTTGGGAAAGAATCCTAAATCGTTTATCAATATGAGGAAATGGCGCACAAAGGTGTTTGGACAGTGCCTGGAAATCTTATACCTAGAGCAGGAAGCACGGTATAGCACAGTCATGAAAACCCGCAGTATTTCATTGCATAGCAGCAGTCACTGATCCCAAACGATTAGGAAACGAGTTAAACACACTTCTCTAGGTGAAGAATCGAATGTAGAGGAAACGTGGTACACTGCGCGGACATCCCCGAAACAAAGCGGAATGAATGCTATATACTGGAAGAGAACAATCTGTGATCACTGAGACGCAGCAGTAAAGTGACACAAAAAAGGTTGGGAAACAAGTGTACATCATTTCTAACTGGGAGGAAAGAGTGAAGAAACTTTTTTGTACAATGAGGGGAAAATACCCTATAAGGAGTATAAAACACACTCTACCCAGAGAAGGGAATCACCGAGAATCACCCAAAGCAGCAGTAAAGTCTAGGAAATACTTGGAAAAGAATTGTGAACCATTTATCCATGTGAGCAAATGGTAAAGAAAAATGTTGGTTCCATGAGTGGAAATCCCTTGAGTAGAACGAAAAGCACACTGCAGCACAGTGTCAAAACGCACCAGGAACTCATTGGAAAGCAGCCGTAACTGATACCAATGGTTAGGGAACAGGTAAAACTCACTTCCCTCTGTGAGGAAAGCATGTCGAAAGGAGTTGGTAAAAGGAGGTGATGTCCATGAAATGGAGAAGTCAGCATACAGTAACTGTGCCGGGTACATTGTGAATTCTCTAAAACACAGCAGTCAACAATACAAAATGGTTGCAAAACAAGTGTATATCATTTCCCTGTGAGCAAAGGGGGAAGAAAGGTTTCTGTACAATGCGGGAGAATCCCCTGAGGATGGCCGTCACCCCAGCAGAGCACAGAGTAAACAACAGCACTAGGCATTCGCTGAAAAGCAGCCCTGACACCAACAAGAACACAAGTGCGAGCCATTTTGGAAAGTGAAGAAAGAGTCTGGAAAGGCGTTTGTACATTGTGGAGATATGAATGGAAGAGAGCAGGACTCAGAGTATAGCGGTGGTAGGAACCTCTGGGTTCTCATTGAAAAGCAACAGTGAACTACATAAAGGGGTTGGAAAACAAGAGTAAATGATTTCCCATTGTGAGCACAGGGGGAAGAAAAAAGTTGGTACAATAGGAGAAATCCCAAGTATAGGCAGAAAGCACACTCTGCCCCAATTTAAGAAACCACTGACTAGCTGCAGAAAGCTGCATTCAACTCTAGGAAATACTTGGAAAAGAAGTGGAAAGCATTTCTCAGTGTGCAGAAATGTTGAAGAAGTCTTTGCACAGTGTGGAATACCTTCAATAGAGCAGGAAGCATAGGACTGTCCAGCTTTAAACACCACCAGTCATTCATAGGAAACCAGCACTAACCAATCCCCTATGGTTAGAAAACAAGAAAAACTCACCTCTCCATGAGGAAAGAAAGTAGAAAAGAGTTGGTAAATGCAAGGATATCCATGAGATGGAACACTTAGCATACTAGAACCGAGTTAGAAAGCACTCTGAGTTCAGGAAAACGCAGCTGTAAACGATCCTAAATCGCTGGAAGACAACTGGACTCCTTTCCTCACTGTGTTTGTACAATGCGCGAGAATCACGCCCAGACAGCTGTAAACGCCCAAGAGCACTGTGTTAGTGTTCGAAGCTCTAGGGATTCCCTGAAAGTCAGCAGTGGCATATACCTAAAAGCGAGAAGTCAAGCGCAAGTCACGTAGGAGTGGGAGGAAAGAGTCTCAAAAGGTGTTTATACCAGGTGGTGGAATCAACGAGAAAGAGCAATATGCATACCATGGCAGAGATTAGGAAAAGAAGGAGAATTCACTGAAAGCAGCAGTAAATGGAAAAAACACTTTAGAACACAATTGAAAGACGTTTGAAATGTGAGGAAAGAGTGAAGGACAGTGTTTGAGCACAAGGAGATTTCAGTGCTGAAGAGCCATAATACGTTAGAGAACACTTTTGAAAGCACTCTGAAATCCCTGAACAGCAGCGATAATCACTACAATACAGACAGAAGGCCGGTGCAAATCACTTACGAACATGAGGAAACACTGTACAGAGGTGTTGGACAATGGGGCGCAGTTTCGTGCCGAAGAGCAGAAGCCCACCAGAGCACAGTGTTAGACACCATCAGTAGCCGACCGAAAATCAGCAGTTATTGATAAAAAACTGACTGTACAGCAAGATCACATGGCTCTGTGCTGAAATAACGTGGAGATAAGACAGCAAACTCCGAAAAGCATTGGAAAACAGGTGTAAATCATTTCTCAATGTGAGCACAGAGGGAAGAAAGAAGTTGGTCCACCGCAGGAAAATCCCGGGAAAAGACCACAAAGCACACTGTACTCGTCTAAGAAATCACAGAGAGTCACCCAAAGCAGCAGTAGACTGTAAGAAATACTTGGGAAAGAATCCTAAATCGTTTATCAATATGAGGAAATGGCGCACAAAGGTGTTTGGACAGTGCCTGGAAATCTTATACCTAGAGCAGGAAGCACGGTATAGCACAGTCATGAAAACCCGCAGTATTTCATTGCATAGCAGCAGTCACTGATCCCAAACGATTAGGAAACGAGTTAAACACACTTCTCTAGGTGAAGAATCGAATGTAGAGGAAACGTGGTACACTGCGCGGACATCCCCGAAACAAAGCGGAATGAATGCTATATACTGGAAGAGAACAATCTGTGATCACTGAGACGCAGCAGTAAAGTGACACAAAAAAGGTTGGGAAACAAGTGTACATCATTTCTAACTGGGAGGAAAGAGTGAAGAAACCTTTTTGTACAATGAGGGGAAAATACCCTATAAGGAGTATAAAACACACTCTACCCAGAGAAGGGAACCACCGAGAATCACCCAAAGCAGCAGTAAAGTCTAGGAAATACTTGGGAAAGAATTGTAAACCATTTATCCATGTGAGCAAATGGTAAAGAAAAATGTTGGTTCCATGAGTGGAAATCCCTTGAGGAGAACGAAAAGCACACTACAGCACAGTGTCAAAACGCACCAGGAACTCATTGGAAAGCAGCCGTAACTGACACCAATGGTTAGGGAACAGGTAAAACTCACTTCCCTCTGTGAGGAAAGCATGTCAAAAGGAGTTGGTAAAAGGAGGTGATGTCCATGAAATGGAGGAGTCAGCATACAATAACTGTGCCAAGTACATTGTGAATTCTCTAACACACAGCAGTCAACAATACAAAATCGTGGCAAAACAAGTGTATATCATTTCCCCTGTGAGCAAAGGGGGAAGAAAGGTTTCTGTACAATGCGGGAGAATCCCTGGAGGGTGGCCGTCACCCCAGCAGAGAACTGAGTAACCACTAGGAATTCGCGGCAAACAGCCCTGACTCCAATAAGAAAACTAGTGCGAGTCATTTTGGAAAGTGAAGAAAGAGTCTGGAAAGGCGTTTGTACATTGTGGAGATATGAATGGAAGAGAGCAGGACTCAGAGTATAGCGGTGGGAGGAACCTCTGGGTACTCATTGAGAAGCAACAGTGAACTACATAAAGGGGTTGGAAAACAAGAGTAAATGATTTCCCATTGTGAGCACAGGGGGAAGAAAGAAGTTGGTACAATAGGAGAAATCCCAAATATAGGCAGAAAGCGCACTCTGCCCCAATTTAAGAAACCACTGATTAGCTGCAGAAAGCTGCATTCAACTCTAGGAAATACTTGGAAAAGAAGTGGAAAGCATTTCTCAGTGTGCGGAAATGTTGAAGAAGTCTTTGCACAGTGTGGAATACCTTCAATAGAGCAGGAAGCATAGGACTGTCCAGCTTTAAACACCACCAGTCATTCATAGGAAACCAGCACTAACCAATCCTCTATGGTTAGAAAACAAGAAAAACTCACCTCTCCATGAGGAAAGAAAGTAGAAAAGAGTTGGTAAATGCAAGGATATCCATGAGATGGAACACTTAGCATACTAGAACCGAGTTAGAAAGCACTCTGAGTTCAGGAAAACGCAGCTGTAAACGATACTAAATCGCTGGAAGACAACTGGACTCCTTTCCTCACTGTGTTTGTACAATGCGCGAGAATCACGCCGAGACAGCTGTAAACGCCCAAGAGCACTGTGTTAGTGTTCGAAGCTCTAGGGATTCCCTGAAAGTCAGCAGTGGCATATACCTAAAAGCGAGAAGTCAAGCGCAAGTCACGTAGGAGTGGGAGGAAAGAGTCTCAAAAGGTGTTTATACCAGGTGGTGGAATCAACGAGAAAGAGCAATATGCATACCATGGCAGAGATTAGGAAAAGAAGGAGAATTCACTGAAAGCAGCAGTAAATGGAAAAAACACTTTAGAACACAATTGAAAGACGTTTGAAATGTGAGGAAAGAGTGAAGGACAGTGTTTGAGCACAAGGAGATTTCAGTGCTGAAGAGCCATAATACGTTAGAGAACACTTTTGAAAGCACTCTGAAATCCCTGAAAGCAGCGATAATCACTACAATACAGACAGAAGGCCGGTGCAAATCACTTACGAACATGAGGAAACACTGTACAGAGGTGTTGGACAATGGGGCGCAGTTTCGTGCCGAAGAGCAGAAGCCCACCAGAGCACAGTGTTAGACACCATCAGTAGCCGACCGAAAATCAGCAGTTATTGATAAAAAACTGACTGTACAGCAAGATCACATGGCTCTGTGCTGAAATAACGTGGAAATAAGACAGCAAACTCCGCAAAGCATTGGAAAACAGGTGTAAATCATTTCTCAATGTGAGCACACAGGGAAGAAAGAAGTTGGTCCACCGCAGGAAAATCCCGGGAAAAGACCACAAAGCACACTGTACTCGTCTAAGAAATCACAGAGAGTCACCCAAAGCAGCAGTAGACTGTAAGAAATACTTGGGAAAGAATCCTAAATCGTTTATCAATATGAGGAAATGGCGCACAAAGGTGTTTGGACAGTGCCTGGAAATCTTATACCTAGAGCAGGAAGCACGGTATAGCACAGTCATGAAAACCCGCAGTATTTCATTGCATAGCAGCAGTCACTGATCCCAAACGATTAGGAAACGAGTTAAACACACTTCTCTAGGTGAAGAATCGAATGTAGAGGAAACGTGGTACACTGCGCGGACATCCCCGAAACAAAGCGGAATGAATGCTATATACTGGAAGAGAACAATCTGTGATCACTGAGACGCAGCAGTAAAGTGACACAAAAAAGGTTGGGAAACAAGTGTACATCATTTCTAACTGGGAGGAAAGAGTGAAGAAACTTTTTTGTACAATGAGGGGAAAATACCCTATAAGGAGTATAAAACACACTCTACCCAGAGAAGGGAATCACCGAGAATCACCCAAAGCAGCAGTAAAGTCTAGGAAATACTTGGAAAAGAATTGTAAACCATTTATCCATGTGAGCAAATGGTAAAGAAAAATGTTGGTTCCATGAGTGGAAATCCCTTGAGTAGAACGAAAAGCACACTGCAGCACAGTGTCAAAACGCACCAGGAACTCATTGGAAAGCAGCCGTAACTGATACCAATGGTTAGGGAACAGGTAAAACTCACTTCCCTCTGTGAGGAAAGCATGTCGAAAGGAGTTGGTAAAAGGAGGTGATGTCCATGAAATGGAGAAGTCAGCATACAGTAACTGTGCCGGGTACATTGTGAATTCTCTAAAACACAGCAGTCAACAATACAAAATGGTTGCAAAACAAGTGTATATCATTTCCCTGTGAGCAAAGGGGGAAGAAAGGTTTCTGTACAATGCGGGAGAATCCCCTGAGGATGGCCGTCACCCCAGCAGAGCACAGAGTAAACAACAGCACTAGGCATTCGCTGAAAAGCAGCCCTGACACCAACAAGAACACAAGTGCGAGCCATTTTGGAAAGTGAAGAAAGAGTCTGGAAAGGCGTTTGTACATTGTGGAGATATGAATGGAAGAGAGCAGGACGCAGAGTATAGCGGTGGTAGGAACCTCTGGGTTCTCATTGAAAAGCAACAGTGAACTACATAAAGGGGTTGGAAAACAAGAGTAAATGATTTCCCATTGTGAGCACAGGGGGAAGAAAAAAGTTGGTACAATAGGAGAAATCCCAAGTATAGGCAGAAAGCGCACTCTGCCCCAATTTAAGAAACCACTGACTAGCTGCAGAAAGCTGCATTCAACTCTAGGAAATACTTGGAAAAGAAGTGGAAAGCATTTCTCAGTGTGCGGAAATGTTGAAGAAGTCTTTGCACAGTGTGGAATACCTTCAATAGAGCAGGAAGCATAGGACTGTCCAGCTTTAAACACCACCAGTCATTCATAGGAAACCAGCACTAACCAATCCCCTATGGTTAGAAAACAAGAAAAACTCACCTCTCCATGAGGAAAGAAAGTAGAAAAGAGTTGGTAAATGCAAGGATATCCATGAGATGGAACACTTAGCATACTAGAACCGAGTTAGAAAGCACTCTGAGTTCAGGAAAACGCAGCTGTAAACGATCCTAAATCGCTGGAAGACAACTGGACTCCTTTCCTCACTGTGTTTGTACAATGCGCGAGAATCACGCCCAGACAGCTGTAAACGCCCAAGAGCACTGTGTTAGTGTTCGAAGCTCTAGGGATTCCCTGAAAGTCAGCAGTGGCATATACCTAAAAGCGAGAAGTCAAGCGCAAGTCACGTAGGAGTGGGAGGAAAGAGTCTCAAAAGGTGTTTATACCAGGTGGTGGAATCAACGAGAAAGAGCAATATGCATACCATGGCAGAGATTAGGAAAAGAAGGAGAATTCACTGAAAGCAGCAGTAAATGGAAAAAACACTTTAGAACACAATTGAAAGACGTTTGAAATGTGAGGAAAGAGTGAAGGACAGTGTTTGAGCACAAGGAGATTTCAGTGCTGAAGAGCCATAATACGTTAGAGAACACTTTTGAAAGCACTCTGAAATCCCTGAACAGCAGCGATAATCACTACAATACAGACAGAAGGCTGGTGCAAATCACTTACGAACATGAGGAAACACTGTACAGAGGTGTTGGACAATGGGGCGCAGTTTCGTGCCGAAGAGCAGAAGCCCACCAGAGCACAGTGTTAGACACCATCAGTAGCCGACCGAAAATCAGCAGTTATTGATAAAAAACTGACTGTACAGCAAGATCACATGGCTCTGTGCTGAAATAACGTGGAAATAAGACAGCAAACTCCGCAAAGCATTGGAAAACAGGTGTAAATCATTTCTCAATGTGAGCACACAGGGAAGAAAGAAGTTGGTCCACCGCAGGAAAATCCCGGGAAAAGACCACAAAGCACACTGTACTCGTCTAAGAAATCACAGAGAGTCACCCAAAGCAGCAGTAGCCTGTAAGAAATACCTGGGAAAGAATCCTAAATCGTTTATCAATATGAGGAAATGGCGCACAAAGGTGTTTGGACAGTGCCTGGAAATCTTATACCTAGAGCAGGAAGCACGGTATAGCACAGTCATGAAAACCCACAGTATTTCATTGCATAGCAGCAGTCACTGATCCCAAACGATTAGGAAACGAGTTAAACACACTTCTCTAGGTGAAGAATCGAATGTAGAGGAAACGTGGTACACTGCGCGGACATCCCCGAAACAAAGCGGAATGAATGCTATATACTGGAAGAGAACAATCTGTGATCACTGAGACGCAGCAGTAAAGTGACACAAAAAAGGTTGGGAAACAAGTGTACATCATTTCTAACTGGGAGGAAAGAGTGAAGAAACTTTTTTGTACAATGAGGGGAAAATACCCTATAAGGAGTATAAAACACACTCTACCCAGAGAAGGGAATCACCGAGAATCACCCAAAGCAGCAGTAAAGTCTAGGAAATACTTGGAAAAGAATTGTAAACCATTTATCCATGTGAGCAAATGGTAAAGAAAAATGTTGGTTCCACGAGTGGAAATCCCTTGAGTAGAACGAAAAGCACACTACAGCACAGTGTCAAAACGCACCAGGAACTCATTGGAAAGCAGCCGTAACTGACACCAATGGTTAGGGAACAGGTAAAACTCACTTCCCTCTGTGAGGAAAGCATGTCGAAAGGAGTTGGTAAAAGGAGGTGATGTCCATGAAATGGAGGAGTCAGCATACAATAACTGTGCCAAGTACATTGTGAATTCTCTAACACACAGCAGTCAACAATACAAAATCGTGGCAAAACAAGTGTATATCATTTCCCCTGTGCGCAAAGGGGGAAGAAAGGTTTCTGTACAATGCGGGAGAATCCCTGGAGGGTGGCCGTCACCCCAGCAGAGAACTGAGTAACCACTAGGAATTCGCGGCAAACAGCCCTGACTCCAATAAGAAAACTAGTGCGAGTTATTTTGGAAAGTGAAGAAAGAGTCTGGAAAGGCGTTTGTACATTGTGGAGATATGAATGGAAGAGAGCAGGACTCAGAGTATAGCGGTGGGAGGAACCTCTGGGTACTCATTGAGAAGCAACAGTGAACTACATAAAGGGGTTGGAAAACAAGAGTAAATGATTTCCCATTGTGAGCACAAGGGGAAGAAAAAAGTTGGTACAATAGGAGAAATCCCAAATATAGGCAGAAAGCGCACTCTGCCCCAATTTAAGAAACCACTGATTAGCTGCAGAAAGCTGCATTCAACTCTAGGAAATACTTGGAAAAGAAGTGGAAAGCATTTCTCAGTGTGCGGAAATGTTGAAGAAGTCTTTGCACAGTGTGGAATACCTTCAATAGAGCAGGAAGCATAGGACTGTCCAGCTTTAAACACCACCAGTCATTCATAGGAAACCAGCACTAACCAATCCCCTATGGTTAGAAAACAAGAAAAACTCACCTCTCCATGAGGAAAGAAAGTAGAAAAGAGTTGGTAAATGCAAGGATATCCATGAGATGGAACACTTAGCATACTAGAACCGAGTTAGAAAGCACTCTGAGTTCAGGAAAACGCAGCTGTAAACGATCCTAAATCGCTGGAAGACAACTGGACTCCTTTCCTCACTGTGTTTGTACAATGCGCGAGAATCACGCCGAGACAGCTGTAAACGCCCAAGAGCACTGTGTTAGTGTTCGAAGCTCTAGGGATTCCCTGAAAGTCAGCAGTGGCATATACCTAAAAGCGAGAAGTCAAGCGCAAGTCACGTAGGAGTGGGAGGAAAGAGTCTCAAAAGGTGTTTATACCAGGTGGTGGAATCAACGAGAAAGAGCAATATGCATACCATGGCAGAGATTAGGAAAAGAAGGAGAATTCACTGAAAGCAGCAGTAAATGGAAAAAACACTTTAGAACACAATTGAAAGACGTTTGAAATGTGAGGAAAGAGTGAAGGACAGTGTTTGAGCACAAGGAGATTTCAGTGCTGAAGAGCCATAATACGTTAGAGAACACTTTTGAAAGCACTCTGAAATCCCTGAACAGCAGCGATAATCACTACAATACAGACAGAAGGCCGGTGCAAATCACTTACGAACATGAGGAAACACTGTACAGAGGTGTTGGACAATGGGGCGCAGTTTCGTGCCGAAGAGCAGAAGCCCACCAGAGCACAGTGTTAGACACCATCAGTAGCCGACCGAAAATCAGCAGTTATTGATAAAAAACTGACTGTACAGCAAGATCACATGGCTCTGTGCTGAAATAACGTGGAAATAAGACAGCAAACTCCGCAAAGCATTGGAAAACAGGTGTAAATCATTTCTCAATGTGAGCACACAGGGAAGAAAGAAGTTGGTCCACCGCAGGAAAATCCCGGGAAAAGACCACAAAGCACACTGTACTCGTCTAAGAAATCACAGAGAGTCACCCAAAGCAGCAGTAGACTGTAAGAAATACTTGGGAAAGAATCCTAAATCGTTTATCAATATGAGGAAATGGCGCACAAAGGTGTTTGGACAGTGCCTGGAAATCTTATACCTAGAGCAGGAAGCACGGTATAGCACAGTCATGAAAACCCGCAGTATTTCATTGCATAGCAGCAGTCACTGATCCCAAACGATTAGGAAACGAGTTAAACACACTTCTCTAGGTGAAGAATCGAATGTAGAGGAAACGTGGTACACTGCGCGGACATCCCCGAAACAAAGCGGAATGAATGCTATATACTGGAAGAGAACAATCTGTGATCACTGAGACGCAGCAGTAAAGTGACACAAAAAAGGTTGGGAAACAAGTGTACATCATTTCTAACTGGGAGGAAAGAGTGAAGAAACTTTTTTGTACAATGAGGGGAAAATACCCTATAAGGAGTATAAAACACACTCTACCCAGAGAAGGGAATCACCGAGAATCACCCAAAGCAGCAGTAAAGTCTAGGAAATACTTGGAAAAGAATTGTAAACCATTTATCCATGTGAGCAAATGGTAAAGAAAAATGTTGGTTCCATGAGTGGAAATCCCTTGAGGAGAACGAAAAGCACACTACAGCACAGTGTCAAAACGCACCAGGAACTCATTGGAAAGCAGCCGTAACTGACACCAATGGTTAGGGAACAGGTAAAACTCACTTCCCTCTGTGAGGAAAGCATGTCAAAAGGAGTTGGTAAAAGGAGGTGATGTCCATGAAATGGAGGAGTCAGCATACAATAACTGTGCCAAGTACATTGTGAATTCTCTAACACACAGCAGTCAACAATACAAAATCGTGGCAAAACAAGTGTATATCATTTCCCCTGTGAGCAAAGGGGGAAGAAAGGTTTCTGTACAATGCGGGAGAATCCCTGGAGGGTGGCCGTCACCCCAGCAGAGAACTGAGTAACCACTAGGAATTCGCGGCAAACAGCCCTGACTCCAATAAGAAAACTAGTGCGAGTCATTTTGGAAAGTGAAGAAAGAGTCTGGAAAGGCGTTTGTACATTGTGGAGATATGAATGGAAGAGAGCAGGACTCAGAGTATAGCGGTGGGAGGAACCTCTGGGTACTCATTGAGAAGCAACAGTGAACTACATAAAGGGGTTGGAAAACAAGAGTAAATGATTTCCCATTGTGAGCACAGGGGGAAGAAAAAAGTTGGTACAATAGGAGAAATCCCAAATATAGGCAGAAAGCGCACTCTGCCCCAATTTAAGAAACCACTGATTAGCTGCAGAAAGCTGCATTCAACTCTAGGAAATACTTGGAAAAGAAGTGGAAAGCATTTCTCAGTGTGCGGAAATGTTGAAGAAGTCTTTGCACAGTGTGGAATACCTTCAATAGAGCAGGAAGCATAGGACTGTCCAGCTTTAAACACCACCAGTCATTCATAGGAAACCAGCACTAACCAATCCCCTATGGTTAGAAAACAAGAAAAACTCACCTCTCCATGAGGAAAGAAAGTAGAAAAGAGTTGGTAAATGCAAGGATATCCATGAGATGGAACACTTAGCATACTAGAACCGAGTTAGAAAGCACTCTGAGTTCAGGAAAACGCAGCTGTAAACGATACTAAATCGCTGGAAGACAACTGGACTCCTTTCCTCACTGTGTTTGTACAATGCGCGAGAATCACGCCGAGACAGCTGTAAACGCCCAAGAGCACTGTGTTAGTGTTCGAAGCTCTAGGGATTCCCTGAAAGTCAGCAGTGGCATATACCTAAAAGCGAGAAGTCAAGCGCAAGTCACGTAGGAGTGGGAGGAAAGAGTCTCAAAAGGTGTTTATACCAGGTGGTGGAATCAACGAGAAAGAGCAATATGCATACCATGGCAGAGATTAGGAAAAGAAGGAGAATTCACTGAAAGCAGCAGTAAATGGAAAAAACACTTTAGAACACAATTGAAAGACGTTTGAAATGTGAGGAAAGAGTGAAGGACAGTGTTTGAGCACAAGGAGATTTCAGTGCTGAAGAGCCATAATACGTTAGAGAACACTTTTGAAAGCACTCTGAAATCCCTGAAAGCAGCGATAATCACTACAATACAGACAGAAGGCCGGTGCAAATCACTTACGAACATGAGGAAACACTGTACAGAGGTGTTGGACAATGGGGCGCAGTTTCGTGCCGAAGAGCAGAAGCCCACCAGAGCACAGTGTTAGACACCATCAGTAGCCGACCGAAAATCAGCAGTTATTGATAAAAAACTGACTGTACAGCAAGATCACATGGCTCTGTGCTGAAATAACGTGGAAATAAGACAGCAAACTCCGCAAAGCATTGGAAAACAGGTGTAAATCATTTCTCAATGTGAGCACACAGGGAAGAAAGAAGTTGGTCCACCGCAGGAAAATCCCGGGAAAAGACCACAAAGCACACTGTACTCGTCTAAGAAATCACAGAGAGTCACCCAAAGCAGCAGTAGACTGTAAGAAATACTTGGGAAAGAATCCTAAATCGTTTATCAATATGAGGAAATGGCGCACAAAGGTGTTTGGACAGTGCCTGGAAATCTTATACCTAGAGCAGGAAGCACGGTATAGCACAGTCATGAAAACCCGCAGTATTTCATTGCATAGCAGCAGTCACTGATCCCAAACGATTAGGAAACGAGTTAAACACACTTCTCTAGGTGAAGAATCGAATGTAGAGGAAACGTGGTACACTGCGCGGACATCCCCGAAACAAAGCGGAATGAATGCTATATACTGGAAGAGAACAATCTGTGATCACTGAGACGCAGCAGTAAAGTGACACAAAAAAGGTTGGGAAACAAGTGTACATCATTTCTAACTGGGAGGAAAGAGTGAAGAAACTTTTTTGTACAATGAGGGGAAAATACCCTATAAGGAGTATAAAACACACTCTACCCAGAGAAGGGAATCACCGAGAATCACCCAAAGCAGCAGTAAAGTCTAGGAAATACTTGGAAAAGAATTGTAAACCATTTATCCATGTGAGCAAATGGTAAAGAAAAATGTTGGTTCCATGAGTGGAAATCCCTTGAGTAGAACGAAAAGCACACTGCAGCACAGTGTCAAAACGCACCAGGAACTCATTGGAAAGCAGCCGTAACTGATACCAATGGTTAGGGAACAGGTAAAACTCACTTCCCTCTGTGAGGAAAGCATGTCGAAAGGAGTTGGTAAAAGGAGGTGATGTCCATGAAATGGAGAAGTCAGCATACAGTAACTGTGCCGGGTACATTGTGAATTCTCTAAAACACAGCAGTCAACAATACAAAATGGTTGCAAAACAAGTGTATATCATTTCCCTGTGAGCAAAGGGGGAAGAAAGGTTTCTGTACAATGCGGGAGAATCCCCTGAGGATGGCCGTCACCCCAGCAGAGCACAGAGTAAACAACAGCACTAGGCATTCGCTGAAAAGCAGCCCTGACACCAACAAGAACACAAGTGCGAGCCATTTTGGAAAGTGAAGAAAGAGTCTGGAAAGGCGTTTGTACATTGTGGAGATATGAATGGAAGAGAGCAGGACGCAGAGTATAGCGGTGGTAGGAACCTCTGGGTTCTCATTGAAAAGCAACAGTGAACTACATAAAGGGGTTGGAAAACAAGAGTAAATGATTTCCCATTGTGAGCACAGGGGGAAGAAAAAAGTTGGTACAATAGGAGAAATCCCAAGTATAGGCAGAAAGCGCACTCTGCCCCAATTTAAGAAACCACTGACTAGCTGCAGAAAGCTGCATTCAACTCTAGGAAATACTTGGAAAAGAAGTGGAAAGCATTTCTCAGTGTGCGGAAATGTTGAAGAAGTCTTTGCACAGTGTGGAATACCTTCAATAGAGCAGGAAGCATAGGACTGTCCAGCTTTAAACACCACCAGTCATTCATAGGAAACCAGCACTAACCAATCCCCTATGGTTAGAAAACAAGAAAAACTCACCTCTCCATGAGGAAAGAAAGTAGAAAAGAGTTGGTAAATGCAAGGATATCCATGAGATGGAACACTTAGCATACTAGAACCGAGTTAGAAAGCACTCTGAGTTCAGGAAAACGCAGCTGTAAACGATCCTAAATCGCTGGAAGACAACTGGACTCCTTTCCTCACTGTGTTTGTACAATGCGCGAGAATCACGCCCAGACAGCTGTAAACGCCCAAGAGCACTGTGTTAGTGTTCGAAGCTCTAGGGATTCCCTGAAAGTCAGCAGTGGCATATACCTAAAAGCGAGAAGTCAAGCGCAAGTCACGTAGGAGTGGGAGGAAAGAGTCTCAAAAGGTGTTTATACCAGGTGGTGGAATCAACGAGAAAGAGCAATATGCATACCATGGCAGAGATTAGGAAAAGAAGGAGAATTCACTGAAAGCAGCAGTAAATGGAAAAAACACTTTAGAACACAATTGAAAGACGTTTGAAATGTGAGGAAAGAGTGAAGGACAGTGTTTGAGCACAAGGAGATTTCAGTGCTGAAGAGCCATAATACGTTAGAGAACACTTTTGAAAGCACTCTGAAATCCCTGAACAGCAGCGATAATCACTACAATACAGACAGAAGGCCGGTGCAAATCACTTACGAACATGAGGAAACACTGTACAGAGGTGTTGGACAATGGGGCGCAGTTTCGTGCCGAAGAGCAGAAGCCCACCAGAGCACAGTGTTAGACACCATCAGTAGCCGACCGAAAATCAGCAGTTATTGATAAAAAACTGACTGTACAGCAAGATCACATGGCTCTGTGCTGAAATAACGTGGAAATAAGACAGCAAACTCCGCAAAGCATTGGAAAACAGGTGTAAATCATTTCTCAATGTGAGCACACAGGGAAGAAAGAAGTTGGTCCACCGCAGGAAAATCCCGGGAAAAGACCACAAAGCACACTGTACTCGTCTAAGAAATCACAGAGAGTCACCCAAAGCAGCAGTAGCCTGTAAGAAATACCTGGGAAAGAATCCTAAATCGTTTATCAATATGAGGAAATGGCGCACAAAGGTGTTTGGACAGTGCCTGGAAATCTTATACCTAGAGCAGGAAGCACGGTATAGCACAGTCATGAAAACCCGCAGTATTTCATTGCATAGCAGCAGTCACTGATCCCAAACGATTAGGAAACGAGTTAAACACACTTCTCTAGGTGAAGAATCGAATGTAGAGGAAACGTGGTACACTGCGCGGACATCCCCGAAACAAAGAGGAATGAATGCTATATACTGGAAGAGAACAATCTGTGATCACTGAGACGCAGCAGTAAAGTGACACAAAAAAGGTTGGGAAACAAGTGTACATCATTTCTAACTGGGAGGAAAGAGTGAAGAAACTTTTTTGTACAATGAGGGGAAAATACCCTATAAGGAGTATAAAACACACTCTACCCAGAGAAGGGAATCACCGAGAATCACCCAAAGCAGCAGTAAAGTCTAGGAAATACTTGGAAAAGAATTGTAAACCATTTATCCATGTGAGCAAATGGTAAAGAAAAATGTTGGTTCCATGAGTGGAAATCCCTTGAGTAGAACGAAAAGCACACTGCAGCACAGTGTCAAAACGCACCAGGAACTCATTGGAAAGCAGCCGTAACTGATACCAATGGTTAGGGAACAGGTAAAACTCACTTCCCTCTGTGAGGAAAGCATGTCGAAAGGAGTTGGTAAAAGGAGGTGATGTCCATGAAATGGAGAAGTCAGCATACAGTAACTGTGCCGGGTACATTGTGAATTCTCTAAAACACAGCAGTCAACAATACAAAATGGTTGCAAAACAAGTGTATATCATTTCCCTGTGAGCAAAGGGGGAAGAAAGGTTTCTGTACAATGCGGGAGAATCCCCTGAGGATGGCCGTCACCCCAGCAGAGCACAGAGTAAACAACAGCACTAGGCATTCGCTGAAAAGCAGCCCTGACACCAACAAGAACACAAGTGCGAGCCATTTTGGAAAGTGAAGAAAGAGTCTGGAAAGGCGTTTGTACATTGTGGAGATATGAATGGAAGAGAGCAGGACGCAGAGTATAGCGGTGGTAGGAACCTCTGGGTTCTCATTGAAAAGCAACAGTGAACTACATAAAGGGGTTGGAAAACAAGAGTAAATGATTTCCCATTGTGAGCACAGGGGGAAGAAAAAAGTTGGTACAATAGGAGAAATCCCAAGTATAGGCAGAAAGCGCACTCTGCCCCAATTTAAGAAACCACTGACTAGCTGCAGAAAGCTGCATTCAACTCTAGGAAATACTTGGAAAAGAAGTGGAAAGCATTTCTCAGTGTGCGGAAATGTTGAAGAAGTCTTTGCACAGTGTGGAATACCTTCAATAGAGCAGGAAGCATAGGACTGTCCAGCTTTAAACACCACCAGTCATTCATAGGAAACCAGCACTAACCAATCCCCTATGGTTAGAAAACAAGAAAAACTCACCTCTCCATGAGGAAAGAAAGTAGAAAAGAGTTGGTAAATGCAAGGATATCCATGAGATGGAACACTTAGCATACTAGAACCGAGTTAGAAAGCACTCTGAGTTCAGGAAAAGGCAGCTGTAAACGATACTAAATCGCTGGAAGACAACTGGACTCCTTTCCTCACTGTGTTTGTACAATGCGCGAGAATCACGCCGAGACAGCTGTAAACGCCCAAGAGCACTGTGTTAGTGTTCGAAGCTCTAGGGATTCCCTGAAAGTCAGCAGTGGCATATACCTAAAAGCGAGAAGTCAAGCGCAAGTCACGTAGGAGTGGGAGGAAAGAGTCTCAAAAGGTGTTTATACCAGGTGGTGGAATCAACGAAAAAGAGCAATATGCATACCATGGCAGAGATTAGGAAAAGAAGGAGAATTCACTGAAAGCAGCAGTAAATGGAAAAAACACTTTAGAACACAATTGAAAGACGTTTGAAATGTGAGGAAAGAGTGAAGGACAGTGTTTGAGCACAAGGAGATTTCAGTGCTGAAGAGCCATAATACGTTAGAGAACACTTTTGAAAGCACTCTGAAATCCCTGAACAGCAGCGATAATCACTACAATACAGACAGAAGGCCGGTGCAAATCACTTACGAACATGAGGAAACACTGTACAGAGGTGTTGGACAATGGGGCGCAGTTTCGTGCCGAAGAGCAGAAGCCCACCAGAGCACAGTGTTAGACACCATCAGTAGCCGACCGAAAATCAGCAGTTATTGATAAAAAACTGACTGTACAGCAAGATCACATGGCTCTGTGCTGAAATAACGTGGAAATAAGACAGCAAACTCCGCAAAGCATTGGAAAACAGGTGTAAATCATTTCTCAATGTGAGCACACAGGGAAGAAAGAAGTTGGTCCACCGCAGGAAAATCCCGGGAAAAGACCACAAAGCACACTGTACTCGTCTAAGAAATCACAGAGAGTCACCCAAAGCAGCAGTAGCCTGTAAGAAATACCTGGGAAAGAATCCTAAATCGTTTATCAATATGAGGAAATGGCGCACAAAGGTGTTTGGACAGTGCCTGGAAATCTTATACCTAGAGCAGGAAGCACGGTATAGCACAGTCATGAAAACCCGCAGTATTTCATTGCATAGCAGCAGTCACTGATCCCAAACGATTAGGAAACGAGTTAAACACACTTCTCTAGGTGAAGAATCGAATGTAGAGGAAACGTGGTACACTGCGCGGACATCCCCGAAACAAAGCGGAATGAATGCTATATACTGGAAGAGAACAATCTGTGATCACTGAGACGCAGCAGTAAAGTGACACAAAAAAGGTTGGGAAACAAGTGTACATCATTTCTAACTGGGAGGAAAGAGTGAAGAAACTTTTTTGTACAATGAGGGGAAAATACCCTATAAGGAGTATAAAACACACTCTACCCAGAGAAGGGAATCACCGAGAATCACCCAAAGCAGCAGTAAAGTCTAGGAAATACTTGGAAAAGAATTGTAAACCATTTATCCATGTGAGCAAATGGTAAAGAAAAATGTTGGTTCCATGAGTGGAAATCCCTTGAGTAGAACGAAAAGCACACTACAGCACAGTGTCAAAACGCACCAGGAACTCATTGGAAAGCAGCCGTAACTGACACCAATGGTTAGGGAACAGGTAAAACTCACTTCCCTCTGTGAGGAAAGCATGTCGAAAGGAGTTGGTAAAAGGAGGTGATGTCCAGGAAATGGAGGAGTCAGCATACAATAACTGTGCCAAGTACATTGTGAATTCTCTAACACACAGCAGTCAACAATACAAAATCGTGGCAAAACAAGTGTATATCATTTCCCCTGTGAGCAAAGGGGGAAGAAAGGTTTCTGTACAATGCGGGAGAATCCCTGGAGGGTGGCCGTCACCCCAGCAGAGAACTGAGTAACCACTAGGAATTCGCGGCAAACAGCCCTGACTCCAATAAGAAAACTAGTGCGAGTCATTTTGGAAAGTGAAGAAAGAGTCTGGAAAGGCGTTTGTACATTGTGGAGATATGAATGGAAGAGAGCAGGACTCAGAGTATAGCGGTGGGAGGAACCTCTGGGTTCTCATTGAGAAGCAACAGTGAACTACATAAAGGGGTTGGAAAACAAGAGTAAATGATTTCCCATTGTGAGCACAAGGGGAAGAAAAAAGTTGGTACAATAGGAGAAATCCCAAATATAGGCAGAAAGCGCACTCTGCCCCAATTTAAGAAACCACTGATTAGCTGCAGAAAGCTGCATTCAACTCTAGGAAATACTTGGAAAAGAAGTGGAAAGCATTTCTCAGTGTGCGGAAATGTTGAAGAAGTCTTTGCACAGTGTGGAATACCTTCAATAGAGCAGGAAGCATAGGACTGTCCAGCTTTAAACACCACCAGTCATTCATAGGAAACCAGCACTAACCAATCCCCTATGGTTAGAAAACAAGAAAAACTCACCTCTCCATGAGGAAAGAAAGTAGAAAAGAGTTGGTAAATGCAAGGATATCCATGAGATGGAACACTTAGCATACTAGAACCGAGTTAGAAAGCACTCTGAGTTCAGGAAAACGCAGCTGTAAACGATCCTAAATCGCTGGAAGACAACTGGACTCCTTTCCTCACTGTGTTTGTACAATGCGCGAGAATCACGCCGAGACAGCTGTAAACGCCCAAGAGCACTGTGTTAGTGTTCGAAGCTCTAGGGATTCCCTGAAAGTCAGCAGTGGCATATACCTAAAAGCGAGAAGTCAAGCGCAAGTCACGTAGGAGTGGGAGGAAAGAGTCTCAAAAGGTGTTTATACCAGGTGGTGGAATCAACGAGAAAGAGCAATATGCATACCATGGCAGAGATTAGGAAAAGAAGGAGAATTCACTGAAAGCAGCAGTAAATGGAAAAAACACTTTAGAACACAATTGAAAGACGTTTGAAATGTGAGGAAAGAGTGAAGGACAGTGTTTGAGCACAAGGAGATTTCAGTGCTGAAGAGCCATAATACGTTAGAGAACACTTTTGAAAGCACTCTGAAATCCCTGAACAGCAGCGATAATCACTACAATACAGACAGAAGGCCGGTGCAAATCACTTACGAACATGAGGAAACACTGTACAGAGGTGTTGGACAATGGGGCGCAGTTTCGTGCCGAAGAGCAGAAGCCCACCAGAGCACAGTGTTAGACACCATCAGTAGCCGACCGAAAATCAGCAGTTATTGATAAAAAACTGACTGTACAGCAAGATCACATGGCTCTGTGCTGAAATAACGTGGAAATAAGACAGCAAACTCCGCAAAGCATTGGAAAACAGGTGTAAATCATTTCTCAATGTGAGCACAGAGGGAAGAAAGAAGTTGGTCCACCGCAGGAAAATCCCGGGAAAAGACCACAAAGCACACTGTACTCGTCTAAGAAATCACAGAGAGTCACCCAAAGCAGCAGTAGACTGTAAGAAATACTTGGGAAAGAATCCTAAATCGTTTATCAATATGAGGAAATGGCGCACAAAGGTGTTTGGACAGTGCCTGGAAATCTTATACCTAGAGCAGGAAGCACGGTATAGCACAGTCATGAAAACCCGCAGTATTTCATTGCATAGCAGCAGTCACTGATCCCAAACGATTAGGAAACGAGTTAAACACACTTCTCTAGGTGAAGAATCGAATGTAGAGGAAACGTGGTACACTGCGCGGACATCCCCGAAACAAAGCGGAATGAATGCTATATACTGGAAGAGAACAATCTGTGATCACTGAGACGCAGCAGTAAAGTGACACAAAAAAGGTTGGGAAACAAGTGTACATCATTTCTAACTGGGAGGAAAGAGTGAAGAAACTTTTTTGTACAATGAGGGGAAAATACCCTATAAGGAGTATAAAACACACTCTACCCAGAGAAGGGAATCACCGAGAATCACCCAAAGCAGCAGTAAAGTCTAGGAAATACTTGGAAAAGAATTGTAAACCATTTATCCATGTGAGCAAATGGTAAAGAAAAATGTTGGTTCCATGAGTGGAAATCCCTTGAGTAGAACGAAAAGCACACTGCAGCACAGTGTCAAAACGCACCAGGAACTCATTGGAAAGCAGCCGTAACTGATACCAATGGTTAGGGAACAGGTAAAACTCACTTCCCTCTGTGAGGAAAGCATGTCGAAAGGAGTTGGTAAAAGGAGGTGATGTCCATGAAATGGAGAAGTCAGCATACAGTAACTGTGCCGGGTACATTGTGAATTCTCTAAAACACAGCAGTCAACAATACAAAATGGTTGCAAAACAAGTGTATATCATTTCCCTGTGCGCAAAGGGGGAAGAAAGGTTTCTGTACAATGCGGGAGAATCCCCTGAGGATGGCCGTCACCCCAGCAGAGCACAGAGTAAACAACAGCACTAGGCATTCGCTGAAAAGCAGCCCTGACACCAACAAGAACACAAGTGCGAGCCATTTTGGAAAGTGAAGAAAGAGTCTGGAAAGGCGTTTGTACATTGTGGAGATATGAATGGAAGAGAGCAGGACGCAGAGTATAGCGGTGGTAGGAACCTCTGGGTTCTCATTGAAAAGCAACAGTGAACTACATAAAGGGGTTGGAAAACAAGAGTAAATGATTTCCCATTGTGAGCACAGGGGGAAGAAAAAAGTTGGTACAATAGGAGAAATCCCAAGTATAGGCAGAAAGCGCACTCTGCCCCAATGTAAGAAACCACTGATTAGCTGCAGAAAGCTGCATTCAACTCTAGGAAATACTTGGAAAAGAAGTGGAAAGCATTTCTCAGTGTGCGGAAATGTTGAAGAAGTCTTTGCACAGTGTGGAATACCTTCAATAGAGCAGGAAGCATAGGACTGTCCAGCTTTAAACACCACCAGTCATTCATAGGAAACCAGCACTAACCAATCCCCTATGGTTAGAAAACAAGAAAAACTCACCTCTCCATGAGGAAAGAAAGTAGAAAAGAGTTGGTAAATGCAAGGATATCCATGAGATGGAACACTTAGCATACTAGAACCGAGTTAGAAAGCACTCTGAGTTCAGGAAAACGCAGCTGTAAACGATACTAAATCGCTGGAAGACAACTGGACTCCTTTCCTCACTGTGTTTGTACAATGCGCGAGAATCACGCCGAGACAGCTGTAAACGCCCAAGAGCACTGTGTTAGTGTTCGAAGCTCTAGGGATTCCCTGAAAGTCAGCAGTGGCATATACCTAAAAGCGAGAAGTCAAGCGCAAGTCACGTAGGAGTGGGAGGAAAGAGTCTCAAAAGGTGTTTATACCAGGTGGTGGAATCAACGAGAAAGAGCAATATGCATACCATGGCAGAGATTAGGAAAAGAAGGAGAATTCACTGAAAGCAGCAGTAAATGGAAAAAACACTTTAGAACACAATTGAAAGACGTTTGAAATGTGAGGAAAGAGTGAAGGACAGTGTTTGAGCACAAGGAGATTTCAGTGCTGAAGAGCCATAATACGTTAGAGAACACTTTTGAAAGCACTCTGAAATCCCTGAACAGCAGCGATAATCACTACAATACAGACAGAAGGCTGGTGCAAATCACTTACGAACATGAGGAAACACTGTACAGAGGTGTTGGACAATGGGGCGCAGTTTCGTGCCGAAGAGCAGAAGCCCACCAGAGCACAGTGTTAGACACCATCAGTAGCCGACCGAAAATCAGCAGTTATTGATAAAAAACTGACTGTACAGCAAGATCACATGGCTCTGTGCTGAAATAACGTGGAAATAAGACAGCAAACTCCGCAAAGCATTGGAAAACAGGTGTAAATCATTTCTCAATGTGAGCACAGAGGGAAGAAAGAAGTTGGTCCACCGCAGGAAAATCCCGGGAAAAGACCACAAAGCACACTGTACTCGTCTAAGAAATCACAGAGAGTCACCCAAAGCAGCAGTAGACTGTAAGAAATACTTGGGAAAGAATCCTAAATCGTTTATCAATATGAGGAAATGGCGCACAAAGGTGTTTGGACAGTGCCTGGAAATCTTATACCTAGAGCAGGAAGCACGGTATAGCACAGTCATGAAAACCCGCAGTATTTCATTGCATAGCAGCAGTCACTGATCCCAAACGATTAGGAAACGAGTTAAACACACTTCTCTAGGTGAAGAATCGAATGTAGAGGAAACGTGGTACACTGCGCGGACATCCCCGAAACAAAGCGGAATGAATGCTATATACTGGAAGAGAACAATCTGTGATCACTGAGACGCAGCAGTAAAGTGACACAAAAAAGGTTGGGAAACAAGTGTACATCATTTCTAACTGGGAGGAAAGAGTGAAGAAACTTTTTTGTACAATGAGGGGAAAATACCCTATAAGGAGTATAAAACACACTCTACCCAGAGAAGGGAATCACCGAGAATCACCCAAAGCAGCAGTAAAGTCTAGGAAATACTTGGAAAAGAATTGTAAACCATTTATCCATGTGAGCAAATGGTAAAGAAAAATGTTGGTTCCATGAGTGGAAATCCCTTGAGTAGAACGAAAAGCACACTACAGCACAGTGTCAAAACGCACCAGGAACTCATTGGAAAGCAGCCGTAACTGATACCAATGGTTAGGGAACAGGTAAAACTCACTTCCCTCTGTGAGGAAAGCATGTCGAAAGGAGTTGGTAAAAGGAGGTGATGTCCATGAAATGGAGAAGTCAGCATACAGTAACTGTGCCGGGTACATTGTGAATTCTCTAAAACACAGCAGTCAACAATACAAAATGGTTGCAAAACAAGTGTATATCATTTCCCTGTGCGCAAAGGGGGAAGAAAGGTTTCTGTACAATGCGGGAGAATCCCCTGAGGATGGCCGTCACCCCAGCAGAGCACAGAGTAAACAACAGCACTAGGCATTCGCTGAAAAGCAGCCCTGACACCAACAAGAACACAAGTGCGAGCCATTTTGGAAAGTGAAGAAAGAGTCTGGAAAGGCGTTTGTACATTGTGGAGATATGAATGGAAGAGAGCAGGACGCAGAGTATAGCGGTGGTAGGAACCTCTGGGTTCTCATTGAAAAGCAACAGTGAACTACATAAAGGGGTTGGAAAACAAGAGTAAATGATTTCCCATTGTGAGCACAGGGGGAAGAAAAAAGTTGGTACAATAGGAGAAATCCCAAGTATAGGCAGAAAGCGCACTCTGCCCCAATGTAAGAAACCACTGATTAGCTGCAGAAAGCTGCATTCAACTCTAGGAAATACTTGGAAAAGAAGTGGAAAGCATTTCTCAGTGTGCGGAAATGTTGAAGAAGTCTTTGCACAGTGTGGAATACCTTCAATAGAGCAGGAAGCATAGGACTGTCCAGCTTTAAACACCACCAGTCATTCATAGGAAACCAGCACTAACCAATCCCCTATGGTTAGAAAACAAGAAAAACTCACCTCTCCATGAGGAAAGAAAGTAGAAAAGAGTTGGTAAATGCAAGGATATCCATGAGATGGAACACTTAGCATACTAGAACCGAGTTAGAAAGCACTCTGAGTTCAGGAAAACGCAGCTGTAAACGATACTAAATCGCTGGAAGACAACTGGACTCCTTTCCTCACTGTGTTTGTACAATGCGCGAGAATCACGCCGAGACAGCTGTAAACGCCCAAGAGCACTGTGTTAGTGTTCGAAGCTCTAGGGATTCCCTGAAAGTCAGCAGTGGCATATACCTAAAAGCGAGAAGTCAAGCGCAAGTCACGTAGGAGTGGGAGGAAAGAGTCTCAAAAGGTGTTTATACCAGGTGGTGGAATCAACGAGAAAGAGCAATATGCATACCATGGCAGAGATTAGGAAAAGAAGGAGAATTCACTGAAAGCAGCAGTAAATGGAAAAAACACTTTAGAACACAATTGAAAGACGTTTGAAATGTGAGGAAAGAGTGAAGGACAGTGTTTGAGCACAAGGAGATTTCAGTGCTGAAGAGCCATAATACGTTAGAGAACACTTTTGAAAGCACTCTGAAATCCCTGAACAGCAGCGATAATCACTACAATACAGACAGAAGGCCGGTGCAAATCACTTACGAACATGAGGAAACACTGTACAGAGGTGTTGGACAATGGGGCGCAGTTTCGTGCCGAAGAGCAGAAGCCCACCAGAGCACAGTGTTAGACACCATCAGTAGCCGACCGAAAATCAGCAGTTATTGATAAAAAACTGACTGTACAGCAAGATCACATGGCTCTGTGCTGAAATAACGTGGAAATAAGACAGCAAACTCCGCAAAGCATTGGAAAACAGGTGTAAATCATTTCTCAATGTGAGCACAGAGGGAAGAAAGAAGTTGGTCCACCGCAGGAAAATCCCGGGAAAAGACCACAAAGCACACTGTACTCGTCTAAGAAATCACAGAGAGTCACCCAAAGCAGCAGTAGACTGTAAGAAATACTTGGGAAAGAATCCTAAATCGTTTATCAATATGAGGAAATGGCGCACAAAGGTGTTTGGACAGTGCCTGGAAATCTTATACCTAGAGCAGGAAGCACGGTATAGCACAGTCATGAAAACCCGCAGTATTTCATTGCATAGCAGCAGTCACTGATCCCAAACGATTAGGAAACGAGTTAAACACACTTCTCTAGGTGAAGAATCGAATGTAGAGGAAACGTGGTACACTGCGCGGACATCCCCGAAACAAAGCGGAATGAATGCTATATACTGGAAGAGAACAATCTGTGATCACTGAGACGCAGCAGTAAAGTGACACAAAAAAGGTTGGGAAACAAGTGTACATCATTTCTAACTGGGAGGAAAGAGTGAAGAAACTTTTTTGTACAATGAGGGGAAAATACCCTATAAGGAGTATAAAACACACTCTACCCAGAGAAGGGAATCACCGAGAATCACCCAAAGCAGCAGTAAAGTCTAGGAAATACTTGGAAAAGAATTGTAAACCATTTATCCATGTGAGCAAATGGTAAAGAAAAATGTTGGTTCCATGAGTGGAAATCCCTTGAGTAGAACGAAAAGCACACTACAGCACAGTGTCAAAACGCACCAGGAACTCATTGGAAAGCAGCCGTAACTGATACCAATGGTTAGGGAACAGGTAAAACTCACTTCCCTCTGTGAGGAAAGCATGTCGAAAGGAGTTGGTAAAAGGAGGTGATGTCCATGAAATGGAGAAGTCAGCATACAGTAACTGTGCCGGGTACATTGTGAATTCTCTAAAACACAGCAGTCAACAATACAAAATGGTTGCAAAACAAGTGTATATCATTTCCCTGTGCGCAAAGGGGGAAGAAAGGTTTCTGTACAATGCGGGAGAATCCCCTGAGGATGGCCGTCACCCCAGCAGAGCACAGAGTAAACAACAGCACTAGGCATTCGCTGAAAAGCAGCCCTGACACCAACAAGAACACAAGTGCGAGCCATTTTGGAAAGTGAAGAAAGAGTCTGGAAAGGCGTTTGTACATTGTGGAGATATGAATGGAAGAGAGCAGGACGCAGAGTATAGCGGTGGTAGGAACCTCTGGGTTCTCATTGAAAAGCAACAGTGAACTACATAAAGGGGTTGGAAAACAAGAGTAAATGATTTCCCATTGTGAGCACAGGGGGAAGAAAAAAGTTGGTACAATAGGAGAAATCCCAAGTATAGGCAGAAAGCGCACTCTGCCCCAATGTAAGAAACCACTGATTAGCTGCAGAAAGCTGCATTCAACTCTAGGAAATACTTGGAAAAGAAGTGGAAAGCATTTCTCAGTGTGCGGAAATGTTGAAGAAGTCTTTGCACAGTGTGGAATACCTTCAATAGAGCAGGAAGCATAGGACTGTCCAGCTTTAAACACCACCAGTCATTCATAGGAAACCAGCACTAACCAATCCCCTATGGTTAGAAAACAAGAAAAACTCACCTCTCCATGAGGAAAGAAAGTAGAAAAGAGTTGGTAAATGCAAGGATATCCATGAGATGGAACACTTAGCATACTAGAACCGAGTTAGAAAGCACTCTGAGTTCAGGAAAACGCAGCTGTAAACGATACTAAATCGCTGGAAGACAACTGGACTCCTTTCCTCACTGTGTTTGTACAATGCGCGAGAATCACGCCGAGACAGCTGTAAACGCCCAAGAGCACTGTGTTAGTGTTCGAAGCTCTAGGGATTCCCTGAAAGTCAGCAGTGGCATATACCTAAAAGCGAGAAGTCAAGCGCAAGTCACGTAGGAGTGGGAGGAAAGAGTCTCAAAAGGTGTTTATACCAGGTGGTGGAATCAACGAGAAAGAGCAATATGCATACCATGGCAGAGATTAGGAAAAGAAGGAGAATTCACTGAAAGCAGCAGTAAATGGAAAAAACACTTTAGAACACAATTGAAAGACGTTTGAAATGTGAGGAAAGAGTGAAGGACAGTGTTTGAGCACAAGGAGATTTCAGTGCTGAAGAGCCATAATACGTTAGAGAACACTTTTGAAAGCACTCTGAAATCCCTGAACAGCAGCGATAATCACTACAATACAGACAGAAGGCCGGTGCAAATCACTTACGAACATGAGGAAACACTGTACAGAGGTGTTGGACAATGGGGCGCAGTTTCGTGCCGAAGAGCAGAAGCCCACCAGAGCACAGTGTTAGACACCATCAGTAGCCGACCGAAAATCAGCAGTTATTGATAAAAAACTGACTGTACAGCAAGATCACATGGCTCTGTGCTGAAATAACGTGGAAATAAGACAGCAAACTCCGCAAAGCATTGGAAAACAGGTGTAAATCATTTCTCAATGTGAGCACAGAGGGAAGAAAGAAGTTGGTCCACCGCAGGAAAATCCCGGGAAAAGACCACAAAGCACACTGTACTCGTCTAAGAAATCACAGAGAGTCACCCAAAGCAGCAGTAGACTGTAAGAAATACTTGGGAAAGAATCCTAAATCGTTTATCAATATGAGGAAATGGCGCACAAAGGTGTTTGGACAGTGCCTGGAAATCTTATACCTAGAGCAGGAAGCACGGTATAGCACAGTCATGAAAACCCGCAGTATTTCATTGCATAGCAGCAGTCACTGATCCCAAACGATTAGGAAACGAGTTAAACACACTTCTCTAGGTGAAGAATCGAATGTAGAGGAAACGTGGTACACTGCGCGGACATCCCCGAAACAAAGCGGAATGAATGCTATATACTGGAAGAGAACAATCTGTGATCACTGAGACGCAGCAGTAAAGTGACACAAAAAAGGTTGGGAAACAAGTGTACATCATTTCTAACTGGGAGGAAAGAGTGAAGAAACTTTTTTGTACAATGAGGGGAAAATACCCTATAAGGAGTATAAAACACACTCTACCCAGAGAAGGGAATCACCGAGAATCACCCAAAGCAGCAGTAAAGTCTAGGAAATACTTGGAAAAGAATTGTAAACCATTTATCCATGTGAGCAAATGGTAAAGAAAAATGTTGGTTCCATGAGTGGAAATCCCTTGAGTAGAACGAAAAGCACACTGCAGCACAGTGTCAAAACGCACCAGGAACTCATTGGAAAGCAGCCGTAACTGATACCAATGGTTAGGGAACAGGTAAAACTCACTTCCCTCTGTGAGGAAAGCATGTCGAAAGGAGTTGGTAAAAGGAGGTGATGTCCATGAAATGGAGAAGTCAGCATACAGTAACTGTGCCGGGTACATTGTGAATTCTCTAAAACACAGCAGTCAACAATACAAAATGGTTGCAAAACAAGTGTATATCATTTCCCTGTGAGCAAAGGGGGAAGAAAGGTTTCTGTACAATGCGGGAGAATCCCCTGAGGATGGCCGTCACCCCAGCAGAGCACAGAGTAAACAACAGCACTAGGCATTCGCTGAAAAGCAGCCCTGACACCAACAAGAACACAAGTGCGAGCCATTTTGGAAAGTGAAGAAAGAGTCTGGAAAGGCGTTTGTACATTGTGGAGATATGAATGGAAGAGAGCAGGACGCAGAGTATAGCGGTGGTAGGAACCTCTGGGTTCTCATTGAAAAGCAACAGTGAACTACATAAAGGGGTTGGAAAACAAGAGTAAATGATTTCCCATTGTGAGCACAGGGGGAAGAAAAAAGTTGGTACAATAGGAGAAATCCCAAGTATAGGCAGAAAGCGCACTCTGCCCCAATGTAAGAAACCACTGATTAGCTGCAGAAAGCTGCATTCAACTCTAGGAAATACTTGGAAAAGAAGTGGAAAGCATTTCTCAGTGTGCGGAAATGTTGAAGAAGTCTTTGCACAGTGTGGAATACCTTCAATAGAGCAGGAAGCATAGGACTGTCCAGCTTTAAACACCACCAGTCATTCATAGGAAACCAGCACTAACCAATCCCCTATGGTTAGAAAACAAGAAAAACTCACCTCTCCATGAGGAAAGAAAGTAGAAAAGAGTTGGTAAATGCAAGGATATCCATGAGATGGAACACTTAGCATACTAGAACCGAGTTAGAAAGCACTCTGAGTTCAGGAAAACGCAGCTGTAAACGATACTAAATCGCTGGAAGACAACTGGACTCCTTTCCTCACTGTGTTTGTACAATGCGCGAGAATCACGCCGAGACAGCTGTAAACGCCCAAGAGCACTGTGTTAGTGTTCGAAGCTCTAGGGATTCCCTGAAAGTCAGCAGTGGCATATACCTAAAAGCGAGAAGTCAAGCGCAAGTCACGTAGGAGTGGGAGGAAAGAGTCTCAAAAGGTGTTTATACCAGGTGGTGGAATCAACGAGAAAGAGCAATATGCATACCATGGCAGAGATTAGGAAAAGAAGGAGAATTCACTGAAAGCAGCAGTAAATGGAAAAAACACTTTAGAACACAATTGAAAGACGTTTGAAATGTGAGGAAAGAGTGAAGGACAGTGTTTGAGCACAAGGAGATTTCAGTGCTGAAGAGCCATAATACGTTAGAGAACACTTTTGAAAGCACTCTGAAATCCCTGAAAGCAGCGATAATCACTACAATACAGACAGAAGGCCGGTGCAAATCACTTACGAACATGAGGAAACACTGTACAGAGGTGTTGGACAATGGGGCGCAGTTTCGTGCCGAAGAGCAGAAGCCCACCAGAGCACAGTGTTAGACACCATCAGTAGCCGACCGAAAATCAGCAGTTATTGATAAAAAACTGACTGTACAGCAAGATCACATGGCTCTGTGCTGAAATAACGTGGAAATAAGACAGCAAACTCCGCAAAGCATTGGAAAACAGGTGTAAATCATTTCTCAATGTGAGCACAGAGGGAAGAAAGAAGTTGGTCCACCGCAGGAAAATCCCGGGAAAAGACCACAAAGCACACTGTACTCGTCTAAGAAATCACAGAGAGTCACCCAAAGCAGCAGTAGACTTTAAGAAATACTTGGGAAAGAATCCTAAATCGTTTATCAATATGAGGAAATGGCGCACAAAGGTGTTTGGACAGTGCCTGGAAATCTTATACCTAGAGCAGGAAGCACGGTATAGCACAGTCATGAAAACCCGCAGTATTTCATTGCATAGCAGCAGTCACTGATCCCAAACGATTAGGAAACGAGTTAAACACACTTCTCTAGGTGAAGAATCGAATGTAGAGGAAACGTGGTACACTGCGCGGATATCCCGGAAACAAAGCGGAATGAATGCTATATACTGGAAGAGAACAACCTGTGATCACTGAGACGCAGCAGTAAAGTGACACAAAAAAGGTTGGGAAACAAGTGTACATCATTTCTAACTGGGAGGAAAGAGTGAAGAAACTTTTTTGTACAATGAGGGGAAAATACCCTATAAGGAGTATAAAACACACTCTACCCAGAGAAGGGAATCACCGAGAATCACCCAAAGCAGCAGTAAAGTCTAGGAAATACTTGGAAAAGAATTGTAAACCATTTATCCATGTGAGCAAATGGTAAAGAAAAATGTTGGTTCCATGAGTGGAAATCCCTTGAGTAGAACGAAAAGCACACTACAGCACAGTGTCAAAACGCACCAGGAACTCATTGGAAAGCAGCCGTAACTGACACCAATGGTTAGGGAACAGGTAAAACTCACTTCCCTCTGTGAGGAAAGCATGTCGAAAGGAGTTGGTAAAAGGAGGTGATGTCCATGAAATGGAGGAGTCAGCATACAATAACTGTGCCAAGTACATTGTGAATTCTCTAACACACAGCAGTCAACAATACAAAATCGTGGCAAAACAAGTGTATATCATTTCCCCTGTGAGCAAAGGGGGAAGAAAGGTTTCTGTACAATGCGGGAGAATCCCTGGAGGGTGGCCGTCACCCCAGCAGAGAACTGAGTAACCACTAGGAATTCGCGGCAAACAGCCCTGACTCCAATAAGAAAACTAGTGCGAGTCATTTTGGAAAGTGAAGAAAGAGTCTGGAAAGGCGTTTGTACATTGTGGAGATATGAATGGAAGAGAGCAGGACTCAGAGTATAGCGGTGGGAGGAACCTCTGGGTACTCATTGAGAAGCAACAGTGAACTACATAAAGGGGTTGGAAAACAAGAGTAAATGATTTCCCATTGTGAGCACAGGGGGAAGAAAAAAGTTGGTACAATAGGAGAAATCCCAAATATAGGCAGAAAGCGCACTCTGCCCCAATTTAAGAAACCACTGATTAGCTGCAGAAAGCTGCATTCAACTCTAGGAAATACTTGGAAAAGAAGTGGAAAGCATTTCTCAGTGTGCGGAAATGTTGAAGAAGTCTTTGCACAGTGTGGAATACCTTCAATAGAGCAGGAAGCATAGGACTGTCCAGCTTTAAACACCACCAGTCATTCATAGGAAACCAGCACTAACCAATCCCCTATGGTTAGAAAACAAGAAAAACTCACCTCTCCATGAGGAAAGAAAGTAGAAAAGAGTTGGTAAATGCAAGGATATCCATGAGATGGAACACTTAGCATACTAGAACCGAGTTAGAAAGCACTCTGAGTTCAGGAAAACGCAGCTGTAAACGATACTAAATCGCTGGAAGACAACTGGACTCCTTTCCTCACTGTGTTTGTACAATGCGCGAGAATCACGCCGAGACAGCTGTAAACGCCCAAGAGCACTGTGTTAGTGTTCGAAGCTCTAGGGATTCCCTGAAAGTCAGCAGTGGCATATACCTAAAAGCGAGAAGTCAAGCGCAAGTCACGTAGGAGTGGGAGGAAAGAGTCTCAAAAGGTGTTTATACCAGGTGGTGGAATCAACGAGAAAGAGCAATATGCATACCATGGCAGAGATTAGGAAAAGAAGGAGAATTCACTGAAAGCAGCAGTAAATGGAAAAAACACTTTAGAACACAATTGAAAGACGTTTGAAATGTGAGGAAAGAGTGAAGGACAGTGTTTGAGCACAAGGAGATTTCAGTGCTGAAGAGCCATAATACGTTAGAGAACACTTTTGAAAGCACTCTGAAATCCCTGAAAGCAGCGATAATCACTACAATACAGACAGAAGGCCAGTGCAAATCACTTACGAACATGAGGAAACACTGTACAGAGGTGTTGGACAATGGGGCGCAGTTTCGTGCCGAAGAGCAGAAGCCCACCAGAGCACAGTGTTAGACACCATCAGTAGCCGACCGAAAATCAGCAGTTATTGATAAAAAACTGACTGTACAGCAAGATCACATGGCTCTGTGCTGAAATAACGTGGAAATAAGACAGCAAACTCCGCAAAGCATTGGAAAACAGGTGTAAATCATTTCTCAATGTGAGCACACAGGGAAGAAAGAAGTTGGTCCACCGCAGGAAAATCCCGGGAAAAGACCACAAAGCACACTGTACTCGTCTAAGAAATCACAGAGAGTCACCCAAAGCAGCAGTAGACTTTAAGAAATACTTGGGAAAGAATCCTAAATCGTTTATCAATATGAGGAAATGGCGCACAAAGGTGTTTGGACAGTGCCTGGAAATCTTATACCTAGAGCAGGAAGCACGGTATAGCACAGTCATGAAAACCCGCAGTATTTCATTGCATAGCAGCAGTCACTGATCCCAAACGATTAGGAAACGAGTTAAACACACTTCTCTAGGTGAAGAATCGAATGTAGAGGAAACGTGGTACACTGCGCGGACATCCCCGAAACAAAGCGGAATGAATGCTATATACCGGAAGAGAACAATCTGTGATCACTGAGACGCAGCAGTAAAGTGACACAAAAAAGGTTGGGAAACAAGTGTACATCATTTCTAACTGGGAGGAAAGAGTGAAGAAACTTTTTTGTACAATGAGGGGAAAATACCCTATAAGGAGTATAAAACACACTCTACCCAGAGAAGGGAATCACCGAGAATCACCCAAAGCAGCAGTAAAGTCTAGGAAATACTTGGAAAAGAATTGTAAACCATTTATCCATGTGAGCAAATGGAAAAGAAAAATGTTGGTTCCATGAGTGGAAATCCCTTGAGTAGAACGAAAAGCACACTACAGCACAGTGTCAAAACGCACCAGGAACTCATTGGAAAGCAGCCGTAACTGACACCAATGGTTAGGGAACAGGTAAAACTCACTTCCCTCTGTGAGGAAAGCATGTCGAAAGGAGTTGGTAAAAGGAGGTGATGTCCATGAAATGGAGGAGTCAGCATACAATAACTGTGCCAAGTACATTGTGAATTCTCTAACACACAGCAGTCAACAATACAAAATCGTGGCAAAACAAGTGTATATCATTTCCCCTGTGAGCAAAGGGGGAAGAAAGGTTTCTGTACAATGCGGGAGAATCCCTGGAGGGTGGCCGTCACCCCAGCAGAGAACTGAGTAACCACTAGGAATTCGCGGCAAACAGCCCTGACTCCAATAAGAAAACTAGTGCGAGTCATTTTGGAAAGTGAAGAAAGAGTCTGGAAAGGCGTTTGTACATTGTGGAGATATGAATGGAAGAGAGCAGGACTCAGAGTATAGCGGTGGGAGGAACCTCTGGGTACTCATTGAGAAGCAACAGTGAACTACATAAAGGGGTTGGAAAACAAGAGTAAATGATTTCCCATTGTGAGCACAGGGGGAAGAAAAAAGTTGGTACAATAGGAGAAATCCCAAATATAGGCAGAAAGCGCACTCTGCCCCAATTTAAGAAACCACTGATTAGCTGCAGAAAGCTGCATTCAACTCTAGGAAATACTTGGAAAAGAAGTGGAAAGCATTTCTCAGTGTGCGGAAATGTTGAAGAAGTCTTTGCACAGTGTGGAATACCTTCAATAGAGCAGGAAGCATAGGACTGTCCAGCTTTAAACACCACCAGTCATTCATAGGAAACCAGCACTAACCAATCCCCTATGGTTAGAAAACAAGAAAAACTCACCTCTCCATGAGGAAAGAAAGTAGAAAAGAGTTGGTAAATGCAAGGATATCCATGAGATGGAACACTTAGCATACTAGAACCGAGTTAGAAAGCACTCTGAGTTCAGGAAAACGCAGCTGTAAACGATCCTAAATCGCTGGAAGACAACTGGACGCCTTTCCTCACTGTGTTTGTACAATGCGCGAGAATCACGCCGAGACAGCTGTAAACGCCCAAGAGCACTGTGTTAGTGTTCGAAGCTCTAGGGATTCCCTGAAAGTCAGCAGTGGCATATACCTAAAAGCGAGAAGTCAAGCGCAAGTTACGTAGGAGTGGGAGGAAAGAGTCTCAAAAGGTGTTTATACCAGGTGGTGGAATCAACGAGAAAGAGCAATATGCATACCATGGCAGAGATTAGGAAAAGAAGGAGAATTCACTGAAAGCAGCAGTAAATGGAAAAACACTTTAGAACACAATTGAAAGACGTTTGAAATGTGAGGAAAGAGTGAAGGACAGTGTTTGAGCACAAGGAGATTTCAGTGCTGAAGAGCCATAATACGTTAGAGAACACTTTTGAAAGCACTCTGAAATCCCTGAACAGCAGCGATAATCACTACAATACAGACAGAAGGCCGGTGCAAATCACTTATGAACATGAGGAAACACTGTACAGAGGTGTTGGACAATGGGGCGCAGTTTCGTGCCGAAGAGCAGAAGCCCACCAGAGCACAGTGTTAGACACCATCAGTAGCCGACCGAAAATCAGCAGTTATTGATAAAAATCTGACTGTACAGCAAGATCACATGGCTCTGTGCTGAAATAACGTGGAAATAAGACAGCAAACTCTGCAAAGCATTGGAAAACAGGTGTAAATCATTTCTCAATGTGAGCACAGAGGGAAGAAAGAAGTTGGTCCACCGCAGGAAAATCCCGGGAAAAGACCACAAAGCACACTGTACTCGTCTAAGAAATCACAGAGAGTCACCCAAAGCAGCAGTAGACTGTAAGAAATACTTGGGAAAGAATCCTAAATCGTTTATCAATATGAGGAAATGGCGCACAAAGGTGTTTGGACAGTGCCTGGAAATCTTATTCCTAGAGCAGGAAGCACGGTATAGCACAGTCATGAAAACCCGCAGTATTTCATTGCATAGCAGCAGTCACTGATCCCAAACGATTAGGAAACGAGTTAAACACACTTCTCTAGGTGAAGAATCGAATGTAGAGGAAACGTGGTACACTGCGCGGACATCCCCGAAACAAAGCGGAATGAATGCTATATACTGGAAGAGAACAATCTGTGATCACTGAGACGCAGCAGTAAAGTGACACAAAAAAGGTTGGGAAACAAGTGTACATCATTTCTAACTGGGAGGAAAGAGTGAAGAAACTTTTTTGTACAATGAGGGGAAAATACCCTATAAGGAGTATAAAACACACTCTACCCAGAGAAGGGAATCACCGAGAATCACCCAAAGCAGCAGTAAAGTCTAGGAAATACTTGGAAAAGAATTGTAAACCATTTATCCATGTGAGCAAATGGTAAAGAAAAATGTTGGTTCCATGAGTGGAAATCCCTTGAGTAGAACGAAAAGCACACTACAGCACAGTGTCAAAACGCACCAGGAACTCATTGGAAAGCAGCCGTAACTGATACCAATGGTTAGGGAACAGGTAAAACTCACTTCCCTCTGTGAGGAAAGCATGTCGAAAGGAGTTGGTAAAAGGAGGTGATGTCCATGAAATGGAGAAGTCAGCATACAGTAACTGTGCTGGGTACATTGTGAATTCTCTAAAACACAGCAGTCAACAATACAAAATGGTTGCAAAACAAGTGTATATCATTTCCCTGTGAGCAAAGGGGGAAGAAAGGTTTCTGTACAATGCGGGAGAATCCCCTGAGGAAGGCCATCACCCCAGCAGAGCACAGAGTAAACAACAGCACTAGGCATTCGCTGAAAAGCAGCCCTGACACCAACAAGAACACAAGTGCGAGCCATTTTGGAAAGTGAAGAAAGAGTCTGGAAAGGCGTTTGTACATTGTGGAGATATGAATGGAAGAGAGCAGGACGCAGAGTATAGCGGTGGGAGGAACCTCTGGGTACTCATTGAGAAGCAACAGTGAACTACATAAAGGGGTTGGAAAACAAGAGTAAATGATTTCCCATTGTGAGCACAGGGGGAAGAAAAAAGTTGGTACAATAGGAGAAATCCCAAATATAGGCAGAAAGCGCACTCTGCCCCAATTTAAGAAACCACTGATTAGCTGCAGAAAGCTGCATTCAACTCTAGGAAATACTTGGAAAAGAAGTGGAAAGCATTTCTCAGTGTGCGGAAATGTTGAAGAAGTCTTTGCACAGTGTGGAATACGTTCAATAGAGCAGGAAGCATAGGACTGTCCAGCTTTAAACACCACCAGTCATTCATAGGAAACCAGCACTAACCAATCCCCTATGGTTAGAAAACAAGAAAAACTCACCTCTCCATGAGGAAAGAAAGTAGAAAAGAGTTGGTAAATGCAAGGATATCCATGAGATGGAACACTTAGCATACTAGAACCGAGTTAGAAAGCACTATGAGTTCAGGAAAACGCAGCTGTAAACGATCCTAAATCGCTGGAAGACAACTGGACGCCTTTCCTCACTGTGTTTGTACAATGCGCGAGAATCACGCCGAGACAGCTGTAAACGCCCAAGAGCACTGTGTTAGTGTTCGAAGCTCTAGGGATTCCCTGAAAGTCAGCAGTGGCATATACCTAAAAGCGAGAAGTCAAGCGCAAGTCACGTAGGAGTGGGAGGAAAGAGTCTCAAAAGGTTTTTATACCAGGTGGTGGAATCAACGAGAAAGAGCAATATGCATACCATGGCAGAGATTAGGAATAGAAGGAGAATTCACTGAAAGCAGCAGTAAATGGAAAAAAACACTTTAGAACACAATTGAAAGACGTTTGAAATGTGAGGAAAGAGTGAAGGACAGTGTTTGAGCACAAGGAGATTTCAGTGCTGAAGAGCCATAATACGTTAGAGAACACTTTTGAAAGCACTCTGAAATCCCTGAACAGCAGCGATAGTCACTACAATACAGACAGAAGGCCGGTGCAAATCACTTACGAACATGAGGAAACACTGTACAGAGGTGTTGGACAATGGGGCGCAGTTTCGTGCCGAAGAGCAGAAGCCCACCAGAGCACAGTGTTAGACACCATCAGTAGCCGACCGAAAATCAGCAGTTATTGATAAAAATCTGACTGTACAGCAAGATCACATGGCTCTGTGCTGAAATAACGTGGAAATAAGACAGCAAACTCTGCAAAGCATTGGAAAACAGGTGTAAATCATTTCTCAATGTGAGCACAGAGGGAAGAAAGAAGTTGGTCCACCGCAGGAAAATCCCGGGAAAAGACCACAAAGCACACTGTACTCGTCTAAGAAATCACAGAGAGTCACCCAAAGCAGCAGTAGACTGTAAGAAATACTTGGGAAAGAATCCTAAATCGTTTATCAATATGAGGAAATGGCGCACAAAGGTGTTTGGACAGTGCCTGGAAATCTTATACCTAGAGCAGGAAGCACGGTATAGCACAGTCATGAAAACCCGCAGTATTTCATTGCATAGCAGCAGTCACTGATCCCAAACGATTAGGAAACGAGTTAAACACACTTCTCTAGGTGAAGAATCGAATGTAGAGGAAACGTGGTACACTGCGCGGACATCCCCGAAACAAAGCGGAATGAATGCTATATACTGGAAGAGAACAATCTGTGATCACTGAGACGCAGCAGTAAAGTGACACAAAAAAGGTTGGGAAACAAGTGTACATCATTTCTAACTGGGAGGAAAGAGTGAAGAAACTTTTTGGTACAATGAGGGGAAAATACCCTATAAGGAGTATAAAACACACTCTACCCAGAGAAGGGAGTCACCGAGAATCACCCAAAGCAGCAGTAAAGTCTAGGAAATACTTGGAAAAGAATTGTAAACCATTTATCCATGTGAGCAAATGGTAAAGAAAAATGTTGGTTCCATGAGTGGAAATCCCTTGAGTAGAACGAAAAGCACACTACAGCACAGTGTCAAAACGCACCAGGAACTCATTGGAAAGCAGCCGTAACTGATACCAATGGTTAGGGAACAGGTAAAACTCACTTCCCTCTGTGAGGAAAGCATGTCGAAAGGAGTTGGTAAAAGGAGGTGATGTCCATGAAATGGAGAAGTCAGCATACAGTAACTGTGCGGGGTACATTGTGAATTCTCTAAAACACAGCAGTCAACAATACAAAATGGTTGCAAAACAAGTGTATATCATTTCCCTGTGAGCAAAGGGGGAAGAAAGGTTTCTGTACAATGCGGGAGAATCCCCTGAGGATGGCCGTCACCCCAGCAGAGCACAGAGTAAACAACAGCACTAGGCATTCGCTGAAAAGCAGCCCTGACACCAACAAGAACACAAATGCGAGCCATTTTGGAAAGTGAAGAAAGAGTCTGGAAAGGCGTTTGTACATTGTGGAGATATGAATGGAAGAGAGCAGGACGCAGAGTATAGCGGTGGTAGGAACCTCTGGGTTCTCATTGAAAAGCAACAGTGAACTACATAAAGGGGTTGGAAAACAAGAGTAAATGATTTCCCATTGTGAGCACAGGGGGAAGAAAGAAGTTGGTACAATAGGAGAAATCCCAAGTAAAGGCAGAAAGCGCACTCTGCCCCAATGTAAGAAACCACTGACTAGCTAGAGAAAGCTGCATTCAACTCTAGGAAATACTTGGAAAAGAAGTGGAAAGCATTTCTCAGTGTGCGGAAATGTTGAAGAAGTCTTTGCACAGTGTGGAATACCTTTAATAGAGCAGGAAGCATAGGACTGTCCAGCTTTAAACACCACCAGTCATTCATAGGAAACCAGCACTAACCAATCCCCTATGGTTAGAAAACAAGAAAAACTCACCTCTCCATGAGGAAAGAAAGTAGAAAAGAGTTGGTAAGTGCAAGGATATCCATGAGATGGAACACTTAGCATACTAGAACCGAGTTAGAAAGCACTCTGAGTTCAGGAAAACGCAGCTGTAAACGATCCTAAATCGCTGGAAGACAACTGGACTCCTTTCCTCACTGTGTTTGTACAATGTGCGAGAATCACGCCGAGACAGCTGTAAACGCCCAAGAGCACTGTGTTAGTGTTCGAAGCTCTAGGGATTCCCTGAAAGTCAGCAGTGGCATATACCTAAAAGCGAGAAGTCAAGCGCAAGTCACGTAGGAGTGGGAGGAAAGAGTCTCAAAAGGTGTTTATACCAGGTGGTGGAATCAACGAGAAAGAGCAATATGCATACCATGGCAGAGATTAGGAAAAGAAGGAGAATTCACTGAAAGCAGCAGTAAATGGAAAAAACACTTTAGAACACAATTGAAAGACGTTTGAAATGTGAGGAAAGAGTGAAGGACAGTGTTTGAGCACAAGGAGATTTCAGTGCTGAAGAGCCATAATACGTTAGAGAACACTTTTGAAAGCACTCTGAAATCCCTGAACAGCAGCGATAATCACTACAATACAGACAGAAGGCCGGTGCAAATCACTTACGAACATGAGGAAACACTGTACAGAGGTATTGGACAATGGGGCGCAGTTTCCTGCCGAAGAGCAGAAGCCCACCAGAGCACAGTGTTAGACACCATCAGTAGCCGAACGAAAATCAGCAGTTATTGATAAAAAACTGACTGTACAGCAAGATCACATGGCTCTGTGCTGAAATAACGTGGAAATAAGACAGCAAACTCTGCAAAGCATTGGAAAACAGGTGTAAATCATTTCTCAATGTGAGCCCAGAAGGAAGAATGAAATTGTTCCAACTTAGGAAAATCCCGGGAAAAGACCAGAAAGCACAATGTACTCGTCTAAGAAATCACTGAGAATCCCGCAAAGCCGCAGTACACTGTAGGAAATACTTGGAAAAGAATTGTAAATCGTTTATCAGTATGAGGAAATGGTGAACAAAGGTGTTTGGACAGTGTGTGGAAATCTTCTACAGAGAGCAGGAAGGACGGTATAGCACAGTCATAAAAACCAGCACTATTTCATTGGAGAGCAGTAGTAACTGATCCCAAACGGTTAGGAAGCAAGAAAAACACACTTCTCTAGGTGAAGAAAGAATGTAGAAAAAACTAAGGAAACTGCGCGCATATCCCCGAAATAAAGCAGCATGAATGGTATATTCTGGAAGAAAACACTCTGTGTTCACTGAGACGCAGCAGTAAAGTGACATAAAAAGGTTGAAAAACAAGTGTACATCATTTCTCACTGGCAGGAAAGAGTGAAGAAGCTTTTTTGTACAATGAGGGAACAGTACCCTGTAAGGAGCAGAAAACACTCTCTACCCAGACAAGGAAATCACCGAGAATCACCCAAAGCAGCAGTAAAGTGTGGGAAATACTTGGGAAAAAAGTGTAAACCATTTATCACTGTGAGGAAATGGCAAAGAAAAATGTGTGTACATTGAGTGGAAATCCCTTGAACAGAAGGAAAAGCACACTATAGCACGGTGTGAAAACGCACCAGAAATTCATTGGAAAGCAGCAGTAACTGATACCAATGGTTAGGGAACAAGGAAAACTCACCTCCCTCTGTGAGGAAAGCATGTCGAAAGGAGTTGGTAAAAGGAGGTGATATCCATGAAATGGAGGAGTCAGCATACAATAACTGTGCCGGGTACATTGTGAATTCTCTAACACACAGCAGTCAACAATACAAAATCGTGGCAAAACAAGTGTATATCATTTCCCCTGTGAGCAAAAGGGGAAGAAAGGTTTCTGTACAATGCGGGAGAATCCCTGGAGGGTGGCCGTCACCCCAGCAGAGAACTGAGTAACCACTAGGAATTCGCTGCAAACAGCCCTGACTCCAATAAGAACACTAGTGCGAGTCATTTTGGAAAGTGAAGAAAGAGTCTGGCAAGGCGTTTGTACATGGTGGTGATATGAATGGAAGAGAGCATGAAGCAGAGTATAGCAGTGGTTAGAAACATCTGGGTACACATTGAAAAGCAACAGTGAACTATATATAAAGGAATGGGAAAACAAGAGTAAAATGATTTCCCATTGTGAGTACAGGTGGAAGAAAGACGTCGATACAATAGGAGAAAATCCCAAGTAAAGGCAGAAAGCGCACTCTGCCCCAATGTAAGAAACCACTGACTAGCTACAAAACGCTGCATTCAAGTCTAGGGAATACGTGGAAAAGAAGTGGAAAGCATTTCTCAGTGTGAGGAAATGGTGAAGAAGTGCTTGCACAGTGTGGAATACCTTCAGTAGAGCAGGAAGCACACGACTGCCCAGTTTTAAACACCACCAGTCATTCTTAGGAAAGCAGCGGTAACCAGTCCCCAATGGTTAGAAAACGAGAAAAACTCACCTCTACACGAGAAAAGAATGGAGAAAGGAGTTGGCAAATGCAAGGACATCCATGAGATGGAACATTGAGCATACTATAACCGAGTTAGACTGCACTCTGAGTTCACTGAAACGCAGCTGTAAACGCCACCTAATCGATGGAAGGCAAGTGGACACCTTTGCATGCTGTGTTTGTACAATGCGAGAGAATCTCGCCAGGACAGCTGTAAACGTCCAAGAGCACCGTGTTAGAAGCTCTAGGGATTCCCTGAAAATCAGCAGTGACATATACCTAAAAGTGAGAAGACAAGCGCAAGTCACGTAGGAGTGTGAGGACAGAGTCTCAAAAGGTGTTTATACAAGGCGGTTGAACCAAAGAGAAAGAGCAATAGGCATACCATGGCAGAGAGTTGGAAATCAAAGAGAATTCACTGAAAGCAGCAGTAAATGAAAAAACACGTTAGGACACAATTGAAAAGCGTTTGAAATGTAAGGAAAGAGTGAAGAACAGTGTTTGAGCACAAGGAGATTTCAGTGCTGAAGAGCAATACATACGTGAGAGAACACTTTTGAAAGCACTTAGAAATCCCTGAGGAGCGGCGATAATGACAACAATACAGACAGAAGGCCGGTGCAAATCACTTATGAACATGAGGAAACACCGTACAGAGGTGTTGGACAATGGGGGGCAGTTTTGTGCGGAAGAGCAGAAGCCCACCAGAGCACAGTGTGAGACACCATCAGTAACCGACTGAAAATCAGCAGTTATTGATAAAAAACTGACTGTACAACAAGTAAAAATCACATGGCTCTGTGCAGAAATAAAGTGGAAAGGCAACAGCAAACTCTGCAAAGCATTGGGAAACAGGTGTAAATCATTTCTCAATGTGAGCCCAGAAGGAAGAATGAAGTTGTTCCAACTCAGGAAAATCCCGGGAAAAGACCAGAAAGCACAATGTACTCGTCTAAGAAATCACTGAGAATCCCGCAAAGCCGCAGTACACTGTAGGAAATACTTGGAAAAGAATTGTAAATCGTTTATCAGTGTGAGGAAATGGTGAACAAAGGTGTTGGGACAGTGTGTGGAAATCTTCTACAGAGAGCAGGAAGGACGGTATAGCACAGTCATAAAAACCAGCACTATTTCATTGGAGAGCAGTAGTAACTGATCCCAAACGGTTAGGAAGCAAGAAAAACACACTTCTCTAGGTGAAGAAAGAATGTAGAAAAAACTAAGGAAACTGCGCGCATATCCCCGAAATAAAGCAGCATGAATGTTATATTCTGGAAGAAAACACTCTGTGTTCACTGAGACGCAGCAGTAAAGTGACATAAAAAGGTTGAAAAACAAGTGTACATCATTTCTCACTGGCAGGAAAGAGTGAAGAAGCTTTTTTGTACAATGAGGGAACAGTACCCTGTAAGGAGCAGAAAACACACTCTACCCAGACAAGGAAATCACCGAGAATCACCCAAAGCAGCAGTAAAGTGTGGGAAATACTTGGAAAAAACGTGTAAACCATTTCTCACTGTGAGGAAATGGCAAAGAAAAATGTGTGTACATTGAGTGGAAATCCCTTGAACAGAAGGAAAAGCACACTATAGCACGGTGTGAAAACGCACCAGAAATTCATTGGAAAGCAGCAGTAACTGATACCAATGGTTAGGGAACAAGGGATACTCACCTCCCTCTGTGAGGAAAGCATGTCGAAAGGAGTTGGTAAAAGGAGGTGATATCCATGAAATAGAGGAGTCAGCATACAATAACTGTGCCGGGTACATTGTGAATTCTCTAACACACAGCAGTCAACAATACAAAATCGTGGCAAAACAAGTGTATATCATTTCCCCTGTGAGCAAAGGGGGAAGAAAGGTTTCTGTACAATGCGGGAGAATCCCTGGAGGGTGGCCGTCACCCCAGCAGAGAACTGAGTAACCACTAGGAATTCGCTGCAAACAGCCCTGACTCCAATAAGAACACTAGTGCGAGTCATTTTGGAAAGTGAAGAAAGAGTCTGGCAAGGCGTTTGTACATGGTGGTGATATGAATGGAAGAGAGCAGGAAGCAGAGTATAGCAGTGGTTAGAAACCTCTGGGTACGCATTGAAAAGCAACAGTGAACTATATATAAAGGAATGGGAAAACAAGAGTAAAATGATTTCCCATTGTGAGTACAGGTGGAAGAAAGACGTCGATACAATAGGAGAAAATCCCAAGTAAAGGCAGAAAGCGCACTCTGCCCCAATGTAAGAAACCACTGACTAGCTACAAAACGCTGCATTCAAGTCTAGGGAATACGTGGAAAAGAAGTGGAAAGCATTTCTCAGTGTGAGGAAATGGTGAAGAAGTGCTTGCACAGTGTGGAATACCTTCAGTAGAGCAGGAAGCACACGACTGCCCAGTTTTAAACACCACCAGTCATTCTTAGGAAAGCAGCGGTAACCAGTCCCCAATGGTTAGAAAACGAGAAAAACTCACCTCTACACGAGAAAAGAAGGTAGAAAGGAGTTGGCAAATGCAAGGATATCCATGAGATGGAACATTGAGCATACTATAACCGAGTTAGACTGCACTCTGAGTTCACTGAAACGCAGCTGTAAACGCCACTTAATCGATGGAAGGCAAGTGGACACCTTTGCATGCTGTGTTTGTACAATGCGAGAGAATCTCGCCAAGACAGCTGTAAACGTCCAAGAGCACCGTGTTAGAAGCTCTAGGGATTCCCTGAAAATCAGCAGTGACATATACCTAAAAGTGAGAAGACAAGCGCAAGTCACGTAGGAGTGTGAGGACAGTGTCTCAAAAGGTGTTTATACAAGGCGGTTGAACCAAAGAGAAAGAGCAACAGGCATACCATGGCAGAGAGTTGGAAATCAAAGAGAATTCACTGAAAGCAGCAGTAAATGAAAAAACACG
Source organism: Cnephaeus nilssonii (assembly GCF_951640355.1). Lineage (NCBI taxonomy): Eukaryota > Metazoa > Chordata > Mammalia > Chiroptera > Vespertilionidae > Cnephaeus > Cnephaeus nilssonii. Next base: position 6,427,074 of record NC_137096.1, on the reverse strand, counting down.
TTAGGACACAATTGAAAAGCGTTTGAAATGTAAGGAAAGAGTGAAGAACAGTGTTTGAGCACAAGGAGATTTCAGTGCTGAAGAGCAATACATACGTGAGAGAACACTTTTGAAAGCACTTAGAAATCCCTGAGGAGCGGCGATAATGACAACAATACAGACAGAAGGCCGGTGCAAATCACTTATGAACATGAGGAAACACCGTACAGAGGTGTTGGACAATGGGGGGCAGTTTTGTGCGGAAGAGCAGAAGCCCACCAGAGCACAGTGTGAGACACCATCAGTAACCGACTGAAAATCAGCAGTTATTGATAAAAAACTGACTGTACAACAAGTAAAAATCACATGGCTCTGTGCAGAAATAAAGTGGAAAGGCAACAGCAAACTCTGCAAAGCATTGGGAAACAGGTGTAAATCATTTCTCAATGTGAGCCCAGAAGGAAGAATGAAGTTGTTCCAACTCAGGAAAATCCCGGGAAAAGACCAGAAAGCACAATGTACTCGTCTAAGAAATCACTGAGAATCCCGCAAAGCCGCAGTACACTGTAGGAAATACTTGGAAAAGAATTGTAAATCGTTTATCAGTATGAGGAAATGGTGAACAAAGGTGTTGGGACAGTGTGTGGAAATCTTCTACAGAGAGCAGGAAGGACGGTATAGCACAGTCATAAAAACCAGCACTATTTCATTGGAGAGCAGTAGTAAGTGATCCCAAACGGTTAGGAAGCAAGAAAAACACACTTCTCTAGGTGAAGAAAGAATGTAGAAAAAACTAAGGAAACTGCGCGCATATCCCCGAAATAAAGCAGCATGAATGGTATATTCTGGAAGAAAACACTCTGTGTTCACTGAGACGCAGCAGTAAAGTGACATAAAAAGGTTGAAAAACAAGTGTACATCATTTCTCACTGGCAGGAAAGAGTGAAGAAGCTTTTTTGTACAATGAGGGAACAGTACCCTGTAAGGAGCAGAAAACACACTCTACCCAGACAAGGAAATCACCGAGAATCACCCAAAGCAGCAGTAAAGTGTGGGAAATACTTGGAAAAAAAGTGTAAACCATTTCTCACTGTGAGGAAATGGCAAAGAAAAATGTGTGTACATTGAGTGGAAATCCCTTGAACAGAAGGAAAAGCACACTATAGCACGGTGTGAAAACGCACCAGAAATTCATTGGAAAGCAGCAGTAACTGATACCAATGGTTAGGGAACAAGGAAAACTCACCTCCCTCTGTGAGGAAAGCATGTCGAAAGGAGTTGGTAAAAGGAGGTGATATCCATGAAATGGAGGAGTCAGCATACAATAACTGTGCCGGGTACATTGTGAATTCTCTAACACACAGCAGTCAACAATACAAAATCGTGGCAAAACAAGTGTATATCATTTCCCCTGTGAGCAAAGGGGGAAGAAAGGTTTCTGTACAATGCGGGAGAATCCCTGGAGGGTGGCCGTCACCCCAGCAGAGAACTGAGTAACCACTAGGAATTCGCTGCAAACAGCCCTGACTCCAATAAGAACACTAGTGCGAGTCATTTTGGAAAGTGAAGAAAGAGTCTGGCAAGGCGTTTGTACATGGTGGTGATATGAATGGAAGAGAGCAGGAAGCAGAGTATAGCAGTGGTTAGAAACCTCTGGGTACGCATTGAAAAGCAACAGTGAACTATATATAAAGGAATGGGAAAACAAGAGTAAAATGATTTCCCATTGTGAGTACAGGTGGAAGAAAGACGTCGATACAATAGGAGAAAATCCCAAGTAAAGGCAGAAAGCGCACTCTGCCCCAATGTAAGAAACCACTGACTAGCTACAAAACGCTGCATTCAAGTCTAGGGAATACGTGGAAAAGAAGTGGAAAGCATTTCTCAGTGTGAGGAAATGGTGAAGAAGTGCTTGCACAGTGTGGAATACCTTCAGTAGAGCAGGAAGCACACGACTGCCCAGTTTTAAACACCACCAGTCATTCTTAGGAAAGCAGCGGTAACCAGTCCCCAATGGTTAGAAAACGAGAAAAACTCACCTCTACATGAGAAAAGAATGTAGAAAGGAGTTGGCAAATGCAAGGATATCCATGAGATGGAACATTGAGCATACTATAACCGAGTTAGACTGCACTCTGAGTTCACTGAAACGCAGCTGTAAACGCCACTTAATCGATGGAAGGCAAGTGGACACCTTTGCATGCTGTGTTTGTACAATGTGAGAGAATCTCGCCAAGACAGCTGTAAATGTCCAAGAGCACCGTGTTAGAAGCTCTAGGGATTCCCTGAAAATCAGCAGTGACATATACCTAAAAGTGAGAAGACAAGCGCAGGTCACGTAGGAGTGTGAGGACAGAGTCTCAAAAGGTGTTTATACAAGGCGGTTGAACCAAAGAGAAAGAGCAACAGGCATACCATGGCAGAGAGTTGGAAATCAAAGAGAATTCACTGAAAGCAGCAGTAAATGAAAAAACACGTTAGGACACAATTGAAAAGCGTTTGAAATGTAAGGAAAGAGTGAAGAACAGTGTTTGAGCACAAGGAGATTTCAGTGCTGAAGAGCAATACATACGTGAGAGAACACTTTTGAAAGCACTTAGAAATCCCTGAGGAGCGGCGATAATGACAACAATACAGACAGAAGGCCGGTGCAAATCACTTATGAACATGAGGAAACACCGTACAGAGGTGTTGGACAATGGGGGGCAGTTTTGTGCGGAAGAGCAGAAGCCCACCAGAGCACAGTGTGAGACACCATCAGTAACCGACTGAAAATCAGCAGTTATTGATAAAAAACTGACTGTACAACAAGTAAAAATCACATGGCTCTGTGCAGAAATAAAGTGGAAAGGCAACAGCAAACTCTGCAAAGCATTGGGAAACAGGTGTAAATCATTTCTCAATGTGAGCCCAGAAGGAAGAATGAAGTTGTTCCAACTCAGGAAAATCCCGGGAAAAGACCAGAAAGCACAATGTACTCGTCTAAGAAATCACTGAGAATCCCGCAAAGCCGCAGTACACTGTAGGAAATACTTGGAAAAGAATTGTAAATCGTTTATCAGTATGAGGAAATGGTGAACAAAGGTGTTGGGACAGTGTGTGGAAATCTTCTACAGAGAGCAGGAAGGACGGTATAGCACAGTCATAAAAACCAGCACTATTTCATTGGAGAGCAGTAGTAAGTGATCCCAAACGGTTAGGAAGCAAGAAAAACACACTTCTCTAGGTGAAGAAAGAATGTAGAAAAAACTAAGGAAACTGCGCGCATATCCCCGAAATAAAGCAGCATGAATGGTATATTCTGGAAGAAAACACTCTGTGTTCACTGAGACGCAGCAGTAAAGTGACATAAAAAGGTTGAAAAACAAGTGTACATCATTTCTCACTGGCAGGAAAGAGTGAAGAAGCTTTTTTGTACAATGAGGGAACAGTACCCTGTAAGGAGCAGAAAACACACTCTACCCAGACAAGGAAATCACCGAGAATCACCCAAAGCAGCAGTAAAGTGTGGGAAATACTTGGAAAAAAAGTGTAAACCATTTCTCACTGTGAGGAAATGGCAAAGAAAAATGTGTGTACATTGAGTGGAAATCCCTTGAACAGAAGGAAAAGCACACTATAGCACGGTGTGAAAACGCACCAGAAATTCATTGGAAAGCAGCAGTAACTGATACCAATGGTTAGGGAACAAGGAAAACTCACCTCCCTCTGTGAGGAAAGCATATCGAAAGGAGTTGGTAAAAGGAGGTGATATCCATGAAATGGAGGAGTCAGCATACAATAACTGTGCCGGGTACATTGTGAATTCTCTAACACACAGCAGTCAACAATACAAAATCGTGGCAAAACAAGTGTATATCATTTCCCCTGGGAGCAAAGGGGGAAGAAAGGTTTCTGTACAATGCGGGAGAATCCCTGGAGGGTGGCCGTCACCCCAGCAGAGAACTGAGTAACCACTAGGAATTCGCTGCAAACAGCCCTGACTCCAATAAGAACACTAGTGCGAGTCATTTTGGAAAGTGAAGAAAGAGTCTGGCAAGGCGTTTGTACATGGTGGTGATATGAATGGAAGAGAGCAGGAAGCAGAGTATAGCAGTGGTTAGAAACCTCTGGGTACGCATTGAAAAGCAAAAGTGAACTATAAATAAGGAATGGGAAAACAAGAGTAAAATGATTTCCCATTGTGAGTACAGGTGGAAGAAAGACGTCGATACAATAGGAGAAAATCCCAAGTAAAGGCAGAAAGCGCACTCTGCCCCAATGTAAGAAACCACTGACTAGCTACAAAACGCTGCATTCAAGTCTAGGGAATACGTGGAAAAGAAGTGGAAAGCATTTCTCAGTGTGAGGAAATGGTGAAGAAGTGCTTGCACAGTGTGGAATACCTTCAGTAGAGCAGGAAGCACACGACTGCCCAGTTTTAAACACCACCAGTCATTCTTAGGAAAGCAGCGGTAACCAGTCCCCAATGGTTAGAAAACGAGAAAAACTCACCTCTACACGAGAAAAGAAGGTAGAAAGGAGTTGGCAAATGCAAGGATATCCATGAGATGGAACATTGAGCATACTATAACCGAGTTAGACTGCACTCTGAGTTCACTGAAACGCAGCTGTAAACGCCACTTAATCGATGGAAGGCAAGTGGACACCTTTGCATGCTGTGTTTGTACAATGCGAGAGAATCTCGCCAAGACAGCTGTAAACGTCCAAGAGCACCGTGTTAGAAGCTCTAGGGATTCCCTGAAAATCAGCAGTGACATATACCTAAAAGTGAGAAGACAAGCGCAAGTCACGTAGGAGTGTGAGGACAGTGTCTCAAAAGGTGTTTATACAAGGCGGTTGAACCAAAGAGAAAGAGCAACAGGCATACCATGGCAGAGAGTTGGAAATCAAAGAGAATTCACTGAAAGCAGCAGTAAATGAAAAAACACGTTAGGACACAATTGAAAAGCGTTTGAAATGTAAGGAAAGAGTGAAGAACAGTGTTTGAGCACAAGGAGATTTCAGTGCTGAAGAGCAATACATACGTGAGAGAACACTTTTGAAAGCACTTAGAAATCCCTGAGGAGCGGCGATAATGACAACAATACAGACAGAAGGCCGGTGCAAATCACTTATGAACATGAGGAAACACCGTACAGAGGTGTTGGACAATGGGGGGCAGTTTTGTGCGGAAGAGCAGAAGCCCACCAGAGCACAGTGTGAGACACCATCAGTAACCGACTGAAAATCAGCAGTTATTGATAAAAAACTGACTGTACAACAAGTAAAAATCACATGGCTCTGTGCAGAAATAAAGTGGAAAGGCAACAGCAAACTCTGCAAAGCATTGGGAAACAGGTGTAAATCATTTCTCAATGTGAGCCCAGAAGGAAGAATGAAGTTGTTCCAACTCAGGAAAATCCCGGGAAAAGACCAGAAAGCACAATGTACTCGTCTAAGAAATCACTGAGAATCCCGCAAAGCCGCAGTACACTGTAGGAAATACTTGGAAAAGAATTGTAAATCGTTTATCAGTATGAGGAAATGGTGAACAAAGGTGTTGGGACAGTGTGTGGAAATCTTCTACAGAGAGCAGGAAGGACGGTATAGCACAGTCATAAAAACCAGCACTATTTCATTGGAGAGCAGTAGTAAGTGATCCCAAACGGTTAGGAAGCAAGAAAAACACACTTCTCTAGGTGAAGAAAGAATGTAGAAAAAACTAAGGAAACTGCGCGCATATCCCCGAAATAAAGCAGCATGAATGGTATATTCTGGAAGAAAACACTCTGTGTTCACTGAGACGCAGCAGTAAAGTGACATAAAAAGGTTGAAAAACAAGTGTACATCATTTCTCACTGGCAGGAAAGAGTGAAGAAGCTTTTTTGTACAATGAGGGAACAGTACCCTGTAAGGAGCAGAAAACACACTCTACCCAGACAAGGAAATCACCGAGAATCACCCAAAGCAGCAGTAAAGTGTGGGAAATACTTGGAAAAAAAGTGTAAACCATTTCTCACTGTGAGGAAATGGCAAAGAAAAATGTGTGTACATTGAGTGGAAATCCCTTGAACAGAAGGAAAAGCACACTATAGCACGGTGTGAAAACGCACCAGAAATTCATTGGAAAGCAGCAGTAACTGATACCAATGGTTAGGGAACAAGGAAAACTCACCTCCCTCTGTGAGGAAAGCATGTCGAAAGGAGTTGGTAAAAGGAGGTGATATCCATGAAATGGAGGAGTCAGCATACAATAACTGTGCCGGGTACATTGTGAATTCTCTAACACACAGCAGTCAACAATACAAAATCGTGGCAAAACAAGTGTATATCATTTCCCCTGTGAGCAAAGGGGGAAGAAAGGTTTCTGTACAATGCGGGAGAATCCCTGGAGGGTGGCCGTCACCCCAGCAGAGAACTGAGTAACCACTAGGAATTCGCTGCAAACAGCCCTGACTCCAATAAGAACACTAGTGCGAGTCATTTTGGAAAGTGAAGAAAGAGTCTGGCAAGGCGTTTGTACATGGTGGTGATATGAATGGAAGAGAGCAGGAAGCAGAGTATAGCAGTGGTTAGAAACCTCTGGGTACGCATTGAAAAGCAACAGTGAACTATATATAAAGGAATGGGAAAACAAGAGTAAAATGATTTCCCATTGTGAGTACAGGTGGAAGAAAGACGTCGATACAATAGGAGAAAATCCCAAGTAAAGGCAGAAAGCGCACTCTGCCCCAATGTAAGAAACCACTGACTAGCTACAAAACGCTGCATTCAAGTCTAGGGAATACGTGGAAAAGAAGTGGAAAGCATTTCTCAGTGTGAGGAAATGGTGAAGAAGTGCTTGCACAGTGTGGAATACCTTCAGTAGAGCAGGAAGCACACGACTGCCCAGTTTTAAACACCACCAGTCATTCTTAGGAAAGCAGCGGTAACCAGTCCCCAATGGTTAGAAAACGAGAAAAACTCACCTCTACATGAGAAAAGAATGTAGAAAGGAGTTGGCAAATGCAAGGATATCCATGAGATGGAACATTGAGCATACTATAACCGAGTTAGACTGCACTCTGAGTTCACTGAAACGCAGCTGTAAACGCCACTTAATCGATGGAAGGCAAGTGGACACCTTTGCATGCTGTGTTTGTACAATGTGAGAGAATCTCGCCAAGACAGCTGTAAATGTCCAAGAGCACCGTGTTAGAAGCTCTAGGGATTCCCTGAAAATCAGCAGTGACATATACCTAAAAGTGAGAAGACAAGCGCAGGTCACGTAGGAGTGTGAGGACAGAGTCTCAAAAGGTGTTTATACAAGGCGGTTGAACCAAAGAGAAAGAGCAACAGGCATACCATGGCAGAGAGTTGGAAATCAAAGAGAATTCACTGAAAGCAGCAGTAAATGAAAAAACACGTTAGGACACAATTGAAAAGCGTTTGAAATGTAAGGAAAGAGTGAAGAACAGTGTTTGAGCACAAGGAGATTTCAGTGCTGAAGAGCAATACATACGTGAGAGAACACTTTTGAAAGCACTTAGAAATCCCTGAGGAGCGGCGATAATGACAACAATACAGACAGAAGGCCGGTGCAAATCACTTATGAACATGAGGAAACACCGTACAGAGGTGTTGGACAATGGGGGGCAGTTTTGTGCGGAAGAGCAGAAGCCCACCAGAGCACAGTGTGAGACACCATCAGTAACCGACTGAAAATCAGCAGTTATTGATAAAAAACTGACTGTACAACAAGTAAAAATCACATGGCTCTGTGCAGAAATAAAGTGGAAAGGCAACAGCAAACTCTGCAAAGCATTGGGAAACAGGTGTAAATCATTTCTCAATGTGAGCCCAGAAGGAAGAATGAAGTTGTTCCAACTCAGGAAAATCCCGGGAAAAGACCAGAAAGCACAATGTACTCGTCTAAGAAATCACTGAGAATCCCGCAAAGCCGCAGTACACTGTAGGAAATACTTGGAAAAGAATTGTAAATCGTTTATCAGTATGAGGAAATGGTGAACAAAGGTGTTGGGACAGTGTGTGGAAATCTTCTACAGAGAGCAGGAAGGACGGTATAGCACAGTCATAAAAACCAGCACTATTTCATTGGAGAGCAGTAGTAAGTGATCCCAAACGGTTAGGAAGCAAGAAAAACACACTTCTCTAGGTGAAGAAAGAATGTAGAAAAAACTAAGGAAACTGCGCGCATATCCCCGAAATAAAGCAGCATGAATGGTATATTCTGGAAGAAAACACTCTGTGTTCACTGAGACGCAGCAGTAAAGTGACATAAAAAGGTTGAAAAACAAGTGTACATCATTTCTCACTGGCAGGAAAGAGTGAAGAAGCTTTTTTGTACAATGAGGGAACAGTACCCTGTAAGGAGCAGAAAACACACTCTACCCAGACAAGGAAATCACCGAGAATCACCCAAAGCAGCAGTAAAGTGTGGGAAATACTTGGAAAAAAAGTGTAAACCATTTCTCACTGTGAGGAAATGGCAAAGAAAAATGTGTGTACATTGAGTGGAAATCCCTTGAACAGAAGGAAAAGCACACTATAGCACGGTGTGAAAACGCACCAGAAATTCATTGGAAAGCAGCAGTAACTGATACCAATGGTTAGGGAACAAGGAAAACTCACCTCCCTCTGTGAGGAAAGCATGTCGAAAGGAGTTGGTAAAAGGAGGTGATATCCATGAAATGGAGGAGTCAGCATACAATAACTGTGCCGGGTACATTGTGAATTCTCTAACACACAGCAGTCAACAATACAAAATCGTGGCAAAACAAGTGTATATCATTTCCCCTGGGAGCAAAGGGGGAAGAAAGGTTTCTGTACAATGCGGGAGAATCCCTGGAGGGTGGCCGTCACCCCAGCAGAGAACTGAGTAACCACTAGGAATTCGCTGCAAACAGCCCTGACTCCAATAAGAACACTAGTGCGAGTCATTTTGGAAAGTGAAGAAAGAGTCTGGCAAGGCGTTTGTACATGGTGGTGATATGAATGGAAGAGAGCATGAAGCAGAGTATAGCAGTGGTTAGAAACCTCTGGGTACGCATTGAAAAGCAAAAGTGAACTATATATAAAGGAATGGGAAAACAAGAGTAAAATGATTTCCCATTGTGAGTACAGGTGGAAGAAAGACGTCGATACAATAGGAGAAAATCCCAAGTAAAGGCAGAAAGCGCACTCTGCCCCAATGTAAGAAACCACTGACTAGCTACAAAACGCTGCATTCAAGTCTAGGGAATACGTGGAAAAGAAGTGGAAAGCATTTCTCAGTGTGAGGAAATGGTGAAGAAGTGCTTGCACAGTGTGGAATACCTTCAGTAGAGCAGGAAGCACACGACTGCCCAGTTTTAAACACCACCAGTCATTCTTAGGAAAGCAGCGGTAACCAGTCCCCAATGGTTAGAAAACGAGAAAAACTCACCTCTACACGAGAAAAGAATGTAGAAAGGAGTTGGCAAATGCAAGGATATCCATGAGATGGAACATTGAGCATACTATAACCGAGTTAGACTGCACTCTGAGTTCACTGAAACGCAGCTGTAAACGCCACTTAATCGATGGAAGGCAAGTGGACACCTTTGCATGCTGTGTTTGTACAATGCGAGAGAATCTCGCCAAGACAGCTGTAAATGTCCAAGAGCACCGTGTTAGAAGCTCTAGGGATTCCCTGAAAATCAGCAGTGACATATACCTAAAAGTGAGAAGACAAGCGCAGGTCACGTAGGAGTGTGAGGACAGAGTCTCAAAAGGTGTTTATACAAGGCGGTTGAACCAAAGAGAAAGAGCAACAGGCATACCATGGCAGAGAGTTGGAAATCAAAGAGAATTCACTGAAAGCAGCAGTAAATGAAAAAACACGTTAGGACACAATTGAAAAGCGTTTGAAATGTAAGGAAAGAGTGAAGAACAGTGTTTGAGCACAAGGAGATTTCAGTGCTGAAGAGCAATACATACGTGAGAGAACACTTTTGAAAGCACTTAGAAATCCCTGAGGAGCGGCGATAATGACAACAATACAGACAGAAGGCCGGTGCAAATCACTTATGAACATGAGGAAACACCGTACAGAGGTGTTGGACAATGGGGGGCAGTTTTGTGCGGAAGAGCAGAAGCCCACCAGAGCACAGTGTGAGACACCATCAGTAACCGACTGAAAATCAGCAGTTATTGATAAAAAACTGACTGTACAACAAGTAAAAATCACATGGCTCTGTGCAGAAATAAAGTGGAAAGGCAACAGCAAACTCTGCAAAGCATTGGGAAACAGGTGTAAATCATTTCTCAATGTGAGCCCAGAAGGAAGAATGAAGTTGTTCCAACTCAGGAAAATCCCGGGAAAAGACCAGAAAGCACAATGTACTCGTCTAAGAAATCACTGAGAATCCCGCAAAGCCGCAGTACACTGTAGGAAATACTTGGAAAAGAATTGTAAATCGTTTATCAGTATGAGGAAATGGTGAACAAAGGTGTTGGGACAGTGTGTGGAAATCTTCTACAGAGAGCAGGAAGGACGGTATAGCACAGTCATAAAAACCAGCACTATTTCATTGGAGAGCAGTAGTAAGTGATCCCAAACGGTTAGGAAGCAAGAAAAACACACTTCTCTAGGTGAAGAAAGAATGTAGAAAAAACTAAGGAAACTGCGCGCATATCCCCGAAATAAAGCAGCATGAATGGTATATTCTGGAAGAAAACACTCTGTGTTCACTGAGACGCAGCAGTAAAGTGACATAAAAAGGTTGAAAAACAAGTGTACATCATTTCTCACTGGCAGGAAAGAGTGAAGAAGCTTTTTTGTACAATGAGGGAACAGTACCCTGTAAGGAGCAGAAAACACACTCTACCCAGACAAGGAAATCACCGAGAATCACCCAAAGCAGCAGTAAAGTGTGGGAAATACTTGGAAAAAAAGTGTAAACCATTTCTCACTGTGAGGAAATGGCAAAGAAAAATGTGTGTACATTGAGTGGAAATCCCTTGAACAGAAGGAAAAGCACACTATAGCACGGTGTGAAAACGCACCAGAAATTCATTGGAAAGCAGCAGTAACTGATACCAATGGTTAGGGAACAAGGGATACTCACCTCCCTCTGTGAGGAAAGCATGTCGAAAGGAGTTGGTAAAAGGAGGTGATATCCATGAAATGGAGGAGTCAGCATACAATAACTGTGCCGGGTACATTGTGAATTCTCTAACACACAGCAGTCAACAATACAAAATCGTGGCAAAACAAGTGTATATCATTTCCCCTGTGAGCAAAGGGGGAAGAAAGGTTTCTGTACAATGCGGGAGAATCCCTGGAGGGTGGCCGTCACCCCAGCAGAGAACTGAGTAACCACTAGGAATTCGCTGCAAACAGCCCTGACTCCAATAAGAACACTAGTGCGAGTCATTTTGGAAAGTGAAGAAAGAGTCTGGCAAGGCGTTTGTACATGGTGGTGATATGAATGGAAGAGAGCAGGAAGCAGAGTATAGCAGTGGTTAGAAACCTCTGGGTACGCATTGAAAAGCAACAGTGAACTATATATAAAGGAATGGGAAAACAAGAGTAAAATGATTTCCCATTGTGAGTACAGGTGGAAGAAAGACGTCGATACAATAGGAGAAAATCCCAAGTAAAGGCAGAAAGCGCACTCTGCCCCAATGTAAGAAACCACTGACTAGCTACAAAACGCTGCATTCAAGTCTAGGGAATACGTGGAAAAGAAGTGGAAAGCATTTCTCAGTGTGAGGAAATGGTGAAGAAGTGCTTGCACAGTGTGGAATACCTTCAGTAGAGCAGGAAGCACACGACTGCCCAGTTTTAAACACCACCAGTCATTCTTAGGAAAGCAGCGGTAACCAGTCCCCAATGGTTAGAAAACGAGAAAAACTCACCTCTACACGAGAAAAGAAGGTAGAAAGGAGTTGGCAAATGCAAGGATATCCATGAGATGGAACATTGAGCATACTATAACCGAGTTAGACTGCACTCTGAGTTCACTGAAACGCAGCTGTAAACGCCACTTAATCGATGGAAGGCAAGTGGACACCTTTGCATGCTGTGTTTGTACAATGCGAGAGAATCTCGCCAAGACAGCTGTAAACGTCCAAGAGCACCGTGTTAGAAGCTCTAGGGATTCCCTGAAAATCAGCAGTGACATATACCTAAAAGTGAGAAGACAAGCGCAAGTCACGTAGGAGTGTGAGGACAGAGTCTCAAAAGGTGTTTATACAAGGCGGTTGAACCAAAGAGAAAGAGCAACAGGCATACCATGGCAGAGAGTTGGAAATCAAAGAGAATTCACTGAAAGCAGCAGTAAATGAAAAAACACGTTAGGACACAATTGAAAAGCGTTTGAAATGTAAGGAAAGAGTGAAGAACAGTGTTTGAGCACAAGGAGATTTCAGTGCTGAAGAGCAATACATACGTGAGAGAACACTTTTGAAAGCACTTAGAAATCCCTGAGGAGCGGCGATAATGACAACAATACAGACAGAAGGCCGGTGCAAATCACTTATGAACATGAGGAAACACCGTACAGAGGTGTTGGACAATGGGGGGCAGTTTTGTGCGGAAGAGCAGAAGCCCACCAGAGCACAGTGTGAGACACCATCAGTAACCGACTGAAAATCAGCAGTTATTGATAAAAAACTGACTGTACAACAAGTAAAAATCACATGGCTCTGTGCAGAAATAAAGTGGAAAGGCAACAGCAAACTCTGCAAAGCATTGGGAAACAGGTGTAAATCATTTCTCAATGTGAGCCCAGAAGGAAGAATGAAGTTGTTCCAACTCAGGAAAATCCCGGGAAAAGACCAGAAAGCACAATGTACTCGTCTAAGAAATCACTGAGAATCCCGCAAAGCCGCAGTACACTGTAGGAAATACTTGGAAAAGAATTGTAAATCGTTTATCAGTATGAGGAAATGGTGAACAAAGGTGTTGGGACAGTGTGTGGAAATCTTCTACAGAGAGCAGGAAGGACGGTATAGCACAGTCATAAAAACCAGCACTATTTCATTGGAGAGCAGTAGTAAGTGATCCCAAACGGTTAGGAAGCAAGAAAAACACACTTCTCTAGGTGAAGAAAGAATGTAGAAAAAACTAAGGAAACTGCGCGCATATCCCCGAAATAAAGCAGCATGAATGGTATATTCTGGAAGAAAACACTCTGTGTTCACTGAGACGCAGCAGTAAAGTGACATAAAAAGGTTGAAAAACAAGTGTACATCATTTCTCACTGGCAGGAAAGAGTGAAGAAGCTTTTTTGTACAATGAGGGAACAGTACCCTGTAAGGAGCAGAAAACACACTCTACCCAGACAAGGAAATCACCGAGAATCACCCAAAGCAGCAGTAAAGTGTGGGAAATACTTGGAAAAAAAGTGTAAACCATTTCTCACTGTGAGGAAATGGCAAAGAAAAATGTGTGTACATTGAGTGGAAATCCCTTGAACAGAAGGAAAAGCACACTATAGCACGGTGTGAAAACGCACCAGAAATTCATTGGAAAGCAGCAGTAACTGATACCAATGGTTAGGGAACAAGGAAAACTCACCTCCCTCTGTGAGGAAAGCATGTCGAAAGGAGTTGGTAAAAGGAGGTGATATCCATGAAATGGAGGAGTCAGCATACAATAACTGTGCCGGGTACATTGTGAATTCTCTAACACACAGCAGTCAACAATACAAAATCGTGGCAAAACAAGTGTATATCATTTCCCCTGGGAGCAAAGGGGGAAGAAAGGTTTCTGTACAATGCGGGAGAATCCCTGGAGGGTGGCCGTCACCCCAGCAGAGAACTGAGTAACCACTAGGAATTCGCTGCAAACAGCCCTGACTCCAATAAGAACACTAGTGCGAGTCATTTTGGAAAGTGAAGAAAGAGTCTGGCAAGGCGTTTGTACATGGTGGTGATATGAATGGAAGAGAGCAGGAAGCAGAGTATAGCAGTGGTTAGAAACCTCTGGGTACGCATTGAAAAGCAACAGTGAACTATATATAAAGGAATGGGAAAACAAGAGTAAAATGATTTCCCATTGTGAGTACAGGTGGAAGAAAGACGTCGATACAATAGGAGAAAATCCCAAGTAAAGGCAGAAAGCGCACTCTGCCCCAATGTAAGAAACCACTGACTAGCTACAAAACGCTGCATTCAAGTCTAGGGAATACGTGGAAAAGAAGTGGAAAGCATTTCTCAGTGTGAGGAAATGGTGAAGAAGTGCTTGCACAGTGTGGAATACCTTCAGTAGAGCAGGAAGCACACGACTGCCCAGTTTTAAACACCACCAGTCATTCTTAGGAAAGCAGCGGTAACCAGTCCCCAATGGTTAGAAAACGAGAAAAACTCACCTCTACACGAGAAAAGAAGGTAGAAAGGAGTTGGCAAATGCAAGGATATCCATGAGATGGAACATTGAGCATACTATAACCGAGTTAGACTGCACTCTGAGTTCACTGAAACGCAGCTGTAAACGCCACTTAATCGATGGAAGGCAAGTGGACACCTTTGCATGCTGTGTTTGTACAATGCGAGAGAATCTCGCCAAGACAGCTGTAAACGTCCAAGAGCACCGTGTTAGAAGCTCTAGTAATTCCCTGAAAATCAGCAGTGACATATACCTAAAAGTGAGAAGACAAGCGCAAGTCACGTAGGAGTGTGAGGACAGAGTCTCAAAAGGTGTTTATACAAGGCGGTTGAACCAAAGAGAAAGAGCAACAGGCATACCATGGCAGAGAGTTGGAAATCAAAGAGAATTCACTGAAAGCAGCAGTAAATGAAAAAACACGTTAGGACACAATTGAAAAGCGTTTGAAATGTAAGGAAAGAGTGAAGAACAGTGTTTGAGCACAAGGAGATTTCAGTGCTGAAGAGCAATACATACGTGAGAGAACACTTTTGAAAGCACTTAGAAATCCCTGAGGAGCGGCGATAATGACAACAATACAGACAGAAGGCCGGTGCAAATCACTTATGAACATGAGGAAACACCGTACAGAGGTGTTGGACAATGGGGGGCAGTTTTGTGCGGAAGAGCAGAAGCCCACCAGAGCACAGTGTGAGACACCATCAGTAACCGACTGAAAATCAGCAGTTATTGATAAAAAACTGACTGTACAACAAGTAAAAATCACATGGCTCTGTGCAGAAATAAAGTGGAAAGGCAACAGCAAACTCTGCAAAGCATTGGGAAACAGGTGTAAATCATTTCTCAATGTGAGCCCAGAAGGAAGAATGAAGTTGTTCCAACTCAGGAAAATCCCGGGAAAAGACCAGAAAGCACAATGTACTCGTCTAAGAAATCACTGAGAATCCCGCAAAGCCGCAGTACACTGTAGGAAATACTTGGAAAAGAATTGTAAATCGTTTATCAGTATGAGGAAATGGTGAACAAAGGTGTTGGGACAGTGTGTGGAAATCTTCTACAGAGAGCAGGAAGGACGGTATAGCACAGTCATAAAAACCAGCACTATTTCATTGGAGAGCAGTAGTAAGTGATCCCAAACGGTTAGGAAGCAAGAAAAACACACTTCTCTAGGTGAAGAAAGAATGTAGAAAAAACTAAGGAAACTGCGCGCATATCCCCGAAATAAAGCAGCATGAATGGTATATTCTGGAAGAAAACACTCTGTGTTCACTGAGACGCAGCAGTAAAGTGACATAAAAAGGTTGAAAAACAAGTGTACATCATTTCTCACTGGCAGGAAAGAGTGAAGAAGCTTTTTTGTACAATGAGGGAACAGTACCCTGTAAGGAGCAGAAAACACACTCTACCCAGACAAGGAAATCACCGAGAATCACCCAAAGCAGCAGTAAAGTGTGGGAAATACTTGGAAAAAAAGTGTAAACCATTTCTCACTGTGAGGAAATGGCAAAGAAAAATGTGTGTACATTGAGTGGAAATCCCTTGAACAGAAGGAAAAGCACACTATAGCACGGTGTGAAAACGCACCAGAAATTCATTGGAAAGCAGCAGTAACTGATACCAATGGTTAGGGAACAAGGAAAACTCACCTCCCTCTGTGAGGAAAGCATATCGAAAGGAGTTGGTAAAAGGAGGTGATATCCATGAAATGGAGGAGTCAGCATACAATAACTGTGCCGGGTACATTGTGAATTCTCTAACACACAGCAGTCAACAATACAAAATCGTGGCAAAACAAGTG
The DNA here is from genome assembly GCF_951640355.1 of Cnephaeus nilssonii. Taxonomy (NCBI): domain Eukaryota; kingdom Metazoa; phylum Chordata; class Mammalia; order Chiroptera; family Vespertilionidae; genus Cnephaeus; species Cnephaeus nilssonii. The sequence continues at coordinate 6,410,962 of NC_137096.1, read as the reverse complement.
TATATCATTTCCCCTGGGAGCAAAGGGGGAAGAAAGGTTTCTGTACAATGCGGGAGAATCCCTGGAGGGTGGCCGTCACCCCAGCAGAGAACTGAGTAACCACTAGGAATTCGCTGCAAACAGCCCTGACTCCAATAAGAACACTAGTGCGAGTCATTTTGGAAAGTGAAGAAAGAGTCTGGCAAGGCGTTTGTACATGGTGGTGATATGAATGGAAGAGAGCAGGAAGCAGAGTATAGCAGTGGTTAGAAACCTCTGGGTACGCATTGAAAAGCAAAAGTGAACTATAAATAAGGAATGGGAAAACAAGAGTAAAATGATTTCCCATTGTGAGTACAGGTGGAAGAAAGACGTCGATACAATAGGAGAAAATCCCAAGTAAAGGCAGAAAGCGCACTCTGCCCCAATGTAAGAAACCACTGACTAGCTACAAAACGCTGCATTCAAGTCTAGGGAATACGTGGAAAAGAAGTGGAAAGCATTTCTCAGTGTGAGGAAATGGTGAAGAAGTGCTTGCACAGTGTGGAATACCTTCAGTAGAGCAGGAAGCACACGACTGCCCAGTTTTAAACACCACCAGTCATTCTTAGGAAAGCAGCGGTAACCAGTCCCCAATGGTTAGAAAACGAGAAAAACTCACCTCTACACGAGAAAAGAATGTAGAAAGGAGTTGGCAAATGCAAGGATATCCATGAGATGGAACATTGAGCATACTATAACCGAGTTAGACTGCACTCTGAGTTCACTGAAACGCAGCTGTAAACGCCACTTAATCGATGGAAGGCAAGTGGACACCTTTGCATGCTGTGTTTGTACAATGCGAGAGAATCTCGCCAAGACAGCTGTAAATGTCCAAGAGCACCGTGTTAGAAGCTCTAGGGATTCCCTGAAAATCAGCAGTGACATATACCTAAAAGTGAGAAGACAAGCGCAGGTCACGTAGGAGTGTGAGGACAGAGTCTCAAAAGGTGTTTATACAAGGCGGTTGAACCAAAGAGAAAGAGCAACAGGCATACCATGGCAGAGAGTTGGAAATCAAAGAGAATTCACTGAAAGCAGCAGTAAATGAAAAAACACGTTAGGACACAATTGAAAAGCGTTTGAAATGTAAGGAAAGAGTGAAGAACAGTGTTTGAGCACAAGGAGATTTCAGTGCTGAAGAGCAATACATACGTGAGAGAACACTTTTGAAAGCACTTAGAAATCCCTGAGGAGCGGCGATAATGACAACAATACAGACAGAAGGCCGGTGCAAATCACTTATGAACATGAGGAAACACCGTACAGAGGTGTTGGACAATGGGGGGCAGTTTTGTGCGGAAGAGCAGAAGCCCACCAGAGCACAGTGTGAGACACCATCAGTAACCGACTGAAAATCAGCAGTTATTGATAAAAAACTGACTGTACAACAAGTAAAAATCACATGGCTCTGTGCAGAAATAAAGTGGAAATGCAACAGCAAACTCTGCAAAGCATTGGGAAACAGGTGTAAATCATTTCTCAATGTGAGCCCAGAAGGAAGAATGAAGTTGTTCCAACTCAGGAAAATCCCGGGAAAAGACCAGAAAGCACAATGTACTCGTCTAAGAAATCACTGAGAATCCCGCAAAGCCGCAGTACACTGTAGGAAATACTTGGAAAAGAATTGTAAATCGTTTATCAGTGTGAGGAAATGGTGAACAAAGGTGTTGGGACAGTGTGTGGAAATCTTCTACAGAGAGCAGGAAGGACGGTATAGCACAGTCATAAAAACCAGCACTATTTCATTGGAGAGCAGTAGTAACTGATCCCAAACGGTTAGGAAGCAAGAAAAACACACTTCTCTAGGTGAAGAAAGAATGTAGAAAAAACTAAGGAAACTGCGCGCATATCCCCGAAATAAAGCAGCATGAATGGTATATTCTGGAAGAAAACACTCTGTGTTCACTGAGACGCAGCAGTAAAGTGACATAAAAAGGTTGAAAAACAAGTGTACATCATTTCTCACTGGCAGGAAAGAGTGAAGAAGCTTTTTTGTACAATGAGGGAACAGTACCCTGTAAGGAGCAGAAAACACAATCTACCCAGACAAGGAAATCACCGAGAATCACCCAAAGCAGCAGTAAAGTGTGAGAAATACTTGGAAAAAAAGTGTAAACCATTTCTCACTGTGAGGAAATGGCAAAGAAAAATGTGTGTACATTGAGTGGAAATCCCTTGAACAGAAGGAAAAGCACACTATAGCACGGTGTGAAAACGCACCAGAAATTCATTGGAAAGCAGCAGTAACTGATACCAATGGTTAGGGAACAAGGAAAACTCACCTCCCTCTGTGAGGAAAGCATGTCGAAAGGAGTTGGTAAAAGGAGGTGATATCCATGAAATGGAGGAGTCAGCATACAATAACTGTGCTGGGTACATTGTGAATTCTCTAACACACAGCAGTCAACAATACAAAATCGTGGCAAAACAAGTGTATATCATTTCCCCTGTGAGCAAAGGGGGAAGAAAGGTTTCGGTACAATGCGGGAGAAAACCTGGAGGGTGGCCGTCACCCCAGCAGAGAAATGAGTAACCACTAGGAATTCGCTGCAAACAGCCCTGACTCCAATAAGAACACTAGTGCGAGTCATTTTGGAAAGTGAAGAAAGAGTCTGGCAAGGCGTTTGTACATGGTGGTGATATGAATGGAAGAGAGCAGGAAGCAGAGTATAGCAGTGGTTAGAAACCTCTGGGTACGCATTGAAAAGCAACAGTGAACTATATATAAAGGAATGGGAAAACAAGAGTAAAATGATTTCCCATTGTGAGTACAGGTGGAAGAAAGACGTCGATACAATAGGAGAAAATCCCAAGTAAAGGCAGAAAGCGCACTCTGCCCCAATGTAAGAAACCACTGACTAGCTACAAAACGCTGCATTCAAGTCTAGGGAATACGTGGAAAAGAAGTGGAAAGCATTTCTCAGTGTGAGGAAATGGTGAAGAAGTGCTTGCACAGTGTGGAATACCTTCAGTAGAGCAGGAAGCACACGACTGCCCAGTTTTAAACACCACCAGTCATTCTTAGGAAAGCAGCGGTAACCAGTCCCCAATGGTTAGAGAACGAGAAAAACTCACCTCTACACGAGAAAAGAATGTAGAAAGGAGTTGGCAAATGCAAGGATATCCATGAGATGGAACATTGAGCATACTATAACCGAGTTAGACTGCACTCTGAGTTCACTGAAACGCAGCTGTAAACGCCACCTAATCGATGGAAGGCAAGTGGACACCTTTGCATGCTGTGTTTGTACAATGCGAGAGAATCTCGCCAAGACAGCTGTAAACGTCCAAGAGCACCGTGTTAGAAGCTCTAGGGATTCCCTGAAAATCAGCAGTGACATATACCTAAAAGTGAGAAGGCAAGCGCAAGTCACGTAGGAGTGTGAGGACAGAGTCTCAAAAGGTGTTTATACAAGGCGGTTGAACCAAAGAGAAAGAGCAACAGGCATACCATGGCAGAGAGTTGGAAATCAAAGAGAATTCACTGAAAGCAGCAGTAAATGAAAAAACACGTTAGGACACAATTGAAAAGCGTTTGAAATGTAAGGAAAGAGTGAAGAACAGTGTTTGAGCACAAGGAGATTTCAGTGCTGAAGAGCAATACATACGTGAGAGAACACTTTTGAAAGCACTTAGAAATCCCTGAGGAGCGGCGATAATGACAACAATACAGACAGAAGGCCGGTGCAAATCACTTATGAACATGAGGAAACACCGTACAGAGGTGTTGGACAATGGGGGGCAGTTTTGTGCGGAAGAGCAGAAGCCCACCAGAGCACAGTGTGAGACACCATCAGTAACCGACTGAAAATCAGCAGTTATTGATAAAAAACTGACTGTACAACAAGTAAAAATCACATGGCTCTGTGCAGAAATAAAGTGGAAATGCAACAGCAAACTCTGCAAAGCATTGGGAAACAGGTGTAAATCATTTCTCAATGTGAGCCCAGAAGGAAGAATGAAGTTGTTCCAACTCAGGAAAATCCCGGGAAAAGACCAGAAAGCACAATGTACTCGTCTAAGAAATCACTGAGAATCCCGCAAAGCCGCAGTACACTGTAGGAAATACTTGGAAAAGAATTGTAAATCGTTTATCAGTATGAGGAAATGGTGAACAAAGGTGTTGGGACAGTGTGTGGAAATCTTCTACAGAGAGCAGGAAGGACGGTATAGCACAGTCATAAAAACAAGCACTATTTCATTGGAGAGCAGTAGTAACTGATCCCAAAAGGTTAGGAAGCAAGAAAAACACACTTCTCTAGGTGAAGAAAGAATGTAGAAAAAACTAAGGAAACTGCGCGCATATCCCCGAAATAAAGCAGCATGAATGGTATATTCTGCCAGAAAACACTCTGTGTTCACTGAGACGCAGCAGTAAAGTGACATAAAAAGGTTGAAAAACAAGTGTACATCATTTCTCACTGGCAGGAAAGAGTGAAGAAGCTTTTTTGTACAATGAGGGAACAGTACCCTGTAAGGAGCAGAAAACACACTCTACCCAGACAAGGAAATCACCGAGAATCACCCAAAGCAGCAGTAAAGTGTGGGAAATACTTGGAAAAAAAGTGTAAACCATTTCTCACTGTGAGGAAATGGCAAAGAAAAATGTGCGTACATTGAGTGGAAATCCCTTGAACAGAAGGAAAAGCACACTATAGCACGGTGTGAAAACGCACCAGAAATTCATTGGAAAGCAGCAGTAACTGATACCAATGGTTAGGGAACAAGGAAAACTCACCTCCCTCTGTGAGGAAAGCATGTCGAAAGGAGTTGGTAAAAGGAGGTGATATCCATGAAATGGAGGAGTCAGCATACAATAACTGTGCCGGGTACATTGTGAATTCTCTAACACACAGCAGTCAACAATACAAAATCGTGGCAAAACAAGTGTATATCATTTCACCTGTGAGCAAAGGGGGAAGAAAGGTTTCTGTACAATGCGGGAGAATCCCTGGAGGGTGGCCGTCACCCTAGCAGAGAACTGAGTAACCACTAGGAATTCGCTGCAAACAGCCCTGACTCCAATAAGAACACTAGTGCGAGTCATTTTGGAAAGTGAAGAAAGAGTCTGGCAAGGCGTTTGTACATGGTGGTGATATGAATGGAAGAGAGCATGAAGCAGAGTATAGCAGTGGTTAGAAACCTCTGGGTACGCATTGAAAAGCAACAGTGAACTATATATAAAGGATTGGGGAAACAAGAGTAAAATGATTTCCCATTGTGAGTACAGGTGGAAGAAAGACGTCGATACAATAGGAGAAAATCCCAAGTAAAGGCAGAAAGCGCACTCTGCCCCAATGTAAGAAACCACTGACTAGCTACAAAACGCTGCATTCAAGTCTAGGGAATACGTGGAAAAGAAGTGGAAAGCATTTCTCAGTGTGAGGAAATGGTGAAGAAGTGCTTGCACAGTGTGGAATACCTTCAGTAGAGCAGGAAGCACACGACTGCCCAGTTTTAAACACCACCAGTCATTCTTAGGAAAGCAGCGGTAACCAGTCCCCAATGGTTAGAAAACGAGAAAAACTCACCTCGACACGAGAAAAGAATGTAGAAAGGAGTTGGCAAATGCAAGGATATCCATGAGATGGAACATTGAGCATACTATAACCGAGTTAGACTGCACTCTGAGTTCACTGAAACGCAGCTGTAAACGCCACCTAATCGATGGAAGGCAAGTGGACACCTTTGCATGCTGTGTTTGTACAATGCGAGAGAATCTCGCCAAGACAGCTGTAAACGTCCAAGAGCACCGTGTTAGAAGCTCTAGGGATTCCCTGAAAATCAGCAGTGACATATACCTAAAAGTGAGAAGACAAGCGCAAGTCACGTAGGAGTGTGAGGACAGAGTCTCAAAGGTGTTTATACAAGGCGGTTGAACCAAAGAGAAAGAGCAACAGGCATACCATGGCAGAGAGTTGGAAATCAAAGAGAATTCACTGAAAGCAGCAGTAAATGAAAAAACACGTTAGGACACAATTGAAAAGCGTTTGAAATGTAAGGAAAGAGTGAAGAACAGTGTTTGAGCACAAGGAGATTTCAGTGCTGAAGAGCAATACATACGTGAGAGAACACTTTTGAAAGCACTTAGAAATCCCTGAGGAGCGGCGATAATGACAACAATACAGACAGAAGGCCGGTGCAAATCACTTATGAACATGAGGAAACACCGTACAGAGGTGTTGGACAATGGGGGGCAGTTTTGTGCGGAAGAGCAGAAGCCCACCAGAGCACAGTGTGAGACACCATCAGTAACCGACTGAAAATCAGAAGTTATTGATAAAAAACTGACTGTACAACAAGTAAAAATCACATGGCTCTGTGCAGAAATAAAGTGGAAATGCAACAGCAAACTCTGCAAAGCATTGGGAAACAGGTGTAAATCATTTCTCAATGTGAGCCCAGAAGGAAGAATGAAGTTGTTCCAACTCAGGAAAATCCCGGGAAAAGACCAGAAAGCACAATGTACTCGTCTAAGAAATCACTGAGAATCCCGCAAAGCCGCAGTACACTGTAGGAAATACTTGGAAAAGAATTGTAAATCGTTTATCAGTGTGAGGAAATGGTGAACAAAGGTGTTGGGACAGTGTGTGGAAATCTTCTACAGAGAGCAGGAAGGACGGTATAGCACAGTCATAAAAACCAGCACTATTTCATTGGAGAGCAGTAGTAAGTGATCCCAAACGGTTAGGAAGCAAGAAAAACACACTTCTCTAGGTGAAGAAAGAATGTAGAAAAAACTAAGGAAACTGCGCGCATATCCCCGAAATAAAGCAGCATGAATGGTATATTCTGCAAGAAAACACTCTGTGTTCACTGAGACGCAGCAGTAAAGTGACATAAAAAGGTTGAAAAACAAGTGTACATCATTTCTCACTGGCAGGAAAGAGTGAAGAAGCTTTTTTGTACAATGAGGGAACAGTACCCTGTAAGGAGCAGAAAACACACTCTACCCAGACAAGGAAATCACCGAGAATCACCCAAAGCAGCAGTAAAGTGTGGGAAATACTTGGAAAAAAAGTGTAAACCATTTCTCACTGTGAGGAAATGGCAAAGAAAAATGTGCGTACATTGAGTGGAAATCCCTTGAACAGAAGGAAAAGCACACTATAGCACGGTGTGAAAACGCACCAGAAATTCATTGGAAAGCAGCAGTAACTGATACCAATGGTTAGGGAACAAGGAAAACTCACCTCCCTCTGTGAGGAAAGCATGTCGAAAGGAGTTGGTAAAAGGAGGTGATATCCATGAAATGGAGGAGTCAGCATACAATAACTGTGCCGGGTACATTGTGAATTCTCTAACACACAGCAGTCAACAATACAAAATCGTGGCAAAACAAGTGTATATCATTTCCCCTGTGAGCAAAGGGGGAAGAAAGGTTTCTGTACAATGCGGGAGAATCCCTGGAGGGTGGCCGTCACCCCAGCAGAGAACTGAGTAACCACTAGGAATTCGCTGCAAACAGCCCTGACTCCAATAAGAACACTAGTGCGAGTCATTTTGGAAAGTGAAGAAAGAGTCTGGCAAGGCGTTTGTACATGGTGGTGATATGAATGGAAGAGAGCATGAAGCAGAGTATAGCAGTGGTTAGAAACCTCTGGGTACGCATTGAAAAGCAACAGTGAACTATATATAAAGGAATGGGAAAACAAGAGTAAAATGATTTCCCATTGTGAGTACAGGTGGAAGAAAGACGTCGATACAATAGGAGAAAATCCCAAGTAAAGGCAGAAAGCGCACTCTGCCCCAATGTAAGAAACCACTGACTAGCTACAAAACGCTGCATTCAAGTCTAGGGAATACGTGGAAAAGAAGTGGAAAGCATTTCTCAGTGTGAGGAAATGGTGAAGAAGTGCTTGCACAGTGTGGAATACCTTCAGTAGAGCAGGAAGCACACGACTGCCCAGTTTTAAACACCACCAGTCATTCTTAGGAAAGCAGCGGTAACCAGTCCCCAATGGTTAGAAAAACGAGAAAAACTCACCTCTACACGAGAAAAGAATGTAGAAAGGAGTTGGCAAATGCAAGGATATCCATGAGATGGAACATTGAGCATACTATAACCGAGTTAGACTGCACTCTGAGTTCACTGAAACGCAGCTGTAAACGCCACTTAATCGATGGAAGGCAAGTGGACACCTTTGCATGCTGTGTTTGTACAATGCGAGAGAATCTCGCCAAGACAGCTGTAAACATCCAAGAGCACCGTGTTAGAAGCTCTAGGGATTCCCTGAAAATCAGCAGTGACATATACCTAAAAGTGAGAAGACAAGCGCAAGTCACGTAGGAGTGTGAGGACAGAGTCTCAAAAGGTGTTTATACATGGCGGTTGAACCAAAGAGAAAGAGCAATAGGCATACCATGGCAGAGAGTTGGAAATCAAAGAGAATTCACTGAAAGCAGCAGTAAAAGAAAAAACACGTTAGGACACAATTGAAAAGCGTTTGAAATGTAAGGAAAGAGTGAAGAACAGTGTTTGAGCACGAGGAGATTTCAGTGCTGAAGAGCAATACATACGTGAGAGAACACTTTTGAAAGCACTTAGAAATCCCTGAGGAGCGGCGATAATGACAACAATACAGACAGAAGGCCGGTGCAAATCACTTATGAACATGAGGAAACACCGTACAGAGGTGTTGGACAATGGGGGGCAGTTTTGTGCGGAAGAGCAGAAGCCCACCAGAGCACAGTGTGAGACACCATCAGTAACCGACTGAAAATCAGCAGTTATTGATAAAAAACTGACTGTACAACAAGTAAAAATCACATGGCTCTGTGCAGAAATAAAGTGGAAATGCAACAGCACACTCTGCAAAGCATTGGAAAACAGGTGTAAATCATTTCTCAATGTGAGCCCAGAAGGAAGAATGAAGTTGTTCCAACTCAGGAAAATCCCGGGAAAAGACCAGAAAGCACAATGTACTCGTCTAAGAAATCACTGAGAATCCCGCAAAGCCGCAGTACACTGTAGGAAATACTTGGAAAAGAATTGTAAATCGTTTATCAGTGTGAGGAAATGGTGAACAAAGGTGTTGGGACAGTGTGTGGAAATCTTCTACAGAGAGCAGGAAGGACGGTATAGCACAGTCATAAAAACCAGCACTATTTCATTGGAGAGCAGTAGTAACTGATCCCAAACGGTTAGGAAGCAAGAAAAACACACTTCTCTAGGTGAAGAAAGAATGTAGAAAAAACTAAGGAAACTGCGCGCATATCCCCGAAATAAAGCAGCATGAATGGTATATTCTGCAAGAAAACACTCTGTGTTCACTGAGACGCAGCAGTAAAGTGACATAAAAAGGTTGAAAAACAAGTGTACATCATTTCTCACTGGCAGGAAAGAGTGAAGAAGCTTTTTTGTACAATGAGGGAACAGTACCCTGTAAGGAGCAGAAAACACACTCTACCCAGACAAGGAAATCACCGAGAATCACCCAAAGCAGCAGTAAAGTGTGGGAAATACTTGGAAAAAAAGTGTAAACCATTTCTCACTGTGAGGAAATGGCAAAGAAAAATGTGTGTACATTGAGTGGAAATCCCTTGAACAGAAGGAAAAGCACACTATAGCACGGTGTGAAAACGCACCAGAAATTCATTGGAAAGCAGCAGTAACTGATACCAATGGTTAGGGAACAAGGAAAACTCACCTCCCTCTGTGAGGAAAGCATGTCGAAAGGAGTTGGTAAAAGGAGGTGATATCCATGAAATGGAGGAGTCAGCATACAATAACTGTGCCGGGTACATTGTGAATTCTCTAACACACAGCAGTCAACAATACAAAATCGTGGCAAAACAAGTGTATATCATTTCCCCTGTGAGCAAAGGGGGAAGAAAGGTTTCTGTACAATGCGGGAGAATCCCTGGAGGGTGGCCGTCACCCCAGCAGAGAACTGAGTAACCACTAGGAATTCGCTGCAAACAGCCCTGACTCCAATAAGAACACTAGTGCGAGTCATTTTGGAAAGTGAAGAAAGAGTCTGGCAAGGCGTTTGTACATGGTGGTGATATGAATGGAAGAGAGCATGAAGCAGAGTATAGCAGTGGTTAGAAACCTCTGGGTACGCATTGAAAAGCAACAGTGAACTATATATAAAGGAATGGGAAAACAAGAGTAAAATGATTTCCCATTGTGAGTACAGGTGGAAGAAAGACGTCGATACAATAGGAGAAAATCCCAAGTAAAGGCAGAAAGCGCACTCTGCCCCAATGTAAGAAACCACTGACTAGCTACAAAACGCTGCATTCAAGTCTAGGGAATACGTGGAAAAGAAGTGGAAAGCATTTCTCAGTGTGAGGAAATGGTGAAGAAGTGCTTGCACAGTGTGGAATACCTTCAGTAGAGCAGGAAGCACACGACTGCCCAGTTTTAAACACCACCAGTCATTCTTAGGAAAGCAGCGGTAACCAGTCCCCAATGGTTAGAAAAACGAGAAAAACTCACCTCGACACGAGAAAAGAATGTAGAAAGGAGTTGGCAAATGCAAGGATATCCATGAGATGGAACATTGAGCATACTATAACCGAGTTAGACTGCACTCTGAGTTCACTGAAACGCAGCTGTAAACGCCACCTAATCGATGGAAGGCAAGTGGACACCTTTGCATGCTGTGTTTGTACAATGCGAGAGAATCTCGCCAAGACAGCTGTAAACGTCCAAGAGCACCGTGTTAGAAGCTCTAGGGATTCCCTGAAAATCAGCAGTGACATATACCTAAAAGTGAGAAGACAAGCGCAAGTCACGTAGGAGTGTGAGGACAGAGTCTCAAAGGTGTTTATACAAGGCGGTTGAACCAAAGAGAAAGAGCAACAGGCATACCATGGCAGAGAGTTGGAAATCAAAGAGAATTCACTGAAAGCAGCAGTAAATGAAAAAACACGTTAGGACACAATTGAAAAGCGTTTGAAATGTAAGGAAAGAGTGAAGAACAGTGTTTGAGCACAAGGAGATTTCAGTGCTGAAGAGCAATACATACGTGAGAGAACACTTTTGAAAGCACTTAGAAATCCCTGAGGAGCGGCGATAATGACAACAATACAGACAGAAGGCCGGTGCAAATCACTTATGAACATGAGGAAACACCGTACAGAGGTGTTGGACAATGGGGGGCAGTTTTGTGCGGAAGAGCAGAAGCCCACCAGAGCACAGTGTGAGACACCATCAGTAACCGACTGAAAATCAGAAGTTATTGATAAAAAACTGACTGTACAACAAGTAAAAATCACATGGCTCTGTGCAGAAATAAAGTGGAAATGCAACAGCAAACTCTGCAAAGCATTGGGAAACAGGTGTAAATCATTTCTCAATGTGAGCCCAGAAGGAAGAATGAAGTTGTTCCAACTCAGGAAAATCCCGGGAAAAGACCAGAAAGCACAATGTACTCGTCTAAGAAATCACTGAGAATCCCGCAAAGCCGCAGTACACTGTAGGAAATACTTGGAAAAGAATTGTAAATCGTTTATCAGTGTGAGGAAATGGTGAACAAAGGTGTTGGGACAGTGTGTGGAAATCTTCTACAGAGAGCAGGAAGGACGGTATAGCACAGTCATAAAAACCAGCACTATTTCATTGGAGAGCAGTAGTAAGTGATCCCAAACGGTTAGGAAGCAAGAAAAACACACTTCTCTAGGTGAAGAAAGAATGTAGAAAAAACTAAGGAAACTGCGCGCATATCCCCGAAATAAAGCAGCATGAATGGTATATTCTGCAAGAAAACACTCTGTGTTCACTGAGACGCAGCAGTAAAGTGACATAAAAAGGTTGAAAAACAAGTGTACATCATTTCTCACTGGCAGGAAAGAGTGAAGAAGCTTTTTTGTACAATGAGGGAACAGTACCCTGTAAGGAGCAGAAAACACACTCTACCCAGACAAGGAAATCACCGAGAATCACCCAAAGCAGCAGTAAAGTGTGGGAAATACTTGGAAAAAAAGTGTAAACCATTTCTCACTGTGAGGAAATGGCAAAGAAAAATGTGCGTACATTGAGTGGAAATCCCTTGAACAGAAGGAAAAGCACACTATAGCACGGTGTGAAAACGCACCAGAAATTCATTGGAAAGCAGCAGTAACTGATACCAATGGTTAGGGAACAAGGAAAACTCACCTCCCTCTGTGAGGAAAGCATGTCGAAAGGAGTTGGTAAAAGGAGGTGATATCCATGAAATGGAGGAGTCAGCATACAATAACTGTGCCGGGTACATTGTGAATTCTCTAACACACAGCAGTCAACAATACAAAATCGTGGCAAAACAAGTGTATATCATTTCCCCTGTGAGCAAAGGGGGAAGAAAGGTTTCTGTACAATGCGGGAGAATCCCTGGAGGGTGGCCGTCACCCCAGCAGAGAACTGAGTAACCACTAGGAATTCGCTGCAAACAGCCCTGACTCCAATAAGAACACTAGTGCGAGTCATTTTGGAAAGTGAAGAAAGAGTCTGGCAAGGCGTTTGTACATGGTGGTGATATGAATGGAAGAGAGCATGAAGCAGAGTATAGCAGTGGTTAGAAACCTCTGGGTACGCATTGAAAAGCAACAGTGAACTATATATAAAGGAATGGGAAAACAAGAGTAAAATGATTTCCCATTGTGAGTACAGGTGGAAGAAAGACGTCGATACAATAGGAGAAAATCCCAAGTAAAGGCAGAAAGCGCACTCTGCCCCAATGTAAGAAACCACTGACTAGCTACAAAACGCTGCATTCAAGTCTAGGGAATACGTGGAAAAGAAGTGGAAAGCATTTCTCAGTGTGAGGAAATGGTGAAGAAGTGCTTGCACAGTGTGGAATACCTTCAGTAGAGCAGGAAGCACACGACTGCCCAGTTTTAAACACCACCAGTCATTCTTAGGAAAGCAGCGGTAACCAGTCCCCAATGGTTAGAAAAACGAGAAAAACTCACCTCTACACGAGAAAAGAATGTAGAAAGGAGTTGGCAAATGCAAGGATATCCATGAGATGGAACATTGAGCATACTATAACCGAGTTAGACTGCACTCTGAGTTCACTGAAACGCAGCTGTAAACGCCACTTAATCGATGGAAGGCAAGTGGACACCTTTGCATGCTGTGTTTGTACAATGCGAGAGAATCTCGCCAAGACAGCTGTAAACATCCAAGAGCACCGTGTTAGAAGCTCTAGGGATTCCCTGAAAATCAGCAGTGACATATACCTAAAAGTGAGAAGACAAGCGCAAGTCACGTAGGAGTGTGAGGACAGAGTCTCAAAAGGTGTTTATACATGGCGGTTGAACCAAAGAGAAAGAGCAATAGGCATACCATGGCAGAGAGTTGGAAATCAAAGAGAATTCACTGAAAGCAGCAGTAAAAGAAAAAACACGTTAGGACACAATTGAAAAGCGTTTGAAATGTAAGGAAAGAGTGAAGAACAGTGTTTGAGCACGAGGAGATTTCAGTGCTGAAGAGCAATACATACGTGAGAGAACACTTTTGAAAGCACTTAGAAATCCCTGAGGAGCGGCGATAATGACAACAATACAGACAGAAGGCCGGTGCAAATCACTTATGAACATGAGGAAACACCGTACAGAGGTGTTGGACAATGGGGGGCAGTTTTGTGCGGAAGAGCAGAAGCCCACCAGAGCACAGTGTGAGACACCATCAGTAACCGACTGAAAATCAGCAGTTATTGATAAAAAACTGACTGTACAACAAGTAAAAATCACATGGCTCTGTGCAGAAATAAAGTGGAAATGCAACAGCACACTCTGCAAAGCATTGGAAAACAGGTGTAAATCATTTCTCAATGTGAGCCCAGAAGGAAGAATGAAGTTGTTCCAACTCAGGAAAATCCCGGGAAAAGACCAGAAAGCACAATGTACTCGTCTAAGAAATCACTGAGAATCCCGCAAAGCCGCAGTACACTGTAGGAAATACTTGGAAAAGAATTGTAAATCGTTTATCAGTGTGAGGAAATGGTGAACAAAGGTGTTGGGACAGTGTGTGGAAATCTTCTACAGAGAGCAGGAAGGACGGTATAGCACAGTCATAAAAACCAGCACTATTTCATTGGAGAGCAGTAGTAACTGATCCCAAACGGTTAGGAAGCAAGAAAAACACACTTCTCTAGGTGAAGAAAGAATGTAGAAAAAACTAAGGAAACTGCGCGCATATCCCCGAAATAAAGCAGCATGAATGGTATATTCTGCAAGAAAACACTCTGTGTTCACTGAGACGCAGCAGTAAAGTGACATAAAAAGGTTGAAAAACAAGTGTACATCATTTCTCACTGGCAGGAAAGAGTGAAGAAGCTTTTTTGTACAATGAGGGAACAGTACCCTGTAAGGAGCAGAAAACACACTCTACCCAGACAAGGAAATCACCGAGAATCACCCAAAGCAGCAGTAAAGTGTGGGAAATACTTGGAAAAAAAGTGTAAACCATTTATCACTGTGAGGAAATGGCAAAGAAAAATGTGTGTACATTGAGTGGAAATCCCTTGAACAGAAGGAAAAGCACACTATAGCACGGTGTGAAAACGCACCAGAAATTCATTGGAAAGCAGCAGTAACTAATACCAATGGTTAGGGAACAAGGAAAACTCACCTCCCTCTGTGAGGAAAGCATGTCGAAAGGAGTTGGTAAAAGGAGGTGATATCCATGAAATGGAGGAGTCAGCATACAATAACTGTGCCGGGTACTTTGTGAATTCTCTAACACACAGCAGTCAACAATACAAAATCGTGGCAAAACAAGTGTATATCATTTCCCCTGTGAGCAAAGGGGGAAGAAAGGTTTCTGTACAATGCGGGAGAATCCCTGGAGGGTGGCCGTCACCCCAGCAGAGAACTGAGTAACCACTAGGAATTCGCTGCAAAACAGCCCTGACTCCAATAAGAACACTAGTGCGAGTCATTTTGGAAAGTGAAGAAAGAGTCTGGCAAGGCGTTTGTACATGGTGGTGATATGAATGGAAGAGAGCATGAAGCAGAGTATAGCAGTGGTTAGAAACCTCTGGGTACGCATTGAAAAGCAACAGTGAACTATATATAAAGGAATGGGAAAACAAGAGTAAAATGATTTCCCATTGTGATTACAGGTGGAAGAAAGACGTCGATACAATAGGAGAAAATCCCAAGTAAAGGCAGAAAGCGCACTCTGCCCCAATGTAAGAAACCACTGACTAGCTACAAAACGCTGCATTCAAGTCTAGGGAATACGTGGAAAAGAAGTGGAAAGCATTTCTCAGTGTGAGGAAATGGTGAAGAAGTGCTTGCACAGTGTGGAATACCTTCAGTAGAGCAGGAAGCACACGACTGCCCAGTTTTAAACACCACCAGTCCTTCTTAGGAAAGCAGCGGTAACCAGTCCCCAATGGTTAGAAAACGAGAAAAACTCACCTCTACACGAGAAAAGAATGTAGAAAGGAGTTGGCAAATGCAAGGATATCCATGAGATGGAACATTGAGCATACTATAACCGAGTTAGACTGCACTCTGAGTTCACTGAAACGCAGCTGTAAACGCCACTTAATCGATGGAAGGCAAGTGGACACCTTTGCATGCTGTGTTTGTACAATGCGAGAGAATCTCGCCAAGACAGCTGTAAACGTCCAAGAGCACCGTGTTAGAAGCTCTAGGGATTCCCTGAAAATCAGCAGTGACATATACCTAAAAGTGAGAAGACAAGCGCAAGTCACGTAGGAGTGTGAGGACAGAGTCTCAAAAGGTGTTTATACAAGGCGGTTGAAAAAAGAGAAAGAGCAATAGGCATACCATGGCAGAGAGTTGGAAATCAAAGAGAATTCACTGAAAGCAGCAGTAAATGAAAAAACACGTTAGGACACAATTGAAAAGCGTTTGAAATGTAAGGAAAGAGTGAAGAACAGTGTTTGAGCACAAGGAGATTTCAGTGCTGAAGAGCAATACATACGTGAGAGAACACTTTTGAAAGCACTTCGAAATCCCTGAGGAGCGGCGATAATGACAACAATACAGACAGAAGGCCGGTGCAAATCACTTATGAACATGAGGAAACACCGTACAGAGGTGTTGGACAATGGGGGGCAGTTTTGTGCGGAAGAGCAGAAGCCCACCAGAGCACAGTGTGAGACACCATCAGTAACCGACTGAAAATCAGCAGTTATTGATAAAAAACTGACTGTACAACAAGGAAAAATCACATGGCTCTGTGCAGAAATAAAGTGGAAATGCAACAGCAAACTCTGCAAAGCATTGGGAAACAGGTGTAAATCATTTCTCAATGTGAGCCCAGAAGGAAGAATGAAGTTGTTCCAACTCAGGAAAATCCCGGGAAAAGACCAGAAAGCACAATGTACTCGTCTAAGAAATCACTGAGAATCCCGCAAAGCCGCAGTACACTGTAGGAAATACTTGGAAAAGAATTGTAAATCGTTTATCAGTGTGAGGAAATGGTGAACAAAGGTGTTGGGACAGTGTGTGGAAATCTTCTACAGAGAGCAGGAAGGACGGTATAGCACAGTCATAAAAACCAGCACTATTTCATTGGAGAGCAGTAGTAACTGATCCCAAACGGTTAGGAAGCAAGAAAAACACACTTCTCTAGGTGAAGAAAGAATGTAGAAAAAACTAAGGAAACTGCGTGCATATCCCCGAAATAAAGCAGCATGAATGGTATATTCTGGAAGAAAACACTCTGTGTTCACTGAGACGCAGCAGTAAAGTGACATAAAAAGGTTGAAAAACAAGTGTACATCATTTCTCACTGGCAGGAAAGAGTGAAGAAGCTTTTTTGTACAATGAGGGAACAGTACCCTGTAAGGAGCAGAAAACACACTCTACCCAGACAAGGAAATCACCGAGAATCACCCAAAGCAGCAGTAAAGTGTGGGAAATACTTGGAAAAAAAGTGTAAACCATTTATCACTGTGAGGAAATGGCAAAGAAAAATGTGTGTACATTGAGTGGAAATCCCTTGAACAGAAGGAAAAGCACACTATAGCACGGTGTGAAAACGCACCAGAAATTCATTGGAAAGCAGCAGTAACTGATACCAATGGTTAGGGAACAAGGAAAACTCACCTCCCTCTGTGAGGAAAGCATGTCGAAAGGAGTTGGTAAAAGGAGGTGATATCCATGAAATGGAGGAGTCAGCATACAATAACTGTGCCGGGTACATTGTGAATTCTCTAACACACAGCAGTCAACAATACAAAATCGTGGCAAAACAAGTGTATATCATTTCCCCTGTGAGCAAAGGGGGAAGAAAGGTTTCTGTACAATGTGGGAGAATCCCTGGAGGGTGGCCGTCACCCCAGCAGAGAACTGAGTAACCACTAGGAATTCGCTGCAAACAGCCCTGACTCCAATAAGAACACTAGTGCGAGTCATTTTGGAAAGTGAAGAAAGAGTCTGGCAAGGCGTTTGTACATGGTGGTGATATGAATGGAAGAGAGCATGAAGCAGAGTATAGCAGTGGTTAGAAACCTCTGGGTACGCATTGAAAAGCAACAGTGAACTATATATAAAGGAATGGGAAAACAAGAGTAAAATGATTTCCCATTGTGAGTACAGGTGGAAGAAAGACGTCGATACAATAGGAGAAAATCCCAAGTAAAGGCAGAAAGCGCACTCTGCCCCAATGTAAGAAACCACTGACTAGCTACAAAACGCTGCATTCAAGTCTAGGGAATACGTGGAAAAGAAGTGGAAAGCATTTCTCAGTGTGAGGAAATGGTAAAGAAGTGCTTGCACAGTGTGGAATACCTTCAGTAGAGCAGGAAGCACACGACTGCCCAGTTTTAAACACCACCAGTCATTCTTAGGAAAGCAGCGGTAACCAGTCCCCAATGGTTAGAAAACGAGAAAAACTCACCTCTACACGAGAAAAGAATGTAGAAAGGAGTTGGCAAATGCAAGGATATCCATGAGATGGAACATTGAGCATACTATAACCGAGTTAGACTGCACTCTGAGTTCACTGAAACGCAGCAGTAAACGCCACTTAATCGATGGAAGGCAAGTGGACACCTTTGTATGCTGTGTTTGTACAATGCGAGAGAATCTCGCCAAGACAGCTGTAAACGTCCAAGAGCACCGTGTTAGAAGCTCTAGGGATTCCCTGAAAATCAGCAGTGACATATACCTAAAAGTGAGAAGACAAGCGCAAGTCACGTAGGAGTGTGAGGACAGAGTCTCAAAAGGTGTTTATACAAGGCGGTTGAACCAAAGAGAAAGAGCAATAGGCATACCATGGCAGAGAGTTGGAAATCAAAGAGAATTCACTGAAAGCAGCAGTAAATGAAAAAACACGTTAGGACACAATTGAAAAGCGTTTGAAATATAAGGAAAGAGTGAAGAACAGTGTTTGAGCACGAGGAGATTTCAGTGCTGAAGAGCAATCCATACGTGAGAGAACACTTTTGAAAGCACTTAGAAATCCCTGAAGAGCAGCGATAATGACTACAATACAGACAGAAGGCTGGTGCAAATCACTTATGAACATGAGGAAATACTGTACAGAGGTGTTGGACAATGGGGAGCAGTTTTGTGCTGAAGAGCTGAAGCCCACCTGAGCACAGTGTGAGACACCATCAGTAACCAACTGAAAATCAGCAGTTATTGATAAAAAACTGTACAAGAAGTAAAAATCACATGGCTCTGTGCAGAAATAAAGTGGAAATGCAACAGCAAACTCTGCAAAGCATTGGAAAACAGCTGTAAATCATTTCTCAATGTGAGCCCAGAGGGAAGAAAGAAGTTGTTCCAACTCAGGAAAATCCCGGGAAAAGACCAGAAAGCACACTGTACTCGTCTAAGAAATCACTGAGAATCCCGCAAAGCAGCAGTACACAGTAGGAAATACTTGGAAAAGAATTGTAAATCGCTTATCAGTATGAGGAAATGGTGAACAAAGGTGTTTGGACAGTGTGTGGAAATCTTCTACAGAGAGCAGGAAGCACGGTATAGCACAGTCATAAAAACCAGCAGTATTTCATTGGAGAGCAATATTAACTGATTCCCAAAATCGTTAGGAAACCATTAAAACATACTTCTCTAGGTGAAGAGGAAATGTAGAAAAACTTAGTAAACTGCATAGATATCCACGAAATAAAGCAGAATGCATGCTACATATTGGAAGAAAACACTCTGTATTCACTGAGATGCAGCAGTAAGTGACACAAAAAGGTTGGATAACAAGTGTACATCATTTCTCACTGGGATCAAAGAGTGAAGAAACTTTTGGACAATGAGGGAAAAGTCCTGTGTAAGGAGTATAAAACACCTTCTACTCAGACAAGGAAATCACTGAGAATCACCCAAAGCAGCAGTAAATGTAGGAAATAGTTGGAAAATAATTGTAAATCATTTATCAATGTGAAAAAATGGTAAAGAAAAATGTTTGTACAATGAGTGGAAATCTCTTGAATAGAACTAAAAGCACACTATAGCACAGTGTTATGATGCAGTAGTAATTCATTGGAAAGCTGCAGTAACTGATACCAATGTTTAGGAAACAAGTGAAGTCACTTCTCTCTGTAAGGAAAGAATGTGGAAAGGAGTTGGTAAAAGGAGGTGATATCCATGAAATTGAGCAGTAAGCATACAATAACTGTGTTGGGTACATTGTGAATTCTCTAAAACACACCAGTCAACAATACAAAATAGTTGCAAAACAAGTGTATATCATTTCTCCCTGTGAACAAAGGGGGAATAAATTTTCTGTACAATGTGGGAGAATCCCTTTGGGACAGTGTTACCCATGCAGAGCACAGAGTAAAAAGCACTAGGAATTCGCTGAAAACCAGCCCTAACACCAAGAAGAACACAAGTGCGAGTCATTTTGGAAAGTGAAGAAAGAGTCTGGAAAGGTGTTTGTAAATTGTGGTGATATGAATGGAAGAGAGCTGGAAGCAGAGTATAGCAGTGGTTAGAAACCTCTGGGTACTCATTGAAAAGCAACAGTGAACTATATAAAGGAGTTGGAAAACAAGAGTAAGTGATTTCCCACTGTGAGCACAGGGGGAAGAAAGAAGTTGGTACAATATAAGGAAATCCCGAGTAAAGGGCAGAAAGCGCACCTTCCCCAATCTGATAAATCACTGCCTAGGTATAAAAAGCTCCATTCAACTGTAGGAAATACTTGGAAAAGAAGTGGAAAGCATTTGTCAGTGTGAGGAAATGTTGAAGAAGTGCTTGCACAGTGTGAGGAAATCTTTTACATAGAGCAGGAAGCACAGTATAGCACAGTCATAAAACCAGCAGTATTTCATTGGATAGCAGTAGTAACTGATCCCAAAGGGTTAGGGAAGAAGTAAAACACACTTCTCTAGGTGAAGAAAGAATGTAGAAAAAACTTAGCAAACTGCGTAGATATACACAAAATAAAGCAGAATGCATGCTATATATTGGAAGAATACACTCTATATTCACTGAGACGCAGCAGTATGTGACACATAAAGGTTGGAAAACAAGTGTATGTCATTTCTCACTGTGAGGAAGGACTTAAGAAACTTTTCTGTACAATGAGGGAAAAATCCCGTGTAAAGAGTAAAAAACACTCTACACAGACAAGGAAATCACCGAGAATCACCCAATGCAGCAGTAAAGTCTAGGAAATACTTGGAAAAGAATTGTAAATCATTTATCAATGTGAGGAAATGGTAAAGAAAAATGTTTGTACAATGAGTGGAAATCCCTTGAATAGAACAAAAAGCACACTATAGCACAGTGTTCAAACGTACCAGTAATTCATTAGAAAGCAACAATAACTGATACCAATGGGTAGGAACCAATAAAACTCACTTCTCTGTGTGAGGAAAGAATGTCGAAAGGAGTTGGTAAAAGGAGGTGATATTCATGAAATGGAGAAGTCAGCATACAATAAATGTGCCGGGTACATTGTGAATTCTCTAACACACAGCAGTCAACAATACCAAATAGTTGCAAAACAAGTGTATATCATTTCTCCCTGTGAGCAAAGGGGGTAGAAAGGTTTCTGTACAATGTGGGAGAAACCCTTGAGGAAGGCTGTCACCCAAGTAGAGCACAGAGTAAAAAGCACTAGGTATTTGCTATAACCAGCACTAACACCAACAAGAACACAAGTGCGAGTAATTTTGGAAAGTGACGAAAGGGTCTGAAAGGTGTTTGTACATTGTGGTGATATGAATGGAAGAGAGCAGGAAGCAGAGTATAGCAGTATTAGAAACCTAAGGGTACTCACTGAAAAGCAACAGTAAACAATACTAACGTGTTGGAAAACAAGTGTAAATCATTTCACAACGTGAATAAAGAGAAAAGAGAGAGAATCCAAGATCGCGGCATAGGTTAAGCACCTAACCTGCAGCCTGGCAAAACAATTTCAACAATACAACTAAAGGTCAAAACGGACATCATCCAGAACCACCGGAAAGCTGGCTGACTGAAATGCCCACAACTAGAAGGAAAGAGAAAACCACAAGGAGAATCAGAGGAGCCGTAAAAGCCTGAGATTTGGAGACAAAGGCGGAGACAGGAGTACGCGCACGTGCGGGTAGGACGGAGCCAGAGAGGATGGGGCGGCTGACGGCCTGGCCGGCGTTCTCTAGTGGGGAGGAGATAAAAGCTGCAGATTGCGCTGAACCCCAGCTCCGACTGCACTGAACCCCAGTTCTGGGCCAGACCCTGGGAAGCCGGGCTCATTCAGGGGGAATCTGGGCTGTGTTGGAGGCACAGAGGAGCAGCCAAAGGCAGAGCTCCAGAGGCACACACGTGAATGCGCGCAGAGGACGGACTGTTGCCTGTGCCGCTGAATTGCCCTGGCAGGGAGGAGACAGGGGCTCCGGACCGTGCTGATCCCCAGTTTTGGCTGCGCTGGGCCCCAGTTCTGGGCAAGACCCTGGGAAGCCAGGCTCATGCTGGGGGAACCTGGGCTGTGAGGTGGAGACGCAGGGGAGCGGCGAAGGGCAGAGCACCGGAGGCGCACACAGGAATGCGCACAGAGGATGGTCTGTTGACTGTGCCACTGGATTGCCCTGGTGGGAAGGAGACAAAGGCACCAGACTGCGCTGAGCCCCAGTTCCGACTACACTGAAACCCAGTTCCGGGCGAGAATCTGGGAGACCAGATTCATTGGGGGAGAGACTATACTGTTTGGCAGCGGGCGAAGCTCCAGGGCACTTTTCTCTCAGAGGTGTTTGCAGGGAGTACCGAGGGACACTGAGACCCAGGAACCTCATAGGGCGGGGCTGACAGGAAGCCAATGCTGTAGGCTCCACCCTGAAACTCTGCCCCATCCAAGCTGAGCACAGAGGCTTTTACAATTTTGCAAGTCTAGTTGAATAAGGCTGTCTCCTGGCATAGACACAGCTGATCCTCACAGCCAATTGGACTGGAGGTCAAATCCTCCCAGTGTACCAACAGCAATCAAGGCTTAACAACACCAAGACTTTGCACTCAGCCCACAAAGAGGGGTACCAAGAGCGACCATCTAGGGAGATTGGGGAAGCTGAGCTACTGGCCCCTATTGGT
Organism: Cnephaeus nilssonii; assembly: GCF_951640355.1. Lineage (NCBI taxonomy): Eukaryota > Metazoa > Chordata > Mammalia > Chiroptera > Vespertilionidae > Cnephaeus > Cnephaeus nilssonii. The sequence goes on along the minus strand of NC_137096.1, from coordinate 6,388,492 downwards.
CACTGACCACACAAAGTCACTCCATCAACATAGGGAGGCAGCCAAAAGGTGGAGACACCGAAGCAGGTCACGAATAGAAGGGATGAAGGAAAGTAAACTAATGGACGACACAGTGTTCAGAACCACATTTATAAGGTTACTTAAGAATCTTCTGGAGGACCAAGATGGAGGCATAGGGCAGATGCCTGATTGTTGCCTACCACAACAATTTTGAGACTGCAACTGGAGGGCAGAGCAGATACCATCTGGAACAATGGCCAAAGGAGTTGCTGGGAGGGGGTTGATCGATGGGAGTTGGGATCGGGAAGATGGGGCCCTGCTGGGTCCCGGATCTGGGTGCGCTCGCCCGGCGACTGGTCGCCGCTGCAAGCCCGAGTGCCGCCGCAGAGACCTTCGACCGGCCCGCCGCCATGCACCGGATGCACCGGAGCTTCACCGAGCCCACTGCCCAGCGAGTTCCGTGGCGGCCGCCCCGGAGCTTTGAGAGGATGGCCGAAAGAATTGCTGAGAGGGAATTGACCGACAGGAATTGGGATCGAGAAGACGAGGCTCCGCTGGATCCCAGGTCCAGATGAGGCCGCGTGCCCCTGGGTCCGGGCGAGGCCGCATGCCCCTGGATCTGGGTGAGGCCGCATGCCCCTGGGTCTGGGTGAGGCTGCATGCCCCTGGGTCCGGGTGAGGCTGGATCTGGGTCCGGGTGAGGCCACGCGCCCTGGGTCCGGGTGAGGCTGGGTCCCGGGTCCAGGTGAGGCCGTGCTCCTGGGTCCAGGAGAGGCTGTGCGCCCCCAGGTCTGGGTGATGCCGTGTGCCCCCGGGTCCGGGCGAGGCCGCGCGCCCCTGGGTCCGGGTGAAGCTGGATCCCGGGTCCGGGTGAGGCCTTGCGCCCCTGGATCCGGGTGAGGCTGGGTCCCGGGTCCGGATGAGGCCACGCCCCTGGGTCCGGGAGAGGCCACGCACCCCTGGGTCCGGGTGAAGCTGGATCCCGGGTCCAGGTGAGGCCGTGTGCCCCTGGATCTGGTGAGGCTGGTTCCCGGGTCCGGGTGAGGCCACGCCCCTGGGTCTGGGAGAGGCCACACCCCTGGGTCTGGGAGAGGCCACATGACCCTGGGTCCAGGGGAGGCCACGCACCCCTGGGTCCGGGTGAAGCTGGATCCCGGGTTCAGGTGAGGCCGTGCGCCCCTGGATCCAGGTGAGGCTGGGTCCTGTGTCCGGGTGAGGCCATGCCCCTGGGTCCGGGAGAGGCCACGCACCCCTGGGTCCGGGTGAAGCTGGATCCCGGGTCTGGGTGAGGCCGTGCGCCCCTGGATCCGGCTGAGGCTGGGTCCCTGGTCCGGGTCAGGCCATGCCCCTGGGTCCGGGAGAGGCCATGCACCCCTGGGTCCAAGTGAGGCTGGGTCCCGGGTCCAGGTGAGGCCACGTGCCCCCAGGTTCGGGCGAGGCCGCGCGCCCCTGGGTCCAGGTGAGGCCATGCCCCTGGGTCCGGGAGAGGCCATGTGCCCTTGTGTCCTGGTGAGGCTGGATCATGGGACCAGGTGAGGCCACGCGCACCTGGGTCGGGGTGGAGGCCACGTGCCCCGGGGTCCGGGTGATGCTGGGTCCCAGGTCTGGGTGAGGCCGCGTTCCCCTGAGTCCGGGTGAAGCCGCGCCTCTGGGTCCGGGCGAGACCAAACCAGAGGGAGTCGGACCTGCATTACCACCATTTGTCCACCACCCAGAGCTGAAAAGTCAGTGCTGACATGTACACATAAGGAACTGGTGGACATTGAAATTGGGTCTCAAAAGAACTGTTGGTCCAGAAAGAAACTTACTACAGACTGATTTATTTGCCTGTCAGCATAACTATTATTGCTTGTCTCACATTCGGTTCTTATAAGTATATTTCTAGTAACACATGATCTCACTCATCTAGAGGAAATGATGAACAACATAGACTGAGGAACAAGAACAGACCCAGAAACAAGGAGGCATCGATCGGACTGTCGGGCCTCGGGTATGAGAGGATGGGGGTAGGGGGAAGAGATCAACCAAAGGACTTGTGTGCATGCATACAAGCCTAACCAATGGTTAAGGACAACAGGGGTGTGGGGTGTGGGATGGGAATGGGGGGATGAGGACAAATATGTGACACCTTAATCAATAAAGAAATAAAAAAAAAGAGAAAAGAAACAAGTTGGTACATTGCGGGAAAATCCCAGTTAAAGAGCAGAAATCGCACTGTACCCCAGTCTAGGAAATCATGGAGAATTCATGAAAAGCAGCAGTAAACTGGAGGAAATACTATAAAAAGAAGTGTAATTCATTTCTCAATGTAAGGAAATGTTGAAAAACGTTGTTTGTACAGTGCCTGAAAATCTCTTAAATAGCGCAGTAAGCACACCATAATACAGTGTTAACAACTATCAGTAATTTACTGAAAAGAAGTAACTGATACCAAAGGATTAAAAAAAACAAGCAAAACTCACTTCTCTATGTTAGGAAAGAATGTAGAAAGGAGTTCGTGAAATGCGCGGATATCCATGAAATAGAGCAGTAAGCATACTATAAATGTGTTAGAAACCACTCTGTATTCACTGAAACACAGCTGTAAATGATACTAAATCGTTGGAAGACAAGTGTACATCTTTCCTCACAGTTGGAAAGCATGAAGAAAGGTATTTGTACAATGCGGGAAAATCACGTAAAGACAGCTTTAACCGCACTAGAGCACAGTGTTAGAAGCCCTAGGAATTCCCTGAAAATCAGCCGTGACATATACCTAAAAGAGAGAAGACAAGTGAAAGTCACATAGGAATGTGAGGAGTCTTGAGAGGTGTTTGTACAAGGTGGCTGAATCAAAGAAAAAGAGCAATAAGTGCATCATGGCACAGAGTTGGAAACCAATGAGAATTCACTGAAAAGCATCAGTAGATGACAAAACCGTTAGAACACAATTGAAAAGCATTTGAATGTCAGGGAAGAGTGTAGAACTATTTTTGAGCACAAGGAGAAATCATTCCTGAAGAGCAATACATATGTTAGAGAACACTTTTGAAAGTACTTTGAAAGCAGTGAACAGCAGCTGCAAGATCTATAATACAGACGGAAAACAGGTGGAAATCACTTATGAACATGAGGAAGGACTGCACAAAGGTGTTTGACAGTGTGGGCATCTCAGTGCTAAAGAGCCGAAGCTCACCATAGCCCAGTGTTACAAGCCACTAGTAACTGACTGAAAAACAGCAGTAACTTATACAATTTGCTTAGACAGCAAGTAAAAATCACATCGTCCTATGCGGATATATTGTAGAAAGGTGTTAGTGAAATGTGGTGATATCCATGCAAGAGAGCAGGAAGCAGAGTATAGCAGTGTTTGAAACCTTAGAGTATTCACTGAAAAGCAACAGTAAACTATACAAAGCATTGGAAAACAAGTGTAAATCATTTCTCAATGTGAGCATAGAGGGAAGAAAGAAGTTGGTCCAATGTGGGAAAATCCCAGTTAAAGAAAAGAAAGCACACTAAATCCTAGATTAAGAAATCACTGAGAATCACACAAGGCAGCAGTAAACTGTAGAAAATACTTGGAAAATAATTGTAAATCATTTATCAATGTGAGGAAATGGTGAAGAAAGGTGTTTGTACAATGTGTGGAAATCGCTTCAATTGAGCAGAATGCACACTATAGCACAGTATTAAAAACCACCAATAATTCCTTGGAAAGTAGCAGTAGCTGATACCAATGGTTAGAAAACAAGTAAAACTCACTTATCTATGTGAGAAAAGAATGTAGAAAGGAGTTTGTAAAATGCGGGGATATCCATGAAATGGAGCAGTAAGCATACTATAACTGTGTTAGAAACCACTGTGAATTCACTAAAACGCAGCAGTAAACTATACAAAATATAAAACAAGTGAAAATCACTTTGGAACCTGAGGAAAGAGTGTAGAAAGCTGTTTGAGCATGAGGAGAAATCAGTGCTGAAGAGCAATACATACATTGTAGCACACTTTTGAAACACTTTGAAATCACTGAACAGCAGCTGTAATCTCTACAATACAGACAGAAAACAGGTAGAAATCACTTAAGAACATGAGGAAAGAATGTACAAATGTGTTTGACAATGTGGATAAGTCAGTGCTAAAGAACAGAAAGCCTACCATAGCACAGTGTTAGAAACCACTGGTAAATGACTGAAAAACAGTAGTAACTTACACAAAATGGTTAGACAATGAGTAAAAATCACATCACTCTTTGAGGAAAGAATGTAGAAATGTGTTTGTATAATGTGCTGATATTCATGAAATAGAGCAGGAAGCACAGTATAGCAGTGTTTGAAACCTCTGGGTACTTACTGAAAAGGAACAATATACAAAAGAGTTGGAAAACAAGTGTAAATCATTTCTCAATGTTAGGAAAGAGTGAATAAATATGTTTGTAAAATATGGGAAAATCCCTGTTAAAGAGCTGAAAGAAAGCACACTATAGCACAACCTTAGAAACCTCTGAGAATTAACTGCAAATCAGTAGTGAACTATACAAAATAGTTGAAAAACAAGTGTAAATCACTTTTCAATGAGAAGAAAGAGTGAAGACAGGTGTTTGTACAATGCAAGGAAATCATTTAAATAGAAGAGTAAGCACAGTATAGCACAATGTTAGAGACCACTAGGAATTCACTGAAAAGTAGCATGATCTCATACCAAATAGTTAGAAAACAAATAAAAATCAGTTCTGTATGTTAGTAAAGAATGTAGAAAGGTGTTTATACAATGTGGTGATATCCATGAAATAGAGCAGTAAGCGTACTATAGTAGAGTTAGTAACTACTGGGTATTCAGTGAAAAGTAGCAGTTATATATATAGAATAGTTTTGAAAACAAGTGTAAATCATTTCTCAAAGTGAGAAAACGTTGTAGAAAGGTGTTTGAACAATGTGGGAAAATCTCTTAAGTAGAGCAGTAAGCACAGTGTTAGAAATCACTAAGAATTCACTGAAAACCAGCACTAACTTATACCAAATAAAAAAACAAGTGAAAAGTAAATTTGAACCCCAGGAAGGAGTATAGAAAGTTATTTGACCATATGGGGAAATCTGTGCTAAAGGGAAAAAAAGCACACTATAGCATAGTGTTAGAATCTACTGAGAATTCACTGAAAAAAAAACAGCACTGAACTGTACAAAATAGTTGGAAAACATGTGGAAATCACTTCACAACATCAGGTAACTGTGCAGAAAGATGTTTGTACAGGCGGGAAAATCCCTGGTAGAGATCAGAGAATATACTATAACACAGTCTTAGAAACCATTTGGTAAAAGCAGCAGTAAACTGGAGAAAATAGAAAACAGATGGAAATCATTTTTTAATGTGGGAATGAGTATAGAAAGGTCTTTGTACAATGTGGGGAAATTTCTTCACTACAGCAGTAAGAACACTATAGCAGTGTTAGAAACCACTGAGAATTCACTGAAATGCAGTAGTAAACTGTACAAAATAGTTTGAAAACAAGTGTAAATCATTTCTCAATGTGAGAAAAGAGAGAAGATAGGTGTTTGTACAATGCTGGGAAATCCCTTAAATAAAGTAGTAAGAACACTATAGCACAGTGTTAGAAACCACTAGGAATTCACTGAAAAGCAGTAGTAACATATCAAATAGTTAGAAAAGAAGTAAAAATCACTTTTCTATGTGAGGAAAGTGTAGAAAGTAGTTTGTACAATGTGGGGAAATCAGTGCTAAAGAGCAGGAAGTACACTATAGCACAGTGTTAGAAACCACTGGGAATTCACACAAAAGCTGCACTGGACGGTACAAAATAGTTGAAAAACAGGCAGAAATCACTTCTAAACATCAGGAAAGAGTGCAGAAAGCTGATTGTACAATGCTAGAAAATTCCTATTAGAAAGCAATAAGCACACTATACCACAGTCTTAGAAACCACTAGGAATTCACTGAAAAGCAGCAGTAAACTGGACAAAATAGTTAGAAAACATGTGGAAATCACTTCTCAATGTGAGGAAAGAGTATAGAAAGGTTTTTGTATAATGCGTGGAAATCTCTTAAAGACAGCAGCAAGCACTGTACTGCACAGTGTTAGAATCCAGGTCAAAATGGATCTGTACTTTGGAATTTCCTTTATGTAATGCTGAGATATTAGTATTAATACACTTGTGTTTTGAATAACTGAGATATTGTCAGCATCAGGTTTGCTCAACCACTTGGAAGTATCTAGTTTTACCATCTTTCTTTAGATGATCCTCCACCTGAGTGATGACCAAGGTTCCTCGGTCCATCTGCTTGAGTCTGTGCAGGCAGAGTGATTTACAGGTGGGTCCTAGTTATACTCAGGTCTCCCAGGAGAGGACGTGGAGCATGGAATGAGTCCTCTGGATGAAGGAACTGAATCAGGTTTGGAATAGGGTTTGGGCTTCTAGGATAGAGAAGCAGGGGGAGAGGCTGGGTGAGGCTGCCTCTTGCTTAGGGAACAGCAGGAACAGGGACCCTCACCTCCATGCCTGTGGGTAACTGTTACATGAGCAATGGTCCAGTCCTGGTTGTGACTGTGAGTGCCCGGTGGCTGCGTAAGTCTCTGCCCTACTCACAGCTGGGAGGCTGAACACCTGTATCCCCATCACATGTCTGTCATTGAGTGGCATCCCCTGGGAGTTCACATCCTGGGGCAGCAAGAAGACCATCATCCTTAGGTTGACTTTGGAATTCTCTTTAGCTTTAAGCTCTTTCACTGTGGTTATAAATGTGATGTGTACTTTGGAAAATGGAAAAATATAGACAAATCTAAAAAGGAAAACAAAGGCATTTAGAATCTCATTTCAAGTAATTTATTAAAAGAATCGTTCATTGATTTTTTTTTAGAGAGAAAGGAAGGGAGAAGAAAGAAACATCAATGATAAGAGAGAATCACTGATTCGCTGCCTCCTGCACGTCCGCTATTGGGGATCAAGTTCCCAACCCAGGCATGTGCCCTGACCAGGAATCCAACCAGCAAACTCTCTGTGTGCTTGAGACAAGGCCCAACCAACCAAAACACACCGTTCAGGCTCCAGGATTATTTTGTTATAAAAAAATCAAACATTTGGTATTAGTACATTCATATATATTTCTATAGGTGTGTATATGCACACAGGTATATTTTTAACATGTTTGAATGTAATGTTTAAATTTGGTATCTTGTTTTATCTACTTTTCATGTTGTGTCATTTCCCAAGTTATCAAAAATTCTTTGTTAAAATTATGTTAGGGCTGTTTGCTAGTCCAGTCCCTCAATGTGGTACATTTAAGCTGCTTTAATTGTTATAAATGATGCTCTAATAAAAATCTTTGCTTGTCTATCCTCGAGTTCCACCTTACAATTGACGCCTAGACGTGGAACCAGGTTAGTGAGTAAAACTCTGAAAGCTGAAGCATTGTAAAGAATTGCATCCAAGCCCTGGCTGGTTTTGCTCAACCTGTGGACCAAAGGGTCCTAGGTTCAATTCTGGTCATGGGCATGTACCTTGGTTGCAGGCTCCTCCCTGGCCCAGGCCCTGGTCTGGGATTATGCAGGAGGCAACCGATAGATGTTTTTCTCTCACATTGATGCTTCTCTCTGTCTTTCCCTCTCTTCCACTCTCCCTAAAAGTCAATGGAAAAATATCCTTGGATGAGGATTAACCAAAATAAATAAATAAATAAATAAATAAACAAACAAACAAACAAACAAACTGAAAATTTTAAAAAAAGATATATATTCCTTAGTTCACATATTTTTCCTGCTTGCTATTCACTTTATTGTAGAGAGTGCATAGAAAGGCATATGAGCATTTTTAAAATTATTGTCAGCAGAATCCAGTGGCATTGGCAGAGACATGTCCTGGATATGTACCATGCCAGAGGCAGGTATGTTGTCAGCCTGACCCTTAGCACAGGTGCCAGGGGGTGGGTTTCATTATCTAAGTTCAGCCAGGCACAAGGAACAGATTCAGAGTTTCAGGCAGAGTGGGAAAAGCATCACCATGATTGGGGTGACTCAGATGATAAGATAGGTTTTGCTCGCAGCCGCTCAGCCTTTATGGTTGGATACAGTTGCTCAGCCAAAAGTGAAAGCAACTTTATATTTCATTTTGCTGGTCTCAAGCTATTTGTAGGGGCTGAATCAAGTAGAAAAGATTAAAGGAAATTTTCTAGCAGCTGCCAAGAATTTGTAAAGACCTTTTCCTTTCCCTCCCAGGCCATTATAAATTCTTAGCTAATTAGATTTCTATCTTTCTATATTGTAACTTTAATTTACTTTTCTCAGATTTATACTTTTATTGTACTGTGTTAACATTTTAAGATTCTAAGATTAATTTGAAAGTGTAAAATCTGTAAAAATTGCAACCCAGGGAAGTTTAAACAGAGGCCAGCTAATTCCCTCGCAGGCATAAACCCTCGCAGGCCAGCCCTGGGGAAGCAAAGCATGGGAACGGATGGGCGATAAGCATATCCTACCAGTGTTTTCTCTACAATTCAAAGTATATTGTAGAATTATTAAAATATAAAAATAAAAAGGCCTAAAAGGAACCAGGGCAGACAAAAAATAAATAATAATAATAATAATAATAATAATAATAATAATCTCTCCTATCTAATAAAAGAGTAATATGCAAATTGACCATCACACCAAGACACAAGACAGCCGCACCCATGTGGTCAAAGATGGCTGCCCCCATGTGGACACAAGATGGCTGCCACAAGATGGCCTGCAGGGGAGGGCAGTTGTGGGAAGTTAGGGGTGACCAGGCCAGCAGAGGAGGGCAGTTGGGGGTGACCAGGCTGGCAGAGGAGAGCAGTTGTGGGAAACCAGGCCAGCAGGGGAGGACAGTTGTAGGCGATCAGGCAAGAAGGGAGGGCAGATAGAGGTGACCAGGCCAGCAGAAGAGGGCAGTTGGGAGAGACCAGGTCAGCAGGGGAGGGCAGTTGGGGGGGGCCAGGCTTGCAGGGAGAGCAGTTGGGGGAGGGGACCAAGCCTGCAGTGGATGGCAGCTGGGGGGGACCAGGCCTGCAGTGGAGGGCAGTTGGGGGGACCAGGACTGCAGTGGAGGACATATGGGGGGGGGATCCAGGCCTGCAGGAGAGGGAAGTTGGGGGTTACCAGGCCAGCAGGGTAGGGCAGTTGGGGGGACAGGCTGCAGGGGAGGGCATTTGCGGGGGAACAAGGCCTGCAGGGTAGGACAGTTGGGGGGGGGGGCCAGGCCAGCAGGGGAGGGCAGTTGGGGGGGCCAGGCCTGCAGGTGAGAGCAGTTGTTGGGGACCAGGCCTGCAGGGGAGGACAGTTTGGGGGGATCAGCCCTTCAGGGGAGGGCAGTTGGGAGCCAGCAGTCCTGGATTGTGAGAGGGATGTCTGACCACCCAGTGGGATCCGGCCTAAACGGGCAGTCGAACATCCTTCAAGGGGTCCCAGATTGGAGAGGGTGCAGGCTGGGCTGAGGGACACCCCCCTCCTGTGCATGAATTTTATGCACCGGGCCTCTAGTCTTATCTAATAAAAGAGAAACATGCAAATTGACCATACCTCTGCTATGCCCACAAGCGACACCCACCAGCCAATCAGGAGTGAGTATGCAAATTAACCCAACCAAGATGGCAGTTAATTTGCATATACAGACTCAGAGCGAAGACTGAAGACAGTGTAGAAGAAAGCCAAGCACTGCAGAATGGAGTGAAGCTGCAGAGAAGCAAGCAAGCAGGGCGGCAGAGAAGGGAGGGAAGCAGGCGGGGCAGGGGAGAAGGAAGGGGAGCAGGCAGGGTGGTGGAGACCGCTGCAGGAAGCCCTATTCTTGCAGGAATCTTCCTGCAACAGGCCTCTAGGATATATATAATAGAGAAATATGCAAATTAGCCCAGATGCCATAATTCGATGACCAAACAGTAGGGACCTGAGCAGCTGCGGGCTCCCAGCGCCACCAGTCTCAGAGCACCAGCACACCCTTGGGCCTGGAATAATTACACATTCACAATGAGCCCAGAGTCACTGCACAGAGGGCTGCAGATTAGGGGCGCTGTGGGTAGGGGGCTGCATATTGGGGGGAACTTCAGATCAGGGGGCTGAAGATCAGGTGGGCTGCAGATTGGGGGGCCTGCAGGTCAGAGGGGCTGCAGCAGTGGGGGTCCCAGCTCCAAGCCCAGAGACTGGCCTCAGGGCTGCAGCTGTGGCTGCACTGCCCAGCGGGAAGCCCCAAAATCTGCCCCCACAGACTCAGGAGAGCCAACAGGTCAATGGAGACAGCCAGGAAGAGGCCTCGCCTGGCGCCCTTTACTCCATGAGGAGGGCCCCATGGATGGGAGCTGGGAGCCAGACAGTGACCAATGATCAGTGTTTGAAGAGGGAGCCTTTAGCCCTGTGAACGTTCTCTCCCAATGAATATCTGACTCCTCCCTGCACTTGGGCCCTTCCAGAGGGCCATGCCGAGCCCACGTGGCCACTGCCCACACCCATGAGGGATCGTGAACCACTCTGAGTTGGAGCCCACATCATGTTTTTAAATGTTTCATTTTTGTTGATCCAACCCTTGCCTTCTGGCGCGTAGAAGCCAGGATGGTGGGTGCCGTGGAGCCCGCAGATGGGCAACCAGGAGCTCCTTGACTCTGTTGGCTTCATTCAGAGAAGGCACTCCCCCCTCCCCGCCGCTGGCACTGCTCACCTTGGCCTTCAGGGAGCAGCACTGTCACCATGACAGGCATGGCCCCAAAGCTGCTCCTGAACCTTGTTTTTCCTCCCTAGGTTCCCAAAGCCCAATGCAGCCTGTGGCCAGCCCTGCAGATGGTTGGCAGATGCCCCCAGAACCCTCCCCAGGGCCCTCCCCAGTACCAGACAGGACCAGGCAGCAGGGGGGTGAGGTTGGCCTGGCACAGACTTAGCCCCTGCAAGCTGTGTCACAGTGGATCCTGAGCAGCGAGAACTTACCAATAGGGATGTTTGTGCAGACATTTTAAACAACTTCCACTTTTAAAACTGAATTGAAAAGCATAGATTGTTACTTTAGAGAGCAATGCTTTGGCGGGACCCCGAGGTCACCTTGGAGGCTAGAACCAAATGTTACATGATAGCAAGTGTTGGCAAGGATGTGGACCAATCTGAGCTCTCACACACTGCTGTAGGAATGTAAATGGTGCAGCCACTCCTCAAATGATTAATATCAGTCACATAGGACCCTGCAACCTGCCACTCCAAGGTATACACCCAAGTGAGGCAGCCAGTCACAAAATGGCCATTGTGTATGGTGCCATTCCCATGAAATGTCTGAAACACCAGTGTGCAAATGACTGGGTGGGACAGGCAGCTAGATGGGGAAGGTAGCACAGGGTTTCTTCTAGAAGCAATATAGCATTCTAAAAGTGACTGGTGGTGCCCTGGCTGATTTGGCTGAGTGGATAGAACGTCAGCCTGCAGACTGCAGGGTCCCGAGTTCAATTCTGGTCAAGGGCACATGCCCGGGTTGTGGGCTAAATCCCCAGTAGGGGGCGTGAGGGAGGTAGCTGATCCATGATTCTCTACCATTGATGTTTCTCCCCCTCTCTCTTCCTCTCTGAAATTATATGTGTGTGTGTGTGTGTAGGTGTGTGTGTGTATGTGTGTGTATATATATACATATATATATACATTATATATATGTATATATATATATATACTTTTATATATACTAATATACTAATAAAAGGGTAATATGCTAATTAGACCAGGAGAACTTCCAGGCAAAGACATGGTGGCGGGGCTGAGGCAGAGGCAGTTAGGGGCCATCAGGCCAGGAGGGGAGGGCAGTTGGGGGTGAGCAGGCCATCAGGGGGGCAGTTGGGGGCAAGCAGGCCAGCGAGGGGGCGGTTGTGGGTGAGCAGGCCAGTGGGGGGGGGGAATTGGGGGCGAGGGGGAATTGGGGGCAAGCAGGCCAGTGAGGGGGAAGTTGGGGGCAACCAGGCCAGCAAGGGTGGCAGTTGGGAGCAAGGCCAATGCGGGGGCAGTTGGGGACAAGCAGGCTGGCAGGCAGGTGAGCAGTTAGGAACCAGTGGTCCCAGATTGCAAGAGGGATGTCCACAGGGATCAGGCCTAAACCAGCAGTCAGACATCCTATGAGGGGTACCAGATTGGAGAGGCTGCAGGTCAGGCTGAGGGACACTCCCCCACCCATGCACAAATTTTGTGCACCGGGCTACTACTACTACTACTACTAGTAGTAGTAGTAGTAGTAGTAGTAGTAGTAATAATAATAATAATAATAAAATTCCTTGTCCTGCCTTTCCCTCCCTGTACACCTCGGAGGGGATACAGGGGGAGAATCTAAGGGGTCAGCCAAGATAATTATTTACAATCTCAGCCTCCACTCAAGCTCCAAGCAGCTCTTTGGCCACTATGCCACCAGAAACCAGCTATTCTAGGCTGTAAAACAAGTTAGAACCACAGCAGTAACCTTAGCATGTTATCTCTAAGGAAAATCTGGCTTATAAAATTAAGCAGCTACAGCTTGGAAATGGGCTATAAGGCCTGCTCCCTCCTCCCCCTGCCTTTGCTCTAGCATCATATACATTCCACTTTTCTCCCAGGTGCCTTGTTAACTTCAGAGTCTGGAAAACCCAAAACAACATCTCTTCAGATTGCACACACACACACACACACACACACACACACACACACACACACACACACACACCTTCTATATATATTTGTTCAGAACATTCTTTCCAATCTTATAATTAGTCAAATACGTGTGTGTGTGTGTGTGTGTGTGTGTGTGTGTGTGTGTGTTTATGGTTTATTTTCTTTTCATTCTGTATATTACATTTCTTTTGAATGACTTTATGTATTATGTGAGGCATAATACATTGAATAATCTGCTTTCTTCCTGGCATATAAGCATTTATAGTATTTATAAACAAAGTCTGTTAAACTTTCACACTGTTGTGGTCCTGTAAAAAGGACTTTTCTAGCTTGTGTTTTCATTGCTGGTTTCTAGCTATTGGTTCATTTCCCTTCTAACTGTCTGCCTTTCTGAATTGGTCTATTAATCCTAATGCTAATAAACACCAGCCTCTCTTAGATAGGCTTCCTTTGCATCTTCTAAGCATCTGATCATCCAGTCTGCGTAGAGGTTGGCATTCCTTACTTTCAAGTGGTAATTCTGCACTTCTGTCTCTTTCCTCTCACAGCACCTAGAGCTCTTAGCCCAAGGCTGGCTCACAGATACTGAAGCACATACATGGGAGGAGCATCTGTAAACAGCTTCTACTAAAATGTGATCCACAGGATCCTCTGTTTAAAAACATGGCAACATGTTTGACCAAGTTTTGGCTGGTTTGGCTCAGTGGATATAGCATCAGCCTGTGTACTGAAGGGTCCCAGGTTCGATTCCTGGTCAGGGTACATGCCTGGGTTGCGGGCTCAATCCCCAGTAGGGGGTGTGCAGGAGGCAGCCGATTGGTGATTATCTCTCATCATCAATGTTTCTATCTCTCTCTCCCTCTCCCTTCCTCTCTGAAATCAATAAAAATATATTTTAAAAATATGATTGACAGCACATATTTCAAGTTCAGAATACTGAAGTCTGAGCCCTAACCTGAGCTTGGTAACTGTGACTTCAGGCCCATTGGCCACTCAGACCTCAGTTCTTCCTCTCCGTAAAGAGAATTATAGTTACTGACTCCACAGGATTGTTGGGAGGGTTATGAGTAATGACACATGTAAAGGCTTGAGCAGTCCCTGCACACAATTAGTGGATGTCAGCTTGGGAGCCTAATTCCCACCAGGAGCCTCACTGAAAAGCAATCTGAAGAGATGTTGTTTTGGGTTTTCCAGACTCTGAAGTTAACAAGGCACGTGGTAAGAGAGTGGAGTGAACACAGTGCGCCTCAGAGTTCATATGCATATTAACCATCTCCTGTTCAATGCTCTGGGGTGTGGCCTATGGTTTTGCATCCATGACAAACTTCTCTGACAAACTTCCCCATGATGCTGATGCTATGCCCATGGACCACCCTTTGCATGGCCCAGGAACCAAGGATAAATAAGTCTATCTACAGTGTTTGTTACTGGAAACCCCTAGTTGGGCTCAGGCTGCCTGTCACTGTGTCCAATAATGAAGGCAGCTTGAATCATATTATGCATTTATTGAGAAACCAATCCAACCAAGAAGACAAAAAGCATATAAGCATCAAATCCTTTTACAGCAAGGAGTAGGGGACAGGACTATAAAGGAGAGTGGGGCTGGAGAACTGACATCAGCTACTGTCATCAGGCTAGAAGATGATGTGGACAAGATGATGTGGATGAGATGATGTGGATGAGATGATGCAGACGAGATGATGCTGATGAGATGGTGTAGATGAGATGATGCTGATGAGATGATGTGGATGAGATGATGCTGATGAGATGATGTAGATGAGATGTTGTGGAGATGATGCTGATGAGATGATGTAGATGAGATGATGTGGACAAGATGATGTGGATGAGATGATGTTTTGACTCCTGGTGAGTTGGTCTGACCTTGCCTATCCATTCTGTTTTCTGGATTCACAGCTAAGTTACCTCCTCAATCACTTTGCACAGGCTTGAAAAGGAAACAAACAAACAAAAAAAACTTAACCGCTATTCACATAAGTATATGTGTTGTAAGATTTAAAATAACATGACTATCTTGCAGATTAATTCAGGTGCTCTACCTTTCAGAGTATAAGTCCCCCTATCATGTTCACCATACCTGCCCTTCAACATAGTTATCAGTAATGATATATGCATAAGGAAATTATTTAGCTTGTCATAGACCTTCCTCTTACATTTGCTTGAACTCTTGGTAATGGGGAGAAGCCACGATGTGTCCCCTACCCAAGTGATTTTCTCTAACCAACTAGTTCTAGAGCAGAGCAGAGCCCAGTGTCCTCAACCCCAAAGCGCTGGCTTTTCATATCTACAAAGAGCCCTCCCTCAAATTGTGTAGTTAACACCAGATATTCATGCCCACAACCTGAGCATATGCCCTGACCGGGAATCAAACCATGACCTCCTGGTTCATAGGTCGACAACCACTGAGCCATGCCATCTGGGCAGAAAATGTAGTTTTTTTAAAGAGTTTGATTTAATCAAATTCTTCACTTCAGGACTGAGTATTATTTATCATAAATCAATGCATAGCCCTTCTATTATTTATTGTAATTCATTCACTTTTTCAGCACAGAACCATTCTCTTCCACTAAAATAGTTTATGTTTGAGAGATAAGGCTGAAGCTGTATATCTTTTTGAGTACTTGGTGGTTTTATTTGCCTGTGTTTGTAACTGGTTTAGAAAATTGAATTCTATTTGTGAGAATGAAAATGAATTTAATGAAATAAATGAAAATAAATTTTAGTATTTTTCTAGTTTACAATAATTTATTTTTATTTATTTATTTTTATTTTTTATTGACGTATTGTATGTGTACATATCTTACCTTTGTCCCCCACCACCCCACACCCATACATGCCCTCCCCCCCAGAGTTTTGCGTCCATTGTTTATGCTTATATGCATGCATACAAGTCCTTCGTTTGATTTCTTATCTCCCCCACTTCTCCCTAACTTTCCCCCTGTAATTTGAAAGTCTGTTTGATGCTTTACTGTCTCTGTATCTATCTTTTTGTTCATCAGTTTATAATGTTCTTTATTATCCATAAATGAGTGAGATCATGTGGTATTTTTCTTTCATTGACTGGCTTATTTCACTTAGCATAATGTTCTCCAATTCCATCCAGGTTGCTGCAAAGGGTAAGAATTCCTTCTTTTATGGCAGCATAGTATTCCATTGTGTAGATGTACCACAGTTTTCTGATCCAGTCATCTGCTGACGGGCACCTAGGCTGTTTCCAAATCTTAGCTATTGTAAATTGTGCTGCTATGAACATAGTGGTACATATATCCTTTCTGATTGGTGTTTCTGGTTTCTTTGGATATATTCCCAGGAGTGGGATTACTGGGTCAAATGGGAGTTCCATTTTCAGTTTTTTGAGAAAACTCCATACTGTTCTCCACAGTGACTGCACCAGTCTGCAATCCCACCAGCAGTGCAAGAGGGTTCCTTTTTCTCCACATCCTCGCCAACACTTGTCGTTTGTTGATTTGTTGATGATAGCCATTCTGACAGGTGTGAGATGGTACCTCATTGTTGTTTTGATTTGCATCTCTCGGATAATAAGTGACTTTGAGCATGTTTTCATGTGTCTCTTGGCCTTCCTTCTGTCTTCTTTTGAAAATATTCTGTTTAGGTCCGTTGCCCATTTTTTTATTGGATCATTTATCTTCCTTTTATTAAGTTGCATAAGCTGCCTGTAGATGTTGGAGATTAAACCTTTATCAGTGATAGCATTGGCAAATAAGTTCTCCCATGCAGTGGGCTTTCTTGTTGTTTTGTTGATGGTTTCTTTTGCTGTAAAAAAGCTTTTTATTTTGATGTAGTCCCATTTGTTTATTTTCTCTTTAGCTTCCATTGCCCTAGGGGCACTGTCAGTGAAGAAGTTCTTTTGGCATATGTCTGAGATTTTGTTGCCTGTGGATTCCTCTAGTATTTTTATGGTTTCCCATCTTATGTTTAAGTCCTGTATCCATTTTGAGTTTATTTTTGTGTATGGTGTAAGTTGGTGATCTAGTTTCATTTTTTTGCATGGGTGTGTCCAATTTTCCCAAAACCATTTATTCAAGAGACTGTCTTGACTCCATTGTATGTTCATGCCTCCTTTGTCAAATATTAATTGAGCATAGTGGTTTGGGTCGATATCTGGATTCTCTATTCTGTTCCATTGATCTATATGTCTGTTCTTGTGCCAGTACCAGGCTGTTTAGAGAACAGTGGCTTTGAAATACAACTTGAAATCTGGTATTGAGATCCCTCCTACTTTATTCTTCTGTCTCAGGATTGCTGTGGCTATTCGGGGTCTTTTTTTATTCCAGATGAATTTTTGGAGAGTTCTTTCTAGGTCTGTGAAATATGCTGTTGGTATTTTGATGGGGAGTGCATTGAATCTGTAGATTGCTTTGGGTAGTATGAACATTTTAATGATGTTGATTCTACCCATCCATGAACATGGTATGTTCTTCCATCTGTTTACGTCTTCCTCTATCTTTTTTTCAGTGTCCTGTAGTTTTCCGCGTATAGGTCTTTTACCTCCTTAGTTAAGTTTATTCTTAGGTATATTAATTTTTTTTGGTGCGATGGTAAATGGGATTGCTTTTTTAGACTCTCTTTCTGTAAGTTCACTATTGGTGTATAGAAATGCCATAGATTTCTTGGCGTTAATTTTGTATCCCGCTACATTGTTGAATTCATTTATTAAGTCTATTAGTTTTTTGATGGAATCTTTTGGGTTTTTTATGTACAATATCATGTCATCTGCAAATAAGGACAGCTTCACTTCTTCTTTTCCAATTTGGATGCCTCTTATTTCTTCTTCTTGCCTAATTGCGATAGCTAATACTTCCAGTACTATGTCAAACAGGAGTGGTGAGAGTGGGCATCCCTGTCTTGTTCCTGTTCTTAGGGGAAATGGTTTTAGTTTTTGCCCATTGAGTATGATGTTTTCTGTGGGTTTATCATATATAGCTTTTATTATGTTGAGGTATGAGCCATCTATTCCCACCTTGTTGAGAGTTTTTATCCAGAAAGGGTGTTGGATTTTGTCAAATGCTTTTTCTGCATCTATTGATATGACTATGTGATTTTTATCTTTCAATTTGTTTATGTGATGTATCACTTTTATTGATTTGTGGATATTGTACCATCCTTGCATTCCTGGGATAAATCCTACTTGGTCATGATGTATGATCTTTCTGATGTATTGCTGGAGCCGCTTTGCTAGGATTTTGTTGAGGATTTTGGCATCTATGTTCATGAGGGATATTGGTCTGTAATTCTCTTTCATTGTGTTGTCTTTATCTGGTTTTGGTATTAGGGTGAAGCTGGCTCCATTCTGCCAGCCTGGTCATCAATCTTGTTTATCCTTTCAAAGTACCAGCTCTTGGTTTTATTGATCTTTTGTATTGTTTCTTTGGTCTCTATGTTGTTTATTTCTGCTCTGATCTTTATTATTTCTTTCCTTCTGCTTACACTGGGCTTTTCTTGTTGCTCTCTCTCTAACTCTTTGAGTTGTTGGGTTAGGTAATTTATTAGCATTGTTTCTTGTTTTTTGCAGTAGGCTTGTAGAGCTATGAACTTCCCTCTCAGGGCTGCTTTCGCTGTGTCCCATAGATTTTGGATTGTTGTGTTTTTATTGTCATTTGTTGCCATGATGTTTTTTATTTCTTCCTTGATGTCTTTGGTAACCCAGTCATGGTTTAATAGCATGCTGTTTAGTCTCCATGTGTTTGATTTCTTTGGGTTGTTTTTATTGTAGTTGATTTCCAGTTTTATCCACTGTGATCTGAGAAGATACTTGATATGATTTCTATCTTCTTGAATTTGGAGAGACTTTGCCTATGTCCTAACATATGGTCTATCTTTGTAAATGACCCATGTGCACTTGAGAAGAATGTATATTCTGTTGCTTTGGGGTGAAATGTTCTGAAGATGTCGATTAATTCCATCTGGTCTAGTGAGTCATTTAGGGTTGCTGTTTCTTTGCTGATTTTTTGTTTAGAGGATTTGTCCAATGGTGATAGTGGGGTATTGAAGTCTCATACTATGATTGTACTAATAGCCCGGTGCACGAAATTCATGCACGGCGGGGGTTGTCCCTCAGCGCAGCCTGTACCCTCTCCAATCTGGGACTCCTGGAGGGCAGTCGGACATCCTTCTCACAATCCAGGACTGCTGGCTCCCAACTGCTTGCCTACCTGCCTTCCTGATTGCCCCTAACCGCTTCTGCCTGCCAGCCTGATCACCCCCTAACCACTCCGCTGCCAGCCTGGTTGATGCTTAACTGCTCCCCTGCCAGCCTGTTTGCCCCCAACTTCCCTCCTCTGCCGGCCTGGTCACCCCTAACTGCCTTCTCCTGCAGGGTTGATCACCTCCAACTGCCCTCCCTTGCAGGCCTGGTCCCTCTCAACTGCCCTCTCTTGCAGGCCTGGTCCCTCACAACTGCCCTCCCTTGCAGGCCGGGTGCCTCCCAACTGCCCTCTCCTGCTGGCCATCTTGTGGTGGCCATCTTGTGTCCACATGGGGGCAGGATCTTTGACCACATGGGGGCAGCTATATTGTGTGCTGCAGTGATGATCAATCTGCATAGTACTCTTTTATTAGATAGGATAGAGGCCTGGTGCACGGGTGGGGGCCAGCTGGTTTGCCATGAATGGTGTCACAGATAAGGCTGGGGGTTCCCTTGGGGTGTGGGGTGGCCTGAGCGAGGAGCCTGTGGTGGTTTTCAGGCTGACCACGCCCCCCCTGGCCACCCAAGGGGAGGCCCTGGTATCTGGAATTTATTTTCCTTCTACAATTGAAACTTTGTAGCCTGGGGCGGCAGCCATTTCTGTGGCAGTTAATTCACCTTCTACAATTGAAACTTTGTAGCCTTAAGTGGGTGAGCCCGGCCAGGGTGTGCAGAAAGCTTTGCTTCCCCTGTTGCTGCTGGCAACCCTGGCCTGCTCTCTCAAGCTCCATTCTGCCGCCATTTGTTTGAATTTGTTTACCTTCTATAATTGAAACTTTGTAGCTTGAGTGGAGGCTTAGGCCTGCAACAGCTATGGAAAGCTTGGCTTGCTCTGTTACCTGGGAAACCTTGCTCTCTGTGGCTGTAGCTATCTTGGATTGGGGTTATATTGCATACTGGCCCTGATTGGCTGGTGGGCGTGGCTTGGCTGGTGGGCATGGCTTATGTAGTGGAGTGATGGTTAATTTGCATATTACCATTTTATTAGAGAGGATTGCTGTCAATCTCTCCTTTGATATCTTCCAGGAGTTTTTTAATGTATCTTGGTGCTCCTGTATTGGGTGCATATATGTTTACCAGAGTTATTTCTTCTTGTTGGATTTCTCCCTTTAGTATTATGAAGTGGCCTTCACTATCTCTTGTTATGTCCTTCACTTTGAGATCTAATTTGTCAGATATAAGTATTGCTACCCCAGCTTTTTTTTTCATTTCCATTCACCTGGAAAACCTTTTTCCATCTCTTTACTCTCAGTCTGTATGCGTCCTTTTTTTTGATGTGGGTTTCCTGTAGACAGCAGATATATGGGTTTTGTTTTGTTATCCAATCTGTTACCCTGTGTCTTTTGATTGGGGTATTCAATCCATTTACATTAAAAGTTATTATTGATAGGTACTTCTTTGTCGCCATTTTTATTCTATACCCCTGTGTTCCTTCTTTGCTTCCTATTTCTTTCTTTCTTTCTTTCTTTCTTTCTTTCTTTCTTTCTTTCTTTCTTTCTTTCTTTCTTTTTTTTTTACAGCAGACCCTTTAGCATTTCTTTCATTGCTGGTTTGGTGGTGATAAACTCCCTTAGTCCTTTTTTGTCTGTGAAGCTCCTGATTTCACCTTCAATTTTGATTGATAGCCTTGCTGGGTACAGTATTCTTTGATTGAGACTCTTCCTTTGCATGACTTTGTATATTTCATTCCATTCCCTTCTGGCCTGATGAGTTTCTGTTGAGAAATCAGTTGCTAGTCTGATGGGAGTTCTTTTGTATGTAACTGTCTGTCTCTCTCCGGCCGCTTTTAAGATTCTTACTTTGTCGTTGGTGTTTGCCAACTTAATTATAATGTGCCTTGGCGTCGGTCTTTTGGGGTTCATTTTGCTTGGAACTCTGTGAGCTTCTTGGATTTGTGCGGGTTTTTTCTTCCCTATATCAGGGAAGTTTTCTGTTATTATTTCTTCAAACAGGTTTTCTATTTCTTTCTCCGTTTCCTTTCCTTCTGGTACCCCTATTATCCTGATGTTGTTTTGTTTTGTGTTGTCCCGAAGTCCCTTAGGCTCTCCTCATGCTTTCTAATTTTTGTTTCTAGAAGCTGTTGTAATTGGGTATTTTTTTCCATCTTGTCTTCTAGCTCACTTATGCAGTCCTCTGCTTTTTCTAGTCTACTCTTGATGCTTTCTATTGAGTTCTTTACAGCAGCAATGTCATTTTTCATTTCTTCTTGGTTCTTCCTCATTTCCTCTTGGTTCTTACTCATATTGTCCAATTTGTCTTCCATCCTTTTCATCCACCTTATGACCATTTCTCTGAATTCTTTCTCTGATAGGTTGTTTGCCTATAATTCGTTTACTTCCTTTTCTGGTGATGCCTGCTTTTCTTTCCTATGGGGGCTATTTCTTTGTCTCCCCATGGTCTCTCTTCTCTGGATGTCTGGTTATATAGTTCTCTCTCTCCCGCGTTGATTTAAAGGTACAAAATACAACACAACCAGGCACAACACTCAAGGCACTGAACAGAATTGTATTCACGATATTAATAACCTCCAATAAAGGTAACGACCAGAGAAAGACAAATTAGGGAATAGGAGTGGAAGAGGGAGAGTAAAAAGAAAGAACAAAAAAAAAAACCAAAAAAAAAAAGAGTGTGAATCTGAACTTGGGAAAAGAGCAGAAAAAAAGAAAAGAAAAAAGTAAGAGAGACAAGAACGATACTAAGGGAGAAAAGGGGAACAAACTATATATATGGGGAGTAAACTCCACTAGAACAACCACTAATCCAAGCAAATTCCAGCAACACGAGCCTGGAGATTAATACAAACTGCAACACCAACTAATATCAAGTGAGGCAAGAAAAAACAAAAGTAAAAAACAAACAAAAACAAAGCAAACAAAAGAACCAACCAAACAAACAAAAAGAATAATCAAAACAATCTCATAAAAAAGCATAAAAATTCAATCTAATAAACATTCAAGCAAACAACAACA
The DNA here is from genome assembly GCF_951640355.1 of Cnephaeus nilssonii. Classification (NCBI taxonomy): domain Eukaryota; kingdom Metazoa; phylum Chordata; class Mammalia; order Chiroptera; family Vespertilionidae; genus Cnephaeus; species Cnephaeus nilssonii. The sequence goes on along the minus strand of NC_137096.1, from coordinate 6,366,693 downwards.
AAAGGCCAGAGAGAAAAATATTTTTTTAAGGTAGTGTAGAGAGAGGTATTTATGGATTTGGAGCAGGGTGTTGGGAATTAGATATGTAAGTAGGGTGAAATTTTAGCAGAGGGTAAACTGAAAAAGTAGGGAAAATCTAAAGCCAGAAAGGGTTAAGATAAACAGGAGACCAAAAGGGGAAAGGTTAGGAGGAGAGTGATGGCATAATGTTAGTGTTGATATAGGGTAAAACGATTGTAAGGGAAAGATGGAAATAGTATGTAGGACACTAATCCCAAAATAAAAGAAAGAGAAAATCAAATTACATTTTAAAAAAAAAGTAAAATAATAGTAATAATAATGCTGATTGAAAATAAAAATGTAATAATTAAAAAGGTGAAAATTGAGTCAGGAAAAAGAAAAAAAAATTAGTTTCTTAAGTAAAAGATGCAAAAAATGAAAATAAAAAAATTACAATAAAAAAATTTAAAAAAATTGAAAAAAGAATTTAAAATTAATAAATAGGAAGAATAAAATGTGCAGTAGCGGTTGTCATTCACTTCCTCTATTATTCTGTTTGGTATGCCTGTTTCCCAGTCTGGGCGGTATTTCAGTTCAGCTTCGTTCCACTGCTCCTCAGTGTTGTAAGCCAGTCCTGCTTTTTAAGCCGGCCGTGTCTTAATTTCTCGTATTTATTTTTGATTACACCAGAGACCATTAGCGTTTCAGCCCCTGGGTGGCAGTGTTTCTGAATTGACTTCCGGGCCTCTCTAGCTTTTTTTTTTTTTTTTCCCCTCTATGGCACTCACTACCCGTTTGTGGAGGTGTGCGCCTCAGAGCTGCCTCTCCGATGGTCACACCCAGCTCTGCTCCCCAGGTTCTGAAAAAACAACTTCCCCCTGCAGTCTTTCAGGGTTTTTCCACCTGGGTTTTCCTATGTATTGGGCTTAGTAATTAGAGTCGGAAAGAGCCCAAGTGTGCGGACAGTGGGTCTGTGTGCCAGACTAAGGAGCCTTCACTCCTTTGAAAATTCTTAGTCTGACCCTCCTCGTCAGATTAAAATGAGTTGCTTTTAAGAGGTCACTTCTGTTAGCAGCTCAGAGGACCCCCTTCCACATTCACGGATCACGGCAGTTCCAACTGCCGCTGATTTTTCTATGCACAGACCTCCCAGTTCCTGCTGGTCCTGAGGCTCGCGCGCTTCCCTCTCGCACCGCGGGGATTAGAAACCACACCTTATTTCAGGCGAAATCTGACCTTTCCATGGTGCAGTGAAGAGTTCCTTTGAATCCGAATGTTTGCGCTGATAGGGGACCGGTGTTCTGGTGCTCGCAGCTGTTCAGTGTTTGCAGTTGTCGCGGAAAGTCAGGTTTCCAATAAAATCCTCCTTTCCTTGCAAGATGGCGAGGCGCCCGGTGAGTCCGCAGCTCCGGGAGGGGACCCAGCCCCTGTGGGTGCTGCACGGTCAGGGAACCCTGCCCAGCACTCCCTCGCCTTCTCCTGGAGTTTAGATGTCCATTGGCTTGCCAACATACACTCCCCCTGCAAACCTCTGCTGCTCCTACTCTCCGCCCTAGGACCAGACTCCAAACACGACTCTATTCAGTCGCCATTTTTTCTCCAGTTTACAATAATTTCTAAGTCTAATTCAAGAACTGGCTGATATTCTCATTGTTGTTTTTTTCCATCACCTTAAAAATATTATTCTTTTCTTTTTTCAAAGTAGTTTAGTGGAAAATAATTATAAGTGGATGTTATAAATTTCATTTAATTATAAATGACAGAAGTTATACAAATAATAATAAACATGTCATAACATATCTATGATGCTGCAGTTAGGTGAAGCTTTTTATAGTGAGCAAATGTTTATTTTTTAGTAATTTTTTATATTTAACTGTAGGGAACAGCTAGGGTCAAGCCTAGGGCTGACCTGTGGCAGGGTCATAAATAAGTCCAAGCCTAGAGGGCAGAGCTCTCTGAGTATAATTAAGCTTAACCTTGTAGCCCTACCTAATTCCTTCCTAAGTAGTTAATGGGCTGTGGGGAGGTGCAACAAGTGTTGCCAAAACAAGAACATTTGTATACATGTTAATGTACCCTTGTTTTAATCAGACTATAGAATAAAGCATTGGCTTTCAGGCTGAGTCTTCTGTGTCCTCATCCGTGCACGGGAGATCCGCCGAGCCCCAGCTGTATTCTCATTGTCTATCTTCTTTAATTCTTCACCACCCCTCCTCAGGTTCACCCTTGGTCATGCTGGTGTGGCACATTTATCATATATATTTTGTAGTAAATGAAACTGCAACTACATTGAGTATCCAATGAGCAGGAAAATATGCCCAGACTCACTAGTATAAAAGAAATGCAAATTATAACCATTACACCTGGCCAGTGTGTCTCAGTAACTGTTTATAGGTTGACCTATAAACCAGGAGGTCACAGTTACAGTCCTGGTCAGACCACGATCAGTAGGGGGCATTCGAGAGGCAGCCAATCAATGAGTATCTCTCAGCATTGATGTTTCTATCTCCCTCTCCCTTCCTCTCTGAAATCAATAAAAATACATTTTTAAAAACTACTAGGAATTATTTTTCACTCATCAATTTATTAAAGATTAAAAAGATGAATAGTGTGGGTTTAGAGAAAGTGTATAAAGTAATTGCATTAAAGTTACAATCATAAATGGGCTCACTCTCTCTGGAGGCAAATCTGGTATCAAACTACATGAGTTATCAAAGACTCTTCTCCTTCCCACTTGAAAGCTACCAAATAAAACTACAGCAGAGGGAGATTAAGCCACATACTGAAAGTATCTCACCCGCCTGTGTGACTCTGAACCAGGAGATCATGGTTCAATTCCTGGTCAAGGGCACATGCCTGAGTTTTGGGCTTGCTCCCTAGGTTGGGGCGTGCAGGAGGCAGCCCATCTATGATTCTCTCTCATCATTGATGTTTTTATCTCTCTCTCCCTCTTCCTTCCTCTCTGAAATCAATAAAAATACTTTTAAAAGAAAGTATCTCAGTTAGTAATTTGCAAAATTGAGATTCAAACTTATGCTTGAATTCTGAGCTCCGAACCACCAAGCTGGTGTTGGGTGGTGTGACCAGGATGGACTAGACTGCCTCACAGGATGGGTGTCATGTCAGGAACTTCAGTGTCCATGCTCTGGGTCAGAAAATGAAATAGACCTATTCCTGTGGTCACAGCCAAGTTCATGGCACTTGCTCAAGCAGCTTGATTCATGTCAGGCCTCTGCCCAGGTCTCCCCTTGGCAGAGCTTTATGTCATTGGGTTTCCTTTGCAAGACACCAGCTCCTGCTCTATAAAAGGAACCTCCAGCCCTAGCTGGTTTGGCTTAGTGGATAAGTCAACCGCCAGATCAAAGCGTCCCATGGTTTGATTCCAGTCAAGGACACATACCTTGGTTGCAGGTCCTCCCCAGCCCAGGCCCTGGTTGGGGCATGTGCAGGAGGCAACCAATCGATGTGTTTCTCTCACATCGATGTTTCTCTCTGTCTTTCCCTCTTACTTCCACTCTCTCTAAAAATCAATTGGAAAAATATCATCGGGTGAGGATTAACAACAACAAAAACAGATATAACCTCCAGCCACCCTGTCTACCTATGAGGACTTTTCCTTTTCTCACAGCTCCCACACTAGTTGAAATAACCTTGCTGATTTGTTTGTTAACATGTTCATTCTTTGTCACTTCCCAGCTGCCCTTCACAGCTCACACTGAAACATGAAAGCAGAGAGCACATGTGCTCCAAACAATTCTTTTGGCATCTCTGAGGCCATGCAGAGTCTGTGAAACTTCTATCCCAAATGACACTGTGGATAAACACTCAACTGATATTTTTGATGAAGCAACGTGGCATCTCAGGGAAGCTAATCTGACAAAAATTAGTTTTGAATAGAGGATTGTGTGCTTAACAGGAACATACTGTGTTTTCAGAAGCCACAGAAAATAGTAGTATTAATTGTGCATTGAGTAAGAGCCCTGAAAGACTTTTGAAAGGATTTAGGCAAGGATTGTGCTCTCCAATCTGCTGCATTTAACACCTACCATCCTATCGAATAAAAGAGCAATATGCAAATTAACCATCACTGCACTACACTCACAAGCCATGCTCACCAGCCACACCCACTAGCCAATCAGAGAGAGTATGCAAATTAACCCCAACCAAGATGGCTGCGGCCATGGAGAGAGCAGAAAGGAAGCTTGGGTTTCCCTGGCAATGGAGGAAGCCAAGCTTTCCACACACCCTGGTGGGCCCAGGCCTCCACTCAAGGGTACAAAGTTTCAATTATAAAAGATAAATAAATTCCAACAGAAATGGCGGCAGCCATGGAGCTGCAGAGAGCAGGAGGCTAGGGTTGCCCCCGGCAATGGAGGAAGCCAAGTTTCTGCAGCCCTGGCTGACCCAGGCCTCTGCTTAAGGCTACAAAGTTTCAATTATAGAAGATACATAAACCCACTAGGATCGGGCCTAAATGGGGAGTCGGACATCCCTCTCACAATCCAGGACTGCTGGCTCCCAACTGCTTGCCTGCCTGCCTTCCTGATTGCCCCTAACCGCTTCTGCCTGCCAGCCTGTTTGCCCCCAACTTCCCTCCTCTGCCGGCCTGGTCACCCCTAACTGCCCTCTCCTGCAGGGTTGATCACCTCCAACTGCCCTCCCTTGCAGGCCGGGTGCCTCCCAACTGCCCTCTCCATCTTGTGGTGGCCATCTTGTGTCCACATGGGGGCAGGATCTTTGACCACATGGAGGCAGCTATATTGTGTGTTTCAGTGATGATCAATCTGCATATTACTCTTTTATTAGATAGGATAGAGGCCTGGTACAGGGGTGGGGCCAGCTGGTTTGCCCTGAAGGACGTCCCAGATCAGGTGGGGGTTCCCTTGGGGTGTGAGGCAGCCTAAGCAAGGGACCTGTGGTGGTTTGCAGGCCGGCCACGCCCACTGGCAACCCAAGCAGAGGCCCTGGTATCTGGAATTTATTTTCCTTCTACAATTGAAACTTTGTAGCCTGGAGCGAAGCCAAGCCTGCTGCTCCCTCTGGCCGGCAGCCATTTCTGTTGCAGTTAATTCACCTTCTATAATTGAAACTTTGTAGCCTTAAATGGAGACCTGGGCCCGGCCAAGGTGTGCGGAAAGCTTTGCTTCCCCTGTTGCCGCCGGCAACCCTGGCCTGCTCTCTCACGCTCTGTTCTGCCGCCATTTCTGTTTGAATTTGTTTACCTTCTATAATTGAAACTTTGTAGCTAGAGTGGAGGCTTAGGCCTGCAATGGCTCGCAGAAAGCTTGGTTTCCTCTGTTAAATGGGAAACCTTGCTCTCTGTGGCTGTAGCCATCTTGGATTGGGGTTAATTTGCATAGTTGCTCTGATTGGCTTGTGGGCGTGGCTTGTGTGTGTCGATGGTACAGTCAATTTGCATATTACCTTTTTATTAGGTAGGACTAGAACTGCCCAGTGAGCCCTTCCTGAATTCTGATTTGCAGAAACTAGGAAAGATAATAAAGTGATTGTTTTGAGCCCAAGTTTTTTTGGTGTGCAGGGGGCGTTGTTTTGAAGCAATAGTGATTGAAACACAGGCACACTGGCTCAGGGTGAGGCATCTGAATGGAGTGGTAATGAAGATGTGTAGGAGAGGGAATGAAGGAGGCTCATAGCTCTGTCTTCTCAATTGTTCACCTTGTTTCCTCAGGGCTCGTCTGCCTCCACATCTGGTTACTAGAGAGTCCCAGATTGGAGAGGGTGCAGGCTGGGCTGAGGGACACCCCATCCATGCACAAATTTCATGCACCGGGCCTCTAGTCCTATATAATAAAAGGGTAATATAAAAATTATCTCCTTGGTAGTTCACCTGCTCACTATGATGTGTGCTGACCACTAGGGGGCAGCACAGAACAAAGGAAGGCCCTGGCCAGCAGCTGGCAGCAGGGGGAAGGATGTTCCTGATTGACCCTGATCACTGGCCAGGCCTAGGGACCCTACCTATGCAATAATTTCATGCATCGGGCCTCTAGTAATATCAAAAAAGTGAAAGACTGACACACTTAGGGTATTAGAATACTGCATGTTATAATTTTTGTAACTGTTTTAAATTTGTAATTTTGTTTTTAATTTTCCTTGAGCTGAGCATAGGAAAAAATAATAAATGAAACCCAAAACTACCATAAGTTAAAATCCAGATCAGGCATTTCAATATGGCAATATTAAAGGATAATTTTTAAAGAAAAGATCATATATAGCACTCATTAAATATAAAATGAACACAGGTTAAGGATTTTATTTAACTTATTATTAATGAGGGAACCCGGCAAATGTTACAACTGATTTCCAAGGAGAAAATAAAGAAACATGGAGCAAAGGTATATTGAAATTAACTTACAAACAGATATGAGACTAACTGGGTTTTTACATGTCAAGGTAAGAAAGACAGGTGACCCTCCACTGAAATAAATTTGTTTACATGTCTACACTGAGGAATTATTTTGCATTGCTATCAGTTAATTGTTAAATAACTCAAAAGCCATGAAGGCTAAGCAGTATTCTTTTTAAAAAAATATATCCTTATTGATTTCAGAGAGGAAGGGAGAGGGAAAGAGAGATAGAGACATCAATAGTGAGAGAGAATCACTGATCAGCTGCCTCCTGCATGCCCCACACTGGGGATCAAGCCCACAACCCAGGCATGTGCCCTGACAGGGAATCAAACCATGACCTCCTGGTTCATAGGTCAACGCTCAACCACTGAGCCATGCTGGCCAGGCCTGAACAATATTCTTTTTAAAAAAAAATATTTTATTGATTTTTTACAGAGAAGAAGGAAGAGATATAGTTAGAAACATCAATGAGAGAGAAACATAGATCAGCTGCCTCCTGCACACCTCCTACTGGGGATGTGCCCGCAACCCAGGTACATGCCCTTAACCAGAATTGAACCCAGGACCCTTCAGTCTGCAGGCCGATGCTCTATCCACTGAGCCAAACCGGTTAGGGCCTGAACAATATTCTTAAACAATGCTTCATTTTCTGGAGAGACACCTGTTTTTTATTCTTTTTTGCTTGTTTTTATTTTTTTAAATAAATCTTTATTTTTCAGATTATTACAGCTGTTCCTCTTTCCCCCACCCCCATAGCTCCCCTCTACTCAATCCCAGCCCCCGCCCCATGCCCTTAACCCCGTCACTGTCCTCATCCATAGGTGTACAATTTCTGTCCAATCTCTTCCTGCACCCCTCACACCCTCTTCCCCCTGAGAATTGTCAGTCCACTCCCTCTCTATGCCCCTGATTCTATTATATTCACCAGTTTGTTCTGTTCATCAGACTTTTTATTCACTTGATTTTTAGATTCACTTATTGATAGATATGTATTTGTTGTCACTTTGCTGTTCATAATTTTTATCTTTACCTTTTTCTTCTTCTTCCTCTTCTTAAAGAATACCCTTCAGCATCCTATCTAATAAAACAGTAATATGCAAATCATCACTCTGCTACACTCACAAGCCACGCCCACCAGCCATGCCCACCAGCCAATCAGAAAGGGAATATGCAAATACACCTAACCAAGATGGCTGCAGCCTCGGAGAGCGGCGGTTGTTGGAAATGGGATATTGGAGCCGAAGATCAGAGGGGAAGATCGGAGCCAACGGGGGTCCCACACAGGTGATCAGAGCCATCTGGGGTCCCCCACAGGTGATCAGAGCCAGCTGGGGTCCCCTGCAGGCGATCGGAACCAGCTGGGGGTCCCTGTCCAGGGCCCAAGCCTCAGCCAGAGGCTTGCGGCATTGGCTGAGGGCGGAGCTGGGCCATTGGAACCAGCTGGGGGACCCTGACCAGGGCCCAAGCCTCAGCCAGAGGCTTGCAGCCTTGGCTGGGGGTGGAGCCCGGCGATGGGAGACAGCTTGAGAATCGCTAGCAGGGTCACCTAAGACCATCAGAAAACACAGATATTTACATTAAGATTCATTAACAGTAGCAAAATTACAGTTATGAAGTAGCAACGAAAATAATTTTATGGTTGGGGGTCACCACAACATGAGGAACTGTATTAAAGGGTCGCGGCATTAGGAAGGTTGAGAATCACTGGTCTAGGGGTATTATAGTTGACTAGAGGCCTGGTGCACAAAATTCATGCACATGGGTGTGTGTCCTCAGCCCAGCCTGCACCCTCTCAAATCTGGGACCCCTCGAGGGATGTCCGACTGCCCGTTTAGGCCTGATCCTACTGGGATTGGGACTAAACAGGCAGTCGGATATCCCTCTCACCATCCAGGACTGCTGGCTCCCAACTGCTCACCTGCCTACCTTCCTGATTGCTCCTATCCACATCTGCCTGCCAGCCTGATCACCCCCTAACCACTCCCCTGCCAGCATGATTGATGCCTAACTGCTCCCCTGCCAGCCTGTTTTCCCCTAACTGCCCTCCTCTGCAGACCTGGTTCCTCCCAACTGCCCTCCCCTGTTGGCCATCTTTTGGTGGCCATCTTGTGTCCACATGGAGGCATCCATCTTTGACCACATGGGGGCAGCCATCTTGTGTGTTGGAGTGATGGTCAATATGCATATTACTCTTTTATTAGATAGGATAGGGGCCAGGTGAATGGTGGGGGCCGGCTGGTTTTCCGTGAATTGTGACCCAGATCAGGGTGGGGGTTCCCTTGGGTCATGGGGCAGCCTGGGTGAGGGCCCTGTGGTGGTTTGCAGGTCAGCCATGACCACCGGTGACCCAAGCAGAGGCCCTGTTATCTGGGATTTATTTATCTTCTATCATTGAAACTTTGTAGCCTTGAGCGGAGGCCAAGGCAAGACAGGGTGGACGGAAAGCTTCACTTCCTCCATCACCAGGGACGTCCAAGCCTCCTGCTCTCTCCAGCTCTGTGGCTGCCGCCATTTTTGTTGGGATTCATTTATCTTCTATAATTGAAACTTTGTATCCTTGAGTGAGTCCACGGCCGGCCAGGGTGTGAGGGAAGCTTGGCTTCCTCCATTGCTGGGGGCAACCCGAGCCTCTGGCTGGCTCCAGCTCTGTGGACAGACACCATCTTGGTTCGGTTAATTTGCATACTTGCTCCTGATTGGCTGGTGGTCATGGCTTGTGGGTGTAGCAGAGTGATGGTTAATTTGCATGTTTTTCTTTTATTAGATAAGATAGCCTTTCCAATATAGGAACAATGCTTAAGTAAACAGGTCCTTCAAGGTGGATGATTTAAGAGGGAGCAGTGACCAGACCATAGACCAATAAGAATGTACACCAGATTTCCTTCACAATCTCAGATTTCAGCGCCCCCACCCCCCTATTTTTCCATTATTCAAGCAAGTATGTTTACAGAAGCTAGAAATAGCATAGTTACTTATCTGGTTGTTTTATCCTGGAATTAACAGGTCAAGGGACTATCTGTGCTCATAAAGAAACCTTGAAAGACAGTTCTTACAAAATTTTTGGGAATAAAATGGAGTGCCTATGGTTCAGATAGAGGGCAAGGGGGACAGGATGGAGTCAGTTCTTTCAAGATCCATTTTTCATAATGATTGTTTTTATTTTTAAGAAAAAAATACACTAAAATAAATAAAAACTGGATCTCTGCATCATAAAGAATTCAGTCAAACATGCCGAAATCCCAAAGATGGAAGTAGTAAAAAATGACTTAAATCCCACCAGCCAAAATAACCAATCACATTAGATGAAGATCATTTTGGACAACTTAATATGCAAATACGAAAAGAGAAGCATGGGTAATGAACAGATGGGTAGAGATAATTTAAACCATAGCAATCATATTTTGGATACAATTTTAAATTGAATTTTACTTAAATTTCACAAAAGAAAAAGAAAGAGAAGTTGATGAAATTGCTGAATTCATATAAATATTTCCTCTAGACAACAGACACTTGTCCTAAAATATCCCTTCAAGATTAAAAAAAAGAAAGAAAGAAACTTGAGAGCATTAAAGGTTAAAGTCATTATGATCTTCTCCAATGATATATTTTCATTTTTGTGTATATAGACTGACTTCTTGCTGTGAAAGATGAGTTTGTTGGCCCAGCTATACTGTCACAAACAGGAAGTTCTGAAGATACAGAAGCCCTCTGTTAGTAAATATCAGCCACTGGACTCTCCCTAGGTCTTTCCCTCTCTCCTGGCTGCCCCATCCCACTGCCAGGACCAACCCCAACTCCTGTCTGCCCTGAACCCAAAGCCACAGGAAAAAGGGGACTCTGGTCCCATCCCTGGGTTGCCTTCAATACCCAGCCCTTCGCCCCAAGCAGCTTAGTTTTCATCTGTTTTATATAATGGCCTTAGGTAAGGCTTTGTTTGCAGAAAGTATTCAGTGTGAAAACCCCTGCTCAAGGTCAGCCCTCAGGCCCTGGCAAGCTCCCACAGTCTGGATTTCCGAGAATGGAGGCCTTTCTCCATAACACACCAGCTCCTTATGAAGTCAAGTGCACTTCTGCATCCTGGTGTCATTACCTTGCATCCAAATGGGCAACAGATACAGGCCTGCAGATATGGAGATTACCCCTGAGCCGGCTCCAAATCTAATTAGGCACAAGGTGCTGGAGCCCAAGCTCAGGTGGAGGTGGCAGGAAGGGAGTGGGCTTTGCTCCATGCCCAGCCCTGTGCCAGGTGCTCACAATCCAAAATCTCTCCAATCCTATGAGAGGTATTTTGTTGCTCCCTCCCCTCTATCTCTCCTTCCCTTCTTTCCTGATTTACTGAGCACCTTTCTGTGCCAGGGGCTGGGGAATATGGATGAAAGGGACCAAATGCTACCCTAACTAGTTCAGGGAAGACCTGCATGGTGGTTGTGCCAACTCAAAGATTAAAATAACCACAAAGGATGGTCTGAAAATTAAATATTTGACTACAAACAAGTTATAGTGGGTAGTCATGTCCTAGGCCAGTATTTTCCTGACAAAGATCAACTTAGATCAGTGGTTCTCAACCTTTCTAATGCTGCGACCCTTTAATACAGTTCCTCATGTTGTGGTGACCCCCAACCATAAAATTATTTTCGTTGCTCCTTCATAACTGTAATTTTGCTACTGTTATAGAATCATAATGTAACTATCTGTGTTTTCTGATGGTCTTAGATGACCCTGCTAGCAGTTCTCAACCTGTAGGTTGACCCTGCTAGCGATTCTCAACCTGTGGGTTGACCCACAGGTTAAGAACTGCTAGCAGGGTCATCTAAGACCATCAGAAAACACAGATATTTACATTATGATTCATAACAGTAGCAAAATTACAGTTATGAAGTAGCAACAAAAATAATTTTATGGTTGAGGGTCACCACAACATGAGGAACTGTATTAAAGGGTCGTGGTATTACAAAGGTTGAGAACCACTGACTTAGATCTTTACTGAGGCTATTGTCTTTTTGCATCTAAGATAACATACCTCTGAAATGTCTGGGTAACTTGCAACTTCCCTTTTTTCCTGGACCCCTCAGGGCATAACAAATAGTACTAGAATATTCCCTCATTGTTACTGTTATCATGTTAACGTCAACTGTTAATTATGTTAACTATCCTGTAGCCATCTATGTAAAAGAAGCATATGTCCATCATTTCACTTTTTTAAAAATTTTTTAATTTCTTTATTGATTAAGGTGTCACATATTTGTCCTCATCCCCCCATTCCCATCCCCCACCCCTCCCCACGGATGCCCCCACCCCCCTGTTGTCCCCAACCATTGGTTAGGCTTGTATGCATGCACACAAGTCCTTTGGTTGATCTCTCCCCCCTACCCCAACCCTCCCCTACCCTCCCTCTGAGGTCCGACAGTCCAATCAATGCCTCCTTGTTTATGGGTCTGTTCTTGTTCATCAGTCTATGTTGTTCATCATTTCCACTAGATGAGTGAGATCATGTGTTACTATAAATATACTTATAAGAACCGAATGTGAGACGAGCAATAATAGTTATGCTGACAGGCAAATGAATCAGTCTGTAGTAAGTTTCTTTCTGGACCAATAGTTCTTTTGAGACCCAATTTCAATGTCCACCAGTTCCTTATGTGTACATATCGGCACTGACTTTTCAGCTCTGGATGGTGGACAAATGGTGGTAATGCAGGTCCGACTCCCTCTGGTTTGGTCTCGCCCGGACCCAGGGGCGCGACTTCACCCGGACTCAGGGGCGCGCGGCCTCACCCGGACCCGGGATCCAGCCTCACCCGGAACTAGGGGCACGTGGCCTCACCCGGACCCAGGGTCGCGTGACCTCTCCCAGATCCAGGGGTGCACGGCCTTACCCAGACCCAGGATCCAGCTTCACCCGGACCTGGGACCCAGCCTCATCTGGATCCAGGGGCGCACGGCCTCACCCAAACCCGGGATCCAGCTTCACCCTGACCTGGGACCCAGCCTCACCCGAATCCAGGGATGCACGGCCTCACCCGGACCCGGGATCCAGCTACACCCGGACCCAGGGGCGCATGGCCACACCTGGAACCAGGGGCGCACGGCCACACCTGGACCCAGGGGCGCACGGCCTCACCCGGACCCAGGACCCAGCCTTTCCCGGATGCAGGGGCGCGTGGCCTCACCCAGACCCCGGGGCACATGGCCTCTCTTGAACCCAGGGGCGCACGGCCTCCCCGGACCCGGGATCCAACTACACCCGGATCCAGGGGCGCACGGCCTCACCCGGACCCAGGACCCAGCCTTTCCCGGATGCAGGGGCGCGTGGCCTCACCCAGACCCCGGGGCACATGGCCTCTCTTGAACCCAGGGGCGCACGGCCTCACCCAGACCCAAATCCAGGGGCGCACGGCCTCACCCGGACCCGGGATCCAGCTACACCCAGACCCAGGTGTGCACAGCTTCACCCGGACCCAGGACCCAGCCTCACCCGGACCCAGGGGCACGTGGCCTCTCTCGGATCCAGGGGCACACGGCCTCACCCGGACCCGGGGGCGCACGGCCTCACCCGGACCCCGGATCCAGCTACACCCGGACCCAGGGGCGCGTAGCCTCACCCGGACCCGGGATCCAGCTTCACCCGGACCCAGGGGCCTCACCCGGACCCAGGGGCGTGTGGCCTCACCCGAACCCGTGACCCAGCCTCACCCGGACCTCGGACCCAGCCTCACCCAGATACAGGGGCGCACGGCCTCACCCGGACCCGGGATCCAGCTTCACCCGGACCCAGGTGCGCGTGGCCTCACCCAGACCCAGGGGCGCGTGGCCTCTCTCAGACCCAGGGGTGCACAGCCTCGCCCAGACCCGGTGGCGCACGGCCTCACCCGGACGCAGGACCCAGCCTCACCCGGATCCAGGGGCGCACGGCCTCAGCCGGACCCGGGATTCAGCTACACCCGGACCCAGGGGCGCGTGGCCCATCATTTTACTTTTATCATATCCCAGAAGTTTCCCCTTTTTGCTTTATCCCACCTCCCTAATCTATCACCAATGAATTTCCTGTAACCCACCTACGTCCCTTTCCTTTTGATGGTAAATTTATAAATACAGATGTAAACCACCATTCTCCAGAGCATTATCTCAATTCCTTGAGGTTCTGCTTTCTGGCATATGTCAACAGTTTTGCTCAAATAAACTCACAAAAATTCTTTACAGGTTTCAGTGTTGCTGTTTTTTTAACAGGTACAAAGAGAAAGCTAGCATCCCCAAGACCACACCACCCAGTGAGAACATCATCCAAAACACAATTGTGACTGGGGAGGGTGTAGGATTCATAGGGAGCCCTAAGTGACTCAGGGAAGGTTCTCTAGTGGAGTTAAAGCTGAGCTGGGATTTGAAGGATGAGGAAGGGCATTCAAGGTGCAGGGGACTGCATGTGTGAAGGCAGGGAGGCAGGAAACAGCCTACCTGCTCTGGGAACTGTGGGAGTTCTGCTGGGTGAGGTTGGGGTCCCACTACCTGGACCCTCTGCCCCCTTGACCTCCTTTGCTCCCAGCTGCCTGGCCTGCACCAGGCCACTGCCTACCTGCACAAACGGAGGCTTTGAAACTGGAAAGAGGGATGAGGAAGGAGGGGCCAGCTACTGTGTTTTTGAATTGCTTCTCAGAAATCTCCTCCTCCTCCCCTCTCCTCTCCAACACAATGGCAACCAGGCAACAGCTGGGAAAGCCACCTGTGAGCTGAATTGAGGGGAAGGTGGGCTGGGGTAGGGACCTCTGCTCCCCCTCTCTGAGCCTCGGTTTTGGCATCTAGAATATGGGCACGACAACCCAGTTGCTGGCTTCTGTCAACCCATGTGTTCCAGGAAGCAGAGGCCCAGGCAGGAAGGTAGGTTTCCTCACAGAAAGATGGGTTTCCCCACTGAAAGGTGTGTTCGCCCCACTGGAATGTGTTTTCACCACAGGGTTGTACCTTTCCCCCACAGGAAGATGTTTTCCCTCATAGGCCAGTACGTTTTCCCCACAGAAAGGTATGTTTCCTCCACAGGAAGGTGCATTTCCCCTATAGGAAGGTGCATTTCCCCTATAGGAAGGTGTGTTTCCCCACAGCACAGTGCATTTCCTTCACCAGAAGATGTGTTCCCTCATATGATGGTGCGTTTCCCTAACAAGAAGGTGTGTTTCACCACAGGAAGGTGCGTTTTCCTTCAGAAGGAAGGGTTCCCTAATAGGAAGGTGCATTTCCCCCACAGGAAGGTGCTTATCCCACTCAGGAAGATGAATCCCACAAAGAGAAGAATTCTTGCATAAGAGGGTACGATTCCTCCACAGAAATGTACATTTGCCCTACAGAAATATGATTTCCCCATGAAGAAGAGTTTCCCCAAAGTAGAAGAGTTCTCCCACAGAAAGGTGCATTTTCCCCATTATCATTTCCTGCAAAAGATAATTTGTTCTCTCATAGGATGATGCATTTCCCCCACAGGAAGGTGCGTTTCCCCTCAGGAAGATATTTTCTCCTGCAGGAAGGTGAATTTCCACCACAAGAAGGTGCGTTCTACCACAGAAATGTGCTTTTCCCCACAGGAAGCTGTGTTTCCCCCACAGGAAGAGTGTTCCCTCATTGGATGGTGCATTTCCCCATAGGAACGTGCAATTCCCCTAAGGAAGATGTGTTCCCTCATACGATGGTGCGTTTCCCCCATAGGAAGGTGTGTTTCCACCACAAGAAGGTGCGTTTCCCCCAAAGGATAGTGCCTTACCCCAAAAGGAAGGTGAGTTTCCCCATAGGAAGGTGTATTTCTCCCACGGGAAGAAGGATTACCACACACAAAGGTGCATTTCCTGCAAAAGGTGATGTGTTCTCTCATAGGATGGTGCTTTCTCCCACAGGAAGGTGCGTTTCCCCACAAGAAGGTGCATATTCCCCAGAGAAATATGCGTGTCCCCCACAGGAAGAAGGGTTCTCTCACAGGAAGATGAATTCACCCACAGGAAGGTGCTTTCCCCACCACACCCCCAAGAAGTGTTCCTTATAGTATAGTGAGTTTCTCCCACAGGAAGGTGCATTTTTCCCACAGGAAGATGTGTTCCCTCATACGATGGTGCATTTCCCCCATAGAAAGGTGTGTTTCCACCACAGGAAGGTGGAAACACACCTTTTCCCATAGGAAAGCCTTACCCAAAAAGGAAGGTGGGTTTCGCCACAGGAAGGATTCCCACATGTGAAGGTGCATTTCCTGCAAAAGATAATGTGTTCTCTCATAGGATGGTGCATTTCCCCTCAGGTAGATGTTTTCCCCTGCAGGAAGGTGCATTTCCACCACAGGAAGGTGCATATCACCCACAGGCAGATGCGTTTCCCCCATAGGAAGAAGTGTTCTCCCACAGAAAGTTGCTTTCCCCTCTCCCCCACCCATATCTGTTTCCTTATATCAAGGTACATTTCCCTAACAGAGAGAAGGATTCCTGTATAGGAAGGTGGGTTTTCTCCACTGAAATGTGCATTTTCCATACAGGAAGATGCTTTCACCTGAAAAGGCAGAGCAGGACTGACTCCATTTTATGCTGTGTCCTCCATCCTGTGTAACTATGTCCCTGATATGACTCCTTTTTCTGAGAAAAAGCACAGAATGTATCAGTTACCCAGACCGCCCTTAAATCAGCCAATAAGAATGCAAAGGGAGATAACCAAAGGCCAAAAGAATACTATCTGCCTCCTGTCTTTGTGTAACTGGACCTTAGCCCTCACCCGACCAATCAGAATCAGCCAACTCAGTGGTCTGAGCATCACCCCATCACGCGACCCCAAGCCCCATAAAATTGCTGTACTTCTGGAGCTCTGGGCTCTTTTGCATCCCGCGGCTGCATAGGTATGTGCGGAGAGACCGGGCTCGAGCTTGAATAAAGGCTCTTTGTTTTTGCATCAGACTTGGCTCCCTGGTGGTCTCTGGGGATCATGAAATCTGGGCATAACATCACCCACAGGAAGAGTCCCCCTAACCCCAAGGAGAAGGGTTGTCTCAGAGAAAGATGCATTTCCCCAACAGAAAGGTGAGTTTCTTCACAGGAATGTGCATTTCTCCCACAGGAATGTGTGTTCCCCATAGGAACGTGCCTTCTCCCCACAGGAAGATGTGTTCCCTCATAGGTCAATGACTTTCCCTTTTGGGAAGGTGTGTTTCCCCCACAGGAAGGTGGGTTTGCCCCATAGGAATGTGTGTTTCCCCACTTGAAGGTGCGTTTTCTGCACAGGAAGATTGATTTTTTTCACAGGATGGTGCATTTCTTGCACAAGAAGATGTGTTCCCTCATATTATGGTGCGTTTTCCCCACAAGAAGGTTGCTTTCCCCAGAGGCAAGTGCATTTCCCCCTCAGAAAGAAAGGTTCCCCACAGGAAGGTGCATTTCCACTACAGGAATGTTCATATCCCCCAGAATAAGATGCATTTCCCCCATAGGAAGAAGGGTTCTCCCACAGGAAGGTGCTTTTCCCTCCACCTCCCAAATGTGTCCCCTTATAGAAGGGTGCATTATTTTCCCAGGGAGAGGCTTACTGCACAGGAGGGTGTGATTCCGCTACAGAAATGTTCATATCCCTTACAGGAAGATGATTTCCCCCACAGGAAAGAGAGGTCCCCACAAGTAGGAGAGTGCATTTACACAATAGAAATGTGCATTTTCTCTACAGGAAAATGATTTCCCCACAGAAAGAAGAGTTCCCCCCCAAGTAGAAGGGTTCTCCAGCAGAAAGGTGCAATTTCACAACAGGAAGGTGCATTTCTCCCACAAGGACATGTGTTCCCTCACAGGAAGGTGCCTTTATCCCAAAGGAAGGTGGGTTTTTCCACAGGAAGATGGGTTTCCCCACATGAAGGTGCATTTTCCCCTGAGGAAAAAGGGTTCCCACACAGGAAGCTGCATTTCCTCCACAGGAATGTGCATATCACCCACAGGAAGATACGTTTCCCCCATAGGAAGAAGAGTTCTCCTACAGTAAAGTGCTTTTCCCTCCCCTGCTAAGATGTGTTTCCTTATAGGAAGGTGCATTTCCCTCACAGGGAAAAGGATTCTAGCACAGGAGGGTGCATTTCATCAACAGAAATGTGCCTTTCCCCTACAGAAAGATGATTTCCCCTACAGGAAGAAGAATTCTGCCACAAGTAGAAGGATTCTCCCACAGAAATGTACATTTCTCCCACAGAAACATGTGTTGCCCAACAGGAAGGTGCCTTTCACCCAGAGGAGGTTGAGTTTCCCCACAGGAAGGTGCCTTTCCCTACAGGAAGGTGTGTTCTCCCACAGGAAGGTGCTTTTCCCTCCCACGCCCTTATATGTAGGTGTGTTTCCCCCACAGGGAGAATGATTTCTACACAAGAAGGTGCATTTCCTCCACAGAAATGTGCATTTTCCCTACGGGAAGATGATTTCCCCCACAGGAAGAAGGGTTCCCCACAAGTAGAAGGGTTCTCCCACAGAAATGCATTTCCCTCACAAGAAGGTGCATTTCCACACACCCCACTCCCAGGAAGGTGTGTTTCCTCCAAAGGAAGATGCATTTCCCCCACTGGAAGATGGGTTTCCCCACAGCAAGGTCATATCCCCCATAGAAATATGCATTTCCCCCATAGGAAGCAGAGTTCTCCCACAGGAAGATGTATCCCCCCAACCATGCTAGATGTGTTCCCTTTTGTGAAGGTGTGTTTCCCCCTCAGGGAGAAGGATTACTGCACAGGAAGCTGTGTTTCCCCCACAAATGTGCATTTATCCCACAAGAAGAAGGGTTCCCCAACAAGTAGAAGGGTTTTCCCACAGAAATTTGTATTTCACCAACAGGAAGGTGTGTTTCTCCCATAGGAACATACATTCCCCCACAAAAGGTGGGTTTCCCCCACAAGAAAGTGGGTTTCACCACTGGAAGGTGTGTTTGCCACAAAGGAAGGTGCATCCCCCATAGGAAGTTGTTTCCCCCACAGGAAGTGTGTTCTACCATAGGAAGGTGCATTTCTCCCACAGGAACATGGGTTTCCACCACAGGACAGTGCGTTTCCCCCATAGTAAGGTGCGTTTCCACCTCAGGAAGATGCATATCACTGACAGGAGGATGAGTTTACCCCATAGGAAGAAGGGTCCTCCCACAGGAAGGAGCTTTTCCCTTCCAGCCCAGATGTGTCCCCTTATAGGAAGGTGTGTTTCCCCCACTGGGAGAAGGTTTCCTGTACAGGAAGATGTGTTTCCCCCCCAGAAATGTGCATTTTCCCCACAGGAAGAAGGGTTCCCCCACAAGTAGAAGGGTTTTCCCACAGAAAGATGTATTTACCCAACAGGAATATGTGTTCCCCCCAGGGAAGGTGCATTTTTCCCGCAATAAGGTGCCTTTCCCCCACAGGAAGGTTCATGTCCCCCTCAAGAAGGTGCCTTTCCCCCACAATAAGGTGTGTGTTTTCCCCAAAGAAAAAAGTGTACCCACCCCCACACAGGAAGAAGACTTCCTTCACAGGAAGGTGGGTTTTCTCCACAGGAAGAAGTGTTTCCCCACCAGAAGTCACATTTCCCCCACTGGAAGGTATATTTCCCACACAGGAAGGTGCATTTCCACCACAGGAATGTGTGTTTTATTCCCCACAGAAACATGCTCAACTACTGAGCCACACCAGCCAGGCAAAAACAATGTCTGTTGATAAGCACAGTAGAAAATAGGAGAGGAGGGAAATGCACACACCCTCCTGCCATTCACACACATCAAGTCTCCTTAACAAGGGTCCATATGACCCCTGTAAGGAGATTCGGGAAGAGGGAAGCACAGGTGTCCCTAAGTGTAATCTTAGTCCTCACTTGGCCCACTTGCCTCTCTGTCTCTGCCCCCACTTCTTGTTTCAGATGCAGCCCTAACCTGCAGAATCAGAATGAGGGTAGTGTCAGGAGACGGAGGTACCAGCCAGAAACGTTGGTTTAGAGGAAACTCTGACATCACAGTCCTTTACTGTTTGTTTTTTGTTGACCATCTCCCAAGGATATTTTTTCTATAGATTTCCAGAGAGAGAGGAAGAAAGAGAGAAACATCGATGTGAGAGAGACACACTAATCAGCTGCCTCCTGATTGCACCCCGACCAGGGCCAGGGATCATGCCTGCAATCAAGGTACGTGCCCTTGACCAGATTCAAACCCTTCAGTTGTGGGCTCCATCCCCAGTAGGTGCCATGCAGGAGGCAGCCGATCCATGTTTCTCTCTCATCATTGATGTTTTTTTTCTCTCTCTCTCCCTCTTCCTTCCTCTCTGAAATTAATAAAAATATCTATATATACATAAAAAGCCAGTGACTGCAATGACAGGAACGACCGATGACTGGTTGCTATGATGCCCACTGTGGCCAGCAAACTGGCTTGATCAGGGGTGGGGCCAGTCGGCCAACCTCCTGCATCCCCTCCCCGCTGTCGCCCCACCGCCCATTTCACCCCCCACCCCAATAGGGGGCAGGATCATCCGTCCAACATCCCTCAACCCCTCCCCTGGCCAGCCTGACCCCTGATGTGCCCCCACCACCTTGATCGGCCCAAAGCCCCTCCCCCTGGTTGGTCCCAACCCCATAAGTCCTCCACTCTGATTGGGGGCAGGGCCAGCTGGTCAACTACCCATGGCCCCACCCCCAGGCCACTGGACCCAGTTGGCCCTTCAACTCCAATCGAGGGCAGGGCCCACCAGAATATCACCCATGGCCCCTTCCCTCAGCCAGCCAGGCCCTGATTGGTCCCCAATCAGGGTGGGCCGGCCGGCCAATTTTCCGCCATCCGCCATCTCCTCCTCCCTATAGGCCCAGTCCCAATCAGCCCCAATTGGGGCCGGGCTGGATGGACCCCACCCATGCAAGAATTTGTGCACTGGGCCTGTAGTATTTAATAAAATAAAAATGGATACTCTCAGGTGAGGATGAACAAAATAAATGTGGCAAGGTCAAAATCCTCCTGGGAGCTGTGCATCTGCTACCCCAGGTCAGGTTGAGTTGGGTCAGGTCTGAAGCTCCCCCAACACCCAATTCAAGACCAGCATCTGATGATGTCTTTGAGAGGGTCCCCACACAACCCACCCAATGCTGGACTAGACATTGAAAATTTTGAATCTGTTACAGCTTCTTGCATCATGTTGCTGTGGAGATGGATTCTGGTACAACAAGATGCTTCAATTCCCTGCTGAAAAGGGATTTATCAGACACTTCCCCCTTTCTCTGTGGTTTCACTGTCCATGCTTGGCACACGGGTTAATTCACACATTCCAAAATATTTAGGGGGAAATAAACAATAAATTGCCTGAAACTGTAACATAATTCCTGGCAGTCTTTTGGTGAGGAATTTTCTATTAATTATGATCTGCAATACCCCTGAGGCCCTGGGCTCACCAGGGAGCTCATTTTGGGGCATGATTTCAATTTATCCCCTTGGATCATCGGCTTATTAAATTGCAGGCACCTCTGTCCTACTTAAACCTACAGCTTTTGCCAACAGGATAAACACGAGGCTCATAAGCACCGCTGTTTTGTTTTTTCATGTTCATCAATGGTGTTGGTTTTGCAAGCTATGCGAGCCCCCCATGAAAGAGGCTGCAAAGACTTTGTCTCCCTAACAGAAGTGACCCTTGCTGCTCCATTAGGCCAGGGCAGGACCTGCCAAAGCCGCCCCTGCAGCCAGCCATGGGCAACCCCTTTGTGGGAGTACAGGTGACACACCTGTCCCTGCAGCATCTCTTTCCACCTGGTGCCCCACAGAGCTCCAGTTCAGCCTCCAACCGGGGGTCTTTTCTGCTGTGGGGCAGTGCTGCTGAGTCTCAAATCAACCTGGGTGTGCCTGTATGTGTGTGTGTGTGTGTGTGTGTGTGTGTGTGTGTGTGTGTGTGCCTGTGCAAGTAGGTTACTACTTAGGACCTTGACGACCCCCACACCCCTCAGCTACAGAGCTACCTCCAGTGGCAGCACTTTGGTTTTGGGGGATGGGGAGGCTGAAAGGGGAGACCACCTCCAACAGTAGCACTTCGGTTTGGGGACTGGAGCGGGGGTGGGAAGTAGTGGATCACCTTCAACTGTAGCACTTTGGTTTGGGGGTCTGAGAAGGGGGGACTATCTTCAACAGCAGCACTTTGGTTTGGGGGGATGGAAGGCTAGGAAGTGAGGGGGTTGCTGGTTAGTGTTAAGAATTCCAATCCATGCCCTAACCACTTTGGCTCAGTGGATAGAGCATCAGCCTGTGGACTGAAGGGTCCAAGGTTCGATTCTGGTCAAGGGCATGTACCTTGGTTGCAGGCATATCCCCAGTAGGGGGTGCGCAGGAGGCAGCTGATCAATGTTTCTCATCGATGTTTCTCTCTATCCCTCTCACTTCCTCTCTGTAAAAAATCAATAAAAATATTTTTTTAAAAAAAGAATTCCACACCAGTCAGTGTGGCTCAGTGGTTGAGCATTGACCTATGAACTACAAGGTCCAGGTTTGATTGTCAGGGCACATGCCCAGGTTGTGGGTTCAAGCCCCAGTAGGGGTCATGAAGGAGGCAGCCAATCCATGATTCTCCCTCATCATGGATGTTTCTCTCTCTCTCTCTCTCTTCCTCTCTGTTCCTCTCATAAATCAATAAAATGTTTAAAAAAGAATCCCATCACTCTATCCAGCATGAAGTCTGTTCCAGCTGCATTGCGGGCAGACCCCACCATGCAGACCTGGGTCCCCATGCTCAGACACTCTGTGCTGGGCTGGACCATGCACTGATATCCAACAAATGACTCCCACATGCACCAATTCTGCCACCGCTTTGCACCGTGCTGCCGGCCCAGCACACCTGCCTGCATTCTGTAGGCATGAGACCCCTCCCTCTGTGCT
Organism: Cnephaeus nilssonii; assembly: GCF_951640355.1. Lineage (NCBI taxonomy): Eukaryota > Metazoa > Chordata > Mammalia > Chiroptera > Vespertilionidae > Cnephaeus > Cnephaeus nilssonii. The sequence continues at coordinate 6,344,476 of NC_137096.1, read as the reverse complement.
GGGCCCTCCTGAACCCCACCTGGTTGCCACAGGGACTGGGGCACAGACTCCTCAGCCTCCACAGACTAAGGAGACCTCAGATTTTACCTTTGCCACAGGGAGAGCCTTGCCCAGGCCCAGGCTCCAAGGGCAATCAGGCACCTACCACTCCTCTCTCAGAGGGAGCCTGTCATGAAGGCCCTCAGCATGAAGCCCACACCACACAGACACATGGTAAGACACACCCCCAAGGGAAAGCTGTTTTCTGTGGCCACAGCTGGGATCTCTCCAGCATCAGCAGCTTGTCAAGCTGTAGCTCTGAAATTTCCAGACCAGAAATCAGCTGCTGCCTGTGTATCTGAATTTCACCCTCGATTGACATTCCACTGACACCTACCAACAAGGACAAATGCTTGGAGCACAAACAGACACTGACCCACACCAGTAAGCCCCGTGAAAAGGACTCCGCCAAAAATGTGGCATTTACACCTAAATTGAGCATTTTGGAGGCAGATATAGTTTGTCGACCAAACACTGTGTGGTGACCAAGAAAAATGTCTTTGAAGTTGACATGAAAAGTAGAAAAGGTCAGTAAACATGCTGCCCTTTGCCACGCCAGGCACATGGTATCCGATGTGAAATCTGTAACAGGAGCCCTGAGTTGCCATTCATTTTCAAAGAAACTAAAGATTTGAACCATAATTTTAAAAAATCAGAAAAAATATTTTCCTAGGAACCAAGATGGCAGCTTAGGTAAATATCTATACTTGCTGCCTTTCACAACCACATCAAAATTACAACTAAAAGGCAGAACAGCTACCACCTAGAACCATGGAAAGCTGGCTGAGTGGAATTTCCATAATGAGAGAGGTGAAGAAAGCTCATTGAGATGATATGAGGTGCGGAGGTGCGGGAAGTGCTGGCACCTGGATGTGCTGCTCTTTTAATCGGGAGGGAGATACAAGCTACCGCTTGCTCTGAATTCTAGTTCTGGGCAAGAATCTGGGGACCCAGACATAGGGGGAGAAACTGGACTGTCTGGCATCAGAACAGGACCACGAGGGTGGCTTTCTCTCAGAAGTTCTTACAGCGATCATTGTTCCTGCACAGGGGTGCAGGATGTGGAGACCTCTTTGAGCAGGGACCTCTCTGGTGCAAGACTGATGGGCAGCCATTGTTGTTTACTCCACCCTGGTGATTCCCAGAGATCCTGCTCCACTCAATTTACAACCCCACCCAAGCTGTATGCATTGGCTTTTGCATATGAATGGCCTGATTTTTCTTTGCCTGAAATTTGTCAATCTGCAGTTGGGTCAGAGAGCCCCAGAGCTTCCAAAAGAAGGCCCAAGGCCCAGAAGCAGCAGCCTACCTTGCTTCACAGTTGGGCCTTGTCTGGGCACTTCCAAAACCCATACAAAGAGGAGGAATCTGCAGATGTGTCTGTAGCTCCTGCTGGGAAGCCCCAGACAGTGGCTGACCTTGCACCTCCTAGGAGTTCCAAGGGCCAGTGTAGAGATCATACCAGATTATAACTCATCACATCCATAAGAGACACACTCAAGGGGCAGACTCAATGAGCACCAAAGCCCTACTGAAGCAAGTCCTGTCCCATAAGGGTGTCTCCTGTGCAACATATCTTCCAGTGTAGACACAGCTGGTCATCACAGCCAATTGGCCTGGAGGTCAACTCTTCCCAGTGATAACAATAGCAATCAATGGTAAACTACAACAGACTATGCAAACAGCCCACAAAGGGATGCACCAAGAGCGTCCACCTCAGGTGAGGAGGGAGGTCGAGCCACTGCGCCCTATAGGACATCAACCACACAAGTCCACTCTATCAACTCAAGGAGACTTAGCAGTTACCCAGTACATAGAAACAAACACAAGGAAGCAGCCAAAATGTAGAGACAAAGAAACAAGTCACAAATGAAAGAAATGGATGAAAGTAAAATACTGGATATAGAGTTCAAAACCACGGTTATAACGTTAATCAAGAATCTTCTAGAAACCTCTGAGAAATTTAGTGAGACCCTCAAGGATATGAAAAAGGACCAACTAGAAATTAAGCATACACTGACTGAAATAAAGAATAATATACAGAGATCCAACAGAAGACAAGAGGATCCCCAAAATCAAGTCAAAGATTTGAAATATGCAGAAGCAAAAAACACCCAACTGGAAAAGAAAAAAGAATCCAAATATATGAAGATAGTGTAAGGAGCCTCTGGGACAACTTCAAGTGTACCAACATCTGAATTATGGGGTTCCAGAAGAAGAAAGAGAGAAATATATTGAAAACCTATTTGAAGAAATAATGAGAGAAAACTTTCCCTACCTCGTGAAAGAAAGACTTACAAGACCAGGAAGCACAGAGAACCCCAAACAAAAAGAATCCAAAGAGGACCACACCAAGACACATCATAATTAAAATGCCAAGAGCAAAAGACAAAGAGAGAATAATAAAGCAGCAAGAGAAAAACAGTTAATTACCTACAAGGGAGTATCCATATGATTGTCAGCTATTTCTCAACAGAAACTATGCAGGCCAGAAGGGAGTGGCAAGAAATATACAAAGTGATGAATAGCAAGAACCTACAACCAAGATAAGTCTACCCAGTAAAGCTATCATTTAGATTTGAAGGTCAGATAAAGAGCTTCACAGACAAGAAAAAACTAAAGGAGTTCATCACCACCAAACCAGTATTACATGAAATGCTGAAGGAAGAGGAAGAAGAAGAAAAAAGTAAAAAAATATGAACAACAAAGTGACAACAAATACATATCTAGCAAGAAGTGAAACTAAAAATCAAATGAATAAAAAATCTGATTAACAGAACAGACTTGTGAATGTAATAGAATCAAGGGCATGGAAAGGGAGCAGACTGATAATTCTTCAGGGTAAGGGGTTATGGGGGTTGCAGGAAGAGATTGGACAAAGAGCTTACACCTATAGACGAGGTTAGTGAGGGGGGGGAGGTCTGGAGTTGGGTGGGAACCCCGTGGAGGGGAGTTATGGAGGACGGGGAAGAGGAACATCTGTAATCTGAATAAATAAAGATTTTTAAAAAAAGATATCTAGTGGCTGAATGGATAAGAGAACATGACTCATATATATGCTGTCTATAAAAACCAACCTCAGAACAAAGGACTCACACATACTGAAAGTTAAGGGTTGAAAAACATTTTTTCAGGCAAATGGGAATGAGAAAAAAGTTGTGGTAGCTATACTTATATCTGACAAAATAGACCTAAAAGTGAAGGCCCTAACAAGTGATAAGGACGGTCACTTCATAATACTAAAGGGATAGATAAAATAAAAGGATATAACTCTGATAAACATATATGCACACAATACAGAAGCACAGAAATGCATAAAAAAAAACTTCTCCAAGGTATCAAGGGAGATATCGACAGCAAAAAAATCATAATAGGTGACTTTAATACACCATTGACATCACTAGATAAATCTTCTAGACAAAAAAATCAAAAAAAAAAAACAACAATCCTACATAACTCACTGAATCATATGGAATTAATTGAAATCTTCAGAATATTTCACTTCAGAGGTATGAAATATACTTTCTTCTTACTTGCATGTGACATTTTCAAAGAAAGACCACATATTAGGACAGAAATATCTAAGTGAACACAAAAGAGGAAGATTGAAACCATATAAAGCATCTTCTCAGATCACAATGGCATCAAATTATAAATCAACTACAATAAAAACAATAAAAAACAACACTTGCAGGCTGAATAGCATGCTATTAAACAATGATGGGCTTACCAAAGAGATCAAAGAAGAAATAAAAATATCCTTGAAACACATGACAATGACGATACAACAATTCAAAATTATGGCACACAGTGAAAGCAATCCAAAGTTCATAGCACTTCAGGCCTACCTCATAAAACAAAACTGGTAAAACGTTTTCTATCCCTACAACTTAAAAATTAGAGAGCAACAAGAAAAGCCCAAAGTAATTAGAAGAAAGGAAACAATAAAATCAGAGAGGAAATAAATGACAGAGACCAAAAAATCAGTACATAAGAATCAATAAAATCAAGAGCTGGTTCTTTGAAAGGATTAACAAGGTTGATGAACTTCTAGCCATACACATCAAGAAGCAAAGAGAGAGGACCTAAATAAACCAAAGAGTAATGAAAGAGGTGAAGTAAAAACTGACCCCACAGATACACTATGGATTATAAAAACAAACAAACTATGAACAACTCTATTCCAACAAACTGGACAACCTAGATGAAATGGACATATTCCCAGAAAAATACAACCTTCCAAAACTGCATCAGGAAGAATCAGAATACTTGAATACACTGATAACAACTGATGAAATTGAAGTAGTATTCAAAACACTTAAAGCAAATAAAAGCCCAGGCCTGGGCGGCTTCTCAAGGAGAGTTTTACCAAGCATTCAAAGACAAGCTAAAACCTACCCTCTTCAGGCTTTCAAAAAATTCAAGAGGAAGGAGCACTTTCAAGCTCTTTCTATGAAGCCAGCATTACTCTAATCCCAAAACTAGATAAAGACACCACAAAGATAGAGAATTACAGGCCAATATCTCTGATGAACATAGTTGCTAAAATCCTCAACAAAATATTAGCAAATTGCATCCGGCAACACATTAAAAAGATCATATACCATGACCAAATAGGATTTATTTCCATAATGCAAGGCTGGTACAATATCCAAAATCAGTAAATATAATACATCACATAAACAAATTGAATGACAAAAACCACATGATCATGTCAATTGATGCAGAAAAAGCATTTGACAACATCCAACAAACTTTTTTAATAAGAACTCTCAGCAAAGTGGGCATAGAAGGATCATACCTCAACATAATAAAAGCGTTATATGACAAACCTACAGCCAACATCATACTCAATGGGCAAAGACTAAAACAATTTTTCCCTAAGAACAGGAACAATACAGGGATGCCCACTTTAACTTTGACATAGTACTGGAAGTGCTGGCCAAGTGATCAGACAAGAAGAAGAAATGAAAGGCATCCAGATTAGAAAAGAAGAAAGAAAATTATTCTCAGCTGACATATTATACATAGAAAACCCTAAAGACCCCATCAAAAAACTGCTAGATTTAATAAATGAATTTGGCATCATAGAAGGATACAAAATTAATACCCAGAAATATATAGCATTTTATACACTAACTAGAGGCCCATTGCATGAAGCGATTCATGCAATAGGCCTTCCTTCCTCTGGTTGCCAGCACCGGTTTTCCTCCGGCACCCGGGACCCAGGCCTTACCTCTGGCCATCGCCTTCAGTCTTCAGTCCAGGCAGAATGCCACCTTGTAGGTCCCTCTGCCCCCCACACCCAGCCCTTCCCCTCATAGCAGGCATCCCGCTCTGCCCAGCCACTCCATGCCTGCATGCATGCTGCCCAGAGGCCCAAAGCGGCTGGGGGGCAGGGCCGCTGCCATCTTTGTTGGGTTAATTTCCATACTCACTCCTGATTGGCTGGTGGGCGTAGCAAAGTGCTAGTCAATTTGCATGTTTCTCTTTTATTAGTGTAGATAATGAACTCACATAAAGAGAAACTAAAAACAATTCCATTTATCATTGCAGCAAAGAAATTAAGATACCTAGGAATAATATTAACTAAGGAGGTACTCAAAAAACTACAGGGCATTGAAAAAAGAGAAAGAATCCTATATAATAAAGAGGTAATATGCAAATTTACCATCACTCCAACACACAAGATGACCACCCCCATGTGGTCAAAGATGGCCACCCATTTTGGACACAAGATGGCTGCCACAAGATGGCCAGCAGGGGAGGGCAGTTGTGGGAGATCAGGCTTGCAGGGGAGGGCAGTTGAGAGGGACTAGGCCTGCAGGGGAGGGCAATTGGGGGCTATCAGGCCTGCAGGGGAGGGCAGTTGGGGGCAACCAGGCCTGCAGGGGAGGGCAGTTAGGGGTGACCAGGCTCGCAGGGGAGTGGTTAGGGGCAATAAGCAGGCCAGCAGGTGAGTGGTTGGGAGCCAATAGTCCTGAATTGTGAGAGGGATGTCTGACTGCCTGTTTAGGCCCTTTCCCCAAAATAGACGAATATATAGATAAATTTAAAATTGTTTTGTTTTATCTTTCTGTTTATTACTTTTTTCTTCTTCATATGCACTCATTCTCTTTCACCCTCCTGTACACTGAGCTCAGGCCCTTCCCCTATTCATTCAAATACTTAACCATACTTTCTGTATATAAGCTCTGCCTTTACAGATTCTGTCCCCCACTTTTTCTGGGTATTTGTTGTTTGCATGTTTTGGTTTATGTATTTGGTTTATGGTGTTTTCAACCCATATATGTATATACTAGAGGCCCGGTGCATGATATTCATGCATGGGTATTGTCCCTAGGCCTGGGCAGTGATGAGGGCCTATCTGTGAGGCAACTGGCAGGGTGATTGGGGTCCCCCACTGGCACCCACCTTGGCTGTCCTGGCACCACCAACCTGCCGGCCCCACCTCCCACCACCGCCTGCTTGCTGGCCAGCCCTGTCCCCACTGCTGCCACCAATCACCTTCCTCTGTGGTTCAACTGGCAGAGCAACTGGGGGAGCCCCGACTGGCATCCTCCTAGGCTGACCTAGGGCCTGTGGGCTCAGGTCAGCTCCTGAGTTGAGCGTCTGCCTCCTGGTGGTCAGTGCGCATCATAGCAACCAGTTGTTCCACCCTTCAGTCTACTTACATATTAGGCTTTTATTACATAGGATATACTTTTCTCCCCTCTTTTTTCTTTACTTTCTTACATTTTTTCCTTTTCTCAATATCATTTTTGCTCTCTTTTTTCTCTCCTAATTCTGTTTTTGTTTTTTTTTTTTTTTGGTTGTCACTTTTATTGGGGTTATCGATTTATCGATATCATGAGTACATTCGTGTTTTGTTCCCTTTGTGTCATGTCTTGTCAAGTTATATTTTGTTGTTAGCTCAACATGGTAGAGAGTGAGCCACATAACCATACACCCTCAGAGGAGACTCCTTTCACAAATGGGACAATAACACTCAAGACCTAAGTATACCACAGGAACCCAAATATCCCAACCAGGGGGCATCCCTAGAATACCCAGCCCAAAAGACTTGAGAGATTGCACAACTGGGTATCACAAAACATCAACTATATAAGACAAACCCCAAGAAATCTGGGTGATATAGAAGTTTTATCTAATACATAGGAACAACCACAAAGGAATAGCAAAAATGAGGAGACAAAGATATAACCCTTAAACAAAAGAAAAGGAGGTATCACCAGAAAAGGAAATAAACAATATGGAGGCAAGCAATTTGTCAGAGAAAGAATTCAGAGCAATGGTTATAAGGATGCTGAAAAGGATGGAAGACAAATTCAACTAATTGTATAAGAATCAAGAGGAAATGAAGTAGAAGCAAGAGGAAATGAAGAATGACATGGTGGCAATAAAGAACACAATGGAAAGTATCAACAGTAGACTAGAAGAAGCTGAACACCACATTAGCAAGTTAGAAGACAAGGTATAAAAAACACCCAAAAATTAAAAATCAGGAGGAGAGCCTAAGGGAGCTTTGGGACAACATGAAACAAAACTACATCAGCATAATAGAGGTGCCAGAAGAAGAGGAAACTGACCAAGGAGTAGTAAACCTGTTTAAAGAAATAAAAAAATACTTCCCTGATTTTGGTAAAAAAAGCAAAACACTCACACAAGTTCAAGAAGCACACAGAGTCCCAAACAAGATGAGCCCAAAAAGACCAACACCAAGACACAGTATAAGTAAATTGGCAAACATCAATGACAAAGTAAGAATCTTAAAGGCTACCAGGCAAAGACTGTAAGTTACCTACAAGGGATCTAGCATTAGACTATTAACTGATTTCTCAATAATCACACATCAGACCAGAAGGGAAAGTAATGAAATATACAAAGTGATGCAAAACAAGGGTCTGAAACCAAGAATACTATACCCAGCAAGGCTATCATTCAAAATTGAAGGTGAAGTCAGTAGCTTCACAAACAAAAAAGGAATAATGGAGTTTATTGCTATCTAATGGATTGCTGTAAAAAGAAGACATAGAAAAGGAAGAAGGACTACAGGTATAAAAAATTACAATGGCGACAAACAGGTACCTATCCTATATAATAAAGAAGTAATATGCAAATTGACTGTCACTGCAACACACAAGATGGCTGCCCCCATGTGGTCAAAATGGCCACCCCATGTGGACACAAGATAGCCGCCACATGATGGACAGCGGGGGAGGGTAGTTGTGGGTGATCAGGTCAGCAGGTGAGTGCAGTTTGGGATGACCAGGCTGGCAGAGGAGGGCAGTTGGGAGTGACCAGGCCTGCAGGGGAGGACAGTTGGGGGGGACCCAGGGTGGCAGGGGATGGCAGTTGGGGTGCCAGGCCTGTAGGGAGGGCAGTTAGGGGCAATCGGGCCGGCAAGGGAGCAGTTAGGTGTCGATCAGGCTGGCAGGGGAGTGATTAGGGGGTGATCAGACTGACAGGCAGAAGCGGTTAGGGATAATCAGGCAGGCAGGCAAGTGGTTGGGAGCCAGCAGTCCTGGATTATGAGAGGGATCCCAGATTGGAGATGATGCATGCTGGGCTGAGGGACATCGCCCACCCCCGTGCACAAATTTTATGCATCGGGCCTCTAGTCAATAATAACCTTATATGAAAATGGATTAAATTCTCCAATCAAAAGTCATAGGCTAGCTGAATGGATAAGATAACATGACCCATATATTTTCTGTCTACCAGAGACCCACCTCAGAAAAAAGGACTCACACAGACTGATAGTGAAGGGATGAGGTAGCAATACTTACATATGACAAAATAGAACTCAAAGTGAAGGCCATAACAATAGAAAGAGGGCAACTTCATAATACTAAAGTTATTGATAGAACAAGAGGATATAACTCTGGTAAACATATATGATTCCAACGCAGGAACACCCAAATACATAAAAAACTTCTGGAAGATATCAACAGAGAGATCAACAACAATACAACCATTGTTGGGGACTTTAATACCCCATTGACATCACTAGATATATCCTCTAAACAAAAAAAATCAGCAAAGAAACAGCAATCCTAAATGATTCACTAGATCAAATGGAATTAATTGACATCTTCACAATATTTCACCCCCAAGCTACTGAACATACATTCTTCTCAATTGCTCACAGTACATTTTTAAAGATAGACCACAAAGTGGGACACAGGCATAATCTCTTTAAATTCAAGAAGATAGAAATCATAACAAGCATCTTCTCAGATCACAATGGCATAAAATAAAAAATCAACTACAATAAAAAATAAAACACTTGAAGACTAAAAAGCATATTATTAAACAATCATTGGTTACGATAAAAAGCATCCTGGGAACAAAGATGGGAAAACACAACAATTCAAAATCTATGGGACACAGTGAAGCCAGTTCTGAGAGGAAATTTCATAGTTCTACAGGCCTAGCTCAAAAAACAAGAAAAAAATGGTAATAAATTATCTAACCTTGCAACTAAAAGAATTAGAAATAGAGCAACAAGAAAAGCCCACAGTATCCAGAAGGAAGGGGATATTAAAGATCATAGCAGAAATAAATGACATAGAGCCAAAAAAAGCAGTACATAAGATCAATAGAACCAAGAGCTGGTTCTTCGAAAGAATAAACAAGATTTATGAACCTCTATCCAGGCTCACAAAGAGAAAGAACCCAGATAAAGAAAATCAGAAATGAAAGAGTTGAAGTAACAACAGAACCCACAGAAATGCAAAGGATTGTAAAAAAAAAAAAAATACTGTACCAACAAACTGGACAACCTAGATGAAATAGACTTATTCTTAGAAAAATACAAGCTTTCAAAACTCAAGCAGGAAGATCAAAAGAAATGGAATAGGCAAATAACTAGTGATGAAGATGAAGCAGTAATAAAGGTCTTCCATCAAACAAAAGTACAGTCAAGATGGCTTCATGGGCAGTTTTACCAAACATTCAAAGAATAACTAAAACCTATCCTTCTGAGATTATTCCAAAAAAATTCAAGAGGAAGGCACACTTCCAAGCTCTTTCCATGAAGCCAGCATTACCTTAATTCCAAAACCAGATAAAGACACCACAAAGAAAGAATTACAGGCCAATATCCCTGATGAACATAGATGCTAAATCCTGAACAAAATTCTAACAAATTGAATCCAGCATTACATTAGGAAGATCATATACCATTAACAAGTGGGATTTATTCTGGAAGCAATGCTGGTACAATATCTGCAAATCAATAAACATGATACATCACATAAAAAAATTAAGAGACAAAAATCACATAGTTATATCAATTGATGCAGAAAAAGCATCTGACAAAAACCAACACCCTTTTTTGATAAAAAAATATTTCATAGTGGGCTTAGAGGGATTATACCTCAACACAATAAAAGCCTTATTGACAAACTTACAGTCAATATCACACTTAATGGGAAAACTTAAAACAAATTCCCCTAAGAACAAGAATAAGACAGGGATGCCCACTTTCACCACTCCTGTTGACATAGTACTGGAAGTGATAGCCATAGTGACAGACAAGAAGGAGAAATAAAAGGTATTCAAATTGGAAAAGAAGTATAACTGTCATTATTTGCAGATGACATGATATTCTACATGGGAAATTCGAAATTCTATAAAAAAAAACACCCTGCTATACTTAATAAATGAATTCGGCAAGATAGCAGGATAAAAAATTAACACCCAGAAATCTATGGCTTTTTTTATTCACCAATAATGAACTCACAGAAAGAGAAACGATAAAAAAAAATCCCATTTATAAGACCTTTTACGTGGGCTGATCCCCTGACTAATGTAGTTACCAATAATACCAAACACCTTGGTCATCCAGGTGGTCCATGGGTGGGGCAAGAAAGTACAAATACACAGGGGTCTCCACCCAGCTTCCCTTTTGTATGACACAAAATCAAAACAATGCCCCTTTGTGCGTACAATTAAAGAGAGGTTTCTGGCTTGTGTGGACACCAAAGAAAGGGTGTCACTACTATCACTACTTGCCCCGGGTAGAGGTGCAGAAAATGTAACTAAGACCTTGTCTATATAAAAAGAAATGAACAGCCAGTTTGAAAGGGAATTGCCATGGACTAGAAGAAAGAATATCCTTACATGATATTATTCTACAATGTCATTAAAATTTTTCCCAGATTTGGATCATCCCCAGTACTTATAATAGTTCCTCACACCCTTGGGGATAAAAAAAAAATCATCTGTTTGGTGCTTGGAGACAAACTTAACACATCTTTTGATACTTTAGAATTACAATAGCATAATATACAATTATCCCAAGCCAACTTACAAACTAATTCTTTGAATGTCTGGCAGCAATTTAAAAAGGATATATAAGGATTTAATCCTTTTCATTGTGTAGAGGGCCTCCTGGGAAGGCACCTGAGCATTCTATATTGGTCCCTCTTACCCTTTAGGCCAAGAGAGACCCTCTTCTCACAATTCAATTGCTCACAGCTGTTGCATGAGCTCTCTGTTCATGTCGAGGTTGAAGTCGCGTGATGACTGGTGCCATGGATCTGTCTCTCACCCAGTGGGGCGAACTGAGCCCTCCCTGGAGAAGAAACCCAGGTTCCACAAGATATGTGATCAGTGCGGGGGCCCCGCCAGTAGGCGAGGGGATCCCAAGGCAAGTGCTGGGCATGGAGGCCATGGGGGCATAGGGTACCAAGGAGACAAAACTGAACCTCACGTCACCCTGCTTGGCCCCGGAGGATGGCTGGTTAGCCAGAGACGGGTAAGATTCCTCAAGGAAGGAACAACCTAAGACAGGCACAGTCGCAGAGGGGCCATCAGGATAGAATTTGGGGATCAACAGAGGTGGGGCACAGACCCTCACCCCCCAACATTGCAGGGGTCTGAACCCTAGCCCCTTCTGAGGGAGGTCTCCTGCCCCCATGGCTGCTTCATGCTTCCCATGCACAGTTCATATCAGGACCCAGGTGACCGACAGAGACTTGGCCGACAGCAGCTGCCCTCTTACTCCAACAAGAATTGTTTGAGTTTTCTTATACCCATGGTGTGGGGAAGTGGGTTTACGATATCTAAATCCAGCCTACCACCAGGAATGCTCAGGTCGTACTCAAGAAGGCAAATAATCCCTTCCACTAATATTTACAGGGTAAAATAAGATTGTTGTTAGAGTAATAAATTTGACAGTAAAATAGTAGTCAAGTTTTCAGGCAAATTTAAATTGGCTAAGTTGAAACAAGCGAATATTCTAGAAAAATTAATTGTACTGGACAAAAAGCTGTTCCTAAAGTGTTAACTAAAATTTTTATTGGTACTTCATCTCATGATAAAATTGTGCAGCATGTAATGAACCTAAAACAGTAATATTATAGTGCTTACAATTAAAATGTAAAAGACATCAAGACTACATTATAAAATTTTCAAAAGCTTCCTAACATTTAAATCAAAAAAGGAGGGGATGGTAGAGGAATATCATGTAATGAAAAATATCCTGTAAGTAAATTACATCTAGAAAATTAATACTTTAGAAAATTAATTGTAAGGCTAAAAGCAAGACATCCATGAAAAACACACAAGGTGTCAAAACAAGCCAGAGGAAAATCATTTGGGCAAAAAATGAAATAGGATCCCAAGTCAAATTTATAGAAAATATTCCCTTATTAACTTTTGGTCGAGAATATGTTTGTATATTTTCAGAAAACAACTCCTAGACCATGTGGATTCCAACAACAGAGAGGAATCAACAGGACTACTCCAGCCATGAAGACAGAAGAGAAGCAGTCCAGAGATGGCAGATGCTGATATGGCCTTCCCATACTAGGAGTTAGCAGCTGTGCATCACTGCAGGTTGCCCAGGACCAAACCAGAGAGAGTCGGACCTACATTACCACCATTTGTCCACCATCCAGAACTGAAATGTCAGTGCTGACATGTACACATAAGGAACTGCTGGACATTGAAATTGGGTCTCAAAAGAACTGTTGGCCCAGAAAGAAACTCACTACAGACTGATTCATTTGCCTGTCAGCATAACCATTATTGCTTGTCTCATTTTCGGTTCTTATAAGTGTATTTCTAATAGCACATGATCTCACTCATCTAGGGGAAATAATGAACAACATAGACTGATAAACAAGAACAGACCCAGAAACAAGGAGGCATGAATCAGACTGTCAGGCCTCAGAGGGAGGGTAGGGGAGGGTGAGCGTAAAGGGGAGAGATCAACCAAAGGACTTGTGTGCAAGCATATGAGCCTAACCAGTGGTTAAGGACAAGAGGGGGGTGGGGGCATGTGTGGGGAGGGGTGTGGGCTGGGAATGGGGGTATGAGGACAAATATGTGATACCTTAATCAATAAAGAAATTTAAAAAAAATCCCATTTACCATTGCACCAAAAAAATTAAGATACCTAGGAATAGACTTATCTAAGGAGGTAAAAGATCTGTACTCAGAAACTACATTGAAAAAAGAGATAGAGGAAGACATAAACAATGGAAGAATATATCGTGTTCATAGGTTGGTAGCATCATTAAAATGTCTGTACTAAACAAAGCAATTTATAGATTCAATGCAATCCCCATTAAAATACCAATGGCATATTTCACAGACCTAGAACAAACTCTCCAACAATTCACATGAAATAAATAAAGACCCTGGATAGCTGCAGCAATGCTGAGAAAGAAGCACAAAGTTGGAGGGCTCACAATACCAGATATCAAGCTATATTACAAAGCCACTGTACTCAAAATTGCCTGGCACTGACACAAGAATGGACATATAGACCAATGGAACAGAATGGAGAACCCAGAAATCGAGCTAAGCTGTTATGCTCAATTAATATTTGACAAAGGAGGCAAAAGCATACAACGGAGTCAGGACAGTCTCTTCAATAAATGATGTTGGGAAAACTTGTCAGATACATGCAAAAAACAATGACACTAGGGGAGTGAGGGCACAAGCAGGCTAGGGTGGGGGGCAATGGGGGGATAAGGACACATAAGTAATACCTTAATCAATATAGAAAAATTAAACTAGATCACCAACTTACAACATATAGAAAAATAAACTCAAAATGGATAAACAAATTAAACATTAGATGAGAAGCCATAAAAATCTTAGAAGAGTCCATAGACAGCAAAATATCAGGCATATGTTGTTTCAATATCTTCGCTGATACAGCTCTTAGGGCAACTAAGGAGAAAATACTAGTAAACAAATGGGAGTATATCATAAAAAGCTTTTGCACAGCAAAAGAAACCATCAACAAAACAAGAAAGTCCACTGCATGGGAGAACATATTTACCAATATTATCTCTGATAAAAGTTTAATCTCCAAAATTTATAGGGTACTGATACAACTTAACAAAACAAAGGTAATCTAATCATACAGAAGGCCAAGAGGCATATAAAAAATGCTCAAAGTCACTAATCATCTAAGAAATGCAAATCAAAATGACAATGCGGTAGCAACCTCAACCTGTCAGAATGACTATCAACAACAAATCAACAAATGATAAGTGCTGGCGAGGATGTGGAGAAAAAGGAACCCTCGTTCACTGCTTGTAGAAATGCTGACTGGTGCAGTCTCTGTGAAAAACTGTATGGAGTTTCCTCAAAATATTAAAAATGGAACTCCCATTTGACTCAGCAATCCCACTTCGAGGAATATACCCCAAAAATAAAAAATACTCATCAGGAAGAATATATGCACCACTATTTTAATAGCAGCACAATTTATAATAGCTACCAGTAAAGTTTGGAAACAGCCTAAGTGCCCATCAGCAGATGAGTAGATTAAAAAATGTGGTACATTTATACTATGGAATACTACACTGCTGTAACAAAGAATATTTGGTGACAGAATATTTGACTCTGAGTTGTAGGCACATTGTGCAATATACAGATCTTATAATATAGAAACCTACACCTGAAACTTGTGTGTTCATGTTAACCAATGTCATCCCAATAAATTTACTAAATAAATAAAAAGAAAAAAAAGTGGGCAGAAGACCTAAATAGACACTTTTCCAAATTGGACATACAAATAGCCAAGAGACATATGAAAAACTGTTCAATGTCACTAATCATTGAGAGATGTAAATTAAAATGACAATTAAATATCATCTCACCCCTGTCAGAATGGCTACCATCAATAAATCAACAAATAGCAAGAGCTGACAAGAATGTGAAGAAAAAGGAATCTTAGTACACTGGTGGGAATGCAGACTGGTGCAGGCTGTATGGAAAACACTATGGAATTTCCTTAAAAAATTAAAAATGGAACTGCCATTTGTCCAACGATTCCACTTTTAGGAATATACTAAGAATCTCAAAATGAATCAGATATAATACATGCACCCCTATGTTCATAGTAGCACTATTTATAGTAGCTAAGACCTGGAAACAGCCCAAATGTATATTGGTAGATGAGTAGATAAAAAATGTATGGTGTAAAAAACAAACAAACAAAAAAACATTTACACCATAGAATACTACACAGCTGTAAGAAAGAAAGATCTCTTTCCCATAGATATATCATGGAGAGATCTGGAGAGTGTTATGCTGAGTGAAATAAGGCAGTTACAGAAAGATAAGTATCTCATGATCTCAATTATATTTGGAATCTAATGAACAAAATAAACTGAAGAATGAAATAAAACCAGAGACAATGGTGGGAAGAGATTAACCAAAGAATTTATATGCAAATATGAATAATCCATGGACACAGACAATAGTGTCCTGAATGCCTGTGAAGGAGATGGATGCAGGGTAGAGGGAGTCTATGAGGGGAAAAGGAAGAACATCTGTAATACTCTTAAAAGTCAGGCTATATGAATTTCCCATTAAGGGCTTAGCTTGCAGGGGATTGGGAGTAATCCACCCCACCTTCCACTCCCACCCCCAGTGAAATAGCCACACAACCCAGCCTCCATTTATCTATCAAACAAGGCCTCCCCAAGAGCCACTCTCCAAATATCCCAGCTTAGCATGGAACTCTGATTTTGCTGTGGGACTTAACTCAGTGGAGCAATACCATGAGAGTTGAAGGGAAGTCCAAGTTATTCAACATGTGGTTATGGTGGCACCAGCTATGCTAAGAATATTTCTTTTAAACCAACATAGTTTAATCTGTGTCTGAGTCTCTGTCAGCAGCATCTTCAGAAAAGATTTCCAAAGGTCACTGTTTAGTGCAGCCAGTAGACCATTTTACAAGATGAGCTCAGGAGGGTGATGTTGTCAGTAGTTGGAGTGGGCAGTACCTTTCCCAGGCTGGTGCTATAACAGTAAAAGTGTTTGACCCTGGGAAGGTGGTGTCTGGGTCTCTAGCAGATTATCTTCTTTTTCAGTCAGACTAAATCCATATTGACTTTCACAACCAAATTTAATGTGAGCTCTTCTTACTATCCCTGTTGCTCGGGGTTGGGGATCCCTTTTTGGGGTTGAGATTCCATACTACTCTTAGGAGGGAGTTTGGTAGGCAAGATGTTTTTGTGGCTTCTCAGCTACCGCATGTGGGTGTGAGGGCTAGTCCCAGGTCCCTGTTCTTTTTACAAGTCTCTATGTGGCTTCTTCTGTAAAACCTTGGTTATTTCAATTCAGCTAATCTTCAGTTGATTATTAAAATTACTTGCTCTAAAATTTAACTATATATTCACTTTGGCACCAAGAACAGATCAGTATCTGTTTTCACCTACTCTGAAGCCATCTTGGAATCCATCATCATTTTTTCCATTTGTTACTAGGGTCTTACAAAAGAACACATTTTTTTTTACTGTTTTACCTTCTCCATTTCCTCACTCTATTTTTTTCCTTTAAGTAGATAAACTTGTATGTAAAGAAACAAAATTTTAACAGGACTCACTGATAGCAGTATTGATGCTCAGTATAGGATTGATGAGAAAAAAATTTTTTTTCCTGCACAGTTTCCAGTACTCCATAATGAGCTAGAAGACCTGCTTCTCTATGGAGTCCTAAATGTGAGGTTGAGATATTGGGTCTACTCCCCAGTTATATTCTTCTAAGGGAAAGCAGACAGGAAATTATAAAATCTAGAGCATTAGCCTTCACTCCTCATTATGCAATCGCCTTGTTTTGGGCTGAAACTCTCTCTGATGTCTGCATGCAACTATAAATGTCGTATCATTGTCAAATAGAGACATTTTCAAAGCTTTATTTAGAGCAGGGCTGGGGAACCTTTTTTTCTGCCAAGGTCATTTGGATATTTATAACATCATTTAGGGCTATACAAAATTATCCACTTAAAATTATCACAAATGAGCCTATATTTGGTCAAACATTTATTTAAATCACCCCTAATACTCTGGCAGGACCAGACCAAATGATTTCACTGGTCTTGTATAGCCCAGGGACAATCTATAGATTATGTAATGTATCACATTTATTGATTTGTGAATATTATACCAGCCTTGCATCTCCAGAATAAATCCCACTTGATCATGGCATATTATCATTTTAATATACTGCTGTATCCATTTGCTTATATTTTGCTTAGGATTTTTGCATCTGTGTTCATCAGGGATATTGGCCTATAATTCTCTTTCTTTGTAGAGTATCTGGTTTTGGAATTAAGGAAATGCTGGCTTCATAGAAAGAGCTTGTAATTGTTTCTTCCTCTTGAATTTTTTGAAATAGTTTGAGGAGAAAATGCATTAGTTCTTTTTTAAATGTTTGGCAAAATTCTCTTGTAAGTCCAACTAGTCCAGGACTTTTATTTGCTGGAATTTTTTTTATTACTGCTTCAATTTCAGGTTATTAGCCTACTCAGGTTTTATAATTCTTCCTGATTGAGTTTGAGAAGATCTTATGTTTCTAGGAATTTGTCCATTTCACTCAGGTTGTCCAGTTTGTTGACATATAGTTGTTTATAATATTTGCTTATAATCCTTTGTATTTCTGTGGTGTCTGTTTTTATAATACCTCTTTAATTTTTTTGATTTTACTTATTTGGGTCCTCTCTCTTTGTTTTTTAATTAGTCTGGCTAGGGGTTCATCAATCTTATTTATCTTTTCAAAGAACCAGCTCTAGGACTCATTGATCCTTTGTGCTGTTTTTTTTCCCCCTCTAGTTTCTATATCATTTATTTCCACTCTGATCTTTATTATTTCCTTTCTTCTATTTTCTTTTCTTACTGTTCTCTTTCTAATTCATTTAGTTATAGGGTTAGATGGTTTATTGTTGCTTTTTTGTTTTTTAAGGTAGGCATGTAATGCTATGAACTTCCCTCTCAAGATTGCTTTCACCATGTCTCATAGGTTTTGAGTGGTTGTGTATTCATTTTTATTTGTTTCTAGGAAGTTTTTAATTTCTTGCTTGATGTCATTGATAACCCATTCATTGTTTAATTACATACTGCTTAGACTCCATGTATTTGAGTGTTTTTGGTTTCTGTTTTGTTTTTTTTTTGTATTGTTTGTTTTTTGTAGTTGATATCTATCTTCATTTCATTGTGTTCCAAGAAGATGCTTGGTATTATATCAACATTCTTAATTTGTATGGGCTTGTGTTTCATCCTAACATGTGGTCTATCCTTGACAAAGTTCCATGTGTGCTTAATAAGAATGTATATTCAGTTGCATTGGGGTAAAATGTTCTGTAAATATCAGTTAGATATTTCTGATCTAGTGTGTCATTTAAGGCCTCTGTTTCCTTATTAATTTTTTGTCTGGAAGACCTATCAAGTAATTTCAGTAGGGTGTTAAATCCCCTGCTATGACTGTATTGCTGTTAATCTCTCCCTTAAAGTCTATCAAAAGTTTTTTTTTATGAACTTGGTTGCTCCTATATTGGGTACATATATGTTTATAAGTCATATTTTTTATTGAATGAATCAATTTAGCATTATGTAGTGACCTTCTTTGTCTCTTGTTATGGCCTTTGTTATGAAGTCTATTTTGTCTGATAGGAGTATTGCTAACCACCTTTTTATTTTTCTTTCTCTTCCCATAGAATATATTTTTCCATCTTTTTATTCTCAATCTGTGTGAATCTTTTGTTCTGAGGTGGGTCTCTTGTAGAGACTATATATATATGGGTCATATTTTCTTATCCATTCAGCTACTCTGTATCTTTTGACTGGAGCATTTAATCTATTTACATATAATGTTATTATTGATAGGTATTTATTTATTGCCATTTTTATTTTGTTTATGCCTATGATCTTCTCTCTTCTTTTCTTCTTCCTCTTAAAGCAGTCTAATATTTCTTGCATTGCTGGTTTGGTGGTAATAAACACTTTTAACATTTCTTTGTCTGGAAAGCTTTTAATTTCTCCTTCAATCTTAATGATAGCACTGCTGGATACAGCAGTTTTGGATTTAGGCCCTTGCTTTTAATAACTTTGATTACTTCATGCCACTCCCTTCTGGCCTGAAGTGTTTCTAATGAGAAGTCAGCTGACATTATAAGAAATTCTTTGTAGGTAATTTTTTGTCTCTGCTGCCTTTAAGATTATTTCATTGTCTTTAACATTTGTCATTTTAATTATGATTAAATGTGGCTCTAGCTGTGGGTCTCTTTTGGTTCATCTTGATTGGGACTCTCTGTGCCTCCTGAACTTATGTGACATTTTCTTCACTAGGTTGGGGAAGTTTTTTGTCATTGTTTCTTTAAACATGTTCTCTGTTTCTTGCTCTCCTTCTTCCCCTTCTGGTATTTCTATAATGCTGATATTGTTAAGTTTCATGTTGTCCCAAAGCTCCCTTTAGCTATCTTCCTGCGTTTTAATTCTTTTTTTCTATTTGCTGCTCTATTTGGGTATTTATTTCTACCTTTCCTTCTAAATTGCCGATTCTGTCCTCTGCTTCATCCAATTTCCTTTTAATACCTTCCATTGTGTTCTTGATGTCAGATATATCACTCCTCATTTCTGTCTGGTTCTTGTTCATGGTTTCTCTTTCCTTTTTCATGCTGTTATAATTTGTACTAAGTTCCTTAAGTATCTTTATAACCATTGCTTTGAACTCTGTAAGATAGGTTGCTTGCCTCCATTTCATTTAGTTCTTTTTCTGGAGATTCTTTCTTTTCCTTAATTTGAGGGTTGTTTCTTTGTCTCCCCATTTAATCTTTCTCACTATATGTGTTTGCTTCTATGTATAAAATAGAACAATTATGCCTCCCAGTCTTTGTGGGATGGCCTTATGAACAAAATGTCTTGAGGGGTCCAGTGGTGAAGTCTCTTTGTTTAGCTGTATGCTCTAGCAGTGTCCTTTGTATGTTTTATTTGGGATCTCCTGTTGGGATCTGATTGGGATTTGATTGTTTATGTCCCATTCATGAGAGGGATCTTCCCTCCAATTTGCACCAAGTAGGTTCAACCTTATTGTCATGGTGACAACTATTATACAGATGCTGACCGGCTATAACAAGACACAGCAGGAACAAACCAAAAATACCACCAAAACCAAGCTACTTCATGCAACACAAATAGAAAAGACTAAGAAGAAGAATTAAAAAGAAGAGAAAGCAAAGCAAAGGAAAAATTAAATGAATAGTAAAAGACATACAACCAAAGATGTAGAGGGGATATAAAGGAAATGGGAGAGAAATCTGGCAGGAGCAGCAGGGGCTGGCAGACCAGGCTCTCTTGGTCAGGGAGAGACTACCACTGCTGCAGGCACTCCCCAAACTGCAGGACTCAGGCATGGAGCCCACACCATCTTGAAGGGGAGAGTGGTCTCTTCTAGGAACTCATCAATAACACCACCCAAACAAGTTTTAGACACTGCCCTCGACCCGGCAGCCACTCCAGCCAAAATCCTGCTGCCCCACCCACAGAACCACAGACCCTGGGACCTCCACCTTCAAAGGTGCTCTACTCCAGCATCAATAAGTACAATGTCCCCCCTCCCCAGAGGCAGAACTCCAGACACCACATTCATGCATTTCCAGCTTGCAGGCATCCAGGGCACACCACTCCATAGGCAGCACCTGGGAGCCACTGTGAGGCCCTGCTGGGTGTGATTTTGTACAGACAAGGGCGCGCTGCCTGCAGTAGAAATTCTGAATTTTCTCTTCCTGAATAACTGCCCATAGACACCCCAGTTGTGCAATTTCAGTGCCAAGGCCCCTCATAGTGTGTCAGAGCTCTGTGCCAGCAAATGCATTGCCACAGTCATGCATTCCCAACAGGCAGGCACCCTGAGCTCATCAATCCCCTGGGAGCTCTTGGGAGCCACTCTGAACCCCTGCTGGGTGTGATCTTGGACAAACAGGGATGCACTCCCCCTGGCAGTAGAAATTCTGAATTCACTCACCCTAGATACCTGCGACCCTTCAGAATGATTCAGTGTGTCACGCTGGCAAACGCACCATGGATGCCCCTGTGAGTTGCCACTGGGAGTGTGCATGTATCCACCACAGTTGCAGGAGCAGAAGCTGAGTATTCCCACCTCACAGCTGCAGAACTCTGGACACTATAGTTGTATACTTTTCTAGCATGCAGGCCTGCTAAGCCCACTGCTACACAAGCAGCCCTTGGGTGCCTCTGTCAGCCCCTGCTGGGCATGCACTTATAAAAACAGGGTGCACTACTGGACTATAGAATCGCTGAATTCCCTCTTCTGGGATACCTGCCCACAGACACTGAAATCCTATGGCTTCAGAACCAGGGTCCTTCAGAGTGCGTCAGTACAACCTGCAGGCAAAGGCACCATGGGTGCCCCTGGGAGCTTCCACGGGGGCACATGTATTCAACCATAGAAGCAGCAGCAAAAGCAGAGACTGCCCACCCCACAACTACAGAACTCTGGACATCACAGTCACACCTTTCCACAATCACGCCTTTCGTGAGCCCTATTACCCCAACAGAAGATTCCTGGGTGCCACTGTGAGTCCCAATGGGCACACACAATTTCAGCCAAGACAACAAAAATTGAGACACCCCCCTCCATGGCTGCTGATCTCTAGACACCGCAGTTGTGCCTTTTCAGATCGCAGGCCTACATCAAGAGAACACAAATAGCTCAAGTAGGGAGCTAAACTAGATTACCAAGCCCAGGAGACCTGAGAGAACACATCAGTAGCACCATCCCCAAGAGAACCCGTGTAGCAAAGCAATAGGATCTACAATTAAAATGTTACAGCAAAACATGAGATGACAAAAAACCAAAGGAAAGAAAAAGAGGAATCACCAGAAAGGGAGTTGAATGAAATTGAGGCTAGCAACATATCAGAGAAAGAATTCAGAGTAATGGTTATAAGGATGCTCAAATGGCTGAATGACAAATACACAAAACTCAATGACAAATACACACAACTCAATGAGAATTACAAGGAGCTGAATGTCAATGACACCAACATGAAAAGGAACCAAGAGGGGATGAAGAATGACATAGCTGCAATAAAGAACATAATAAAAGGCTTAAACAGTAGACTAGAAGAGGCTGAGAACCGTTTCAGTGAATTAGAAGACAAGGTAGGAAAAAAAACACAGCAGCAACTGGAAAGAAAAATTTAAAAGCAAGAGGAGAGCCTAAGGGAGCTTTGGGC
Source organism: Cnephaeus nilssonii (assembly GCF_951640355.1). Taxonomy (NCBI): domain Eukaryota; kingdom Metazoa; phylum Chordata; class Mammalia; order Chiroptera; family Vespertilionidae; genus Cnephaeus; species Cnephaeus nilssonii. The sequence goes on along the minus strand of NC_137096.1, from coordinate 6,321,930 downwards.
CAACGCAAAATGAAATAACATTCACATAATAGAGGTACCAGAAGGAGAGGAAGAGAAGCAAGGAATAGAAAACCTGTTTGAAGAAATAATGACAGAAAACTTCCCTTATATTGGCAAGAAAAAAAACTATTCAAGTCCAAGAAGCACATAGAGTCTCTAACAAGATGAACCCAAAACGACCAACACTAAGACACATCATAATTAAATTGGAAAACATCAACAACAATGTAAGAATCTTAAAGGCTGTCAGAGAGAGACAGAAAGTTACCTACAAGGATCTCATTATAGAATATCAACTGATTACTCAACAGAAACACACCAGGCCAGAAGGGAATGGAATGAAATATACAAAGTGATGCAAAGCAAGGGACTGAATCCAAGAATACTATACTGAGAAAGGCTATCATTCAAAATTGAAGGTGGAATCAGAAGCTTCACAGACAAAAAAAGGGCTAACAGAGTTTATCACTACCAAGCGAGAAGTGCAAGAAATGTGAAAGGGACTGCTGTAAAAAGAAGAAACAGAAAGGCAAGAAGAAACACAAACATTAAGAATAAAAATGACAACAAACAAGTACTTAACAATAATAACATTAAATGTAAATGGATTAAATGCACCAATCAAAAGACGTAGAGTAGCTGAATGGATAAGAAAACATGACCCATATATTTTCTGTCTGCAAGAGACCCACCTCAGAACAAAGAATTCACACAGCCTGAGAATGGAAAAACATTTTTTAGGCAAATGGAAATGAGAAAAAAGCTGATTGCAATACTTATATCTGATAAAAATAGACCTCAAAGTAAAGGCCATAACAAAAGATAAGGAAGACCACTACATAATACTAAAGTGAGTAATTCAACAAGAAGATATGCATGCAATACATGAACACCCAAATACATAAAACAACTTCTGGAAGATATCAAGGGATAGATCAATAGCAGTACAGTCATAGCAGGGGACTTTAATACCACACTGACACTACTGGATAAATCCTTTAAACAAAAAATCAGCAAAGAAACAGCAATCCTAAATGACTCACTAGATCAGATGGACTGAATTGACATCTTCAGAATACTTCACCCCAAAGCTACAGAATATACATTCTTCCCCAGAGCACATGGAATATTTTCCAAGATAGGCCACATATTAGGACACAGGCAAAGTCTCTTCAAATTCAAGAGGATAGAAATCATAACAAGCATCTTCTCAGATCACAATGGCATAAAACTAGACATCAACTACAATAAAAACAATGAAAAAAAATCAAACACTTGGAGGCTAAATAGCTTGCTATTAAACAATGATTGGTTACCAAAGAGATCAAAGAAGAAATAAAAAGCATTCTGGAAACAAATAACAATTAAAAGACAACAATACAAAATCTATGGGACACAATGAAAGAAGCCCTGAGAGGGAAGTTCATAACTCTACTGGCCTACCTCAAAAAAACAAGAAAAATAGTAATAAACTATCCAACTTTGCAACTTAAAGAACTAGAAAGAGAGCAACAAGAAAAACACACAGTATTCAGAAGGAAGAAAATAATAAAGATCAGAGCAGAAATAAATGATATAGAGGGAGGGCAGAAAATGGCGGCGGAATAGACAGACGTCTTCCGAGCCTTGTCCCGAAGCAGAAAGAAACAACAGCTGAGGGTCGTATGGGAAGTGTTTGTTGGCAAGTTAAGGGACAGCTAAACTCCAGGAGAAGGTGGGAGACTGCTTGACGGGGTTCCCCTGACCAGGCAGCCCCCACTGCTGCTGGGTCCCCTCCCGGAGCTATGGGCTTGGACGCGGAGACCACACCATCTTGAAAGGGAAAGTGGATCTTATCAGAAGCCTGAAAATCCACAACTGTGGTGACCACCAAACAGCTGTAAGCCCCAAAACACTGGTCCCCAATTGGCGCAAACACGCGGATTCAAAGGAGCTCTTCACTCCACCACAGAAAGGTCAGATTTCGCCTGGGATAAGGTGAGGTCTCTGGTCCTGGCTGGAGAAACGCACACTTTGTGGGAGCTGGAGGACCAGGGAAGTCTGTGCCTAGAAAAGTCCATGGCTGTTGGGGCTGGCATGATCCATGAATGTGGAAGTGGGTATCAGAGCTGCTAACAGAAGGGATCTCTAAAAAGGAACCAATTTTGATCTGATGCGGAGGGACAGCCTGAGAATTTCAAAGGGGTGCCGGCTGCTTTGACTTGCGCGCAGACCCATTGTTCGCACACTTGGGCTATTTCCTCTTCAAGTCCTTGCTTCTAATTACTAAGCCCAATACATAGGATCACTCATTTGGGGACACCCTGAGAGACTGCAGGGTAAAGTTGTTTTTCTGGAATATGGGGATCGAAGCGGGGAGTGACCATCGGAGAGCCAGTTCTGGGGCAGCCCACTTCGACAAACCGATATTGAGTGCCACAGGGAAAGAATGATCACAACACAGGCTAGAGAGGCCAAATAGATCCAGAAGTCAATCCAGAAACACTGCCACCCAGGGGCTGAATCACAAATTGACTCTTGTGTAATCAAAAGTAAAGGAATATGAGAAATTAAGACACTGCCTGCTTAAAAATCAGGACTGGCTTATAACACTGAGGATCAGTGGAACACAGGAAACTGCAATACTGTCCAGACTGGGAAACAGGTGTGCCAAACAGAACAATAGAGGAAGTGAATGACCTTCACTACTGCACATTTTATTTTATTATTTTTTATTTATTTATTAATTTTTATTTTCATTTTTTGCATCTTTTACTTAAAAAACTATATTTTCTTTTTTCCTCACTTGATTTTACCTTTTTTAATTATTACATTTTTATTTTTAACCATTATTATTACTACTACTATTTTACCTTTTTTTTTAAGTGTCATTTTATTTTCTCTTTATTTTACTTTGGGATTAGTGTTCTACATTCTATTTTCATCTTTCCTTTAGCATCATTTTACTCTATATCAAGTCTACCTTTATGCCATCACTCTCTTCCTAACTTTTCCCCATTTGGTGTCCTGTTTATCTTACCCCTTTCCTGCTTTAGATTTTCTCTATTCTTTCTGTTTATCCCCTGTTAAAATTTCACCCTACTTATATATCTAATTTCCAATCCCCTGCTCTAAGTCCATACACACTTCTCTCTTCTCTGTCTTAACTATCCGAAAAATTGTTTTTTTCTCTGTCCTTTTGTTGTTGTTTGCTTGAATGTTGATTATATCAAATTTTTATGCATTTTTGTGAGATTGTTTTGCTTATTCTTTTTTTTTTTTGCTTGGGTTTTTTGTTTGCTTTGTTTTTGTTTGTTTTTTCGCTTCTGTTTTCCCTGACCTCGCTTGATATTAGTTGGTGTTGTAGTTTGTATTAATCTCCAGGTACCTGTTGCTGGCATTTGCTGGGATTAGTGGTTGTTCTATTGGAGTTTTCTCCCTGTGTATATAGTTTGTTCTCCTTTTCTTTCTTAGTCTCTTTCTTATCTCTCTTATGTTTTTTTTTTTCCTTTTACCAATTTCATTTTGGCACTCCTTCTTTCTTATCTTTCTTTTTTCTCCCCTTCTTTCTCTCCTATCCACTAATTTGCCTTTCTCTGGTGGACACCTTTATTGGAGGTTATTAACATCATGAATACATTCCTGTTCAGTGCTTTGTGTGTTGTACCTGGTAGTGTTGCATTTTGTGCCTTTAAATCAATGCAGTAGAGAGAGAACTACATAATCAGACATCTGAAGAAGAGAGAGCATGGGGAGACAAAAAAACATCACGTATATGAAAGAAAAGCAAGCATCACCAGAAAAGAAAATAAACAAAATAGAGGCAAGCAACCTATCATAGAAAGAATTCATAGAAATGGTCATAAGGAGGCTGAAAAGAATGAAAGACAAATTCGACAATATGAGTGAGAACCAAGAGGAAATGAAGAAAAACCAAGAAGAAATGAAAAATGACATTGCTGCTGTAAAGAACTCAATAGAAAGCATAAAGAGTTGATTAGAAGAAGCAGAGGACTGAATCAGTGAGCTAGAAGACAAGGTGAGAAAAAATACCCAATTAGAGCAGCTTCGAGAAAAAAAAAAATCAGGAGGCGAGCCAAAGGAAACTTTGGGACAATACAAAACAAAACAACATCCACATAATAGTGGTTCGAGAAGGAGAGGAAACTGAGCAAGGAATAGAAAACCTGTTTGAAGATATAATGACAGAAAATTTTCCTTATATAGGAAGAAAAAACCCACACAAACCCAAGAAGCTCACAGAGTCCCAAGCAAAATGAACCATGAAAGATCGACACCAAGGCACATTATAATTAAATTGGCAAACACCAACAACAAAGTAAGAATCTTAAAAGAAGCCAGAGAGACAGAAGGTTACATATAAAGGAACCCCCAATAGACTAGCAACTGATTTCTCAACAGAAACTCATCAAGCCAGAAGGAAATGGAATGAAATATACAACATCATGCAAAGGAAGGGTCTGAATCTAAGAATACTGTACCCAGCAAGGCTATCAATAAAAATTGAAGGTGAAATCAGGAGCTTCACAGACAAAAAGGACTCAGGGAATTTATCACTACCAAACCAGTAATGCCAGAAACGCTAAAGGGTCTGCTGTAAAAATTAAAAGACATAGGAAGCTAAGAAGGAATATAGGCGTAAAGAATAAAAATGGTGACAAATAAGTACCTATCAATAATAACTTGAAATGTAAATGGGTTAAATGCCCCAATAAAAAGACATAGGGTAACGAATTGGATAAGAAAACAAGACCCATATATCTGCTATCTATAAGAAACACACCTCAGAAAGAGAGACGCACACAGATTGAGGGTGAAGGTATGGAAAAAGGTCTTCCAGGAGAATGGAAATGAAAAAAAAAAAAGCTGGGGTAGCAATACTTATATCTGACAAATTAGATCTCAAAGTGAAGGACATAACAAGAGATAAGGAAGGCCACAACATAATACTAAAGGAAGCCATCCAACAAGAAGAAATAACTCTGGTAAACATTTACGCAACTAATACAGGAGCACCCAAATAAATAAAAACTCCTGAAGGATATCAAGGGAGAGATTAACAGCAATGCAATCATAGTAAGAGATTTTAATACCCCACTATCACCACTGGACAAATCCTCTAAACAAAAAATCAGCAAAGATGAATCAATTCTAAATGACTCACTACACCAGATGGAATTAATTCACATCTTCAGAACATTTCACCCCAAAGCCACAGAATATACATTCTTCTCAAGTGCACATGGGTCATTTTCAAAGATAGAGCATATGTTCAGACATAGGTAAAGTCTCTACAAATTCAAGAAGATAGAAATCATATCAGGCATCTTCTCAGACCACAGTGGCATAAAACTGGAAATCAACTACAATAAAAACAATCAAAAGAAATCAAACACATGGAGACTAAACAGCATGCTATTAAACAATCACTGGGTTACCAGAGAGATCAAGAAAAAAAATAAAAAAACATCATGACAACAAATGACAATGAAAACACAACAATCCAAAATCTAGGGGAAACAGTGAAAGCAGTCCTGAGAGGGAAGTTCATAGCTCTACAAGCCTACTGCAAAAAAAACAAGAAACAATGGTAATAAATTACCTAACCCTACAACTCAAAGAGTTAGAAAGAGAACAACAAGAAAAGCCCAGTGTAAGCAGATGGAAGGAAATAATAAAGATCAGAGCAGAGATAAACAACATAGAGACCAAAGAAACAATACAAAAGATCAACAAAATCAAGAGCTGGTTCTTTGAAAGGATAAATAAGATTGGTGAACGTCTAGCCATGCTCACCAAGAAACAAAGAGAGAGGACACAAATAAACAAAATCAGAAATGAAAGAGTTGAAATAAAAACGGACCCGACAGAAATACAAAGGATTGTTAAAAAATACTATGCACAACTTTATTCCAACAAACTGGACAACTTAGAGGAAATGGACATATTCCTAGAAAAATATAACCTTCCAAAACTCAATCAGGAAGAAACTAAACAGCTCAATAGGACAGTAACTATGGAAGAAATTGAAGCAGTCATCAAAAAGCTTCTGGCAAACAAAAGCCCAGGGCCAGATGGTTTCACAGAAGATTTTTACCAAACATTCAAGGAAGAACTAAAACCTATCCTCCTCAGACTATTCCAAAAAGTTCATGAGGAAGAAACATTTCCAAGCTCCTTCTATGAAGCCAGCATCATCCTCATAACAAAACCAGATAAAGACAACACAATGAAACAGAATTATAGGCCAATATCCCTCATGAACATAGATGCCAAAATCCTCAACAAAATTCTAGCAAATCGGATCTAGCAGTACATCAGAAAGATCATACACCATGACCAAGCAAGATTTATTCCAGGAATGCAAGGATGGTACAATATCCACGAATCAATAAATGTGATACATCACATAAACAAATTGAGAGATAAAAATCACATAGTTATATCAATTGATGCAGAAAAAGCATTTGACAAAATCCAACACCCTTTCTTGATAAAAATCTATTCTCTCAAAAAGGTGGGAATAGAAGGATCATACCACAACATAATAAAAGCCATCCTACCTAATAAAATGGTAATATGTAAATTACCATCACTCCACTATGCCCATGATTGGGCCTGCGGGAGGTGCAGGGGGCAGGACTCGGGGTGGCCGGGGTAGCTGATTGGGCCAGCAGGATGCTGAGCTCACGTCGCCAGCGGTGGCGCAAGCTCAGTGTCTACGCAAGCTCAGCATCTGCGCCATGGCTGTGCTGTGGCACAGAAGCGGCCTCTGGGGTAGCAAGCTCACGTCCCGCCGTGGACTATCAAAAGTGGGGGAGCTGGGTGCCTGTCTGCTTCCGCACCAGGCCTTTCAGAAGCCTCTGCTGAGCCGGAGGCTTCTGAAAGGCCTGGTGCACCAGTGGACAGGCACCCAGCTCCCCTGCAATCGAAAGCGAAAGCGTGTAGGGGACCCTACACGTGCATGATTCAATCATGCACTGGGCCTCTAGTATATGATACACCCACAGCAAACATCATACTCAATGGGCAAAAACTGAAACCATTTCCCCTAAGAACAGGAACAAGACAGGGATGCCCACTCTCACCAATCCTGTTTGACATAGTACTGGAAGGATTAGCCATTGCAATTAGACAAGAAGAAGAAAGAAAAGGCATTCAAATTAGAAAAGAAGAAGTAAAGCTGTCCATATTTGCAGATGACATGATATTGTACATAAAAACCTGAAAGACTCCATCAAAAAACTTGCAGACTTAGTAAATGAATTCGGCAATGTAGCAGGATACAAAATTAATGCCAAGAAATCTATGGCATTTCTATACATCAATAGTGAACTTACAGAAAGAGAGACTAAAAATGCAATCCCATTTACCATCAAACGTAAAAATATTGATACCTAGGAATAAACTTAACTAAGGAGGTAAAAGATTTATACACAGAAAACTACAGTACACTGCAAAAAGAGATAGAGGAAGACGTAAATAGATGGAAGAACATACCATGTTCATGGATTGGTAGAATCAACATCATTAAAATATCCATACTACCCAATGCAATCTATAAATTCAATGCACTTCCCATTAAAATACCAATGGCATATTTTACAGACCTAGAAAGAACTCTCCAAAAATTCATCTGGAATAAAAAAAGACCCTGAATAGCCACAGCAATCCTGAGAAAAAGAATAAAGTAGGGGGATCTCAATACCAGATTTCAAGCTGTATTACAAAGCCACTGTCCTCAAAACAGCCTGGTACTGGCACAGGAACAGACATATAGATCAATGGAATAGAATAGACAATCCAGATATCTACCAAAACCACTATGCTCAATTAATATTTGACAAAGCAGGCATGAACGGAGTCAAGACAGTCTCTTCAATAAATGGTGTTCGGAAAGTTGGACAGATACATGCCAAAAAATGAAACTACATCACCAACTTACACCATACACAAAAATAAACTCAAAATGGATACAGGACTTAAACATAAGATGGGAAACCATAAAAATACTAGAGGAATCCACAGGCAGCAAAATTTCAGACATATGCCGAAATAACTTCTTCACTGATACTGCCCCTAGGGCAATGGAAGCTAAAGAGAAAGTAAACAAATGGGACTACATAAAAAAAAAGCGCTTTTTAACAGAAAAAGTAACCATCAACAAAACAACAAGAAAGCCCACTGTATGGGAGAACATATTTGCAAATGTTATCACTGATAAAGGTTTAATCTCCAACATCTAAAGGCAGCTTATACAATTTAATAAAAGGAAAATAAATGATCCAATAAGAAAATGGGCAACAGATTGAAATAGAATCTTTTTGAAAGAAGGCAGAAGGAAGGCCAAGGACACATGAAAACATGCTCAAAGTCACTAATTATCTGAGAGATGCAAATCAAAACGACAATGCAATACCATCTCACACCTGTCAGAATGGCTATTATCAACAAATCAACAAATGACAAGTGTTGGCGAGGATACAGAGAAAATGGAAGCCTCGTGCACTGCTGGTGGGAATGCAGCCACTGTGTAGAACAGTATGGAGTTTCCTCAAAAAACTGAAAATGGAACTTCCATTTGACCCAGTAATCCCACTCCTATGAATATATCCTAAGAATCTAGAAACACCAATCAGAAAGGATATATGCACCCCTATGTTTATAGCAGCACAATTTACAATAGCTAAGATTTAAAAACAGCCTAGGTGCCCATCAGCAGATGACTGGATCAGAAAACTATGGTACATCTACACAATGGAATACTATGCTGCCATAAAAAAGAAGCAATTCTTAACCTTTGCAGCAACCTGGATGGAATTGGAGAACATTATGCTAAGTAAAATAAGCCAGTCAATGAAAGAAAAATTTCACATGATCTCACTCATTTGTGGATAATAAAAAACATTATAAACTGATGAACAAAAAGATAGATACATAGGCAGTAAAGCATCAAACAGACTGTCAAATTACAGCGGGAAGGTCAGGGAGGTAGGAGAGATAAGAGATCAACCGAAGGACTTATATACATGCATATAAGAATAACAAATGGATGCAAAACATTGGGGGGTGAGGGCATGCATGGGAGTGGGGTGGGGGTCAATGGTAAGATATGTACACATATAATCCTACATAATAAAAAGGCAATATGCAAATTGCATCACTCCGCTACGCCCACGATTGGGCCGGCTGGAGGCGCGGGAGGCGGGACTCGGGGTGGCTGATTGGCTGGCGGTAAGTGCGGAGGGCGGGGACTCGCGAGTCCCCGACCCCCGCTCCTCCTGCTGGCCTAAACGGCCGACGCTGCGGAAGGACCCATGCGGCCGGTGGAAGACACTGGTGGCGGAACTCAGGGTGGCCAATTGCGTGGCTGCCGGCACCAGTTTTCCGCCATCAGCAGTTTTCCTCTGGCCACCCGCCCAATCGGAGCGCCTCCCGATCAAAGTTCCTCTCGGGGTAGCCGATAGCGCTGGCGGGAGGCGCTCTGATCGGCGGGTGGCCAGAGGAAAACTGCTGCTGGCAGCCAGGTGAAAGTCTATTGCACGAAACTTCGTGCAACTGGCTTCTAGTACCTTAATAAAAAAAATAAAAAAAATGACATACAGACCAAAAAATAAAAAATAAAAACAATACAAAAGATCATTGGAAACCAAGACCTGGTTTTTTGAAAGGATAAACAAGATTGATGAACCTCTCGCCAGGTTCACCAAGAAAAAAAGGAAGAGGACCCAAATAAACAAAAGAGGTGAAGTAAAAACTGACCCTACTGATATAAAAAGATTTGTAAAAAAAAAAATACTATGAACAACTCTACTCCAAAAAACTGGACAACCTCAATTAAATGGACACATTTCTAGAAAAATACAAACTTCCAAAACTCAATCAGGAAGATTCAAAAATCCTGAATAAGCCGATAACTACTGATGAAATTGAAACAGTAATCAAAAAGCTTCAAGAAAACAAAAGCCCCGGACTAGATGGTTTCACAGGGGAGTTTTACTGAACATTCAAAGAAGAACTAAAACCAATCCTTCTCAGACTATTCCAAAAAATTCAAGAGGAAGTCACTCTTCCACGCACTTTCTAAGAATCCAGCATTACCCTAAACCCAAAACCAGATAAAGACACCAGAAAGAAAGAGAATTACAAGCCAATATCCCTGATGAACATAGATGTTAAGATCCTCAACAAAATTCTAGCAAACCAGATCCAGCATTACATTAAAAAAATCATACACCATGAAGAAGTGAGGTTTATTCCAGGGATTCAAGGCTGGTACAATATCCACAAATCAATAAACATGATACATCACATAAATGAATTGAGAGACAAAAATCACATAATCATATCGATTGATGCAGAAAAAGGCATTTGACAAAGCCCAACACCCTTTTTGAATAAAATCACTCAGCAAAGTGGGAATACAAGGAGCATACCTCAATATAATAAAAGCCTTATTTGACAAACCGACAGCCAACATTATACTCAATGGGCAAAAACTAAAACCATTTCCCTAAGAACAGGAAGAAGACAGGGATACCACTGTCACCACTGCTGTTCAACATAGTACTGGAAGTACTAGCCATAGTGATCAGACAAGAAGAAGAAATAAAAGTCATCCAAATTGGAAAAGAAGAAGTAAAATTGTCATTATTCACAGATGTCATGATAGTGTACAAAGAAAACCTGAAAGACTTCATCAAAAAATTATTACACTTAATAAATAAATTTGGCCATGTATCAAGATAGAAAATTAACACCAAGAAATCTATGGCATTTTTATACACTAATAGTGAATTTACAAAAAGAAGACTAAGAAAACAATCCCATTTACCATCGCACACACACAAAAATAAGATACCTAGGAATAAACTTAATTAAGGAGGTAAAAGACCTCACTCAGAAAACTAGAGGACATTAAAAAAAGAGATAGAGGAAAAGAGACAGATGGAAAAACATACCATGTTCATGGATTGGTAGAATCAACATCATTAAAATGTCCACACTATCCAAAGCATTCTATAGATTCAATGCACTTTCCATTAAAATACCAACAGAATATTTCACAGATCTAAAAACAACTCTCCAAAAATCATCTAGAATAAAAGAATAAACAAACAAAACACCCCACGAATAGCTGCAGTGATCCTGAGAATGAAGAACAAAGTAGGAGGGATCTCAATACCAGATATCAAGATGTATTACCAAGCCACTGTTATAAGAACTGCCTGATACTGGCACAAGAACAGACATATAGGCCCATGGAATAGAATAGAGAACCCAGAAATCGACCTGAACCACTATGCTCAATTAATATTTGACAAAGGAGGCAAGAACATACAATGGAGTCAAGACAGTCTCTTCAATAAATGGTGCTGGGAAATTTTGTCAGACACATGCAAAAAAATGAAAATAGATCACCAACTTAAAACATACACAAAAATAAACTCAAAATGGATAAAGGACTTAAGTGTAAGTTGGGAAACCATAAAAATATTAGAGGAATCCACAGGCAGAAAGATCATATATATATATATATATATATATATATATATATATATATATATATATATATATATGCTGAAGCAATATCTTCACTGACACAGCTCCTAGGGCAATGGAAACTAAAGGAAAAATTAACAAAAATTAAAAAATTAACTACATCAAAATAAAAAGCTTCTGCACAGCAAAAGAAACCATCAACAAAACAACAAGAAAGCCCACTGCATGGGAGAACATATTTACCAATGTTATCTTCGATAAGGGTTTAATCTCCAACGTTTACAGGGAACTCATACAACTTAACTAAAGGAAGACAAACAACCCAATCAAAAAATGGGCAACGGACCTAAATAGATACTTTTTGAAAGAGGACAGAAGGAAGGCCAAGAGACATATGAAAACATGCTCAAAGTCACTAATCATCAGAGAGATGCAAATCAAAACAACAATGCGGTACCATCTCATACCTGTCAGAATGGCTATCATCAACAAATGAACAAATGACAAATGCTGGCAAGGATGCAGAGAAAAAGGAACACTCGTGTACTGCTGGTGGGAATGCAGACTGGTGCAGCCACTGTGAAGAAAAGTGTGGAGTTTCCTCAAAAAAACTAAAAATTGAACTTCCATTTGACCCAGTGATCCCACTTCTAGGAATGTATCCCAAGAAACCAGAAACAACAATCAGAAAGGATGTATGCACCCCTATGTTCATAGCAGCGCAATTTACATTAGGTAAGATTTGGAATCAGCCTAAGTGCCCATCAGCAGATGAGTGGATTAAAAAACATTGACACATTTAAACAATAGAATACTATGCTGCAGTAAAGAGGAAGGAACTCCTACCATTTGCAACATCATGGATGGAGATGGAGAGTATTATGCTAAGTGAAATAAGTCAGTCAGAGAAAGATAAATATCACACAGTCTCACTCACTTATGGAATATAATGAACAGCATAAACCAATGAACAAAAACAGATTTAGAGGTAGAGAAGCATCGATCAGATGCTCAAACCTCAGAGGGGAGATAAAGGCGGGTGGGGATGAGGAGAGATCAACCAAAGGATTTATATGCATGTATATAAACGTAAGTGATGAACGCAGACAACAGGGGTTGAGGGTGAGGGCAGGACTCGGGGATTGAGGGAACAATGGGGGGATAAAGACACATTTGTAATGCCTTAATCAATAAAAAAATTTTAAAAGTTAAAAAAAAGAAAAAGGGAGAAAGTAGGAGATTAAAAATTGTTTTATGGGATCAAGGATGTAGCTAAAAGACCTAATATAAGAGGAAAAAAGAAAATGAAACAGAATGTAGGTGAAATAATTATAAAGAATTTAAAATGTAGTGGAAATGGATATAAGATAGAGATAAAAAACATAAAATGCAAAAAAAGAGAAAAAATAAGGAAATTTAATAATAACAATTAGAATAACCAAAGGTAGAATAGAATCAAAGTGAAGAGAGAAATTAGATATATAAGAAAAAAGGGAAAAAGTAAAAATGTAGGAAAAGCAAACTAACCACAATAAACAAAAACAAAGAAATCTACTCACTCTCACACAGACCAACAATCAAAACCATACACACTAACTCACTGTACACCTTTTGGGCCCACTATTTGTGGAGCTTTCTAGATTTATCTAATGTTGTTGAAGCTAGTCCCTTGATGTGTCTACCAAGGGCCTCCTGGGAGCATCTCTGATGCAGGTCAATGTAAGTTACTGTCCCTTTCTGGCCCTGGGCAACCTGATTGAGGTCCCAGGGATTGAAGTCCCTAGTAGCCCCAGAGGCTGGATCTGCCTTGAGGCTTACATCTTGAGAGTCTCTGTTCTGAGTTGTTTTCCCTTTACTCATGGGCTGGGCTCTGCAAGGTATCCTGGACTTGTCTGAGTTGTTTGATCAGACTCATGTTGGGACACATGCCAGTGTCTTGTAGGAAAGAGACTGGGCCCTTCTTCTTCTAATGTTTCAGCTTTGTCTGTTTGCTGGTAACTCCTCTCTGTCACCTACAGGGGCACAGATTTCCTGCCCCAGGGTGTTCCCCTTTGCCTCAGTTGGCTGTAGGTTGGGTCAGAAGCAGCTGTTTTGCTGGGGAGGAAAAGGGATCCTCCCCTGTCTTCCAATTGAGCAGAACTGTTCTCCTCCCTGGACCTAATGTCCAGCCGCCTCACTGCTCTACGGCATGAGTTCCTCTAAGAAATAAAGAAACCTCCCTGATTCAATGTTTAGTGTGTCCCTCAGATCCCTCCAGTGTAGGCTGCCCTGAGCTCCACTGTGTGGGCCTTCCCACAGGTCAGAGGAGCTTCCCAGGCTGCATCAGGGTGGGGTGCTAGTGCTACTCTATCCAGGGACTTCAGCCCAGGCTTCCACAGCTGCACCCATTCTTCAATCTCCATAGCCGGTGCCCTCAAGTCCTCCTCTCTCAGGCCCAGACCCTCCTGTCTCACCTACAGATCAGCAACCTCTTCAGGCTCCTCAGGTCCTCAGTTCTAATAGGTCCAGGCCAGGAGGCTACAGCCACCTCCCTGCTTTTAGCACAGTTCCCCCTAACTCTGGTGGTGGCAGCAGCACAGTAGTAATGGCAGTGGGTGAGTACATTGAAGGGGCAACAGCGCTGCTGGGTCAGTGGTGGTCTTAGTGGCGGTCACAGAGTCCAGGCTGGGTCCCCTCAGGTACATAAATTCAGTCTCACAGAGGCCCCACACATATCTGTTGCAGGCTTGTGGGTCTGGGTTATGGGTGCACAGAACTAGGTCAGTGTAAATCCAGTAGGTGAAGAGGCTTGGTGCATAACCACTGAGGCTCCCTGCAGCCTCCTCCAAAAGAGAACATTGTAAACCTTTCAAGATGGTATGCTCTCCAAGCTAGAGCTGTACCCTGGGAGTGGCTGTGGTGGTAGCACAGGCTCCTGTGCCTATAGCACAGGACCTCAACTGTCACCTGCAGGCCAAGGAGGTCCTGCTGCTGTTCTGGTAGGTGCACAGCCAGGAATTATCTGAGGCATCAGTGTAGTGGCTCTCTGCTGCCTCTGCTGCTGCTGCTGCTGTTTAGGTAGGTTCATAAACAGGGGTTGTATCTTTGGGGCACCCTCACAAGACCAGGGACAGGGGTGCTCATGGGTTTAGGCCTTGGCCTTGGCTAGTCTGGTGGTGGGAAGGTGGGTCCCTAGCTACTACTGACCTGCCACCTCCTCCCAAGGAGGACCTTATCAATAGATTTTTAATATTTGCTAAGTTTTCCCAAACTTTTCCAAAACCAGAGTTTTAACTTAATTTAACTTTATTGGCCCTTACTAATAAACTGAAGAATAAAATAAAATCAGAGACATTGAAGCATGCAACGAACTGCAGAAACTTTTGTAGGCTGAATCAAGTTTCATATGTAGTACTCACTTTCTTGAAAAGCCTTTGATGAAGACTCAGGGAGAGACTGAGTAGTGTGGCCACTGTGAATGCCTGCCTGCCACCACACTTCAATAGGAGACCTACTACCTCTGTACACATTGAACAATTTTTGTATATACCACATGTTAGGCCAAAAATAAGCCTCAGTAAATCTAAGAAGCTTAAAATGATTTCAAACAAATTCTCTAACCATGATTATATGTAAGTAGAATCAATTACAAGAAAAATACTGAAAAACACTCAAAACATGGGGACTAAATAACATGTCATTAATCAATGAATTAGTTAGCAATGAGATCAAGGAAGAAGTCAAAATATACCTTGAGACCAATGAAAATGAAAACACAACAATCCAAAGCAGTTCTAAGAAGAAAACTCATAGCAATACAGGCCTAATTGAAAACAAAACAAATATCAAATTAGCAATTTAATCTTTTTCATATAGGTCTTGTTCCTGTAGATTGAGGAGTTTGGATTTGAAGCAGGAAAAACTACAACAAATAAAATCCAAAGTGAGTAGAAGGAAGTAAGTAATTAAGATAAAAGCAGAAATAAATAAAATAAAATATGGTCTTTGATGTTAAACAGTTCAAATAACTTATTTAATCAAATTATATTCATCTTCTCTGTGATAAATATGACTATGTTTGCTTATCTCAAAATTGCAAAATTAATACCCAGAAGTTGTAAATGTTTTTCTCTTTCCTAAGTTTTATATTCTACATGTGCATACAGTATTTAAATAAATTATTCAGTACAGTTAAAACTTTTCTTATGGTTTGGAAAAAAAATCCTTTAGGTTTTGATGATTTTTACTTTCTTTACTAGAGGCCCGGTGCACGAAATTCATGCACGGTGGGTGGGGGCAGCGGGGAGTGTGTCCCTCAGCCTGGCCTGCACCCTCTCCAATCTGGGACCCCTCATGGGATAACCAGCAGTTGGACATCCCTCTCACAATTCAGAACTGCTGGCTCCTAACCGCTCACCTGCCTGCCTGATTGCCCCTAACTGCTTCTGCCTACCAGCCTGATTGTCCCTAACTGCTCCCCTGCTGGCTTGATTGCCCCTAACTACCTCTGCCTCGGCCCACACCTGGTACCCAGGATTCCCTCCTCCAGCTGACCACAGGCACCCAGGATCCGGGCTTCCCTCCCTCTGGTCAGCCATAGGCGCCCAGGCTGGCTGCAGCCTTAGGGGATGGTGGACAGGGGGCTTCGCCTGTGCTGCAGCTGCAGTGCTGGCGCCCAGGACTGCAGGGTGGGCGGCTTCTCTGTCTCCCAGGCCACAGCCAGCCGCAGGTGCTGGTGCCCAGGACCGCAGGGTGGGCGGCTTCTCCATCTCCCGGGCTACAGCCAGCCACAGGTACTGGTGCCCGGTTTCTCCATCTCTCCCAGGACGTGGGGCGGGTGGACATGGGGTGGGCAGCTTCTCCATCTGGCTGTAGCCTGGGATCATAGGGCAAGTGGCTTCTTCATCTCCCAGATCGCATCCACCCTCAGGTACTGGCACCCGGTTTCTTGTCTCCCCCAGGACGTGGGGAGGGCGGCTTCTCCAGCTGGCTACGGCTTGGGATCACGGGGCAGGCGGCTTCTTCATCTCCCAGGTCGCAGCCAGCCTCAGGCGCTGAGGCCGGGTTTCTCAGTCTCCCCCAGGAGGTGGGGCAGGCGGACCTGAGGTTTCTGCAGCCTGGGATCACAGGGCAGGCGGCTTCTTCATCTCCCGGGCTGCAGCCAGCCTCAGGCACTGGCACCTGGTTTCTTGTCTCCCCCAGGACGTGGGGTGAACCGCTTCTCCAGCTGGCTGAGGCCTGAGATCATGGGGCAGGCAGCTTCTTGGTCTCCGTGGCTGCAGCCAGCCTCAGGTGCTGGGGCCCCGTTTCTCCGTCTCCCCGGGACATGGGGCAGGTGGACCTGAGGCTTCTGAGGCTGGCTGCAGCCTGGGATCATGGGACGGGCAGCTTCTTCGTCTCCCGGCCGCACCCAGCCTCAGGCGCAGGACCCGGTTTCTCCGTCTTCCCAGGACGTGGGGCAGGTGGATTTGAGGCAGGCGGACCTAAGGCTTCTGAGGCTGGCTGAGGCCTGGGATCATGGGGCAGGCGGCTTCTTGGTCTCAGTGGCTGCAGCCAGCCTCAGGCGCTGGGGCCCAGTTTCTCCGTCTCCCCAGGACATTGGGCAGGCGGACCTGAGGCTTCTGAGGCTGGCTGCAGCCTGGGATCATGGGGCAGGCGGCTTCTTGGTCTCTGTGGCTGCAGCCAGCCTCAGGCGCTGGCGCCTGACTTCTCCAACTCCCAGAGACCTGGAGAGGCTGGGGGGCGGGGCTGCCGCCATGTTTTCAGTTTAATTGCATACTCACTCAGATTGAATGGTGGGCGTGGCTGGGGCGTGGCTGGTGGGCGTGGCTTGTGAGTGTAGCGGAGTGATGATTTGCATATTACTCTATTATTAGATAGATAACTTATCTTTATTCCCAAGTTCTCCTTACTAAACTCCAATTATAAATTCAAGTGAACTATTTAATTTTCTATCAAGAGTAGTTTATAGAGAAATTAGCTTGGTAATTAAAGTCCTATTTTTTATGAGTAAGCCTCTTACAATGTTTCTCCACTATTAAAATCTGATATTTTCTTGCTTAAAATTTTAGTCTAGAGGAGAAACCAAAATGGCGGCATAGGTAAACACCTGAACTTGCTGCCGCACACAACCACTTCAAAACTACAACTAAAACACAAAACGGCCATCATCCAGAACCACAGGAAGGCTGCCAAAGTGGAAATTCTACAACTAGAAGGGAAGAGAAAAGCACATGGAGACTCAGAGGAGCTGTGGAAGTAAAGGTAGAGGTACGGAGGTGCACTTGAGGAGAGGGCTGGCTTTTTCAATCCCCAGGGAGACACAAGCTCTGGACTGCTCTGAACTCTGGGCGAGACTCTAGGGATCCAGACTCATTCGGGGAGAAACTGGACTGTCTGGCAGCAGGCGGAATTCGAGGGCAGCTTTTTCTCAGAGGTGCTTGCAGCAATTACCATGGGACACTGAGACCCAGGAGCCTCTTAGTGCAGTACTGACAGGAAGCCATTGCTGTTTGCTCTGTCCTGAGACTCTGCCTCATCCAAGCTGTGTGCAGAGGCTTTTGTATATTAATACCTGGTCCTTTGAAATCTAAACTTACCTAACAAACTGCAGCTGAGTCAGAAAGACCCAGAACATCCAAAAGAAGGCCCAAGGCCCCACAGAAGCTTGCATTGCTTCACAGCTGGACCTCATCTGGGCACCTCCAAACCCCAAACAAAGAAGAGGAATCTGCAGATCTCTCCATAGCTCCTGCTGAGTGGTGTCAGGCAGAGGCTAAATTAGCACCTCCTTGGAGATCCAAGAGCCAGTGTACCCAGGGGTCAGAGTAGGACCATCCAGATTACAACTCCTCAGATCCATAAGGGACACACTCATGGGGAAGACTCAGTGAGCAACAAAGCTGCACTGAAGCAAAACCTCATAAGGGTTTCTCCAGCACAGAAGTTCTCCCATCTTAGACACAGCTGATCCACACAACCAATTGGCCTGGAGGTCAATTCCTCCCAGTGATACCAACAACAATCAAGGCTAAACTACAACAAGACTGTGCACACAGCCCACAAAGGGATGCACCAAGAGTGTCTACCTCAGGTAACTGGGGAGGCTGAGCCACTGGGCCCTATAGGACACCTAGCACACAAAGCCACTCTTTCAACTCAGGGAAACAGCCAAAATGCAGAGACAAAGAAACAGATCACAAACGAAAGAAATGGAGGAAAGCAAACTACTCGATATAGAGTTCTAAACCATGGTTATAAGGTTTTTCAAGAATTTTCTAGAAAAGGCCAATAAATTTAGTGAGACCCTCAAGGATATAAAAAAGGACCAACTAGAAATTAAGGATACACTGGCTGAAATTAAAAAAAATATATATATACAGAGATCCAACAGCAGACTAGAGGATCGCAAGAATCAAGTCAAAGATTTGAAATATGAAGAAGCAAAAAACACCCAACTGGTAAACTGAATCCAAAAATATGAAGATAGTGTAAGGAGCCTCTGGGATAACTTCAAGTTTATCAACATCTGAATTATTGGGGTGCTAGAAGAAGAGAAAGAGCAAGATACTGAAAACCTATTTGAAGAAATAATGACAGAAAACTTCTCCTACCTGGTGAAAGAAATAGACTTACAAGACCAGGAAGCACAGAGAACCCTAAATGAAAAGAATCCAAAGAGGACCACACCAAGACACATCATAATTAAAATGCCAAGAGCAAAAGACAAAGAGAGAATATTAAAAGCAACAAGAGAAAAACAGTTAGTTACCTACAAGGGAGCACTCATATGATTGTCAGCTGATTTCTCAACAGAAACTATGCAAGCCAGAAGAAGGTAGTGGCAAGAAATATACAAAATGATGAGTAGTAAGAACCTACAACCAATATCACTCTAACCAGCAAAGCTATCATTCAGAATTGAAGGGCAGATAAAGAGCTTCACAGATAAGAAAAAGCTAAAGGAGTTCATCACCACCAAACCAGTATTATATGAAATGCTTTAAGGTGTTTTTTAAAAAGAGGAAGAAGAAGAAAAAGGTAAAGTTAAAAATAATGAACAACAAATACATATCTATCAACAAGTGAATCTAAAATTCAAGTGAATAAAAAATCTGATGAACAGAATAATCTGGTGAATATAATAGAATCAGGGGCATAGAAAGGGAGTGGACTGACAATCCTTGGGAGGAAAGGGGTGTGGTGGGTGCGGGAAGAGACTGGACAAAATTCATACACCTATGGATGAGGACAGTGGAGGGGGTAAGGGTATGGGGGTGAGGGTTGGGAATGGCTGGTGAGAGGTCAAAGGGGGGAAAAAGGAGACATATGTAATACTTTAAGCAATAAAGAATTTAAAAAATTTTTCAGTCTATGGTCTAGCAATGATACTCAACCAAAAATAAAACAAAAAAGAAAGTATTTTTTAACCCTAAGGCTTTTGTGGTCTCCCACAAGATACTATAATTACAAATTAGTAAGAGAAGAATCTTGAAGCTAAGCAATTATATTTAATTGGGTAAATACAGTTTACATTATATTTATGGAAACCTCCAGGAGTTTAAGACCCCCACCCCACCCCAGGTAAAAACAATTAAAGAAATATATGATTTTCACACTTTTTAAAATGGCAGGGAAGACTTTATTCAGAACTATTGCCATAAGATTTGACTGTATTACTACAAAGAAGATAGCTAAAGCTCAATTCTGAATACAACAGGAACAATTTGGAATATATAACCAAGGAGCAGTGTAAAGAAGTTAGTGGATGAAAACTTAATAAGAGGTTCTTGAATACTAGTCATTCAAGTGAAGGGGAATTTTTGCTAAACTAGCCTAACAAAATTCTTGCTAAACATTAGACCAAAGTTGTGGTATATACATAAAATTAAATGTTTCTTGGACTTAAAATAGAAAGAAATCTTACCATTTGAGATTTCATAGGTAGCCCTAGGTCTACGTATGCTAAGTCAGAGAAAGACAAATATCATTTGATTTCACTTATATGTGGAATATAAAGAACAAAACAAACCAATGAAATTAAAACAGACTCATAGACATAAAAGAGGGATATTGAAAGACTGGGTAAAAATGTGACGATATTAGAAGTACATGAAAGTCCCAAATGGCTGCAGAGTAACTGAAAGCTGTGATCACTTGCTTCCAGCCCCAAACCAGATTTACAATCTAATTACAGAGCAATCAACCTGAAAAACCAATTGAAGTGTTGCTGATTTGCTATATTATAACCAAAGAACACAGAAGAAGCCACATGTAGATTGCTAAGAGGAGCAGAGATGTGGGAAAGAGATTCTCTCATTCAGGTGTGACAACTAAAAAGCCAGAGGGATATCACAGCTACACAACTCCCTTCCTCTGGGAGCATGGGGTCTCAGCCCCAGACAAAGATTTCCAACCTAGAGCAACAGAGACTGCAAGAAGAGCCAGAATAGCATTGAGCAGTGGGAATCAGTGGGGATTATATGTATCTGGGAGACTTGGACTACACCATCCCAGGGAAGGGGCATTCCTATTATTACAACACCAGCAGGGGAGCTCCCTTCTGACTCCATCTGCTAGAGAGGCCACACTGCCATACTCTGGTTATGCAGAAGGGTCTGCTGGCTACACCCAGGAGTGACTGAGGGGCCCTTTATTTTCTTGTAAGACTTTGGGCAGAGATCCAGTCAGTGAGTAAACTATGTGGCCTGGGAGCTGGCCTGTGTGGTTCAGTGGTTGAACATCAACCTATGAATCAGGATCTTAAGGTTCTATTCCAGGCCAGGGCGCATGCCTGGATTGTGGGCTTAATTCCCAGTGGAAGGGGATGTAGGAGGCAGTTGATCAAAACTCTCTTATCATTGATGTTTCTATCTCCCTCTCCCTTTCTCCTCCTCTCTAAAATAAAAACAAAAACAATAATAAACTATGTGTCCTGGGAAAAAGAAATAGTCTCTCTACATTGAGAGCATGGTTTGCACTCATGTCCCACTTGTTGCCCATACTGCTGGGTTTGGTGACACAGGGGACCAATGCAGGGGATTATCAGCCCATCCTGCTGGGTTTGGCAGTGCAGGGGAGCTGAACTTTTGGCTTATTTTTCTGGATTCCAAGCCAGAGTGGAGCTGTGAATTTTTCCTCACCCTGTTGAGACCAGTTACATGGAGATATCAGAGTGCCTTCTTACTTGATTTGGTGGAAGGGTGGTGAGGAGCCACACAGCACTTACATTTTCAGACTGTGTCTCCCAGATTCTTCAAACCAAGAGCCAGACAGACGAGTGCTGGATTCTGTGGCTGTATTGAAGAGAGGCAGAATTGAGCTCCCCTGTGAATTTAGCGTGCACTGCCCTGGTCAAAGGAAGTGCCCATTTTCCTATAGGTTGTGCGCACCACTCCCAACAGGGAGACTATTTGAATAAGATTACAAAATCCCAAATACTTCCCACAGAGTGCCATTCTGTGGTGGAAGAGAGAGCAGTTCAGAGTGGGGGAATTCAAAGTGTTCAACTATCAGAGGCTATTGTCTGGGACTGGAGGAAAGTGCTTATCTCCTCCTGTGGGTGGGCTTGCAACATCCTGAGCTAGAGATTCTTTTGTCAATCTCACTTAGCCTAAGGTGACTGAAACTGCTCCTGCAGAGAAGAATTCAGGTTGTACCTAATCTGAACTTGAAGCCCCACTAAGGGTAACTAGAGTTGGAGTCTCTGGTAGAGATTGAGGAGTTTGGATTTGAAGCAGGGACTAATTTCCCAATGAGTGCCCAACCACGTTATCCCCAAGTAGGGAAACCATTAACCCTATCTAGACTAGTCTGGGTTTATTTTATAGTTTCCCTTTGGAAGGTTATTGAGGAAGATCAGGCAACCTCAGGGCGGAGGTGGAGTAGCTGACATGTAGAGGCAGACCTCATGGAGCCTTGATTATATCACAAATCTGCCCCTAATTCCAACCTGGAAGAAGTCAATCCTTTTACATATTAGCCCCTACCACATACATGCAGGTATAGGAGATACAGACACAAAGACAGAACAGTGTGGTAGTTAGAGATAAGTATCCCAAGGCAGTGAGGTGGTTAGAGACAAGGAGCACAACGTCTGACAGTGACCTGCACCTGAAATGCACCCAAGTGGGCCAGAACCAACACAACCTGTGGTGGGCTTTAGACCATACCAGAGCACAACCAAATTAGCCACACAGTGGTACACCCAAGGATCTTTATGGGCAGCAAAACCTACTGAGTAACTCATCTTAGAGGGCAGAGGCTACATAATGTCTTATACATGGTGATTGAGGTTTACCTCTATAGTCATCCAGTCTGAAGGGTTAATCTCACCCATGAAAAAGCCAATAGCAATGAAGGTTCAACTACAACAAGGGTGAACATAAGCCATAAGAAATATTCTTTGAGCAAGGAGCTCAGATGATCTGAAAGATTGTGCCACTGAGCCCAACCTTTGAGCCACTTTGAGACTTCACCAACACAGAAGCTTACATGCCATGATTGGATTGAGCCTCACAGTCAGCCAGCCTGAGGGTTGATTCTACCCATGAATGAGCCAACATCAATAAAGACACAATTACAACAGGGGACCTACATAATGCACATAAGGGATCCAGCTCAGGAGATCAACTGGGTAAAACAGGGCATATACTGAAAAACAAAACAAAACAAAAAAAACACTCCACAAAGACTGAGACTCACAGCAATTCTATCTAATAAATAGCAACAAATAGAACATGGGGAGACAAAGAGTCCTCAATAAAAGACAGATATAATCTACAGAAAAATAAATTGTTTAATAAAATGGAGCAAGATATTTATCAGATATAGAGCACAAAGTAATGGTTATAAGGTTGCTCGAGATACTTGGTGAGAAATACAGATTGGTCCTATTAGGAAGAAGAAATAAATCTCAAATACTAATACCTCATACTACTATTGATCTAATTGCAAAAAAGGATCTCTAGAGGTCTGTCTATTAGGCATGTCATTAATCTAAGAAGTTGTGGAAGTCAGGTAGTTTACTTGGAAATACCCAAGTTCAGAGATTTAGGTAATGGATTTTCTTCATCTTTGTTACAAGAAATCAAATGTACATTTAAATTCTCTAATAATTACTAGCAGACTGATTAGTACCTTCTGACTGTAGTCCAGATTGAATTATGTTCATAAAAGTTTTCTATAATTATTCTAAATGAAAATCTCTTTCTCTCTCTTATTTTTATAAAATTATTTGCAATGATAACCCACAGAAAATTTCAAGTGATACGGATTTGCAGTACTATGACCTTTGCACATTTTCAGTTTTATAAAATAAAGTTCTTGAAGTGAGGATGGAGTCAACTCCCTTTGCTGTCAACACAGGCTTTTAAAAAATGTAGCCAGTATCCTTGTTCAGTGTTATTCAGTGGTTAGAGTGTCACCCCACACACTGAAGGATCTCAGGTCCAATTCCTGGTTAAGGGTGCATACCGGGTTGCAGGTTTAAAACCCCACCTCAGCCAGGGTGTGTTCAGGAGGCAACCAATTGATGTATCTCTCTCTTACATCAATGTTTCTTTCTCTCTCTCCTCCACCCTCCCTTTCATTCTATCTAAAAATCAATGAAATGAAAATACTTGGGTGAGGATTAACAACCAAAAGCAATATAGACAGTAGGGGACAGAGGATATCACCATTTTTCTTTATTAGTTGACTAGAGGCCTGGTGCACAAATTTGTGCACGGGTGGGATCCCTTGGCTTGGCTGGCGATCGGGGCCATTTCACCCAGTCCTGATTGGGGCCAATGTGGCCTATGTGAGGGCTCCAGGGTGTGTACGGCCCTCTCGCCCAGTCCCGATTGGCCAGATCCCAGCAGCAAGCTAACCTACTGGTGAGAGCATCTGCTCCCTGGTGGTCAGTGCATGTCATAGTGACTGATTGAACCATCGACCAAATGGTCAACTGATCGGTTGGACACTTAGCATATTACGCTTTTATTATATAGGATGTACTTTTAGAACTCAGGGTCTCATGACAATAATGGTATATATATAGAGAGAGTTCTAAATTATTTTCAGAATCCAATCAAACTTTCATGAAAGACCATTTCCTCAAGAGTTCATAAAGTCTTCTTTGGCAGTAGAAGTATACCTGACCACCTAATATTTGCAAATACCCACCAATGTCCACAGCAGCTCTGGCAGATGCTCATTAGTATTTACCCAAAGGAATTAAAAACTCCTGTCCACACAAATTATTGCACATGAATATTTATGATGATTTTGCTTATAATTATGTGCAGTTGGAAGCAATCAAATGGCCTTCAATAAGAGAATAAAAAAACTGTGGTTCATCAGACAATAAAATATTATTCAGCATTAAAAGACACTATTAAGCTATAAAAATGGAGGAAATTAAATACACATTACTAGGTTAAAAAATTAGTCTGAAAAGGCTATAAACTATGACTGTTACTGAACAGGTACCAGCCCAGAGTGGGTCTGCATCAGGCTGGCTTGTAGTGTGTGGGCCCTTGATTTCATGTAGAAAAGATTTCACAACAAAAGTGCAGGTGACTTTAAGAGTATGTTTATTAAAGCTGGGGACAGTGAAATGAAGGACTTAGTGTAGAAGAAACAACATGAAAGAGCCTGGGCAGTGCTCTGCATTGGCTCTCTAAGAATGTTATAAGAAAATAAATTAGCCAAGGTGGGGCTGCTCTCAGTTCATTGGGAAGTCAGAGAAAAAGGGGGCCCTGGAGTCAGGATCACAAAATGAGCCTGGGTTGAGCTGCCACTGCCCAATGTTCTTCTGATTGCAGGTCTCATGGGGAACCTTAGAAATAAAAAGTTCTTACCTGGGAAGGGGTATGGGTGTGCTCCAGAGCAAGCCTGCACTGACTCTTTGTCCAAAGGTTGTCATATGCTACCTTTTTTTCTGCAGCTGAGAATCTTAGGGGATGATCTCAGTGGAATATTCATCAGCTTTCCAGGTGCATTTTTAATATGATGATGCATCAGAATTTGTGTATAGGACATTTTGGGATTATTTGATTTGTTTTACTCTTTCATCTTAGGTTTGATTGGTTTTAATTGGGCTTTTGTTCATTGTTCCCCAACTTTACCTTTTCTTGAGTTAGCTGGCACAAATGGCATAAGTGTGTTATAAAATGGCACAAGGGTCTTTGTTCTCTATTTTTCTAGGCCAGGGTGATTCAATCTATGTATTCTCTGGTTAGGGAGGAGAGGATAAATCATTTACTATCAAGTTTCCTTGGTTGGGGAAGATAAGGTCTTGAGTTGCCCAACTGTTTGTTCTTGTGTAACTTTCTTATCTCAGTTTCTCTATTCTACTTGCCCAGGAATTTTCATAGCTTCTTACTACCCTGCCACAATTCCAATTACATGACATTCTGGAAAAGGGAAAAATATGAAGATAGTAAAATGATGGTATTTTCCAGGAGTTGGAAAAGAAGTGGGAAAGAGGGATGTACAGGTAGAGTGCAGAGAAATTTTAGGGCAGTAATGATATCCTACTTGTAGATATATGTTATTATACATTTGTGAAAAACCATAAAGCATACAAAACCAAGAGTGAACACTAAATAACTCTACAAACTTTGGATGATTGTGGTGTATCAACAAATTTACCATTCAACTTTTCTAATAACTGTTCTAAAAATTAAAAATCATTTTTTAAAAATTTTCCATAGTTGCAAAGTTTGTCTCAAGCAACTCCTCTATTTTTTTCAATTCTTATTAAAAATAATCTATAAATCTTTCTATCCAGCTTCTGAAAAATGTAGTATTTATCTGCCCATGCAAGCTCTTTAAAGTTTTCTGTGACTGTTATGTTTTCTCTTTAAATACAAGGCCTATGAAAACATATCTGTGATTAATATAGAAAAGGAATATGATGTGTCCAGCAAATTTTAAATTAACATCAATTGTGTGAAGGTATTTAAAGAAAACATAACATACATATTTAATTTAAACAGAAGATACAACTCATGGAGAAATTAAAATAATATGATTTGGGTTAGAGATGAATAAAGAAATGGAGCTACAGATTCAGAAAATAAATAAGAATTAAAGGCATTGATTACTTTACTCTAGAGCTTAGACATTTTGGTTAATTTTAAATAATACTCAATGGTTTTCCCATGCAGCATTAGAGGTAAGAACATTTTATTTCTATGTTACAGCTTACTATATGTTGGGGCTGTTCCAAGTCTTGGAGATATACAGTGATTAAAATATAGAGTTCCTGTACCCAAGGAGCTTGCAATCTAGTGAGGGATCACTTACAAAAAAAATACAAATATATAAATTCTCTTACTTGTTCATTTTTTGATACTCTATTTTTTAAATATATACTCTGCAGCTTTGGCCAATGTTGCTAAGTGGTTAGAGCACTGGCCCATGCACCACAGGGTTGCAGGTTTGATTCCCGGTCAAAAGCATGTACCTGGGTTGCAGGTTTGATTTCCAGCCCTAGTTGGGTGCCTGCATGAGGCAACCAATTGATGTGTTATCAATGTTTCTTTCTCTCTCTCTGTCTCTCTCTCTCTCTGTCACCCTCCCTTCCTTCCACTCTAAAATATCAATGGGAAGACAGATTCCAACATGGTAGCTGGCAATACCTGAGTAAGGGATTGAATGTGAGGGAGTGAGAGGGCACGTATGTAGTGTTGTGTGTGTGTGTGTGTGTGTGTGTGTGTGTGTGTGTGAGAGAGAGAGAGAGAGAGAGAGAGAGAGAGAGAGAGAGAGAGAGAGAGACTCTGGTGTGTGGTTCTTGATCCCCTGACCAAAGATCCTCTGCTACCACCACAGTGACTCACCAGGCAAGGCTATAGCTCAAAGATCAAGACATCTTGAAGGATTTACAAGGTCCTTCTTGGGAAGAGGCTGGAGGGAGCAGCAGCAACTAGGTGCCAAGCCTCACCATCACATGAATTCAACATCAACCAACATGCACTCCACGTGGGACCCTGTTCTGAGGTCCAAACCCAGACCCTGTGCACCTGCAGGGGACATTGGCAGGACCACACACACGTCAGGCAGCCAGCCTGAACTCATGAGCCTGACAGGATCCATCCAGGACTCTGTGCCTCCACTATGCAACCACCACTGACCTAGCAGGGCTCTTTCCCCAGCTGTGTATTCACCCAGGGACACTGCTACTGTGCTGCCACTGCTTCCTAGAACCTAGCTGCCCTGCTCCACCCCAGCATGAGGGAACAGGAATTGCATTGAAGGCCATGAGGTAGATATAATCTGCCCTATTGAACTGAGTACCTGAGGAGACTGAAGAGGATGTATATCTGTAAGTAAAATGGGAGGGCCTGGGACTAAAAGAGGAGGCCTTGAAGGCACTGGCTGTAGAGATGTGATGGGTGCAGCAGTGGCAGTCTAGGCTGAAGTCTCTGGATAGAGTAGTGCTAGCACCCCACAATTATGCAGCCTGGGAAATGCTCTGACCAGTGGGAAAGGCCATGCAGTGGAACTCAGGCCCAGCCTACACTGGAGGTGTCTGAAGAACACACCTAAGATTGAACCTGGGGGTCCCTCTATTTCTTGGAGAAACTTGGGCCAATGAGCAGAAAGGGGACTAGACAGTAGGTCCAGGAAGAGGATCAGCCCTGTCCACCTAGAATTGAGGCCAAACTGCTGCTTCTGACCCAACCTGCAGCATCAAGAGGAAATGGTGTTTAGCCTAGGGCAGGAAATGTGGGCCCTGCAAATGACAGAGAGGAGGTGCCAGAAAACCAGGCAGAACTGAAGCAATAGAATGACAATAGAATGAGATGAAGGGCCTGCCCCTTCTTCCCCCATCCTACAAGCTACTGGCACCACTCCCAACATGGGTCTGCCAAGAGCAGGATACCCCCGTAGAACCCTACTCTCTGGGGGAAGGGAGTACAGCTCAGAACAGAGATGATCAAGGTATGAGACTCAAGGCAGACCCCCACCCCCTAAGCTTGGGAGTCCCTGCATACTGGACTACTTGGGGCTTCAACCTCTCAGATCTGAATCAGGTTGGCCAGGGCCAGAAAGGTGTAGTGTGACTCACATTGACCTGCACCAGAGAAGTTCCCAGGAGGACAAGTATAGACACAGCAGGGACCTGATTC
The DNA here is from genome assembly GCF_951640355.1 of Cnephaeus nilssonii. NCBI lineage: Eukaryota > Metazoa > Chordata > Mammalia > Chiroptera > Vespertilionidae > Cnephaeus > Cnephaeus nilssonii. The sequence continues at coordinate 6,293,332 of NC_137096.1, read as the reverse complement.
AACAACATCAGAGCAAAATCCAGCAAGATACACAAATAGTGGGCCCAGAGGTGTGTGTGTGTGTTTGTTTTGGTGTGTGTGTGAGAGAGGCTTTCTTTTGTTTTGGTTTTTGTGTTGTCTGTATTTTTTCCCTCTTCTCTTTTTTCTTGCATGTCTGTAATTTCTATTTCCTTTGGTTCTATTCTCCTTTTGTCTCTTCTTATGGTTATTCATTTTCCTTAATTTGTTTTTCTTTTTTTCCCCATTTTACTTTTCTGATATATGTATAGATTGCTGGCAATATGGGAGAGCAGCAGATCATCCACAAAAATCTGCTCTGCAGCCCACCATAAGCCAGCTGCTTATATATGTAGAAGTACAAAGGAAAGTTGGCAAAGGGACAGTTTATAGATATGCAAAAGGACTTGAGCTCTTAAAAGGGCTTAGTGATATGCAAGGGCTGAGGTTACATGGGGAAATAGTCTAAAGGAATGCCAAATGGGCATATAACAGGTAAGCAGAGAGCTGGGGATCTTTGAAGGGCTTAGTGATATGCAAACCTTAGGGTCTCCAATGGCTGGAAATTCTGGTTTCTGCAGCAGGGTATTAATCTTTCCATGATAATAGACATCTCCAAATGGGGAGGATGGTCTGTACTTCCAGGTGAGTTCTCAGGTCCCAAATGCAATGGCCAGACAGGTTAGAATGTGCCTTTTTAAATCAGAATAAAACAATAATTGTTAACAGAGTATGATTAATATTTCAATTCTATCTGGTTCCCCAACATTCTGTTTCTGCCCATGTCATTTTCCCACTTCTATTTTTATCATCTTATATCTATTAGATTAATTTTAGATTAAAAAAATCTCATCCTGCTGGATTGCATTTGTTTCTGTCTTAAAAGCAGTTCTTGGGAATGGAATACAAGGAATACAGGATCTCAAAAAAGGAAGACATTGAATAGAGCAGCAAGCTATCAGACTACAAAAATTAAACAGGAGAAAAATTGAAAAGAACTTTCACAACCCAGACACGTTGGATAGCCAGAAAGTTAAGTTGGATAAGTCAAATCCCAAAAAAATCCTTCTCATTGTTTTACCTTGGAGATGTTTTCCCTAATTTGTTGAATGCTGTTTTCTATCAATTGAGAATTGTCACACATTAAAACAGCACATTCCTTTAAATACCTCATAACCGTGGTTATGCCACAACTAGCCGCCCATTGCAGGAATACTCCTGCAAGAATAGGGCTTCCTGCATCCTGAGCGAAGCTCTCACCCATCTCCACTGCCTCACTCCCACCCGTCCCCTTTTTGCTTTTGAGTGCGAAAACTCAATTATGAGGGCCAAGGAACTGTTCACCTGGATAAGACTTCCACATGGAATCGAAAAAACCCCTACTCTTTTAAGTGGAGCACTGGCATCTGATCTAAGTTCCCAGGACAGGACTTGGGGAGTGTTCTACTTCAATATGTAGATGACCTCCTGCTAGTCACCTCCACACAAGCTCAGTGCTGGGATGGGGCTTGAGCCCTCATGAGACTGTTAACTGAAACAGTTTATAAAGTGTCCAAGAATAAGGCATAGATTTGTCAGAAGGAAGTCAAGTGTCTAGGCTTCCGAATCACCCAAGGGAAACAAAGGCTAGGGACTGAAAGAAAGCAGGCAGTATTTGCCATCCCAGTCCTTCACACCCAAGGCAGATTTGGGAATTCCTGGGGCAGCAGGGTTCTGTCAAAACTGGACCCCAGGGTTTTCAGAGCTGGCCAAGCCTCTCTATGAAGCTTTAAAAGGGGAAGAGAAGGCACCTATAGAATGGGGCCTCGAGCAGAAGAAAGCCTTCATCACCATAAAGGCAAAACTCACTGAGGCCCCACCACTAGGGCTACCAGAAGTGATGTGGGACTTTAATCTCTTTGTACATGAGAACAGCGGGGTAGCCCTTGGAGTTCTAACACAGGAGTTTGGACCTTGGCAAAGACCAGTAGCCTGTCTCTCCAAGCAGATGGTCCCAGTTGCCTCTGGGTGGCCGCCATGCCTCAGAGCCCTTGCAGCCATGGCATTAGTAGTCAAAGAAGCAGATAAACTTACCCTAGGACAAAACTTAAATGTAAAAGTACCTCTTTCTGTTATTATCCTAATGGAAGCTAAGGGGCAGCACTGGCTAACTCATGCTGGGATTACTCAATACCAAGGGTTATTATGTGAAATTCCAAGGGTAGAGCTATAAAAAGTAAGGACTCTTAATCCTGCTACCTTTCTAACCATTGCTGAGGAGGGCCCTGAGCATGATTGCCTGGAAGTCCTAAAAGAGGTTTAATCTAGCTGGCCAGATCTAACAGATAAGCCCCCACAGAATCCAGACTTAGTATTGTTCACAGATGGCAGTAGCTTCTTGATGAAGGAAAAAGACAAGTTGGGTATGAAGTGGTATCGTACTTAGAGACAACTGGGGCACAGGCCCTGCCTGTAGGATGGTCAGCACAGAGGGCAGAATTTTGGGCCCTCGCCATAGCCTTAGACTTCAATTGGTTAGTAGGAGCTCATCTACATATTGAAGTAAGGATAAGCGTGCCAACATCTACACTGATTCACACTATGCCTTCATTACCCTGCATATCCATGGGTAAGGGGGAAAGGCGGCTCCTGATGGTGGGAGGAAAATGAATCAAAAATCAAAATGAGATTTTAGAATTGCTAGAAGCAGTTTGGGAGCCCAAAGAAATAGCCATCATGCATTGCAAAGGTCACCAGAAAGGGAAAGACTCAGTGTCAGAAGGAAACCAGACTGCTGATGCCACAGCAAAGCAGGCTGCCAAAGAACAAGCAGCACCAGCATGGATCATGTTGGCCCCCAAATTACCTGAACCTCCAAAGTATACTCCTCAGGAGAAGGAACGAGCCCAGCAAGAAGGGGGCAAAAGAACAAAAGAAGGTTGACGGATACTCTGAGATCATAGGGACTATGTCCCAGAACAGTTAGCCCATAACGTAGTCCTCTAGCAGCATGAACTTACTCATTTAGGGGAGACTGCTCTAGAAACTTTGTAAGGCAGATACTACCTAATTGCCCAGCTTCCCTCCTTGTGTGCCTCAGTTTCACAGCATTGTCTCTTCTGTGTGCAGAACAACTCCAAACAGGGATCTGTGGGACCAATAGGAGTTCAGCGCTGTGGGAAAACTCCCTTTGAGGACTTAGAAGTAGACTTTACAGAACTAGTGCCTATCAGAGGGAAAAATACCTAGTAGTCTTTGTTTGCACCTTTTCAGACTGGGTTGAGGCATATCCCCCTCAACGGAAAAGGCGAGAGAAGTCACGAAGTCATTGCGAAAGGACATAATTCAGCAGTATGGAGTGCCTCTGACCATTGGGTCTGATAATGGCCCATACTTTGTAGCAGAGATAGTGTAACAGGTAGCTAAGGCTTTAGTAATTAGATGGGACCTACATAAAGCTTATAGGCCTCAGAGTTCAGGGAAAGTAGAGCGCATGAACTGGACTCTCAAGCAGGCTATAGCTGAGCTATGCCAATGGACAACCCTACCCTGGACAAATATCTTGCCTCTGTACTCCTAGGGGTATGCTGGGCCCTGAGGGCCAGGGTAGCTTTCTCTCCATTTGAAATTCTATATGACAGACCACTCCCGCTCCGCTTAATTTGGCCAAAGGGAGATTTGGGGAAAATAGGAAACTGAGAAATCCAGAAGCAACTACAAAGACTTGGACAAACTGTCTTTGAGATCCACAGATAGCTTACTGACCAACTACCCATCTCTCCAGAAACAGCTGTACATCCGTATAAACCTGGAGACCAGGTTTGGGTAAAAGACTGGAAAAAAAAGAGCCCCTTAAGCTAAGGTGACCAGATTTTAACATTGGTAAAGCGGGACACCATTGACCGGGGAGGGGGTGGGGGGCGGTCTTGATTAAAAATTTGGTCTATATTGTAATCGCTTTTGGCTTTTTTAATAAAAGGAAATTCAGTTCTTAGATCATCGTTGAATTTGCATCCTCTTTTCTTACTCATTATGTTAAAAATCTAAAAAAAATAATTTAAAATTATATTATAAATTATTATATACATATTGCTTAAAAACACAGTAAGTAGGTTCATAATTACATGAACATATTTTATTGTTAGTTTATAAGTTAAATTTATTTGATTGTTATAAAGTAACTATATTTTTAAAATTATTTTAATCCTATATTTCTTTCTAAATAATAATACCAACTTGTATTATTTTTCCTCTGAATTTGCCGTAACGTAAGTCGTAAGTGTCACTTTCAAGGCCAGCACTAGACTTTTTGCCGCCACTATAAAATATAAATAATACAAGTACTGTCTGCTAAATTCAAGAAAATTTATGTATTTATGAAATAAATAAATAAATTACTTACCTAAATTATCTGAATAGCTGATTTGTAATGACATCACTTGTTTAACTAGCTTACTAGCACGCAGTACAATGTGTATCGTCTGAGAGACAGTTACAAAATGTTTTTGTCGTTGCCAATCCCAAAAAATGCCATTGTTCATTAAGTCCAAACAATGGTGGTCGAATTCTAACAACTGATCAACAATGGGAACTTTGATAAGCAGTTCTCGATAATCAGTTCTCAACAATTATTTGTTATTATTAAAATTTAACATTATAAAATTAACAAAAATAATATAAAACTCATATCCTGGCTAAATAGCCACCTGGCCGCCAAAAACCGTCTATTCCCTTCCCGTTCTCCCGCCGTTCACTAGCTTGTCGTGCATTCTTTCCAAAAATCGGAACTTTTTTAAAACGCCGCGGGACACTGGGCAAATTATTAAAAATCGGGACTGTCCCGCCAAAAGCGGGACGTCTGGTCACCTTATTCTAGACCCTTTCCTCACTTTCCAAAATGACTTGCACTTGTGTTCTATTGGTGTTAGTGCTGGTTTTCAGCAAATTCCTAGTGCTTTTCACTCTGTGCTCTGCCAGGGTGACAGCTGTCCTCAAGGGATTCTCCCGCATTGTACAGAAACGTTTCTTCCCTCTTTGCTCACAGTGGGAAAAGATATACACTTGTTTTCCAACTATTTTGTATTGTTTACTGCTGTTTTAGAGAATTCACAATGTCCCCAACACAATTATTGTATGCTTACTGCTCCATTTCATGGATATCGCCTCCTTTTACCAACTTCTTTCTACATTCTTTCCTCACATAGAGAAGTGAGTTATACTTGTTTCCTAACCATTGGGATCAGTTACTGCTGCTTCCCAATGAATTACTGGTGCGTTTTAACACTGTGCTATATTGTGATTTCTGCTCTATTCCAGGGATTTCCACTGCTTGTGCAAACATTTTTCTTTACCATTTTCTCACATTGAAAAATGATTTACAATTCCTTTCCAAGTATTTTCTACAGTTTACTGCTGCTTTCCATGATTCTCAGTGATTTCTTAGTCAGGGTAGTGTGCTTTCTGCTCTTTACACGGGATTTTCCCCTCATTGTACACAAACATTTCTTCACTCTTTCCTTACAGTGAGAAATGATGTACACTTGTTTTCCAAATATTTTGTGTCAGTTACTGTTGCATCTCAGTGAATACAGAGTGGTTTCTTCCCAGATATAGCATGCATACTACATTATTTCATGGATATCCGTGCAGTTTAGTAACATTTTTCTACATTCTTTTCTCACCTAGAGAAGTATGTTTTACTTGTTTGCTAACCATTTGGGGATCAGTTATTGCTGCTATCCAATGAAATACTGCTAGTTTTTATGACTGTGTTATAGTGTGCTTCCTGCTCTATGTAAAAGATTTCCACACATTGTACAAACACCTTTCTACACCATTTCCTCACATTGATAAATGATTTACAATGCTTTTCCAAGTATTTCCTACAGTTTACTGCTGCTTTGAGTGATTCTCAGTGATTTCTTAGACTGGAGTACAGTATGCTTTCTTCTCTTTAACCAGGATTTTCCCGCATTGGACCAACTTCTTTCTTCCCTCTGCGCTCACATTAGAAATGATTTACACCTTTTTTCCAATGCTTTGCATAGTGTACTGTTGCTTTTCAGTGAGTACTCCGAGGTTTCTAACACAGCTGCTATATTCTGCTTTCTGCTCTCTTTCATGGATATCACCACACTGTACAAACACATTTCCACTTTCTTTCCATACAGAGTGATGTGATTTTTACTTGTCAAAAGCACACTATAGCACAGTGTTAAAAAGCATCAGCTTGTATAAATAACTGCTGATTTTCAGTCAGTTACTAGTGGTTTGTATCACCGTGCTTTGGTGTGCTTCGGCTCTTTAGCACTGAGAGGCCCACATTGTCAAACACTTTTGTGCACTCCTTCCTCATGTTCATAAGTGATTTCCACCTGTTTTCCATTTGTATTGTAGAGATTACAGCTACTGTTCACTGTTTTCAAAGTGCTTTCAAATATGTGCTCTAACGTATGTATTGCTCTTCAGCATAGTTTCTCCTTATGCTTATACACTCTTTCCTCACTTTCCAAATGCTTTTCAATTGTGTTCTAATGGTTTTGTCATTTACTGCTGCTTTTCAGTGAATTCTCATTGGTTTCCAACTCTGTGCCATGGTGTACATATTGCTCTTTTTCTTTGATTCAACCACCTTGTACAAACACCTTTCGAGAATCTTGCCTCACATTCCAAAATGACTTTCTCTTGTGTTCTCTCTATTTGGTGTTAGGTCTTGTTTTTGTGTGAATTCCTAGGACTTCTATTACTGAACTCTAGTGTCGTGATAGCCTAGAGATTAAGGGATTTTCCCGCATTGTACAAAAACCTTTCTTCCCTCTTTGCTCACAGTGAGAAATGATATACACTTGTATTCCAACTATTTTGTATTGTTTACTGCTGTGTTTTAGAGAATTCATAATGTATCCAACACAGTTATTTTAGGCCTACTGCTCCATTTCATGGATATCACCTCCTTTTACCAACTCCTTTCTACATTCTTTCCTCACATAGAGGAGTGAGTTTTACCTGTTTCCTAACCATTGGTATCAGTTACTGCTACTTTCCAATGAATTACTGGTGCGTTTTAACACTGTGCTATAGTGTGCTTTCAGCTCTATTCAAGGGATTTCCACCCATTGTAAAAACATTTTTCTTTACCATTTCCTCACATTGAGAAATGATTTACTATTCTTTTCCAAGTTTTTCCTACAGTTTACTGCTACTTTTTGTGATTCTCAGTGATTTCTTCGTCTGGGGTAGAGTGTGCTTTCTGCTCTTTACACGGGATTTTCCCTCATTGTACAAAAACCTTTCTTCACTCTTTCCTCACAGTGACAAATGATGTACACTTGTTTTCCAACTATTTTGTGTCAGTTACTGCTGTGTAGCAGTGAATACATAGTGGTTTCAAACACAGATATAGTATGCATCCAGCTTTATTTCATGGATTTTCATGCATTTTACAAACTCCTTTCGTAATTCTTTCCTCACATAGAGAAGTGTGTTTTACTTGTTTTCTAACCTTTTTTGGGATCAGTTATTGCTGCTATCAATGAAATACTGTTGTTTTTTATTATCTTCTCTAATAAAATGGTAATATGCAAATTAACCATCACTCCGCTACATAAGCCACGCCCACCAGCCAAGCCACGCCCACCCTCCAATCAGGGCAAGTATGCAAATTAACCCCCATCCAAGATGGCTAAAGCCAGAGAGAGCAAGGTTTCCCAGGTAACAGAGTAAGCCAAGCTTTCCAATAGCCGTTGCAGGCCTAAGCCTCCACTCAAGCTACAAAGTTTCAATTATAGAAGGTAAACAAATTCAAACAAATGGCGGCAGAATGGAGCTTGAGAGAGCAGGCCAGGGTTGCCGGCGGCAACAGGGGAAGCAAAGCTTTCCGCACACCCTGTCCGGGCTCACCCACTTAAGGCTACAAAGTTTCAATTGTAGAAGGTGAATTAACTGCCACAGAAATGGCTGCAGGAGGCTTGGCTCCGATCCAGGCTACAAAGTTTCAATTGTAGAAGGAAAATAAATTCCAGATACCAGGCCTCTGCTTGGGTTGCCAGGGGGCGTGGCAGGCCTGCAAACCACCACAGGCCCCTCGCTCAGGCCGCCCCACGCCCCAAGGGAACCCCACCCTGATCCGGGACACCCTTCAGGGCAAACCAGCTGGCCCCCACCCATGCACCAGGCCTCTATCATATCTAATAAAAGAGTAATATACAGATTGATCATCATTGCAACACACAATATAGCTGCCCCCATGTGGTCAAAGATCCTGCCCCCATGTGGACACAAGATGGCCACTACAAGATAGCCAGCAGGGAAGGGCAGTTGGGAGGCAACCGGCCTGCAAGGGAGGGCATTTGTGAGGGACCAGGCCTGTAAGGGAGGGCAGTTGAGAGGGACCAGGCTTGAAAGGGAGGGCAGTTGGAGGTGATCAACCCTGCAGGAGAGGGCAGTTAGGAGTGACCAGGCTGGCAGAGGAGGGGAGTTGGGGGCAAACAGGCTGGCAGGGGAGCAGTTAAGCATCAACCAGGCTGGCAGAGGAGTGGTTAGGGGGTGATCAGGCTGGCAGGCAGAAGCGGTTAGGGGCAATCAGGAAGGCAGGCAGGCAAGCAGTTGGGAGCCAGCAGTCCTGGATTGTGAGAGGGATGTCCGACTGCCAGGATGGGCCTAAACGGGCAGTCGGACATCCCTCCAGGAGTCCCAGATTGGAGAGGGTACAGGCTGGGCTGAGGGACAACCCCCCGCCGTGCACAAATTTCGTGCACCGGGCTTCTAGTTGTGCTATAGTGTGCTTCCTGCTTTATTTAAAAGATTTCCACACATTGTACAAACACCTGTCTTCACCATTTCCTCACATTGATAGATGATTTACAGTTCTTTTCCAAGTAATCCCTACAGTTTACTGCTGCTTTTCATGATTCTCAGTGATTTCTTAGACTGGAGTACAGTGTGCTTTCTGCTCTTTAATCAGGATTTCCCTGCATTGGACCAACTTCTTTCTTCCCTCTGTACTCACATTGAGAAATGATTTACACTTGTTTTCCAGTGCTTTGCATAGTTTACTGTTGCTTTTCAGTGAGTACTCCGAGGTTTCTAACACTACTATACTCTGCTTTCTGCTCTCTTTCATGGATATCACCACACTGTACAAACACATTTCCACTTTCTTTCTGTACAGAGCGATGTGATTTTTACTTGTTGTCAAATCATTTTGTATAAATAACTGCTGATTTTCAGTCAGTTACTAATGGTTTCTAACACTGTGCTATGGTGGGCTTTTGCTCTTCAGCACTAACTTCCCCACATTGTCAAACACCTTTCTACAGTCTTTCCTCATGTTCATAAGTGATTTCCACCTGAATTCTGTCTGTATTGTTGAGATTATAGCTGCTGTTCAGTGATTTCAAAGTGCTTTCAAAAGTGTTCTCTAACGTATATATTGCTGTTCAGCACTGATTTGTCCTTGTGCTTAAACACTGTTCTTCACTCTTTCCTCACATTTCAAATGCTTCAATTGTGTTCTAACGGTTTTGTCATTTACTGCTGCTTTTCAGTGAATTCTCATTGCTTTCCAACTCTGTGCCATGGTGTACATATTGCTCTTTGTCTTTGATTCAACTACCTTGTACAAACACCTTTGGAGACTCTTTCCTCACTTTCCTACGTGACTTTCACTTTTCTTCTCTCTTTTAGGTATACGTATTGCTGAAAGCTTTTTGATGACTGCTTCAATTTTTTCCATAGTTATCGGCCTATTGAGATTTTTAGTTTCTTCCTGATTGAGTTTTGGAAGGTTATATTTTTCTAGGAATAAGTCCATTTCCTCCAGGTTGTCCTGTTTGTTGTAATAGAGTTTTTCATAGTATTTTTTGACAATTCTTTGTATATCTGTGGGAACTGTTATTTCTCCTCTTTCATTTCTGATTTTATTTTGGTCCTCTCTCTTAGCTTCTTGGTGAGCCTGGCTAGAGGTTCATCAATCTTGTTTATCCTTTCAAAGAACCAGCAGTTGGTTCTGTTGATCTTGTGTATTTTTTTTGTCTCTATTTCCTTTATCTCTGCTCTGATCTTTATTATTTTCTTCCTTCTGCTTACACTGGGCTTTTCTTGTTGCTCTCTTCCTAACTCTTTGAGTTGTAGAGTTAGGTAGTTTATTACCATTGTTTCTTGGGGTTTTTTTGCAGTAGCCTTGTAGAGCTATGAACAACTTCCCTCTCAACACTGCTTTTGCTGTGTCCCATAGACTTTGAATTGTTGTGTTTTCATTGTTGTTTGTTGCCATGATGTTTTTTTTATTTCTTCTTTGATCTCTCTGGTAACCCAGTCATTGTTTAATAGCATGCTATTTAGTCTCCATGTGTTTGAATTTTTGGATTGTTTTTATTGTAGTTGATTTCCAGTTTTATGCCATTAATATGATTTCTATCTTCTTGAATTTGAAGAGACTTTGCTTGTGATCCAAAATATGGTATATCTTTGAAAATGAACCTTGTGTACCTGAGAAGAATGTATATTCTGTGGCTTGGGGGTGAAATGTTCTGAAGATGTCAATTAATTCCATCTGGTCTAGTGAGTCATTTAGGATTGATGTTTCTTTGCTGATTTTTTGTTTAGAGGACTTGTCCAATGGTGATAGTGGGGTATTAAAGTCTCCTACTATTATTGTATTGCTGTCAATCTCTCCCTTGATATCCTCCAGAAGTTTTTTTTATGTATTTGCGTGCTCCTGTATTGGTGCGTATATGTTTACTAGAGTTACATCTTCTTGTTGCATTGCTCCTTTTAATATTATGAAGTGGCCTTCCTTATCTCTTTTTATGTCCTTCACTTTGAGATCTAATTTGTCAGATATAAATATTGCTACCTCAGCTTTTTTTTTTTTTTCATTTCCATTCGCCTGAAAAAACTTTTTCCATCCCTTCAACCTCAGTCTGTGTGCATCTTTTTTTGTGATGTGGTTTTCCTGTAGACAGCAGATATATGGGTCATGTTTTCTTATCCACTCAGTTACTATATGTCTTTTGATTGGAGAATTTAATCCATTTACATTGAAAGTTATTATTGATAGGTACTTATTTGTCACCATTTTCATTCTTTATCCCTGTGTTCCTTCTTCACTTCCTATTTCTTCTTTTTACAGCAAACCTTTTAGCATTTTTTGCATTTCTGGTTTGGTGGTAATAAACTCCCTTACTCCATGTTTTGTCTATGAAGCTCCTGATTTCACCCTCAATTTTGATTGATAGCCTTGCTGGGTACAGTATTCTTTGATTCAGACCCTTCCTTTGCATGACTTTGTATATTTCATTCAATCCCCTTATTGCCTGATGTGTTTCTTTTGAGAAATCAGTTTCTAGTCTGATGGGGGATGCTTTGTAGGTAACTTTCTGTCTCTCTCTGGCTGCTTTTAAGATTCATACTTTGTCGTTGGTGTGTGCCAATTTAATTAAAATGTGCCTTGGTATTGGTCTTTTGGGCTTCATTTTGTTTGGGACCGTGAGCTTCTTGGATTTGTGTGGGGTTTTTCTTCCCTATATCAGGGAAGTTTCCTGTCATTATTTCTTCAAACAGGTTTTCTATTCTTTTCTCAGCTTCCTCTCCTTTTGGCCCCCTTATTATGTGGATGTTGTTTTGTTTCATGTTGTCCCAAAGTTCCCTTGGGCTCTCCTCCTGATTTTAATTTTTTTCCTGGAAGCTGCTCTACTTGGGTATTTTTTCCTACCTTGTCTTCTAGCTTACTGATGCAGTCCTCTGCTTCTTCTAGTCTACTGTTGATGCTTTCTATTGAGTTCTTTACAGCAGCGATGTCATTTTTCATTTCTTGTTGGTTCTTCACTTCCTCTTGGTTCTTACACACATTTTTGAATTTGTCTTCCATTCTTTTCATCCACCTTATGATCACTTCTCTGAATTCTTTCTCTGACAGGTTGCTCGCCTCCATTTTGTTTACTTCTTTTTCTGGTGATGCCTGCTTTTCTTTCATATGTGGGCTGTTTCTTTGTCTCCCCATGATCTCTCTTCTCCGGGTGTCTGGTTATTTAGTTCTCTCTCTCCTGTGTTGATTTAAAGGCACAAAATACAACACAACAGGGCACAACACACAAGGCACTGAACACAAATGTATTCGCGATATTAATAACCCCAAATAAAGGTGACCACCAGAGAAAAGCAAATTAGAGGATACAAAAGAAATAAGAAGAGTGAAAAATGGAATGCAAAAATGAAATTGAGGAAAGGAAAAAATAGTAAGAGAGAAAAGAAAGAGAATAAGAAAGAATAGTGGAAAACACTATTTATATGGGGAGAAAACTCCAATAGAACAGCCTCTAATCCCAACAAATGCCAGCAACAAATACCTATAGATGAATGCAACCTACAGACAACAACAAATATCAAGCAAGGCGAGGGAAAACAGAAGCAAAAAAAAGAAAAACAAAACACAAATCAAACAAAATAACAAAAAGAAAAAGCGAAACAACCATAACAAAACCGATATAATCAACAATCAAGCAAACAACAACAAAATGACAGAGAGAAAATAAATTTTTTTTGGATAGTGAAGAAAGAGAAGAGAGATGTGTTTATGGACTTGTAGCAGGGGATTGAAAATTATATATATAAGTTGGGTGAAATTTTAACAGTAGGTAAAAAGAAGGAATAGGGAAAATCTAAAGAAGGAATAGAGTAGGAGAAATAGGACATCAAAGGGGGAAAAGTGAGGAAGAAAGTGTTGAAATAAAGGTAAAGTTGAGATAGAGTAAAATGATGCTAAAGGAAAGATGAAAATAGAATGTAGAACACTAATCCCAAAGTAAAAGATAAAATAGACACTTTTTTAAAAAAGGTAAAATAGTAGTAGTAATAATACTGATTGAAAATAAAAATGTAATAATTAAAAAGGAAAAATCAAGTGAGGAAAAAAGAAAAAATTTAGTTTCTTAAGTAAAAGATGAAAAAAAATGAAAATGTGCAGTAGTGAAGGTCATTCACTTCCTCTACTGTTCTGTTTGGCACTTCTGTTTCCTAGTCAGGACAGTGTTGAAGTTCTCTGCGTTCCACTGCTCCTCCGTGTTGTAGGCCACAGTCCTGATTTTCAAGCAGGCAGTAATTCTATGTTTCTTATACCCCTTTATTTGTGTTTACACAAGAGTCAATTTGTGATTCAACCCTGGGTGGCAGTGTTTCTGGATTGACCTCTGGGTCTATAGGTCCTTTCTAGCTAGTGTTTAGACTTTGTTTTCCTTATAGCACTTAATACCAATTTGGAGGAAAGGGTTGTCGAGGGCTTGTATCTCCCACCTGATTGAAAAAGACAACAGCGTATCCAGTTGCCGGCCCCTTTCACACACCCACACCTCGGCACCTCCTACCAGACTCAATGCACTTTTCTCTTTCCTTCCAGCTGTAGAATTTCCACCCAGCCAGCCTTCCCATTGTTCTGGATGATTTCCGTTTTGTCTTATAGTTGTAGTTTTGATGTGGTTGTGTGCAGCAGCAAGTTCAGGTATTTACCTATGCCGTCATCTTGGTTGTTCTCTCTCACATCATTGTTTTTAAATTAAATAAAACATTATGTGAACCTTCAAGACTGACATTTTAAAATCTCAGTTATGCCCTGGAAATTCATTCAATTATAATCTGTATAAATAGTTGCTTTATTTTTTACTAGGGGCCCAGTGCATGAATTTGTGCACCTTGAAAGGAACTGTGGGCTGTGAGGCTGTGGTAGGCACAGGGGCATGTCTTGGCCCATCATCTGTGCCTCCATCTGGCCCCTCCCGCCACAGCCCCCCATCCCCTGTCTGCCAGCAGCCCTGTTCCCACTGCTGCCGCTCCCACATGCTGATGGCACCAGCCCCACTCGCACTCACTGATGGCATGGAGTGATTGGGGCCAGTGCCAGCAGTAGGTGCGAGCAGCAGCTGCTGGCCCCAATTTTCCCTCAGGAGCAGGGGGATCACCATCATCACTGAGGGGTGATTGGGGCTGGCAGCCGACTGATGGTGCTGAGAGATCAGGGCCCGGGCTGGGCGCCGGCAGCAGGTGTGAGCAGCGGCTCTGGCCATGGCAGCAGGTACAAGCAGGGCCAGCAGAGCAGCAGGTCTGAGTGCCCAGCAGGACCATGGCACACAGAAGCAAAGAATTTTCAGTAACCAGCAGAGTCTCACCCTAATGACAGCGACCAGTGCCCTGCTTTGGTCTGTTGTCCCCTCTCACCTGCTCCAGCATCCCGCCACGGCTGACACCCACCATGTTCTGTGCTGTGCCGCCTGCTGCCAATAACCGCCATGTTCCATGCACACCCCCTGATCATCAGCACACGTCACAGCAAACAGTTGTTCAGTTGTTCAGTTGTTCCACCGCTCAGTCTATTTGAATATTGGGGTTTAATAGATTGCTGAGTAGGATTCTATGTATGGCTATACTACAGTCTATTCAACCATTCACAAGTGAAAGACACAGAGAGTGATTTTATTTTTACTTATTAGGTATAAAGCTGCTGTAAAGATTCATGAACAGATTTTGTAAAATAGGTTTTCACAAATGTCCAAATATGCAATTCATTGATTATTTTTGTAAACTCATATTTAATTTTATAAGATTCTGCCAAATTCTTTTGAAGAGTGTGATATTTTGCATGCCAACCAAGTGTGTGAGTGGTCTAATTTATTCACATTTTCACCGGCAATTGGTAAGTCATTTCTTTATTTTAGATGTTTTAATATGTGTATAATGTTACAACGTATAACATGGAACACTTTTTAAAAATGTATTTTTTACTGATTTTAGATAGGAAAGGAGAGGGAGAGAGAGATAGAAGCATCAATGATAAGAGAGAATCATGGATCAGCTGCCTCCTGCATGCCCCCTATTGGAAATTGAGCCTGCAAACCGGGCATGTCTCCTGACTGGAATCAAACTGTGACATTGTGGTTCATAGGTTGATGCTCAATCACTGAGCCATGCCAACAGGGCTAGAACACTTTTTATGTACTTATTTCCCATATTAATATCCTTCTTGGTAAAAGATGTCTTTATGTCTTTTTGTTCACTTGTTAATTAGATTTTGATTTATTGTTGAGTTTTAAATTTTATTTAAATACTAGAGGCCCAGTGCACAAAATTCATGCCTGGAAGGAGGTGTGTCCCTCAGCCCAGCCTGTACCCTCTCCAATCTGGGACCCCTCAAGGGATGTCTGACTGCCTGTTTAGGCCCGATCCCACCAGGCATCCCTCTCACAATCCAGGGCTGCTGGCTTCCAACCATTCACTCGCCTGCATGCCTGCCTGCCTGCCTGATTGCCCCTAACCACTTCTGCCTGCCAGCCTGATCAACACCTAACTGCTCCCCTACCAGCCCAATTTCCCCTAACTGCCCTCCCCTGCCTGCCTGGTCACCCTTAACTGCCCTCTCCTACAGGCCTGGTCTCCCCTGCCAGCCTGGTCGCCCCTAACTGTCCTCCCCTTCAGGCCTGATCACCCCTAACTGCTCTCCCCTGCAGGCCTGGTTGCTCCCAACTGTCCTCCCCTGCTGACCCGGTCATCCTTATCTGCCTCCCCTGCTGGCCTGGGCGCCCCTAACTGCTCTTCCCTGCAGGCCTGGTCACCCCCAACTGCCCTTCCCTGCAGGCCTGGTCACACCTAACTGTCTTCCCCTGCTGTCCTGGTCACCCCCAACTCTCCTCCTCTGCTGGCCATCTTATGGCAGCCATCTTGTGTCCACATGGGGGTGGCCATCTTATGTGTTGGAGTGATGATCAATTTGCATATTACTCCTTTATAAGATAGGATTTTAGTGTTAGGAGGAAAAATCTTTCCAATGCCAGCTTATCTATATGCCAGTGACCCATCACGCAAAATTGCGCAAGACCTGGGATCCTTTCCCCCCTCCCTGCCCCCTGCGTCATGGGACCTTACCCAAATGCTCTGAGCACAAACCTCTGTACTTGCTACTGGGATGAGGTTCATGTGGGTGGCCATCTTGGCTACGCCCCCTTACACCTTGCTACACCCCTCACACTGGTCACGTCATTTTGCTTATTCATATGCCCCTATCCGCCCAGCAATGCCTTAAGCCACACTCTGGCCACACCTGCTAAGGGCAATTCAGCTTTGCTCAGAGACTCTTCCACAGTCTGAAGCACCTATGAGGTAACTTGGCCCCGCCACTGCCCTCTGCCTGGGTTCAAACCTCCTTCTAGTAGGACTTTCTTTGCAACACCTCTGAGGGCAGCAAAGCTACTCCCTATGGACTGGGCATGCCCTCACTTTCAGGGTACATCCTTGCATACACTATTCTGTGGCCCCTCCTCTCTATTGGTGTTCACCCTCATTCTGCTGACTCCACATCTGTCCCTTGTGCCCATGTCCCTGCTTTTAACTCTAGTAATTACTGTGCCTGAGTTTACCCCTCCCAGAATCTCTGGGCTAGGCCAAGGCCATGCCCCTACCCACATGGCCAATGCCTGTGCTCCTTCCCACAGTTTCAGGCTTTTAGTCCTGGAGTCCTACCCGTGGCTGGCGTGCTGCAGGACGGCCCCGAGTCCTGGAGTGCCACCCCGATGCCCTGCCTCTGGGCAAGTGGGGCCAGGGAAACCTCTGCAGAAGGTGCATGAAGCAGATGCTGGGACCCCTGCAGGGCCACAGAAACCCCGGCAGAATCCGTGCACCAGTAGCTCTCTGCGGGGCCTGGCTGCTCTGCACTCGCTGCCCTGAGGTTCTCCACAGCCCAGAGGCCCATCCACAGCCAGGCATGGAACGCTTGCCTTGTCACCACAGTGAAGAAGCAAGCATTCCGCCAGGCCACTCACACTGTCCACTCTCAGCGGCCTCCCCTCTGGGACTGGGGGACTCCAGCGGGGCTGAGAGGACTGGTTGCAGCCGTCTTGTGGCTATGGGTGCCTCCATCTTTGTGATGGAGTGATGGCTAATTTGCATATTACCCTTTTATTAGATAGGACTAGAGGCCTGATGCATGAAATTCATGCAAGAGTAGGTCTTCCTTCCCCCGGCTGCCAGCACCACTTCCCTCTGGCACCTGGGACCTGGGCTTCCCTCTGGCCGGCTGCCCTCCAGCTGCTAACAGGTACACAGGACACGGGCTTCCCTTGAAGCCCTGGCTTCATCCAGAAGGTCATTCGGAAGGACATTCGGTCTAATTAGCATATTACACTTTTATTATCCATTATAATAAAAGGCCAGTGGCCGTAAGCATAACGACCGTAACAACTGCTCAACCAGTCGCCATGAGGTTCATTGACCACCTCTCGGTCCCTTCCCACCCCCAGTCCACAGGCTCCAATCATAGCATGGCAAATGGGGTACCATAGTGAACCAAAGTGAGTGGTGGCAGGACGGGACTGTGAGTGGGCGGAATGGCCGACCTCTTGGTCCCTCCCCTCAGCCCACAGGCTCCAGGGAACTGGAACTATGCTTCTATCAGGGAATCATGGTGAACCAGGGGGTAGTAGTGGGGCGGGACTGGGACTGGCGAGCAGGCAGAAGATGGCCCTAATCACAGGCTAGGCCTAGGAACCCTACCCGTGCATGATTTCATGCACTGGGCCTCGAGTTTATATATATAAAAGCCTAAGCGACTATTTGACTGTTTGACCCGTAGCTATGACTTGCACTGACCACCAAGGGGCAGATGCTCAATGTACAGGCATAAAAACATGGAACAGAGAGATGAATCTCACAGGGAAGGGGGAAGGGGGGAGGGCAGGAAGAGATTATCCAAAGATCTTATATGCATAGTAGAGGCCCAGTGTACAGATTCATGCACCAATGGGGTCCCTTGGCCTGGCCTGCTCAGATTGGCCAAAACTGGCAGTCTGATATTCCTTGAGGATTTCCAGATTGTGAGAGTGCACAGGACCTCTAGGTATAGATATAAAATCCTAACCAACTGGTTGACTGGTCAACTGTTCAACCAGTTGCTATGATGTGCACTCACCACCAGGGGACAGACGCTCAGTGCAGGAGCGCCACTCAGCTGACTGACAGGCACAAGACTCAGAATTCATGGCTGGTGAGTGCAGCTACAGCAGCGCAAGCCTCTCCTGCCTCTTCGGCAGTGCTACTAAACTGCAGGGGCAGATGCAGTGGGTCCAAGATGAGTGGGAGTGGTGTGGTGCCTGACCCAGCCTGGTCTGCTGCTTTGTGCACTACTACTTCCCTCGGGGGGTGTCGGACTGCTGATTTCGGTCTGATCCTACTGGCCTGTTGGGATCAGGCCAAAACCTGCAGTCAGACATCCCCAAAGGGGTCCCAGATTGTGAGAAGGCAGAGGTCAGGCTGAGGGACCCCACCAATGCACATATTTCATAACAGAGGTCTGTTAATTAAACTGACATAAGACAAATTAATAGAAAAAAATTATTTTTGTATGCACAAACATGTTTCAGAAAAGAGTTTAAAATCCCATACAGTTTAAACCCATTTAAAGAAAGAATGATAAAGTATAAAAAAGAAACTATACCTAGAGGACTATGTTTGGACTTCTTTAGAGGTTGATGGCAAGAGATGTTTTGAGAAGGTGATTAGGAAATGTATAGTAATATTTGTTATTTCAGCTAATAAGAGTTGTCTCTAAGATTTGCTCACTTCTTCTTCCCAAGGCATAAGATGACACCTTTACAAATGAATAATTCCTCAACAAATGGAAATTTACTCTATGAAGGAACTTTTATGCCCCACATCGAAGTTGAAGGGAGCAGGGCAGTTTCTTCTATGCTAGCTCAGCTCTTGATAAATTGTCATCAACTTAAAATAATCTTTATGCCAAAGTGGCATATTTTGTGATGATATAGTCTGATCCCTTTTATTAAATGTAAATTGTCTGTCTGATAAATAATTTGAAAATGTTTTCTCCTGGTCTGCAGCTTGTCTTTTCCCAAAACAAAATTTAAAAATTTTATTAGGTCAAGTTTATCAGGGTTTTCTTATAATTTATGAATTTGCTATCAAAGAGAAGTTTTATTTTCCTAGCCCTAAATAAATCAAGAATTTTCTCCCAGAATGTTTCTTAAAAAGTTTTATTGTGTCTACATATATAAAAAGCCAGTGACCAGAATATGCCATAATGACCAGAACAACCATTCACTATGACACCCACTGTGGCCAGTGAACTGGCCCAATTGGGGGGTAGGGCTGGTGGCCAACCTCCCATGGTTCTTCTCCCTGGCTGGCCCTGCCCCTGATCGCACCCCCCACTGCAATAGGAGTGGAGCCGGCTGGCCAACTTCCTGCAGCCCCTCCTCTGGCCAGCCCCACCCCTGATGGGCCTCCACCACCCTGATTGGCCCACAGAACCTCCCCATAGCCTTCCCCACCCTAATCAGGGGCAGGGCCGGCTGGCAAACTGCCTGAAGCCCCTTCCCCTAGCTGGCCCCAAACCCAATAGGTTCCCACCACTCCATTCAGACTGCAGCCCTTCCCCCCAGCCAGCTCCATCCCTAATAAGTCCCCTCATGCCATTTGGGGATGGGGCCCACCGGCCAATTGCCCACAGACCCTCCCTGCAGCCAGCCCAGCCCTAATCAGGCCCATTCGGGGCAGGCCAGAAGGCCAATCTCCTGCCATCTCCTCCTCCTGACAGGCCCAGTCCCAATCCACCCCCATTGGGTCTGGGTGGGGCAGACCCCACCCATGCACAAATTCATGCATGAGCCTCTAGTAACATTATATTAACACAAAGTACGTGATCAATTCTCAATTAATTTTTGTAGAATTAAGGTTAAATTATGCCTTTATAAAAAAAAATTTTCCCATGGAAATTCACTTATTCTTGATCCATTTGTCAAGCCACTCTTTCCTTCATTTAATTTCTTTTGCAACTTTGAGGAAAATCAGTAATGCTAAGTTATATAGGGGTATAAGGCTTTAATTTTACTAATCTACTAGAGGCCCGGTGCATGAAATTCATGTACAGGGGGGCCCTCAGCATGGCCTGCAATCTGGGACCCCTCAGGGGATGTCCAACTGCAATCCAGGACTGCTGTCTCCTAACCACTCAACTGCCTGCCTGCCTGCCTGCCTGCCTGATCGCCCCTTACCACTCTGCCTGCCTGCCTGATTGCCCCTAACTGCTTGCCTGCCTGCCTGATCACCCGTAACTGCTTGTCTGCCTGCCTGCTCAGTGTGCATCATAGCAATAGGTCATTTTGCTGTTCAGTTGATTTGCATATTACCCTTTTATTATGTAGGATGAATCTTTCTATGACAATACCATACAGTATTGATTTTATAACTGTGTAATAAGTCTTGGGACATAGTAGACTGATACTTCCACTTTATAATTTTTTAAAAATAATGTTCGTTATATTATAGCCAGTGATATTGCATATAAATTTTAGAGTAAGCTCCCTATACAAAAAATTTTGCTGAAATTTTGATTAGGAGGACTATATATACATCGTAGAGGCCTGCTGCATGAAGATTCATGCAAGAATAGGCCTTCCTTCCCCTGGCTTTGCTCCCAGCCACCCGGGAACCTGCAAGTCCTCACTCCCAGCTGCAATGCTGCTCCTGTAGCTCCCTTCGCCCCACACCCTACCCCTCATAGCAGGCATCCCGCCCCACCTGGTCGCTCCACACCTGCATATGAAAATTAACCAGCCGTCTTTGTTGGGTTAATTTGCATACTCACTCCTGGTTGGCAGGTGTGCATCATGGAGGTACGGTCAATTTGCATATTTCTCTTTTATTAATGTAGATATGTAGTTCTGTATAATAGAGATGTTCATATGTTGAGTCTTCTAACTAGTGAACTCAGTATATCCTTAATACTGCGTAGTTTTTGTTTACTACTACTTACAAATAGGTTTTTTAAAATAGTACTTATAGATCATATACATATTTTATATGTGTATAAAATGTGTTTTATTTGGAACAGTTATAAATAATATTTTTATTTTTACTTTTTAAATATTTCCCTTTAAATCACAATTTACATTCAATGCCATTTCACACTAGTTATAGGTGTATGGAAAAGTTGGTGGAAAACCATGCACTTTGCACAGTGGTCTACCTGATGCCTGAGGGACCTATCTGGCCCCATACACTGTTATTTCAGCATTATTGACTATATTCTCCATGTTGTAATCTGTATTTATGTGACTATTCTGTAACTACCTATTCCTACTGCTTAACCCATTCTTTTATTTTTACCTATCCCCCTTGCTCTCAGATAGCTCTCAGTCTGTTCTCTGTATCTATGAGTCTTTCTATTTTTCTTGCTTGTTTGTTTTCTTCATTAGATTCCACATATAAGAGAAATCATATGGTATTTGTATTTCTCTCACTGGCTTATTTAATTTAATGTAATACTCCTGGTTTCAGACTCCCCTAATAGGTTGTATTCTCTTCTGTTTTACAACTAGCTGGTATTCTATTTTGTAAGTATACCATCTTTTGTTATTTGTTGTTGTTGTTGTTTACCTACTCATTATGGGCACTTGGGTGGATTCCCAAATTTGGGTTTTGGAAATAATGTAGTAATAAACATATTATTTTTAATTAGAGTTTGGTTTACTTCTAATATACTCTTAGAAATAGAATCACTAATCATAAGGCAGTTCCATTTTTTAAATTTTGAGGAACCACCATACTGTTTTCCATAGTGTCTGCAGCAATCTGAATTCCAACCAATGGTGCACAAAGAATCCATTTTCTCCACATCTTTGCCAACACATGTTGTTTGTAGTTATTGATGGCATGTCATTGTGGTTTTAATTTGCATTTCTCTAATGATTAATAAAGTTAGGTACAAATCAAATAAACCCATTAAACTAACCAAGAAAAAAAAAACAGACATAGATATAGAGAACATACAGCTTTCAGAGAGCAGGAGGGCATGGGTGAAAAGTGATGGGATATGTCAAAATTACTCATAGACACAGACAATCTTATATAATAAAAGCCTAATATGCTAAGTGTATGGTTGACAGGTTGGCCATTCAACCAATCAAAGCACAATATGCTAATGATATGCTAAGGCCACTGAACCGCTCTCTAGGACATGCACTGATCGCCAAGGGGCAGAGAGTCAACTGGTCGACCAGTCGCTATGATGTGCACTCAACACCAGGGGGCAGACACTCCAACTGGTGACCAGTAGATTAGCTTGCTGCTGAGGTCCAGCTGATTGGGATTGAGCAAGACAGGCCAGACACATCCTGGAGCCATCCCATGATACCTCCCCAGCTGGCCAACCTTCCGCATCCCTCCCTGTTTCTGATCATGCACTGATAGGGTCCCTCAGCCTGGCCTGTGCCTTCTCATAATCCGGGACCCTTAGGGGTATGTCAGAGAGCTGGTTTCAGCCTAATCCCACAGGCCAGGCCAAGCGACCCCACTGGTGCATGAATTCCTGCACTGGGCCTCTAGTAGTATGATGATTACCAAAGGAAAAGGGGCTGCAGGGATTTAAAAGAGGATAAAATGAAGATAGTAGTGACAGAAGGAGACTTGAACTTGGATGCTGAACACAAAATACAATATTCAGATTATGTATTATATATATTCAGATATGTACACCTAAAATCTATATAATTTTTAAACCAATATCACTCAATAAATTCATTTTAAACCACTTAAAACTGTATCAATTAAAGAAATGGTGACAAGGACAGAGTCACATATGAGCTCACATTCAAAGACCTGGCTCCCCAATGTCTTTGAGTGCATGAATTAATATAATAAAATTTATTTATTATGGTGAAATTACTGTTGTGGTCTCTAGTGACTGGTCAGTGCTATTGTATGGAGTAGTTGATAATTTCATCTGGTCTTGTTGTCTACCATGATTTTTCTCAGTTTTGTTTTCAAGGGTGTTGAGTGTGGTTTTCCGGGGTCTCAACCACAACTGATGTCTAGATATTATCTTTAGTTTGACAAAAAAAAAATAGGTCTTTTTGGTGAACAGACTGACTCTGTTCTTTTAATGTTTAATGATGACCAGAACTTCATTGACCTGAGGACTTAATGATTAAGGGAGTGGACTTGCAAAAGAGAGGAGAGCAGATGATGAATCAGGGTGCTAGAATCAAAAGTAAAGAATAGAGGATATGCCATATTTAAGAAAAGAATTTGGTCATGAGAATTAGAGATGGCAGCTGACAGGACGGGGGTGAGGGAGAGGGTGTCTGTGAGGGAGGGAATGAAAGGAGAGTGTGTGGATGTGTGTGGTGTGTGTGTGAGTGAGGGACAGTTAAATCCGGCAGGAGCAGCAGGGAGTGGAAGACCAGGCTCTCTTGAACAGGGAGAGACTACCACAGCTGCGGGCACTCCCCGGACTGCAGGACTTGGGCATGGAGCATATGTCATCTTGAAGGGCAGAGTGGCCTTTTCTAGGAACTCCTCAGCACCACCACCAAAACACACCTTGGACACTGCCCGCAACCCAGCAGCCACTCTAGCCAAAATCCTGCTGCCCCACCCACAGACCCACAGACCCTGGGACCTCCACCTCAAAAGGGGCACCACTCCCACAGCAGTAAGTACAACTTCCTCCCTCCACGGCAGCAGAACTCTGGACACCACATTCGCGTGTTTCCAGCTTGCAAGTATCCAGGTTACATCACTCCGTAGGCAGTGCCTAGGAGACATTGTGAGCCACTGCTGGATGTGATTTTGTACAGACAAGGGTGCGCTGCCCCACAGCAGAAATTCTGAATTCCCTCTTCCTGAATAACTGCCCACAAACAACCCAGCTGCACAACTTCAGCACCAGGGCCCCTCAGATATTGTCATAGCTCTGTACTGGCAAACACACTGCCACAGTCACACATTTCCAATGTGCAGGCACCCTGAGCCCATCTATCCACAGGGCACTTGTGGGAGCTGCTGTGAGCCCTCACTGGGTACAATATTGGACAAACAGGGACACACTCCTCTCAGCAGTAGAAATTCTGCATTTCCTCATCCTGGATACCTGCCCACAGATGCCTCAATTATGCAGCTTCAGTGCCAGGGCCCTTCAGAGTGCTTCAGTGCCCCTCACTGGCAAACGCACCAAGGGTGCCACTGTGAGCTGCCACAGGGAGCACGTGCCTATCCATCACAGGTACAGCAGCAAAGACTGAGTCTTCCCACCCCATAGCTGCAGAACTCTGGAAACCACAGTCATGCATTTCCAGAGCGCAGGCCTCCTGAGCCCCATCACCCCAAAAGAATTCCTGGATGCCTTTGTGAGTCCCCAATGGAAATGCATTATTTCAATCAAGGGCACTAGCCAGCAAAAAATGGAACATGCCCCTCCATGGCTTCTGATTTCTAGACACTGCAGTTGTGCCTTTCCAGTACACAGGCCTACATCAAGAGAACCCAAATAGCTCAAGTAGGGATCTATGCTAGATTACCAAGCCCAGGAGACCTGAGAGATCACACCAGTAGCACCATCCCAAAAGAACCTGGGTAGCAAAGCAAATGGATCTACAATTAAAATATAACAGCAAAACATGGGAAGACAAAAAAGCAATACCCAAAGGAAAGAAAAAGAGGAATCACCAGAAAGAGAGTTGAATGACATTTAGGCTAGCAACATGTCAGAGAAAGAATTCAGAATAATGGTTATAAGGATGCTCAAATGGCTGGATGACAAATACACACAACTAAATGACAAATAAACACAACTCAATGAGAATTATAAAGAGCTGAATGACAATGACACCAACATGAAAAGGAACCAAGAGGAAATGAAGAATGACATAGCTGCAATAAAGAACACAAAATGGAAGGCTTAAACAGTAGACTAGAAGAGGCTGAAGACAGCATCAGCAAATTAGAATACAAGGCAGGAAAAAACACACAAACAGCAGCAACTGGAAAGAAGACTTAAAAAGCAAGAGAAAAAAAAAAAAAAGCAAGAGAAGAGCCTAAAGGACCTTTGAGACAACACAAAACGAAACAACATTCGCATAATAGGGATACCAGAAGGAGAGGAAGAGAAGCAAGGAATAGAAAACCTGTTTGAAGAAATAATGACAAAACACTCCCCTGATATTGGCAAGAAAAAAACTATGCAAGTCCAAGAAGCACATAGTGTCCCTTACAAGAAGAACCCAAAAAGACCAACACCAAAAACATAATAATTAAATTGGCAAACACCAATGACAACATAAGAATCATAAAGGCTGCCAGAGAGAGAGACGGAAAGTTTCCTACAAGTGATCTCCCATTGGAATATCAAAATATTTCTCAACAGAAACACACCAAAACAGAAGGGAATGAAATGAAATATACAAAGTGATGCAAACCAAGGGACTGAATCCAAAAATACTAAACCCAGCAAGGCTATCATTCAAAATTTAAGGTGTAATCAGGAGCTTCACAGACAAAAAGGGCTAAAAGAGTTTATTACTAACAAGCCAGCAATGCAAGAAATGATAAAGGGACTGCTGTAAAAGAAGAAAGAGAAAAGCAAGAAGAAACATAAACATTAAGAATAAAAATGACAGGCTGAGGAAGATGGCTGCCAATGGAAGGCAGACTGCAAGATACTGTGTGAGTGAGAGAAGAAAGGGAGAGTGTGTGGTCGCACAGGAAGTGTTTGTTGGTGAGTTGAAGTATAGCTATACTCCAGGAGACTGTGGAGGACAGCCAGACAGGGTTCCCCTGATGGGCAGCCCCCACTACTGCTGGGTTCCCTCCCGGAGCGACCAGCAATGACACTGAGACTGCGCCATCTTGAGGGGAAGGTGGATGTTATCGGAAGCCTGAAAATCTACAACTACGGCACCCAACAAATGGCTGCAAACCCAAGAACACCGATTCCCAAGTGGCGTGAGCATGAGGATTCAGAGGGGCACTGCACCCACAAATAGAAAGGTCAGATTTCACCTGGGATAAGGTGAGGTCTGTGGTCCAGGCAAGAGAGAGAAACGTGCACTGTGGGAGCTGGAGGATACAGGGAAGTCTGTGACCAGAAAAATCTGTGGCCTTTGGGGCTGGCATGATCCATGAATGTGGAAGGGGGTCCGCAGAGCTGTTAACAGGAGGGAACTCTATTAAGCAACCCATACCTGAACTGGGCGCAAAAGGACAGCCTAAATTTTTTTAAAGTGTGCTGGCTACTTAGACCCAAGGAGAAAAAAGACTGCAGAGACTTGCGTGCAGCACCTTACTCTGGCTCTTATTTTACTTCTGATTAAATCCTTGCTTCTGAACACTAAGCCCAATACGTAGGATCACCCAGTTGGGGACACTAAAGAGACTGCAGGGGAAAGTTGCTTTTGTGGAACCTGGGGATCAGAGCGGGGAATAACCATCAGAGAACCAGCTCTGGGGCAACCCTTTCCTCCAAACCGGTATTAAGTGTCACAGGGAAAACAAAATCTAAACACTAGCTAGAGAGGACCTATAGACCCAGAGGTCAATCCAGAAATACTGCCACCCAGGGGTTGAATCACAAATTGACTCTTGTGTAAACACAAATAAAGGAGTATAAGAAAAAAAGTACAATCTGCTTGAAAATCAGGACTGTAGCCTACAACACTGAGGAGCAGTGGAAGGCAGGGAACTTCAATACTGTCCTGACTAGGAAACAGGCATGCCAAACAGAACAGTAGAGGAAGTGAATAACCTTCACTACTGCATATTTTTATTTTTTTTAATCTTTCAGTTAAGAAACGAAATTATTTTCCTCACGTGATTTTACCTTTTTAATTATTACATTTTTATTTTCAATCAGTATTATTACTACTACTATTTGAATTTTTTTAATGTCTTTTTATTTTCTCTTTTTTTATTATGGGACTAGAAACCCGTTGCACGAAGTTTCGTGCAATAGACTTTCTTTCACCTGGCTGCCGGCAGCAGTTTTCGGCCAGCACCAGTTTTCCTCTGGCCACCCGCCAATCAGAGCAATCGGCTACCCCGAGAGGAACTCCGATCCGGGGAGGCTCTCCGATCGGCGGGTGGCCAGAGGAAAACTGATGCTGGCGGAAAACTGCTGCCAGCAGCCACGCAATCGGCCACCACCAGCGTCTTCTGCCGGCCCCATGGGTCCTTTCGCAGCGTTGGCCTAACGGCCGGTGGGAGGAGCGGGAGTCGGGGACTCGCGAGTCCCCGCCCCCCCCCCCCCCGCTCCTACCGCCAGCCAATCGGCCACCCTGAGTCCCGCCCCCCGCGCCTCCAGCCGGCCCAATCATGGGCGTAGCGGAGTGATGCAATTTGCATATTGCCTTTTTATTATGTAGGATTAGTGTTCTACATACTATTTTCATCTTTCCTTTAGCATCATTTTACTCTATCTCAACTTTACCTATATGCCAGCACTCTCTTCCTCACTTTTCCCCTTTTGTTGTCCTGTTTCTCTTACCCTATTCCTGCTTTAGATTTTCCCTATTCCTTCTTTTTACCTACTGTTAAAATTACACCTTACTTATATATCTAACTAGAGGCCTGGTGCATGAAATTCGTGCACTGGGGGAGGGTGTCCCTCAGCCCAACCTGCACAGTCTCCAATCTGGGACCCCTTGGGGGGATGTCTGACTGCCTCTTTAGGCCCGATCCCTGTCGGGCCTAAAGAGGCAGTCAGACATCCCTTTCACAATCCAGGACTGCTGGCTCCCAACTGCTCGCCTGCCTGCCTGATTGCCCCTAACCACTTCTGCCTGCCAGCCTGATCACCCCCTAACCCAGTGATGGGCAACCTTTTGAGCTTAGTGTGTCAAACTTCGCCAAAAAACTGAGCATAACTCGGGTAGTGTGTCACTTTGAGGTAAAAACTAACTCCAAGACTCTAGTCGCAAATGTTTCATCCTCAGGAGCAGCAAATGTTTCATCCTCGGCATGCTGCCGCGTGTCATCAGAAATGGCTACGCGTGTCAGTGCTGACACGCGTGTCATAGGTTCGCCATCACTGCCCTAACCACTCCCCTGCCAGCCTGATCGACGCCTAACTGCTCCCCTGCCTGCCAGATCATCTCCAACTGTTCTCCCCTGACAGCCCGGTCACCCCCAAATGCCCTCCCCTGCATATTCTCTCTTTATTAGATAGGGTTTTTTCTTTAACATATTGGACAGCTCTAACTGGTTTGGCTCAGTGGATGGAGTGTCGGCCTGCAGACTCAGGGTCCCGGGTTCGATTCCGGTCAAGGGCATGTACCTTGGTTGGGGGCACATACTGCAGGAGGCAGCTGATCGATGTTTCTCTCTCATAGATGTTTCTAGCCTCTATCCTTTTCCCTTCCTCTCTGTAAAAAATCAATAAAATTTATTTTTAAAAAAACATATTGGACAGTGTACCTGCTGTGGTCTTGACAAAACAGTAAAAATGTAAACCCAAACTAAAAGAGTCATAAAATAAACTCCTTAAACAGGAATTTCATGAGACTTGGAAAGGTGATATCCTGTGGTTGTTTCTTCCTTTTTTTCTTCTCTTTCTTTTTCTTGATGTTTCATCTTTTGTCCTTTCTTACTTTTCTCCTTCTATTCCTTTTCTATCCTCTCTTTCTCTAAACTTTTCCTTTGGTAGAATCATCAGTACTTGACTCGCTCCCTGGGGGGCGCGGGTGCCTCCCAGCCAGACACCTAGGGCTGCCTCTGGGACGGGTTGGTGGCGTGGGGTTGAGGGCACCTCCCATCCAGACACCCCGGGCTGCCTCTGGGAGGGGATGGCAGTGTGGGGTTGAGGGCACCTCCCATCCAGACACCCCAGGCTGCCTCTGGGAGGGGATGGCAGTGTGGGGTTGAGGGCACCTCCCATCCAGACACCCCGGGCTGCCTCTGGGAGGGGATGGCAGTGTGGGGTCCTGGGCGCCTACTATCCAGACACCCCGTGCTGCCTCTGGGAGGGGTTGGCGGTGTGGGGGCGCGGATGCCTCCCATCCAGACACCCCGTGCTGCCTCTGGGAGGGGATGGCAGTGTGGGGTCCTGGTTGCCTCCAGGAGGGGATGGCAGTGTGGGGTCCTGGGCGCCTCCTATCCAGACACCCCGGGCTGCCTCTGGGAGGGGTTGGCGGCATGGGGTCGCCGGCGCCTCCCAGCCAGACACCCCGTGCTGCCTCTGGGAGGCGATGGCGGCATGGGGTACAGACGCCTCCCAGCCTGACACTGGGGGCTGCTTCTGGGAGGGGATGGTAGCATGGGGTCCCCGGCACCTCCCAGCCGGACACCCGGGCTGCCCGGCTCTCAGCGGCAGCCCTCCCTGGGACTGGGGAACTCCGGCGGGGCTGAGCGTACTGGTCACCGCCATCTTGTGGCTATGGGGGCCGCCATTTTTGTCGCGGAGGTACGGTTAATTTGCATACTACTCTATTATTAGATAGGATTTCCAATCCCCTGCTACAAGTCCATATACACCTCTCTCTTCTCTTTCTTAACTATCCAAATAAAATTTTTCTCTCTGTCCTTTTGTTGTTGTTTGCTTGATTGCTGATTATACCATTTTTATACTTGTTTGTGAGATTGTTTTTCTTTTTGTTTTTGTTTTTTGTTTTTGTTTTTGTTTTTCTTTGTTTGTTGCTTCTGTTTTCCCTCGCGTCACTTGATATTAGTTGTTGTTTGTAGTTCGCATTCATCTCTAGGTATTTGTGGCTAGCATTTGTTGGGATTAGTGGCTGTTCTATTGGAATTTTCTCCCCATATAAATAGTTTCCTCCAGGAAACTATTTATATGAGTTTCTAGCCAGGCTCACCAAGAAGCAAAGAGAGAGGACCCAAATAAACAAAATCAGAAATGAAAGAGTAGAAATAACAACAGAACCCAAAGAAGTACAAAGGATTATTAAAAAATACTATGAACAACACTACTCCAACAAACTACACAACCTGGAGGAAATGGGCATATTCCTAGAAAAATACAACCTTCCAAAACTCAATCAGGAAAATTCTGAAAATCTCAATAGGCCAATAACCCTGGAAGAAATTGAAGCAGTCATCAAAAAGTTTCCAGCAAACAAAAGTCTGGGACCAGACAGCTTCAGAGGGGAGTTTTACCGTACATTCAAGGAAAAACTAAAACCTATCCTCCTTAGACTATCCAAAAAAATTCAAGAGGAAGGAACACTTCCAAGCTCATTCTATGAAGCCAGCATGACCCTAATACCAAAACCAGATAAAGACAACACAATGAAAGAGAATTACAGGCCAATATCCCCCATGAACATAGATGCCAAAATCCTCAATAAAAGTCTAGCAAATCAGATCCAGCAATACATAAGAAAGATCATACACCATGACCAAGTAGGATTTATCCCAGGGATGCAAGTATAGTAAATATCCACATATCAATAAATGTGATATATCACATAAACAAATTTAGAGATAAAAATCACATAATCATATCAATTGATGCAGAAAAGCATTTGACAAAATCCAACAACCTTTCTTGATAAAAATTCTCAGCAAGGTGGGAATAGAAGGGTCATACCTCAACATAATAAAAGCCATATATGACAAACCCACAGCCAGCATCATACTCAGTGGGCATAAACTAAAACGATTTCCCCTAACAACAGGAACAAGACACTGATGCGCACTCTCACCACTCCTGTTTGACTCAGTAATGGAAGTATTAGCCATTGTGATTAGACAAGAAGAAATAAAAGGCATACAAATTGGAAAAGAAGAAGTAAATCTCCTTATTCACAGATGACATGATATTGTACATAAAAAACCTGAAAGAGACAACTGAGAGAAAACCACCGAACATCTGGGAGCCCCAGAACTCCGGTCCCCAATTGGGGCAAACACACGGATTCAAAGGAGCTCTTCACTCCACCACGGAAAGGTCAGATTGCACCTGGGATAAGGTGAGGTCTCTGGTCCCAGCGGGAGAGAGAAAAGCGCGCTTTGCAGGAGCTAGAGGACCGGGGAAGTCTGTGCCTAGAAAAGTCCATGGCTGTTGAGGCAGGAGTGATCCGTGAATGTGGAAAAGGGTCCTCAGAGCTGTTAACAGAAGGGATCTCTAAAAAGCTACCCATTTTGATCTGACGCAGAGGGATAGCCTATGGATTTCAAAGGTGTGCAAGCTACTGAGACTTGCGCGCAGATCCATTGTTCACACACTTGGGCTTTTTCCTCTTCATTTCCCTCTGATTACTAAGCCCAATACATAAGACCACCCAGTTTGGGACACCCTGGGAAATTGCAGGGGGAAGTTGTTGTTCTGGATCCTTGGGATTGGAGCGGGGAGTGACCATCGGAGAGCTAGCACTGAGGTAGACCACCTCCACAAACCAGTATTGAGTGCTATAGGGAAAGAAGGCTAGAGAGGCCCTAGAGACCTAGAAGTCAATCCAGAAACACTGCCACCCAAGGGCTGAATCACAAATTGACTCTTGTGTAATCAAAAATAAAGGAATATGAGAAATTAAGACACTGCCTGCTTAAAAATCAGGACTGGCTTACAACACTGAGGAGCAGTGGAACGCAGGGAACTGCAATATTATCCAGACTGGGAAACAGGCGTGCCAAACAGAACAATAGAGGAAGTGAATGACCTTCACTACTGCACATTTTATTTTTTTTATTTTATTTTATTTTATAGTTTTATTTTTTTATTTTCATTTTTTGCATCTTTTACTTAAGAAACTATTTTTTTCCTTTTTTTGTCACTTGATTTTACCTTTTTAATTATTACATTTTTATTTTCAATCAGTATTATTACTACTACTATTTGACCTTTTTTTTTTTTTAAGTGTCATTTTGTTTTCTCCTTACTTAACTTTGGGATTAGCGTTCTACATTCTATTTTCATCTTTCCTTTAGCATCATTTTAACTTATCTCAACTCTACCTTTACGCCATCACTCTCTTCCTAACCTTTCCCCTTTTGGTGTCCTGTTTATCTTAACCCTTTCCTGCTTTAGATTTTCCCTATTCTTTCTGTTTACATCCTGCAAAGTTTTCACCCTACTTATATATCTAATTTCCAATCCCCTGCTCCAAGTCCATACACACCTCTCTCTTCGCTGTCTTTACTATCCAAAAAATTGTTTCTCTCTCTGTCCTTTTATTGTTGATTGCTTGAATGTTGATTATATCGAATTTTTATGCTTTTTGGGGAGTTTGTTTTGTTTATTCGTATTTGTTTGTTTGTTTTTTATTTGCTTTGTGTGTTTTTTTGTTTTTTACTTCTGTTTTCCCTTGTCTCACTTGATATTAGTTGGTGTTGTAGTTTGTATTAATCTCCAGGTACTTGTTGCTGGCATTTGCTGGGATAAGTGGTTGTTCTATTGGAGTTTTCTGCCCATGTATATAGTTTGTTCCCCTTTTCTCTCTTAGTCTCATTCTTGTCTCTCTTACATTTTTTTTCCTTTTCTCAATTTCATTTTGACACTCCTTTTTTTTCTCTTTCCTCTTCTTCTTTCTCTCCTATCCCCTAATTTGCCTTTCTCTGATGGACACCTTTATTGGAGGTTATTAATATGGTGAATACATTTCTGTTCAATGCCTTGTGTGTTGTACCTGGTTGTGTTGTATTTTGTGCCTTTAAATCAACGCAGGAGAGAGAGAACTACATAACTAGACATCCGGAGAAGAGAGACCATGGGGAGACAAAGAAACAGCCCACATATGAAAGAAAAGCGGACATCACCAGAAAAGGAAGTAAACGAAGTAGAGGCAAGCAACTTATCAGAGAAAGAATTCAGAGAAATGGTCATAAGCTGGATGATAAGAATGGAAAACAAATTCGACAATATGAGTAAGAACCAAAAGGAAATGAAGAAGAATCAAGAAGAAATGAAAAATCCCATCGCTGCTGTAAAGAACTCAATAGAAAGCATCAAGAGTAGACTAGAAGAAGCAAAAGACTGCATCAGTAGAAACTTATATCTGACAAATTAGATCTCAAAGTGAAGGACATAACAAGAGATAAGGAAGGCCACTTCATAATAATAAAGGGAGCAATCCAACAAGAAGAAATAACTCTGGTAAACATTTACACACCCAATACAGGAGCACCCAAATACTTAAAAAAATAAAACTCCTAGAGGATATCAAGGGAGAGATTAATAGCAAGACAATCATAGTAGGAGACTTTAATACCCCACTATCACCATTGGACAAATACTCTAAACAAAAAATCAGCAAAGAAACATCAATCCTAAATGACTCACTAGACCAGGTGGAATTAATTGACATTTTCAGAACATTTTGCCCCAAAGCCATAGAATATACATTCTTCTCAAGTGCACATGGGTCATTTTCAAATATACACCATATGTTGGGACATAGGCAAAGTCTCTTCAAATTCAAGAAGATAGAAATCATATCAAGCATATTCTCAGACCACAGTGGTATAAAACTGGAAATCAACTACAATAAAAACAATCCAAAGAAATCAAACACATGGAGACTAAACAGCATGCTATTAAACAATGACAGGGTTACCAGAGAGATCAAGGAAGAAATAAAAACATTATGGCAACAAATGACAATGAAAACACAACAATCCAAAATCTATGGTACACAGCGAAAGCAGTCTTGAGAGGGAAGTTCATATCTCTACAAGCCTACTGGAAAAAAAACAAGAAACAATGGTAATAAATTACCTAACCCTATAACTCAAGGAGTTAGAAAAAGAGCAACTAGAAAAGCCAAGTGTAAGCCGAAGAAATGAAATACTAAAGATTAGAGTGGAGATAAACAACCTAGAGACCAAAGAAACAATACAAAAGATCAAAAAAAACCAAGAGCTAGTTCTTCAAAAGGATAAACAAGAATGATGAACTTCTAGCCAGTCTCACCAAGAAGCAGAGGACTCAAATAAAGAAAATCAGAAATGAAAGAGGTGAAATAACAACAGACCCGGTCGAAATACAAATGATTTTTAAAAAATACTAAGAATAACCCTATTCCAACAAACTTGTCAACCTGGAGGAAATGGACATATTCCTAGAAAAATATAGCATTCCAAAACTCAATCAGGAAAAATCTAAACACCTCAATAGGCCAGTAACTATAGAAGAAATTGAAGAAATCATCAAAAAGCTCCTGGCAAACAAAAGCCCAGGGCCAGACAGCTTCACAGGAAAATTTTACCAAACATTCAAGGAAGTACTAAAACCTATCCTCCTCAGAATATTCCAATAAATTCAAGAGGAAGGAACAATTCCAAGCTCCTTCTATGAAGCCAGCATCACCCTAATACCAAAACCAGATAAAGACAGCACAATGAAAGAGAATTACAGGCCAATATCCCTCATGAACACAGATGCCAAAATCCTCAACAAAATTCTAGCAAATCGACTCCCACAGTACATCAGAAAGATCATACACCATGACCAAGTAGGATTTATCCCAGGAATGCAAGGATGGTACAATATCCACACATCAATAAATGTGATACATCACATAAACAAATTGTGAGATAAAAGTCACATAGTCATACCAATTGATGCAGAAAAAGCATTTGACAAAATCCAACATCCTTTCTTGATAAAAACTCTCAGCAAGATTAGAATAGAATGATCATACCTTACATAATAAAAGCTATATATGATAAACCCACAGCAAACATCATACTCAATGGGCAAAAACTAAAACTATTTCCCCTAAGCACAGGAACAAGACAGTGATGCCAACTCTCACCATTCCTGTTTGGCATAGTACTGGAAGTATTAGCCATTGCAATTAGACAAGAAGAAGAAATAAAAGGCATCCAAATTGGAAAAGAAGAAGTAAAGATGTCCTAATTTGCAGATGACATGATAATGTACATAAAAAACTGGACTCCATCAAAAAACTAATAGACAATAAATGAATTTGGCAATGTAGCAGGATACAAAATTAATGCCAAGAAATATATGGCCTTTCTATACACCAATAGTGAACTTACAGAAAGAGAGACTAAAAAGGCAATCCCATTTACCATCGCACCAAAAAATTAAGATACCTAGGAATAAACTTAACTAAGGAGGTAAAAGACCTATACGCGGAAAACTACAGGACACTGAAAAAAGAGATAGAGGAAGACATAAACAGATGGAAGAACATACCATGTTCATGGATTGGTAGAATCAACATCATTAAAATGTCCATACTACCCAAAGCAATCTATAGATTCAATGCACTCCCCATTAAAATACCAACGGCATATTTCACAGACCTTGAAAGAACTCTCCAAAAATTCATCTGGAATAAAAAAAAGACCCCAAATAGCCACAGCAATCCTGAGAAAGAAGAATAAAGTAGGAGGGATCTCAATACCAGATTTCAAGCTGTATTACAAAGCCACTGTTCTCAAAACAGCCTTGTAGTGGCATAAAAACAGACATATAGATCAATGGAATAGAATAGAGAATCCAGATATCAACCCAAACCACTATGCCCAATTAATATTTGACAAAGGAGGCATGAATATACAATGGAGTCAAGACAGTCTCTTCAATAAGTGGTGTTGGGAAAATTGGACAGATACATGCAAAAAAATGAAACTAGATCACCAGCTTACACCATACACAAAAATATACTCAAAATGGATACAGGACTTAAACATAAGACGGGAAACCTTAAAAATACTAGAGGAATCCACAGGCAGCAAAATCTCAGACATATGCCGAAAGAACTTCTTCACTGATACTGCCCCTAGGGCAATGGAAGCTAAAGAGAAAATAAACAAATGGGACTACATCAAAATAAAAATCTTTTTTACAGCCAAAGCAACCATCAACAAAACAATAAGAAATCCCACTGTATCGGAGAACATATTTACAACTGTTATCACAGATAAAGGTTTAATCTCTAACATCTACAGGCAGCTTATACAACTAAATAAAAGGAAGATAAAAGATCCAATAAAAAAATGGGCAATGGACTAAATAGAATCTTTTCAAAAGAAGACAGAAGGAAGGCCAAATACATATGAAAATTTGCTCAAAGTCACTAATTATCTGAGAGACGCAAATCTAAATGACAACGCGGTGCCATCTCACACCAGCCAGAATGGCTATCATCAACAAATCAACAAACAACAAGTGTTGGCGAGAATGCAGAGAAAAAGAAACACTTGTCCACTGCTGGTGGGAATGCAGACTGGTGCAGCCACTGTGGAGAACAGTATGGAGTTTCCTTAAAAAACTGAAAATGGAACTCCCATTTGATCCAGTAATCCCACTCCTAGGAATATATCCTAAGAAACTAGAAACACCAATCAGAAAGGATATATGCACCCCTATGTTCATAGCAGCACAATTTACAATAGCTAAGATTTGGAAATATCCTAGGTGCCCATCAGCAGATGACTGGATCAGAAGACTATGGTGCATCTACACTATGAAATACTATGCTGCCATAAAAAAGAAGGAATTCTTACCCTTTGCAGCAACCTGGATGGAATTGGAGAATATTATGCTAAGTGAAATAAGCCAGTCAATGAAAGAAAAATTCCACATGATCTCACTCATTTATGGATAATAAAGAACATTATAAACTGATGAACAAAAAGATAGATACAGAGACAGTAAAGCATCAAACAGACTGTCAAATTACAGCGGGAAGTTTAGGGAGATGTGGGGGTGATAAGAGATCAAGCGAAGGACTTGTATGCATACATATAAGCATAACCAATAGACGCAGAACTCTGAGGGTTGAGAGTATATATGGGATTGGGGTCAGGGAGCAATGGTAAGATATGTATACATATAATACCTTAATAAAAAAGTGAAAAAAAGGATTTAATCCATGGAATATGTTAAAACACACCGCCTGGTACCTAATAGGATCCCTTTGTATACCACTAATGTTATTTTGCTTTCTTTCTGTCATCAGAAACCTCCTGTGATCCCAAGTCCAAAGGCTCTAATTAGATGTCCATAAACTGCATTTAAAAAATAAAAAGAGAGGAGATGTAGAGAGCACCTGATTGGGGTGTGGGGGAAGGACACCTTAGCAGAGGCTTGTCAGTTGAGTCCCGTGGCATCGCCAAAGCCATTTCCTGGAGATATACATCGCCAAAGGCAGGGATCATCAGTGATGATCTTTAACTCAGGTGCCAGGGAGTGGGTATAATTATCTGAGTTCAGCTAGGCACCAGGGGCAAATTAAATTATCAGGGTCTAGTCATGCCTGATGATTCTGAGAAGCCACAGAATGAAGAATTGCAGCTTGATCTTTAAGCATGATTTCACATAATTTCCTTTGTCTTAAACTCTAGTAAGACTTCCTGGTATCATGCTGTATATAATAAATTGGGAAAATTGGACAGATACATGCAAAAAAATGAAACTAGATGACCAACTTACACCATACACAAAAATAAACTCAAAATGGATATAGGACTTAAACATAAGATGGGAAATCATAACAATACTAGTGGAATCCACAGGTAGCAAAATCTCAGACATATGCTGAAAGAACTTCTTCACTTATACTGCCCCTAGCTCTGGGTTACAGTCTCTCCATCCAAGAACAGTGTCCTACCTGGTCCCAGCTTTCCCCACTGTCTCTGTGTCTGTCTCTTTCCTTTTCTCAATCCCCCATCCCATCTACTCAGGACTCATCCTCTCTCTAGCTGTGCTGGTCGCGGACAAGAGAGAACACTCATAAGCCAGCATTTCTTACATTAACATTTATGAAAAAACTTTAAATGCACTCTTATTTTTATAAAAATATACTTTCAACAAAGTACAAGAGGCCATCTGTAATAAAAGCTAAGAGCAGGTGAATTAATACTTGCCTAGCAATCAATGTTTCGGTATTTTTATGTTATTTAAAAATATTTAGATGTTTATCATTTAACCCAGCAATGCTCCAAAGCCTTTAAGTTATCAAAGACTGTGGAAAATTGTGTATAGGCACATGAGGCTGGAGAAAAGGGGTGGGGGGTGTGCTGGGGACAAGGCCCCAGAGCGTGTTCTAGGACTGTAGTTTCCAGGCCTCCAGTTATTTGGACTTAAAATGGCCACATTTTTCCTTAGATATAACATGCTAAGGTTTAGGTGATAATGAGTTCAACTTCTGATAATAGCCGGACTGTTAAGAAAGGGAGGCGGGGGGAGGGGTGGGGGTGAGCAGGTGCTGAAGTGAGATCAGTTTTCAGAGCATTAAGGGGGCAAGAATGCTGGCCTTTGTATCTAAAGGCTCAGTGAGGGTTCCCTTTGCTGTATCATGGAAGGGATATGTTAAAACACACCGCCTGGTACCTACCTAATAGGATCCCTTTATATACCACTAATGTTATTTTCCCAACTATTATCATAGTTGGGAACCCGGAGGTGAAAGTATGCGGTGAGTCTGAGTGCCAGAAACCGAACATTGACACTTGGTAGTTAAATGTGAAATGGGAATCCGGAAGGCTGGTCAACCTTAATCCCTCTGAATGGTCAGAGCCATTCACTCATTGTTTAATTGAGACATTGGTAGTTAAAGCAACTCTCACCTGTTAATCATATATAAATTTTTGCTGATTGTCTATTGTTGGAATTTCCTGCCTAAAGGATATGAGTGTATCTCAGAACCCCAATAAAAGGGATGGCAAAGGCCAGAGCAGTGGACTAGAGGTGGACTCCCACCTGGCCCCCCATTTACCCAAATTAACTCTTTTCCAGTCTCTTTTCATTTTGATTGCGGCCTTCTCTAGAAACTGGACCTGAATGGGATTTCTGAAACACGCGGGACGTGAAGAGGGATTCCACATCTGAGAAAGGAGAAAATCTCTTGTTCAGAGGCAGGGACAGTCTTGTTCAGAGATAAGGCATTTGCAGTCCAAGGAATGGCTTGGCCTTGTGGGGTGAGAGTGAAACTGAGGTAGGTGACTGTGGTTTGGGAAAATTGGGCTTTATGAGGGGATGAATGGTAGCCCTGGCTAGGCACCAAGTAGAAGGAGAAGAGAGTGAATGGGGTTATTTAGTAAGATACAGTGTAGAGGTGAAGTGACTAATGGCCATGAGCCTAATCCATCAACCCCCATAATAGAGACTGAGGAGGGGAAAAGGGTCCCAGGGAATTTGGAGAGGGCAGAATAAATGACCCTAGTGTCAATTAAAAAGGAGATCGGTTTATCTGCCACCACAATCATTACCTGAGGCTCTGTCCTGGTGATGTAAGTCTGTGGGGCCTTGTCAAGACCTGGGCAGCTTCAGTCTACAGTGGCCAGTCCCAGGAGGTCTGGAAGCTCCAAACCAGATCCAGAGAGCAGCCTTGCTGAGGTCCAATTTGGAGGGGGCAGACTGGAGCCTGATTTCCAGTGGCCTTCCCTTCTATACCTTGGGTAGGGCTCAGGCAGGGGTCTCGGGTTTGGGCAGGACTTGGTTCAGTGTCCTCCTTGTTGCATTTGAGGCATCGGCCTGAAGGAGGCTTAGCCCCTAACTTAACCTGGTTGGAGGACTGGCAGTTCATTTGGAGTTCATGAGAGTTGTGCTACGAGCTGGAAGGCCTACTCAGGGCTTCATCGTTGGCCTGATCTCACCTTTGTTTTTGGATTTGGGTCTCCTCATGTCTACTGTTAAATACCTTAAAGGCCAGGTTAACAAGGTCTTTTTGAGGGGTTTGTGGACCTCTGTCTATTTTTTGAAGTTTGTGGCATATGTTGGGAATGATTAGGATATAAAATGGGTGTTCAAATGAAGGGCTCCCTCTGGGGAGGTGGAGCTTAAGGTGGTAAATTTCTGTAAGGCCTCTGAAGCAGAAGAGAAAGAGAGCTTGATTTTCATCAGGGCCTTGAGTGATTTTATTTAGTTTGTCATAATTGACCTCAATACCTTCAGTTCCTGCTACCTCTCTCAGTGATAGAATGGGCACATGAATAAAAGAGGCTGTTGAATAGGGTGGTCTTTGGGTATCCTGAGAGCAAGTGTTAAAGTGTTAGGTGGGAAAAGGCTGTTTTAGAGCTTGCTTTCTTGGGATTTTGGCTCTCAGGGGCCAGAGAAAAGGTGGTTACTGGTTGGAAGGGTCTGGGTTTTGGGAATCTATTGCAGGTGAGCCGGCCGGGGGGGGGGGGAAGGGGGGACACAGTTAAGGTCTGTAGTCTGCTGGGTCAAAAGTAGATTCGAATTAGAAGTGTTAGGCGTATGATGTTTAGTGTGAAGGAGAAAGATCTGATGAGTTGAGCAGGCCTGAGAGAGAGGATTGGGACTGAAGGGTGAAAAAGACCTGGATGTAGGGAATCTCTGACCATTTTCCATTGCAGTGACATCAATTATCTAAATTGTGCAAAGTGGGGAGCATTATTTCAATTCGTTGAGGTTCTGCTTCCTGGCATATGTTGATAGTTTCAAATAAACTCACAAAAATTCTTTACAGGTTTCAATGTTTTTTTAGGTGAACATTACTTGGCATAGTCATGGCAGGATTCCAAAGAAACTTACCTAGGACCATCCCTTGGACTTGGACTTGGTGCTAGGATCCAGCAAAGGGCCCATTGAGCCTGCCAGTTCTCCGCCTATTGGGTGAACCTGAGTGAGTTGTCTCTTGGATCCAGGACCTTCCCTTGCTTTGGTAGGGGGTCTGACTTTATTTGAGCTGTGTTTTAAAATCCTTGAGGTGGAACCAGGTTAAGGTTGACAGAACCCAGGCTAAGGCAGGACTGGAGCAAAAATGGGTGGCTTGTTTTGATTTTGGCTTTTCAATTGGAATTGCTAAGTCTGAGCAAAAATAACCTTTGCCGTATGAATGAGCTGAACTCATTCAGCTCCTAAGATAAAGGGGCAACATTTTTTTTTTTTTAGAATAGTCTGATTCTGGGGTGTTCTTAGGTGACTAAGAATCTTTGTGGAGGTGTCATAAATGCAGGAGCCCCATGTGGAAGTCCCGACACAACCATAGTTAACTAAATGGCTCATCTAGGGGGACACCATAAGGATTGGTCTGCCTGGGCCCCGAACCTTTCCTGTGGTTTTAGACAGCCGGGAGAGAAACTGAGGCCACATTTGACCCACTACATAACATGTCTAAAAAGTTTGCTCAGACTACAGATATCCAAAAAAAAAAAAAAAATTAACATGGGAAATTGTGCCTCCAAGGCTAGAATCTCCCAAAAGCCCAGCCCTCATTTAACACTCCTCATATGAAGCCTTTACTTGCAAGTACTTTACAGAAATGGGAAGATTTAACTAGAAAATATTAACTGAGAAATGGCCAAAAATGCAATTTATTTGGCGTACTTATGTTAATAATTTGCATGCAGAAATTAGACAATGCCAGCTCTGAAATTAAACTGAATGAGTATATGGGAAGTATATCTTTATTTGGAAATTAGAAGTTTCTAAGGAAAAGCATAGAAAAAATTTCTTCCAATAAGATGGAAATTAATAAAAAAATTTTAGAGACTGTCTCAGAACTATTCTGAAGTTAATAAATGTCTACACCCTGCTTTTCCCTGTAGGAAGCATGCCTCTGATTGATCTTCATAGAAGATTCCCCCAAACAAAGGGAGGTTGAGGCAATAAGAAAAGACCCCAACCCATTTTTTGAATAGTCCATTGGGAATATACTGAAATTCTAGACAGAGGCAGTTCCTGAACTGGGGACAAAAGACACTGCTTTGGTAATTTTTAATGCTGGTCATTCTCTGGTGTAAACTTTTAGTGTGTTCTGCGCACTTGTATAAGAGTGTTGATGTTTTTGTGTCTCTTTGTTGTTGTTTAATTTGTTGAAAGAAGAGGCAAATCCCACTTTGGGGAAGCCTAGTTGTGTGTGGTGGGGTTGAAAGCGTGAGAGAGATCCCAGCAGTTGCCAAGAATTCTTAATTTTGGGGGCTCTTCTTGCTCTCCCTCTCAGGGTTCAGCCACAAGAAGCAGCTAGTGAGATTTCTGTTTGTCTGCAGTGTATTTTTGGCTTTCTATCTTTTAGGGATTTCAGTTTGCTCTTTCCTTGTTTATTTTGAGAATAAACAAATTATCTTTTCTGTCAAAGAATAGTTTAGACAGCTGCCATTTTGGACTGTGTGACTTGGCAGCCACCATGTTGGCCAGATGGCTTTCCACTCCCCTGGGGGCCACCATCTTAAAACAGCAAAGGCCAACTCCTCCCTTTGAATTAGCCAATTGAGAAAGACCATGCACCTGAGCTCAAATCAAGAGCAAGGGACAGTTCACGTGCATTGTTAAGGCACTCTGCTTCAGAAAGGAACTTGCAGAGATTCAGAGCCAAGTTCAAACAGGAAACTTTCAGGGAGGTAACATGTGTCCAGTCAGGGACACTGGGCAAGCCAAGAGTGATAGTTCCCTGTGGGGGCATCTGCTCTGGGTATTTGCGTTTCACATATTGGGAGTTTATGAATTATTTTCAATGCTCAATACACTACTTGCAATAAGCCATGTGCCTCATTTTAAAATCTTACATATTATTCTTTATATGCTGAAATTATAATTGAATCTAATGGTATACAATTTTTATATTATTCTCTATGTCATTTTACAGGGATTATTACTTACCAAGAAGTTGTTGTCTTGGAATGTTATATTTTATAGAAAAGCAAAGTTTTTCGTCAAATCTATAACCATGCCACTTTTAAATTTTTGTCATTCATGGACAGCTTTATGCTGATGCATTTGTAGGTATATTATATGTCTAGAAAAAATCCATGAAAAGGACTCAGACTTATTCTAAATTGCAGACTTCCAAGCAGGTCATATTTTTGAACTGGATGAAGATTTATAGAACTTCAAGGAATAACTAAATTCAAAAACTACTGGCAAATAATCAGAATAAACAAAAATAACTATAGGACTAAATTAATTGAGGATAATTATTCTTATGACTGTTTAAAATATTGTTGACTTTTAAATATTTTCCCCAAATATAAGGAAAAGTAAAGAGCAGACATTATGCATTGTAGGAACTAACAAATTGGTAACAGATTCATTTCACAGTGTGCTCCCGGGAGACGAAGATTTCAAAGATCATGGCTTACAACCTGGAGATTTGGTGTATTGGAAAAAACACCAAATAAAAGACTCTCCAATCTCATTGGAGGGGACCTTACCAGGTATTATTAACTAACCCATGTGAAGCTGAACTTAAAGGAGTTAGCTCATAGATTCACATTCCTCATTTTAAAAAGGCACCTGACTGTGAATGGACGTCTACTCCCATCTCTGACACCCATCTCCTTCTGTAGTGGAGATCAAAGACTTTACAAGGATGATAAGTCGCTGACCACAGAGGCAGACAGCTATCCCAAGATGATGTGAACAAGGCCTGTATGCTCACAAACTGATATTGCTTGAATCTTGTTTTTATATCATCTGATTATTTTTGATTGAATGTACGTAAAATGATTTTCATATTATTATTAAAAATAAATAAATTGTGCAATGTGTTAAAATTACAAGTGCTGTTTTCAGGCCATTTAGACTTATTATCTAGTTCAGCAGTTGCCATTTTTTCGTACCTCATGGACCACCAGTGGTCCATGGACCACCAGTTGGCGACTGCTGATCTAGTTTATATTGTGGCCAAACAGTAAATAAAATTAGGTGGTTGGGCATGATCTCCCCTGTGAGTGTGCAAAGGGAGTGTAGTGTGGCCCAGGAGAGAGGTAGGGTGTGACAGACCACAAATCCAAAGGTGCCTGCTCAGGGAAGGCCTCCCTGCTGCTAAACAAATCACCATGAGAAATGAAGGATGACCCTCTGGACTGGGCATCCCCAATTTAGAAGGACCCAAAGCCAAATAGCTGAGGAGTCTTCTGGCCTAGTGCTAGGACTTTTGAGATGAGAGACTTTTGAAAAGTCAGTGAGAGAGAGTGGGCAGAAAGCTCAAGTCCTGAGAAATTGTGGAATGTCATTCACCTAGAGAAGATTGGCTGGTGTGGGATGGAGGGTCAGTAATGGAGAAATAGAGGTTCACAATCCGGTGTCCTCCTTCGCTGGCTCAGGAAGGTCCATAGAGGAAGGAGGCCTAATTTAGGCTGGCAATGGAGTCACCCAAGTAGGATTTGGAGGTAAACCCAGGTTGAGCTTCCACTGCCTACTGTTCTCCAAGTAGCAAACTTGGGGTGACCAAAGCCAGTGCGATGGCTCCCATTCCCATGAAACCCTTCTAGGTTTTGGCACCAAATGTTAGGGTCACCAAAGGAGGAACACACAATGCCAAAAAGGGATAAAGAATTATGAATTTATTAGGCCATCTGGACACTCAGATGGGCTGAGGCCCAAAATGGTGCCAGCCCCCAAAGATGGGGAGTCATAGGTTTTTAAAGGACTCAAGGCAGGCTTTTTCTGGGTTGGGAATTCTCTGTGCAGGTTCAGATTCTGGGAAACTCTGGAGGAGGGAGATAATGGTCTTAGCAAGTGGAATGTGGTCTAAGCAAGTGAAATGTCCATTGTGAAGTGGCCTAAAGGTCAGTTCCCAGGAAAGGAGTATTGATTACATTATTTGATCAGACCTAACATTAGAAACCTTAAATTTTAGGTGACAAGTAAGTAACATTTTTTCAGATTAGCAATACATTCATATTTTTAAGAGATAAAATTCAAATACTATACAACACATACTAGTATTCATTAATAGATTCAAGCCATCTTCTAGATTCTCTATTAAAAAATTCAAAAGTAGGCAAACTCATATTAATATTTCAGTATCCTACAATGTTTACTATTTAACCCAACAAACTCCATAGTTTTAATTTACGAAAGACTTTGGAAAACTATATTTAGGCATATATAATTACTAGAGGCCTGATGCATAAAGATTTGTGCAAGAATAGGCCTTCCTTCCCCTGGCTGTCAGCACTCAGGACCT
Source organism: Cnephaeus nilssonii (assembly GCF_951640355.1). Lineage (NCBI taxonomy): Eukaryota > Metazoa > Chordata > Mammalia > Chiroptera > Vespertilionidae > Cnephaeus > Cnephaeus nilssonii. The sequence continues at coordinate 6,248,732 of NC_137096.1, read as the reverse complement.
AGGCCTGCACTCTGGTCACCACCTTTCCACCTTCGCTCCAGCCTGGAGCTGCCTTTCCATCTTTGTGCACTACCCAGAGGCGCGGTGCGGCCAGGATGGGGCAGAATGCCTGCATTGTCGCCATGGCGATGACACAAGCATCCTGGCCCAGCCACCGCCATCTTTGTTGTGTTAATTTGTATATTCCCTCCTTATTGGCTGTGGGTGCCACCATCTTTGTCACAAAGTGACAGTCATTTTGTATATTCCATCTTTATTAGATAGGATTACTGAAAAGCTTTATATAAACCCTTCACTTTAGTTATATCTACTTATCCTATCTAATAAAAGAGTAATATGCAAATTGACCATCACTCCAACACACAAGATGACCACCCCCATGTGGACACAAGATGGCCGTCACAAGATTGCCAGCAGGGGAGGGTAGTTGGGGTGATCAGGCCTGCAGGGGAGGGCAGTTAGGGGTGACCGGGCTGGCAGAGGAGGGCAGTTGGAAGCATCCAGGCCTGCAGGGGAGGGCAGTTGGGGGGGACTAGGCCTGCAGGGGAGGGCAGTTGGGGGGGACTAGGCATGCAGGGGAGGGCAGTTGGGGAGAACCAGGACTGCAGGGGAAGGCAGTTGTGGGGGACCAGGCCTGCAGAGAAGGGCAGTTGTATGGGTGACCAGGCATGCAGGGGAGGACAGTTAGGGGCAACCAGGCCTGCAGGGGAGCAGTAAGGTGTCGATCAGGCTGGTAGAGAAATGGTGAGGGGGTGATCAGTAATTTGCATGTTTTCCCCAGTCAGAAGTGGTTAGGGGCAATCAGGCAGGTGAGCAGTTGGGAGTCAGCAGTCCTGGATTGTGAGAGGGATGTCCGACATTGGAGAGGGTGCAGGTTGGGCTGAGGGACACACACACACCCTGCCCCGCCCCCCCCCCCATGTGCAAATTTTGTGCACTGGGCCTCTACTTATGTCTTAACAACTTTGAAATATTAAAGGAAATTATTATTACCCAAGGCATTTTCTTGGCAACTTTTATAACAGGAATAACTCACCAGCCTTCAGTGGCTTTAATTTGAAAGTACTATTTTATTTAATTTTTCTTTACAAAAATGGGAGTGGACCCATTGCTATTTCTGTAGCCTGCAGAGGGCACTTCTGCAGATCTGGTCCTTCTGGGAATAAAACTTGGGGGTTTAGGTTTTATCTCCCATACTAGAGGCCTGGCCTGAAGGATCAGGCTGAAACCAGCTCTCTGACATCCCCTGAGAGGTCCCAGATTGTGAGAGGGCACAAGCCACCCTGAGAGACCCCACTGTCGAGAGACTCTGGAGGTTGGCCAGCTGGGGAGGGACTGTGAGTAGGGCTCCAGGGCATGTCCAGCCCATCTCACTCAGTCCTGATCGGCTGTACCCCAGCAGCAAGCTAACCTACTGAATGGAGCATCCACCATCTGGTGGTCAAGGACGTCATAGTTCTTGTTCGACCAGTTGACTGTCTGCCCCCTGGTGGTCACAGTGAATGTCATAGCGAGCTGTTGAGTGACCTTAGCCTATCATTAGCATACTAGCGTTCCCGTTGCAGGAAAAATCCTGCAATAGGGTTTCCTGCTGCGCTGTACTCCACCCTGCCTGCTCTCCTCCCTTGTCCCCTGCCCCGTGTTCTCCGCCAGCCCCCCTGCTTTTCTAACTTCTCTGCCAGCCGGCTCTCCTCCGTTCTCCCCCGGCCCCACCTCCGCTCCTCCCTTCTCCCACGCCCCGCCTTCTCCGCCAGCCCGCTCTCCTTCCTTCTCCCCTGGCCCCGCCTCCACTCCTTCCTTCTCCCCTGGCCCCGCCTCCACTCCTTCCTTCTCCCCCCGCCCCGCCTCCGCTCCTCCCTTCTCCCCCAGCCCCGCCTCCGCTCCTCCCTTCTCCCCTGGCCCTGCCTCCGCTCCTCCCTTCTCCCCCGGCCCTGCCTCCGCTCCTACCTTCTCCCCCGGCCCCGCCTCCGCTCCTTCCTTCTCCCCTGGCCCCGCCTCCGCTCCTTCCTTCTCCCCTGGCCCCGCCTCTGCTCCTCCCTTCTCCCCCGGCCCTGCCCCTTCTCCCCCGGCCCCACCTGCTCAACTTCCTTCTCCCCCAGCCCCGCCTCCGCTCCTCCCTTCTCCTCCCCCCAGCTTGCTTGCTTCTCTGCAGCTTTGCTCCCTTCTGCAGCTCTTGGCTTCTTTCTACACTGTCGTGATATGCAAATTAGCCGCCATCTTTGTTGGGATAATTTGCATATTCGTCCTGATTGGTTGATGGGCGTGTCTTGGCTGGTGGGCGTGGCTTGGGCGTAGCGAAGGTGCGGTCAATTTGCATATTTGTCTATTATTAGATTAGATTACATTTTGATTGGTTGAAAGGACAACTGAACTACTGGACACTTAGCATATTAGGCTTTTATTATATAGGATTTTTCTTCCTGAGTAGACTGTAACAACATGAAATCTTGCATATAAGAAGAGATCTTGAAAAACAATACAGAAACAAACAAAAAACCTCCCTCAGGGGTAGAATGGGCAGAGGTATTTGGAAGTGAGAAAAACAGTAAATAAATGAGTACTCTTGAAAGGATGGGCTGGGACATTAGCCTCAGAATCTTTTTTTTACAGCTTTATTAAGGTGTAATTGATATTTAAAAAATGTACATATTTAATGTATAGAATTTGATAACTTTGGACATACGCATATACCCATGATACCATTACCACAATAAGGTAATAAACATATCCATCACCTCCAAAAGGTGTATACACCTTGAACTTTACTATAGAATAGCAAATCATTTTGCGAGAAAAGGTGGCGACTGGCAGGAAGGTAGGGAGGGAGAGGATAATTAAATTTTGTGTTGTCCCAAAGCTCCCTTAGGCTCTCCTCTTGCTTTTTTTAAGTCTTCTTTCCAGTTGCTGATGTGTACGTGTGTTTTTTCCAACCTTGACTTCTAATTCAATGATGCGGTCTTCAGCCTCTTATAGTCTACTGTTTAAGCCTTCCATTGTGTTCTTTTTTACCATGTTGTTTAAAGTACTACACATAGTAGTACATATATCTCCTTTTTCCCCAATTGACCTTCCCCCAGCTACTCCTCTGTCACATGCATTCATCCCACCTCCACCCTTCCCCACCCCCCAGTGTCCATTGGTTGTGCTTATATGCATGCATACAAGTCCTCCGGTTTATCTCTTTCCTCCTCCCTGCAACACTCCCCAGCCTTATTGCTGTAAATCTGTGTGATACTTTACTGCCTCTGTATCTATATTTTGTTCATCGGGTTAGAATGTTCTTTATTTTGCATAAATGAGTGAGATCATGTGTTATTTTTCTTTCATTGCCTGGCTTATTTCACTTAGCATAATGCTCTCCAGTTCCATACATGTTGCTGCAAATGGTAAGAACTCCTTCTTTTTTACCACAGCATAGTATTCCATTGTGTAGATGTATCATAGTTTTCTAATCCACTCTTCTGCTGGTGGGCATTTAGGCTGTTTCCAAATCTTAGCTATGGTGAATTGTGCCGCTATGAACATAGGAGTGCATATATCCTTTCTGATTGGTGTTTCTAGTTTCTTGTGATATATTCCTAGAAGTGGGATTAATGTGTCAAATGGGAGTTCCATTTTTTGTTTTTTGAGGAAACTCCATACTGTTCTCCACAGTGGCTGCACCAGTCTGCATTCCCACCAGCAGTGCACGAGGGTTTCTTTTTCTCAGCATCCTCCCCAGCACATGTCATTTGTTGAATTTTTAATGATAACCATTCTAAAAGGTGTGAGATGATACTGCATTGTCATTTTGATTTGCATCTCTCAGAAAATTAGTGGCCTTGAACATGTTTTCATATGTCTCTTGGCCTTCCTTCTGTCTTCTTTCAAAAAATATCTATTGCCCATTTTTTGTCCATTGCCCATTTTTTTAATGGGTTGTTTATCTTCCTTTTATTAAGTTGTATGAGTTCCTGTAAATGTTGGAGATTAAACCTTTATCGGTGATAAATTTGGCAAATATGTTCTCCCATGCAGTGGGCTTTCTTGTTGTTTTGTTGATGGTTTATTTTGCTGTGCAAAAGCTTTTTATTTTGATGTAGTCATTTGTTTATTTTCTCTTTAGATTTTATTGCCCTAGGAGCGGTATCGGTGAAGAAATTGCTTTGGCTGCAGCATATGTCAGAGATTTCACTGCCTGTGTATTCCTCTATTATTTTTATGGTTTCCTGTCTTATGTTTAAGTCCATTATCCATTTTCCGTTTATTTTTGTGTATGGTGTAACTTGGTGGTCTAGTTTCATTCTTTTGAATGTATCTGTCCAATTTTCCCAATACCATTTATTGAAGAGACTGTCTTGACTCCATTGTATGTTCATGCCTCCTTTGTCAAATATTAATTGAGCATAGTGGTTTGGGTCAATATCCTGGTTCTCTATTCTATTCCATTGGTCTATATGTCGGTTCTTGTGCCTAGTAGCGGGCTGTTTTGGGAACAGTGGCATTGTAATACAACTTGAAATCTGGTATTGAGATCCCACCTACTTCTTCTTCTTTCTCAGGATTGCTGCATCTATTCAGGGTCTTTTTTTTATTCCAGATGAATTTTTGGAGAGTTCTTTCTAGGTCTGTGAAATATGCCTTTGGTATTTTAATGAGAGAGTGCATTAAATCTATAGATTACTTTGGGTAGTATGGACATTTTGATGATGTTGATTCCATAAGCATGGCATGTTTTTCCATATGTTTATGTCTTCCTCTATCTCTTTATTCAGTGTCCTTTAGTTTTCCGCATATAGGTCTTTTACCTCCTTAGTTAAGGTTATTCCAAGGTATCTTAATTTTTTGGTGCAATGGTAAATGAGATTGCTTTTTTAGTCTCTCTGTGTAAATTCACTATTGGTGTACAGAAATTCCATAGATTTCATGGCATAAAATTCATATCCTGTGACATTGCCGAATTCATTTATTAAGTCTGTTAGTTTTTTGATGGAGTCTTTCGGGTGTTTTATGTACAATATCATGTCAACTGTGAATAAGGACAGTTATATTTCTTCTTTTCCAATTTGGATGCCTTTTATTTCTTCTTCTTGTCTAATCGCAATGGCTAATACTTTCAGTACTATGTTGAATAGGAGTGGTGAGAGTGAGTATCCCTGTCTTATTTCTGTTCTTAGGGGAAATGGTTTTAGTTTTTGCCCATTGGACATGATGTTGGCTGTGGGTCTGTCATAAATGGCTTTTATTATGTTGAGGTTTTATTATGCTGAGAGGTTTTATCAAGAAAGGGTGTTAGATTTTGTCAAATGCTTTTTCTGCATCTATTGTTATGACTATGTGTTTTTTATTTCTCAGTTGTTTTATGTGATGTATCATGTTTGTTGATTTACGGATATTGTACCACCCTGGCATCCCTGGGATAAATTCTACTTGGTCATGGTGTATAATCTTTCTGATGTACTGCTGGATCCAATTTGATAGAATTATGTTGAGGATTTTGTTCATGAGGAATATTGGCTTGTAATTGTCTTTCATTGTGTTGTCTTTATTAGGGTGATGCTGGCTTCATAGAAGGAGTTTGAAAGTGTTCCTTCCTCTTGAATTTTTTGGAATAGTCTGAGGACCATAGATTTCAGTTTTTCCTTGAATGTTTGGTAAAACTCCCCTGTGAAGTCGTCTGGCCCAGGGCTTTTGTTTGCTGGGAGCTTTTTGAAGACTGTTTAAATTTATTCCATAGTTATTGGCCTATTGAGATTTTTATTATCTTCCTGTTTGAGTTTTGGAATGTTTTATTTTTATAGAAATATGTTCATTTCCTCCAGGTTGTCCAGTTTGTTGGAATAGAGTTGTTCATAGTATTTTTTAACAATCCTTTGTGTTTCTGTGGGGTCTGTTGCTTTTTTCTCCTCTTTCATTTCTGATTTTGTTTATTTGGGTCCTCTCTCTTTGCTTCTTGGTGAGCCTGGCTAGAGGTTCATCAGTCTTGTTTATCCTTTCAATGAACCAGCTCTTGGTTTTGTTGATCTTTTGTATTTTTTTGTCTCTATGTCATTTTTCTCTGCTCTGATCTTTATTATTTCCTTCCTTCTGCTTACACTGGGCTCTTCTTGTTGCTCTCTTTCTAATTCTTTGAGTTGTAGGGTTAGGTAATTTATTACTATTACTTGTTTTTTGCAGGAGGCTTGTAAACCTATGAACTTCTCTCTCAATACTGCTTTCCCTGTGTCACATAGACTGTGGCATTGTTGTGTTTTCATTGTCATTTGTTGCCATGATGTTTTTTATTTCTTCTTTGATCTCTCTGGTAACCCAGTCATTGTGTAACAGCATGCTATTTAGTCTCCCGGTGTTTGATTTTTTTGGATTGTTTTTATTGTAGTTGATTTCCAGTTTTATGCCATTGTGATCTGAGAAGTAGCTTGATATGATTTCTATCTTCTTGAATTTGAAGAGTCTTTGCCTGTGACCCAGCATATGGTCTATCTTTGAAAATGACCATTTGCACTTGAGAAGAATATATATTCTGTGGCTTTGGGGTGAAATGTTCTGAAGATATCAATTAATTCAATCTGATTTAGTGAATCATTTAGGATTGATGTTTCTTTGCTGATTTTTTGTTTAGAGGATTTGTCCAATGATGATAGTGCTGTGTTAAAATCCCTAATACGATTGTATTGCTGTCAGTCTCTCCCATGATATCTTCTAGTTTTTTTATGTATTTATATGTTCCTGTATTGGGTGTGTATATGTTTACCAGAGTTATTTCTTCTTGTTAGATTGCTCCCTTTAGTATTATGAAGTGGCCTTCCAAATCTCTTTTTATGTCCATCACTTTGAGATCTAATTTTTCAGATATAAGTATTGCTACCCCAGCTTTGTTTTCCTTTTCATTCACCTGAAAAACCGTTTTTTATCCCTTCACCATTAGTCTGTGTGTGTCTTTTTTTCTTAGGTGGGTTTCCTGTAGACGGCAGATATATCGGTCATGTTTTTTTTTTTTTTATACACTCATTTACCCTATGTCTTTTGGGTAAATGAATGTATAAAAAATGGGTGCATTTAATCCATTTACTTTTAAAGTTATTATTGACCAGTTCTTGTTTGTCACCATTTTTATTCTTTATCCTGTGTTCCTTCTTTGCTTTCTATTTCTTCTTTTTACAGCAGATCCTTTAGCATTTCTTGCATTGCTGGTTTGGTGGTAATAAACTTCCTTAGTCCTTTTTTTCTGTGAAGCTCCTGATTTCACCCTCAATTTTGATTAATAGCCTTACTGGGTATAGTATTCTTGGATTCAGAGCCTTCCTTTGCATGACTTTGTATATTTTATTCTATTCCCTTCTGGCCTGATGTGTTTCAGTTGAGAAATCAGTCACTAGTCCGATGGGGGATTCTTTGCAGGTAACTTTCTGTCTCTCTCTGGCCGCTTTTAAGATTCTTACTTTGTAGTTGTTGTTTGCCATTTTAATTATAATGTGCCTTGGTGTCGGTCTTTTGGGGTTCATTTTGTTTGGGACTCTTGAATTTTGTGAGCTTCTTGGATTTGTGTGAGTTTTTTCTTGCCAATATCAGGGAAGTTTTCTATCATTATTTCTTCAAACAGGTTTTCTATTCCTTGCTCAGTTTCCTCTCCTTCTGGAACCCCTATTATGTGGATGTTGTTTCATTTTGTGTTGTCCCAAAATTCCCTTAGCCTCTCCTCCTTCTTTTTAATTTTGTTTTTCTAGAAGCTGCTCTGCTAAGGTATTTTTTCCCCACTTGTCTTCTAGCTCATGGATGTGGTCCTCTGCTTCTTCTAGTCTACTGTTGATGCTTTCTATTGAGTTCTTTATAGCAGTGATGTCATTTTTAATTTCTTCTTGGTACTTCTTCATTTCATCTTGATTCTTACACATATTGTTGAATTTGTCTTCCATCTTTTCATCCACTTTATGACCATTTCTCTGAATTCTTTCTTTGACAGGTTGCTTGCTTCCATTAAGTTTAATTCTTTTTCTGGTGATGCCTCCTTTTCTTTCCTATGCGGGCTGTTTCTTTGTCTACCCATGATGTCTCTTCTCCGGGGGTCTGGTTGTGTAGTTCTCTCTCTCCTTATCCTTGGCTACATCTGATCTTTCCGTGAGGAGGTTCAGAGCTCCTCTAAATCTGCATGTTTTCGCTGCTTGAGGACTGGTGTTCCTGGGTTTGCAGCTGTTCGCTGGGTGTTGTTGTAGATTACCAGGATTTTTAGGCTTCTGATAACATCCAATCTCCCCTTGAAGATGGTGCAGTCTCTGCATCAGAGCCAGTTGCTCCAGGAGGTATTTCAGCATTAGTGGAGGCTGCTCGGTCAGGGGAATCCATCTGGCAATCCCCTACAGTCCCTTCGAGTATAGCTGTCCCTCAACTCACAAATAAACATTCCCCGTGCAATTGCACACTCTCCTTTTGTTCTCTCACTCATGCACTATCTTGCAGTCTGCCTTCCCATTGGCAACCATCTTCCCATTTCCCATTGTGATTTTTATTGCAGCTATGTTGTTGTTTATTTCCTCTTGGTTCTTTTTCATGTTGGTGACATTCTCATTCAGCTCCTTATAATTTCCATTGAGTTGGGTTTATTTGGCATTGAGTTGTGTGTATTTGTAATCCAATTGTTTGAACTTCCTTATAACCATTACTCTGAATTTTTTCTCTGACAAGTTACTTGCCTCAATTTCATTTAACTTTCTTTCTGGTGATTCCTCTTTTTCTTTCCTTCAGGGATTGCTTTTTTGTCTTCCCATGTTTTGCTGTAATGTTTTAATTAAAGATGCGATTGCTTTGCTACCTAGGTTCATTTGAGGATGGTGCTACTGGTGTGCTCTCTCAGGTCTCCCAGGCTTGGTAATCTAGTGTAGCTCCATACTTGAGCTATTTGGATTATCTTGATGTAGGCCTGTGAGCTGGAATGGTGCAACTGCAGTGTCTAGAAATCAGCAGCCGTGAAGGGGGTGTCCCAATTTTTGCTGTCTTGCACTCTTGGTTAAAATTGCCCATGCCCAGCGGGACTCATGGTGGCACCCAGGAGCCTTCTGTCAGGGTGGTGGGGCTCTGGAGACCTGTGCTCTGGAAAGGCATGACTGTGATGTCCAGAGTTATGTAGCTGTGGGGTGGGCAGACTCAGCTTTTGCTGCTGCATCCATGATTGGATACACATGCCCCCATTGGAGGCTCACCTGTGGTGCATTTGCCAGCAGGGTGTACTGAAGCACTCTGAAGGGCCCTGGCACTGATGATACATGATCAAGGTGTCTGTGAGTAGGTATCCTAGAAGAGGGAATTCAGTGTTTCTATAGCCCAGCAGTGCGCCCTGTTTGTATAAGTGCATGCCCAGCAGGGGCACACAGCGATGCCCAAGTGCTGCCCCTGGAATGATGGGATTGTGAGGCCTGTGCACTGGAAAAGCATGTGACTGGTGACTGTAGTGTCCAGAGTTCTGCAGCTGTGAGGTGGAAAGATTCAGTTTTTGCTGCTGCGTCTGTATTTGGATATGTGCACTCCCAGTGGCAACTCACAGGGGCACCCACAGTGCATTTGCCAGTTCATTGCCCTGAAGCACTCTGAAGGGCCCTGACACTGAAGCCACTCAATCAAGGTGTCTGTGGGCAGGTATCCAGGATGAGTGAATTCAGAATTTCTACTGCAGGGGGAGTGCTTCCCTGTTTGTCCAAGATTACACCCAGCGGGGGCTCACAGTGGCTCCCAAGTGTTCCCTATGGATCAATGGGCTCAGGGGGCCTCTGTGCTAGAAGCACGTCTGTGGCAGTGTGTTTGCCAGAACAGAGCTCTGACACACCCTTAGGGGTCCTGACATTGAAGTTGCACAGCTGGGGTGTCTGTGGGAAGTTATTCAGGAAGAGGGGATTCAGAATTTCTATTGTGGGACAGCACACTCTTGTCTGTACAAAATCACACCCAGCAGGGGCTCACTGTGGCTGCCTATGGAGTAGTGTGCCCAGGAGACCTGCGTGTTAGAAACGTGCATCTGTGCTGTCCGGAGGTCTGTCACTGGGGAGGGGGGAAGTTGCACTTACTGCTATGGGTGCAGTGCACCTTTGGAGGTTGAGGTTCAAGTGTCCGTGGGTCTGTGTGTGGGGTAGCAGGATTTTGGATGGAGTGGCTGCCGGGTTGCAGGCAGTGTCCAAGGCCTGTTTGGGTGGTGGTGCTGATGAGTTCCTAGAAGAGTCCACTGTCCCCTTCAAGATGGCGTGTTCTCTGTGCCCAAGTCCCGCAGTCTGGGGAGTGTCCGCAACGGTTGTAGTCTCTCCCTGTGCAAGAGGGACCTGGTCTGCCAGCCCCTGCTGCTCCTGCTGGATTTAACTGTCCCTCCCTCACTCACACACACACTGCACACACATCCACACACTCTCCTTTCATCCCCTCACTCACTCACATCCTCTCCCTCACCTTCATCCTGCCAGCCACCATCTTTTTGCCCAACTCTAGCCTCAGAATCTTACCTCACACTAACCCAGTACAGTAAAAGGACCTTTGGTTCCAAGTGGCACAAAGCCCACACAGCAGAGACAGAGAATTCTTTATGTTCATAAGCCAGCTAATAACAAACTAAGTCCCCAAAAGATAGAAAGCAAGGAAAGTACATCAGTAACCAAAATTACATTACGGACAGAAAAGAACTTTCAAAATTTAAACCCTGAATTTCTGGCCACTTATGCCTTGAAGTTCCTGCAATCATGGAGGAGGGGATGGTTAGCCTGCCCACAAGCAGCTGGTCCTCTAGCAAAGCAGGAAGTGCTCCATCCTTAATTAATTTAAACCAAAAAACAAAGAGACACAAAACAACAATGAACAAAGACACAATCTACAGACAAAAACTTCATTCCTTGTCTGTATAGCCACAGTCACCACAGAATGCCCTGCATAAGAAAACAAAAACAAAAAAAACAACAACACTGCAGCAGAGTAATGTGTTATCCCAGAGGGGATCAGGCTAAGGGATCAGATATCAGGCAGGGACTGCTGGAGGTCTCTTGCCACCAGGAGCTATTCAGGCTGGCCCAGATGAAAGGCAGTACAATGCCTCCCCTGCTATACACAGTGTACACAGTACATGCTTCCTTACAGGGAGCCCAGATGGAAAGCAGCCACTGCTTCTCATGCCCTGCAAACATGCTAGATTCCTCCTACAAAAACACTTGATTCAACTTAGGTCTTAGGTGAGAAAAAGGTGATTGCTAAGGCTGTGGTTGGGACTCAGAACAGAAAAATCCCTGGCAGCTCTGAAAATAAGAGTCCAGGCCTTAGGTCCAGGAAACCCTAATCCAGCCAAGCAAATGGGATGGATCCTCATTACTCTCCCCAGAGGAGTCCTTTCACTTACATCCCTTCCCAGTCACCAGAATATATAACCAGACAATGGGCCCATACTGCCTGTCAGTACTTGAGCCAATTCAGCAGAGACAGTATTGAATATGAACATTTATTCCAATATTGCCAGCAGAATGGGAGAACAGCAGGTCATCTACAAAAATCTCTGTACCCCACCATAAACCAGCTGCTTATATTGGGTAGAAGAAACAGAGATTATGTGGGAAAGTAGACAAAAGGTCAAATGCCAAATGAGCAGTTAAAAGGTACTCAAAAGGCTTGGGTCTTCAAAGAGTTTAGTGATATGCAAAAAGGGCTGGTATCTTCAAAGGGCTGGCAATTCTGGTTTCTGCAGCAAAGGTGTTGATCTTTTCATGATAATAGGCAGCTCCAAATGGGGAGGAAGGGCTGAATTTCCTAATGAGCTTCGAGGTCCAGAGGGCTTCTGCCAGCCAGGTTAGAATGTACCTTCTTTAGTCAGAATAAAATAATCATGGGTAACAGAACATGATTAATATTTCTTACAATGCTAGCTGGTTCCCTGACATTCTATTTCTGCCCCTATCAGGAAGAACTTCAAATCATTTTGGGGAATCTTGGGAATTTGAGGAATTTATCCAAACTTATAGATATTGCAGGCAATGCCTGATGGCAACTGTGCTTTGGCTTCTTTACCCTGAGAAGCTGACTAAAGTTCTTTCTAAAGATTTCTTGCAAGATTCCTGCAAAGTGGATTTAAAATAGCCTGTATAATCAATTGCTTTTCTTTTTGTGTTTATGCAAATATCAGACCAGATTAAAACTAGATTTAAAACAGTTTCTGTAAGAAAAAAAATAGGGTAATTTTAGGGAGAAAAAAATTTATTTTCATGAAAATCACAATGCCCAATTGTGCATATTGAACTCCAGTATAGTGAACTGAATTTAATGTTTCATTTTTCACTTGTAGACTACATTGGTTACTGAGTGTTAGAAATAAGGCAAGCCCCCCAAGTCAGGGGTCCTGGTAGAATGCAAAACATACTAGGGAGCCAGGCAGCAAGGCAAATATCTTCTACGTAGAAGGGTGCGCACACATGGTATAGAAACATGCACACACTGAGCAGGTGGTCTGCTCAGGATTTATAACCCCTGATGCACATGACCTGTCCCTTGCTCTTCATTGGAGCTCAGGTGCACAGTCTTTCGCGATTGGCTAATTCAAAGGGTGGGGTTGGCCTTTGCTGTTTCAAGATGGCGACCCCAAGGAAGCTGCAAGCCATGTGGCCAATATGGCGGCTGCCAAGTCATGCAGTCCAAAATGGCGGCTACCTCAACTGTTCCTTGACAGAAAAGATGACTTATTCTCACAATCCCCCCTTTTCTTTATTTAAACTCTTTTTTTCAATCTTATTGACTTTCCTGCTCGGCAGTGTCTAGAAGACTAATTTGCTGTTTGGTCAATGCAGTTTCAATTAACCCTTGGATAAGTCATGGGATGATGCAACATCCCATCACTGTAGCTTCTAATCAAAGGGGTGACGTGGACACCATTGCTCTAGTGCGTCAGATAAAGGACCCTCAATCCCAGGCCCCAGATCACTAATCAATAAAACTGCTGATGCCTTAGGGCCTCAGTGACGGTCCATCTGCTGTGTTGTCAGGGATGAATGTGCAGCAATGGCACCAACATTACACATCTTCCTCCTTTTTTGTCAGAATTTTATCCAAGGTCAAGCTACTCTCCCAGGTCATCCTGCTGCTGGCATCTAGCTGTTCACTATCCCTTTAACTGTGTCTCAAGCATAGTTAACAAGCCTTTGCTGGTTCTAGAAAATATAATTAATCCACCACATTCTTGTTCACAGTGGGCCACTAGCACAGGACAGACTCAAACCCTGCAGCAATCTGATTTCTAGCCTTAAACTCCTTGGCCCTCCCCTGGAATCCCCAATGGGATCTGTGTGTATATGGGTACCAAAGGAGCCCTCCGGACTCTCTCTCCTCTTCCTAGTCTGTCTCTTCATTAAAAAAGGTTTACGATATGCTAACGTGAAAGGGATAGCCAATTGTATTAGAGCACAAGGTCCACTCCATTTTCTGGGCAAGGCCCCCCTGACACCACCAGACATTAGCATGGGGTACCGACAGTGCAGCATGATGGGCTTCTGAGGATACTCTGACATTTACGCATTCAGATACATTTCTCATAAACTCTGAGCACTGTACTCGCCTTAAGAGCCAGGAGGTATAGTTTACATCGGAGGATGGGCCAGACCATTTTGGGGAAAAAGAGGGGGATCCTAGCTCTTTACCTCTGTTGAATGGGAACAACAGGGCGAGTCTTACAGGAAGCATTTCCCCAGGTGGTTTCCTCCTGGTACAAGGCAAGCACACATTCCATCCCGTTACTGTCTGAGGTCCAACCAAATGGGAATGGGACCACTTGGGCCTCTAGCCTTCCTGCCATGCAAGTGTAGCAGTCGCTTTTGTTCAGGGCATATACAGAATATTTAATCCATTCCACCCAGGCATTTGTTCTCTTATATCCTGCTTCTATTTGCTTGGTGGTGGCAGTAGCCTAGGGGATCTTGTCCTGTGACATCTACTCCTAAATCTAGTCCTAGCCAATCTTTTGACCTTCAGGCTGAAATATCCAAGTCATTCAAGTTATCTATAAATAATAACTTAACTGGTAAGCATGATCCAGATTGTACCCATTTCTCCAGTCCACATTGTAGCCTCCTGCAATTTTCCAGATTCCTTAAGCAAACAGAGCTCAGTACATGATGGTTATTAAGACAGCTCACAGTTTTTAGCATCAACTTCAAGGGGACATGTCCTAGTATGGCTGTCCAAGTTGAGGTGCGCTCGCCCTTAACCTGTTTGTTATTGGTACAAACTCACTCTGCAGTCCGAACAGCAGTCATTGTGGTAAGCAAGACAGGTAAGTTTTCCTCCAAGGAGGGTTCCAACTTCCTTCCTTTCCAAATCTTGATTAGAACAAATGTAGTCATCTGGTCAACAGTGATAAACCGGAAACACAAGAGGGCCTTGGGACAGGAGGCCTTCTAACCTGAGAGATATTACAGTAGAAGAGATACCCAGTACACAGTTCTTAATAAATTGGTCCCTAGTTTCCATTGTAGAAAGATCTTGAGGCTTTCCAGGGCCTATTGGAATCACCTACAGTCAACTCTAGGTAAAAAACAAACAAACAAGCAAAAAACAAAACAAAACAAAAAAACTTTTCTTAAAATTCAAACTTGATTTTACCAAAAGATTATATATTAAAGTGTATTAGGGACATAGGCCAGCAAACTTCAATTCCTATGATTAAAAGGTGGTATTTTTATTAAATAGCTGATTAATCCTACCTAATAAAATAGTAATATGCAAATTGACCGCACCTTTGCTATGCCCAAGCCACGCCCACCAGCAAAAAACACGCCCATCAGCCAATCAGGGCGAGTATGCAAATTACCCAACAAAGATGGCGGTTAATTTGCATACACTGAGGGAGGGAGGAGTGAAGACTGAAGACAACTTAGAAGGAAGAGGGAGGAAAAGCGGAAAGCAAGGTGGCTGCCAGAGGGAAAGCCTGGCTTGGGCGGGGTGGGGCAGGGTGGGGCGGGGCGGGGCGGGCAGCAGCGGTGCGTGGGTGCAGGTGCAGCAGCCGAAAAGGCGGCGGCCACAGCGGCCGCTTGCAGGATTTTTCCTGCAAATGGGCTACTAGTATAACATAATTATTTTACTAGAAAACAATTGACCAAAATGTTTATTCTCTAACATCATTTGTTCTTGGGGGTGGACAGCAAATGACACTTATTGGATTTCTCCCATCACTCTTCCTGAGAACTTTGGCATAAGCTATTTACCCTCTCTTTAGGGAGGCAAAATACAAATCATTTACTCTTAAGTGTCTTGGTTTAGGGATGACAGAGTTTTCTAGATGGTTGCAAACTGCTGTTTTAATATTTCAGTTTCTCTATTTTGCTTGTCCTGGCTTACTGGCCTGTATCATTTAATCAATTTTCTTTTAACATTTTTTTTATAAATGTCTTATAACTTCTACGATCATTTTTACAACTTTCAAAAACATTTTTACAATTTCAAGAAATAACCACCTTTAGAAACCACCTGCTTTTTCCTTCAAAATGCATAACCATGCCTAGTCCTTCCATTAAGTATTTCTATTCTAATATTATTTCTTTCTGTCATACCATCAGCAATGTGTACAGACCTTTTCTTTATTTTTTAAAAAATCTATTAGCACTCCTAGAACCTTAAATTTTCAATGATTACTAAAAAGTAAACAGTCAGCATTTTTTAGATTAACATTTATGAACACACTTTAAATACACTTTTACTTTCAAGAAATATACATTTAACAAAGTACAAGAGACCTTTTGTGATAAAAACTAAGAGCAGGCAAATTAAAATGTGTAAGATTATGTTAGTTTTCTGTTTTTGCCTTTTTTATTTTTGTGTACATAGACATCCTGAGCCTCTTTTAACAGCTTTTCTGCATTTCTATCCTTCCAGTTCTCTACCTTTGCAGTTTTCTTGAGATGTCAGGGCAACTATTGGTGACAAAATGTAATTTTTAATATTTCTTCGCCCAACAGGTCCTCAGGTTCTGGCCCAGAGTACTTTCTCATTTGATCTTTTAGTCTTTGGTAAAATTAGGAAGGCCCTTCTTCTTTGCCTTGCTGAATATTGAAGGCTTTATTTAGGTTCTGAGACCAGGGAACTGCTCCCCTAATCCCTTTAATTATTAGTTCCCTGAGAGATCTCTCATGTATTCTCTATGGGCCTTGTTGTTAAGGTCCCACTGGGGTTCCCAGATTTGGAAATCTTACATGGAAGCACACCAGGGCCAGGCAGGTTCTCACTTTCCTGGATAGCCATGGCCAACTTTCAAATCACTCCCTCTTCTTTTAGTCTAGCTACTCAGCTGAGCCACATGGGTCTTCCAACAGAGTTTTTAAATCATTATATTGTGGGGTTTTTTTTACTGCTCCAACTTTTTTCACAGACTAGAAAAGCTGGTTTCTGGTGGCATGGTAGCCAAAGGGCTGGTTGGATCCTGAGGAGGAGGCTGGGATTGTAAATTGCCATCTTGGCTGTTCCTTCAGATTGTCCGTGGGTTGCATAGGGATAGGAAAGCAGTACAAAGGTCTCATTCCTGTCTGCCCTTGTTCTCTTTTAGGTTTTTACTGAAAAGCTTTATATCTTAACAACTTTGAGATTTTTAAAGCCAATTATTAACTAAAGCATTTTCTTGACTAATTTTGTAACAGGGATTTGAATTATGCTTTTAACTATGATTGCCCTTTCTGTTCAATAAAAGGACATACTAATCTGGCTTGGAGTCCTATGCCTCCAGGACCACCCTTGGAATGTGGTCCTTCCTCATTCAAGAATTTCCCATTTCTTGCTGTCATGCCCCCAAGGTCAGCCTTAGTTCTGCCTCAGCTGGCCTGCGTGGGTTGTGATGTCACATCAGGCATGGGCCACCCACTTCCCATCATTATCCCGTACCAGTTAATACCAACACTGACAACTAGATGTTTAATGGATGTGATGCTGGGCAGGGTTTTGAAAATTTTTCTGCCCTGCAGTTTGGCAAGTACCGCCTCCCATTCTGCCACTTGGAAACCTCAAGTTTTTGGAAAAAAAGGATGGCGACCGGCAGGAAGGTAGGGAGAGAGAGAGTGTGAGTGAGGAACCCATAGAGGAGAGTGTAGATGTGTGTGGTGTGTGTGTGTGTGTGTATGAGATAGGGTCAGTTAGATTCTGCAGGTCTTCCAAGGGGCTCCCGAACAGGGCAGCACTAGACGGCGGAGCCCCGCGCACAAAGGGGACACTTCTCGGCGGCTGGTGCGGACACAGAGACCACGCCATCTTGGGAAACAGAGCTGCCTGAGACTCGGATCCTGGCTTCTGACACAAACCAGGACCCTGCAGCCACTGGGGACAGAGAACTGCTATCACAGCTTCAGACAAACAAGCAAGAATCCAGACTTCCCGGCAGATTTCCGTGAGTCAAAGAGCCTAACCCCTCCTCGCAGGCGCTGATAGCGCCATAGTAACTGATAGACCCGCCCCTCCCCCAAGCTGCTGAGCTCCCACAGGCGTGCGGAAAGCGCCATAGTAACTGATAGGCGCGCCCCTCGCCCAAGCTGCTCACAGGCGCGCGCACAGACAGCGCCATAGTAACTGATAGACCCGCCCCTGGCCCAAGCTGCCGAGCTTTGCGCAGGGACGCGCTCCCTCTTAGGGAATTTGGCGCGCGCTCGCGCATGGGACAGAAGCAGCTCCCCGTCGGGGAAATCTGTCAGTGCGCACAGAGGGCTCCCCTTCGGGGAATTTGGGGGAATTTGGCTCGCGGGTCAAGCTCCCCCTTCGGAGATTCTTAAAAGCGTGCACAGAGGGGCTTCCCTTTGGGGAATTTGGCGCGCAGGACGGACTCAGCCCCCTTCTGGGACTTTGGGAGAGTGCACTGAGCCGGCTCACCTTCAGGTTTTTAAGAATGTGCGCTCTAGCCGGTTTGGCTCAGTAGAGAGAGCACACACAGGACGCAGCCCCACTTCAGGGAATTTGGCACGCCGGACACAGCTGCCTGGGATCCCTGACTCACAGCGCATTCACACTAAGAGCCAGCGACCCCAATTGTTGGTGCGTGCACACACAGGGACCCTGATTCTCAACGAGAAACCGCACAAGGCAACAGAGACTTTGACACTCGAGTTTTGGTGCAGACACAGGGAAACTCTGACTCCTGGCACATGCTAAGGATCTCATTCTCGGCACATACCAACAGTGTGGTGCAGACAGGGCCCCTGATTCTAAATGTGCACACAAGACCACACGGAACACTGGGGACACTGATCCTGGGCAAGTTTGGTTCCCACCAACCAAAGACAGTCACATGTCCTAGTGTCAGAGCACTTCAGTGAAACTAGGGTGGAGCGAAGTCCCCACAGCACACGGCCCAGGTCCACGCAAACAGAAGCTTGAGCTTTCTGGTAATAGCCAGAATGGGGAAACGAAATAACTCACAGAGGAAAGAAAATGTGGAGTCGCCAAGAAAGGAAATTAGTGAAAATGAAGCTTGCAACATGACCGAAAAGGAGTTCAGAGTAATGGTCATGGAATTTATACATCGGATGGATGAGAAAATCAACAACTTATGCAAGAATCAGGAAGAAATGAAAAGTGATATAGCTACAATCAAAAACACCATGGAAAGTTTCAACAGTAGATTACAAGAAGCAGAGGACCGAATTAGTGAGTTAGAAGATCAGGTACAGAAACAAGCTCAAGCTGAACAGCAATTGGAGAAAAAATTTAAAAAGCAGGAGGAAAGCCTAAGGGAGCTTCGGGACAACATGAAACGAAGTAACATGCGTATAATAGGGCTGCCAGAAGGAAAAGAAGAGCAGCAGGGATTAGAAAATCTCTTTGAAGAAATAATGACAGAAAACTTCCCGGATATGGGAAAGATAAAAGTTACGCAAGTAAAGAGAGTCCCAAGCAGGATCAACCCCAAAAGACCCACACCAAGACATGTCATAATTTCAATGGCAAATATAAATGATAAAGAGAGAATCCTAAAGGCGGCAAGAGAGAGACAGAGAGTTACCTACAAAGGAACACCCATCAGATTATCAAATGATTACTCATCAGAAACACAACAAGCTAGAAGTGAATGGAAGGAGGTATACAAAGTGTTGCAAAGCAAAGGACTGAATCCAAGAATACTATATCCAGCAAGACTATCAATCAAAATTGAAGGGGAAATCAGGAGCTTTGCAGACAAAAAAAGCCTCAGGGAGTTTATCACCACCAAACCAGCAATGCAAGAATTGCTAAAGGGAATACTGTAAAAAGAAGAAATAAACAGGTAAGAAGGAATACAGACACAAAAATAGATATGACTGCAAACAAATACCTTTCAGTAATAACTTTGAATGTAAACGGACTAAGTGCTCCAATCAAAAGACATCGAGTAGCTGAATGGATAAAAAAACACGACCCATATATATGCTGTCTACAAGAGACCCACCTCAGAACAAGAGACTCACACAGATTGAAAGTGAAGGGATGGAAAAATGTCTTTCAGGCAAATGGAAATGAAAAAAAAAGCTGGGGTAGCAATACTTATATCTGACAAAATAGACCTCAAAGTAAATGCCATAACAAGAGATAAGGAAGGCCACTTCATAATACTAAAGGGAGAAATCCAACAAGAAGAAATAATTCTGGTAAACATATACGCTCCCAATATAGGAGCACCCAAATACATAAAAAAACTCCTGGAGGATATCAAGGGAGAGATTAATAGCAACACAATCATAGTAGGAGACTTTAATACCCCACTATCACCACTGGACAAATCCTCAAAACAAAAAATCAGCAAAGAAACAGCAATCCTAAATGACTCACTAGACCAGATGGAATTAATTGACATCTTCAGAACATTTCACCCCAAAGCCACAGAATATACATTCTTCTCAAGTGCACATGGGTCATTTTCAAAGATAGACCATATGCTGGGTCACAGGCAAAGTCTCTTCAAATTCAAGAAGATAGAAATTATATCAAGCATCTTCTCAGATCACAGTGGCATAAAACTGGAAATCAACAATAAATACAATCCAAAGAAATCAAACACATGGAGACTAAACAGCATGCTATTAAACAAGGACTGGGTCACCAGAGAGATCAAGGAAGAAATAAAAAACATCATGGCAACAAATGACAATGAAAACACAACAATCCAAAATCTATGGGACACAGCGAAAGCAGTCTTGAGAGGGAAGTTCATAGCTCTACAGGCCTATTGCAAAAAACAAGAAACAATGGTAATAAATTACTTAACCCTACAACTCAAAGAGCTAGAAAAAGAGCAGCAAGAAAAGCCCAGTGTAACCAGAAGGAAGGAAATAACAAAGATCAGAGCGGAGATAAATGACATAGAGACCAAAGAAACAATACATAAGATCAACAAAACCAAGAGCTGGTTCTTTGAAAGGATAAACAAGATTGATGGACCTCTAGCCAGGCTCACCAAGAAGCAAAGAGAGAGGACCCAAATAAACAAAATCAGAAATGAAAGAGGTGAAATAACAACAGACCCCGCTGAGATACAAAGGATTGTTACAAAATACTACGAACAACTCTATTCCAACAAACTGGACAATCTGGAGGAAATGGACATATTCCTAGAAAAATATAACCTTCCAAAAATCAATCAAGAAGAATCTAAACAGCTCAATAGGCCAATAACTATGGACGAAATTGAAGCAGTCATCAAAAAGCTTCCAGCAAACAAAAGCCCGGGGCCTGATGGCTTCACAGGAGAGTTTTACCAAACATTCAAGGAAGAACTAAAACCTATCCTCCTCAGACTATTCCAAAAAATTCAAGTGGAAGGAACACTTCCAAGCTCCTTCTATGAAGCCAGCATCACCCTAATACCAAAACCAGATAAAGACAACACAATGAAAGAGAATTACAGACCAATATCCCTCATGAACATAGATGCCAAAATCCTCAACAAAATTCTAGCAAATCGGCTCCAGCAGTACATCAGAAAGATCATACACCATGACCAAGTAGGATTTATCCCAGGAATGCAAGGATGGTACAATATCCGCAAATCAATAAACGTGATACATCACATAAACAAATTGAAAGATAAAAATCACATAGTCATATCAATTGATGCAGAAAAAGCATTTGACAAAATCCAACACCCTTTCTTGATAAAAGCTCTCAACAAGGTGGGAATAGATGGCTCATACCTCAACATAATAAAAGCTATATATGATAAACCCACAGCAAACATCATACTCAATGGACAAAAACTAAAGACATTTCCCCTAAGAACAGGAACAAGACAGGGATGCCCACTCTCACCACTCCTGTTTGACATAGTACTGGAAGTATTAGCCATTGCAATTAGACAAGAAGAAGAAATAAAAGGCATCCAGATTGGAAAAGAACAAGTAAAGCTGTCTTTATTTGCAGACGACATGATATTGTACATAAAAAATCCGAAAGACTCCGTCAAAAAACTAATAGACTTAATAAATGAATTCAGCAATGTAGCAGGATACAAAATTAATGCCAAGAAATATATGGCCTTTCTGTACACCAATAGTGAACTTACAGACAGAGAGACTAAAAAGGCAATCCCATTTACCATCGCACCAAAAAAATTAAGATACCTAGGAATAAACTTAACTAAGGAGGTAAAAGACCTATACACGGAAAACTACAGGACACTGAAAAAAGAGATAGAGGAAGACGTAAACAGATGGAAGAACATACCATGTTCATGGATTGGTAGAATCAACATCATTAAAATGTCCATACTACCCAAAGCAATCTATAGATTCAATGCACTCCCCATTAAAATACCAACGGCATATTTCACAGACCTTGAAAGAACTCTCCAAAAATTCATCTGGAATAAAAAAAGACCCCGAATAGCCACAGCAATCCTGAGAAAGAAGAATAAAGTAGGAGGGATCTCAATACCAGATTTCAAGCTGTATTACAAAGCCACTGTTCTCAAAACAGCCTGGTACTGGCACAAGAACAGACATATAGATCAATGGAACAGAATAGAGAATCCAGATATTGACCCAAACCACTATGCTCAATTAATATTTGACAAAGGAGGCATGAACATACAATGGAATAAAGACAGTCTCTTCAATAAATGGTGTTGGGAAAATTGGACAGATACATGCAAAAAAATGAAGCTTGATCACCAACTTACGCCATACACAAAAATAAACTCAAAATGGATACAGGACTTAAACATAAGACGGGAAACCATAAAAATACTAGAGCAATCCACAGGCAGCAAAATGTCAGACATATGCCAAAAGAAATTCTTCACTGACACTGCCCCTAGGGCAATGGAAGCTAAAGAGAAAATTAACAAATGGGACTACATCAAAATAAAAAGCTTTTTCACAGCAAAAGAAACCATCAACAAAACAACAAGAAGGCCCACTGCATGGGAGAACATATTTGCAAATGGCATCACTGATAAAGGTTTAATCTCCAACATCTACAGGCAGCTTATACAACTTAATAAAAGGAAGATAAATGATCCAATAAAAAAATGGGCAACAGACCTAAATAGAATCTTTTCAAAAGAAGACAGAAGGAAGGCCAAGAGACACATGAAAACATGCTCAACGTCACTAATTATCCGAGAGATGCAAATCAAAACAACAATGCGGTACCATCTCACACCTGTCAGAATGGCTATCATCAACAAATCAACAAACGACAAGTGTTGGCGAGGATGCGGAGAAAAAGGAACCCTCGTGCACTGCTGGTGGGATTGCAGACTGGTGCAGCCACTGTGGAGAACAGTATGGAGTTTCCTCAAAAAACTGAAAATGGAACTCCCATTTGACCCAGTAATCCCACTCCTGGGAATATATCCGAAGAAACTAGAAACACCAATTAGAAAGGATATATGCACCCCTATGTTCATAGCAGCGCAATTCACCATAGCTAAGATTTGGAAACAGCCTAGGTGCCCGTCAGCAGATGACTGGATCAGAAAACTGTGGTACATCTACACAATGGAATACTATGCTGCCATAAAAAAGAAGGAATTCTCATCATTTGCAGCAACCTGGGAGGAATTGGAGAACATTATGTTAAGTGAAATAAGTCAGTCAATGAAAGAAAAATACCACATGATCTCACTCATTTATGGATAATAAAGAACATTATAAACTTGAACAAAAAGATAGATACAGAGACAGTAAAGCATCAAACAGACTGTCAAATTACAAGGGGAAGGTTAGGGAGAGGTGGGGGAGATAAGAGATCAATCAAAGGACTTGTATGCAT
The DNA here is from genome assembly GCF_951640355.1 of Cnephaeus nilssonii. Taxonomy (NCBI): domain Eukaryota; kingdom Metazoa; phylum Chordata; class Mammalia; order Chiroptera; family Vespertilionidae; genus Cnephaeus; species Cnephaeus nilssonii. The sequence goes on along the minus strand of NC_137096.1, from coordinate 6,225,533 downwards.
GCATATAAGCATAACCAATGGATGCAAAACTCTGGGGGGTGGGGGCATATATGGGAGTGGGGTGTGGGGAGGGCAATGGTAAGATATGTACACATATAATACTTTAATAAAAAAAAAGAAAAGAAAAAAAAAAAGAAACCTCAAGTTTTTTCCTTTCCCCTCCTGCTTTGCCTCAGGTGGGTAAGATAATGGTTTATTAGGCTTGGAATTAGCTGAACTTTGTTTTAAATTTCGCTGGGTTGCAACCTTTACAAATTTACACTTTTAAATTAATCTTAGAATCTTAAAATTTTAACCCAGCACAGCAAAATCATAAATCAGGGAAGAGCAAATTAAAGTCCCCAAAAGTTAGCCAAAATTGCATCACAGACATACAGACAGAAACTTCATTAGCTAAGTAAACAAATTAAACAAAAAAAAAAACCACCATAAAACATCAACACATACTCTCATACAGGCACACAAAACACTAAAAGTTTACACTAGGAGCAATATCTTGGTCCCTGGTTTGGGAACTTGCCTCCCCAGAACCTCAGCATTCTCCCAATGAACTATTTTGGGGGAATGTATTCCCTAGGCCTAGAATTTCTGTTTCCCATCCTCAACAGGTCCCTTGTGATTATGTACTCAAACCCCCATGTTGGAGGTTTCTCATCCTCCCCGAGATCTGCTTTGTCCCTCTCTGGCCACTTCCCTCACAGGAGAATGGAACCACAGATCAGAATTCTGCACTCACTTTATGTTTAAGACACATCCCAGTCACATGTGCCTGACCTCCAAGGACACCAATCACCAAAGTAGTACTCAGTGCATTTCTTACCTTGGCTCATGCATGAGGTTATCTGATTGCCATGGGTCTTGCTTGGGCTACCTTCCTGCATTGCTGGCTGACTCTTGATCCTGAGCTCATAGTCAGCCCTGGGGTAATGGCTGTCCATCCTCACCAAGGCCACCACAACTTGGCAGCAGGATGCACCTCCTCAGGAGAGGGGTCATTTTCCCTATGGCGACACGCTCCCCCAATTGTTAGAAATAAGGCAAGCCCCCCAAGTCAGGGGTCCTGGTAAAACAGAAAACATATTCAGGAGCCAGGCAGCAAGGCAAACATCTTTACTGTTATGTAGAATGGTGCGCACACATCGTCTGGAAAACATGCGCACACTGAGCAGGTGGTCTGCTTGAGAATTATTACCCCTGATGCATGTGACCTGTCCCTCACTCAAGCACAGTCTTGAATGATAGACTAATTCAAAGGGTGGGGTTGGCCTTTGCTGTTTCAAGATGGCGGCCCCCAAGGGAGCTGCAAGCCATGTGGCAAACATGGTAGCTGCTAAGTCACACAGTCCAACCCTGAAGCTAATGTTTTGTTTTTCCTTCCATCTCTGGATTAAAAATTATTGGGAACTAATTTTTTTTCTAAAGTTATGTCTGTGTCTGTCATACAGAATTTATTTCAGCACCTGAAGATATCACTAAAAATGTTCAAACTGCAGTCAAAGAAAATCTATAAGATTGTCACCACTTAATTTCATTCCAGCAAAAACTTTGCTGGAATGAAAAGCCTCAATGATGGCTTTGCAGATTCAAAAACTTGTTTGTGATTTGCTGTATTCATTAACCTTTTTTTGTGTTATTTCTTCTATTTTCATGGTATGTATGCCTATAATTTTGTTTATTTTATTACTTGTTTGCACAGTATAGGTCTCATTTTAAAAGCCCATCTGCATTGCTGTATTCTGAAATGAGACTCAACTATTTAGCTAGATTGACTTATTGTAAGGTTGAGTCAGTGGTATGGATTGGTCTATTGGCTTTGCTTAAAACTGTTTTACCTTTTCTGTCTAACTAGTTCAAACAGAAAAGGCTCACAGTTCTGGGGGATAAATCTTATAATATTTCCTTTAGCCTAATTTGAGTTAAATATGGTGAACTGAAGGGTTCTAGGCAGGTGTGACAAACCTTCCTCCAAGGAAGTCATTCCTCCTATCTAATCTGGGACACTGTAAAGTTAGTTTCTCCTCTATCACCTGGTTCTTAACTCTCACCAGGTCTTTAGTTGCTATAACTATTCTCATTTTTTTACTATGAGCTTTAACATTCTTATAAAAATTTTTACCTCTAGAGTACAACAAGAATGCCAGCTTGTCCAGCACTGCCATCCTCTAGACATTACTAGTATATATGCCACCTCACAGGGAAAGCAGAGTGACATGGACTTTGCAAAATACCTCTTTCCTGAATGAAAACTCCTCCTCACCTCTTACTCCTTTATTTCTTTACCAGACAGGAAGAACTTCTGGACATGGTGATAAACAGGACTATACCTTCTAAGAGCAAGAAGTAATTACAGAAGATGAGACCTTTATCCACTTATCCTTGTAATATTACAAGGTCCAAGGTCTTCAGGAGGGAAATGTTACCATAGGTGGGCAGCTATTAAAAAAAGAAAGCAAAGAAAAGCAAACATTGTTGAGTTAAATGAAACTGGGGAGAATGAGCCCATTTGCTTTACCAGGAAACTACAGCTTCACATATATTCTAGGGGATCCCAGCCTTTCCCTGTCAAGGATTAACAGTGTTCCCTTCTTCCTCCAGTGCCAGATTGCAAAGGGTGTAGGAGGAAATAAGGACATGCATAAATGAAGTCCATAAACCTGTCAGTATGACCTAGGAAAAAGATCATTGGCTAGTAAGTGGGTGGACTCACAGTAAGCTCATGAAAGTTTGAGGAGTTAATTGGTTATTTTGAAAAAGCTCCTATTTAAAACTTTAGGGAAACAAAGAGCTTACACTCTCTCACTCCATGATTCATTTGCTCACCTTCACTCCCTCCTAGGAACATGCAACCACATGGGTCTAGTAGCTACAGTAGCTTACAGCAGACTATGAGGGCTCCAGAAGAACTTAGCTTTAATGTAAAGCAGAAACTGTGACATTAGCTTTTGTTTTGTCCTTGCTGAAGACATGGGTGGACTTTTTCCATGATGTGATGGAGGGAGATGGGACATTGAGAAACCTGAAGAGGAATTCTATTGATTTTGCATTAAAAATAAATTTTGCCTTACATCCATCTTTTATGTATGTGTCTGAAATGCTTTTCTCATGATTCTCATGGAAGAGACTAATTTCCACCCACAACATCTTTAACACTAATACTAAGGAAATTGTGTGTGTGTATGTGTGTGTTTGTGAACTTATATAATGGGGCTAATTGGGAAGAAACTTCAGCAATCTTTGATTTGCTACATGGCAACAAAGAATTAAAGAAAAACAGAGAGGACTTTTTTCTTCATATCAAATGCCCAAAGAAACACACAAAAAATTACTATACCATGCCAATATCCAGATAGAGAATAATTTAAATTATTGGTTATTAATTTTATTGATGGTAAAGAAATTGCAGAGTGAATCTACAGTATTTCAGTATTCAACGACATTGTTCTGAAGTTCTACTTTCTCTATTCAAAATTTGACTTCAGTTCTTTCAGGAGAAAGCCCAGATATAGAACCTATGGTCTTTGTCTTAGTAGCTTTGGGTTGTCAGAACAAAATATCACAGAGTAGGTAGTAAAAAAAGCAGAAATTTATTTCTCACAGTTTTTGAAACTGAGAAGTCAGGATCAAAGTGCCTATGAGTTGGATTTTATTGTAAGACCTCTTCTTTTGATAGCTCTTTATGACCTATTTTTTGTGATTATGTACCCCAAGAGAGGGCCAGATTACTAATTTTTTCAGATTAGAAATCCATTCCTGAGACCTCATTAAATCTTAATGAACTTAAGTGCCTATTTTTTAAAAAATGTGTTTTTTAAATTGATTTCAGAGAGTAAGGGAAAGGAAGAGAGATAGAAACATCAACGATAAAACAATCATTGATTGGATACCTCCTGCACAGGTTGACAAGAACCACACTAACTGGGCAAAAACTCTATATTTATATACAACTAGAGGCCCAGTGCATGGAATTCATGTATGGGGGGTGGGGGGCCCCTTAGCCCATACTGCACCCTCTCTAATCCAGGACCCCTCAGAAGATGTCCCAGGACCAGGCCTAAACCGGCAGTCAGACATCCCTCTCACAATCCGGGACTGCTGGCTCCTAACTGCTCACCTGCCTTCCTGCCTGATCACCCCTAACTGCCCCCCTGCCAGCCTGGTAACCCCTTACTGCCTCCCTCTGCCAGCCTAGTCGCCCCTAACTGACCCCTGCCAGCCTGGTCGCCCCTTATTGCACCCCCTGCTGGCCTGGTCACCTCCAATTGCCCCCCCACCAGCCTGGTCACTCCCAATTGCCCCCATCTGCCTGGTTGCCCCTTACTGCCCCCCATGCCAGCCTGGTCACTCCCAACTGTCCCTCCTGCTGGCCTGGTTACCCCAACTGCCTCCCTCTGCCAGCCTGGTCATTTCTAACTGCCCCCCATCAGTCTGGTTGCCCCTTACTGCCCCCCTGTGCCAGCCTGCTCGCTCCCAACTGCCCCTCCTGCTGGCCTGGTTACCTCAACTGCCTCCCTCTGCCAGCCTGGTCACCCCTAACTTCCCTCCCCGCACTGGCCTGGTCACCCCACACAGCCTGCTGTTCAGTCATTTGGTCTTCACTAACCCTCCTGCTGACCTGGTCACCCCAGGCAGCCTGCTGTTCTGTCGTTAGTGTTACTGTGACAGCATCCTGGACTATTTACATATTCCTCTATTATTAGTATAGATTATATTGGTGATTTGGGCTTCAACATATAAATTAGAGGAAACACAATTAAATCTCTAGCATTCTTCTACTATGTAGCATGCTGATCTAGAAATTTTTCAATGGGCACATACTTATCACCAGAAAGAGACTCAGCCTGAGATAGGTCTGTCTTGGCATGGTCTGGAATATGTGGGTTCTCGCCTTTGTTTAAGGAAAGCTTTCACGATATGAGTCCAGGTGATTCTGAGAGTATACTTATTAAAATGGGGGACAGTAATTAAAGGAATGGCTTAAGATAAGAAAAAGCAACAAAAGAGAGTATAGGCAGTACTGTCTTAGCTCTCTAGAAATGTCATAGAAAATAAATGAGTCATGCTTGACTGCTTTGACACACTGAGAAGTAACAGTCATAGTGACAGAAATAAGCCAAGGCAAAGCTGCTTTAGCTCACTGAAAAATTAGAGAACTCAGGGGTTTTGGAGACAGGTTTGTTGTGTTAGTCTGAGATGGGCTGCTGCTGACAGAAACTCCCCCTGTTGCAAGTCTTGTGACTCTTAGAAAGAATAAATAAAAATACACACCTGAGAAAAAAAGGAGTAAGAAAAGTGTGGGCATGTTCAAAGAGAGTTTCATGGTGGCATTGTTTGTATTGAGTCATTTAATTTGTTTTCCGTAGGCAAAAATCTTCAGGGAGGTCTCACAGGAGGGTTTCAAAAAATATTCAGCAGCTTTCCAGGTGTGTCCTTCAATACATTAATGTACTATAAAGAGTCCATAAAAGGACCAGGATCATTTTCTGGTCAGCTTTAGCTCTATCTTGGATTTATTTGGCTCTAATTGTTTTTTGTTTGTTTGGTTGGTTTATTTTTCTGACTTCATCTGTCCTTGTATTTGGCTGGCACAAGTGGCATTAACTGGGTCTCTGTTATCTATCACAATGACCATGATCATTTAAGCTATTTACTTTCTGATTATGGATGAGAAGTATAAACCTTTTGCTCTCAAGAGTCCTTGATTAGACAAGAAAAGACCTTGCGATATACTTGCTGGCTATACTGTATACTGCTCAAATTGGCCCCATTATGTAACCACTAGAGGCCTGGTGCATGAAATTCATGCACAGGTGTGGACCCTAGGCCTACAATCAAAGTGCAAGTGGTCGAAGCGTAAGCGTCTGGCATGTAAGGGCAGGCCCCAGCTGACCTCTGGGCCCTGAAAAGCACCTGGGGCCCCGAACTCCCACACCCACCCCCTCTACCTGTCATGGTGTCCGAGTTCCTACGTGGAAATGTGGTGAGCACAGCCAGATGCTTGCAGGGTGGGGTGCAGCATGGGCCTCTGAGCCATCCAACGGCACCACATGGAAGCTAGGTGGGTAGCACGCTCTCTCCTGGCTGGCCTCACAGACCGGCTCCTGTGCAAACCCACAGGAAGCTCAACTGGCTCCTGCAGTCCCAGTGGCTTGGCTCACCCAGAAGAGGCCAAGCCAGTGCCGGGCAGGCTCCTTGCAGGGCTTCTGGCACTTGAATGTGGGGGCTTCCCTAATGTGTGAGCCCTGGAGTCCCAGGAAAGGGTAGCAAGGGGAATGAGAGTGAGCTCAGAGGATAACCTGCATTCTCACCTCACCTCCGTCCCTGTCACACCAACTCCCAGGTAGCCAATGAGAGGTCTCAACCCCCTGCCCAGGTGCCACAGGAGGTTTGTCACCACCACCACCACCCCAGTTCCCCAGCCCAGCCCAGGGGCTGGGGCCTGATTTCGATAGGGCAATCAGGCCCTGTCAGCCACTGGTTGCCTTCTGTGGAGCAATCGGTTGGGGCCAGGCCCCTCGCCCAGCTCCCTCAGTGCCTTGGAGCCAGGTGGCAGTTCTGTCCCCTGCTGCTGCAGGTTGCTGTCTGTGGGGTGATTGGTGGAATTATCAGGCCACTGCTTGCACCCACCTTGACCTGGTGACACCCACTCACCTGCTGCACTATTCCACTGTGGTCCTTCTCTTATTGGGGCCCATTGGGGCCAGCAGTGCCTCCACTGCCACCTGCTGCCAGCACCACATCACCAACTCCCACCATGTTTCACGCCGCCTCCTGGTGGTCAGTGCACGTCATAGTGAATGATCAAACTCCTAGTAGAATAATTTGCATGTTAGGCTTTTATTATAGAGGATATGTCTCAGTTTTCCTTTCCCACTTGTCAATAATTCTCCTAACATTTATCTTGTCTCATATTCACAGGTAAACCAGATTTTGGAAGTCAAGGTGGGATTGTGATTGAGACAGCCTCCCAAGAAACAGGTAAGACTCAGTGGGTTATTGTGACTTTAGTTGTTTACCTCAAATACTTATCTTGATCTTGTTGGACTATGTAGTAGGATAAATATGAATAGGGCAGGAACCAGATGTACAGATCATGCTTGTATAAAACAAAGGGCTAGGAAACTAGAAACAATCATCACAATTAGAAAAAAAACAACACAAAGAAACAGAAATACATTTAAAATAACTCATAGCGCCAAAAGGGCAAATCTTACCAACCCACCAGTTTAGCAGACAAACGGAATTCCAGGAAGTCCATCAGTTAAGCTGACAAACAAAATTCTGGGAGGCCTACCAGCTAAGAACTAATAGTACAAAAATATTAAGGCAGAATGTGCAAGGAGCAAAAATAAGATAAAAAGCCAGGAACTAGACCTATTCAGAGCACATGAAAGTCACTCAAGCTTTCTATCTGAGTTTAGATAGCTTTTATTTATTTTTATATATATTTTTGCTCTACAAAAACATTTATTTGATTGGTTCAAGTATTACAAATAGTAGTACATATGTCTCCTTTTTCCATTGACTTCTCCCTGGCTCCCCCTACCCCCTGGCACATGCCCTCACCCCCTGCTGTTTGGTCGTTACTGTTACTGTGATGGTGTCCCAGAAATTTTGCATATTCCTTTATTAGTAGTATAGATTATATTGGTGGTTTAAACTGATGAACAAAAATAAATACAGAGGCAAAGAAGCATGTACTATTGCTTTTAAGTAAAACTTTGACACTTGCTGCAACTTTCTACCTCTTATGTTGAAATCCTTCATTTGAGAGGTAAGAACCTGATATTGCAGATCCCTGGCAGTGATGAAAGCTTTTTGTGAGCCAGCCAGGAGGGATTGTATCAGTAACTTCACAGGTCATGCAACAGTTTGCCTTATTTCACTTACCATACTATTTTTCAGGTCCATCCATTCTGTACCAAGGTTAAGAGATCCCTTTTTCATAGCTGCACTAGGGACCCAGGGCACAAATTCATGCACCTTGAAAGGAACTGGGCTGTGAGGCTGTGGTGGGTACAGGGGCAGGTCTTGGACTACCCTCCACACCCTTCCCTGCCCCCCCACCACCACTACAGCCCCTGGTCCCCTGTCTGCTGGCAGCCCCACTCCCACCACTGCCACTCCTACGCACTGGCCCTGCTCACACCCACTTATGGCTCAGAGTGATTGGGGCCAGTGCTGTCAGTGGGTGAGAGCAGCGGTTGCTGCCCCAGGAGCAGGGGGAGGTGGAGAAGCCCTGAAGGATGGTTGAGGGCAGCAGCCGCCGCTCGCACCCACTGATGGCACTGAGCAATCGGGGCCAGTGCCGGGCACCGGTAGCAGGTGTAAGTGGTGGCTCCAGCACCAGCAGCAGGTGTGAACAGGGCCAGAGTTGACAGCAGGTATGAGTACTGGGTGGGACCGTGGTGCGCAGGAGCAAAAAATTTTCAGTAACCACCAGATGCTTGCCCCGATGACAGTGACCAACGCTGTACATTGGTCGGGTGCCCCCACTCACCTGCTCCACCATCCTGCCATGGCCGATGCCTGCCATGTTCCACATGCACTCCCTGGTGGTCAGCACATGTCATAGTGACCAGTTGTTTGGTTGTTTGGTTGTTCCGCTGTTTGGTCTATTTGCATATTAGGGTTTTATATATAGTATATAGATAGTATTCCTTTGTATAAATGTCCCACAGCTTTTTTATCCATTCATCTACTGCATATAATCTTTCTGATTGAAGTTTTTGCATTTTTAGCATGCCAATAGCAAGATCACTGGGTCACATGGAAGTTCCATTTTTAATTTTTTGAGGAAACTGTTTTGACAGGGCACCTCTCACAGGGCACCACCTTGCCAGGGCTGACCAACAGCCCCTGAATGATGGATGTTCAGATTACTCTGACACAGTTTCACTGTGAAAGAGAGGGCTAAGGGGTTGCTGGGATCAAGAGTCTAAGCAGCCTTGATTGCCTGCCTGTTTAGTCTTTTATTGTAGCAGCAGTTTGAGTTAAAGTTTATCTTTAGATACAATCAGTAGGGTGAGTAATCTTGGGAGGATACATGTTTACATTGTCCTCTAGGCCAGCGCTTACAAACCTCTTGGACCTCACAGTGGTCTGTGGAACACTGGTTGGTGACCACTGCTCCAAATGTTTCCTTAAACCAGTGATCGCCAACCTTTTAAACCTCATAGACACCAGTGGTCCGTGGACAAGCAGTTGGCAACCACTGCTCTAGGCAAGGGCATTCAGGGATTAAGCATAAGCATTCCAGTAAATGCTTGGGGGTCTGCACATGCACAAACTTGTTTGGAAAGGTTAAGGAATAATTAGGGGCACTGCTTTCAATACTCCCCTATGTCTCCCCTAAATTGGAATTCTGATAAACAGGGCAAGTGGCCTTCCACACACTTCCTTTATCAGAATGTCCTCCTTACAAGCTTTCCAACTAAGTCTCTTGTGCTCCCCAACATTGTTTTTCATAATGGCTGCACCAGTATGCATTGCCCACCTGCAGTTAAACAGGTTCCCTTTTCTCCAGCATTTATTGTTTGATGATTTATTGATTGTAACAATTTCGACAGGTGTAAGGTGATATTTAATTGTGATTTTAATTTGCATTTCTCTAATGATTAGTGTCTTTGAGCATGTTTTTCATATGTCTCTTGGACATTTGTATCTCCCCTTTGGAAATATGTCTATTCAGGTCTTTTGCCCATTTTTTAAATTGGATTGTTTGTCTTCCTTTTGTTGAGTTGTATAAGTACTTTATATATTTTGGATATTAACACCTTATAAAATGTATCATTGGCAAACATGTTCTCCCATATAGTGGGTTCCCTTTTCATTGTGATGGTGGTTTTTTTTGCTTGCTTTTTTTCTGTGCAGAAGGTTTTGATTTTGATGTAGGACCACTTGTTTATTTTTTCCTTAGATTCCTTGCCCTAAGAGATGTATAGGAATAAATTATGCTATGTGACATGTCTGATATTTTACTCCTTTTGTTTTCTTCTAGTGTTTTTATAGTTTCATGCCTTACTTTTAAGTCCTTTATCCATTTTGAGTTTATTCTTATGTATGGTGTGAGTTGGTAGCCTACTTTCATCTTTTTGCATGTGTCTGTCCATTTCCCCTAGAATTATTTGTTCAGACTGTCTTTACTCGATTGTATGCTCTTGCCTTCATTGTCACAAATGAATTGACCACAATGGTGTCAGCCAATTTCTGGGGTATTTCTTGTTGTTATGTTGGTGGTTTCTTTTGCTGGGCAGAAGCTTTTAATTTTGATGAAGTCCCATTTGTTTATTTTCTCCTTAGTTTCCATTGCCCTAGGAGCTGTGTCTGTAAAGATATTGCTGCACTATATGTCTGCAATTTTGCTGCCTATGGAGTATTGTAATATTTTTATGGTTTTCTGTCTTACATTCAAGTCCTTTAGCCATTTTGAGTTTGTTTTTGTGTATGGTGTAAGTTGGTGATCTAGTTTCATTTTTTTTTGCATGTCTGTCCTAATTTCTCAGCATCATTTACTAAAGAGACTGCTTTGACTCCATTGTATGCTCTTGCCTCCTTTGTCAAATATTAATTGAGCATAATGGCTTGGGTCAATTTCTGGGTTCTCTGTTCTGTTCCATTGGCCTATGTGTCTGTTCTTGTGCCAGTACCATGCAGTTTTGAGAACAGTGGCTTTATAATATAGCTTGATGTCTGGTATTGGGATCCCACCTACTTTGTTCTTCTTTCTCAGGATTGCTGTGGCTATTTGGGGTCTTTTTTATTCCAGATGAATTTTTGGAGAGTTTGTTCTAGATCTTTGAAATATGCCATTGGTATTTTAATGGGGATTGCATTGAATCTGTAGGTTGCTTTGGGTAGTATGGGCATTTTAATGATATTGATTCTACCAATCCATAAACATGGTATGTTCTTCCATTTGTTTATGTCTTCCTCTATCTCTTTTTTCAATGTCCTGAAGTTTTCTGAGTACAATTCTTTTACATCATTAGTTAAGTTTCTTCCTAGGTATCTTAATTTTTTGGTGCAATGATAAATGGGATTGGTTTTTTTGTTTGTTTGTTTCTCTTTCTGTGAGGTCATTATTGGTGTATAAAAAGGTCATAGGTTTCTGGGTGTTAACTTTGTATCCTGCTACATTGCCAAATTCATTTATTAGGCCTAGTTGTTTTTTGATGGAGTCTTTGGGGTTTTCTACGTATAGTATCATGTCATCTCTGAACAAGGAGAGTTTTACTTCTTCTTTTCCAACTTGGATGCCTTTTATTTTTTCTTCTTGTCTGATTACTATTGTTAGCACTTCTAGTACCATATCGAACAGGAGTGGTGAGAGTGGGCATCCCTGTTTTGTTCCTGTTCTTAGGGGAAATGGTATTAGTTTTTGCCCATTGAGTATGATGTTGTCTTTAGGTTTGTCATATAAGGCTTTTATTATTTTGAGGTATGATCTCTCTATTCCCACTTTGCTGAGAGTTTTTGTCAAGAAAGAGTGTTGGATTTTGTCCAATGCTTTTTCTGCATCGATTGATATGACTATGTGATTTTTGTCTCTCAGTATGTTTATGTGATGTATCACATTTATTGATTTGCAGATATTGTGCCACCCTTGACACCCCAGAATAAATCCCACTTGGTCATGGTGTATGATCTTTCTGATGTACTGCTGGATCTGATTTGCTAGAATTTGTTGAGAATTTTGGCATTTATGTTCATGAGGAATATTGGCCTGTAATTCTCTTTCATTGTGGTATCTTTATCTGATTTTGTAATTAGGGTGATGCTGGCTTCATAGAAAGAGCTTAGAAGTGTCCCTTCCTCTTAAATTTTTTTTGAATAGTCTGAGGAGGATAGGTTTTAGTTCTTCTTTGAATGCTTGGTAGAACTTTCCTGTAAAGCCGACTGGACCAGGGCTTTTGTTTGCTGGAAAATATTTGATCTCTGCTTCAATTTCTTCGGTAGCTATTGGACTATTCAGGTTTTTTTATTCTTCTTGATTGAGTATTTGTGAGCTTGTATTTTTCTAAGAATCTGTCCATTTCATCTAGGTGAAGCATCCATCTTATATAAAAACTGCTGTTAAAATGTTTAACCCTGCTATTTTGGCTTCTGTAAATGTTTGCTTGTTTAAATAATAAGGAAAATAAGACTACTCCCATTTCACAGAGGCCATTAAACCTTCCCCAGATGACGTTATCAGTGCTGGCACCATGCCATGCCTTTGGTTGAGGTCTCAAAACCCCAGTACATAGGAACTTTTTAAGAATTTGCCAATGGGGCTGGAAAACCCCATATTTGGGAGATCAAGGGGGTAAAAAGGTACAAATACAGGAAACTTCCTGTATGACTTTGCCCAGAATTCTAGAGACATTTTTCTCTGGGCGAGAAAAATAATAATAATAAATGTAACTCCATCTCTCTAAGTATTGCTTGGTTCTTCTCCATTCTTCTGTAACATAGGTTGTCCATTTTGTTGGAATAGAGTTGTTTATAGTATTTTTTCATACTCGTTTGTATTTCTGTGGGATCAGTTGTTACTTTACCTCTTTCATTTCTGATTTGGTTTATTTGGGCCCTCTCTGCTTCTTGGTGAGCCTGGCTAGAGGTTCATCAATCACCACTCCCTTGTTTTGCTTTGTGTGATCTGACTGTAAAATAAAGACTCAGCTTACAGGCTGTGTCACTGTTTTGTCATCCAGGTGCAGTGATCCACCTGGCCAGAACTATAATCTCTTTCCTTCAACACTCCTCCTCAGGTTCACCCCTGGCCATGTTGGATGCGGTTCAGCTAAGATTTACAAACAGCCTACTAGTAAGTGCCCATTAGCAGATGAGTGGATTAGAAAAATGTGGTACATCTACATAATAGAATACTATGCTGCTATAAAAAGAAAGAACTCTTACCATTCTCAACAGCATGGATGGGCCTGGAGAGCATTTTGCTAAGCTAAATAAGCCAGTAGGAGAAAGACGAATATCACATGATGTCACTCATTTGTGGAATATAATGGACAACATAAACTGATGAACAAAAATAGATCCAGAGACATAGAAGTGTTTAACAGGCTGTAAAACCTCAGAGGGAAGTTGCAGAGATGGCAGGAGGAGGGGGTGTAGGGGATCAACCAAAGACCTTATCCTATCTAATAAAAGAGTAATATACAAATTAACCATCACTCCGCTATATCCACAAGCCACGCCCACAAGACATGCCCACCAGCAATCAGGAGATAATATGCAAATAAACCCAACAAAGATGGCTACAGCCATAGAGAGCAGGAGGGAGGCTTGGGTTTCCCTGGCAATGGAGGAAGCCAAGCTTTCCGCCTGCCCTTGCCAGCCTAGGCCTCCACTCAAGGCTACAAAGTTTCAATGATAGAAGATACATAAATCCAAACAGAAATGGCAGCAGCCACAGAGCTGGAAAGAGCAGGAGGCTAGGGTTGCCCCTGGCAATAGAGGAAGCCAAGCTTTCCTCACACCCTGGCCAGCCCAGGTCTCTGCTTAAGGCTACAAAGTTTCAATTATAGAAGATACATAAACCCCAACAGAAATGGCTGCCGCCAAGCAAGCGGAAGGCTTGGCTCCGCTCCAGGCTACAAAGTTTCAATTGTAGAAGATAAATAAACCCCAGATACCAGGGCCTCTGCTTGGGTCGCCGGGGGCATGGCCGTCCTGCAAACCACCACAGGCCCCTCGCCCAGGCTGCCCCATGCCCCAAGGGAACCCCCACCCTGATCCGGGACACCCTTCAGGGCAAACCAGCTGGCCCCCACCCGTGCACCAGGCCTCTATCCTATCTAATAAAAGAATAATATGCAGATTGACCATCACTCCAACACACAAGATGGCTGCCCCCATGTGGACAAAGATCCTGCCCCCATGTGGACACAAGATGGCCACCACAAGATGGCCAGCAGGGGTGGGCAGTTGGGAGGGACCAGGCCTGCAAGGGAGGGCAGTTGTGGGCGATCAGGCTAACAGGGAAGGGCAGTTGGGAGGGACCAGGCCAGCAAGGGAGGGCAGTTGGGGGCAATCAAGCCTGCAGGGGAGGGCAGTAAGGGGTGACTAAGCCAGCAGAGGAGGGAAGTTGGGGGCAACCAGGCCTGAAGGGAAGGGAAGTTGGGAGGGACCCAGGCCTGCAGGGGAGAGCAGTTGGGGAGGGCCAGGCCTGCACGGGAGGACAGTTAGGGGTGACCAGGCCTGCAAGGGAGGGCAGTTGTGGGCGATCAGGCTAACAGGGAAGGGCAGTTGGGAGGGACCAGGCTGGCAAGGGAGGGCAGTTGGGGGCAATCAAGCCTGCAGGGGAGGGCAGTTAGGGGTGACTAAGCCAGCAGAGGAGGGAAGTTGGGGGCAACCAGGCCTGAAGGGAAGGGAAGTTGGGAGGGACCCAGGCCTGCAGGGGAGAGCAGTTGGGGGGACCAGGCCTGAAGTGGAGGGCAGTTAGGGGTGACAAGGCCTGCAGGGGAGGGCAGTTAGGGGCAAACAAGCTGGCAGGGGAGCAGTTAGGCATCAATCAGGCTGGCAGAGGAGTGGTTAGGGGAAATCAGGAAGGCAGGCAAGTGAGCAGTTGGGAGCCAGCAGTCCTGGATTGTGAGAGGGCTGTCCAACTTCCCGGACAGTCGGACATCCCTTGAGGGGTCCCAGATTGGAGAGGGTGCAGGCTGGGCTGAGGGACACCCCCCACCCATGCACAAATTTCGTGCACTGGGCCTCTAGTATACTATAAGCCTAACAAATGGACACAGACAGTGGGGGGATGAGGGTTTGAGCTGGGGTTTGGGAGTGGTCAGGTAGTGGTCAATGGGGAAAAAGAAAACATATGTAAGACTTTAAACAATAAAAAAATTAAAAACAAAACAAGAATAAATAGAAGAAAAACAACTGGTACAATTAGGATGTCAAACTCACGGCCGTTATAAAAAAGAAGGGCATCTTTCCATTTGCATCAGCAGTGGATGAGAAATACAGTCAGAGAAATACAATGATCTCACTCATCTATGGAATATAATGAACAACATAAATTGATGAACAAAAATATATCCAAAGACACAGAAGCATCAAACCTCAGAGGGAAGGCAGGAGAGGGTCAGTGGGTGGGAAGAGATCAACCAATAAACTTGCATGCATATATGCATAACCCATGGACACAAACAATAGGATGGTGAAGGCCTGGGTTGGGGGACAGGGCAAGTTGGTAGAGGTCAATGGGGAAATAGGGACATATGTAATAGTTGCAACTATACAGATTTAAAAAAAGAGTGGTGAAAGCAGACATCCTTGTCTTCTTCCTGTTCTTAAGGGAAACTTTTTTCTATTTTGCCCATTCAGTATTATGTTTTAGTAGGTTTGTAACATATGGCCTTTTTATATTGAGTTATGATACCTCTCTTCCCAGTTCTGGGAGTTTTTATCAAAAACAGGTTTTGGATTTTGTCAAATGCTTTTCATGCATCTTTTGATATAATCATGTGATTTTTATCTTTCATTTTGTTTATATTCACATTATTGATTTGTGAATATTGTACCAGCCTTACAGCCTGAGAATAAATCCCACTTGTTCATGGTGTATGATCTTTTTACTATGTTGCTGGATCCAATTTGCAAATATTTTGTTGAGTATTTTAGCGTCTGTGTTCATCAGGGATATTGGCCTATAATATTCTTTCTTTATAGTGTATTTATCTGTTTTTGGAATTAGGATAATTCTGCCTTTGTAGAAAGCCCCAGTAAGTGATCTGTCCTTTTCAATTTATTTGGAACAGTTTGAGAAGCATAGGTATTGGTTTTTCTTTGAATGTTTGGTCAGATACTCCTATAAATATATCCAGTTCAGGATTTCTGTTTGCTGGGAGTTTTTAAATTACTTCTTCAATTTCATTAGTTTATTATTGGCCTACTCAGGCTTTCTGATTTTTCAGTGGCAGGATGCTTGTGTGTTTGGGCACAGGCTGTTCTGTGTCTGGGTAATGGGGAGGTTGGTTCCTAGCTGCTGCTGCTCTCCTCATCTTCCTCACAAGGAGGACCTGTAAATCCTTCAAGATTCTGTGGTCTCCAAGCTGGAGCTGAACTCAAGGAATGGCTGTGGCAATAGCAGCGACTCTTGTTGGGGTTGTGCAGGGTCCCACAGGTATCAGCTGTAGAGGGTACAGGGCTCCACTGATGTTCACTTAGGTGAGTGGTCTGGGCAGTGTCTGTGGTGGGCATGCATGACATCTGGGTTATATCGTTGGATTACATGCACTTGTCAGTGGTCAAGGATGGAGTGCCAAAAGGTTTGGACTGGGCAGCAATGAATTCAGGTGGTTGTGAGGTTTGGTGCCTAGCTGTTACTATTCCCCCACAGCCTCCTCACAAGGAGGACCTTGTAAACCCTTCAAGATGGCACAGTCTGCAAGCCCAGGGAGCGGCTGTTGCAGTAGCAAGGGCTCTTTGGTCAGGAGAGCCTGAAATGTCACCCCTGAGACTTTCTTATAATCTGAATGTTCCCTCCCCCACCACACACACACACACACACACACACACACACACACACACACACACACACACACACATACCTGAGCCCTTTCCCTCACTCAGACATACACGCACACTTGCCCTCCCTCTCCCTCACTCACTCTCATTCTTCCCCCTCTCACTTTTGTCTTGATGGACACCACATTGATAATACACATCATTTTATAGAACAATATTAACTTTATAAAACATAGAATTTCCCCACTTTCCATAGACTCACATATGAACAGAATACTCCTTTATCAATATTTCTTAACAAAGAAGTAGATTTTTCACAGTTAATGAATATTCACTGATACATGATCATCATCTACATTTCTTAGTTTACATTAAAGTTAATCTTAGTGTTTTCTGTCTTTGGATAAATATATACAGTCAAGTGTCTACATTATACAATTATTTAAACCTGGTTTCTCTACCAAAAAATTTCACTTTCCATCAATCAATTTTTTTTTCTTCCTAATTGGTGAAACCAATGGTTTTATTATTTTCTCCAAAATTTTGCTAAATCATACAGATTGGCTTATTTTATCTTAATTTCTCTCATACCCTGACAGCTTGATTTGGTAAAACTCCCCTATAAAACCATCCGGAACAGGGTTTTTGTTTGCTGGGAGGTTTTGTGTTGTTTGTTTGTTTGTTTTGTTTTAATTACTGCTTCAATTTCAGCAGTAGTTATCAGTCTATTCAGGTTTTCTGATTCTTGCTGGTTGAGTTTAGGAAAATTGTATATTTTTAGGACTATGTACATTTCATATAGATCGTCCAGTTTTTTGGAATCGGGTTGTTCATAGTATTTTTGTTAATAATCCTTTGTATTTCCCTGAGGGTCAGTTGTTACTTTACCTCTTTTGTTTATTTGGGTCCTCTCTCTTTGCTCTTTGGTGAGCCTGGCAAGAGGTTCATCAATCTTGTTTATCTTTTCAAAGAACCATCTCTTTAATTTGTTTTTCTTTTTTTCATTTTTTTATTAGGTATATGTGTACATATTTTACCATTGCCCCTCCCACCCCATTTCCATACATGCCCTCACCCCACAGAGTTTTGTGTCCATTGGTTATGATTATATGCATGGATACAAGTCCTTCAGTTGATTGTTTATCTCCCTAACCTTCCCGCTGTAATTTGACATTCTGTTTGATGCTTTACTGTCTCTGTATCTATCTTTTTGTTCAACATTTTATAATTTTCTTTATTATCCATAAATGAGTGTGATCATATGGTATTTTTCTTTCATTGACTGGCTTATTTCACTTAGCATAATGTTCTCTTGTTTCATTCAGGTTGCTGCAAATGGTAAGAATTCCTTCATTTTTATGGCAGCATAGTATTCCATTGTGTAGGTGTACCATAGTTTTCTGACCCAGTCATCTGCTGAAGGGCACCTAGGCTGTTTCCAAATCTTAGCTATTATAAATTGTGCTGCTATGAACATAGGGGTGCATATATACTTTCTTATTGGTGTTTCCAGTTTCTTAGGATATATTCCTAGGAGTGGGATTACTGGGTCAAATGGGAGTTCCATTTTCAGTTTTTTGAGGAAACTCCATACTGTTCTCCACAGTGGCTGCACCAGTCTACATTCCCACCGGCAGTACACAAGTGTTCCTTTTTCTCCGCATTCTCGCCAACACTTGTCCTCTGTTGATTTGTTGATGATAGCCATTCTGGCCGGGGTGAGATGGTACCGCATTGTCGTTTAGATTTACATGTCTCGGATAATTAGTAACTTTGAGCATGTTTTCATGTGTCTCTTGGCTTTCCTTCTGTCTTCTTTTGAAAAGCTTCTATTTAGGTTCGTGGCCAATATTTTTATTGGATCATTTATCTTCCTTTTATTAAGTTGTATAAGCTGCCTGTAGATGTTGGAGATTAAACCTTTACCAGTGATAACATTTGCAAATATGTTCTCCGATACAGTCGGATTTCTTATTGTTTTGTTGATAGTTTCTTTTGCTGTAAAAACGCTTTTTATTTTGATGTAGTCCCATTTGTTAATTTTCTCTTTAGCTTCCATTGCCCTAGGGGCAGTGTCAGTGAAGAAGTTCTTTTGGCATATGTCTGAGATTTTGCTGCCTGTGGATTCCTCTGGTATTTTTATGATTTCCCATCTTATGTTTAAGTCCTGTATCCATTTTGAGTTTATTTTTGTGTATGGTGTAAGTTGGTGATCTAGTTTCATTTTTTTTCATGTATCTGTCCAATTTTCCCAACACCATTTATTGAAGAGACTGTCTTGACTCCATTGTGTGTTCATGCCTCCTTTGTCAAATATTAATTGAACATAGTGGTTTGGGTTGATATCTGGATTCTCTATTCTATTCCATTTATCTGTATGTCTGTTCTTGTGCCACTACCAGGCTGTTTTGAGAACAGTGGCTTTGTTATATAGCTTGAAATCTGGTATTGAGATCCCACCTACTTTGTTCTTCTTTCTCAGGATTGCTGTGGCTATTTGGGGTCCTTTTTTATTCCAGATGAATTTTTGGAGAGTTCTTTATAGGTCTGTGAAATATGCTGTTATTATTTTAATGGGGAGTGTGTTGTATCTATACATTGCTTTGGGTAGTATGGACATTTTGATGATATTGATTCTACCAATCCATGAACATGGTATGTTCTTCTATCTGTTTACGTCTTCCTATATCTCTTTCTTCAGTGTCCTGTAGTTTTCCACGTATAGGTCTTTTACATCCTTAGTTAAGTTTATTCCTAGGTATCTTAATTTTTTTGGTGCAATGGTAAATGGGATTGCTTTTTTAGTCTCTCTTTCTGTAAGTTCACTGTTGGTGTATAGAAAGGCCATAGATTTATTTACATTAATTTTGTATCCTGCTACATTGCTGAATTCATTTATTAAGTCTATTAGTTATTTGATGGAGTCTTTCAGGTGTTTTATATACAATATCATGTCATCTGCAAATAAAGACAGCTTTACCTCGTCTTTTCCAATTTGGATGCATTTTATTTCTTCTTCTTGTCTAATTGCAATGGCTAATACTTCCAGTACTATGTCAAACAGGAGTGGTGAGAGTGGGCATCCCTGTCTTATTCCTGTTCTTAGGGGAAATGGTTTTAGTTTTTGCCCATTGAGTATGATGTTTGCTCTGGGTTTATCATATATTGCTTTTATTATGTTGAAGTATGATCCTTCTATTCCCACCTTGTTGAGAGTGTTTATCAGGAAAGGGTGTTGCATTTTGTCACATGCTTTTTCTGCATCAATTGATATGACTATGTGATTTTTATCTCTCAGTTTGTTTATGTGATGTATCACGTTTATTGATTTGCGGATATTGTACCATCCTTGAATTCCTGGGATAAATCCTACTTGGTCATGGTGTATGATCTTTCTGATGTACTGCTGGAGCCGATTTAATAGAATTTTGTTGAGGATAATGGCATGTATGTTCATGAGGGATATTGACCTGTAATTCTCTTTCATTGTGTTGTCTTTATCTAGTTTTGGTATTAAGGTGATGCTGGTTTCATAGAAGGAGATTGTAAGTGTTCCTTCCTCTTGAATTTTTTGGAACAGTCTGAGGAAGATAGGTTTTAGTTCTTCCTTGAATGTTTGGTAAAACACCCCTCTGAATCCTTCTGGCCCCGAGCTTTTGTTTGCCGGAAGCTTTTTGATGACTGCTTCAATTTCTTCCATAGTTACTGGCCTATTGAGCTGTTTAGATTCTTCCTGATTGAGTTTTGGAAGGTTATATTTTTCTAGGAATATGTCCATTTCCCCCAGATTGTCCACTTTGTTGGAATAGAGTTATTTGTAGTATTTTTTAGCAATCCTTTGTATTTCGATGGGGTCTGTTGTTATTTCACCTCTTTCATTTCTGATTTTGTTTATTTGGGTCCTCTCTCTTTGCTTCTTGGTGAGCCTGGCTAGAGGTTCATCAATCTTGTTTATCCTTTCAAAGAACCAGCTATTGGTTTCATTGATCTTTTGTATTGTTTCTTTGGTCTCTATGTCGTTTATTTCTGCTCTGATCTTTATTATTTCTTTCCTTCTGCTTACACTGGGCTTTTCTTGTTGCTCTCATTTTAACACTTAGTGTTGTAGGGTTAGGTAATTTATTACCATTGTTTCTTGTTTTTTTGCATTAGGCTTGTAGAGCTATGAACTTCCCTCTCAAGACTGCTTTTGCTGTGTCCTATAGATTTTGGATTGTTGTGTTTTCATTGTCATTTGTTGCCATGATGTTTTTTATTTCTTCCTTGATGTCTTTGGTAACACAGTCATTGTTTAATAGCATGCTGTTTAGTCTCCATGTGTTTGATTTCTTTGCATTGTTTTTATTGTAGTTGATTTCCAGTTTATGCCACTGTGATCTGAGAAGATTCTTGATATGATTTCTATCTCCTTGAATTTGGAGAGACTTTGCCTACGTCCCAACATATGCTCTATCTTTGAAAATGACCCATTTGCTCTTGAGAAGAATGTATATTCTGTGGCTTTGGGGTGAAATGTTCTGAGGATGTCAATTAATTCCATCTGGTCTAGTGAGTCATTTAGGATTGCTGTGTCTTTGCTGATTTTTGTTTAGAGGCTTTGTCCAATGGTGATAGTGAGGTATTAAAATCTCCTACTATAATTGTATTGCTGTTAATCTCTCCCTTAATATCCTCCAGGAGTTTTTTTATGTATTTGGTTGCTCCTATATTGGGTGCATATATGTTTACCAGAGTTATTTCTTCTTGATGGATTGCTCCCTTTAGTATTATGAAGTGGCCTTCCGTATCTTTTGTTATGTCCTTCACTTTGAGATCTAATTTGTCAGATATAAGTATTGCTACCCCAGATTTTTTTCCATTTCCATTCACCTGGAAAACCTTCTTCCATCCCTTCACCCTCAGTCTGTGTGCGTCTTTTTGTCTGAGGTGGATTTCTTGTAGACAGCAGATATATGGGTCTTGTTTTCTTATCCAATCTGTTACCCTATGTCTTTTGATTGGGGCATTTAGTCCATTTTCATTTAAAGTTATTACTGATAGGTACTTATTTGTCACCATTTTTATTCTATACCCCTGTGTTCCTTCTTCACTTCCTATTTCTTTTTTTTATTTACAGCAGACTCTTTAGCATTTCTTTCATTGCTGGTTTGGTGGTGATAAATTCCCTTAGTCCTTTTTTGTCTGTGAAGCTCCTGATTTCACCTTCAATTTTGATTGATATCCTTCTGGGTACAGTATTCTTGGATTGAGACCCTTCCTTTGCATGACTTTGTATATTTCATTCCATTCCCTTCTGGCCTGATGAGTTTCTGTTGAGAAATCAGTTGCTAGTCTGATGGGGGTTCCTTTGTATGTAAGTTTCTATCTCTCCTGGCTGCTTTTAAGATTCTTACTTTGTCGTTTTTGTTTGCCAATTTAATTATAATGTGTCTTGGTATCGGTCTTTTGAGGTTCATTTTGCTTGGGACTCTGTGAGCTTCTTGGATTTGTGTGGCTTTTTTCTTCCCTATATAAGGAAAGTTTTTTATTATTTCTTCAAACAGGTTTTCAATTCCTTGCTCAGTTTCCTTTCCTTCTGGAACCCCTATTATGCGGATTTTGTTTTGTTTTGTCCCAAAGTTTCCTTAGGCACTCCTCCTGCTTTTTAATTTTTTTTTTCTAGATGCTGCTCTACTTGGGTATTTTTTTCCATCTTGTCTTCTAGCTCACTGATGTGGTCCTCTACTTCTTCTAGTCTACTCTTGATGCTTTCTATTGAGTTCTTTACAGCAGCGATGTCATTTTTCATTTATTCTTGGTTCTTCTTCATTTCCTCTTGGTTCTTACTAATATTGTCGAATTTGTCTTCCATTGTTTTCAGCCACCTTATTACCATTTCTCTGAGTTGTCTCCCTGATAGGTTGTTGGCCTCTAAGTCATTTACTTCCTTTTCTTGTGATGCCTGCTTTTCTTTCATATGCAGGCTGTTTCTTTGTCTCCCCATGGTCTCTCTTCTCCAGATGTCTGGTTATGTATTTCTGTCTCCTGTGTTGATTTAAAGGCACAAAATACAACACAACCAGGTAAAACACACAACGCACTGATCAGCAATGTATTCACGATATTAATAACCTCCAATAAAGGTGACCACCAGAGAAAGGCAAATTAGGGGATAGGAGAGAAAGAAGGGTAAAAAGAAAGAAAAAAAAAGAATGTCAAAATGAAATTGGGAAAAGGAGAAAAAAATAAGAGAGACTAGAATGAGACTAAGAGAGAAAAGAGGAACAAACTATACATATGGGGAGTAAACTTTAATATAACAACCACTAATCACAGCAAATGCCAGCAATAAGTACCTGGAGATTAATACAACCTACAACACCAACTAATATCAAGCGAGGCAAGGGAAAAGAGATGTAAAAAACAAACAAAAACACAGCAAACAAAAACAAAAACAAAAAAAAGACTAAGCACAACAATCTCACAAGAAAGCATAAAAATTCGTTATAGTCAACATTCAAGGAAACAACAACAAAAGGACAGAAAGAAAAACAATATTTTTTATAGTTAAGACAGCGGAGAGATGTGTATGGACTGGGAGGAGGGGTTTGGAAATTACATATATATAAGTAGGGTGAAGTTTTAGCAGGGGGTAAACAGAAAGAATAGGGAAAATCTAGGGCAGGAAAGGGTTAAGATAAACAGGACACAAAAAGGGGAAAGGTTAGGAAGAGAGTGATGGCTTAAAGGTAGAGTTGAGATAGAATAAAATGATGGTGAAGGAAAAATGAAAATAGACTGTAGAACACTAATCCAGAAGTAAAATAAAGAGAAAATAAAATGACACTTAAAAAAAATAATAAAAAAACAAAAAGAAAAAAGTAAAAAAAGGTAAAATAGTAGTAATAATGCTGATTTCAAATAAAAATGTAATAATTAAAAAGGTAAAATCAAGTGAGGAAAGAAGAAAAATAGTTTCTTAAGTAAATGATGCAAAAAATGAAAATAAAAAAATGAAAATAAATAATTAAAAATAAATAAATAAATAAATAAATAAATAAATAAATAAATAAATAAAATGTACAGTAGTGAAGGTCATTCACTTCCTCTATTGTTCTGTTTGGCATGCCTGTTTCCCAGTCCAGACAGTATTACAGTTTCCTGCATTTCACTGCTCCTCATAGTTGTAATCCATAGTTGTAGTCCTGATTTTTAAGCAGGCGGTGTCTTAATTTCTGGTATTCCTTTATCTTTGATTACACTAGGGTGAATTTGTGATTCAGCCTCTGGGTGGCAGTGTTTCTCGGTTGACTTCCAGGACTCTAAGGCCTCTCTAGCCTTTTTTCTCTATGGCACCCAATACTTGTTTGCAGAGGCTGGTGGGCAAGTTCAAGCAGACTGCACACCCCTGCAATTCCCAGGCTATCCTTCCGCGTCAGATCAAAATGGGTTGCTCTTTAGAGATCCCCTCTGTTAGCAGCTCTGAGGACCCCCTTCCACAATCACGAATCACACTGGCCCCAACAGCCACGGACTTCTCCGGGCACAGTCCTCCCTGGTCCTCCACCTCCTGCAGTGCGCACGCATTTCTCTCTCCCGCTGGGACTCGATATCTCACCCTATCCCGGCGAAATCTGACCTTTTCATGGTGGAGTGAAGAGCTCCTTTGAGTTCAAGCTTTCACTCCACCTGGGACTGGTGTTCTGGGGTTCACAGCTGTTCGGCGGTCGCCACAGTTGTTGATTTTCAGGCCTCCGACAAGATCCACTTTCCCTTTCAAGATGGCGAGATTTCCCCGTCCAAGCCTGTAGCTCCGGGGAAGGACCCAGTCGCCATGGGGGCTGCCTTGTCAGGGGACCCCTGTCCCACAGTCCCCCACCTTCTCCTGGAGTTCAGCTGTCCCTTAGCTTGCTAATAAACACTGCCCGTGCGACCCTCAGCTGTTCTTTCTTTCTGCTCTGGGACAAGCCTCAGAACACGTCTGTCTATTCTGCTGCCATTTTCTCCAAGCCTAATTTATTTATCCATATATATATATACTAGGAGCCCGTTGCACGAAGTTTCGTGCAATTGACTTTTCCTTCACCTGGCTGCCGGCACCAGTTATCCGCCAGCAGCAGTTTTCCTCTGGCCACCCGCCGATCAGAGCGCCTCCCGCCAGCACGATCGGCTACCCCAAGAGGAACTCTGATCAGGAGGCGCTCCGATCGGGTGGGTGGCCAGAGGAAAACTGCTGCTGGCGGAAAACTGGTGCTGGCAGCCACGCAATCGGCCACCCCGAGTTCCGCCACCAGCGTCTTCTGCAGCGCCGGCCTAAGCAGCGCCGCCCGTTTAAGCCAGCAGGAGGAGCGGGGGTCTGGGACTCACGAGTCCCCGCCCCCCCGCTCCTACCACCAGCCAATCGGCCACCCTGAGTCCCGCCCCCCACGCCTCCAGCCGGCCCAATCGTGGGCGTAGCGGAGTGATGGTAATTTGCATATTACCATTTTATTAGGTATGATACTAGAGGCCCAGTGCACAAATTTGTGTACTGGTAGGGTCCAGCCAGCCCACCCCTGATTAGGGCCATCAGGGGTGGGCCAGTTGGGGCAAGGGGCCGTGGGTAGGACAGGCTGGGGTGAGGGGCTGCAGGCAATTTGCCAGCCGCCCCCCCCCAATCAGGGTAGGAGGGCCCTCTTGGGGGTGGGGCTGGCTGGGGCAAGTGGCTATGGGCATTCCAGTCATTCCGCTATTTGGTTGATTTGCATATTACCCTTTTATTATATAGGATATATATATATATATATATATATATATATATATATATATATATATATATATATATATATAGTCTCTATGTCATTTACTTCCACTCTGAATTTTATTATTTCCTTCCTTTTGTTAACCCTGGGCTTTTCATTGTGCTTGATTATTAGTTTTTAAAGTTGTAGTGTTAGATAAGTTATTATCAGTTTTTTTATTTTGTTGTTGTTTGTTTTTTGTTTGTTTTTTTGAGGTAGGCCTATAGTGCAATGAACTCCCTCTCAGGACTGCTTTCACTGTGTCCCAAAGATTTTGGGTTGTTTGTTTTCATTGTCATTTGTTACCAGGATGCTTTTTATTTCTTCTTTGATCTCTTTGGTAACCCATTTATTGTTTAATAGCATGCTATTTAGCCTCTATGTGTTTGATTGTTTATGATTGTTTTTATTGTACTTGATTTCTAATTTTATGCCATTGTGATCTGAAAAGATGATTGATATGATTTTAATCTTCTTGAATTTGTAGGGACTTTGCCACTTAGTCCTAACATGTGGTCTATCTTTGAAAATGTCCCTTTTCATTTGAGAAGAATGTGTATTCTGTAGCTTTGGGGTGAAATGCTCTGAAGATGTCAATTAGTTTCATCTGATCTAGTGAGTAATTTAGTATTGCTGATTCTTTGTCTTAAGGATATATCAATGGCTTCAATGTTTTTTGTTTTCTTTTCCAAAAATTTTATTGTTCAATTACAGTTGACTTTTCAGGAATACATCATAGTGGTTAGACAATTATATATTTTACTATAGGCCTGGTGCATGAAATTTGTGCACAGGGTGTGGGGGGTCCCGCAGCCCAGCCTGCAACCTCTCCAATCTGGGACCCAGTAGGATCAGGCCTAAACGGGCAGTCGGACATCCCTCTCACAATCCAGAACTGCTGGCTCCGTACTGCTTACTTGCCTGCCTTCCTGATTGCCCCTAACCGCTTCTGCCTGCCAGCCTGATCACCCCCTAACCATTCCCCTGTTAGCCTGATTGATGCCTAACTGCTACCCTGCCAGCTTTATTCCCCTGAACTGCCCTCCTTTGCTGGTTTGCTCAGCCCTAACTGCCCTCCCCTGCAGGCTTGATCACCCCCAACTGCCCGCCCTTGCAGGCCTGGTCCCTCCCAACTTTCCTCTCCTGCTGGCCACCTTGTGGCGGCCATCTTGTGTCCACAGGGGGCAGCCATCTTGTGCATTGGATGACAGTCAATTTGCATATTGCTCTTTTATTATATAGGATAGAGGCCTGGTGCATGGGTGGAGACCGACTGGTTTGCCCTGAAGGGTGTCCCGGATCAGGGTGTGGGTTGCCTTGGGGCATGGGGCAGCCTGGGTGAGGAGCCTGTGGTGGTTTGTGTAAGTGTCCCCCCCCCCATGTACCACGTAGTTCAGGGTTCAGGTTCAGGGTTCGGGTTCTGGAGGAGGCTGCACACAAATGAAAGAGACTAGACAAGAAAATATAAATTTGGGAATTGGGAGCCAGGTGGGAGCCCAGCTCAAGAGGAAGGACTCCACTTTGCTCCCACGTTGGGACCCCTTTTATTCAGGTTTTGGGATACACCCATAGCCCTTAGGCAGGCAATTCCAATTGTAGCCCATCAGTAAGGATTTACATAACACTAAAAGGTGGAAGTTGCTTCAGCTCCCTTTGTCTCAAATAGACAGTGGGTGCTGGGCTCTGACCTTTCAGAACCTTCAAGATTAACCAGCCTTCTGGGTTCCTTGTCCACACCTCTCTGCTAGTGAAGGCAATGGGTGGCTTCCAACATCTCCCCATTTTTTTATTAAAAAATCTTGCATCTGCTGAAATAAACATATAAGAACAAAAATCTTGCATCTGCTAGAAATAAACATATAAGAACAAAAATGAGACAAGCAATAGTGGTTATGCTGAGATGCAAGTGAATCAGTCTGTAGTAAGTTTCTTTGTGGGCCAACAGTTCCTTAAGTCCCAATTTCATTGTTCAACAATTTTGAGTCCCAATTCCAATGTCCAATAGTTCCTTATGTGTACATGTCAGCAATTATATTTTAGTTCTGGATGGTAGACAAATGGTCCAACCCTCTCTGGTTTGATCCTGGGCAATCTGCTATGACGCACAGCTGCTGACTGCTATCATGGCAAGGCGTCTTCACCATCTTTCATCTCTGGACTGTTTCTCCTCTTGTCTTCATGGCTGGAGCAGTCCTGTCAGTTCCTCTCTGGAATCCGTTGTTGCAGGAATCCACCTGGGCTTTTCTGGAAATATACAAACCTATTCTCAACCAAAGGTTAATAGAGAATTCTTTTCTATAAATTTGACTTGGGATCCTTTTTCATTTTTTGCCCAAACAATTTTCCTTTGGCTTATTTCGACACCATGTGATTTTTCATGGGTGTCTTGCTATTAGCATTTACAAATGAAAATTAATTTTCAAAGTAAAAATTTTCTTGTAATTTACTTACAGAATATTATTTCTTACAGGATATTACTTTACTATCCACCCTTTTTTATTTAAATATTAGGAGGCTTTTGGAAATTTTTACAATGCAGTCTTCATAACTTTTAATTTTAAATTTTTTTTGCACAAAAATATGACTGCTTTGGATTCATAGCATGTTTGGCAATTTTACTATGAGATGAAAAGTCAATAAAAATTTTAGTTAATACTTCAGGAACAGTTTTTGTCCAGTACAATTAAGTTTTCTTGACTATTCACTTATTTCTATTAGCCAATTTAAATTAATCTGAAATAAGGTTTATTTTTTAACTTCACTTGACCTAGGTTATGGACAATAAATGATATTAATTAGACTCCTTAAATTAGTTTTTAAATAACTTCACATTAAGTTTTTCAGGGAGGCAAAAACATAAATTGTTTACATCAGCTTATGAGGCCAAATTTATTGACGTTTAATTACAGTTTTTCAGATGCTTGAAGAAAACCTCTCTTTCTTTCCTTCCAAAATAATTTCTAAGGTTACAGAGTGTTTCACTTAAAAATCTTAGTCTTTCTTTTTATAACATGCAACCTATAAGGCTGCTGCTTAATATTTGCTCATGCATCCAAATAGTCCTTACACAAGAAATCTCATTACAGTAAACTGGACTACTATTTTACTCTCAGATTTAATACTCTAACAACAATCTTAGTTTACACTGTAAATATTAGTGGAAGAGATTTCAAAAATTTAAATTTCTCCTTTTTATTAAGCTTAGGATATTATTTTTAAAGAGTATCCCCTTTGGCTAATATGCATATACAGAGGGATCATGGGAGGTCTCAATAACTTTCTTAGCAGACTTAATCAAATTGCTTACAAAGACATTGGCTTATTCAAAGGGAGGAGTTGGCCTTTGCTGTTTCAAGATGGCGGACCCCCAGGGGAGTGGCAAGCCATGTGGCCATCATGGCAGCTGCCAAGTCAGGCAGTCCAAAAATGGTGACTGTCTAAACTGTTAAAGCCAAAACTATACTGCAGACAAACAGAAATCTCACTAGCTGTTTCTGGTGGCTTTATTAGAATTTAATTGTTTATAATTTAAGTAGGTATCTTTAATTAAAAAAGCAAAGGAAACTTAGTAAAAGTTTACATCTGATTCACAGGCGCAAAAGTGGCCCCAACTTCAGCCTAATTAAAAATGCAGGTGGCTATAGGCGTTTTGTCATTTTAACTTTCTGCTGTTGGATTTTAAGAAACATTTTCCCTCCTTAAAGGTCAGAACTTTCATAACATTTATAAGTAAAATATAGTTATTAATTTTTATTTGATAAAGCTTTCCATGCGATTTCAAGTATATTAGATCAGTTAAATTCAAAATATTTTCTTAAAGAAAAGAGAATAACTTCTTGAATTACTTCGGGCCCTTGGAGCTCTCCAAGAATCATCTCTCAGTTAAAGCCTTGAAATTTTAACCCGGAAAAAACCATCAAACAAATATCTATATATGATTTAAAGATTATATAACTTTTTATAATTATCTTAAGATGTCAATTAAATTTTAACTTGTCTTTATATTAAAAACTTCAGTTGGGATAACAGAATTAATCCTCTTATTTAATTAGACCAATAAGCAACATATTTTTTATCCCTAATTATTAGAGAAAACACATTTTAAATGTCTATACTTTAGGCATTTAATTACCACAACTATATAATTTCTCCCAATTTAATTTGAACTTTAAACTTTTAGAGCTGGCAAGTCAAATATTTAGCATTTATTTAGATTAATAACACTTATATTTTTAAGAATAAATTTCAAAAATACAAGACATAATCAATCAATAGATTCAATTCTGTCCTCTAGATTTTTCTCATAAGAAAGCAAACTTCCAAAATTTTAAGCTGCCATAACCCACATTTCTGGATGGCAAAATAGGTTCTGCAAGGGCTTAATCAATGGACATTAAACAGACCATGGTTTTTCTGCCTGAGGAAATTGAGTAGCAAGCCTGCAGGTATTCAAATGCAAAATTGTCAACTTTCCTGGGAGCCTTCCCAGCACGAGAGCCACATCCTGTGCTGCTGTGGAGAGGAGATAGGAGAAGGCAAAGGCGGGAGGCGGAAGGCGGGGGACAGACACGAACCAGGATGGTCAAAGAACATGCCACCGCACCCTCTCACTCCTGTGTGCTTCGGTCGCCGGCCCCATTTCGCTTGCTTCACCCACCATTCTGCTGAGAGCTGGAGGAGGGGCAGGGTCCTAACAGAGCTGGGGCGGAGGTCGTCCTTGCTCCCCCGGTGCCCCAGAGCTGAGGATTCACCTTGGAGGACCGCACCGGGGCTGGAAGAACCCACGGCCCTGTGAGTGCTGCCTGCGACAAAATAAAACACTTAAAGCAATAAAGTTTCCTCTGGGGAAGCTTGAAAAGCTACAACTGCAGCAACCACAGAACAGCTGCGAGCCCCAGAACACTGGTCCCGAATTGGCGCAAATATGCAGTTTCAGAGGTCTACACACGACCACAGAAAGGAGAGAGAGAACTACATAACCAGACATCCAGAGAAAAGAGGTCATGGGGAGACAAAGAAACAGCCCCCATATGAAAGAAAAGAAGGCATCACCAGAAAAGGAAGTAAATGAAATGGAGGCAAGCAACATGTAAGAGAAAGAATTCAGAGAAATGGTCATAAGGTGGATGAAAAGAATGGAAGACAAATTCGACAATATGAGTAAGAACCAAGAGGAAATGAAGAAGAACCAAGAAGAAATAAAAAAATTATATCGCTGCTGTAAAGAACTCAATAGAAAGTATCAAGAGTAGACTAGAAGAAGCAGAGGACCATATCAGTGACCTAGAATACAAGATGGGAAAAAATACCCAATTAGAGAAGCTTGTTAAAAAAAATTAAAAAGCAGGAGGAGACCCTAAGACAACTTTGGGAAAAAACGAAACAAAATATCATCCACATAATAGGGGCAACTGAGCAAGGAATAGAAAACCTGCTTGAAGAAACAATGACAGAAAACTTTCCTGATGTAGGGAAGAAAAAACCCACACAAATCCAAGAAGCTCACAGAGTCCCAAGCAAAATGAACCTCAAAAGACTGATACCAAGGCACATTAAAATTAAATTGGCAAACACCAACAACAAAGTAAGAATCTTAAAAGCAGCCAGAGAGAGACAAAGTTACATACAAAGAACCCCTATCTGACTAGCAACTGATTTCTCAACAGAAACTCATCAGGCCAGAAGGGAATGGAATGAAATATACAAAGTCATGAAAAGGAAGGGTCTGAATTCAAGAATACTATACCCAGCAAGACTATCAATCAAAATTGAAGGTGAAATCAGGAGCTTCCAGACAAAAAAGGACTAAGGGAATTTATCACCACAAAAACAACAGTGCAAGAAATGCTAAAGGGTCAACTATAAAAAAATATATAGGAAGCAAAGAAGGAACACAGGGGTAAAGAATAAGAATGGCGACAAATAAGTAACTATCAATAATAACTTTAAATGTAAATGGATTGAATGCCCCAATCAAAAGACACAGTGTAACGGATTGGATAAGAAAACAAAACCCATATATCTGCTGTCTACAGGAAACCCACCTCAGAAAAAAAAGACGCATACAGACTGAGAGTAAAGGGATGGAAAAATGTTTTCCAGGCAAATGGAAATGGAAAAAAAGCTGGGGTATCAATACTTATATCTGACAAATTATATCTCAAAGTGAAGGACATAACAAGAGATAATGAAGGCCACTTCATAATACTAAAGGGAGCAATCCATCAAGAAGAAATAACTCTGGTAAACATATATGCACCCAATACAGGAGCAACAAAATACATAAAGAAACTCCTGGAAGATATCAAAGGAGAGATTGACAGCAATACAATCATAGTAGGAGACTTCAATACCCCACTATCACCATTGGAAAAAGCCTCTAAACAAAAAATCAGCAAAGAAACATCAATCCTAAATGGCTCACTAGACCAGATGGAATTAATCGACATCGTCAGAACATTTCACCCCAAAGCCACAGAATATACATTCTTCTCAAGTGCACATGGTTCATTTTCAAAGATAGACCATATGTTAGGACATAGGCAAAGTCTCTCCAAATTCAAGAAGATAGTAATCATATCAAGAATCTTCTCAGATCACAGTGGCATAAAACTGGAAATCAACTACAATAAAAACAATCCAAAGAAATCAAACACATGGAGACTAAACAGCATGCTATTAAACAATGACTGGGTTACCAAAGACATCAAGGAAGAAATAAAAAACATCATGGCAACAAATGACAATGAAAACACAACAATCCAAAATCTATGGGACACAGCGAAAGCAGTCCTGAGAGGGAAGTTCATAGCTCTACAAGCCTACTGCAAAAATCAAGATACAATGGTAATAAATTAACTAATCCCACAACTCAAAGACTTAGAGAGAGAGCAATAAGAAAAGCTCAGTGTAAGCAAAAGGAAAGAAATAATAAAGATTAGAGCGGAGATAAACAACATAGAGACCAAAGAAACAATACAAAAGATCAACAAAACCAAGAGCTGGTTCTTTGAAAGGATAAACAAGATTGATGAACCTCTAGCCAGGCTCACCAAGAAGCAAAGAGAGAGGACCCAAATAAACAAAATCAGAATTGAAAGAGATGAAATAATAACAGACCTCACAGAAATACAAAGGATTGTTATAAAATACTATGAACAACTCTATTCTAATAAACTAGACAACCTAGAGGAAATGGGCACATTCCAAGAAAAACAGAACCTTCCAAAACTTGCTCAGGAGGATTCTAAGGATCTCAATAGGCTGATAACTATGGAAGAAATTGAAGCAGTCATCAAAAAACTTCCATCAAACAAAAGCCCAGGGCCAGACGGCTTCACAGGGGAATTTTAAAAAACATTCAAGGAAGTACTAAAACCTATCCTTCTCAGAAATTTCCACAAAATTCAAGAGGAAGGAACACTTCCAAATTTCTTCTATGAAGCCAGCATCACCTAATACCAAAAGCAGATAAAGATAACACAATGAAAGAGAGTTACAGGCTAATATCCCTCATGAACATAAATGCCAAAATTCTAAACAAAATTCTAGCAAATCGAATCCTGCAGTATATCAGAAAGATCATACACCATGACCAAGTAGGATTTATCTTGGGCATGCAAGGATGGTACAATATCCGCAAATCAATAAACATGATACATCACATAAACAAACTGAGAGAGAAAAATCATATAGTCATATCAATTGATGCAGAAAAAGCATTTGACAAAATCCAACACCCTTTCTTGATAAAAACTCTCAGCAAAGTGGGAATAGAAGGATCATACCTCAACATAATAAAAGCAATATATGATAAACCCACAGCCAACATCATACTCAATGGGGAAATACTAAAACCATTTCCCCTAAGAACAGAAAGAAGACATGGATGGCAACTCTCACCACTCCTGTTCAACATAGTGCTGGAAGTACTAGCCATTGTGATCAGACAAGAAGAAATAAAAGGCATCCAAGTTGGAAAAGAAGAAGTAAAACTGTCCTTATTCACAGATGACATGATACTGTACATAGAAAACCTTAAAGACTCCATCAAAAAATTAATAGACTTAATAAATGAATTTGGCAAGGTAGCAGGATACAAAATTAATGCCAAGAAATCTATGGCATTCCTATACACTAATAATGAACTTACAGAAAGAGAGACTAAAAAAGCAATCCCTTTTACCATTACACCAAAAAAATTATGATACCTAGGAAGGTAAAAGACCTATATGTGGAAAACTACAGGACACTGAAAAAAGAGATGGAAGAAGACATAAACAGATGAAGAACATACCATGTTCATGGATTGGTAGAATCAACATCATCAAAATATCCATACTACCTAAAGCAATCTATAGATTCTATGCACTCCCCATTAAAATACCAATGGCATATTTCACAGACCCAGAACGAACTTTCCAAAAATTCATCTGGAATAAAAAAAGACCCCGAATAGCCACAGCAATCCTGAGAAAGAAGAACAAAGTAGGGCGGATCTCAATACCAGTCATCAAGCTGTATTACAAAACAGTGTTCTCAAAACAGCATGGTACTGGCCCAAGCACAGACATATAGATCAATGGAAAAGAATAGAGAACCCAGAAATTGACCCAAACCACTAAGCCCAATTAATATTTGACAAAGGCAGCATTAACATACTGTAAGGCCGTGACGACCCTGTGGCAGAGCAACGACCCCAAATCAAACGCCGAACTCGAGTCTTGATGCAAAAGCAAGAGGTTTTTATTCCAGCATGCTGGGGCTCAACTTGTAACTCACGCAGGAGCAGAGGAGTTGAACAGCCCAGTGGGAAATTTTACAAGCTTATATAGGCAAAAACTACACGTTGGGAGGGGTCACACACGGGTGAGAGGAAAAGGGGACCAAAAGCTGCTGGGAAATTCCAAAGGGGAGCTGTTAGTTACATATTAATCTTACATTCTATGTTTCTTTTTCTGTATGAATAACACTGCTCTGTTTATTCTTTGAGTTGAGATAAGACACACAACTTGTTCCCATCACTGGGAGAGGGACCTTGAGGAGTTGAGATAAAATACACACTCAGCTTTACCAGCACAGGGGGAGAGACCTGGGGGGGTTGAGATAAAACAGCTTTTGAAAAAAACTCTTTATTATTCTTTTACTCTCTTCTGGGAACTGAGCTATGCTTGCTTAATCTTAACTATTCCTGCCTCCCAGAACAGCCTCCGGGGCGCCAGCTCTGAGAGTGCATTCTTTCATTCCCCCCTTTTCTTTTTGGGGAGTTCCAATCATGGAACTTTTGTAGTATAATAAGGGGACCCATCAGGGTGGATATGAGGGTGGTGAACCAAGGGGATCGGCTGTATCAATTTTTCAAACTATCCTATTGTCCAAGCAAGCAAGTGTGTACAAAAGCCAGAATAGCAGGGTTAAAATTCAAACAGCAGTTTTTATCTAAGTATGGTTGCTACTATACTTCAGTACCACGGTCCCCATCAGTACTGTCCTCACTGAAGTCCAGTTCCCCTCCTGCAGGTGTAGAGTCTCCTCTTGGCCTGCGTGGAGCCCAGGCTAGGGATCTCACGGGTGAGGCTGCTGGTTGCCAGGATCTAGGCCGTTTCCTGGTGCAGGAGCTGGGAGTGGTGTAGCCAGATCTGGGTGCTGTTCATTTTAATAACCGTGGGCATGCCCAGGATAACAGTGTAGTATCCCTTTCAGGTTGGGGTGAGTCCTTGGGCAGTGAACTTCTTTACCCATACCGAGTCCCCGGGCTGGAAGGGATGTACAGGGTCCGCGGTGGGCACTGGCAGTGCATCTCGAACAAGCTTATGGGTGGCTCTCTGGGTATAGAGCCTGTAAGGACTTAAGGAAGGGAATGGTTATGAATTCCAGCTTTCAGTTTCTTCCTGACCCTGGAAAGGAAGCGGTGGGGGGATGTCTATCATATATGATCTCTAAAAGGGGGAAACCCCTACCGGTAGGGGGTACACCTGGCCCAAAAGAGGGTGAAGGGCAGGAGGTTGGTCCAGTTTTCACCGGTTTCTAGGACAAATTTAGTTAAAGTACTTTTAGAGTCCTGCTCATGCCTGTCCAGATTCTGGGCCTAAGGCTTGAGCTATACCCAGAAATACCTTGGCTATAAAGGTGCGGCTGTTATCTGATCCTATGACTACTGGCAGCCCGAAGCTAGATATAATCTCCTGGAGTAATTTCTGTGGGGCCCGAATTCTCAGGGCGACCCTCTTACCTTGCTTAGTATTTACCTGTGCACAAACTGTATTTCTAGTGACTATGCTTTTAATTATTTTATCTAAGAGTACCTGCCTTGAAGAAGTTCAGAAGTCTTGGTGATGCTAAGTGGGTAGCCTGGTGTAACTGGGCAACTCACGTCCGACCTAGAGCCTCTGGGACCAACAGTCTGTCATCTGGTAGGATCCACCAACCATCTGGTCCTTTGATGGCTTGCTTCTGTTCTGCCAATTTCTCCTCTTGTTTGGTGTAAGAGGGGGTCTGCGTAGGTCCAGGTACGGCAGGGTTACTAAAACTGAACATAACTGCTCCCAACCGTGCTGTCAGGTCTGGGCGAGCTGTTCATACTGCGTCTGTTACCTCTGTGCAGCCCTGCATAGGTTCCTCTGGACTATCATCTGGAAGCAGGCTGGCAGGGTTGGTGGCCAGTGTCTTATGGAACCGGACACAGGGCTGGTCTAGGAGAAGAGCTTGGCACTGGGTGATCCTGGTGTTTGACATCCATCTCTCCAGAGCACCTCGAAGGAGGGCCTCCACACCATGGGGTGTTGTCAGGGCTAGTTCCTAGCCCAGAGTCTACTTATCTGCCTCCTTTACCAGCAATGCTGTGGTGGCCACTGCCCAGAGGCACGCTGGCCACCCTGCTGCCACGGGGTCTAGCCTCTTAGCAACAGGTCTCTTCCAGGGACCTAGAGTCTGAATGAGAACCCCTTTGGCAATGCCCCTTACCTCACTCACGTAGAGGTGGAAGGGCTTCGTGACGTCTGGCAAGGCTAGGGCAGGTGCTGAGACGAGAGCCTTCTTTAGCTTCTCAAAGGCCTGTTGTTCCACTTCGGTCCAGTTCAGTGGATGCATTCCCCTAGTACTTGAGTACAGAGGTCTAGCAATCTCCGCGAGCCCCGATATCCACAGGTGGCAGTATCCAACTGCCCGTAGGAATTCCCGCTCCGTCCCCCTCAAAGGATATGGTGGCACATCCAAATAGTTTCTGCAGGAGGTCACGTCTACACAGGGGGTATGGACATTCTGGCATGATCAGAAATGAATGCGTCACCGTGTCCTTTCGAGGTCTACAGTCCTTTTTGATGTCCAAGGAAAACAGGAAATTTGTCCGGTGGCTCCCTGGACTGATGTCTTCTTAGAGGTTACGGGTCCCATCGGCTCTGTCAAGACTGAATAGGCTGCCCCAGTGTCCACCAGGAAACTAACAGGTTTGCCCCCCACTTGTAAGGTTACCCTGCGCTTCTGGGGGCTCAATGGAAAGGAGCCCCAGTCCTGTCAGTTCTCTTCCTCTAAGTTAAAGACCTTTGGAGTCTGAGTCTCCCCTTTTGCTTCTCTAGGTAACCTGCCAGGACATTTTCTCTTGCAGTGCCCCCGCTTCCTATTTGCTGCTGGCCTTTTCTTTCTTTTTACTTTTCTCTGTTCTATCTTATCACATGCACAAACCTTTACAAAAATCTTCACAATTTCAAATTAGCCTTCAAACCTTTCTTCTATGTCCTTTAAAAATGCATAACCATGCCTCAGACCTTCTATTAAGTATTTCTAAACATGTCTAGCAATCAATGTTTCAGTATTGTATGCTAGAAAAGGCAGCGGGGGAGGGAGCAGGCTCTGCAGCCGGTTCCCAGGCTAGCCAGGCCTCTAGCCGCTTGAGTCCCAAATGGCCACATTCTTCCTACAGATAATGATCTCAGATTCTGATAAGCCTGAAAAGGGGAATTACTAGCTGTGCCTTCTTTAAGCCCCCTAACAGAACATGGCTTTAAGTCCCCTAACAGAACACGGTGAAAAGTGTCCAAGGAGACGTCAGGGGTTCTTGGGTCTCATTGGGGCGCAGGGGGTCACAAGGGAATTTCCCTTTTCATCGCTGCCTCCAGCAGCTACTTAAAACAACCCCTGGAGGGGATGGACGCTGGGTGGGCAGAGGCAGGGAGCGCGGCGCGGGTCCCAGGTGGCGAAGGAAGGCTCCCACCGAGGCGTTTTCATCTGGCAGTCCACTCTCTGTTCCCACTGGGAAAAGCGCTTGTCTCCTGCCAATGAAGGTGGCATGCGGGGGGAACCAGTGACCCTTACACTGCAATCAGACTCCCTGACCTTTCTGAAAAGCCCCTCTGCTTGAGTGTGTTTCTATTAAAATTACTGATTTTAAAACTATAATTTAAGAGTTGACACATACACACAAGGACCAAGTGGCCACAAAATATTTTCCTTTCCTTCCTAAAGATTTTACAATGTGCTGTAATCATTAATCACATCAAAGTTAAATGGCCAATTGAGACAAACACTTCTGAGACCGTTTCTCCACCACTGATTAAGACTGGGTGGCAGCAGGTGTCAGAAATAAGATTCATTCAGTTTTTGAGCTTGCTGGGCAGACTTGGTGACTTTGCCAGCTCAAGCTTCCTTCTTATAAATAGTTAACTTTAAAACTTGGTCCCTGATTTTAACCTCTTGGACCACAATTGTTACAACG
Organism: Cnephaeus nilssonii; assembly: GCF_951640355.1. Lineage (NCBI taxonomy): Eukaryota > Metazoa > Chordata > Mammalia > Chiroptera > Vespertilionidae > Cnephaeus > Cnephaeus nilssonii. The sequence goes on along the minus strand of NC_137096.1, from coordinate 6,187,598 downwards.
TTATACCTTCAAATTAATAAACTTAGACAGAAATTTTGCTAGGTGGGCCGATTCCCCCTCTGACAGAGAGCAAACACCCCTGGGAAAAAAGAAATCCCAGTGGCCACTCAGGGCGATTTGCTATGTGTCAGAGCACCCAGCCTTAAACAAATTAAATGTTTCTTATTTCTTTTTATAGACTTCTATATATGAACAAATAATTATAACCAGGCAGATAACAAAATATCAAATAAACATCTGTCCTTATATCATTTCAGTAAACAAGTATTCTTACATTCTTGGGATCTAAGCAGATAACAGGAATACTGCCTCTAAGTCCCCTGATGGGGGCCTCCTTTTCCTACCGTCGCTTTTTCTGGCTTCTGCCATAGGCCAGTTGGCGGGACCAGTGTGTTGAAGGAAAAGTCATCCTGCAGTCCGGCTCGGGGAGGGACAGGTTACACATAGAGCGTTATATCAGGAGAGGCAGAACCTTGATAAAAGCTCAGTAATCCAATTACACAGTCAAAGGTTACACAGGAAGGGAAGAACCACTCAATGTCCTCTCCTCTGAGAGGATTTTAACAAACTGATAATAAACTGACAAAACCTTGACAAATCAAAATTCAATAAATAATATATACATATAGGGCCCAATTATGACAGAAAATATAAGACAAAAAGACAAAACAAACAGTCCTGATAAGTCAGTCAATGAAAGAAAAATACCACATGATCTCACTCATTTATGGATAATAAAGAACATTATAAACTGATGAGCAAAAAGATAGATACAGAGGCAGTATAGCATCAAACAGACTGTCAAATTACAGCGGGAAGGTTAGGGAGAGGTGGGGGAGACAAGAGAACAACTGAAGGACTTGTATGCATGCATATAAGCATAACCAATGGAACCAAAACACTGGGGGGTGAGGGCATGTATGGAAGTGAGGTGGGGGGTTGACAATGGTAAGATATGTACACATATAATACCGTAATAAAAAATGCAAAATTGTCCTTAAAGGATGAACAAGCTGATTTATCTGTCTGCTGGCAAGCTGATTTACCTGTCCACTGGGGGAAGGGCGCCTACCCCTTCCACCATTAACAAAGGGCATAGCCAGTCTTCCTTTGTTACTTGATCTTTATAATTATTTTTCAACAATTTTTGACATTAAAATCCAATTCCAATTATTTTAAGGCATTTACTTTGGATAAATTATTTTGTAACACATAATTTACTAAGGCTTTAAAATTAACTTTTGAACACATTTCATTAGCATTTTAAAAACCACTCTTTATTATGGAAATGCTAATCTGCTGCTGGAACTAGCCTGTGTTCTTTCCTTTTGGTTAAATCTGCCATTTTTCTCAGGAAAAAAACCAGTCTTGGGTTTTTCATTTCTGTAGCCCTTGTAAAGAGTCAAGTCCAGTTTAAGACCTAATAATATCTGAAATTGGACTGTGCGCACATTTTGTCTTACACTAGCTTTTCTCTTGCATGTGCACAGATATCCCAGATGCATTTCTAAATTTTTAAGGTGAGAAGACATTTTCATGGTGAGGAAGGAGACTTTAAATAAACATACTGGGAGAGTGGACTTCTATATTGTCTTGCCACCTGTCTCCCTTCCCCCACATCCTGCTTGCTCTGGGGGAAGTTTTCAGTAACAAATCTGGCTGCGTATCTTTTCATGCTTAATAGATAAAGACAGATCTTAAATTTTTTCTTTCTTTTTTGCTTTCCAAAGTACTTACTAGCACCCAATTTGGCCAAATTTTGCATTTCCCTGTGAGTTCTTCTATAATTTTTAAACAAAACTTTAAGTAATCTCATAGCGGGAGAGGGGATAGCCCTGCCCTCTCCTGCCATCTTTGAATTTCTTTGCATCAGAGGCAGTTTCAGCAGCAGGGTTTCATTTCTTATTACAGATTTTAGATTCCAAATACAAATTAAGATTTTAATTTGAACAAGAAACCACATTCCTTAAGCATGCAAAACAAAAGTCTATAATAAAGTTTACTTTATAACCTAATTCTGCCCCATTAGCCTTGCTGAAAAAGACGTTCCCACCCTTGACTTACAGATCACGACTTCTGCAGCTGATTGTGGGCTTTGCATGTGGTGAATTTCCCTCACCTATATGATGAATTCTTCCCCACCTTTTCGGTGAATTCTTCCCCACCTTTTTGGGGAAATTTTCCCCACCTTTTCAGTGTATTCTTCCTTTCTTCACTCTAGGGGAAATATCATCCCCTCCAGAGGTCCCACGTCAAAGGAACACATTGTGAGTGTGCCCCCCACGTCCCACGTGGTTCAGGGTTCAGGTTCAGAGTTTTGGTTCTGGAAGAGGCCGCACACAAATGAGAGAGACTAGACAACAAAATTTAAACAGGTTTGCAAGCTGGCCATGCCACCCGGTGATCCAAGCTGAGGCCCTGGAATCTGGGATTCATTTATCTTCTATAATTGAAACTTTGTAGCCTTGAGTAGAGGCCAGGGCCAGCCAGGAAGCTTGACTTCCTCCATTGCAGGGGGCAACCCAAGTCTCCTGCTCTCTCCAGCTCCGTGGCCACTGCCATTTTTGTTGGAATTTATTTATCTTCTATAATTGAAACTTTGTAGCCTTGAGCAGAGGCCAGGGCCAGCCAGAGCAGTCAGGAAGCTTTGCTTCCTCCATTGCCAGGGATACCCAAGCCTCCTGCTCACTCTGTGGCCACAGCCATCTTGGTTAGATTAATTTGCATACTCGATCTTGATTGGCTGGTGGGCATGGGTTGTGTGTATAGTGGAGGTACAGTCAATTTGCATGTTTCTCTTTTACTAGTGTAGATTTTACAAAGTGATCTCCTTGATATTTTCAGTATTCACCTGGCACTATATTTAGTTATTACAATATTTTTTTTGGCTTTTACAACTGATTTCTTTTATTTTTAATATTTTTTCAGGTTATTTTATTTTAAGAAAAATGATTTTTAAATATAATGTTACATGCAACAAACATTAATATTTCAAAAAAATGATCTTAAATATAATAATATTACATGTAATGAACACCAATTATTCAAGAAAAATTATCTTAAATATAATAATGTTACATGCAATAAACATTAATATTTCAAGAAAATATTTAAGTACTAGAGGTCCGGTGCATGAAATTTGTGCACGAGGTGGGGGGTATCCCTCAGCCCAGCATGCACCTTTTCCAATCTGGGACCCCTCAAGGGATGTCCGACTGCCCATTTAGGCCTGATCCCAATTGGATCGGGCCTAAACGTGCAGTCAGACATCCCTCTCACAATCCAGGACTGCTGGCTCCCAACTGCTTGCCTGCCTGCCTTCCTGATTGCCCCTAAACACTTCTGCCTGCCAGCCTGATCACCCCCTAACCACTCCCCTTCCAGCCTGATGGATGCCTAACTGCTCCCCTGCCCGCCTGTTTGCCCCTATGTGCCCTCCCCTGCATGCCTGGTCACCCCCAACTGCCCTTCCCTGCAGGCCCGTCGCCCCCAACTTCCCTCCTCTGCTTGCCTGGTCACCCCTAACTGCCCTCCCCTTCAGGCTTGATCACCCCCAACTGCCTTCCCTTGCAGGCCTGGTCCCTCCCAACTGCTCTCCCCTGCTGGCCATCTTGTGGCAGCCATCTTGTGTCCACATGGGTGCAGCCATCTTTGACCACATGGGGGCAGCTATCATATGTATTGGAGTGATGGTCAATTTGCATATTACTCTTTTATTAGATAGGGTAGAGGCCTGGTACACAAGTGGGGGCCAGCTGGTTTGCCCTGAAGGGTGTCTCGGATCAGGGTGGGGGTTCCCTTGGGGCATGGGGTGGCCTAGGCGAGAGGCCTGTGATGGATTGCAGGCCAGCCATGCTCCCCGGCAACCCAAGTGGAGGTCCTGGTATCTGGGATTTATTTATCTTCTATAATTGAAACTTTGTAGCCTTGAGTGGAGGCCAAGGCAGGCCAGGGCTGCACAAGGTTGGCTTCCTTCATCGCCAGGGGCAACTCAAGCCTCCTGCTCTCTCCAGCTCTGTGGCTGCCGCCATTTTTGTTGGGATTTATTTATCTTCTATAAATGAAGCTTTGTAGCCTTGAGTGGAGGCTTGGGCCTGCCAGGGTGTGCAGAAAGCTTGGCTTCCTCCATTGCTGGGGAAACCCAAGCCTCCTGCTTGCTCTGTGGCCGCAGCCATCTTGGTTGGATTAATTTGCATTCTCGCTCCTGATTGGCTGGTGGGTGTGGCTTGTGGATGTAGTGGAGTGATGGTTAATTTGCATATTACTCATTTATTAGATGGGATAATAATATTATCAAAACTGTAGTAACAGTATAATATCACAAAAGTAGTAGGGAATTTTAAAAACCTGCAAATAAATAACAGGATTACTTCTATTATATTCTAAAATATTTTTTTCCTGGCCCTATTTTTGTTCATCAGTTTATGTTATTCTTTATATTCCACAAATGAGTGAGATAATGTGGTATTCATCTTTATCCAAATGGCCTATTTCACTTAACATAATGCTCTCCAGTTCCATCCATGCTGTTTCAAATGGTAAGAATTCCTACTTTTTTACAGCAGTGTAGTATTCCATGGTATAGATGTACCACAGTTTTCTAACCCACTGATGGGCACTTAGGATGTTTCCAAATCTTAGCTATTGTAAATTGTGCTGCTATGAACCAAAAGGTGCATATGTCCTTTCTGAACGGTGTTTCTGATTTCTTGGGATATATTCCTAGAAGTGGTATTCCTGGGTCAAATGGGAGTTCTATTTTTAAATTTTTGAGGAAACTCCATACTGCTTTCCACAGTGGTCACACCAGTCTACATTCCCACCAGCAGTGAAGGAGGGTTACTTTTTCTCCACATCCTCACCAGCACTTGTCATTTGTTGATTTGTTGATGATAGCCATTCTGACAGGTGTGAGATGTATCTCATTGTTTTGATTTGCATTTCTCGGATGACTAGTGACTTGGAGCATGTTTTCATATGTCTCTCAGCCTTCTGTATGTCTTCTTTTGAAAAGTGTCTATTTAGGTCCTTTGCCCATTTTTTGATTGGATTGTTTATGTTCCTTTTGTTAAGTTATATGAGCTACCTGTAAATGTTGGAGATTAAACCCTTATCAGCGATAACATTGGCAAATATTTTCTCCCATGCAGTGGGCTTTCCTGTTGTTTTTTGTTCTTTTGCTGTGCAAAAGCTTTTTATTTTGATGTAGTTCCGTTTGTTTATTTTCACTTTAGTTTCCATTGCCCTAGGAGCTGTATTGATATTGCTATAACATATGTCTGCTATTTTGCCACCTATGGATTCTTCTAAGATTTTTATGGTTTCCCATCTTACGTTTAAGTCCTTTATCCATTTTTAGTTTATTTTTATGTATGGTATAAATTGGGGTGTCTAGTTTCATTTTTTGCATGTATCTGTCCAATTTTCCCAACAGCTTTTATTAAAAAGACGGTCTTGACTCCATTGTATATTCTTGCCCAATTTGTCAAATATTGAGCATAATGGCTTGGGTCTATTTCTGGGTTCTCTGTTCTGTTCCATTGGTCTATTTGTCTGTTCTTGTGCCAATACCAGGCAGTTTTGAGAACAGTAGCTTTGTAATATAGCTTGATATCTGGTACTATGATCACTCCAACTTTGTTCTTCTTTCTCAGGATTGCTGCAGCTATTTGGTTTTGTTTTTGTTTTGTTTTGTTTTTTGTTTTTACCAGATGACTTTTTTGAGAGTTTGGTCTAAGTCTGTGAAATATGCTGTTGGTATCATAATGTAGTATGCATTGAATCTATAGATTGTTTTGGGTAGTATGGACCCTTTAATGATGTTGATTCTACCAATCCATGAATACAGTATATTCTTCCATTTGTTTGTGTCTTCCTGTATCTTTTTTTTTCAGTGTCCTTTAGTTTTCCAACTACAGGTCTTTTACCTCCTTGGTTAAGTTTATCCCTAGGTATCTTAATTTTTTTTTTTTTTGGTGCAGTGGTAAATGAGATTTTTTTTTGTTTCTCTTTCTGTGGGCTCATTGTCTATATACTAGAGGCCCAGTGCATGAATTCATGCACCAGTGGGGTCCCTCAGCATGGCCTGTGGGATCAAGCTTAAACTGTCTCTTAAACATCCCCAAAGGGTTCTAGATTGCGAGAGGGAACAGGCAAGGCTGAGGGACCCCACTGATGAATTATTGGGGCTGGGGAGGGACACGGGAATTTGGCCAGCCAGGGAGGGACCTCAAGAGGGCTCCATGACGTGTCTGGCCCATCTCGCTCAGTCCCGATTGGCCAGACCCCAGCAGCAAGCTAACCTACTGGTCAGAGCGTCTGTCCCCTGGTGGTCAGTGCACATCATAGTGAGCAATTGAGGAGCATTAGCATATCATTATCATATTACACTTTGATTGGTAGAACAACTAGCCAGTCAAGCAGACACTTAGCACATTAGGCTTTTATTATATAGGGTATAAAATCCTAATATGCAAACAGACCACACAGTGGAACAACCGAACAAACGAACAAACAGTAACTATGACATGCACTGACCAAAAGGGGGCACACACAGAACATGGGAGGTGTCAGCAGCAGGTGGCAGAGTGCTGACCATGGAGGGCATTAGCTGCAGCAGGATGGTGGAGCAGGTGATTGGGGGCACCAGTGAGTGGGGGCACCAGACCAAGGTGGGGCACCAGTTGCTGTCATCAGGGCAAGCCTCTGGTGGTTATTGAAAATTCTTTGCTCCTGTGTGCTGCTGTCCCACCAGTGCTCGTACCTGCTGCCAGTGACAGCCCTGCTCTTATGAGCTGCTGGTGCCAGATCCACCACTCGCATCCACTGCCAGCACCTGGCGCTGACCCTGATTGCTCAGGGTTGCCAGTGGGTGTGAGTGGTGGCTGCCAGCCCTAATTGACCTTGAGGGCTCTTCCACCTTCCCCTGGTTCTGAGGGGCAATTGGGGCAGCAGCTGTCACTCATACCCACTGCCGTTAATGGCCCCACTCAAACCCCGATTGCTTGGTGCTGTCAGTGGGTACGAGCAGAAACTGTGAGCCCCAATCACCCCTGAGGACTTCTCCAATTCCCCCTGCTCCTGAGGGGTGATCGGGGCAGCAGCCACCACTCACATTCACTGACAGTGCCGGCCCCACTTGCACCTGCTGCTGGCACTGGCACAAATCACTTTATGACATCAGTGGGTGCAAGCAGGGCAGGTGCATCAGCACATGGGAGTGGTGGCAGTGGGAAAGGGGCTTCTGGCAGAAGTGACTACATGCTGTGGAAGGAGGGGCCAGGTGGGGACAAGGAGGATGGGCTGAGACCCGCCCCTGTACCCACTGTAGCCTCAAAGCCCACAGCTCCTTTTAAGATTCATGAATTTATGCACTTGGCCCGTAGTTGGTGTTTAAAAAAGCCTTAGATTTCTGGGTGTTAATTTTGTATTCTGCTACATTGCTGAATTCATTTATTAAGTCTAGTAGTTTTTTGATGGAGTCTTTGTGGTTTTCAATATCATGTCATCTGTGAATAATTAGTTTTACTTCTTTTCCATTTGGATGCCTTTTATTTCTTCTTCTTGTCTGATCGCTATGGCTAGCACTTCCAGTGGGCTCTCCTGTCTTGTTCCTATTCTTATAGGAAATGATTTTATTTTTTGCCCATCCCATTGAGTATGTTGTTGGCTGTGGGTTTGTCATATATGGCCTTTATCATGTTGAGATATGCTTCTTCAATTCTAAGTTGCTGAGAGTTTTTATCAAAAATCAGTGTTGGATTTTGTTGAATACCTTTTCTATTCTATTGATATGATCATGTGATTTTTGTCTATCAATTTGTTTATGTGATGTATCACATTTATTGATTTATGAATATTGTGCCAGCTTTGCATCCCTGCAATAAATCCCACTTGATCATGGTGTATGGTCCTTTTAATATATTGCCGGATGTGATTTGCTAACATTTTGTTGAGGACTTTAGCACCTATGTTCATGATGGGTATTGGCCTGTAATTTTCTTTATTTGTTGTGTCTTTATCCGATTTTGGAAATAAGATATGCTAACCTCATAAAAAGAATTTGGAAGTGTTTTTTTTTTTTTGTTTTTTTTTTGGTCTTGAATTTCCTGAAATAGTTTGAGGAGTATAGGTGTTAGTTCTTTTTTGAATGTTTGGTAAAATTCCCCTATGGAGCCATCCTGACCTGGGCTTTTGTTTGATGGGAGTTTTCTTTGTGTGTGTGTGTGTGTTTTTAATTACTTCTTCTATTTCATCAGTTGTTATTGGTCTATTCAGTTTTTTTATTCTTCCTGATTCAGATTTGGGAGATTGTATTTTTCTAGGAATTTGTCTATTTCACTCACATTGTTCAGATTATTGGCATATAGTTGTTCATAGTATTTTTTTTTTTTTACAATCCTTTGTATTTCTGTGGTGTCAGTGGTTACTTCTCCAATTTTATTTCTTATTTTATTTATTTGAGTCCTCTCTCTTTGTTTCTTGATGAAGCTGGCTAATAGTTTATCAATTTTGTTTATTCTTTCAAAGAACCAGCTCTTGGTTTCATTGATTTTTTGAATTTTTTTTTTAGTCTCTATATTACTTATTATATTCTAATCTTTATTATTTACTTTCTTATACTTATTCTGGGTTTTTCTTGTTGTTCTCTTCCTAGTTCTTTAAGTTTTTTTTATTAAATAATTTAGTGCTCAGAGACCATGACACCTTGAAGAACAGAACAGCTTGAGACTTGGATCCTAACCTCGCCACCACCCAATCTTGTCTCAGACACAAACTGGGACCCTACAGCCACTTGGGTAAATACCTGCGACCACAGCTGCATACTCAGGGACATCAAGACCCCAGGTACTCTGGCCTAAGATTTCTGTGAGTCACAGAGTTCATCCCCCTCCCTGCCGGCCCCGCGGCAGTGGCATAGAAACTGCCAGACCCTCTCTGCTCAAACAGGCCTCCTTCCTACACACAGCAATGGCAGCTCTACCTGAATTTGAGCCTGGGTTTGCAGACACGGGAACTTTGTTTCCTGCATTCAGACCCTGCAGCCACACAGGGAGGCTGTGCTGAATTTGAGCCTGAGAGCACTAACTCAGAAAGTTTGTTTCCTGCGACCAGGCCATGAGCCCATGCACAGAGGCTGTGCTGAATTTGAGCCTGAGAGTGTGAACTCAGGGAGTTTGTTTCCTATGATCAGGAAGTTCCTATGAACTCAGGAAGTTTGTTTCCTATTGCACCCATGTAGGGAGACTGAGCTGAATTTGAGCCTGGGTGTGCAGACACAGGAAGTTTGTTGCCCACACAGGGAGGCTATGCTAAATTTGAGCCTGAGAGTGCAAACTTGGGTCATTTGTTTTCTGCAACTAGACGCCACACCCACACAGGGAGGCTGTGCCAAATTTAAGCCTGGGTGTGCAGACTCAAGAGAAGTTTGTTTCCCGTGGCCAGACCATGGACCCATGCAGGGAGGCTGTGCTGAATTTCAGCTTGGGTACATGGACATGGGGAGTTTGTTTCCTGCAGTGCACACTGCAGGACTATACTCCATGCCCATACAGGAACTGGATTCATGGCAAGCGCATGGAAGGCTGTTTTCTGCAGGGCAGGAGTGAACCCCCTGCCAACACTGTGTGACTGTGAAACCCGGTCCCCCAAACAGACCTGGGACCATGATTCCCGTGCGAGAGGCAGCACTGTATACCAGTGACTTGACTCTGTTTATCATCATGCAAGCCTTGGATCCCTGATTCCTAGAGCATTCACGCAAAGATCCAGTGACTCCAATTATTGGTGCATGTGAACACAGGGACCCAGATTCTCGGCACAAGGTCACACCAAGCAACAGAGACTCTGATACTCAATTCTATGCGCAGGCAAAGGGGTCTCTGACTCCTGACACATGCTAGGGGACTCTGCTTTTCAGCACATGCCAGCAGGGTCTCTGTTTTAGTGTGGCGCAGGTAGGGTCCCTGATTCTAGGTACACATATGAGGCCAAACTAAGCACCTGTGACTCTGATCCTGGGTGAGTGTAGCTCCCACTAATCCACAGCAGCCACACATCTTTGGGTCAGAGCTCTTCAGTGACAGTAGGGAGGTGCAAAGCTCCCACTCTACATGGTCCAGGCCCCTGCAGCTTAACATTTGAATCTTCTGGTGATAGTTAGAATGGGGCTACAATGAAACAATCTCCAGAGGAAAGAAAACAAGGAATCGCCAAGAAAGGAAATAAGTGAAAAGGAAGTGTGCAACATGAGAGAAAAATAATTCAGAGTAATGGTCATACAGTTCATACACCAGATGGATGAGAAAAATCAACAACCTATGCAAAAACCAGGAAAATATCAAAAGTGATATAGCTACAATCGAAAACATCATGGAAGGTTTCAACAGTAGACTAGAAGAATCAGAGAACCTAATTAGTGAGTTAGAAGATAAAAGTATAGAAACAAGCCCAATCTGAACAGCAACTGGAGAAAAAAATTAAAAAGCAGGAGGAGAGACTAAGGGAGCTATGGGACAACACAAAACAAAGCAACATACATATACTAGGGATGCCAGAAGGTCAAGAGAGCAGCAAGGATTAGAAAATCTATTTTAATAAATAATGACAGAAAACTTCCCAGATATGGGGAAGAAAAAAGTTACACAAGTAAAGAGAGGCCCCAGTAAGATGAATCCCAAAAGACCCACACCAAGACATGTCATAATGTTAACAACAAAGAGAGAATCTTAAAGGCTGCAAGAGAGAGACAAAGAGTTACCTACAAAGGATTCCCCTCAGATTATCAAATGATTTCTCACCAGAAACACATAAAGCTAGAAGGGAATGGAAGGAGGTATACAAAGTGATGCAAAGCAAAGGACTGAATCCAAAAATATTCTATCCACCAAGACTATCAATCAAAATTGAAGGGGAAATCAGGAGCTTTGCAAACAAAAAAAAAAGGCTAAGGGAGTTTATCACTACCAAGCCAGCAATGCAAGAAATTCTAAAGGGAATGCTATAAAAAGGAGAAATAGAAAGGGAGGAAGGAACACAGGCATAAAATATAGAAATGGCTACAAACAAGTATCTATCAATAATAACATTAAATGTAAATGGATTAAATGCTCCAATGAAAAGACATCTAGTGAATGAATGAATAAGAAAACATGATCCACATATATGCTATCTACAGGAGACCCACCTCAGAACAAAGGACTCACACAGACTGAAAGTGAAGGAATAGAAAAATATCTATCAGGCAAATGGAAATGAAAAACAAAACAAAACTGGTTAGCAATACTTATATCTGACAAAATAGACCTCAAAGTGAAGACAATAACAAGAGACAAGAAAGGCCACTTCATAATTCTAAAGGGATCAATACAAGAAGAGGATATAACTCTGATAAACATTTATGCGCCCAATGCAGGAGCACCCAAATACATTAAAGAAAAAAACTTCTGGAAGATATCAGGGGAGAGATTGACAGCAATACAATCATAGTAGGAGACTTTAATATCCCATTAACATAACTGAATAAATCCTCGGACAAAAATTAGCAAAGAAACTTCAATCCTAAATGACTCACTAGATCAGATGGACTTTATCAACATCTGTAGAACATTCCACCCCAAAACTACAGAATATACATTCTTCTCAAGCACACATGGGACATTTTCAAAGATAGACCACATATTGGGACCAGACAAAGTCTCTCCAAATTCAAGAGGATTGAAATCATATCAAGCAACTTCTCAGATCACAATGACATAAAATTTGAAATCAAGTACAGCAAAAACAATCACAAAAATCAAACACTTGGAGACTGAATAGCATACTATTAAACAATGAGTGGGTAACCAAAGAGATCAAAGAAGAAATAAACCACATCCTGAAAACAAATGACAATGAAAACCCTACAATCCAAAATCATTGGGACACAGAGAAAGCAGGGAAGTTCATAGCATTACAGGCCTACCTCAAAAAACAAGGAAAACTGATAATGTTTTTGCAACTTGAAGAATTAGAAAGAGCAACAAGAGAAGCCCAGAGTTATCTGAAAGAAGGAAATAATAAAGATCAGAGCAGAAATAAATGACATAGAAACCAGAGAAACAAAACAAAAGAGCAATGACTCCAAGAACTGGTTCTTTGAAAGGATAAGCAATATTGATGAACCTCTTGCCAGTCTCACCAAAATACAAAGAGAGAGGACTCAAATAAAAAAAAAATCAGAAATGAGTTGAAATAACAACAGACCCCACAGAAATACGAAGAATCTTTTAAAAAAATACTCTGAGAAACTCTACTCCAACAAACTGATCAACCTAGAAGAAATGGACCTATTCCTAAAAAAAATACGACCTTCCAAAACTTAGCCAGGAGGAATAAAAAAATCTGAACAGGCTAATAACTATGGATGAAATTGAAGCAATAATAAAAAATCTTCCAACAAACAAAACCCCTAGACCAAAGGGCTTCACAGGGAAGTTTTATAAAACATCCAAAGAAGAAATAAAACTATCTTCCTCAGAGTATTCAAAAAAATTCAAGAGGAAGGAGCACTTCCAAGTTCTTTCTATGAAGCCACCATTACAAAATAAAGTAAAATATTAATATCTGAAAAAATAGTTTAGTGCTGATTTTTCTTTTTTCTTTTTGTTTTTTTTTTGAGGTATGCCTGTATTGCTATGAACTTCCCTCTCATGACTGCTCTTGCTGTGTCCCAAAGATTTTGGATTGTTGTGTGTCATCTCTATAATAAAGACCCAGGGTGCAACAACTGATCATGACCAAAGGCTGACCAACCGCAAGTCAGCCATGGCAACCCAGTGACCCAGCAGTGACTGCTGAGGGGGCTGCGAATCAGATCTGCAAAGAGGCCTGAAGAGAGAAGCAGGGGCTGAGCTGTAGCATCTGAGGCAGCTTTAGACCAGCACTTGCCTCTTTCTTTCCCTCCAAGCCTGGCCAGCAGTCCTGCCTCCATTTCTCTCCAGGCCTTCACCAGGGCTGCTGATCAGCCCTGCCTTTCTGATCAGGCCCCGTTGATAGGCCCAGAGGCGCTGACTGGCATAGAAACTGGCCAATCAGAACCAAATATGGGTCAACTGTGAGAAGCCAGTAGCTGCCTAGGAAACAGCTTTTTATGCTTACTGGCATAGAAACTGACCGATCTAAACCAAATCTGGGACAACTGTGAGGAGCCAATAGCTGCCTAGGCGGTGGAGCTTTTGACACTGACTGGCATAGAAACTGACCAATTAGAACCAAATGGCCACCAGAGGAGGGCAGCTGGGGGCAAGATCATCCCAGCAGGGGAGGGCAGTTAGGGGTGATCAGGCAGGCAAATGCAGTTTGGAGCAATCAGGCTGGCAGGGAAAGGCAGTTGGGGGAGAGATCAGACCAGTAGGGAATGATAGTTGGGGGCAAGATCAGGTTGTCAGGAGAGGGCCATTGGGGGCGAGATCAGGCCGGCAGGGGAGGACAGTTAGGGGCGAGATCAGGCCAGCAAGGGAGGGCAGTTGTTGGCAACCAGGCCGGCAGGAGAGAGCAGTTACGGCAATCAGGCAGGCAGGCAGAGGCAGTTAGCGGTCATCAGGAAGACAGAGGGGTGATCAGGCAGACAGAGGGGTTAGGGGCAATCAGGCAGGCAGGCAGGTGAGTGGTTAGGAGCCCGTGATTGCAGATTGTGAGAGGGATGCCTGATTAGGCCTTAACCGGCAGTCAGACATCCTGCAAAGGATCCCTGATTGGAGAGGGTGCAGGCTGGACTGAGGGAACCTCCCCCTCTGTGCACGAATTTCATGCACCAGGCCACTAGTCCTGTCTAATAAAAGAGTAATATGCAAATTAACCATCACTCTGCTATACCCACAAGCCATGCCCACCACCCAATCAGGAGCGAGTATGCAAATTAACCCAGCCAAGATGGCTACCACCACGGAGCAAGCAGGAGGCTTGGGTTTCCCCGGCAATGGAGGAAGCCAAGCTTTCCACACACCTTGGTAGGCCCAGGCCTCCATTCAAGTCTACAAAGTTTCAATTATAGAAGATAAATAAATCCCAGATACCAGGGCCTCCACTTGGGTCACGGGGGGGGGGGGGATGGCCAGCCTGCAAACCACCACAGGCCCCTCACCCAGGCCACCCCACACCCCAAGGGAACCCCCACCCTGATCCAGGACACCCTTCAGGGCAAACCAGCTGGCCCCCACCCATGCACCAGGCCTCTATCCTATCTAATAAAAGAGTAATATGCAAATTGACCATCACTCCAATACACAAGATGGCTGCCCCCATGTGGACATCTAATAAAAGAGTAATATGCAAATTGACCATCACTCCAATACACAAGATGGCTGCCCCCATGTGGACACAAGATGGCCACCACAAGATGGCCAGCAGGGGAGGGCAGTTGGGGGGGACCAGGCCTGCAGGGGAGGGCAGTTAGGGGTGACCAGGCCTGCAGGGGAGGGCAGTTAGGGGCAAAGAAGCTGGCAGGGGAGCAGTTAGGCATCAATCAGTCTGGCAGGGGAGTGGTTAGGGGGTGATCAGGCTGGCAGGCAGAGGCAGTTAGGGGCAATCAGGAAGGCAGGCAGGCGAGTAGTTGGGAGCCAGCAGTCCTGAATTGTGAGGTAGGATTGGGCCTAAACGGGCATTCGGAAATCCCTTGAGGAGTCCCAGATTAGAGAGGGTGCAGCCTGGGCTGAGGGACACACACCCCTGTGCATGAATTTAGTGCACCAGGCTCTAGTTGTTTAATAAAATGCTATTTAACCTCCATGTGTTTGAATGTTTTTGTGTGTTTTTACTATAGTTGATTGTAATTTCATTCTACTGTGATTCGAGCAGATGCTTTTTTTTTTTAGAAGATGCTTGATATAATTTCAGTCTTCTTGAACTTGTAGAGACTTGTTTTGTGTCCTAACATGTGGTCTATCTTTGTGAATGATTCATGTGCACTTGAGAAGAATATATATTCTGCTGCGTTGGGGGTGAAATGTTCTATAAACGTCTATTGAATCCATCTGAGCCAGTGAGTCTCTGTTTCCCTGCTAAGTTTTTGTCTGGAAGATCTGTCCAGGGAAGTCAGAGGCATGTTAAGTCCCCTGCTATGACTGTATTGTCAATCTCTCTATTAAAGTCCTCTAGAAGTTTTTTTTATATATATATTTAGGTGCACCTATTTGGGGTTCATATATGTTTACCAGGGTTATATCCTTTTGTTGGATTGATCCCTTTAGTATTATGTAGTGACATATATTGTTTCTTGTGATGGCCTCCATTTTAAAGTCTATTTTGTCTGAGTATTGTTACTCCAGCTTTTTTTTTTCTTTTCTATTTGCATGGAAATTTTTTTTCCATTCCTTCACTTTTACCCTGTGTGTGTCTTTTGTATATAGTTGGGTCATGTTTTTGTATCCATTCAGCAACTCTACACCTTTTGTTTAGAGCATTTCATCCATTTACATTTAGGGTTATTATTAAGAGGTACTTATTTATAGCCATTTTAATTCTGTATGGCTAGGTTTCTCTCTGTTTCTTCTTCTCAGCTATCCCATACAGCAATTCCTTTAGCATTTCTTATAATGCTGGTTTTATGGTGATGAACCACCAAGGGTTAGGTGCTGAAGGTTAGGGTTAGGGTTAGGTGGTGATGAACTTCTTTAACCTTTTTTTTTTTTTTTTTTTGGTCTGGGAAGTACTTTATTTGACCATATATTTTGAATGATAGCCTTGCTGGATATAGTAATCTTGGTCTCAGATGCTAGCTTTTCATTGTCTTGAGTTCATGCCATTCCCTTCTGGCCTATAGAGTTTCCGATGAGAAATCAGGCTTCAGCCTTATGAGAACTCCTTTGTAGGTAACAGTTTTCTTTTTTCTTGCTGCCTTTAAGGTTCTCATTGTCTTTAATTTTTGGCATTTTAATTATGATGTGTCTGGGCATGGGTTTGTTTGGGTTCTTCTTTGGGTTTTTCTGTGCCTCCTGAACTGTGTGACTTTTTCCTTTACCAAGTTAGGATAGTTTTCTGCCATTATTTCTTCAAACACCTTATCTATTCTTTTATCCCTTTCTGTCTCTTCTGGCACACTTGCTATTCTAATATTGTGCGGAGGCCTGATGTGGCGGGGGCCAGACATGGTGGGGGTCTTTCTTTTCCGCGTCCCACACGGAAAGAGAGATGAATGAACCAGTTCTAAATGGAGGCGGCCAGGGATTGAGAAAATAATAGAAATAAAGAAAACAAGACGCAGAAATAGATTCATGAAGCTGGGAACCTGGGTGGATCTTTCTGTGCCTGGCTGAGGCCACAGAACCAATCCAGACTGCAAAGCTGAGGCTTTATTTATAATCAGGGACAAACAAGGCAATTGACAATGTTCTTGTAAGTTTCACTTGTTTTTGCAGCACTTGCTGGCCCTCCCACAGCCCACTAGCTACCCAGGAAAGATCTAGGGATCAGTTACAGGATCAAGCTTAATTATGCTTAAAGGACTGTGCCCTTCCAAGCTTGGGACTTGTTTGTGACTTTGCCAGCAGGTCAGTCCGAGGCTTAACCCTATAAACGCTTCCTACAATATTGTTATGTTTCACATTGTCCCACAGCTTCCTTAAGCTGTCCTCCTTTTTTAAAAAAAAAATTTTTTTTGGTTCTCTTATTGAGTGATATTTTCAACTGTCTTCTTATTCACTGATTCGATCCTCAGCTTTCCCTAATTTGCTGTGTATTACTTTCAATGTGTTCTTTATTTGTGTTATGTAAATCTTTATCAAAAACTGTTCTTTTTTCATAGTTACTATATCTTTTTTCATACTGTTTAGCATTTTTACCATCATTACTCTGAACTCTGTTTCAGATAAATTTCTTATCTTTGCTTCATTTATTTCTTCTTCTGGAGAATTCTCTAGTTCTTTCATTCTCTAGTTCTCTCAGTTGTTTCCTTGTCTCCTCATTTTGGTTGTCTGTTTTTGTTTGTGACTGTGTCTTAGGTAGATCTTCTACACCTCTCATTCTCTAGTGCAGGACAATGTAAAAGGCTGTTTCTGACTAATTGGATCAGACAAAGACTCAAAGCCTCCAGAGACCACCTCTGTCTACAGACTAATACGATTCTGACTTGAAGTGCCCCCAGGCAATCATCCTCAGTTGTAGCAAGAGTATTTTTCAACAAGGTGGGACAATTGCTTCTGTCTGGAGGCTAATTGTTACTTTTAATCTCTTATGTGGTCTTAGGGTAAGGTGTTTTCCAATAGGGTGTGTCAACTGTCTCCCCCCAGGCAAGGCAAATGTCTATGTGGGAAAGATGTCCTCCACTGTATGAGGGAATGACTCTGCTCAGGAAACTTGGGGTATCTGCATTCTGAGCACTATCCCTTGAGTTCCCAGTTCTGGTTCTGCTCTCACAGCTCCAGTCCACTTCACCCTTCTCTGTCAGAGCACAAGGTGGGTGGCTCCACAGGGAATTTTTGTGCATTGGCCCTTCAAGAGGGTGACACAACTTTCAGCTGCCACTCACTTGCAGACAGCACCCCACTGCTTTTCACAGCTAGATGTTATGTGGGTACCTTCATCAGATTTGGTGCTCCCTGCTGGGTAGCCCAGCTTGGAAATTATATTCCAGAGTTGGCACCCTCCCCGCCCCCCCTCCCAGCTAAGGTATCACTCCAGGACTTCAGTTTCTGTCTGTAGGTGCCTGGCCAGCCCTTTTGCACCTCTGCCCCTCCTACCAGTCTCTATGTGATCTCCACCTTTGGTCCTTGGGTATCAGGCTTCTCTCCTGTGAGTTTTCTGTTGATTATTCAGGAAGTTTTTCTGTATTTCAATTGTAACTCCAGCTTGTTCCTGGGATAATGTCTGTGCAGCATCCACCAACTCTTCAATGGGTTATTAAAGTCTTCTACTATAATTGTGTTGCTGTCAATCTCTTCCTTGATATCTTCCAGAAGTTTTTTTAAATATATATATTTGGATGTTCCTGTATTGAGTGCATATGTTTACCAGAGTTATATCCTGTTGTTGTGTTGATCCCTTTAGTATTATGAAGGGGCCTTCCTTATCTCTTCTTATGGCCTTCACTTTGAGGTCTATTTTATCATATATAAGTATTGCTATCCCAGTTTTATTTTTTCATTTCCTTTTGCCTGAAAAATTTTTCCATCCCTTTACTTTCAGTCCATGTGAGTTATTTTTTTCTGAGGTGGGTCTCTTGTAGACAGCATATATATGGGTCATGTTTTCTTATTCATTCAGCTACCCTATGTCTTTTTATTAGAGTATTTAATCCCTTTACATTTAAAGTTATTATTGATAATTACTTGTTTGTTGACATTTTTACTCTTTTTTAAAAAGCATGTACTTGTTTTATTGTTGTTTGTAATTCAGGCAACATTCTTTATGTGATGAAGCCATGAGGTATGTACACATCAACAAATGTACTAACTGCCTTCTTTACCTTATAACATAGTTGAGAATATAAGGAAGAAGTCAGTTTATCTCATAGCAGACACAAGAAAGAGCAGAACTCAAGTATGCCAGAAGGTGAAATATATCAAAGATATCCTGGAGAATATTTTAAAATTCCGGCAATCTCTATGTGCTAAGTTATTCCCAATATCATCTCATTTTAATAAGAGGAAGAGATTGCTTCCAGGGAAGGAGGTCTGCCAACCTTTATGAAGAGTTGTCGTTAGGGATGCATATGATTTCAACAGGTAAGCATGTGGGCAATGGCATTTGATGAGAATACTCTGTAGAAGGAACACAGAATTAATAAATCAGAGATGTGGAGATCACAGGGCATGTAGGGACACATGACAAAGGAACTAAAGTGTCCATCTGGAGCCAGATGATAGAGTGCTTCCAGAGGTTAAGATTGTCAAGAGGGGAGCCATTGAAGATTTTTACTCTTTCTTAATTTTATTTTTCCTGGAGAATATTGAAAGTGCTATTTTGAGGAAGGTTATACTAGAATAAATGTTATTACTATGAGGAGCTATTTTCATTGAACAAAATTCATTTTTATTGAGCAGAGACAAAAATTTATGATTATGTGTGGATTTGGAGGCATCTTTAGGTTAGAAAGAAAGGCAATGTTTGTTTGTTTTTTCTTCTGTGTGGCTATTACTGTATCAAATATTCCACAGTCTCTTAACCCTTTGCACTCACTTGCTTTTTTCTCGATTCCTTTATTCTAATGCTAACCGTGTCGAGTCACACTCGACATCCGAGTGCAAAAGGTTAAAGGAAATTTCATCTGATGCTTTAGGCCAAATGGTCATCCTTGCCTGGATACAGCTCAGCAATACAAAACTATTGATTTGTTTTAAATTGTTAAGTAATGTAATGATGTAGATAAGCATCTCACCCCCCAAAAATATGTAAAATTACCTTTGTTTCCTTTATACTGTAATATCACAGGGGACTTTTGCTCTTTATGCCTGTGTTCCTTCTGCCATTTCTATTTCTTCTTTATAACAGTTGCTTTAGCATTTGTTGCATTGTTGGTTTAATGGTAATAAACTCCTTTAGGCTTTCTTTGTGTGTGAAGCTTCTAATTTCCTCTTAAATCTTGAATAATACTCTTGCTGAATAGAGTATTCTTGGATTCAGTCCCTTGTTTTGCATCACTTTGTATACTTCTTTCCATTCCCTCCTGGCCTGATGTTTTTCTGTTGAGAAATCAGTTGATAGTCTAATGTGAGATCCCTTCTAGTTAACCTTTGATATCTTCCTTGCAGTCTTTAAGATTCTTTCTTTGTCTTTTACGTTTGCCAATTTAATTATGATGTGTCTTCATGTGGGTTTTTTGGGGTCCATTTTGCTTGGGACTTCCTGTGCTTCTTTGCTTTGTGTGACCTTTTTCTTTCTCAAATCTGGGAAGTTTTCTGTAATTATTTCTTCAAACAGATTTTCTATTCCTTGCTCAATTTCCTCTCCTTTTGGCTCCCCTATTATGTGGACATTTCATTTCAAGTTGTTCCAAAGCTCCCTTAGACTCTCTTCCTGTTTTTTTCAATTTTTTTTTCAGTTGCTGATCTTCTTCAGTGCTTATCTCTACTTTGTCTTCTCTGATTCGGTCCTTCACTTCTTCTAGTCTACTTTTGAAACCTCCCATTGTGTTTTTAGTACATCTATGTCATTCTTCATTTCCTCTTGATTCTTATTCATGTTGGTAAGTTGTATGTATTTTCATTCAGTTGTTTGAGCATTCTTATAACCATTACTCTGAATTTCTCCTCTGACAAATTACTTGCCTCCATTTCATTTAGTTCCTTTTTGGGCAATTCTTCCTTCATTTTTGGGGTTGTTTCTTTGTCTCCCCATTTTTGCTGTCCTGTTGTATTTGTTTTTGTGTCTTAGATTCAACTGCTATGCCACCCATGTTTTTGTTTTGTTTTTTATTTTGTGGGTAGGGTTGATCCTATGTATTTGGTAACTTATATGACCCAGTGATGTGTTCTCCCAGATCTCCTGAGCTAAGTATTCAAGTGTAGCTCCCTACTTGAGTTATTTGCCAATTTAATTATGATGTGTCTTCATGTGGGTTTTTTGGGGTCCATTTTGCTTGGGACTTCCTGTGCTTCTTTGCTTTGTGTGACTTTTTTCTTCCTCTAATCTGGGAAGTTTTCTGTAATTATTTCTTCAAACAGATTTTCTATTCCTTGCTCAATTTCCTCTCCTTTTGGCTCCCCTATTATTCTCCTGGTGTAGTTGGATGTTAAATGTTTAGTTTCTTATTCATGGATTTAATATCCTCACATTTTGTCTGACAATGTGACTTGGCCAGAGAGGCATGTGCTCTGGGACTCACTGAGGGGTCCAGAATCTGGCAGCCTGGAGGCACAGTCACATGGGATCTGTGCTGAAGCAGTGGGCTTGGCTTCCCTCCTCTGGCCACCAGCAGGCATCTGATACATGGGCTGACTTCCCTCCTCCTGCTGCTGGCAGGCACCTGAGACCTGAGATTCTTCCCTCCTCTGGCTGCCTTCAGGCACTCAGGACCTGGGCTGGCTACCCTCGGGCCACCCACAGGCATCCAGGACCTGGAACACGGGCTGGCTTTCCTCGGGCTGCCTGCAGGCACCAGGAACCCAAGCTTGCTTCCTTTGGGCCACCCTCAAGCACCTGGGACCTGGGCTAGCTTCCCTCCAGCCCTGGATTTGTCAGGAAGGACATACTGAATGATGTCTGGTCTAGTTAGCATATTACCCTTTTATTATTATAGATGATATTTCACTGTCTAGATGAACCAGTTCTTTTAATTGTCCAGTTAAATAGTTTATTAATAATTTTCCAGGTTTTTTGTTGTGGTGGTGGTGTGTTGTTTTTTTTGTTTTGTTTTTGTTTTTGTTTGTTTGTTTGTTTTTTGAGGTAGGTCTGTAGTGCTATGAACTTCCCTCTCTAGACTGCTTTTTTTGTGTCACCGAGATTTGGGGTTGTTGTGTGTTCATTTTCATTTGTTTCCAGGAAGTTTTTTATTTCTTTCTTGATACCATTGGTAACCCATTCATTGTTTAATAACATGCTATTTAACCTCCATGTGTTTGAGTGTTTTAGACTGTTTTTATTGTAGTTTAGTTCTAATTTCATTCCATTGTGGTCTTAGAAAATACTTGATATAATTTCAAACTTCTTGAACTTGTAAATGAGAGGGAATATAAGACAATTGGGGGGCTAGCAATCTGAATCTGTGCCACTAACCAGTATTCTGATGCACATCTCTCTCTATATAAGCCTAAACAACTGAATGATTGGACAACCAAATGACTGTTTGACTGGTCACTATGATGTGCACTGACCACCAGGAGGCTGCCCCCTGGTGGTCAGTGTGCTCCCACAGTGGGAGCATCACTCAGCTGACTGACCGGTGCTAGATGACAGGCTCACAACTGGTGCTGTGGCGGCGCAAGCCTCTCCATGTCAGTGCACTACCAGGCGCAGCAGAGCTGGGATGAGTGAGCGCAGTGAGGCACCTGGCTGCCTGCCATTTTGTACACAGCTACATCAAAAGGGGGATGTCAGAAGGCCGGGCTGAGGGACACCCCATGCATGAATTTCATGCATCAGGCCTCTAGTCTATAATAATAAAAGCATAATATGCTAATTAGACTGGACAGCTAAATGACCTTCTGGATGTCATTCTGGACATCCTTCTGGACAAAGCCATGGGGGTGGGGGCTGAGGCAGAGGTGGTTAAGGGCAATCAGACAGTCAGGAAAGCAGTTAGGGGTGATCAGGCAGACACGCAGAGTGGTTAGGGGCAATCAGACAGGCAGGCAAGCAGTTAGGGGTGATCAGGCAGGCAGGCAGAAATAGTTAGGGGCCATCAGGCAGTCAGGTGAGCAGTTAGGGGCATTAGGAAGGCAGGCTGTGTGGTTAGAGGCAATAAGGCAGGCAGGCAGAGTGGTTAGGGATGATATGGCAGGCAGGCAGGTGAGTGGTTAGGAGCCAGAGGTCCCAGATTGTGAGAGGGATGTCCAACTGCCCGTTTAGGCCTGATCCTGAGGACGTCCCCCGAGGGTTCCCAGATTGCGAGAGGGCACAGGCCAGGCTGAGGAACCCAGCAGGGCATGAATTCGTGCATCAAGCCTCTAGTTCTTGTTAGTATAATTAAGTCCCATTCTTATCTGTAAAGGTTGTCTGGCCTTGCAGAACCTGTTTCCCAGAATACTCCCATTTTACAGAGGTCATAAACCATGAACCATACACAACCCCGGAAGGGGTTAGCAGCACTGGCACCAGCCAGGACAGGCCTTTGGGTGTAATCTTACTTCCCCTATCCCAATCCCTGGGGGGCTGCAAAGCCCGAAAAAAGTCCAGAAGCCTGGTCCATATTTGGGGGACAAAGAAATTAAGAGAATAAAAGGAAACCTTCCTCCATATTCATCACTCAGGCTTTGGAACCTGATTCCCTGAGTCATTGCACTAATGCATCTGCAATTCTGCATTAAAGGCTCCTTTTCTGAATCCTCTGAATGTCTGGATGATTTTCTCCTGTGCCACCTGGCAGCTTATCTGCAACATAGAGATTTGTTTTGTGTCCTAACGTGTGTTCTATCTTTGAGAATGACCCATGTGCACATAAGAAGAACGTATTTTTTTCAGCTTTGGGGTGAAATGTTCTATAAATGTCAATTAACTACTTCTAACCCAGTGTGTTAGAGTCACTGTCTCCTTGTTAATTTTTCTTTCCTGAAAGTTTTATCTAGTGAATTAAGCTCGCTGTTAAAATTCTATGTTCCTATGTTTCCATAAAGTCATCTAGAAAATTTTTATATATTTACTAGTAGATGCTGCTAAATTGGGTGCATATATATTTAACAGGGACAAATTCTCTTGTTGGATCAATCCATTTAGTATTATGTAGTGACTTTTGTTGTTGCCTGATTGCCTTCATTTTGAAGTCTATTTTTTCAGATATGATTATTGTGACCTCAGCTTTATTTTATTTTTTCATTTCCATTAGCCTGGATAATTTTTTTTCCATCCCTTCACTCTTGTGTGAATTATTTTGTTCTGAGAAGCATATAATTGAGTCATGTTTTTCTATCCATTCAGCACCCTATGTCTTTTGAATGGAGCATTTATTCAATTTACATTTATGGTTATTATTGATAGGTAGTTATTTATTGCAATTTTAATTCTATATGCCTAGGTGTCTCGCTCTATCTTTCTTCTCATCACTGCAGTCTCTTTAGTATTTCTTGCAATGCTGGTTTGGTGGTGATAAAGTCCTTTAGCCTTCTCCCACCACCACCCCACCCCCTGGGAAGCTCTTTATTTCACCATCTATTTTGGAGGATTGCCTTGCTGGATATAGAAATCTTGTTTTCAGATCCTTGATTTTCATTATGTTGAAGACTTCATGCCATTCCCTTCTGGCCTGTAGAGTAACTGATGAGAAATCAGCTGACAGTCTTATGGGAGCTCCTTTGTAGGTAACAAATTGCTTTTCTCTGGCTATCTTAAAGATTCGCTCTTTGTCTTTAAGTTCCAACATTCTAATTATTATGTGGCTGTTTGTGGGCTATTTGTGTTCTGTACTTGTGTGACTTTTCCTTTACCAGGTTAGGGAAGTTTTCTGCCATCATTTCTTCAAACACATTTTTGCTACCTTCCTCATTTTCTTTTTTTCTGGCATACCTGTTATATGAATACTAGAGGCCCGGTGCACGAAATTCGTGCATGGAGGTCCCTCAGCCCAACCTGCACCCTCTACAATCCAGGAGCTCTCAGGGTTGTCCTACTGATGGCTTAGGCCCACTCCCCAGGGTTCTCTGCTCTCTGCAGGGCCTGGAGGTTTCCCTGCAGCCATGGAGATGAAGTCCCTGTGCCCTGTTGTCTACTCTCTGCCTGCTGCTGCCATGCACCATGCAAAGGAAGCCCCAATGCCCTGCAGTGTGCTCTGTCTGCCAGGCCTGGGGGCTTCGCCAACACGGACACACTAAGGAAGCCCCAATGTCCTGTTGTCCAGGCTCTGTCTGCAGGGCCTGGGGGTGTTCCCACCGCCATCTTGCTAAGGAAGATCCCATGCCCTGCTGTCCGGGCTCTGACTGCCATGTCTGCAGACTTCGCTGCCACTGCCGCACTAAGGAAGCCCCCAAGCCCTGCTTTCTGGGCTCTGTCTGCTGGACCTGGGGTGTTCCCGCCACCTCTGCTCTAAGAAAGCCACCATGCCCTGCTCTATGGGCTCTGTTTGCAGGGCCTGGGGCTTCCCCACTGCCGCAGTGCTAAGGAAGCTGCCATGCCCTCCTGTCTGGGCTCTGTCTGCAGGGCCTGGGACTTCCCCACTGCTGCACTCAGGAAGCCGCCATGCCCTGCTGTCCAGGCTCTGTCTGTAGGGCCTCGGGCTTCCTGGCTGCCACGATCAGGAAGCCGCCATGCCCTGCTCTCCTGGCTCTGTCTGCAGGCCTAGGGCTTCCCCTCTGCTGCAGTGCTAAGGAAGCCGCCATGCCCTGCTCTAGAGGTACTGTCTGCAGGCCTGGGGCTTCCCCACTGCCGTGCTCAGGAAGCCGCCATGCCCTGCTCTCCGGGCTCTGTCTACGGGGTCAGGGGCTTCCTTGCTACTGAAATCAGGAAGCCGCCATGCCCTGCTCTCCCCGCTCTGTCTGCAGGGCCTGGGGCTTCCTGGCTGCCGTGATCAGGAAGCCGCCATGCACTCCTCTCGGGGCTCTGTCTGCAGGGCCTGGGGCTTCCCCGATGCCTCGCTCAGGAAGCTGCCATGCCCAGCTATCCTGACTCTGTCGGCAGGGCCTGGGGCTTCCCCACTGATGCATTGCTAAGGAAGTCCATATTCCCTGCTCTCCCTGCTCTGTCTGCAGGGCCTGGGGCTTCCCCGATGCCTCGCTCAGGAAGCTGCCATGCCCAGCTATCCTGACTCTGTCGGCAGGGCCTGGGGCTTCCCCACTGATGCATTGCTAAGGAAGTCCCTATGCCCTGCTCTCCCTGCTCTGTCTGCAGGGCCTGGGGCTTCCCGGCTGCCGTGATCCGGAAGCCGCCATGCCCTCCTCTCGGGCCTCTGTCTGCAGGGCCTGAGGCCGCGATCAGGAAGCTGTCATGCCCTGTTCTCCCCGCTCTGTCTGCAGGGCCTGGGGCTTCCCGGCAGCAGAGATCAGGAAGCTGCCATTCCCTCCTGTCCCAGCTCTGTTTGTTGGTGGGACAGGCCAGACACTCCAGCAGCGGGGCTGAGGTGACTGGGCGCAGCCATCTTGTGGCTATGGGGGCCGCCATTTTTGTCACGGAGTGATGGTTAATTTGCATATTACTCTATTATTAGATAGGATTGTTATTTCATATTGTCCCACAGGTCTCTTATTATTATACTTGTGTGACTTTTCCTTTACCAGGTTAGGGAAGTTTTCTGCTATCATTTCTTCAAACACATTTTTTGCTACCTTCCTCATTTTCTTTTTTTCTGGCATACCTGTTATATGAATATTGTTATTTCATATTGTCCCACAGGTCTCTTAAGCTGTCCTCCTATTTTTTTAATTTTTTTTGCTCTCTGATTGAAGGATTTTTCAACCCCATCTTCTAATTCACTGATTCAATCCTAATTTCCCCTAATCTGTTGTGTATTCCTTCCAATGGGTTTTTTATGTGTTGTATGTCATTCTTTAGTTGTTTTCATAGTTACTATATATTTTCTCATGCTGTTGAGCATCATTTACCATAATTAATTTGAACTCAATATCAGATAAAATTTCTTATCTCTATTTCATTTATCTCTTCTTTTGGAGAATTATTTTGTTCTAACATTTGGGGGTTGCTTCTTTGTTTCCTCATTTTGGGTGGCTGTCTGGTTTTGTGACTATGTATTAGGTAGTTCTCCTATTATTCCTAAACTCTAGTGCAGGACAATGTCAGATTCTGTGGCTGATTTGCCCTGATAACCCTATTTAGCTCTGTCAACAATCCACAGCTTATGGCTTCCTCTACTGGGGCTGTATGAGCACGAGGACCTGCTTTTCCTTGCCCCAGGCCCAGGATTAAATCATACAAAGACTCTAAGCCTCCAGTCTGATTGTTTATAGACTTGATTGGCCTCAGGCTATCATTGATAGGGTTGGGGAAAGTTCTTCCAACAGGGTGTGGTGACTGCCTTTTCCCAGGCCAAAAACCACCTATATAGCAAAGGTCTATACGAAAACGATGTCCTCCACAGCATAAGGGAATGACTCAGCCCAGAAAACCAGAGTGCTGCCCTTCTAGCTCCAATCCCAGATCCCTCAACCCTGGACTCTCCTTACAGAGTTCCAGTCCAGACTGCCCTCCCTCTACCAGAGCCCAAGGTAAGTGGCTCCACATGAAATTTGGGGGTTGGCTCTTTAAGATGGTGCCTGAATTTCCAACAGTGTTGGCTGGCATACAGCCACCATGCCACTTTTCACAACCAGGTGTTATGTGAGCCCCATTCTCAATTCTGGTACTCTGGGCTGACCAGCCCAGCTTGGGGTTTAGACCCCAGAGTCTTCAATGGGATATTTCCCACACCTGAAATATCCCGCTGGACCTTCAGCTGCTATCTATGAGAGTCCAGTGACCCCTCTCATGTCTCTGCTCTTCCTATCAGTCTCTATGCAGTCTCTGATTTCCATCCTTGGTTATTAGGATTCTCTCTAGCTAGTCTTCAGTTGATATTTCAGGCTGGTTTTTCTGTATTTTAATTGTATTTCTAGTTTGGTCCTGGGAGAGTGTCAGTGTTGATTCCATTTACTCTGACACCATTTTAAATATCATCCCTTTTTTTCCATTTTTAAACTGGATTGTTTGTCTTCATTTTGTTGAGTTGTAAAAGTGCTCTATATATTTTGGCTATTAACCCCTTATCAGATGTATCATTGGTAAATATGTTCTCCCATACACTTGGATTTTTTTTCCATTTTGTGGATGGTCAATTTCGCTGTACAGAAGCTTTTTTTATTTCAAACAAATTTTTAAAAATTCTTTATTGTTGAAAGTATCACATATGTCTCCTTTCCCACAACTCCCCATGGACTTCTCCCTGCCCACTCCTGCTCTCCAGCACATGCACCCACACCCTGATTGTGTGTCCATTGGCCATGCTCATAGCATGGATACAGTCCTTTAGTTGATCTCTTAGCCCCCTCCCTTGTTTTCCCTCTGAGGTTTGATGGAAGGTGTGGGTATATAAGAATGAGTCTTTATTTAAGAACCCAGTGGCCATATAGCCATCAGACAAAAGAGTTCTTTATGGCAAAGTCCACTCAGAGAGGCAGCTGTACACCAGCTTGTAAATACATATATTTCCTATACAGTGGTAGCAATCTTTGTACCCATAGGTATTATCTGAGCAGCCTCACACTGACCCCTAGACTCTATACCTCACATCATAGCAGTACGTAAGCTCTCTGCCTTAGTAGCTTCTCTAGCCTCTCTGGCTCAGCAGCTACCCCTATCTCTCCTGCCTAGTACACTGGCTGGTTAACATGGTAGCTGTAACTGAGCTCTCTATGAGCTCTTAGCCTTACATCAATCTCTCAGATCCAGCATTACCAGTTCACAGATCCATCTAAGTTCTCTCTCCTGCACTTATCTGAGCTACATTCTCTGTGCTTACTGTCTCTGCTTCTCACACTAGCTAGTCAGTAATGTGTATTACCACTCAGACAAAGAAGGCTTCATGCCAATAGTTACATCAATCTTTATGGCTACAAAAGGGCACAGCACACGGTGAGATCACAGCTGTGTATGGTATCTTAGTCTAGATGCACATGGCCTTGGACAGTTGGGTATGTTGAAAACAAGGTCTCTGTTCATTAATTAGCTTTGACTATATCACATCCTGCATTGAGCATATTCACTCTAGTGGACAGTGCATGTTATAGCTAATGGCCAGTCATCTGGCCATCAAGTTTTAATGGTCACTTAGGCATTTATATATATACTAGAGGCCCGGTGCATGAATTTCGTGCATGGGGGGAGGGTGTCCCTCAGCCCAGCCTGCACCCTTTCCAATCTGGGACTCTTCGAGGGATGTCTGATTGCTCATTTAGGCCCGATCACGGGCAGTTGGACATCCCTCTCACAATCCAGGACTGCTGGCTCCCAACTGCTCACCTGCCTGCCTTCCTGATTGCCCCTAACTGCTTCTGCCTGCCAGCCTGATCACCCCCTAACCACTCACCTACCAGCCTGATTGATGCCTAACTGCTCCCCTGCTGGCCTTTTTGCCCCTAACTGCCCTCCTCTGCAGGCCTGGTCTCCCTCAACTGCTCTCCCTTGCAGGCCTGAGTCCCCCCCAACTGCCTTTCCCTGAAGGCCCGGTCACCCCCAATTTCCCTCTCTGCCAGCCTGGTCACCCCTAACTGCCCTCCCCTGCTGGCCACCTTGTGGTGGCCATTTTGTGTCCACATGGGGGCAGGATCTTTGACCACATGGGGGCAGCCATCTTGTGTGTTGGAGTGATGGTCAATCTGCATATTACTCTTTTATTAGATAGGATAGAGGCCTGGTGCATGGGTGGGGGCCAGCTGGTTTGCCCTGAAGGGTGTCCTGAGTCAGGGTTCCCTTGGGGTGTGGGGCAGCCTGGGCAAGGGGCCTGTAGTGGTTTGCAGGCCGGCCACACCCCCTGACGGCCCACGCGGAGGCCCTGGTATCTGGGATTTATTTATCTTCTACAATTGTAACTTTGTAGTCTGGAGCGGAGCCAAGCCTTCTGCTTGCTCTGTGGCAGCAGCCATTTCTGTTGGGATTTATGTATCTTCTATAATTGAAACTTTGTAGCCTGGAGCAAAGGCCTGGGCCAGCCAGGGCTGCAGAAGCTTGGCTTCCTCCATCGCCAGGGGCAACCCTAGCCTTCTGCTCTCTCCAGTTCCATGGCCGCAGGCATTTCTGTTGCTATTTATGTATCTTCTATAATTGAAACTTTGTAGTCTTAAGTGCAGGCCTGGGCCGGCCAGGGTGTACAGAAAGCTTGGCTTTCTCCATCGCCGGGGAAACCCAAGCCTCTCTCCTGCTCTCTCTGTGGCTGCAGCCATCTTTGTTGGGTTAATTTGCATACTCACTCCTGATTAGCTGGTGGGCGTGGCTTATGGGCGTGGCTTGTGGGTGGTAGCAGAGTGATGGTTAATTTGCATATTATGCTTTTATTAGATAGGACTAGAGACCTATCATTTAAGGCTTATCTCTTTGTCTACCAAATTTGGCAGTTTTTTGTGTATGTGTGTGTGTGTGTGTGTGTTTCTATTCATTAGATAGATCTGATATGATTCTAGTCTTTTTGGTATAACCTTATGTAGTATGTGTCATGTGAGACCCAGTGATACCAGTCTTAGTGCTTTAGGAATATCCCTGGCATGGATTATGTGAGCTCTACTGTTGTAAATTGAGTCTTGTTTGCTGTTGGCTCATTTGTGTATGAGATCAAACCCAACCACTGCATGCAAGCTACTGGGTCAATGCTGACCAAAATATAAATAAATAAAAATAAAAAAGCTAATG
Organism: Cnephaeus nilssonii; assembly: GCF_951640355.1. Taxonomy (NCBI): domain Eukaryota; kingdom Metazoa; phylum Chordata; class Mammalia; order Chiroptera; family Vespertilionidae; genus Cnephaeus; species Cnephaeus nilssonii. The sequence continues at coordinate 6,157,649 of NC_137096.1, read as the reverse complement.
AAAATAAATTTTAAATAAGAAAATAAATTCAAATCTCTATATATAAAAGCCTAAGCAACCATTAGAACAGAGCAACCAAAATGACCAGAATGACTGGTTGTTATGATATGCACTGGTCACCAGGGGTCAGACACTCAATGCAGGAGCTTCCCCCTTGTGGTCAGTGCACTCCCACAGGTGGAGCACCGCTCAGCCAGAAGCTGGGATCATGGCTGGCAAGCACAGTGGCAGTTGTGAGAGCCTCTTCTGCCTCCATGGCAACACTAAGGAGCAGTGAGCAGGCGGCTGGTAAGGAGCAAGGGGGCCTGGACTGCGTAAAAGATATCTGTCTGCCAGCTTAGGCCAATCCCCAGGAACAGGCCTAAGCCAGCATGCGGACATTCCCCAAGGGGTCCCAAATTGGAGAGGGCGCAGACTGGGCTGAGGAACCTTCTCGCCCCGTACACAAATTTCATGCATTGGGCCTCTAGTCTACACCAATAAAAGAGAAACATGCAAATTGACCATCACTCAGATACACCCACCAGCCAATCAGGAGCAAGTATGCAAATTAACCCAACAAAGATGGTGACAGCCATGGAGCTGGAGCGAGCAGGAGGCTTGGTTTGCTCCCTGGCCTCCACTCAAGGCTACGGAGTTTCAATTATAGTAGATAAATAAATCCCAGATACTTGCTTCCAGCCAGCCCTGGCCTCCATATAAGGAGGCGCTGAAAAAAAAAAGAAAAGAGAAAAAGGAGGGGCTGGGAGCCTGGGTTGCTGAGGTGCGTGGCCAGACTGAAAATAGCCCTCAGCTCCTCACCCAGGCTGGACACACTCCCATCCGGTGAGGGTCCCTGCTGGGGGGCTTGACCAGCCTGCAAATAGCCATCAGCCCCTCACCCAGGGTGGCCAGGCACCCCAGTGGAGACCCCCACCCTGAAGGGGGTATAGCCATCGTGAAAACGGCCCTTAGTTCCTCACCCAGGCTGACCAGGCACCCCAGTGAGAACCCCCAACCTGAAGGGGCTGTGGCCAGCTTGAAAATAGCCCTCAGCCCCTCACCCAGGCTGTCCATGCCCCCCCCCCAGTGGGGACACGCACCCCATGGGGGTGTGGCTGGCCTGAAAACCACCACAGGCCCCTCACACAGGCTGCCCCACACCCCAAAGGCACCCCCAGCCTGATCCAGGACACACTTCAGGGCAAACCAGCCAGCCCCCACCCATGCACCAGGCCTCTATCCTATCTAAAAAAAGAGTAATATGAAAATTGACTGTACCTCTGCTACACCAACAAGCCACACCCACCAGCCAATCAATGTTTGAGAGTATGCAAATTAACCCAACCAAGATGGCTGCAGCCACAGAGAGAGCAGGAGGCTTGGGTTTCCCCAGCAATGGAGGAAGACAAGCTTTCTGCCTGCCCTGAGCCACCGTGGCCTTTGCTTAAGGCTACAAAGTTTCAATTATAGAAAATAAATAAATCCCAACAAAAATGGCTGCAGCCATGGAGAGAGCAGGAGGTTTGCCTCTGCTCAAGGCTACAAAGTTTCAATTATAGAAGATAAATCCCAGATACCAGGGCCTCCACTTGGGTTGCCGGGCAGGGGGGTTGACCAGCCTGCAAACCACCACAGGCCCCTCACCCAGACCGCCCCACGCCCCAAGGGAACCCCCACCCTGATCCGGGACACCCTTCAGGGCAAACCAGCCAGCCCCAACCCCTGCACCAGGCCTCTACCCTATATAATCCTATCTAATAAAAGAATAATATGCAAATTGATGGTCACTCCAACACACAAGATGGCTGTCCCCATGAGGTCAAAGATGACTGCCCCCATGTGGACAGAAGATGGATTCTACAAGATGGCCAGCAGGGGAGGGCAGTTGGGAGGGATCAGTCCTGCAAGGGAGGGCAGTTGGTGGTAATCAAGCCTGCAGGGGAGGGCAGTTAGGGGTGACCAGGCCTGCAGGGGAGGGCACTTAGGGGCAAACAGGCTGGCAGGGGATCAGTTAGGCATCAATCAGGCTGGCAGGGGAGTGGTTAGGGAGTGATCAGGCTGGCAGGCAGGCGAGCAGTTGGGAGCCAGCAGTCTTGGATTGTGAGAGGGATGTCCGACTGCCCGTTTAACCCTAAACGGGCAGTCGGACATCCCTTGAGGAGTCCCAGATTGGAGAGGGTACAGACTGGGCTGAGGGACACCCTCCCCCGTGCACGATTTTCATGCACTAGGCCTCTAGTTAAAGAATAAAAAATATGAAAAGAAAATTATGAAAGAGAAAAAAAATTGAAAAAACAAAAAAGAAAGAAATTAGAGCAGAGAATAAAAATGGAGAATTTAGCTCAGCAGACTTTAGTACCTTCTGCGATCTCTCTTTGGAGATATGCCGTTGGTGTAATCAATTGGGTGTGAAGCTCAACATTTGGTGTGTTGGTTCTGGACTTCTTTGGAGGACCTCTGCTGCAGGCCTATTTCAAATGCTATCTATGCCTGGCCCTCAGCAACCTGTTTGAAACTACAAGCAATCCACATATTGTGACTGCCTATGTTTGGCTTGGCTGTACACAGGAAGGACCAAACTGTACTCCAAGGCCAACTCTTACCAGTCCAGGCCCAAAGCAGTTCAGTAAATGTCCCACAGCACCCCAGGATCACCTTTGCCTGCTTCTATCTGCTGCATATTTGTTAAGTTGTCTCTGAAAGAGTTTCTAGTGAATTCAAATTATGGGGCTAGAGGATCCATGAGCTGTAGGTGCTGTTAAGGCTTCAGTGAAGGTGGTAGGAATGATTTATATCCCAGAGCCACACAACTGTAGTTTTCCCTGATTTAAACAGGATGGAGACCTCCAGTAGTCAGGTGAGTGGGGCTTTGGAGCCCAGAAGTTGGTTTGCTTAAAGCCTGGAGGTTGGTTTTATTGGAATGGCCATGAGGGTAAATGCCAGTTAGGTTCATGGGAAAGTGGGGGGAGTGGCCCTGCCAAAGTCAGTCATAGACACTCCATGAATCTTTCCAGACTTTTATACCTTGGCCCATGCGACTGACTATTCAGCAAATGTTTAAGACCTGCAGGGTAGAGGAAGAGGAATTCCAGATGGTAGAGTAATTGCTTTCCCCCAAGCTGATACTGCTCAAAGGAATTGCTGACAAGAAAGATGGTGACTATGGCACCAGAGGATGATGCAGCACAGAGTTCCTGGCTCCTCTGGCCCCAGTCCTCCACAAGAGCCCCAAACCCCAGACTTTACCCAGCACCTCCAATCCATACTTCCCTTTCTTCACCAGAGCCCAGTGTGAATGGCTGCAAATGAAACTTTCTGCTTTGGCACTTTAAGAGGGTGCCTATGTCCCTAGCAGATTTTGACTCTCCATGGCAGACAGAAACTCCAGTTTTTTACAGCTACCAGCAGATGTTATGTGGGCACCTCTTCTCAGCTATGGTGTTCTCAGCGAGGGAGCCTGGCCTGCGATTAGGCCTCTTGCTTCTCAGGGGAAACCCACCACAGCTGAGATATCACTCTGAAACCTCAGCCACTTTTTGCATCTTCATCATTTCTACCAGCCTTGATGTGGTTTCTTCTGTAAATCATTACCTATAGAGTCCTCTTCATCAAGTCTTCAATTGGTTATTTAGAGTGATTGCTCTTTAATTTAGTTGTATTTCCAGTTTGGTCCTCAGAGGAGGTGAATATAAGATCCACCTATTCCACCACCATCTTGGAAGTCCTCCCTGCAAAATTTTAAATATTATTCACATAACAACAACAATATAGGTAATGTATTCTGTGTTTACCATAAGCCAAGCATTATACTAGGTACTTTGTATGCATGCATGAACATATTAGTGCTCTCAATTACCACTTGAGAATTCTATTATTCTCATTTTAGATGTAGAAGAGTTGAGCTTTTGAAAAGTAAACTCAAACAAGAGCCCAAATTTACCTTCAACCCCTACTTTTTTCTCAATACCATAGAAGAAAGGATCTATTTAGGATTTTGGAACTCTCTAAGGAAATACTTCTGGGCAGAAACAGAAAAAGGAGCTTGACTGACTTTGTTAAAGGCTAAGAATGGCAGGGGAGAGACATAAGAAGGCCTAATCATGTCTTTTTCTTGGAAACTGAGAACAGCAGAGTAAGTACCAAGAAACTTGGATTAGGTTATAGGCTACTCAATCTGAATGAGGTTGTATCAAAGGCCCAAAAGGTTTAAATTACAGGCGATGAAAGGACAGGATAATATGCAATTAATTGAGGCAATAGTGGGACCTTCAACAAATAGATCACCTTAGTCCTCCACAAGAATTTTGTCTAGAAGAAATGAAGATGCAAGAAAATGCCATGGCCCTGCACCCATTGGAACAGTTGAGGGTCCTTCTTCCTTACATTTACCAGGCAAGGTGCTCAAAGTTGAAAACTTGAAACTGTTCTATATTCTCCTATAAAGGAAATTGATAGCTAGGTTATCTGAAGACTACAAAGGGGGCAATGTGCTGTAATTTGCTTGACTCCAAAGCCTTCACCAAATCTTTCAACCCACAAATTAAGTGGAATGAAACAGGTCTGTTTTGCTTTTTATTGTTGTTTTTGTTGTTCCTTTTTACTTTCCTATATGCTATATCCCAACATAAAAATCAAGTCTATAGCTTTACTTTCAATATGGTCAGTTAGCAGTGTTCGAATGATTGGAGTTTGAAATGGAGCCAATGTTTGAGAGTAATAAAAATAGAATTTACAGTCAGGAGCCACTTGGTACACCTATCCCCATGTCTGCAGTGGGCAAAAACAACCTGCCTTTTATAGTTTTTTGCACTGGAAGAGAATATACTACCTAATTATTTATTCAATGGAAAGGTCAGTATCTCAAAAGTATCAAGGATCTGAAATTCTCAAAAGTATCGAGGAACTGTAATTCAAATAGAGAAATATCTTTTGCAGAACAATGTTTACATCTGATATGTGCTCTGAAGCATTTGGAATCTAATGGAAAAATAAAAAATAAAAATATGAATATTAATCAACTAGTGGCCTGGTGCATGAAATTTGTGCACAGGGGAGTGGGGTGCCCCTCAGCTCAACCTGCACCCTCTCCAATCTGGGACCACTCAAAGGATGTCCTACTGCCGGTTTACAGGGATCAGACCTAAACCAGCAGTCAGACATCCCTCTCACAATCGGACTGCTGGCTCCTAACTGCTCACCTGCATGCCTGCCTGATTGACCCTAACCACTCTGCCTGCTGGCCTGCTCGCCCCCAACTTCCGCCCGCCACCAGCCTGCTTGCCCCCAATGCAGCCCCCCACCAGCCTGATCACTCCCAACTGCACCCCATGCCAGTGTGCTCACCCCCAACTATCCCCCCTGCTGGCCTGCTCACCCCCATCTTCCCTCCCCACTGGCCTGATCACCCCCAACTGGCCTGCTTATGCCAAACTGCCCCCCTGCTATCCTGATCACCCGCAACTGACCCCCATTGATGGCCTGTCCGCCCCCAACTGCCCTCCCGCCAACCTGATCACTCCCAACTTCCCTCCGTGCCAGTGTGCTTACACCCAAATGCCCCCCTGCTGGCCTTCTCACCCACAACTGCCCCCCTCCCCGCTGGCCTGATCACCCACAACTGCTGTCCCATCCTGGCCTGATCACCCACAACTGCCCTCTCCTCTTGGCCTCTAACCGCCTCTACCTCAGCTCTACCACCATGGCTTTGTATAGAAGAATGTCCAGAAGTTCTCCTGGAAGGTCTCCCAGTCTAATTAGCATATTATCCTTCTATTAGTATAGATAGAGGCCTGGTGCATGGGTCAGGGCCAGCTGGTTTGCCCTGAAAGGTGTCCCAGATCAGGGTGAGGGTTCCCTTGGGGCATGGGGTGGCCTGGGTGAGGGGCCTGTGGTTCTTTACAGGATGGCCATGCCCCCATGGGGTGAGGGTCCCCGCTGGGGGTGTGTGGCCAGCCTGGGTGAGGGGCTGATGGCTGTTTACAGGCTGGCCATGCCCCCCAGTGAGGACTCTTACTCCATGGGGGCATGGCCATCCTGGGTAAGGGGCTGAGTGCCATTTTAGACTGTCCACACCCCCTTCAGGGTTGGGGTCACCACTGGGGTGCCTGGCCAGCCTGGGTGAGGGGCTGATGGTTGTAGGCAGACTGGCCAAGCCCCCCAGCAGGGACCCTCACCCCATGGGCATGTGGCGAGCCTGGGTAAGGGGCTGGGGCCATTTTCAGGCTGGCCACACCCCTCAGCGACCCAGGCTCCCAGCCCCTCCTTCAGCCGCAGCCAGGTTGGGTGGGAAGCTTGGCTTCCTCCATTGCTGTGAACAACCCAAGCCTCCTGCTCACTCTAGCTCCGTGGCTGCTGCCATCTTTGTTGGGTTAATTTGCATACTCACTCCTGATTTGCTGGTGGGTGTAGAAGAGTGACAGTCAATTTGCATGTTTCTCTTTTATTAGTGTAGATGACAGAGAAAAAGAACACAGCAGCATACACTTTCATTTTCAATATTTAGTATGGACTAGTGGTAAGGTAATTGAAAACGTGGGATTTATTTTATATTTTCCAAAGTCAAAGTTGAATAATATTGTCAAACCATGCAATGTTTTCTGGTCCAGGTTTAAAATATATAGCATAATCAAGTAATATAAAGTCCTTTCCAAAAAAGAAATAAAAAGCCTTGTGAATTTTATTATATGGGTTCAAAAGAGAAAAATTTCAAAACCAAAGAGAGGAGCTCTTATTAGAATTAATTGGTAGAGGTAAAGATGTGAAGGGGAAAATGCATAAGTTCATACAAGATGGGCAAGGCCTGGAGACCAGAAGCTTCTTGAAGGATCATTAGGGGAATCAGGATGATAAAGAAGCTGGAGTGATGCAGTAGAAAACACTGAATTTGGGGCACAAATTGTACACATGTTGGTGGGCAGCATTCCTTGCAATCTTTCCTTTTCTGTGGTGACTCATTTATGCATAGTTTAGTCCTCTACCATGATGTAAAATCATTCTGTATATGAAAATAGCTTCACCAAAGAAACATTTTATAGCACCAGGTTCTATCCTATGGACTTCATATATTGCTTTACTTAATTTTTACAAGAACCATATGGTGGATTCCGAAGATGGTGGCTGGCAGGATGTAGGTGAGGGAGAGAATGTGAGTGAGTGAGGGGGTGAAAGGAGAGTGTGTGGATGTTTGTGGTGTGTGTGTGAGTGAGTGAGGGACAGTTAAATCCCTTCAGGAGCAGCAGGGGCTGGCAGACCAGGGAGAGACTACCACCACTGCGGAAACTCCCTGGACTGCCGAACTTGTGCATGAAGCCCACGTCATCTTGAAGGGGAGAATGGCCTTTTCTAGGAACTCATCAGCACCACCTTGGAACTGCCCATGACCCAGCAGCCACTCCAGCCAAAATCCTGCTGCCCCACCCACAGACCCATGGACCCTGGGACCTCCACCTCCAAAGGCACACTGCTCCGGAAGCAGTAAGTGCAACTCTCCCCCTCCCCAGCGGCAGTACTCCAGACACCACATTCACACGTCTACAGCACGCAAACATCCAGGGCACACCACTCCATAGTCAGCATCTGGGAGCCACTCGGAGCCCCCGGGTGTGAATTTGTACAGACAAGGGCATGCTGCTCCTCAGTAGGAATTCTGAACTCCCTCTTCCTGAATAATTGCCCAAAGACACCCCAGCTGTGCAACTTCAGTGCCAGGGCCCCTCAGAGTGCGTCAGAGCTCTGTGCAGGCATATGCACTGCCACTGTTGTGCATTTCCAATGGGCAAGCACCCTGAGCCCATCTATCCACAAGGCACTCATGGGAGCCAAGGTGAGCTTTCCTGGGTCCAATGTTGGATAAACAGGGATGCACCCATACCGGCAGTAGAAATTCTGAATTCCTGCTTCCTGGATACATGCCCACAGATGCCTCAATTAGGAAGCTTCAGTGGCAGGACCCTTCAGAGTGCTTCAGTGTGCCTCGCTGGCAAATGCACAGTGGATGCCCCTGTGAGTTGCCACTGGGAGCGCGCGCCTATCCACCACAGATGCAGCAACAAAAGCTGAATCTGCCCACCCCACAACTACAGAACTTTGGACAGCACAGTCAGGCCTTTCCAGAGCACAGGCCCCCTGAGTCTCACTACCCCAAAAGATGGTACCTGGGGGCCATTGTGAGTCCCCGCTGGGCATGCAAGATTTCAATCAAGGGTGCATGACAGCAAAAATTGGCACACCAACCTCCACAGCTGCTGACTTCTAGACACCGCAGTTGCACCTTTCCAGCTCACAGGCCTACATCAAGAGAATCCAAATAGCTCAAGTGGGGAGCTATACTAGATTACCAAGCCCAAGAGACCTGAGAAATCACACCGTTAGCACCATACCCAAAAGAAGCTGGGTAGCAAAGCAATCAGATCTACAATTAAAACATTACAGCAAAACATGGGAAGACAAAAAAAAGCAATCCCCTAAGGGGAAAAAAAGAGGAATCACCAGAAAGGGAGTTAAATGAAATTGAGGTTAGCAACATAACAGAGAAAGAATTCAGAGTACTGGCTATAAGGATGCTCAAATGGCTGGATGACAAAATATACACAACTCAATGACAAATACCCACAACTCAATGAGAATTATAAGGAGCTGAATGAGAATGTCACCAACATGACAAGGAATGAAGAGGAGATGAAGAATGACATAGCTGCAATAAAGAATACAATGGAAGGCTTAAACAGTAGACTAGAAGAGGCTGAGGAACACATTAGCGAATTAGAAGACAAGGTAGGAAAAAAACCCCACAAATACAGCAGCAACTGGAAAGAAGATTTAAAAAGCAAGAGGAGAGCCTAAGGGAGCTTTGGGACACCACAAAACGAAACAACATTCACATAATAGCGGTACCAGAAGGAGAGAAAGCAAAGCATGAAGTAGAAAACCTGTTTGAAGAAATAATGACAGAAAACGTCCCTGATATTAGCAAGAAAAAAACTATGCAAGTCCAAGAAGCACATAAAATCCCAAATAAGATGAACCCCAAATGACTGACACCAGATACATCATAATTAAATTGGGAAACACCAATGACAAAGTAAGAATCTTAAAGGCTGCCAGAGAGAGACAAAGTTACCTACAAGGGATCTCCTATTAGAATATCAACTGATTTATCAACAGAAACACACCAGGCCAGAAGGAAATGGAATGAAATATACAAAGTGATGCAAAACAAGGGACTGAACCCAAGAATGCTATACCCAGCAAGGCTATCATTCCAAATTGAAGGTGTAATCAGGAGCTTCACAGACAAAAAAGGGCTAAGAGAGTTTATCACTACTAATCCAGCAATGCAAGAAATGCTAAAGTCACTGCTGTCAAAAGAAGAAACAGAAAGGCAAGAAGAAACACAAACATTAAGAATAAAAATGACAACAAACAGGTATTTATCTATAAAAAACTTAAATGAATTAAATGCACCAATCAAAAGACATAAGGTAGCTGAATGGATAAGAAAACATGACCCATAAATTTACTGTCTGCGAGAGACCCACCTCAGAACAAAGGATTCACACAGACTGAAAGTGAAGGGATGGAAAAATTTTTACAGGCAAATGAAAATGAGAATAAAGCTGGGGTTGCCATACTTATATCTAATAAAAATAGACCTCAAAGTAAAGGCCATAACAGGAGATAAGGAAGGCCCCTACACAATACTAAAGGGAGCAATTCAACAAGAAGATATAACTCTGGTAAACAGATATGCACCCAATACAGGAGCACCCAAAGACATAAAACAACTTCTGGCAGATATCAAGGGAGAGATCGATAGCAGTACAGTCATAGTAGGGGACTTTAATACCCCACTGACACCACTGGATAAATCATCTAAACAAAAATAAATCAGCAAAGAAACAGCAATTCTAAATGACTCACTAGATCAGATGGACTTAACATATTTAGAACATTTCACCCCAAAGCTACATAATACATATTCTTCTCTAGTGCACATGGGACATTTTCAAAGATAGAACAAATATTAGGACACAGCCAAAGTCTCTTCAAATTCAAGAAGATAGAGAAATAGAAAAAAGATGGCGACCGGCAGGAAGGTAGGGAGAGAGAGAGTGTGAGTGAGGAACCCATAGAGGAGAGTGTAGATGTGTGGTGTGTGTGTGTGTGTATGAGATAGGGTCAGTTAGATTCTGCAGGTCTTCCAAGGGGCTCCCGAACAGGGCAGCCCTAGATGGCGGAGCCCCGCGCACAAAGCGGACACTTCTCGGCGGCTGGTGCGGACGCAGAGACCACGCCATCTTGGGAAACAGAGCTGCCCGAGACTCGGATCCTGGCTTCTGACACAAACCAGGACCCTGCAGCCACTGGGGACAGAGAACTGCTATCACAGCTTCAGACAAACAAACAAGAATCCAGACTTCCCGGCAGATTTCCGTGAGTCAAAGAGCCTATCCCCCTCCTCGCAGGCGCTGATAGCGCCATAGTAACTGATAGACCCGCCCCTCCCCCAAGCTGCTGAGCGCCCACAGGCGTGCGGAAAGCGCCATAGAAACTGATAGACGCGCCCCTCGCCCAAGCTGCTCACAGGCGCGCGCACAGACAGTGCCATAGTAACTGATAGACCTGCCCCTGGCCCAAGCTGCCGAGCTTTGCGCAGGGACGCGCTCCCTCTTAGGGAATTTGGCGCGCGCTCGCGCACGGGACAGAAGCAGCTCCCCGTCGGGGAAATCTGTCAGTGCGCACAGAGGGCTCCCCTTCGGGGAATTTGGGGGAATTTGGCTCGCTGGGCACAGCTCCCCCTTCAGAGATTCTTAAAAGCGTGCACAGAGGGGCTTCCCTTTGGGGAATTTGGTGCGCAGGACGGACTCCGCCCCCCTTCTGGGACTTTGGGAGAGTGCACTGAGCCGGCTCACCTTCAGGTTTTTAAGAATGTGTGCTCTAGCCGGTTTGGCTCAGTAGAGAGAGCACACACAGGACGCAGCCCCACTTCAGGGAATTTGGCACGCAGGACACAGCTGCCTGGGATCCCTGACTCACAGCGCATTCACACTAAGAGCCAGCGACCCCAATTGTTGGTGCGTGCACACACAGGGACCCTGATTCTCAACGAGAAACCGCACAAGGCAACAGAGACTTTGACACTCGAGTCTTGGTGCAGACACAGGGAAACTCTGACTCCTGGCACATGCTAAGGATCTCATTCTCGGCACATACCAACAGTGTGGTGCAGACAGGGCCCCTGATTCTAAATGTGCACACGAGACCACACGGAACACTGGGGACACTGATCCTGGGCAAGTTTGGTTCCCACCAACCAAAGACAGTCACACGTCCTAGTGTCAGAGCACTTCAGTGAAACTAGGGTGGAGCGAAGTCCCCACAGCACACGGCCCAGGTCCACGCAAACAGAAGCTTGAGCTTCCTGGTAATAGCCAGAATGGGGAAACGAAATAACTCACAGAGGAAAGAAAATGTGGAGTCGCCAAGAAAGGAAATTAGTGAAAATGAAGCTTGCAACATGACCGAAAAGGAGTTCAGAGTAATGGTCATGGAATTTATACATCGGATGGATGAGAAAATCAACAACTTATGCAAGAATCAGGAAGAAATGAAAAGTGATATAGCTACAATCAAAAACACCATGGAAAGTTTCAACAGTAGACTACAAGAAGCAGAGGACCGAATTAGTGAGTTAGAAGATCAGGTACAGAAACAAGCTCAAGCTGAACAGCAATTGGAGAAAAAAATTAAAAAGCAGGAGGAAAGCCTAAGGGAGCTTCGGGACAACATGAAACGAAGTAACATGCGTATAATAGGGCTGCCAGAAGGACAAGAAGAGCAGCAGGGATTAGAAAATCTATTTGAAGAAATAATGACAGAAAACTTCCCGGATATGGGAAAGATAAAAGTTATGCAAGTAAAGAGAGTCCCAAGCAGGATCAACCCCAAAAGACCCACACCAAGACATGTCATAATTTCAATGGCAAATATAAATGATAAAGAGAGAATCCTAAAGGCGGCAAGAGAGAGACAGAGAGTTACCTACAAAGGAACACCCATCAGATTGTCAAATGATTACTCATCAGAAACACAACAAGCTAGAAGTGAATGGAAGGAGGTATACAAAGTGTTGCAAAGCAAAGGACTGAATCCAAGAATACTATATCCAGCAAGACTATCAATCAAAATTGAAGGGGAAATCAGGAGCTTTGCAGACAAAAAAAGCCTCAGGGAGTTTATCACCACCAAACCAGCAATGCAAGAATTGCTAAAGGGAATACTGTAAAAAGAAGAAATAAACAGGTAAGAAGGAATACAGACACAAAAATAGATATGACTGCAAACAAATACCTTTCAGTAATAACTTTAAATGTAAACGGACTAAATGCTCCAATCAAAAGACATCGAGTAGCTGAATGGATAAAAAAACACGACCCATATATATGCTGTCTACAAGAGACCCACCTCAGAACAAGAGACTCACACAGATTGAAAGTGAAGGGATGGAAAAATATCTTTCAGGCAAATGGAAATGAAAAAAAAGCTGGGGTAGCAATACTTATATCTGACAAAATAGACCTCAAAGTAAATGCCATAACAAGAGATAAGGAAGGCCACTTCATAATACTAAAGGGAGAAATCCAACAAGAAGAAATAATTCTGGTAAACATATACGCTCCCAATATAGGAGCACCCAAATACATAAAAAAACTCCTGGAGGATATCAAGGGAGAGATTAATAGCAACACAATCATAGTAGGAGACTTTAATACCCCACTATCACCACTGGACAAATCCTCTAAACAAAAAATCAGCAAAGAAACAGCAATCCTAAATGACTCACTAGACCAGATGGAATTAATTGACATCTTCAGAACATTTAACCCCAAAGCCACAGAATATACATTCTTCTCAAGTGCACATGGGTCATTTTCAAAGATAGACCATATGCTGGGTCACAGGCAAAGTCTCTTCAAATTCAAGAAGATAGAAATTATATCAAGCATCTTCTCAGATCACAGTGGCATAAAACTGGAAATCAACTACAATAAAAACAATCCAAAGAAATCAAACACATGGAGACTAAACAGCATGCTATTAAACAAGGACTGGGTCACCAGAGAGATCAAGGAAGAAATAAAAAACATCATGGCAACAAATGACAATGAAAACACAACAATCCAAAATCTATGGGACACAGCGAAAGCAGTCTTGAGAGGGAAGTTCATAGCTCTACAGGCCTATTGCAAAAAACAAGAAACAATGGTAATAAATTACTTAACCCTACAACTCAAAGAGCTAGAAAAAGAGCAGCAAGAAAAGCCCAGTGTAACCAGAAGGAAGGAAATAACAAAGATCAGAGCGGAGATAAATGACATAGAGACCAAAGAAACAATACATAAGATCAACAAAACCAAGAGCTGGTTCTTTGAAAGGATAAACAAGATTGATGGACCTCTAGCCAGGCTCACCAAGAAGCAAAGAGAGAGGACCCAAATAAACAAAATCAGAAATGAAAGAGGTGAAATAACAACAGACCCCGCTGAGATACAAAGGATTGTTACAAAATACTACGAACAACTCTATTCCAACAAACTGGAAAATCTGGAGGAAATGGACATATTCCTAGAAAAATATAACCTTCCAAAAATCAATCAAGAAGAATCTAAACAGCTCAATAGGCCAATAACTATGGACGAAATTGAAGCAGTCATCAAAAAGCTTCCAGCAAACAAAAGCCCGGGGCCTGATGGCTTCACAGGAGAGTTTTACCAAACATTCAAGGAAGAACTAAAACCTATCCTCCTCAGACTATTCCAAAAAATTCAAGTTGAAGGAACACTTCCAAGCTCCTTCTATGAAGCCAGCATCACCCTAATACCAAAACCAGATAAAGACAACACAATGAAAGAGAATTACAGACCAATATCCCTCATGAACATAGATGCCAAAATCCTCAACAAAATTCTAGCAAATCGGCTCCAGCAGTACATCAGAAAGATCATACACCATGACCAAGTAGGATTTATCCCAGGAATGCAAGGATGGTACAATATCCGCAAATCAATAAACGTGATACATCACATAAACAAATTGAAAGATAAAAATCACATAGTCATATCAATTGATGCAGAAAAAGCATTTGACAAAATCCAACACCCTTTCTTGATAAAAGCTCTCAACAAGGTGGGAATAGATGGCTCATACCTCAACATAATAAAAGCTATATATGATAAACCCACAGCAAACATCATACTCAATGGACAAAAACTAAAGACATTTCCCCTAAGAACAGGAACAAGACAGGGATGCCCACTCTCACCACTCCTGTTTGACATAGTACTGGAAGTATTAGCCATTGCAATTAGACAAGAAGAAGAAATAAAAGGCATCCAGATTGGAAAAGAACAAGTAAAGCTGTCTTTATTTGCAGACGACATGATATTGTACATAAAAAATCCGAAAGACTCCGTCAAAAAACTCATAGACTTAATAAATGAATTCGGCAATGTAGCAGGATACAAAATTAACGCCAAGAAATCTATGGCCTTTTTATACACCAATAGTGAACTTACAGACAGAGAGACTAAAAAGGCAATCCCATTTACCATCGCACCAAAAAAATTAAGATACCTAGGAATAAACTTAACTAAGGAGGTAAAAGACCTATACACGGAAAACTACAGGACACTGAAAAAAGAGGTAGAGGAAGACGTAAACAGATGGAAGAACATACCATGTTCATGGATTGGTAGAATCAACATCATTAAAATGTCCATACTACCCAAAGCAATCTATAGATTCAATGCACTCCCCATTAAAATACCAACGGCATATTTCACAGACCTTGAAAGAACTCTCCAAAAATTCATCTGGAATAAAAAAAGACCCCGAATAGCCACAGCAATCCTGAGAAAGAAGAATAAAGTAGGAGGGATCTCAATACCAGATTTCAAGCTGTATTACAAAGCCACTGTTCTCAAAACAGCCTGGTACTGGCACAAGAACAGACATATAGATCAATGGAACAGAATAGAGAATCCAGATATTGACCCAAACCACTATGCTCAATTAATATTTGACAAAGAGGCATGAACATACAATGGAATAAAGACAGTCTCTTCAATAAATGGTGTTGGGAAAATTGGACAGATACATACAAAAAAATGAAGCTTGATCACCAACTTACGCCATACACAAAAATAAACTCAAAATGGATACAGGACTTAAACATAAGACGGGAAACCATAAAAATACTAGAGCAATCCACAGGCAGCAAAATGTCAGACATATGCCAAAAGAAATTCTTCACTGACACTGCCCCTAGGGCAATGGAAGCTAAAGAGAAAATTAACAAATGGGACTACATCAAAATAAAAAGCTTTTTCACAGCAAAAGAAACCATCAACAAAACAACAAGAAGGCCCACTGCATGGGAGAACATATTTGCAAATGGCATCACTGATAAAGGTTTAATCTCCAACATCTACAGGCAGCTTATACAACTTAATAAAAGGAAGATAAATGATCCAATAAAAAAATGGGCAACAGACCTAAATAGAATCTTTTCAAAAGAAGACAGAAGGAAGGCCAAGAGACACATGAAAACATGCTCAACGTCACTAATTATCCGAGAGATGCAAATCAAAACAACAATGCGGTACCATCTCACACCTGTCAGAATGGCTATCATCAACAAATCAACAAACGACAAGTGTTGGCGAGGATGCGGAGAAAAAGGAACCCTCGTGCACTGCTGGTGGGATTGCAGACTGGTGCAGCCACTGTGGAGAACAGTATGGAGTTTCCTCAAAAAACTGAAAATGGAACTCCCATTTGACCCAGTAATCCCACTCCTGGGAATATATCCGAAGAAACTAGAAACACCAATTAGAAAGGATATATGCACCCCTATGTTCATAGCAGCGCAATTCACCATAGCTAAGATTTGGAAACAGCCTAGGTGCCCATCAGCAGATGACTGGATCAGAAAACTGTGGTACATCTACACAATGGAATACTATGCTGCCATAAAAAAGAAGGAATTCTCATCATTTGCAGCAACCTGGGAGGAATTGGAGAACATTATGTTAAGTGAAATAAGTCAGTCAATGAAAGAAAAATACCACATGATCTCACTCATTTATGGATAATAAAGAACATTATAAACTTGAACAAAAAGATAGATACAGAGACAGTAAAGCATCAAACAGACTGTCAAATTACAAGGGGAAGGTTAGGGAGAGGTGGGGGAGATAAGAGATCAATCAAAGGACTTGTATGCACGCATATAAGCATAACCAATGGATGCAAAACTCTGGGGGGTGGGGGCATATATGGGAGTGGGGTGTGGGGAGGGCAATGGTAAGATATGTACACATATAATACCTTAATAAAAAAATTGAAAAAAAAAATTCAAGAAGATAGAAATCATAACAAATGATTTCTCAGACCATAATGGCATAAAACTAGAAATCAAATACAATAAAAACAATCCAAAAAAATCAAACACAATAAAAACAATCCAAAAAAATCAAACACTTGGAGGCTAAATAGCATGTAATTAAACAATGATTGGGTTACCAAAGTGATCAAAGAAGAAATTAAAAACATCATGGCAACAAATGACAATGAATACACAACAATCCAAAATCTATGGGACACGATGAAAGCAGTCCTGAGAGGAAAGTTCATAGCTCTATAGGCCTACCTCAAAATACAAGAAAAAATGGTAATAAATTATCTAACCTTGCAACTTAAAGAACTAAAAAGAGAGCAGCAAGAAAAGCCCAAAGTAACTAGAAGGGAGGATATAATAAAGATCAGAGCAGAAATAAATGACATAGAGAGAGAACAACAAAACAATACATAAGATCAACGAAACCAAGAGATGCTTCTTTGAAAGAATAAACAAGATTGATGAACCTCTAGCCAGACTCACCAAGAAACAAAGAGAGAGGACCCAAATAAACAAAATCAGAAATGAAAGAGGTGATGTAACAACTGACCCCACAGACATACAAAGGATTATTAAAAATAGTATGAACAGCTCTACTCCAACAAACTGGACAACCTCAATGAAATGGACACATTCCTAGAAAAATACATGCTTCCAAACTCAACCAGGAAGATTTAAAAAACCTGAATAGACTGATAACTACTGATGAAATTGAAACAGTCACCAAAAAGCTTCCAGCAAACAAAAGCCCTGGACTAGATGGCTTCACAGGGGAGCTTTACCAAACATTCAAAGAAGAATTAAACCAATCCTTCTTAGACTATTCCAAAAAATTAAGAGGAAGGCACACTTCCAAACTCTTTCTTGGAAGCCAGCATTACCCTAAACACAAAACAAGATAAAAACACAACAAAGAAAGAGAATTACAGGCCAACATCTCTGATGAACATAGGTGCTAAAATACTCAACAAAATTCTAGCAAATCGGATCCAGCATTACATTAGCAAGATTATACACCATGACCAAGTTGGATTTATTCCAGGAATTTAAGGCTGGTACAGTATATGCAAATCAATAAATGGGATACATCACATAAACAAAGTGAGAGACAAAAATCACATAATCATATAAATTGATGCAGAAAAGGCATTTGAAAAAGTCCAACACCCTTTTCTGATAAAAATGCTCAGCATCGTGGGAATAGAGGGATCATAAACATAATAAAAGCCATAAATGACAAACCTACAGCCAACAGCATACTCAATGGGCAAAAACTAAAACCATTTTCCCTTAGAACAGGAACAAAACAGGGATGCCTGCTTTCCCCACTCCTGTTCAACATAGTACTGGAAGTGCTAGCCACAACAATCAGACAAGAAGAAGAAATAAAGGACATCCATATTGGAAAAGAAGAAATAAAATTGTCATTATTCACAGATGACATGATACTGTACATAGAAAACCCTAACAATTCCATCAAAACATTATTAGACTTAATAAATGAATTTGGCAATATAACAGAATACAAAATGAATGCCAAGAAATCTATGGCATTTCTATACACCAACAATGAACTTACAGAAAGAGAGACTAAGAAAGAATCCCATTTACCATCACACCAAAAAAATTAAGATACTTAGGAATAAATTTAACTGAGGAGGTAAAAGACCTTTACTCAGAAAACTACAGGACACTGAAAACAGAGATAGAGGAAGATATAAATAGTTCAAAGAGCATATCATGTTCATAGATTGGTAGAATAAACATCATTAAAATGTCCATACTACCCAAAGCAATCTATAGATTCAACACACTCCCCATTAAAATAAACATGGCATATTTCACAGACCCAGAAAAAAATCTCCAAAAATTCATCTGGAATAAAAAAAGACATGAAGTAGCTGCAGCAATCCTGACAAATAAGAACAACATAGGAGGGATCTTAATACCAGATATCAAGCTGTATTACAAAGCCACTGTTCTCAAAACTGCCTGGTACTGGCATAAGAACAGACATATAGGCCAATGTAATAGAACAGAAAACCTGGAAATCGACCCAAAATAAATGGTCAATTAATATTTGACAAGGGAGGTAAGAGCATACAATGGAGTCAAGACAGTCTCTTCAATAAATGATGTTGGGAAAATTGGACAGATACATGCAAAAAAAAAAAATGAAACTAGACCACCATCTTATACCATACACAAAATAAACTCAAAATGGATAAATGACTTAAATGTAAGATGGGAAACCATAAAAATACTAGAGGAACACACAGGCACAAAATCTCAGACATTTGCCAAAGCAGTATCTTCACTGATACAGCTCCTAGGGCAATAGAAACTAAAGAGAAAATAAGCAAATGGGACTACATCAAAATAAAAAGCTTTGCACAGCAAAAATAACCATCAACAAGCAAACCCACTGCATGGGAGAACATATTTGCCAATGTTATCTCTGATAATGGTTTAATCTCCACCATCTACAGGGAACTCATTCAACTTAACAAAAGAAAGATAAACAACCCAATCAAAAAATGGGCAACGAACCTAAATAGATACTTTTTGAAAGAGGACATAAGGAAGGCCCAGAGACATATGAAAACATGCCCAAAGTCACTAACCATCTGACAGATGCAAATCAAAACAACAATGCGGTACCATCTCATATCTGTCAGAATGGCTTTCATCAACAAATCAACAAATGACAAGTGCTGGCAAGGATGCGGAGAAAAAGGAAACCTTGTGCACTGCTGGTGGGAATGCAGACTGGTGCAGCCACTGTGGAGAACAGTATGGAGTTTCCTCAAAAATTTAAAAATGGAACTCCCATTTGACCCAGTGATCCAACTTCTAGGAATATATCCCAATAAACTAGAAACACAAATCAGAAAGGATATATGCACTACTATGTTCATAGCAGCACAATTCAGCTTAGGTAAGATTTGGAAACAGCCTAAGTGTCCATTAGCAGATGAATGGATTAGAAAAATGTGGTACATCTACACAATGGAATACTCTGCTGCTTTAAAAAAGAAGGAATTTGAGGAGAGAAACCACGATGGTGGCATAGGTAAGTACCTAAACTTCTGCCTTGCACAACAATTTCAAAACTACAACTAAAAGACAGAACGAACATCATCCAGAACCACAGGAAAGCTGGCTGAGTGAAAATTCTACAACTAGAAGGAAAGAGAAAAGCTCACGGAGAATCAGAGGAGCTGCAAAGTGCTGAGGTATGGAGACACGTGCGCAGAGAGGAAGGGTGGCTGAGTGCCTGGCTGGCTTTCTCTGGTGGGAGGGAGAAGGAAGCTCCCAACTGCACTGAACCCTAGTTCTGACTGCACTGAACCCCAGTTCCGGGCGAAACCCTGTGGACCCAGGCTCATACAGGGTGAATCTGGACTGTCAGGTAGAGAGAAAGGCACACAGATACTCGGAGACTTGGGAGAGCTGCGGGGACAGGGGTCTGGAGGGGCGTGTGCGTGAGTGCATGCAGAGATGTCAGACTGCTGAGGTTGCCACTGGCTTTCCCTAGCAGGAGGGAGTCACAAGCTCCAGACTGCACTGAACCCCAGTTCCAACTGCACTGAACCCCAGTTCCAGGTGAGCCCCTGGGGATCCGCGCTCTTACGTGGGGAATCTGGACTGTCAGGAAGAAACTAGGGGAGCTGCAAAAGGCAGAGGTCTGGAGGCGCTCGTGCAAGGGCACGGCTGACGGGAAGCCAAGACTGTCTGCTCAAACCTGAGACTTTGCCTCATCCAAGCTGAGCACAGAGGCTTTTGCAATTTTGCAAATCTGGTCCCATAAGGCTGTCTCCAGCACAGAAGTTATCCTGGCATAGACACAGCTGATAGTCACAGCCAATTGGCCAGGAGGTCAATTCCTCCCAGAGATACCAACAACAATCAAGACTTAACTACAACAAGGCTGTACACACAGTCCACAAAGGGGTGCACCAAGAGTGTCCACCTCAGGTAACTGGGAAGGCTGAGCTACTGGGCCATATAGGACACCTAGCACACAAAGCTACCCTACCAACTCAGGGAAGCAGCGAAAATGCGGATACAAAGAAACAGATCACAAATGAAAGAAATGGAGGAAAACAAACGACTAGATATAGAGTTCAAAACCATGGTTATAAGGTTTTTCAAGAATTTCCTAGAAAAGGCTGATAAATTTAGCGAGACCCTTGAGGATATGAAAAAGGACCAACTAGAAATTAAACATACACTGACTGAAATAAAAAATATTATACAGAGACCCAACAGCAGACTAGAGGAACGCAAGAATCAAGTCAAAGATTTGAAATAGAAAGAAGCAAAAAACACTCAACCGGAAAAGAAAAAAGAAAAAAGAATCCAAAAATTTGAAGATAGTGTAAGAAGCCTTTAGGACAACTTCAAGTGTACCAACATCAGAATTATGGGGGTTCCAGAAGAAGAGAGAGAGCAAGATACTGGAAACCTATTTGAAGAAATGACCAAAAACTTCCCCCACCTGGTGAAAGAAATAGACTTACAAGTACAGGATGTGCACAGAACCCCAAACAAAAGGAATCCAAAGAGGACCACACCAAGACACATCATAATTAAAATGCCAAGAGCAAAAGACAAAGAGAGAATATTAAAAGCAGCAAGAGAAAAACAGTTAATTACCTACAAGGGAGCACCCATACGATTGTCAGCTGATTTCTCAACAGAAACTATGCAGGCCAGACGGGAGTGGCAAGAAATATTCAAAGTGATGAATAGCAAGAACCTATGACCGAGATTACTCTACCCAGTAAAGTTATCATTCAGAATTGAAGGTCAGACAAAGAGCTTCACAGATAAGAAAAAGCTAAAGGAGTTCATCACCACTAAATCAGTATTATATGAAATGCTGAATGGTATTCTTTAAGAAGAGGAAGAAGAAGAAAAAGGTAAAGATAAAAATTATGAACAACAAATGCATATCTATCAACAAGTGAATCTAAAAATCAAGTTAATAAAAAATATTAACAGAAGAAACTGGTGAATATAATAGAATCAGGGGCATAGAAAAGGAGTGGACTGATAATCTGGGGGGGGAAAGGGATTTGGGGGTGCAGGAAGAGACTGGACAAAAATCGTACACTTATGGATGAGGACAGTGGGGGAGAGATAAGGGCAGAGGGTGGGTTGGGAACCGGGTGGAGGGAAGCTATGGGGGGAAGAATGGAGAAACAATTGTGATAATCTGAACAATAAAGATTTATTAAATAAAAAAAAGAAAGAAAAGAAACACACAAAAAAATAAAATAAAATAAAATAAAAATGAAAGAATTCTTATCATTTTCAGCATCATGGATGTAACTGGAGAGCATTATGCTAAGTAAAATAAACCAGTCAGTGAATGAAAAATACCACATGATCTCACTCATTTATGGATAATAAAGAACATTATTACCTGAAGAACAAAAAGATAGATACAGAGGCAGAGAAGCATCGAACAGACTGTCAAATTACAGTGGGAAGGCTGGGGATGGGGGAGGGAGGTAAGATCAACTGAAGGACTTGTATTCATGCATATAAGCCTAACTAATGATGCAAGACACTGAGGGGTGAAGGCATGTATGGGAGTGTGATGGGGGGCAATGGGAAGATATGGACACATGTAATACCTTAATCAATAAAAAAATTGAAAAAAGAAAACACCACATGGCATAAGTTGTAGTACTCTTTCTATTAAAGATGGGTAAACTGAGTCACAGGGCTGTTAATTAACTTAGTGAAAGTCACACAGTTAGTAAATGGTCCAACCAGAATTCAAACTCACAGTGTGATCAGAGATCCTAGGATTCTATAGTTCTTCACTATATTTTATATGTATAAGCTGGCCCCAATAGCACCCATACTCAAAAGGCCTTAAATAGATTATAATAACTCTCATTAGCTTAAATTCCTGTTTCCCAATTCCTTGGCTGACCTTCCAGGCAAATCTGCTGCAAAACAGTTTTTATGACATTTGTGGAAAAGTTATATAATAAGAAAAACATCACCTAACTCCTTTTGACACAGAAGAAAAGCTATGCTGGATGTTCAAGGACAACTAATTCATACCATGCTCCGCCCTGAAGGGTGCTTACTTCTTTTAGCGATTTGAATCTCCAGACAGACAAAGAGCATACACAAGAACAGAGGACATGCTGCATATTTATTAATATTGCATAAGAAAAGCTATTTCTGCAATTAGAAACAAAGCCATATTGTGTCTGCAAAAGCTAGTGTGAGTTCCCTTCTTCCTCCTTTGATCTTACCAGGCAGTGGAGGTCATTAACTTGTGTGACCTGGAGGAACCAGAAGCTGCTTCCTCATTATTGCACCAGAGCCTGCCGTCCCTGATGTTATGAAACAGCTTTGACTCACAGACAAAAAAGGACTAGGGAAGTTTATTACCACCAAACCAGCAATGCAAGAAATGCTAAAGAGTCTGCTGTAAAAAGAAGAAATAGGAAGCAAAGAAGGAACACAGGGGTAAAGAATAAAAATGGTGACAAACAAGTACCTGTAAATAATAATTTTAAATGTAAATGGATTAAATGCCCCAATCAAAAAGCATAGGGAAGAGGATTGGATAAGAAAACAAGTCCCATATATCTGCTGTCTACAGGAGACCCACCTCAGAAAAAAGGACTCAAAAACACTGATGGTGAAGGGATGGGAAAAGGATTTTAAGGTGAATGGAAAGGAAAATTAAGCTGGGGTAGCAATACTTATATCTGACGAATAGCCACAGCAATCCTGAGAAAAAAAGAACAAAGAAGGTGGGATCTCAATACCAGATTTCAAGCTGTATTACAAAGCCACTATTCTCAAAATAGCCTGGTACTGGCACAAGAACAGACATATAGACCAATGGAGTAGAATAGAGAACCCAGATATCAACCCAAAACACTATGCTCAATTGATGTTTGACAAAGGAGACATGAACATACAATGGAGTCAAGACAGTCTCTTCAATAAATGCTGTTGGGAAAATTGGACAGATACATGCAAAAAAAAAAAAAAATGAAACTAGACCACCAACTTACACCATAAACAAAAATAAACTCAAAATGGATAAAGGACTTAAAAACATAAGACAGGAAACCATAAAAATACTAGAGGAATCCACAGGCAGCAAAATCTCAGATATATGCCTAAGCAATTTCTTCACCGATACCACTCCTAGGCAATGGAAACTAAAGAAATAATAAACAAATGGGACTACATCAAAATAAAAAGCTTTTGCACAGCAAAAGAAAACATCAACAAAACAAAAAAAAACCCCACTACATGTGAGTACATATTTGCAAATTTTATCATTGACAAAGGTTTAATCTCCATCATTTACAGGCAACTCCTACAATTTAATAAAAGGAAGATATATGATCCAATAAAAAAAATGGGCCATGGATCTAAATAGATACTTTTCAAAAGAAGTCAGAAGGAAGGCCAAGAGACATATGAAAACATGCTCAAAGTCACTAATTATCTGAGAGATGCAAATCAAAATGACAATGGGGTACCACCTCACACCCGTCAGAATGGCAATCATCAACAAATCAACAAACAACAAGTGCTGGTGAAAAAGGAACCCTTGTGCACTGCTGGTGTGAATGCAGACTGGTGCAGCCACTGTGGAGAACAGTATGGAGTTTCCTCAAAAAACTAAAAATGGAACTCCCAT
Organism: Cnephaeus nilssonii; assembly: GCF_951640355.1. Taxonomy (NCBI): domain Eukaryota; kingdom Metazoa; phylum Chordata; class Mammalia; order Chiroptera; family Vespertilionidae; genus Cnephaeus; species Cnephaeus nilssonii. Next base: position 6,133,518 of record NC_137096.1, on the reverse strand, counting down.
TTGACCCAGTGATCCCTCTTCTAGGAATATATCCCAAGAAGCTAGAAACATCAATCAGAAAGGATATGTGCACTCCTATGTTCATAGCAGCACAATTCACCATAGCTAAGATCTGAAAACAGCCTAGGTGCCCATCAGCAGATTAGTGGATTAAAAAACTGTGGTACATCTACACAATGGAATACTATGCTGTGCTAAAAAAGAAGGAATTCCTACCATTTATAACAACATGGATGGAACTGGAGAGCATTATGGTAAGTGAAATAAGTCAGTCAATGAAAGAAAAATACCACATGATCTCACTCATCTATGGGAAATAATGTACAACATAAACTGATGAACAAAAACAGATCCAGACAGGGAAGCATTAATCAGACCATCAAACCTCAGAGGGAAGGTAGGGGAGTGTGGCGGTAAGGGGGAGAGATCAAACAAAGGACTTGTATGAATGCATATAAGCCTAACCAGTGGTCACATACAACAGAGGGGTGGGGGCATTAATGGGGTGGTGGTTGGAAAGGTAATGGGGGGATGAGGATAAATATGTAATTCCTTAATCAATCAATAAATAAAATACAAATAAATAAAATTCATTAAACATTTTAAAAATAAAAAAGAATGCTTATAAAAAATGAATAAAGGACTTAAATGTAAGATGGGAAACCATAAAAATATTAGAGGCAGCAAAATCTCAGACATATGCTGAAAGAACTTCTTCACTGATACTGATCCTAGGGCAAAGGAAACTAAAGAGAAAATAAACAAAGGGACTACATCAAAATAAAAAGCTTTTGCACAGCAAAAGAAACCATCAACAAACAAGAAAGCACACTGCCTGGGAGAACATATTTGCCAATATTCTCTTCTATAAGGGTTTAATCTCTAACATTTACAGGGAATTCATGCTATCTCAAAGGATAACAGATGTTTCTTTAAAGCTGCATATTACATTGTGTAAATATACCAGAGCTTTTTTACCTGCTCATTTACTGATGGGTACTCAAGCTCTTTCCAGACCTTATCCTATCTAATAATAGAGTAACATGTAAGTTACCATCACTCAGCTACACCCATGATTGGGTGGTGGGAGGCTGGGGGGCGGGACTTGGGGTGGCCTATCCGGCCATTGAGAGGCACGGATCCGCTGCCACTGACGGGGGCTACCCTACTGTTGAGAGGCGCAGGGGGCGGGACTCCCGCTCCCTGTGCCTCTCAACGGCCAGATCCGCGGCTGCTGAGGGGGCCTGCCACGGACACCCAGCTGCACCTCTCAACGGCAGGGTAGCCAGGTGTCCGAGGCAGCCCCCCTCAGTGGCCGTTGAGAGGCGCAGGGGGCGGGAGTTGCCCCCTGCGCCTCTCAACAGCAGGGTAGCCCCCCTCAGTGGCCCCAGACCATCAAAAGCATGGGAGCTGGGTGCCGGTCTGCACCAGGCCTTTCAGAAGTCTCCGCACCCAGCTCCATCGCGAAAAGCGAAAGCGTGTAGGGGACCCTACACGTGCATGATTCAATCATGCACTGGGCCTCTAGTCTATTATAAATTGTGCTACTATGAACAAAGGGTTACATATATTCTTTCTGATTGGTGTTTGGGATTTCTTGGGATATATTACTAGAAATTGGATTACTGGATCAAATGGGAGTTCCATATTTAAGTTTTTGAGAAAACTCCATACTGTTTTCCATAGTTGCTGCACCAGTCTGCATTCCCACCAACAGTGCACAAGAGTTCCCTTTTCTCTACATCCTTTCCAGGTTTATTGACTTTTTGATGATGGCCATTCTGCCAGGTGTAAGGTGATATCTCACTGTGGTTTTAATTTTCATTTCTCTGATGATTAGGGACTCTGACCATTTTTTCATGTTTCTTGGACATTTACACATATGTCCCCTTTGGAGAAATGTCTATTCAGGTCTTTTGCCCATTTTTTATTGGGTTGTTTGCCTTCCTTTTGTTGAGCTGTATGCATATTTTAAATATTTTGGTTATTAATCCCATGTAAGCTGTATCATTGGCAAATTTTCATTTTGCTTGTGGTCTCTTTTGCTATGCATAGCTTTTTATTTTTATGTAGACACTTTTTTTATTTTCTTTGGAGTTGCCTTTGCACCAGGAGATATATCATGACATGTCTGAGATTTTACTGCCAATGTTCTCCTTTAATATCTTTATGGTTTCATGTCTTACATTTAAGTCTCTTATCTATCTTGAGTTTATTCTTGTGTATAGTGTAAATTGGTGGTCTACTTTCATCTTTTTACATGTGTCTGCCCAGTTTTCCCAACACCATTTGCTGAAGAGACTGTCTTTACTCCACTGTATGTTCTTACCTCATTTGTCAAATATTAATCCTATATAATCCTATATAATAAGTAACTAATATGCTAATTAGACCAGACAGCAGAATGACCTTCCAGAATGACCAGTGGACAGGGGGCAGGGCCACAGGGTCGAAAGGGCCAAGGCAGCCAGGGCTGCGAGGGCCGAGCCCCTTGCAGGAACTTTATGCATCAGGCCTCTAGTTGATTATAATGGTGTGAGTCAATTCCTGGGGCCCTTGTTCTGATCCATTGGTCTATATGCCTGTTCTTATGCTAGTATAAGACTGTTTGGTTACAATGCTTTTGTGGTATAGTTTGATATCCAGTATTGTGATCCCTCCTACTTCATTCTTCTTTCTCAAGAATGCTGCAGTCACTAGTATTTGGGGTCTTTTATGGTTTCTTATAAACTTTTGAAGTATTTGTTCAAGATCTGCCATTGGTATTTTAACAGGGATTGCATTGACTCTATAGATTGCTTTGGATAGTATAGACATTTTAATGATGTTAATTCTCCCAATCCATGAACATGATATAGATTTCCATTTGTTTGCATTTTCCTCTATAACTTTTTCCAATGTCTTATAGTTTTCCAAGTACAGGGTTTTTATATCCTTGGTTAAGTTTATTCCTAGTTATCTTATTTTTGTTGTTGTTGCAATGGTAAGTGGGATTGCTTTTTTAGTTTCTCTTTCAGAGATTTCATTATTGGTGTATAAAAATGCCAACTATTTTTGGATGTTGATTTTGTATCCTGCTACATTGCAGAATTTATTTATTAAATCCAATAGTGTACTATTGGAGTCTTCACTGTTTTCTATGTAAAATAGCATGTATTCTGCAAATAATGAGAGTTTTACTTCCTCCTTTCCAATTCGGATGTCTTTTATATTTTCTAGTTTTCTGATTGGTGTGGCTAGGACTTCCAGTACTATGTTGAATAAGAGTGGTGAAAACAGACAGCCTTGCCTTGTCCCTGTTCTTAAGGGAAACACTTTTAGTTTTTACTCATTGAGTATTATGTTGGCTGAAGGTATTTCATATATATGGCCTAAATTATGTTGAGGTATATAATTATGTTCATTTAATGGCCTAAATTATTACTCCCACTTTACCGAGAGTTTCTGTCAAAAAAATGATCTTGGGAATTTGGGGAAGGGACATGTTGGGTGATAGGATGGCAGTAAGGAAGAGAGTGTGATGAAATAGGGGAGTGAGAGGGAAGTATGTGGACATGTGGTGTGTGTGTGTGTGTGTGTGTGTGTGTGTGTGTGTGTGTGTGTGTGTGTATGACAGATCTTACAGGAGTCTTCAGGTCTGGCGAGTCAGGCTCTTTTGGACAAAGTGTCCCTGCTACCACCACAGGCATTCCCCAGGTGGGCAATACTCTTGCTAGGAAACTACACCATCTTGAAGTGGGGAGCAGTGGCAGCTAGGAGCACAGCTTCACTACCACCAAGACTGGCCTTGGACATCACCTTGAACCAATGCAGTTAGGTGCTCACCATGGAAACTTGCAAGGGCCCCCTGCTGCCAGCTCCAGTACCTCTGCAGAGAGTCTCATGCCACTCTGCAGGATCTGGGACTGTGCAGTGAGTGCATGCAAGAGAGATCTTGCATGCCATCCCACTGCAGGTGTCAGGGCTGTATAGTGAGTTGCATACCATTGGCTCTGGGACTTCACTAAGAGTCACAGGACAGAAGCACTGTGCCCACATGCCCACCAACACTGAGCATCTACAGCTGACACCCGAGGGACCAGATCCCTGGGAGAAGGGAGTACAACTCAGAACAGAGACAATCAAAGCATGAAACTCAAGGCAGAGCCAGCCTCTGGGCTAAGGAGTCCCTGACCACTGGACTAATAGGGGCTTCTAACACTCAGATCTCAATCATGTTGGCCATTGCCATAAAAGGAGAGTGTCTCTCATTCACCTGCACTAGAGCAGTTCCAGGCAACCCAGGATACATACACCAAGGTACTAGATTCAACAGTATCAGAGCAAAATTTAGTGAGCTCTAACCTCAGTGGCAGCAAGTCGGAGGGGAGATCCTTCCCACGAACAAGACATCAACAATCAAGTGGGGTAGGAAAACACATCACCATATTCTCTGTAAGCTAAACAGCATCTCCACTCCCTAAAGCCCTATCAGAAATAGACTTTTGAGTGATTAAGATTTATATCTTGCTGACAGGTAAAGGCAGACAGCGGCAAAGCCCAGAGAGCCAGGGGAATGTTGCTGAACCTGCCTTGAGAACTATAGAGGGCAGATTGACCCCCTCCTGCTTGTGACAAAAGCCTGTGGAGACAGACAACAAATGTTTGATCTGTGGGTCACAAAGAGCAGCAAGCAGCACATACTCAACAGCTTGCATGATGAGATCAGGGGTGAGCCACATAATGAGACAAGCTGTGAAGTGCCTCCATACAGAAATGGGAAAATAACATTCAATACCCAACAACATTGGGAGAACCCAAATAACTCAAGTAGGGGGATTTCCTAGAAAACCAAGCCCAGGAGATCTGAGTCATTGCACCACTGGGTCCCACAAAACAGCCAAAAAAAAAGCTAAGTGGCATCGCATTTTGATCTAACACATAGAAATAAATACAAAGGAAAACAGAAAGACAATCCCCAAAGGAAAGAAAAAGGAGATAAATCAATGAGAATTATAAGGAGATGAATGAAAAATGTACAAACATGAGTAAGAATAAGGAGAAAATAAAGAATGACATGGCTGCAATAAAGAAAACCATGGAAGGTTTCAACAGTAGACTAGAAAAAGGTGAGGACTGAAGCGAGTTAAAAGACAAGGTAGAAAAAAACACCCAAGCAGAGCAGCAATTGGAAAAAACATTTTAAAAATAGGAGATTCTAAGGGGGCTTTAAGACAACATGAAATAAATCCACAACTTCATAATAGGGTTGCCAAAAGCAGAGGAAGCTGAGGAAGAAATAGAAAACTTGTCTGAAAAAATAATGACAGAAAACTTTCCTGTCTTGGGGAAGAAAAAAGGCACAAGGCCATGAAATGTAGAGAGTCCCAATGAAGATGAACTCCAAAAGGCTAACACCAAGACATATCATAACTAAATTAGCAAAAGTAAAAGACAAAGAAAGAATCTTAAAGACTGCAAGGGAGGGGAAGAAAGTTACCTACAAGGGATCTCCCATTAGACTATCAAATACTATCTTAACAGAAACATATCAGGCCAGAAGGTAATGGAATGAAGTTTACAAAGTGATGCAAAACAAGGGACTGAATCCAAGAATACTCTACCTGTTGTAGAAGACCGAAGAAACCCAAGCGACACTTAGAGAAATGGAGTTACACAGCTTTGTAATGCCGGCCTCAGAGGAGTTGCCTCCAAAGTCTGAGTAAACCAATATGGTTGTAGCTTTTCTTTTATCCCCTTTGGATTCTTTGTCCCCCCAAATATGAATGGGCTTCTGGACCTTTCATGGGCTTTGCAAAAAGCACTGTGTATTGGGATGGGGGCCTTGAGGCCATATCTAAGGGCCTGACCTGGAGCCAGCACTGATTACCCCTTTTGGGGATTGTGTATTGTTCATGATTTATGGCCTCTGTAAAATGTGAGCATTTAGGTAACAGGTCTTGCAAGACCAGATTAGCAAGAAAGGGGCAGTGACTTTATAGGCGATCAAGAATGTACATTAGGTTACTGGCACAGATTCAGATTGCTAGCGCGCTTACCCCTACCCAAACATCAGGGTTACATTGAAATTAGCCTTTTAGCCTTCTCATTCCCCCCTCTTATCCCACAAGCTTTTCTTAGCCTTGTGGTACAACAACTATGGATGTTACGATGAACAGGGACAGTGACCGCTCTTAACTGCTTCCTGCTGGTAAGGGACAATGACCAAGGGGTTAGCATCCCATTTCTTCATCTCAGAGGGATTTGTAGGGAATTCTTCTGGCTTGTAGGACCACCTGAAGTTTAAAGAAATCTAGGTGAGATTAGATAAAGTGAGTTAAGAAATTTAGAAGACATGGCCCTAATGTTACAGCTATGAGTAGCATTAACAGTGGTCCTGCCAATGGGAGAAGCCATTTCTAGACAACCACCACCGACCCCCGCCAAGCAGCCCAGGACTAAGATAGCTCCTGTCTTCCTTTTTTGTTGCTCGTTCAATTAGATCCTTAGCCTTATTCCTGACAATGCCAGACTGGTTGGTGTAAAAGCAGAACTATTCTCCTAAGAAGAGACAGATTCTACCTTTCTCTGTTGTTAGTAAGTCTAATCCCCTTGTATTCTGTACTACTACTGTGGCTAAGGAAATGACTTGATTGTGTAAGGCAATCAGGGTCTCAGCTACTCTTTCTATGTCTTCTGAAAATTCTTGGGTCAAAACTAGATAAGAGGAGACAGAGTGAGCTATTCCCCCTATCCCAGCTCCTATGCTACCCGCAATTCCAACTGCTGTTAGAAGGCAGATTACTTGCAGAACCCTTTTATATCTAGTTACTGCTTTAAGGGGGAGTTTCAATGGATTGGTTGTTGGGTATAATAGACATATCTTGGGTTAAATAGGCAGGAGTACACACTTCCGTCCAGTTTGCAGGCAGGCAGAGGTAAGCAGCGGTCCCACACACGTAGAATGTTCCTGCAGGGGGGCATCAGGGGTAGGTGGTGTTTTCAGCCTTGAGGGTAGAGTTGCATAGTTCATCTGGGAGGCAACCTGTTGGATGTTGGCCCTGGGTACTGTTGAAGCAAATAGGAGCAATATTAGTTAGCTGCACATTGGCCATGACAGGTCTGATTATTTCTTCTGTTAAGTTCCCTGGCTTAGTTATGTTTACTGGAGTAGCCATTAATAAGAGTGGACCTGGGGGAAGACAAAGCCAGCAGTCCCTAACCAAATAAGGGTTGGTAATATAGAGGAGGTGGTGGGTTGAATTGAGGAGCTGATAAAGCTGGGGAATCTAGATCATATTGCTTCTGCAGCTGAGTCTTCAGCTTCGGTAATCTGGGTGCTTTATGTTCAAGCAGCTGCTTGATAGTCTTTTTAATATCTGCCTCCTAGGCTTGGTCCTGGACTCTCCCCACTCCCCATCAGAGTAGCCAACATGGGTGTGGATAGTCCAGCAAGATACTGAGTCTGGTTTTCCTTGACAGATGCATCCTGCCCATTTTTGTCTGGGCTTAATTCTTCCCATCCAATACAATCCCCACTCTCCTCCTCCCCCTCCCCTACCGTGCATTCGGTAGCTGAATCGTAACATGCTGCAGGCTTATAAGTATAGTTAACAAAAATATGGCTTGATTGGGTTTTCCCATAGACTATCCGGTCTAGCATATTTGGGTAGCAAGTCTCTAAGCAAGGACACATGGTAGTGGTCCCTATGGGAGGCAAGTATGTGCTAGCTGATATTATTAGTGGGAGCATGTTATTCCCTCTATTCCTGTTCAGTGGGGGGTCCACAGCAGTGAACCACTAGGACTAAGAGTAGTATTATGACTATTCCTGCAAGTGAGATATATCCAAGGATGGCATGACAAGGTATAGTCCAATAATTCATAATGAGATCTTTGTTTCCTTACTGAGGTGCAGCCAGAGGGGTTCTCAAGATCTGGGGTCACCTTCTACTCGGACTGATCACTGCTTGGCTGATGAGCTGCCTTCACACATGAGTGGTAGATCCAGGTGCTCAATCCTGCAACCTTGAGAGCTGTGGGTGTGGTTAATATGACTGGATAGGGTCCCTTCCAGGTAGGCTTGAGGAGTTCCTTTTTCCAATGCTTTACCCAAACCTGGTCTCCAGGTTTTTTAAGGATGTGTGGCAGTTCCTAGAGAGATGGGTAACTGATCAGTAACCCATCTGTGGACCTCAATGACAGTTTTTCCAAGTCCTTATAGTTGCTTCTGGATTTCTAAATTCCCTATTTTCCCCAAATCTCCCTTTGGCCAAATTAAGGGGGGGGGGGATATGCCATATATAATTTCAAAAGGAGAGAAACCTACCCTGACCCTTGGGGCACAGCAGGAGTACAAGAGGCAAGATATCTGTCCAGGGTAGGGTTGTCTCTTGGCATAGCTCAGCTATAGCCTGCTTGAGAGTCCTGTTCATGAGCTCTACTTCCCCTGAACTCTGAGGCCTATAAGCTGTATGTAGGTTCCATCTAATTCATAAAGCCTTAGCTACCTGTTGTACTATTTCTGCTACAAAGGTTGGGCCATTATCGGGCCCTATGATTAGAGGCACTTTATACTGTGGAATTATGTCCTTCACCAATGCCTTAGTGACTTCTCTTGCCTTTTCAGTGCAAGTGGGATGTGCCTCAACCGAGCCTAAAAAGGTACAAACAAAGACTAGTAGGTATTTTTTCCCTCTGCTAGGCCCTACTTCTGTAAAGTCTACTTCTAAGTCCTCAAAGGAAGCTTGCCCATAGCACTGAACTCCTATCGGTCCTACAGGACCCTGTTTGTCATTGTTCTGTACACAGAGGAGGCAACACTGAGAGACGGAGGCACAGAAGGAAGGAAGACGGGCAATTAGGTAGTATCTGCCTAACAAAGCTTCTAGGGCAGTCTTCCCTAAATGAGTAAGTTCATGTTGTTGGAGGACTACCTTATGGACTTACTGTTCTGGAAAATAGACCCTATGATCTGGGAGTATCCATCAGCCTCCCTTTGTTCTCTTGCCCCCTTCTTGCTGGGCACATTCCTCTTCCTGAGGAGTGTATTTTGGAGGTTCAGGTAATTCGAGGCCAACATGATCCATGATGGTGCTACTTGTTCTTTAGCAGCCAGCTTGGCCGCAGCATCTGCACGTCGGTTTACTTCTGACACTGAGTCTTTCCCTTTCTGGTGACCTTTACAATGGATGACAGCTATTTCCTTGTGCTCCCAGAGTGCTTCTAGTAACTTTAAGATCTCATTCTGATCTTTTATTCCTTTTCCTCGGCCATCAGGAGCCCCCTTTCCTTGTGTATAGCCCCATAGATATGCAGGGTAATGAATGCGTAGTGCGAATCAGTGTAGATGTTGGCACGCTTATCCTTACTGAGTTCTAGGTTTCTGTCTAGGGCCCAAAGTTCTGCCCTCTGTGCTGACCATCCTTCAGACAGGGTCTGTGCCTCAATTGTCTCAAAATATGATATCACTGCATATCCAGCTCATCTTTTGCCTTCATCTAAGAAGCTACTGCCATCCATGAACAATACTAAGTCCAGATTCTGTAGGGACCTGTCTGTTAGATCTGGCCAGTTGGGGTAAACCTCCTCTAGGACTTCTAGGCAATCATGCTCAGGGGCTACCTCAGCAATGGGTAAAAATGTGGCAGGATTAAGAGTTCTCACTGCTTCTAGTCATACCCGTGGATTTTCACATAGGACCCCCTGATACTAGGTCATCTAAGCATGAGTCAACCAGTGCTGCGCCCAAGCTTCCATTAGGGTAATAACAAAATGAGGTACTTTTACATTTAAGTTTTGTCCCAAAGTAAGGTTATCCATTTCTTTGACTAATAATGCCATGGCTGCAAGGGCCCTGAGACACAGGGTCCACCTGGAGGCAACCAGGTCAATCTGCTTGGACAGATAGGCTATTGGTCTTAGCCAGGGTCAAAACTTCTGGGTTAGAATTCCTAGGGCTACCCCACTGTTCTCATAAATGAAGAGGTTAAAGTCCCATGTCACATCTGATAGCCCTAGTGCTGGGGACTCAGTGAGCTTTGCCTTTATGGTGACAAAGGCTTTCTCCTACCCAGGACCCCAGTCAATGGGTGCCTTCTCTCCCCCTTTTAAAGCTTCATAGAGAGGCTTAGCTGGGTATGAAAACCCTGAAATACAGATTCAACAGAACCTTGCTGCTCCCAGGAATTCCCGAATCTGCCACTGGGTGCTAGTGACTGGGATGGCACATACTGCCTGGTTTCTTTCAGTCCCTAGCCTTCATTTTCCTTGGGTGATTCAGAAGCTTGACTTCTTTCTGACAGATTTGTGCCTTTTTCTTGGACACTGAATAACCTGTTTTAGTTAAGAGTCTCGTAAGAGCTTGCATTTCTTCCCAGCACTGAGCTCATGTGGAGCTAGCCAATAGGAGGTTGAAGTCCTGTCCTGGGAACTTAGATCAGATGCTAGTGCTCCACTAAAAAGAGTAGGGGAGTTCTTGCATCCTTGTATCAGTCTAGTCCAGATGAACCTCTCCTTGGCCCAGTAGTTGGGTTTTCCCACTCAAAGGTGAACAGGGGCTGACTGGAGGGTGCCAGCTGAAGGCAGATAAAGGCATCTTTCAGATCTAGACAAGTAAACCATTCCACCTCTGATGGAATGAGTCCCAGAAGAGTGTAGGGATTTGGTAGCACCAAATGCAGGGTTATAACAGCCTCATTAACAGCATGCAAGTCCTGCATAGGGTGGTAATCATTAGTCCCAGGATTTCTAACAGGCAAGAGAGGAGTGTTCCATGGTGACTGGTATCATTTAAGAAGTCCCCACTTGAGCAGCCAGTCTAAGTGGATTTGGATTCCTAGGCATGCTTCCCTTAGAATTGGATATTGGCTGATTTTTAAAGGCTGTGCCCCAGGCTTTAAGTTGATTAGCACCGGGGCATGGTCCTTAGCCAGGCCTAGAGGATTCCCTTCTTCTCTGGCACCTGCTCCCCTCTTCCTACTACTAAAACCTTACACTGTCCCTTTTTATTGACACAGAATCAAACCCAAGACGGCAAGGTTTGAGCAATTTCTAACCAGCTGTCTAGGTAGGGAAACTGATCTGGTTGTCTGGAGTCTCCTGTGCCTACATTCCAGACTCCCCTAACCAGTCCTTCATCTAAAGAGCCTTCTGAGGGCCAGCTGACCCTGAAGGTTGGCCATTCTAATTCACAGAATTTCCTCAGTGTTTCATGATCCATTTTAATACCATAATCACCATTAAAACCTTTTAAAAAGTTTTTAACATGCAATTGAGGACAGTGAATTTACTTTGTCCCAACCCCATGATGATTGGTGGCAAGAGACAGACAAGGGAGGAGGTGACCTGTTTTCACAGATCCACTCAGATGCCCACCTGGCTGCATTCCTCATGGGAGCTTTGATTCGTCTTAGCTAAGGTGCACCCATATAAACCTCAGGCCTGGTCACCTTCAAGTGGGGTTTTCACTGCTATGCCTTATGACGAATCACAGAACCGCGGGTGAAGGCCCACTTGGACTCTATAACTGAGGTAATGGAGCCACACAATGGATAGGAGAGTGCAATCCCTCTCCTTCCACACTCACACACTTTCACCAGAAATTCACTCAGGGGTTAAACAGTCCACCCAATCCCTGACTAATTTACCTGACGAAGTCATATGACTTCCTGGGAGGTGATTAAGCTCCCCTTCCACTCTTTTGGAGTGGTCCTAACTTTGTGAGACCCTACCTTACCGTTTCTGTTGACAGGTCCAGAGGTGTCCATCCACTTTCTCCAGATGCCAGCTGGGTCCTAGGCTGAGGTACAGGAGCTCCTGGAGTCCCCTGGTTCAATTCTGCTAAAATCAGCAGGGCGCGCCTCCTGGAGGCCTATCCCACATCCCCAGGCCCCAAACCTGGTCCACTCACTGGAGGCCAAAAATGCCAGTGTGGTTGAGATTCTGGTTCAGGGAACCAGATGTTGTAGAAGACCAAAGAAACCCAAGCTTTGCTTAGAGAAATGGAGTTACACAGCTTTATTATGCCAGCGGTTTCAGAGGAGTTGCCTCCAAAGTCTGAGAAAACTAATATGGTAGAAGCTCTTCTTTTATCCCCTTTGGATTCTTTGTCCCCCAAATATGTATGGGGCTTCTGGACCTTTTGTGAGCTTTTCAAAAAGCCCTGTGTGTTGGGATAGGGGCCTTGAGGCCATATATAAAGGCCTGGCTTGGTGCCAGCAAGAATAACCCCTTCTGGGGATGGTGTATTGTTCATGGTTTATGGCCTCTGTAAATGTGAGCATTTAGGTAACAGGTCTTGCAAGACCAGATTAGCAAGAAAGGGGCAGTGACTTTATAGGTGATCAAGAATGTACATTAGGTTACTGGCACAGATTCAGATTGCTAGCCTTCCTCCTCCCTCCATACCCCCAAATATCAGGGTTACATTGGAATTAGCCTTTTAGATTCTCATACACAGCAAGGCTATCATTTAAAATTAAAGGTGAAGTCAGGAACTTTGCAGGAAAAAAAAGGCAATAGGAGTTTATTACCACCAAACCAGAAATGCAAGAAATCCTAAAGGGACTGTTGTAAAAAGAATAAATAGAAAGAGAGGGAGGAGTACAGGCACAAAGTATAAAAATGGCAACAAGTACCTATCAATAATAACTTTAAACATCAATGAATTAAATGCTCCAAGCAAAATTTATATGATAGCTGAACAGATATGAAAATATGACCCATATATGTCTGGTATAAAGGAAAACAACCTCAGAACAAAGGATTCACACAAACTGAAAATGAATGGGGAAAAGTCTTCAGGCAAATGGAAATGAAAAAATAGCTGGTGTAGCAATACTTATATCTAACAAATTAGACCTCAAAGTGAAGGCCATAAACAAGATAAGTAAGGCCACTTCATCATACTAAATGGGTTGATTCAACAAGAGGCTAAAATTCTGGTAAACATATATACATCCAACTCAGGAGCATCCTATTTCATAAAAAGATTTCTGGACTATATCAAGGAAGAGTTCGACAATAATATAATCATAGTAGAGGACTGTAGTACCCCATTGACATCACTGGATAAATCTTCTAGACAAATGAACAAGGAAATAGCAATCCTAACCCACTCACTAGATGAGACAGAATTAATTGACATGTTCAGAACATTTCACCCCAAATATATGGATTATACATGCTTTTCATGTGTACATGGGACATCCTATCTAATAAAAGATTAATATGCAAATTGACCATCACTCCAAGACACAAGATGGCTGCCCCCATGTGGTCAAAGATGGATGCCCCCATGTGGATACAAGATAGTCACCACAAGATGTCTAGCAGTGGAGGGAAGTTGTGGGCAGTTGGGAGTGACTAGGCTGGCAGAGGAGGACAGTTGGGGGAGACGAGGCCAGCAAGGGAGGGCAGTTGGGAGAAACCAGGCCTGCAGGGAAGGGCAGTTGTGGGTGATCAGGCCAGCAGGGTTGGCAGTTAGGGGTGACCAGGCTGGCAGAGGAGGGCAGTTTGGGGGGGGGGACCAGGCCTGCAGGGGAGGGCCATTTTTGGGGGGGCAGGCCTGCAGGGGAGGGCAGTTAGGGGTGACCAGGCCACAGGGGAGGGCAGTTAGGGGAAACCGGGCCTGCGGGGGAGGGCACTGGGGGGGACCAGGCCTCAGGAGAGGGCAGTTAGGGGGTACCAGGCCTGCAGGGGAGGGCAGTTAGGGGTGACCAGGCCGGCAGGGGAGGGCAGTTAGGGGCAATCGGCCTGGCCAGGGAGCAGTTAGGCATCGATCAGGCTGGCATGGGAGTGGTTAGGGGGTGATCAGGCTGGCAGGCAGAAGCGGTTAGGGGCAATCAGGCAGAGGCAGGTGAGGAGTTGGGAGCCAGCAGTCTTAGATTGTGAGAGGGATGTCAGACCGCCCGTTTAGGCATGATCCCACTGGGTCTCAATGTGATTTCAATTGTAATTGAATAGTAATTACTATTACTATTACAATTTATTGTAATTAGTATTACCTCTCCCCCTCATGCACGAATTTCATGCACCGGGCCTCAAGTTTTGTAATATAGACACACTAGGGGTGCAGTGCACTAATTCATGCACCAGTGGAGTCCCTCAACAAGGCCTGTAGGGAATAGGCCAAAACTAACTCTCCAACATCTCCCAAGGGGTCCTGGATTGCGAGAGTGTTCAGGCCAGACTGAGGGACACCATCAATGCATGATACCATGCACCAGCTTCTAGTATGCATATAAGATCTTTGGTTAATCTCTTCCTGCCCTCCCTTTCCTCTGAGAATCATCAGTCAGTCCCATGTTTCCATGCCTGTGGTTTCCACTCCTATTTTGAGCATCTGCCCCCTGGTTGTCAGTACACATCATAGCTACCTGTCATATGGTTGAATGGTCAATAGGTCAGATGGTCACTTAGGCTTTTATATATATAGACGTTAGGACACAGGTAAGTATATACAAATTCAAGAAATTGAAATCACATCAAGCATCTTCTCAGATCACAATGCATAAAATTAGAAACCAACTACAATAAAAACAGTAAAACAAAGGATTAAAAATGTCATCAGAGTAAGTGGATGCTGTACATATATGCTCCCAGGAACAAACTGGAATTACAATTAAAATACAGAAAAACTTCCTGAAGAATCAATTGAAGACTCAATGGAGAGAACTCTGATAACCGATGATGGAAAGTGGAGACCACATAGGGACAGAGTTGCAAAGGGGCAATGGGGCACCCACAAACAGCAGCTGAAGTTCCAGAGAAATGTCTCAGATATAGGAAGTTGCTACTGAGAACTCTGGGGTCTTATCCCCAAGATGGGCACCCAGCAGAGAACATAAGAACTGAAAAGGATACCCAAATAACATCTTGATGTAAAAGGCAGTGTGGCTGGTTTCTGCCAGGGAGAGACAGATGGAAATGCAGACACCCTCTTAAAGGTCCAAGGCACAAAATAACCTGTGCAGCCACTCATCGTGTGCCACAGCAGAGGAAGGGCAGAGTGGACAAAAGCTGTGCAACCAGAACCCAGGGTTAGAGGCTCTGGAGTTAAAGCTCAGAAGGCAGCTTGGTTTCCTGTGCTGAGTCATTCCTTAATGCTGCAGAGGTCATCTTTCTCACAAAGAAAATTACTATTACTTTCTCACAAAGAAAATTACTATTGAAGTTTTGCAGGAGTAAGGCAGCTTACTAACCCTATAGGAAAACACTTTGCCCAGTGGTGTGGAATAGCTAAGGCCTATACCTGTGGAAGATGGCCTGAGGGCTATTCAAGACTAAATCAAATCAGTCTTCAAGCAGAAGCAGTCTCTGGAAGCTTTGAGCCTTTGCCTTATGTAATTAGACAGAAACAGGGTTTGACACTGTCCTGCACTAGAGATTGAGAGGTGTAGCAGATCTACTTAACACATAGTCACAAACTTAAACAGGCACTCAAAATGAGGAAACAAAGAAACAACCCCCAGGACAAGGACCGAAAGATGGCGACCAGCAGGAAGGTAGGGTGAGAGAGAGTGTGAGTGAGGAACCCATAGAGGAGAGTGTAGATGTGTGTGGTGTGTGTGTGTGTATGAGATAGGGTCAGTTAGATTCTGCAGGTCTTCCAAGGGGCTCCCTAACAGGGTAGCCCTAGACGGCAGAGCCCCGCGCACAAAGCGGACACTTCTCGGCGGCTGGTGCGGAAGCTGAGACCACGCCATCTTGAGAAACAGAGCTGCCTGAGACTCGGATCCTGGCTTCTGACACAAACCAGGACCCTGCAGCCACTGGGGACAGAGAACTGCTATCACAGCTTCAGACCAACAAACAACAAGAATCCAGACTTCCCCGCAGATTTCCGTGAGTCAAAGAGCCTATCCCCCTCCTCACAGGCGCGCGCTGATAGCGCCATAGTAACTGATAGACCCGCCCCTCGCCCAAGCTGCCGAGCTTTGCGCAGGGACGCGCTTCCCCTTAGGGAATTTGGCTCGCGCAGGACAGAAGCAGCTCCCCGTCGGGGAAATCTGTCAGTGTGCACAGAGGGCTCCCCTTCGGGGAATTTGGCTCGCGGGTCACACCTCCCCCTCGGGGATTCTAAGAGCTTGCACAGAGGGGCTTCCCTTTAGGGAATTTGGTGCTCAGGACGGACTCCGCCACCCTTCCAGGACTCTGGGAGAGTGCACTGAGCCAGCTCACCTTCAGGTTTTTAAGAATGTGCGCTCTAGCCGGTTTGGCTCAGTAGAGAGAGCACACACAGGACGCAGCTCCACTTCAGGGAATTTGGCACGCCGGACACAGCTGCCTGGGATCCCTGACTCACAGCGCATTCACACTAAGAGCCAGCGACCCCAATTGTTGGTGCATGCACACACAGGGACCCTGATTCTCAACGAGAAACCGCACAAGGCAACAGAGACTTTGACACTCGAGTCTTGGTGCAGACACAGGGAAACTCTGACTCCTGGCACATGCTAAGGATCTCATTTTCGGCACATACCAACAGTGCGGTGCAGACAGGGCCCCTGATTCTAAATGTGCACACGAGACCACACGGAACACTGGGGACACTGATCCTGGGCAAGTCTGGATCCCACCAACCAAAGGCAGCCACACGTCCTAGTGTCAGAGCACTTCAGTGAAACTAGGGTGGAGCAAAGTCCCCACAGCACACGGCCCAGGCCCACGCAAATGGAAGCTTGAGCTTTCTGGTAATAGCCAGAATGGGGAAACGAAATAACTCACAGAGGAAAGAAAATGTGGAGTCGCCAAGAAAGGAAATTAGTGAAACTGAAGCTTGCAACATGACCGAAAAGGAGTTCAGAGTAATGGTCATGGAATTTATACATCGGATGGATGAGAAAATCAACAACTTATGCAAGAATCAGGAAGAAATGAAAAGTGATATAGCTACAATCAAAAACACCATGGAAAGTTTCAACAGTAGACTACAAGAAGCAGAGGACCGAATTAGTGAGTTAGAAGATCAGGTACAGAAACATGCTCAATCTGAACAGCAATTGGAGAAAAAAAATTAAAAAGCAGGAGGAAAGCCTAAGGGAGCTTCGGGACAACATGAAACGAAGTAACATGCGTATAATAGGGCTGCCAGAAGGACAAGAAGAGCAGCAGGGATTAGAAAATCTATTCGAAGAAATAATGATAGAAAACTTCCCGGATATGGGAAAGATAAAAGTTACGCAAGTACAGAGAGTCCCAAGCAGGATCAACCCCAAAAGACCCACACCAAGACATGTCATAATTTCAATGGCAAATATAAATGATAAAGAGAGAATCCTAAAGGCGGCAAGAGAGAGACAGAGAGTTACCTACAAAGGAACACCCATCAGATTGTCAAATGATTACTCAACGGAAACACAACAAGCTAGAAGTGAATGGAAGGAGGTATACAAAGTGTTGCAAAGCAAAGGACTGAATCCAAGAATACTATATCCAGCAAGACTATCAATCAAAATTGAAGGGGAAATCAGGAGCTTTGCAGACAAAAAAAGCCTCAGGGAGTTTATCAC
Organism: Cnephaeus nilssonii; assembly: GCF_951640355.1. Classification (NCBI taxonomy): domain Eukaryota; kingdom Metazoa; phylum Chordata; class Mammalia; order Chiroptera; family Vespertilionidae; genus Cnephaeus; species Cnephaeus nilssonii. The sequence goes on along the minus strand of NC_137096.1, from coordinate 6,116,026 downwards.
CACCAAACCAGCAATGCAAGAATTGCTAAAGGGAATACTGTAAAAAGAAGAAATAAACAGGTAAGAAGGAATACAGACACAAAAATAGATATGACTACAAACAAATACCTTTCAGTAATAACTTTAAATGTAAACGGACTAAATGCTCCAATCAAAAGACATCGAGTAGCTGAATGGATAAAAAAACACGACCCATATATATGCTGTCTACAAGAGACCCACCTCAGAACAAGAGACTCACACAGATTGAAAGTGAAGGGATGGAAAAATATCTTTCAGGCAAATGGAAATGAAAAAAAAGCTGGGGTAGCAATACTTATATCTGACAAAATAGACCTCAAAGTAAATGCCATAACAAGATATAAGGAAGGCCACTACATAATGCTAAAGGGAGAAATCCAACAAGAAGAAATAATTCTGGTAAACATATACGCTCCCAATATAGGAGCACCCAAATACATAAAAAAACTCCTGGAGGATATCAAGGGAGAGATTAATAGCAATACAATCATAGTAGGAGGCTTTAATACCCCACTATCACCACTAGACAAATCCTCTAAACAAAAAATCAGCAAAGAAACAGCAATCCTAAATGACTCACTAGACCAGATGGAATTAATTGACATCTTCAGAACATTTCACCCCAAAGCCACAGAATATACATTCTTCTCAAGTGCACATGGGTCATTTTCAAAGATAGACCATATGCTGGGTCACAGGCAAAGTCTCTTCAAATTCAAGAAGATAGAAATTATATCAAGCATCTTCTCAGATCACAGTGGCATAAAACTGGAAATCAACTACAATAAATACAATCCAAAGAAATCAAACACATGGAGACTAAACAACATGCTATTAAACAATGACTGGGTTACCAGAGAGATCAAGGAAGAAATAAAAAACATCATGGCAACAAATGACAATGAAAACACAACAATCCAAAATCTATTGGACACAGCGAAAGCAGTCTTGAGAGGGAAGTTCATAGCTCTACAAGCCTATTGCAAAAAACAAGAAAAAATGGTAATAAATTACTTAACCCTACAACTCAAAGAGCTACAAAAAGAGCAGCAAGAAAAGCCCAGTGTAACCAGAAGGAAGGAAATAACGAAGATCAGAGCGGAGATAAATGACATAGAGACCAAAGAAACAATACATAAGATCAACAAAACCAAGAGATGGTTCTTTGAAAGGATAAACAAGATTGATGGACCTCTAGCCAGGCTCACCAAGAAGCAAAGAGAGAGGACCCAAATAAACAAAATAAGAAATGAAAGAGGTAAAATAACAACAGACCCCGCTGAGATACAAAGGATTGTTACAAAATACTACGAACAACTCTATTCCAACAAACTGGACAACCTGGAGGAAATGGACATATTCCTAGAAAAATATAACCTTCCAAAAATCAATCAAGAAGAATCTAAACAGCTCAATAGGCCAATAACTATGGACGAAATTGAAGCAGTCATCAAAAAGCTTCCGGCAAACAAAAGCCCGCGACCTGACGGCTTCACAGGAGAGTTTTACCAAACATTCAAGGAAGAACTAAAACCTATCCTCCTCAGACTATTCCAAAAAATTCAAGTGGAAGGAACACTTCCAAGCTCCTTCTATGAAGCCAGCATCACCCTAATACCAAAACCAGATAAAGACAACACAATGAAAGAGAATTACAGACCAATATCCCTCATGAACATAGATGCCAAAATCCTCAACAAAATTCTAGCAAATCGGCTCCAGCAGTACATCAGAAAGATCATACACCATGACCAAGTAGGATTTATCCCAGGAATGCAAGGATGGTACAATATCTGCAAATCAATAAACGTGATACATCACATAAACAAATTGAAAGATAAAAATCACATAGTCATATATCAATTGACGCAGAAAAAGCATTTGACAAAATCCAACACCCTTTCTTGATAAAAACTCTCAACAAGGTGGGAATAGATGGCTCATACCTCAACATAATAAAAGCTATATATGATAAACCCACAGCAAACATCATACTCAATGGACAAAAACTAAAAACATTTCCCCTAAGAACAGGAACAAGACAGGGATGCCCACTCTCACCACTCCTGTTTGACATAGTACTGGAAGTATTAGCCATTGCAATTAGACAAGAAGAAGAAATAAAAGGCATCCAGATGGAAAAGAACAAGTAAAGCTGTCTTTATTTGCAGACGACATGATATTGTACATAAAAAATCCGAAAGACTCCGTCAAAAAACTAATAGACTTAATAAATGATTTCGGGAATGTAGCAGGATACAAAATTAACGCCAAGAAATCTATGGCCTTTCTATACACCAATAGTGAAGTTACAGAAAGAGAGACTAAAAATGCAATCCCATTTACCATCGCACCAAAAAAATTAAGATACCTAGGAATAAACTTAACTAAGGAGGTAAAAGACCTATACACGGAAAACTACAGGACACTGAAAAAAGAGATAGAGGAAGACATAAACAGATGGAAGAACATACCATGTTCATGGATTGGTAGAATCAACATCATTAAAATGTCCATACTACCCAAAGCAATCTATAGATTCAATGCACTCCCCATTAAAATACCAACGGCATATTTCACAGACCTTGAAAGAAATCTCCAAAAATTCATCTGGAATAAAAAAAAAGACCCCAAATAGCCACAGCAATCCTGAGAAAGAAGAATAAAGTAGGAGGGATCTCAATACGAGATTTCAAGCTTTATTACAAAGCCACTGTTCTCAAAACAGCCTGGTACTGGCACAAGAACAGACATATAGATCAATGGAACAGAATAGAGAATCTAGATATTGACCCAAACCACTATGCTCAATTAATATTTGACAAAGGAGGCATGAACATACAATGGAATAAAGACAGTCTCTTCAATAAATGGTGTTGGGAAAATTGGGCAGATACATGCAAAAGAATGAAGCTTGATCACCAACTTACGCCATACACAAAAATAAACTCAAAATGGATACAGGACTTAAACATAAGACGGGAAACCATAAAAATACTAGAGCAATCCACAGGCAGCAAAATGTCAGACATATGCCAAAAGAAATTCTTCACTGACACTGCCCCTAGGGCAATGGAAGCTAAAGAGAAAATTAACAAATGGGACTACATCAAAATAAAAAGCTTTTTCACAGCAAAAGAAACCATCAACAAAACAACAAGAAGGCCCACTGCATGGAAGAACATATTTGCAAATGGCATCACTGATAAAGGTTTAATCTCCAACATCTACAGGCAGCTTATACAACTTAATAAAAGGAAGATAAATGATCCAATAAAAAAATGGGCAACAGACCTAAATAGAATCTTTTCAAAAGAAGACAGAAGGAAGGCCAAGAGACACATGAAAACATGCTCAACGTCACTAATTATCCGAGAGATGCAAATCAAAACAACAATGCGGTACCATCTCACACCTGTCAGAATGGCTATCATCAACAAATCAACAAATGACAAGTGTTGGCGAGGATGCGGAGAAAAAGGAACCCTCGTGCACTGCTGGTGGGAATGCAGACTGGTGCAGCCACTGTGGAGAACAGTATGGAGTTTCCTCAAAAAACTGAAAATGGAACTCCCATTTGACCCAGTAATCCCACTCCTGGGAATATATCCGAAGAAACTAGAAACACCAATTAGAAAGGATATATGCACCCCTATGTTCATACCAGCACAATTCACCATAGCTAAGATTGGAAACAGCCTAGGTGCCCGTCAGCAGATGACTGGATCAGAAAACTGTGGTACATCTACACAATGGAATACTATGCTGCCATGAAAAAGAAGGAATTCTCATCATTTGCAGCAACCTGGGAGTAATTGGAGAACATTATGTTAAGTGAAATAACTCAGTCAATGAAAGAAAAATACCACATGATCTCACTCATTTATGGATAATAAAGAACATTATAAACTTGAACAAAAAGATAGATACAGAGACAGTAAAGCATCAAACAGACTGTCAAATTACAAGGGGAAGGTTAGGGAGAGGTGGGGGAGATAAGAGATCAATCAATGGACTTGTATGCATGCATATAAGCATAACCAATGGATGCAAAACTCTGGGGTGTGGGGGCATATATGGGAGTGGGGAGTGGGGGGGGAGGGCAATGGTAAGATATGTACACATGTAATACCTTAATAAAAAAAATTGAAAAAAAAGAGACTAAGACAAGGCCAAGACTGATGGGTTTTCACGGAGCTTAGAAACTAACTAAAGTTAAAATCCTCGGGGAGCCCTGGCCGGGTGACTCAGTTGGTTATAGCATCAACTCATATACCAAAAGGTTTGATTCCTAATCAGGGCACATACCTACTTTTGAGTTGATCTTCAGCCAGGGTGGCAACCAATCAATGTTTCTCTCTCTCTCCCCCTTCCTCTCTCTCTCTCTAAACAAACAAACAAACAAACACAACAAAACATAAAAACTAAGGGAAATTTTTTAGCTAGAATCCAAATATAATGAATCATTTTGTTTTTTCATATTTTATCTAATGAAGTTCATTCATATTGCTATTTTTCAAAGATGTGTACATGTATGTGTGAGTACACCTGTGTGTGCAAGAGAGAGAGGTTAAAAAAATAAACCAAGTATGTATGTGGAAAAAAAAAAAAGAAACAACCCCCAAATGAAGGAACAAAAGAATTCTCCAGAAGAGTTAAATGAAAGAGAGATAAAAAATTTATTTGATATACAGTTCAGATTAATTATGGAGAAAGATGCTCAACAGCATGAGAAAAGATAGTAACTATGAAAACAGAACTAAAGAATGACACTACAAATAAAGAACACATTGGGAGGAATGCACAGCAGATTAGGGGAAATTGAAGATTGGATTACTGAATTAGAAGACAGGGTTGAAAAATCACTCAATCAAAGAACCAAAAAGGAAAAAAACAAGAGGACATATTAAAGGAGCTGTGAGACAATATGAAACATAACAACATTTGAATAGCAGGTGTTCCAGAGAGTTTAAAAAGTGATAAAGGAATAGAGAACATGTTTGAAGAAATAATGGCAGAAAACTTCCCTAACCTGGTGAAGGAAAAAGTCACACAAGTTCAGGAGGCACAGAGAGTTATAAGCAAGAAAAACCAAAACAGTCCCATGAACAGACACGTCATAATCAAAATGCCAAAAATTAAAGACAAAGAGAGAATTTTAAAGCAGCCAGAGAAAAGCAAACTGCTACCTACAAAGGAGCTCCCATAATGCTGTCAGCTGTCTCAACAGAAACTATATAGGCCAGAAGATAATAGCCTGAAGTACTCAAGTTAATTGAAAACAAGGGCCTGAAACCAAGAGTACTATATTCAGCAAGGCTATCATTCAAAATAGATAGTCAAATAAAGAGGTTCCCAGGACATAAAAATAAAGAGACTAAAGCAGTTGATCACCACCAAGCTAGCAATAGCTAAAGGGACTGCTGTAATGAGAAGAAATGTAGGCATACAAAATTAAAATGGTAATAAGTAAGTACCTATCAATATATCAATAATAACCTTAAATGTAAATGGACTAAATGCTACAATCAAAAGGCATAGGGTAGCTGAATAGATATGAAAATGAGACCCAACTATATGCTGTCTACAAGAGACTCACCTCAGAACAAAAGACTCACACAGGATGAGAGTGAAGGGATGAAAAAAATTGTTTCATGCAAATGGAAAAGAAAAAGAAAAGCTGAAGTAGCAATACTCTATTTGTCACAAAATATACTTCAAAACGAAGGCTATCACAACAGATAACAAAGGTCACTACATAATCCTAAAGGTATTGATCCAAAAAGAGTATATAACCCTGGTAAACATATAGGAACACCTAAATATATAAAAAAAAAACTTCTAGAGGACTTTAATGGAGAGATAGACAATAATATAGTTATAGTAGGGTACTTTTAACACCTTGATGACTTTACTGCATAGATCTCCCAGACAAAAAATTAACAAGGATACAGTGACCCTAAAGGAGACAATGGATCAGATGGATTTAATTGACATATATAGAACATTTCACCCCAATGCAGCAGAATATACATTCATCTCAAGTGCATATGGTCCAATCACATGTTAGGACACAATACAAGTTTCTATAAGTTTAAGAAGTTTGAAATGACATCAAGCATCTTCTCAGATTGCAGTGGAATTAAATTAGAATCAACTACAGTAAAAACACCCAAACACATTCAAACATATGGAGGCTCAATAGCATGTTATTGAACAACTAGAGGCCCGGTGCACAAAATTCGTGCACTGGGGGAGGGTGTCCCTCAGCCCAACCTGCACCCTCTCCAATCTGGGACCCCTTGGAGGATGTCTGACTGCCTCTTTAGTCCCTTTCACAATCTGGGACTGCTGGCTCCCAACTGCTCGCCTGCCTGCCTGATTGCCCCTAACCACTTCTGCCTGCCAGCCTGATCACCCCCTAGCCACTCCCCTGCCAGCCTGATCGACGCCTAACTGCTCCCCTGCCAGCCAGATCATCTCCAACTGTTCTCCCCTGACAGCCTGGTCACTCCCAAATGCCCTCCCCTGCATATTCCCTCTTTATTAGATAGGGTTTTTTCTTTAACATATTGGACAACTCTAACTGGTTTGGCTCAGTGGATGGAGTGTCGGCCTGCAGACTCAAGGGTCCCTGATTCGATTCCGGTCAAGGGCATGTATCTTGGTTGGGGGCACATACTGCAGGAGGCAGCTGATCGATGTTTCTCTCTCATAGATGTTTCTAGCTCTCTATCCCTTTCCCTTCCTCTCTGTAAAAAATCAATAAAATGTATTTTTAAAAAACCATATTGGACAGTGTATCTGCTGTGGTCTTGACAAAACAATAAAAATGTAAACCCAAACTAAAAGTGTCATAAAATAAACTCCTTAAACAGGAATTTCATGAGACTTGGAAAGGTGATATCCTGTGGTTGTTTCTTCCTTTTTTTCTTCTCTTTCTTTTTCTTGTTGTTTCATCTTTTGTCCTTTTTTTCTTTTCTCCTTGTATTCCTTTTCTGTCCTCTCTTTCTCTAAACTTTTCCTTTGGTAGAATCATCAGTACTTGAATCGCTCCCTGGGGGCATGGGTGCCTCCCAGCCAGACACCGAGGGCTGCCACTGGGAGGGGTTGGCGGCATGGGGGCACCTCCCAGCCGGATACCCGGGGCTGCCTCTGGGAGGGGATGGCAGCATGGGGTCGCGGACGCCTCCCATCCAGACACCCAGGACTGCCTCTGGGAGGGGAAGGCTGCATGGGGTTGCAGACGCCTCCCAGCTGGACACCCCGTGCTGCCTCTGGGAGGGGTTGGTGGCATGGGGGCATGGACGCCTCCCATCCAGACACCTGGGCTGCCTCTGGGAGGGGATGGCGGAGTGGGGCCATGGACTCCTCCCATCCAGACACCCGGGACTGCCTCTTGGAGGGGATGGCAGCGTGGTGTTGTGGACACCTCCCATCCAGACACCCAGGGCTGCCTTTGGGAGGGGATGGCGGCGTGGGGGCGTGGACACCTCCCATCCAGACACCCTGGACTGCCTGTGGGAGGGTATGACGGCGTGGGGTCGTGGGCACCTCCCATCAAGACTCCCAGGGCTGCCTCTGGGAGGGGATGGTGGCGTGGGGTCACAGGCGCCTCCCAGCCAGACACCCCATGCTGCCTCTGGGAGGTGTTGGCGGCGTGGGGTCGTGGGCGCCTCCCATCCAGACACCCTGGGCTGCCTCTGGGAGAGGATGGCGGCGTGGGGTCGCAGGCGCCTCCCATCCAGACACCCGGGACTGCCTCTGGGAGGGAATGGTGGTGTGGGGTCGCCGATGCCCCCCATCCAGACACCCTAGGCTGCCTCTGGGAGGGGATGGTGGCATGGGGTCACGGACGCCTCCCAGCTGGAAACTTGGGGCTTCCTCTGGGAGGGGTTGGTGGCATGGGGTCATGGACGCCTCCCAGCCGGACACCCCGTGCTGCCTCTGGGAGGGGATGGCGGCATGGGGGCGCGGACGCCTCCCAGCGGGACACCCCAGGCTGTCTCTGGGAGGGGATGGCGGCATGGGGGCGTGGACGCCTCCCAGCTGGACACCCTGGGTTGCCTCTTGGAGGGGATGGTAGCATGGGGTCCCCGGCACCTCCCAGCCGGACACCCGGGCTGCCTGGCTCTCAGCGGCAGCCCTCCCTGGGACAGGGGGACTTCGGCGGGGCTGAGTGGACTGGGCACCACCATCTTGTGGCTATGGGGGCCACCATTTTTGTTGTGGAGGTACGGTTAATTTGCATATTACTCTATTATTAGAAAGGATGAATGGATTATCAATGAGATCAAGAAAGAAATAAAAAAATTCCTTGAAACAAATGAAAATGAACATACAACAATCCAAAATCTCTGGGTCACAGCAAAAGCTGTTTTGAGAGAGATGTTCATAGTACTACAGGCCTAACTCAAAAACCAAAAAATAATAATAATAATAAATAATAATAATAAACTATGTGTCCCTAGAACTTAAAGAACTAGAAAGAGAACAAAACAATACAAAAAAAGCCTAAAGTAGAAGGAAAGAAATTATAATGATTACTAGAGGCCCAGTGCACAAATTCATGCACAGGTGGGATCCCTCGGCCCAAACGCCAATTGGGGTCTATAGGGGCCTTCTTGCCCAGCCCCAATCTGGGCCAATCATTGCCAACTGGCCAGGGGGAGGGACCGCAGGAGGTTGGCCAGCCATGGAGGTTGGCTGTGGGAGTGCACTGACGACCAGGGACAGCTCCTACACTTGAACATCTACACCCTGATGGTCAGTATGCATCATAGTGACTAGTTGTTCAGTTGTTTGGTAGTTTGATCATTCGGTTGCTTAGGCTTTTATATATACAGGTAGCAGAAATAAATGACAGAGACTTACAAAGCAGTATAAAAGATCAATAAATCTCAGAGCTGGTTCTTTGAAAAGATAAACAAGATTGATGAACCCCTAGAAAGACTCATCAAGGCCTAAACCAGCAGTTGGACATCCCCTGAGGGATCCCAGATTAGAGGGTGAAGACTGGGCTGAGGGACACTCCCCCTCCAGTGCAAATTTCCTGCACCGGGCCTCTAGAATGTTTATAATGATACTAGGGGTCTGGTGCACAAAATTTGTGCACAGGGTGAGGGGGAGGTTCCCTTAGCCCAGCCTGCACCTTCTCCAATCAGGGATCCCTCTTGCAGTCTAGGACTGCTGGCTTCTAACCACTCACCTGCCTGCCGGCCTGATCACCCCTGTTTCTGCCTGCCTGCCTGATCGCCTCTAACTGTGCTCCCTGCCAGACTGATCTTGCCCCCAACTGCCTCTGCCAGCCTGATCTCGCTCCAATGGCCCTCCCCTGCCAGCCTGATCTCACCCCCAACAGCCCTCCCCTGCTGGCCTGATATCACCCCTAACTGCCCTCCCCTGCTGGCCTGATTATCCCTAACTGCCTCTGCCTGCATCATCACCCCTAACATCCCTCCCTTGCTGGTCTGATCTTGCCCCCAACTGCCCTCCCCTGCTGGCCTGGTTGCCCCCAATTGCCCTCCCCTTACAGCCTTATCTCACCCCCAACTGCCCTTCTCTGCCAGCCTGATCACCCCTAACTACCTCTGCCTCAGCCCCCACCACCATGGCTTTGTCTGGAAGGAAGTCAGACATCCAGAAGACAGCCAGTTGACCCGGTCTAATTAGCATGTTACCCTTTTAGTACTATAGATAGATTACATAGGATAGGATTGATTAAATGGGATGGGCGAAGCCTATTTCAGCAGGAGGAGATGCTCTTGGCAGAAAAAAACACATAATTCCTATATCTGGACTTAAAGCCAGCCATATGCACTATACTACCAAACCAGTGGTAGCAGGGGCTCATTGTCCAGGAGAGCCTGATCCATCAGCTCCCAAGGCTCCTGTCCCTCACTTACACACACACACACACACACACACACACACACACATACACACACACACACACACACACCATGCACATCCACATACTCCCTTCTCACTCTCTTAGTCACTCACACTCTCTTCCTCCCTCCTGTTCTGCTGGCCTCCATGCTGTTCCCCAGAAAGTTTTTTTATTTCATGACTGATCTCATTTGTAACTCACTCATTGTTTAATAATATGTTATTTAGCTTCCACGTAGTTGAATTGTTTAGTGTTTTTACTGTAGTTCATTTCTAAAATCATACCACTGTGATCTGAGACTATGCTTGATATGATTTCAATCTTCTTGACTTGCAGATAATTATTTTGTGTTCAAACATGTGGTCTATCTTTGAGAATGACCCATGTGCTCTTGAGAAGAATATATATTCTAAAACTTTGAGGTGAAATGTTCTATAAATGTCAAATCAGCTGATCCATGAAAGGTTTGGAGTGGGCCAGGGTCAAGCACCCATGACATGAGGCCATAATGTATCAAAAAAGATTTTATTCCAGGCACCTGGGTGCAGGTGGGCTGAGACTAAGAAAGGCATCAGTGAAGAGAGTAGGGAGAAATACGTTTTTATTAGTTTTTGCTGGTTGTAAGCCACTATGATGATGTAAGGGTCTGGTCAGTGTCAGATGGCTAGTGGTTATCTGGGCTATGCTTTGCTCAAGGCTTCAACCTTTCTGCAAGATATCTGCTAAGCACAGTAAGGTTTTTTTTTTTGTTTTTTTAAGCACAGTAAGTTTTTATCTGCCCCATTTTATTCTCTTTAACTCTTTCATTACTGTCTTAAAGGGTATACATAAAGGAAAAGAAGAGGGCTGTATCGCCCTTCTCTTTGTCTGATTCTTGCATGGGAGGGGCTGTCATGGACACCTAAGGAATAAATTCAGATTATTTCCCAGAATACAGACCTGTAGGATCCCTTTACCTGAGTAAGGACAAACTGTCCTACTAGGTCAACTAGGACTTATAATCTTGTTTGTATAAATTTGGTAACTATTCTGAAAATGCAGGGCCTGAGAAGGAGAAGGAGGAGAAATAGTGTTAGGGTGCTCCAAAGGGGTAAAAGCCAAGTTAATTTGGGCAGAGCTGCTTGTAGCCTGGACCATATGGACTACTCTATGCTGTCCTGACTGGTCTCCTTGAGCCATTGTGTATTCTGTAGAATGTGTTGTGTTTTTTCCTCTATTTCACCTGTAGAGTATAGATAAAAACAACAGAACAACAGGAGGTGTTAGCAATTAAACAAACCCTTTTCTCTTTGGCTAAAAGATAGTCTAGGGGTAGTAGGGGGACCATTTTAGGAATATAAGAGATCTGCGAGATTTAGAAGCACTATGAAGGTAAACAAATAGATGTGATCTGGAGAGAAATCCTGTAAATTGCCCTGGAGTCAGAGGTCTGTAATGAATTTGAAAATATATTGCCCTCCCTCATTTGGCTCAGTGGATAGAGCCTCAGCCTGTGGACTGAAGGGTCTCAGGTTAGATTCTGGTCAAAGGCACATGCCCAGTTGTGGGCCCATTCCCCATAAGGGGTCATGCAGAAGGCAGCCAATCAGTGATTCTCATCATTGATATTTCTATTTTTCTTCCCCTTCCCTTTCTCTCTGAAATCAATAAAAAATATATTAAAAAATGTCTTCCACTGTTCAGATGGGATCATCTGCACCAGGTGGGGGAATGTTGTTACTAATAATCTGCAGGAATGTGCAAGTCTGGGTGTATAATTTATTAGTTATTAAGCTGATATGAGAGAGGTGCTATTTCTTCCCAGGAAGGATAGTGGGAGGATAGTTATTCTGGAGGCAAGGGTTTTTTGTTTTTGGTTTCGTTTTCCTAGTTTTGCCCCTTGCATTTGGAGCTTTCTGCCTTGGTGAGTTTTTACATCTGTACTTGGCCTATTGTCCTTGCTCTGGCAGTCAGACAGACGATGAGGGCTGGGCACAAAATGAGGTTGTGATGGTATCTAGGGGTGGTATTTTCTGAGTACAAGCAGGGCTTGTAATCTGGTGGAGAGAAACTGTTTTATACATTTTAGTATTACTGGGATAAAAGAACAATAAGATAATTATGACAAATGGTCTGGTGGAAAGGAGACATTAGTTTAGAGGGTTGTAGTCTAATATACTAAAATGAGGCTTATTCTTAAATTATTTATTTTCAGGTGTCCTTGGTTTAGGGAAGATAAGTTATTTTGTTTTGTTTTATTTTTTAAAAAAATATATTTTATTGATTTTTTACAGAGAGGAAGAGAGAGGGATAGAGAGTTAGAAACATTGATGAGAGAGAAACATCGATCAGCTGCCTCCCGCACACCCCCCACTGGGGATGTGCCCGCAACCAAGGTACATGCCCTTGACCGGAACCGAACCCAGGACCCTTGAGTCCGCAGGCCGACGCTCTATCCACTGAGCCAAACCGGTTTCGGCTAGGGAAGATAAGTTTTACTAAATGGCTGTGGACTGCTGTTTTACCATCTCAGTTTTTCTATTCTGCTTGTTCTTGCTTACTGGCCTGTGTCATTTACAATATTTAAACCTTAATTTTTCCAATGATGATTAAAAATTAAACAGCCAGCATTTCTTAGACTGATATTTATGAACATTTTCACTTTTAAGAAATATATCTTTAAAAAGCACAAGACAATATGTTAACAGTTCTAAGTTTACATTATAGATTTTCTGTAATAAAAGCTAAAATTATGTGAACTTAAAACTTGTTGAAATATTTAAAGGTTTATCATTTAACTAGTGGCCTGGTGCACGAATTCACGCACATTGAAAGGAAATTAATTAGAAGAAATATTTTAATATCACTATTTGCCCTTTCTCTATAATAGAAGTGTCAACCAATTCACGATCAACAATGACAGATCAAAACAAATGCATGTGGTTGGTGCCAGTGAGAGCTTTATATGTATTGTGTTTGCGTGAGACAACTTAGTCAACTGTATATATACTTGAGGGGACCGGGGCACAAAATTCGTGCATAGTGGCGTGTCCCTTAGCCCTCTCGAATCTGGGACCCATTGAAGGATGTCTGACCCACTGGGATTGGGCCTACACAGGCAGTCAGACATCCCTCTTACAATCCAGGACTGCTGGCTCCCAACCGCTTGCCTGCCTCTGCCTGATTGCCCCTAACCGCTTCTGCCTGCCAGCCTGATCACTCCCTAACCACTCCCCTGCCAGCCTGGTCGATGAGTAACTGCTCCCCGAACAGCCCGATTGCCCCTAACTGCCCTCCCCTGCAGGCCTGGTCACCCCTAACTGCCCTCCCTGCTGGCCCAGTCACCCCTAACTTCCCTCCCTGCTGGCCTGATCGCCCACAACTGCCCTCCCCTGCAGACCTAATCTCCCCACTAACTGTCCTCCACTGCAGGCCTGGTCCCACCCAAATGGCTCTCTCCTTCAGTCCTGGTCTCCCCCAACTGCCCTACTCTGCCGGCCCCCTCACCCATAACTGCCCTCCCTGCTTGCCTGATCACCCACAACTGCCTTCCCCTGCTGGCCTGGTCCCCCCAACTGCCCTCCCCTGCAGGCCTGGATCCCCCCCAACTGCCTTCCCTTGCTGGCCTGGTCACCTCCAACTGCCCTCCTCTGCTGGCCTAGTCACCCCTAACTGCCCACAACTGCCCTCCCCTGCAGACCATCTTATGGCATCCATTTTGTGTCCACATGGGGGCAGCCATCTTTGGCCACTGGGTGCAGCCATCTTGTGTCTTGAAGTGATGGTCAATTTGCATATTACTCTTTTATTATGTAGGGTGTGTGTGTGTGTGTGTGTGTGTGTGTGCGTGTGCGTGCGTGTGCGTGTGTGTGTGTGTGTGTGTGTGTGTATATATATATATATATATATATATATATATATATATATATATATATATATCTTGCTTAATTAGACCTGCTTTCTGATTTAGCTAAACTTTTTCCAACCCAGTAAAGCATCCCAGCTTCTCTTTCAGGTAATTGTCAGCAACACAGCAGTAAATATCAACATGAAGCAGATTATTATTGTAGATCACACAGGAAGAACAAAGGGTAAAATATTTACCTGCAGCAGTGTTTGACTATATTCTGCACAGTGAGAAAACCTGAAGTCATTTTTAAGGTCCACCACTTATTACTTATTTTCAGTTGGTCAGGTTTCTAAACTTTCTTAATCTCCTTTTTCCAGCTAATAAAAAGAAAATAGGATTCCACCAACTATTCTACTTACTCCAGGACTTCTGTAAGGATCAAATGAGATGAGGCATGGGAAAATGCTTCACAGACATTTGGGTAAAGTGTAAATTTTTTCCACCTGGCTATAAAGCAAGTCATGTTCCTGGAATGAAGAAACTTCAAGGAGTCTAGTTGCTAGGGAGAGGAAGCCAGGTGTTGCTATGTGACATCATTATCTGGCACCCACAGTGACCATTTCTGGGTTGTGCTGGGTTGTGGACCACATTTTCTGCCATGGGATGTTGGCAGCATCGGCTGTGATTTGGCGAGCTGTTGCTCCTGGGTGGTGGCAGGGCCTGTGTCACACTTGGGGGAAGCCGAATGTTGCTTTGTGGGCATCAGGTCTGTGTTGTCATTTCTCTATAAATGGCCAGTGCACATCACAGCAGCTCCTGTGCTGAGCGTCTGCTTCCAGGTAGTCAGTGCACGTCATATTGACTGGTTGAACACTTAGCATATTAACCATATCCTATATAATAAAGAGATAATATGCAAATGGTCATCATGCCCTCACGCCATAACGCTGTAACGGCTCAGACACTCAACACTGGGGAGAGAGGAACGGGGATCATCCAGGCACAAATGAGCTCATGAGAGAGGAATCGGGATCAGCCAGGCTGCAGCCCGGGAAAGGGACAAGCCGCCAGTCCCACAGTCCTGGGTGCTAGTGGTTGCTCCTGTGCCTGTGGCCTAGCCTGAGAGAGTGACAAGCTACACACCCCATGGTCCTGGGTGCCAGTGGGTGGGGCTCTAGTCTGGGAGAGTGACGAGCCACCCTCCCCACGGTCCCAGGCGCCAGCACCTGTGCCTGCAGCCCGAGGGAGGGACAAGCCACCCACTTCACAGTTCCAGGTGCCAGCGCGTGGGCTGTGGCCTGGATGAAGCCGCCCACCCACGGTCTTCTGTGGCTGCAGCCAGCCCAGGTGAAGCGGGCCCAGATCACAGGTCCTATGACAGGCTGGAGGAGGGAATCCTAGGTCCAGGGTGTGGGGCAAGGCAGAGATGGTTAGGGGCAATCAGGCCAGCAGGGGAGTAGTTAGGGACAATCAGGCAGGCAGGCAGAGATGGTTAGGGTGATCAGGCAGGCAGGAAGACAAGCAGTTAGGAGCCAGTTGTCCCGGATTGTGAGAGGCAGTCGGACATCCCCTGAGGGGTCCAGGATTGAAGAGGGTGTAGGTAGGGCTGAGGAATCCCTCCCCCATGTATGAATTTCATTCACCAGGCCTCTAGAATATATCTATATATGTATATCTATAAAATAGATATATACTACATGTAGATATATACTACATATAGATAGATATAGATATAGATATAGATATAGATATAGATATAGATAGACATAGACATAGACATAGACATAGACATAGACATAGACATAGACATAGACATAGACATAGACATAGACATAGATTTAGTAATGCACTAAAGATTTTAAGTTTTCAAAGATTTTGAAAAATGATGTATAGGCTGGAGAAAAGGCAGGGGAATGAGGGATCAGCCCTAGCAGTCTGTTCCGAGGCATCTAGCCGCTTGGATTTAAAACTGCCATATTTTCCCTTAGAGATAATATGCTAAAGTTTGGGTGATAATGAGTTTAGTTTCTGATAGTAGCCAGATTGTTAAATAAGAGTTTGTAGTTTTCAATAAAGAAAGTTGTTCTTTGGGAAGGTGTGTGTGTGTGTGTGTGTGTGTGTGTGTGTGTGTGTGTGTGTGTGTAAGGGCACTGAGGTCAGAGCAGGTTTCAGAGCTTTAAAGGGGTGAGAATGCTGGCCTTGGGATCTAAAGGCTCAGTGACAAGTTTCTTTGCCATGTTGTTATAGAGGAGCTTTATAAGAAAATTGAAATTGGGAACTTAGAGGTGATAGTACCTAGTGAGCCTGAGAAAGGAGAGTATTTCTTGTTTAAGGGAGGGGACAGTAGTGATGGAAGAGATAAGGCATTATAGTCCAAGGAGTGGCATAGCTTTGGGGGTGAGAGTGAAACTGAAGTAGGTGACTGTTGTTTGGGACAGCTGGGCTTTATGAGGAGATGCCTGTAACGTTCAGGTGGGGCAAGAAAAGTGGATAAGGGGGTATTTAATAATATGAAGTATAGAGGTGAGGTGGCTACTGACTAAGATTAATCTCTCAACCCCCATAATAGAGACTGAGGAGGGGACAAGGATCCCAGTGAATTCAGAGAGGGCAGTGGCCTAGTGTTAATTAAAAAGGAGATTGGCTTACCTGCCACCTCAATCATTACCTGAGGCTCTGTACTGGTGATGTAAGTCTGTGGGGCCTTATCAGGGCCTGGGCAGCTTCAGTCTTCGGTGGCCAGTCCCAGGGGGTCTGAGAGCTCCAAACTGGATCTAGAGGGCAGCCTTCCTGAGGTCTGACCTGGAGGGGCCAGATACAGTCTAATTCCCAATGGCCTTCTCTTCTGCACCTTGAGCAGGGCCCAGGTGGGGTTCTCAGGTTTGGGCAGGACTTGGCCCAGTGTCCTCTCTTGTTGCATTTGAAGCATGGACCCGGAGGAGGCTTAGTCCCTGACTTACTCTTGGTTGAAGGACTAGCACTTTGTTTGGGGTTCATGAGAGTGGTGGCTAGGAGATAAAAGGCTTTTGTTTGGGCCTCAGCCTTGGCCTGATCACATTTTTTATTTTGGATTTGGGTCTCCTTGTCTCTATTATTAAAGACCTTAAAGTTCATGTTTAAAAGGTCTCGTTGAGGCCACCCTGTGGACATCACAAAGCTGCCTCCAGCCACACGGATTGAGCTGGAGGCACAAGTGGTTGGGTCCATGGTTCCCAGGGCAAGGCCTGAGCCGTGACCTGCGAACTGAGGCCGGAGCTGGTGGTGGGAAGGATGGCTATGCTTATGCGACAGGACCTCAACTTTGGCCAAGTGGTGAGTGACGTGCTGTGCAAGTTCCTGGAGGTGGCCGTGCACTTAATCCTCTATGTGCTGAGGTCTATCTGGTGGGCATCTTCCAGAAGTATAACAAGTACAACATGCCTATCTAGATGTCCTGCCGCCCGGAGTTGAACCAGTATATCCAAGACACACTGCACTGTGTCAAGCCATTCCTGGAGAAGAATGATGTGGAGAAAGTGGTGGTGGTAATTTTGGACAAAGAGCATCGCCCAGTGGAGAAATTCATCTTTGAAATTACCCAGCCTCCCCTGCTGTCCATCAGCTCAGACTCCCTGCTTGTCTTATGTGGAGCAGCTGCTCCGAGCTTTCATCCTGAATATCAGCGTGTGTAATGCTGTCCTGGACCACAACCCCCAGGCTGTACCTTCACAGTTTTGATGCACACGAGGGAAGCTGCCACTTGCAACATGGAGAAGATCCAGGTCATCAAGGACTTTCCCTGGATCCTGACAGGTGAGCAGGATGTCCACATGCATGACCCCTGGCTGATACCGCAAAAAAAAAATGACATTTTAAAAATGCAGCTCTATGTGGAAGAATGAGCTCATAAAAACAGTTGAGGGTGTGTCTGCCCCCATGAATGCCACAACTATCAAACTTTGGGGGCCCCGAGCCTTGGGCAGTACTGCAGGGCCACCCCGCTTCCAAGTGCTCTTATTGCCTCTATGGGGACTGCCTCCATGGGAACTGCCTACCCTCCAGCCTGGAGCTGCTCAAGTCTGATTGGCTTCATGGAGGAATGGTCCCCCAGGAGGTCAGGAAGGGTGCTGGGATCTCAATTTCTAAGCCTCCTGGGGTTCAGCCAGTCAACACTATCTGTCTCAAATACTATGCTGTGAGTTGTTTCAATAAAGGGCCCCAAGGGCTGAACAAAAAACAAAAACAAAAAAAGGTTTCATTGAGGGGTTTGTCTCCTCTGTATTTGTTGGATTAAGATTGATGTATTTTCTCATGGCCTGTGTAAGGCAAGAGATGACTGCTGGATTTTCATGTCTTTCCTGGTGATCTCTGATAATTTTTTATAATTAATTAGAGGCCCAGTGCACAAAATTCATGCACAGTGTTGGGGGGGGGGGGCGTCCCCTCAGCCCAGCCTGATCCCTCTCCAATTGGGACCCCTTGGGAGATGTCTGACTGCTGGTTTCAGTCTGATCCATAGGATCGGGCCGAAACCAGCAGTGGGACGTCCCTCTCACAATTTGGGACTGCTGGCTCCTAACTGCTCACCTGCCTGCCTGCCTGATCACCCCTAACTGCCCCCTGCCAGCCTGATCACTCCTAACCACCGCTGCCTGCCTGCCTGATTGCCCCTAACTGCCCCACCCCACTAGCGTGGTCACCCCCAACTACTCCCCCCCGCTGGCCTGGTCACCCCAACTGTTCCCCTGCTGGTCTGGTTGCCCCTCATTGCCCCCTTCTGCCAACCTGGTCGCCCCTCACTGCCCACCCCCCTGCCGACCTGGTCACCCCACGCAGCCTGCTGGTCAGTTGTTTGGTCGTCCCTTGCTAACCCCCCTGACAGCCTGATTGCCCCATGCAGCCTGCTGTTTGGTTGTTACTGTGAGGGTATTGTGACCAATTTGCATATTACCCTTTTATTAGTATAGATTGCTTTGTGGGTTGCATTTTTCAATCCTAGCAGAGAACCATGTAGTCTTGAGACCTGCAACCTACCTGCCCTTCATGATAGTTCCCTTGTGGGCCCCTATTAGGAACACCATCTATTGTTACTTGGGGCTAGCGGGGATGGGCCTACCAGTGGAGGGTATCTCTGTGGCCCTGGGAATGAAGCCACATTAGGCACCAGCAATCTCCCTAAGGGGGCACTTTAAGGGCTAGTGCCAGAGTGGGGGGAGGAAGAGAGCCGAAAACTGCTCCAGAGCAGTTGTTAGACAGGGTGGTGGCAGTGGGATTCACCACATAGGGTGGTGGGCTCTTAGGCTGCTGAGATGAGGAGCCATAGGCTGGGGAACCAGGGGATAATCAGAGAGATAAAAAGCAGTGAAGGAAGAGGGGGATTTGAGATTCTCTGGGTGCTTAGAGTAAAGAAGGAAAAATCTGTGAGGGGCATCAGTTGTTACAGAGAGAAGGACATGTCCTTGAGTGTAAAAAATAGCCTGGATATATGGGATCTCAGACTACTTGCCTTGCCTGCAGGAGAATTGTCATGGTCAGTTAGGATTTGGAAATCAAAAGTACCATTTTAATTTATACTGAGGCCAGATAGTGTTGTGATCCTATATAATAAAGAGGTAATATGCAAATTGACCATCACTCCAACAAACAAGATGGCTATCCCCATGTGGTCAATGATAGCCGCCCCCATGTGGACACAAGATGGCCACCAGCAGGGGAGGGCAGTTGTGGGTTATCAGGCCAGCAGGGGAGGGCAATTGGAAAGGACCAGGCCTACAAGGAAGGGTAGTTGAGGGCGATCAGGCCTGCAGAGGAGGGCAGTTAGTGGTGACCGAGCTGGCAGAGAAGGGAAGTTGGGGGAGACCAGGTCTACAGGGGAGGACAGATGTGAGGGACCCAGGCCTGCAGGGGAGGACAGTTAGGGGGGACCAGGCCTGCAGAGTAGGGCAGGTGGGCAGAACCAGGCATGCAGGGGAGGGCAGTTGGGGATTATCAGGCCAGCAGGGGAGAGCAGTTCTTTGTTCTGAGATGGGTCTCTTGTAGACAGCATATATATGGGTCCTATTTTCTTATCCATTCAGTTACCCTAAGTCTTTTCATTGGAGCATTTAATTAATTATGTTTAAGGTGTTATTGATAGGTACTTATTTGTTGCCATTTTTATTTTTTATTCCTGTCTTCCTCCCTCTCTTTCTATTTCTTTTTTTTTTTTTTTACAACAGTCCTTTAGCAGGTCAGATTTCAGAAATGGCCTGCCATATGTGAGTTCAAAAGGGCTCACTTATACTTTTACTGCCAGTACAGCTCTCACTTTTATGAGACATACAGGTAACATAGACACACAGGACTCTTAAGATTTTCTGGCATAGCCCTTTTTCTGGCCAGAGTCCTTTTCAGGGTTTTATTAGTTTTTATTCCTTACCTGAATACTGAGGTCTCTATGATGAGTATAAGTGATCGTCAATTCCTAAAGCTTAAACCCACCTCTTGTGTAATTTTGGCTACAAAAGAGTGTGCATTGTCACTTTGTAAGCTTCTTGGTAGTCCAAACCAAGGTAATACATTTTTAAGTAAAAACTTGACTACTTCAGTAGTTCTTTCTATTCTGGAAAGGCTTCAATATGGTGAAAGTGTATATATACAATAATAGTATATATTGAAATGTAGATTTAGGAGGCATCTTAGTAAAATCAGTTTGTCAATCCTTTCCAAAATATGTGCCCTTTTGTTGTATTGCCATTAAGAAGGGAGGAAATGGAGGTGTCTTTGAGAGATATTTGAAGCACAACACACATATTGGAGCAGATTCTGATTCTTAGAGTACTCACTCCTAAATCCTGCTCACAGCACTAATCATGAGAGCAAGTTCCTTCTCAAACCTTGCTTGATGCACCAAGTGTTGGAAGCACTCACTGCTCCATCCTGCCAACTGGTCCAAGTGTGGTAGCACAGGTTCTGATCCTGTCCTACTACACCAACTGTTGGGTCCAAGCCCTTCTGCCAGGGGCTATACCTTATACAATGCTGGTTAGTAGATGGAGAATCCATGAGAAGTTGTGGGTATATAAGAGAGTCTTTATTGTAGAAGCCAGTGGCCATGTAGCCATTGCTAACAAGGATCCATTAGACAAAGCAGTTCTCCAAAGTAAAGTCCCACACAGTAGGTAGTTAACAAATCATCTTTCCCACAAAGCAGCAGCAGCCTCTTCCCCACAGCCATTATCTGAGTGCCACATATGCTTCTGGATCCACAGCCTTTCATAGTAGCTGCCTCTGAGCTCACAGCCTCAGTAGCCTTAGTAACATACTTCAATACTACTTAGACAAAAGAGGCTTTCCACCAAATAGTGACATCAATAATTTGGGTTATAGAAGGACATGCTTGCACAGTGTACCATGTATAGTATCTTAACCTTGAATACTTTGATTTAGTTTTCTACACTCAGAGTGAGTGGCCTTGGACATCCTATGTACTCTGAACAAGGTTTCCACACTCCAATTGGCCATCCGGTATACTCTGGCATGGTTCCCACACTTCCTTTACAGTTTTATGAATGCATTATATCAAAAACAGCTGGGAGACATGGGTGGCCAGAATATCTCTCCACAAATGGGTGTCATCATGGAACATTTAAAAAAAATACATATTTTCATTTATTTTAGAGAGGAAAAGAGAGGGAGGGAGAGAGAGAGAAACATCAATGATGAGAAAGAATCATTGATCGGCTGCCTCCTACACTGGAAATTGAACCCAAAATCCTGGCATGTGTCTTGACCAGGAATTGAACCATGACCTTCTGATTCATAGGTTGATGCTCAACCACTGAGAAACACTGGCCAGACATCATGGAGCATTTTAATATATTTCCATTTAAAGATTTGAGATAAAAGTGTAATATGCTAATTAGGCCAGACAGCTAAATGACCTTTTGGATGTCCTTCTGGATGAAGCTGCCGCGGCAAGGACCGAGGCAGAGGCAGTTAGGGGTGATCAGGCAGACAGGTGAGCAGTTAGGGGCAATTGGGCAGGCAGACAGAGGCAGTTAGGGGCAATCAGGCAGGCAGGTGAGCAGTTAGGGGTGATCAGGCAGGGAGGCGAGTGATTAGGGGCGATAAGGCAGGCAGGCAGAGGGGTTAGGGGTGATCAGGCAGGCAGGAAAAGTGGTTAGGGTCTATCAGGCAGGCAAGCAGAGTGGTTAGGGCTGATCAGGCAGGGAGGCAGGTGAGCAGTTAGGAGTCAGCAGTCCTGGATTGTAAGAGGGTGCAAGCCGGGCTGAGGAACCCTCCCCAACCCCCTACCTCCGTGCATATTGGTAAGTTTCTTTAGTTTGGAGGTTAGTCCCTTTGAATGCAAACAAATACTGGGAGCCAGGATGAAGGAGGATACAGAAAATGACATCTTTTAAATATAATACATTAAAATATTTGGCTTCTCCTGGGATTTGAGTTAAGATTGTGTTGGTGTTTGGAACTATAGGATGCACTAAAATTATAGCCTCATTTGCTGCACTTGTACAAATCAGTATTCTCCATTTGGCTTGTGTACTGAGAGAATAGGGGTATTGCATGGAGACTGACAGAGCCTGAGAAGTCCATGTTTTAAATATCTTCAACGAGAAGTTTGATTTCTTTTATGGCCTCAGGTTTGAGAGTGTGTTATCTCCTGTTAGTGTAAGGTACCCTTGGTTTAGGAATATTTTGACAGGATGTATGTTTATTATTCTGTCTTATATTCCAATTTTCTATATGTCAGGGCTGACTTGGATAACAGATTCTAGAATATTATTAACTTACTAGAGGCCTGGTGCATGAAATTTGTGTAATGGGTGGGGGCAGGGGGGCTTCAGCACAGCCTGCCCCCTCTCACAGTCTGGGAGCCCTCAGGGGATGTCCTACTGATGACTTAGGCCCGCTCCCATGGCTTAAGCTGCAGTCTGTTGTGGGAGGCAGCCAGGCTGATCAGGGGAAGGCGCCGCCCCCATCACCCTGCTGCTGCTGCCACTGCCAGCTGCTTCAGCCACCAAGGTGTTTTCATCAACACGGACTCTAGTCCCTTCACCATGAAAAAAATGACAATTTTCTTTAGGCATTTTCAAGATGTCTCTCATAGGATATGTCATTTCTTTCTTTCTTTTTTTTTTATCCTCACATGAGTATATTTTCCCATTGATTTTTAGAGTGCGTAGAAGAGAGAGGGAAAGAGAGAAACATCAATGTGAGAGGGCCACTTTGATTGGTTGCCTCCTGCATGAGCCCTGACCTGGGCCCCAGCTAGGGAGGAGCCTGCAACCTAGGTACATGCCCTTGATCAGAATTGAACCTGGCCCCCCTGTGGGTTTGTGTCTCTGCCAAGGTCTCGAGGCTGGGGTTGGGGGCTGGCCCCCATGTGTGTTTTCCCCTTTGTCTCTGGGGCCAGGCACGGGCTGCCCTGTCTGTTGTTCTCTCAGGCTCTGGGTCTGTACCAGGACCCTCCTCCTGAGCTGGTCATGACCATTATGGCTTCCCGGCCTAATTTGCCTATTACCTATTTATATATATATAGATATAGATTGGTTTAGGTTTAGAAGTTAGATTGGTCATCAGGCATAACAACAGAGGTTTATTATTTTATATGGCTAATGTTCTTAGGGTTATGGTAATTCCTAGACTAAACTAGATTTTCTTCCTTAATAAGGGAGTGGAGCATGGAACTACATGAATAGCACGACTAAAAGTGGGATTCATGAGACAACTAATGAAGGATTGACTGAAATGGTAGTGTTGAGAATGTCCTTTTATTCATTGATCAGAAACATATTGTAAAAAAGAGGCCCTAATGAGTGAGTCAGACATGAGTAAGCAGCCTCATGTCTAATAAACATGTAATGGGCTTACCTATCATGTCAAGGGTTATCTAATACTCTTCTGCCTTAATAGTCAGATGGTTAGTGGTGGCAGTAGGAAGCCTTAACCATCATCAATGTTGGGGTATTTCTATCATCACTTATTTGGAGGCACTGAAACAATTTGTTAATAGGTCCAGACTTCTTGTTACTACTTGAGCCAATTAAGCAGAAACATATATCAGCATCTATTCTAATATGGCTGGCAGTATGGGACAGCAGCAGGTCATCCACTGCTCTATTTCCCATGCCCCAAATAAGTCAGCTGCTAATGTTGGAGAGAAGGACAAAGAATACATGGAAAGTAGAAATTGTAGGCTGGGGAAGTAGGCAAGGTATAATGGTTATTGGTTATAGGCAGTGTAGGCCGGGGGTTGCAAAGGGTAGGTACCTCTGGAACCAAATAATTTCAGCAACAAGATTGTTAATTTTTCCATGATGATAGGCAGTTACTGGAAAAGGAGAATGGACTGCATTTCAAGTTTAACTCCCATGTCCAGGGCACACAACTCTCAGGCAGGTTAGAATGTGCTTTTTCTAATAAGAACAGAACTATTATGGTTAACAGAACATGATTAATATTTCTTATAATTATAGCTAGTCCCCACTATTCTATTTCTGCCTTCAACATTCCCCACTGCCATTTCTATAATTGTATATTTATTAGATTTGTTTTAGGTGAAAAGTCTCATCCTGCTGGACTGCATTTGCTTCTGCCTTAAAAGCAAGTGCAAGGATGCAACACAGTGAATGCAGGATCTAAAAAGAGGAAGATATTGAATACAAAAATGGTGGCGCTCATAGCCAATAAGGAGGGTATATGCTAATTGACAGCTATGCCCTCAAAGATGGCAGCGCCCACAGCCAGAAGATGATGGCGCCCAGTTCCCTCGGCGCAGGCAAGCCTTAGATTGTAGCTGCCCAGCCGCCCAGGGCCGCCTGAAGCTCAGGTTAGGGGCAATCAGGGCCAGCAGAGGCTTGCAATGCCAGCAGTGGCAGCAGCAGAGGTGTGATGGGGGCATCGCATTCCCCTGATCGCCAGGTCACCTCCCAACCCTGAGGGCTCCCAGACAGTGAGAGGGGCAGGCGGGCTGAGGGCCCCCCTCACTCCAGTGCATGATGCACTGGGCCTCTAGTCAAACTATAACGATAAACAAAGAAAAATAAAACCTGATTCCCCAGAACTACTTCCCTGACCTAGCTTGGCTCTTGATTTATCCCATGTATAGCCCTGGAAGTGTCATTCAGGACTTTTACCATGCTACAAGGTAGCTGAGTCACTTCTACTAAATGGATCCTACCATTACCAACATAACAAAAGTGGTTAAAGCAATACATACATCAGGGATCCGTAGATGAAAATCATCACTGCAGTCTGGTCCAATAGCCCTGAGAAGGTCTCTTTTTGGTGTGGATAGTGATATTTCTGGGGCATAAAGATAGTCTATCTTAAGGAACAAGGGTCTCCCACTTTTCAGAAATCAACCAACCATCAGCTTAGTATGTCCATTACTAAAAGAAATGGTGAAATTATCAAAGTG
Organism: Cnephaeus nilssonii; assembly: GCF_951640355.1. Classification (NCBI taxonomy): domain Eukaryota; kingdom Metazoa; phylum Chordata; class Mammalia; order Chiroptera; family Vespertilionidae; genus Cnephaeus; species Cnephaeus nilssonii. Next base: position 6,090,886 of record NC_137096.1, on the reverse strand, counting down.
GTTTACATTGTAGTTATTAGATACTGAAAGATAATAAATAGAACACCAGAAAGTCAGACATTTGCCACAGGAAGCTACTACAGCAATCTTTATAGAAGGTTGCATTCTTGCATCCTTTTTTCAGATAGTGGGTCCAAACACATAAAGGTTCCCATATGTGACTTTCTTCCCCAAATTAATAGAATGAGTATAATTCTATGTATTCGCAATAAGTGTTCCCAATTCCTACTAGGCAAGATATAAAGGTCTGTTCTATATAGGTTCCTCCTGAAAGGCAAAAGTCAGAGATAGTAAGAACATTTTTTTGCTAAATACACCCACATATTTTCATTTCTTCTGAATGGAATTAGTTCTCCTTCAGCCAGATCAGCAGTGGTCAATCCCAAATATAGCTGCCTTCAAAAGATGACCTTGAGGTGTTCCTTGGTTTCAGTTACACATTCTTCCCCTTCTGACTCCCAACCACTCTGGTGTGATGAATCCAGGGCTTTACCCCTGCAACTACAGAGCAATTGGAGTGGTGAGAAGCATGCCCCAGGGTCCCACCCATTTTTCCTCCAGGTGATTGTCTGGTGATCCAGTTTTCCATGTTTTGAGTATAACTCTGTATTCTGCTTTGAAGGGATGTAGCAGACTTAGCCCATTAACCTTGTTCTGCTCACATCTGTCTACCACATCCCTTCTCAAGGATTTTGGCTCTGAATTATTTTAGGAAAAGGGGCACAGAGTCTCTTTTGTAACTGCTTCATATTGAGGAAAGACAAAGTTTTTCTTCAGAGACAAAAGATCCTTGCTCTCTGTCAGAGGAACAATGAGGCCTGAGGACAGAAGCAGGTGGCAATAGTATCTAGAAGTGGTATTCCTTCAGTAGTAGTGGGGTTTATAACTTGGTGGAGACAGATTATGTTATAAATATTAGTATTATTGGGGCCAAAGCTAGAAAAACAATAATGATGACAAATCTTTGGTGGGAGGATTATAGTGTCTATTAAAACACAATTTACACCCCTAAAGTCACCCTCATTTTTAGGGCCAAATTAAGGACCAAATTAGTTTAAATTTGGCCTGATTGTTTGCTTGAACACATTAAGAAAAGTAATTGATCACACAGGCTTTTTATAATCTTCTTTGCTGGAATCTCACGATTGAGCTTTGATTAGCCCCCCAGGGCAAGGAAGCTGAGCCACTGCTATCAGGTTTGCCTATAATACCTGTAGACTTAAGTGAATTCCACTTGTTCTTAAGGATCCCAAAATGTCTTGTGGTTCCTTCCTTGCCATCTCTCAGGAAAGCAGTCTTCATTCCTTAGCTAGGAAGAATGCCATGAATCATGTAATCAAATTTTGGCTTCTTAAGACTTTCTGGTGACATCTAGAGCCAGGCATGTCTCTCTCAGACATGATCTTTCAGTCAAAGTCTTGGTTAATATAACAGCAACTGGAAACTGGTCTTATTGAAGTGTATTGCCATGACTCACTCATTAAGAATTGCCAAATCCTGGAGGGATAAGGTAAGACAAAAAATATATAATTTACCACATTGAAATTCTTCCTTATCTCTGAAAAAAAAAAGCTCAAAAGTCAGCAATAATTTCAACAAAAATTATAAAAATCATAATTATTTTTAGTTCATTCAGTCCCATAATTACTTTTTGTTGCTCCTGATTTTTCTTGCCAGTATTTCTATGAATTCAGATTGTAAGGAGAGGAAAGGAGCCTCTCTTTTTCTTAGCTGTGGCCTTCCACAATTTATGAGCAGCACTTGGTACTTAAATCCAAAGATTGTTGGCTCCTCTGTTTAAACTATGGGATAAGATAAATTACTCTCAAGTCTACATTTTTGTATTTCCCTCCAACCTTCAGCTTCCACAACTCAGAGGTAACACACACCAATATTAGGATAATATTGATAAGACATCTGCTGGAAGACTGCCTCCTGTAAATAAACAAAGTATAACTTTTCAAGACAGCCCCAGATATCTGCTTAACTTCAATGGAATTCCCCTCCCTTCCTTGCTGCTTAGCAACAGCCTCTATTTAAAAGAGCAGGCCACAATTTATACCCTGCCCTGTTTTGACTAACTATGCACTGGCCATTTCCTCTCTTGGAAAATATTCTCCCTCTCTGGATCTCTTCTATGAGTTCTTTAACAGCCTATGTCACCAGCCAAACTCAAACATTTTTATGGACTAAAGAAGGAATTAACTTCTCTTCTCTAACTTCTCCTCTATCATTGGAAGTTAGGTTTCTCTGTTTCTCCTCTTTCATTTCATGGACACTCTCCTCAGTGCCCCTCCTCCTTGGACAGCAATTGATAAGTCTTACTGATTCTGGGGACAAAAGCAGACTCTGTGATTGGAGTGAGTCACTCCTCAGTTTTGGATTGGACAGGAAAACTCAGTGCTGTAAGGTTGATGCCTAGAGGAACCAGGAAAGAAAATTTACAAGGGCAAAATTATTTTTACATTTGTGAAGAGAAGGGCTGAGACCAAGATGGTGTCAGTGGCCAGAGTGACCAAAATAAAAGGTGAACATGGTGGATGATGTGAGTGGGCAGACAAAATAGCCATTTCAGATGGTGATTAAAGAAAATTGAATATATTAAGGGACAGTGCAGTGAGATATCCAAGGGGAAGGCCTGCATAGCACCAAGCCAAGGGGACATTGGGTCAATGATGGCAGCACCCAGGAGCTGCAGTTTCATTCTTATATGCAGTCACTGGTGGGAAACTTGTCCTCAGTGTGTCTGGGGCTGAGCTGGTGAACTTGGAATGGGACTGGAATGCAGGTGTATGATTATGTGCCTACAGGGCAGTTTCCATTCCTTGTATGGTCTGACCCTGGTGAGTGAGTTTTTTCTGGTCTTTGGTTCTCCTGTGGTGGGAAGCTTACAAATGGCTATTAAAAATTGTATTTTCCTACAGTCCTTACATTTTCCTTCTCTTTCTATTTGTTAACAATTATCCTTAATGGAATTGGGACAAAGGTCTCTATCTCCTTTCAGTCATCCTGAGGAACAAGGTATCCCAGTGCCTTTGGCAGGGATCCTATATAATAAAAGCCTAATATGTTAAGTGTCCAGTTGTCCATTCAACCAATCAATGCATAATAAGCTAATGATATGCTAAGGCCGCTCAACAGCAATCAACCAGTTGACCAGTCACTATGATGTGCAATGGCCATCAGGGGACAGACAGTTGACCAGTCAACCAGTTGCTATGATGTGCACTGACCACCAGGGGACAGACACTCTAACTAGTAGGTTAGCTTGCTGCTGGGGCCTCACAGATTGGGACTGAGCGACATGGGCTGGACATCCCCTGGAGCCCTCCCACAGTCACTTCCTGGCAGGCCAACCTTCCATATCATGCACTGGTGGGGTCCCTTGACCTGGCCTGAACCCTCTCCAAATCTGGGACCCCTTGGAGGCTGTTGGAGAGCCAGTTTTGGCCTGATCCCACAGGCCAGGCTGAGGGACCCTACTGGTGCACAAATTTATGCACTGGGCCTCTAGTATATGAATAAACAGTTTCTGATACTCTACATATCAGAAACCAACCAGCCAACAACTTAGTATATCCATTACCATAAGGAAGGGTAAAATTATCAGAACAATTAATACTGTGACTATTAGACTCTGAAAGACAATAATTAGAACACCCAATAAAAGCCAGACATTGGATATAGGGAGCTACTGAAACAACCTTTAGATAAAGTATCCTTAATTCTTTTCCTAACAGGGGGTCCTAATGAATAAAAATCTCCATAACTGACTTTCTTAACAAAATGAATAGAATGACTATAATCATACCTAATAAAAGAGTAATATGCAAATTGGCCATACCTCTGCTACATCCACAAGCCACACCCATCAGCCAATCAGGAGCGAGTATGCAAATTAACCCAACCAAGATGGCTGCGGCCACAGAGAGAGCAGGAGGCTTGAGTTTCCCCGGCAATGGAGGAAGCCAAGCTTTCCACCTGCCCTGGCCTACCTTGGCCTCCTCTTAAAGCTACAAAGTTTCAATTGTAAGATAAATAAATCCCAACAAAAATGGCTGTGGCCTCAAAGCAAGCAGGAGTCTTGGCTCTGCTGAAGGCTACAAAGTTTGAATTATAGAAGATAAATAAATCCCAGATCCCAGGGCCTCCACTTGGGTCACCGGGGGGCATGCCCGGCCTGCAAACTACCACAGGCCCCTTTCCCAGGCCGCCCATGCCCCAAGGGTACCCCTATCCTGATCCGGGACACTCTTAAGGGCAAACCAGCCAGCCCTCACCAATGCACCAGGTCTCTATCCTATCTAATCCTATCTAATAAAAGAATAATATGCAAATTGACCATCACTCTAACACACAATATGGCTGCCCCCATGTGGTCAAAGATTACTGCCCCTATGTGGACACAAAATGGCTGCCACAAGATAGCCAGCAGGGGAGGGCAGTTGAGAGGACCAGGTCTGCAAGGGAGGGCAGTTGGGGGTGATCAAGCCTGCAGGGGAGGGCAGTTAGGGGTGATCAGGCTGGCAGAGGAGGGAAGTTGGGGGTGACTGGGCCTGCAGGGAAGAGCAGTTGGTGGGGACCCAGGCCTGCAGGGGAGAGCAGTTGGGGGGGACCCAGGCCTGCAGGGAAGAGCAGTTGGGGGGGGGGACCAGGCCTGCATGGGAGGGCAGTTAGGGGTGACCAGGCCTGCAGGGGAGGGCAGTTAGGAGCAAACAGGCTGGCAGGGGAGCAGTTAGACATCAATCAGGCTGTCAGGGTAGTGGTTAGGGTGTGATCAGGCTGGCAGGCAGAAGCAGTTAGGGGCAATCAGGAAGGCAGGCAGGCGAGCAGTTGGGAGCCAGCAGTCCTGGATTGTGAGAGGGATGTCCGACTGCCCATAAGGGGTCCCAGGTTGGAGAGGGTGCAGGCTTGGCTGAGGGACACATACCCCCATGCACGAATTTTGTGCACTGAGCCTCTAGTCCTATATAATAAAAGCCTAATATATAAAGTGTTCCCTCGACTGGGAGTTCGACCAGGAGTTTAACTGAGAGTTTGATTGCTCACTATGACATGAGCTGATCACCAGGGGATGGCATGGAACATGGTGGGTGTCAGCGACGCGACGCTGGTAGAGAACAGCAATGGACACACTGCCAGCCCTAATGGGCCCAAACAAGAGTGGGACGTGGCAGGATGGTGGATTAGGTGAGCAGGCAGCGCCAGGCCAAGGCAGGTGCAAGTGGGCTCAATCACCTTGCCAATTGCCCTGCAGATGGCAACCAGTGGTGGCAGCAGGGGTTGAGGCCACCGCCCAGCTCCCAGGCACTGAGGGAGCCAGGCAGGGGTTCAATGACTTAGGTGGAGGAGGTGTACGGGGGTCAGGGGCCTAGGTGCTGCCCAGGGCCCAGAGGTCAGCTGGGACCTACTCTTCCATGCCAGATGCTCACTCTTCGATTGCCAGCCAGGCCTAGGGACCACATCTAGTTCTATATAATAGCTATTGGTGTCCCAAAACCTATTAGTTCTGTTCTATATAGGTTTTTTTTTTATCTGTTCCTTTAGTTAGGTCACCCATTTTTCCATTTTTGGTGCCATCTCAACTCTGGTGTGATATCCAGGGCTTCACCCCTGCCAACATCAGAGCAGTTGGAGTGGTAAGAATGAGCATTCCAGGGTCCCTTCCATGTTGATCATTCATGTTACTTTTTAAAAATTAAATCTTTATTGTTGAAAGTTTACATATGTCCCCTTTTTTCTCCCATTTACCCCTTCTAGCCTGCCCTCCAATCTGCTGCCCCAGGCCTTCACCACCCTATTGTCTGTGTCAATGGGTTATGCATCCTATATAATAAAAGCATAGTATGCAAATTGTTCCCTCCACTGGCTGTTGACCAGGGGGTGGGCCGGTGGGGGAAGGTAGGGAGGCCCCGTCGGCAGCAGGTGGCCAAGGGAAGGGAGGGAGTACCCAGCCAGCAGCTGGCAGCTGCTAGGGACCCTATGGGCCTCTAGTATATACATACAAAATCTTTATTTTTTTAAATATATTTTATTGATTTTTCACAGAGAGAGGAAGGGAGAGGGATAGAGAGTCAGAAACATCGATGAGAGAGAAACATCGACCAGCTGCCTCCTGCAAACCCCCCTACTGGGGATGTGCCCGCAACCAAGGTACATGCCCTTGACCAGAATCGAACCTGGGACCTTTCAGTCCGCAGGCCGACGCTCTATCCACTCAGCCAAACCGGTTAGGGCTACATACAAAATCTTTAGATCATCTCATCCCATCCACCCACTCAACCACCTACTCTTCCCTCTAAGATTCCAGTCCATTCCATGCTTCTATGTTTCTGCATCTACTGTGTTCATCAGCTTATTTTGTTCATTACAGTCCACATATGAGTGAGATCATGTGATACTTATCTTTCTCTGACTGGCCTATTTTGCTTAGCACAATACTCCAGATTCCTCCATGCTGTCTCAAGGGTTAAGAAAACCATTTTTATTGTTGCATAGTACTCCATGTGTAAATGTATCACAGCTTTTTATTTACTTATCTACTGGTAGACACTTGGGCTGTTCCCAAATTTTAGCTTTTGTAAACTGTGCTACTATGAACACAGGGATGCATACATGCTTTCTGATTGGTATTTCAGGTCTCTTAGGATATATTCCTGGAGATAGGATCACGAGGTAAATGGCAGTTGCATTTTTTATTTTTTGAGGAAACACCATACTGTTCCATAATGGCTGCACCAGTCTGAATTTCCACCAGCAGCATACTAAGGTTTCCCTTCCTCCACATCCTCACCAGCATTTTCCATTTTCTGATTTGTTGATGGTAGCCAATCTGACACGTGTTTGCTATTACCTCATTGTCATTTAAATTTGCATATGTCTGGTGATCACTGACTTTGCATTTTGCATTTTTTTCATATGTTTCTTAGTTAGCTGTATGTCCATTTTGGAGAAGTGTCTAATTATATACTTTGACCATTTTAAAATTATATTGTTTGTCTGCCTTTTGTTAAGTTGAATGACTTCCTTATAATATCTTGGGTATTAACCCTTTATCAAATATATCATTGCCAAATGTCTTCTCCCATATAGTGGGGTCCCTTTTTATTATGTTAACTAGAGGCCTGGTGCACGAAATTCATGCACGGGGTGGGGTGTTCCTCAGCCCAGCCTGCACCCTCTCCAATCTGGGACCCCTCTCACAATCCAGGACTGTTGGCTTTCAACCACTCACTTGCCTACCTTCCTGATTGCCCCTAACCACTTCTGCCTGCCAGCCTGATCACCCCCTAACCACTCCCCTGTCAGCCTGATTGATGTCTAACTGCTCCCCTGCCAGCCTGTTTGCCCCCAACTTCCCTCCTCTGCCAGCCTGGTCACCCCTTAACTTCCCTCCCCTGCAGGCTTGAGCACCCGCAACTGCCCTTCCTTGCAGCCCTGGTACCTCCCAACTGCCCTCCCCTGCTGGCCTGATCACCCACAACTGCCCTCCGTTACAGACCTGGTCCCTCCCAACTGCCCTCTCCTGCTGGCCATCTTGTGGTGGCCATCTTGTATCCACATGGGGCAGAATCTTTGACCACATGGGGGCAGCCATCTTGTGTGTTGAAGTGATGATCAATCTGCATATTACTCTTTTATTAGATAGGATAGAGGCCTGGTGCAAGGGTGGGGGCCAGCTGGTTTGCCCTGAAGGGTGTCCCAGATCAGGGTGGGGTTCCCTTGGGGCGTGGGGCGGCCTGAGCGAGGGGTCTGTGGTGGTTTGCAGGCTGGCCACGCCCCCTGGCAACCCAAGTGGAGGCACTGGTATCTGGAATTTATTTTCCTTCTACAATTGAAACTTTGTAGCCTGGAGCAGAGGCAAGCCTGGGGCTCCCTCCGAGGCCAGCAGCCATTTGTGTTGGGGTTATAATTGAAACTTTGTTGCCTTAAGCAGGTGGGCCCGGCCAGGGTGTGCGGAAAGCTTTGCTTCCCCTGTTACCAGCGGCAACCCTGGCCTGCTCTCTCAAGCTCCGTTCTGCCGCCATTTGTTTGAATTTGTTTACCTTCTATAATTGAAACTTTGTAGCTTGAGTGGAGGCTTAGGCCTGCAATGGCTGGCAGAAAGCTTGGCTTCCTCTGTTACCTAGGAAACCTTGCTCTCTGTGGCTGTAGCCATCTTGGTTTGGGTTAATTTGCATAATTGCTCCTGATTGGCTTGTGGATGTGGGTGTGGCTTGTGGGTCTAGCAGAGAGATGGTTAATTTGCATATTACTCTTTTATTAGATAGGATGATTTCTTTTTATTTTAATGCAGCCCCATGTGTTTATTTTCTCCTTAGTTTCCCTTGCCCTAGGAGAGATGTATCTGTAAATATATTGCTATGAGATATGTCTCAGATTTTGCTGTCTATGATTTCTTCTAGAATTTTTATGGTTTCCCATTTTAGATTTAAGTCTTTTATGCATTTTTGAATTTACTGTTGTGTATGGTGTAAGTTGGCCTAGTTTTATTTTTTGCATGTATTTGTCCAGTTTTCCCAATATCATTTATTGACTCCACTGTATGTTCTTGTCTCCTTTGTCAAATATTTATTCAGTGTAATGAATTTGATCAATTTCTAGGTTCTCTGTTCTGTTCCATTGATCCATAGGCCTGTTCTTGTGCCAATGCCAGGAGTGCAGTGGCTTTATAGTATAACATGATATCTGGTATCCCACTTTGTTCTTTCTCAAGATTGCTGCAGCTATCCAGTGTTTTTTATGGTTCCATATAAATGTTTGGAGTATTTGATCTAGATCTGTGAAATATCTCATTTGTATTTTACTATGGATTGCATTGAATCTATAGATTGCCTTGGGACATTTTAATGTTAATTCTACCAATCCATGAACATGATATATTCTTCCACTTATTTATGTCTTTGTCACATTTTTCAACATCCTGCAGTTTTCCAAGTACAGACCTTTTGCCTCCTTGGTTAAGTTTATTCCTAAGTATTATTTTTGTTGCAATGGTAAATGGGATTGTTTTTTTAGTATCTCTTTCTGTGAGTTCATTATTGGTGTATAAAAAAGCCATATATTTTTGGATGTTAATTTTGTATCTGCTATATTAGGATAAAAGCTAGAATAATAAGAATTATGACAAATGGTCTGGTAGAGAGAAAGAGGCATTAGTTTGGAGGGTTGTAGTCAAATATTTAAGAAAACTAGAAAAAAATCATAATTTAGTTTAGTTTAGTAAAACAGTGATATTCTGTACGTTACAAATTTAAATGACATGGTTATAGACTTGACCATAAAACAATTGACAAAGAACCTTGCTTTTCTGTAAGGTATAATATTCCAAGATAACAATTTGTTATGAAATCACATAAAAGAACAATATAAAGTTTATATTCCTTGGTTCAATGTAGGATATATATATATATATATATATATATATATATATGTATATATATATATATATATATATATATATACACACACACACAAAACTAGAGGCCCGGTGCACGAAATTCGTGCACGGGGACGGAGGGGTGTCTCTCAGCCCAGCCTGCACCCTCTCCAATCTGGGACCCCTTGCGGGATGTCCGACTGCCGTTAAACGGCATTCGGACATCTCTCTCACAATCCAGGACTGCTGGCTCCCAACTGCTCGCCTGCCTGCCTTCCTGATTGTCCCTAACTGCTTCTGCCTGCCAGCCTGATCATCCCCTAACCACTCCCATGCCAGCCTGATTGATTTCTAACTGCTCCCCTTCCAGCCTGTTTGCCCCCAACTTCTCTCCTCTGCCGGCCTGGTCACCCCTAACTGCCATTCCCTTCAGGCTTGGTCCCTCTCAACTGCTCTCCCTTGCAGGCCTGGTGCCTCACAACTGCCCTCCCCTCCTGGCCATCTTGTGGTGGCCATCTTGTGTCCACATGGGGGCAGGATCTTTGACCATATGGGGGCAGCCATCTTGTGTGTTGGAGTGTTGGTTAATCTGCATATTACTCTTTTATTAGATAGGATAGAGGCCTGGTGCATGGGTGGGGGCCAGCTGGTTTGCCCTGAAGGGTGTCCTGGATCAGGGTGGGAGTTCCCTTGGAGCGTGAGGTGGCCTGGGCGAGGGGCCTGTGGTGGTTTGCAGGCTGGCCACGCCCCCTTGTGACCCAATCGGAGGCCCTGGTATCTGGGGTTTATTTACCTTCCACAATTGAAACTTTGTAGCCTGGAGTGGAGCCAAGCCTTCTGCTCGCTCAGTGGATGCAGCCATTTCTGTTGGGACTTATGTATCTTCTATAATTGAAACTTGGTAGCCTTAAGCGGAGGCCTGGGTCGGCCAGGGCTGCAGAAGCTTAGCTTCCTCCATTGCTGGAGGCAATCCTTGCCTCCTGCTCTTTCCAGCTCAGTGGCTGCTGCCATTTATGTTTGGATTTGTTTACCTTCTATAATTGAAACTTTGTAGCCTTGAGTGGAGGCCTAGGCCGGCAAGGGCAGGTGGAAAGCTTGTCTTCCTCTGTTGCCAGGGAAACCCAAGCCTCCCTCCTGCTCTCTGTGGCTGCAGCCATCTTGGTTGGTTTTATTTGCATATTTGCTTCTGATTGGCTGGTTGGCGTGACTGGTGGGCGTGGCTTATGGGTGTAGCGAAGGTACGGTCAATTTGCATAGTACTCTTTTTTTTTTTTTAGGTAGGATATGCAAGATTTTAATATATTGATAAGTATTTAATTCCTTAAGTCAATAAAACATTATACCCTAGTGGTGCCATCTGGACACACAAAAAAACATTATATATAATATACAGACAAATTCATGAAGACCATACACATGATTTAAATTATAAATTTTTGCTCCTTGGAAAAAGATGGCGACCGGCTGGAAGGTAGGGAGAGAATGCGAGTGAGGAACCCATAGAGGAGAGTGTAGATGTGTGTGGTGTGTGTGTGTGTGTGTGAGCTAGGGTCAGTTAGATTCTGCACGTCTTCCAAGGGGCTCCCTAACTGGGCAGTCCTAGACGGCGCAGCCCCGCGCACAAAGCGGACACTTCTCAGCGGCTGGTGCGGACGCGGAGACCACGCCATCTTGGGAAACAGAGCTGCCTGAGACGCGGATCCTGGCTTCTGACACAAACCAGGACCCTGCAGCCACTGGGCACAGAGAACTGCTATCACAGCTTCAGACCAACAAACAAGAATCCAGACTTCTCAGCAGAATTCCGTGAGTCAAAGAGCCTACCCCACTCCCAGCAGGCGTGCGAGCGCCATAGTAACTGATAGACCCGCCCCTCCCCCAAGTTGCTGAGCGCTCACAGGCGCACCCGAGAGCGCCATAGTAACTGATAGACCCGCCCCTCGCCAAAACTGCCGAGCTTTGCGCAGGGACGCGCTCCCCACTAGGGAATTTGGCGCGGCACGGGACAGAAGCAGCTCCTGGTCGGGGAAATCTGTCAGTGAGCACAGAGGGCTCCCCTTCGGGGAATTTGGCTTGCGGGTCACAGCTCCCCCTTCTGGGAATCTTAGAGCGTGCACAGAAGGGCTTCCCTTCAGGGAAGTTAGCGTGCAGGACGAACTCCACCCCCCTTCCGGGACTTTGGGAGAGTGCTCCAAGGAGTCAGCTCACCTTCAGGATTTTAAGAATGTGCGCTCTAGCCGGTTTGGCTCAGTAGAGAGAGCACACACAGGACGCAGCTCCACTTCAGGGAATTTGGCACGCCGGACACAGCTGCCTGGGATCCCTGACTCACAGTGCATTCACACTAAGAGCCAGCGACCCCAATTGTTGGTGCATGCACACACAGGGACCCTGATTCTCAACGAGAAACCTCACAAGGCAACAGAGTCTTTGACACTCGAGTCTCGGTGCAGACACAGGGAAACTCTGACTCCTGGCACATCCTAAGAATCTCATTTTAGGCGCATACCAACAGTGTGGTGCAGACAGGGCCCCTGATTCCAAATGTGCACACGAGACCACACAGAACACTGGGGACACTGACCCTGGGCAAGTTTGGTTCCCACCAACCAAAGGCAGCCACACGTCCTAGTGTCAGAGCACTCCAGTGAAACTCGGGTGGACCGAAGTCCCCACAGCACACGGCCCAGGTCCAAGCAAACGGAAACTTGAGCTTTCTGGTAATAGCCAGAATGGGGAAACAAAATATCTCACAGAGGAAAGAAAATGTGGAGTCGCCAAGAAAGGAAATTAGTGAAACTGAAGCTTGCAACATGACCGAAAAGGAGTTCAGAGTAATGGTTGTGGAATTTATACAACGGATGGATGAGAAAATCAACAACTTATGCAAGAATCAGGAAGAAATGAAAAGTGATATAGCTACAATCAAAAACACCATGGAAAGTTTCAACAGTAGATTACAAGAAGCAGAGGACCGAATTAGTGAGTTAGAAGATCAGGTACAGAAACAAGCTCAAGCTGAACAGCAATTGGAGAAAAAAATTAAAAAGCAGGAGGAAAGCCTAAGGGAGCTTCGGGACAACATGAAACGAAGTAACATGCGTATAATAGGGCTGCCAGAAGGACAAGAAGAGCAGCAGGGATTAGAAAATCTATTTGAAGAAATAATGACAGAAAACTTCCCGGATATGGGAAAGATAAAAGTTACGCAAGTAAAGAGAGTCCCAAGCAGGATCAACCCCAAAAGACCCACACCAAGACATGTCATAATTTCAATGGCAAATATAAATGATAAAGAGAGAATCCTAAAGGCGGCAAGAGAGAGACAGAGAGTTACCTACAAAGGAACACCCATCAGATTGTCAAATGATTACTCATCAGAAACACAACAAGCTAGAAGTGAATGGAAGGAGGTATACAAAGTATTGCAAAGCAAAGGACTGAATCCAAGAATACTATATCCAGCAAGACTATCAATCAAAATTGAAGGGGAAATCAGGAGCTTTGCAGACAAAAAAAGCCTCAGGGAGTTTATCAACACCAAACCAGCAATGTAAGAATTGCTAAAGGGAATACTGTAAAAAGAAGAAATAAACAGGTAAGAAGGAATACAGACACAAAAATAGATATGACTGAAAACAAATACCTTTCAGTAATAACTTTAAATGTAAATGGACTAAATGCTCCAATCAAAAGACATCGAGTTGCTGAATGGATAAAAAACACGACCCATGTATATGCTGTCTACAAGAGACCCACCTCAGAACAAGAGACTCACACAGATTGAAAGTGAAGGGATGGAAAAATATCTTTCAGGCAAATGGAAATGAAAAAAAAGCAGGGGTAGCAATACTTATATCTGACAAAATAGACCTCAAAGTAAATGCCATAACAAGAGATAAGGAAGGCCACTTCATAATACTAAAGGGAGAAATCCAACAAGAAGAAATAATTCTGGTAAACATATACGCTCCCAATATAGGAGCACCCAAATACATAAAAAAACTCCTGGAGGATATCAAGGGAGAGATTAATAGCAATACAATCATAGTAGGAGACTTTAATACCCCACTATCACCACTGGACAAATCCTCTAAACAAAATATCAGCAAAGAAACAGCAATCCTAAATGACTCACTAGACCAGATGGAATTAATTGACATCTTCAGAACATTTCACCCCAAAGCCACAGAATATACATTCTTCTCAAGTGCACATGGGTCATTTTCAAAGATAGACCATATGCTGGGTCACAGGCAAAGTCTCTTCAAATTCAAGAAGATAGAAATTATATCAAGCATCTTCTCAGATCACAGTGGCATAAAACTGGAAATCAACTACAATAAATACAATCCAAAGAAATCAAACACATGGAGACTAAACAGCATGCTATTAAACAAGGACTGGGTCACCAGAGAGATCAAGGAAGAAATAAAAAACATCATGGCAACAAATGACAATGAAAACACAACAACCCAAAATCTATGGGACACAGCGAAAGCAGTTTTGAGAGGGAAGTTCATAGCTCTACAAGCCTATTGCAAAAAACAAGAAAAAATGGTAATAAATTTCTTAACCCTACAACTCAAAGAGCTAGAAAAAGCGCAGCAAGAAAAGCCCAGTGTAACCAGAAGGAAGGAAATAACAAAGATCAGAGCGGAGATAAATGACATAGAGACCAAAGAAACAATACATAAGATCAACAAAACCAAGAGATGGTTCTTTGAAAGGATAAACAAGATTGATGGACCTCTAGCCAGGCTCACCAAGAAGCAAAGAGAGAGGACCCAAATAAACAAAATCAGAAATGAAAGAGGTGAAATAACAACAGACCCTGCTGAGATACAAAGGATTGTTACAAAATACTACGAACAACTCTATTCCAACAAACTGGACAACCTGGAGGAAATGGACATATTCCTAGAAAAATATAACCTTCCAAAAATCAATCAAGAAGAATCTAAACAGCTCAATAGGCCAATAACTATGGACGAAATTGAAGCAGTCATCAAAAAGCTTCCGGCAAACAAAAGCCCGCGACCTGACGGCTTCACAGGAGAGTTTTACCAAACATTCAAGGAAGAACTAAAACCTATCCTCCTCAGACTATTCCAAAAAATTCAAGTGGAAGGAACACTTCCAAGCTCCTTCTATGAAGCCAGCATCACCCTAATACCAAAACCAGATAAAGACAACACAATGAAAGAGAATTACAGACCAATATCCCTCATGAACATAGATGCCAAAATCCTCAACAAAATTCTAGCAAATCGGCTCCAGCAGTACATCAGAAAGATCATACACCATGACCAAGTAGGATTTATCCCAGGAATGCAAGGATGGTACAATATCCGCAAATCAATAAACGTGATACATCACATAAACAAATTGAAAGATAAAAATCACATAGTCATATCAATTGACGCAGAAAAAGCATTTGACAAAATCCAACACCCTGTCTTGATAAAAACTCTCAACAAGATGGGAATAAAAGGCTCATACCTCAACATAATACAAGCTATATATGATAAACCCACAGCAAACATCATACTCAATGGACAAAAGCTAAAAACATTTCCCCTAAGAACAGGAACAAGACAGGGATGCCCACTCTCACCACTCCTGTTTGACATAGTATTGGAAGTATTAGCCATTGCAATTAGACAAGAAGAAGAAATAAAAGGCATCCAAATTGGAAAAGAACAAGTAAATCTGTCTTTATTTGCAGACGACATGATATTGTACATAAAAAATCCAAAAGAATCCGTCAAAAAACTAATAGACTTAATAAAGGAATTCGGCAATGTAGCAGGATACAAAATTAATGCCAAGAAATGTATGGCCTTTCTATACACCAATAGTGAACTTACAGACAGAGAGACTAAAAAGGCAATCCCATTTACCATCGCACCAAAAAAATTAAGATACCTAGGAATAAACTTAACTAAGGAGGTAAAAGACCTATACACGGAAAACTACAGGACACTGAAAAAAGAGATAGAGGAAGACGTAAACAGATGGAAGAACATACCATGTTCATGGATTGGTAGAATCAACATCATTAAAATGTCCATACTACCCAAAGCAATCTATAGATTCAATGCACTCCCCATTAAAATACCAACGGCATATTTCACAGACCTTGAAAGAACTCTCCAAAAATTCATCTGGAATAAAAAAAGACCCCGAATAGCCACAGCAATCCTGAGAAAGAAGAATAAAGTAGGAGGGATCTCAATACCAGATTTCAAGCTGTATTACAAAGCCACTGTTCTCAAAACAGCCTGGTACTGGCACAAGAACAGACATATAGATCAATGGAACAGAATAGAGAATCCAGATATTGACCCAAACCACTATGCTCAATTAATATTTGACAAAGGAGGCATGAACATACAATGGAATAAAGACAGTCTCTTCAATAAATGGTGTTGGGAAAATTGGACAGATACATGCAAAAAAATGAAGCTTGATCACCAACTTACGCCATACACAAAAATAAACTCAAAATGGATACAGGACTTAAACATAAGACGGGAAACCATAAAAATACTAGAGCAATCCACAGGCAGCAAAATGTCAGACATATGCCAAAAGAAATTCTTCACTGACACTGCCCCTAGGGCAATGGAAACTAAAGAGAAAATTAACAAATGGGACTACATAAAAATAGAAAGCTTTTTCACAGCAAAAGAAACCATCAACAAAACAACAAGAAGGCCCACTACATGGGAGAACATATTTGCAAATGGCATCACTGATAAAGGTTTAATCTCCAACATCTACAGGCAGCTTATGCAACTTAATAAAAGGAAGATAAATGATCCAATAAAAAAAATGGGCAACAGACCTAAATAGAATCTTTTCAAAAGAAGACAGAAGGAAGGCCAAGAGACACATGAAAACATGCTCAACGTCACTAATTATCCGAGAGATGCAAATCAAAACAACAATGCGGTACCATCTTACACCTGTCAGAATGGCTATCATCAACAAATCAACAAACGACAAGTGTTGGCGAGGATGCGGAGAAAAAGGAACCCTCGTGCACTGCTGGTGGGAATGCAGATTGGTGCAGCCACTGTGGAGAACAGTATGGAGTTTCCTCAAAAAACTGAAAATGGAACTCCCATTTGACCCAGTAATCCCACTCCTGGGAATATATCCGAAGAAACTAGAAACACCAATCAGAAAGGATATATGCACCCCTATGTTCATAGCAGTACAATTCACCATAGCTAAGATTTGGAAACAGCCTTGGTGCCCGTCAGCAGATGACTGGATCAGAAAACTGTGGTACATCTACACAATGGAATACTATGCTGCCATAAAAAAGAAGGAATTCTCATCATTTGCAGCAACCTGGATGGAATTGGAGAACATTATGTTAAGTGAAATAAGTCAGTCAATGAAAGAAAAATACCACATGATCTCACTCATTTATGGATAATAAAGAACATTATAAAATTGAACAAAAAGATAGATACAGAGACAGTAAAGCATCAAACAGACTGTCAAATTACAGGGGGAAGGTTAGGGAGAGATGGGGGAGATAAGAGATCAATCAAAGGACTTGTATGCATGCATATAAGCATAACCAATGGACGCAAAACTTTGGGGGGTGAGGGCATATATGGGATTGGGGTGGGGGGGCAATGGTAAGATATGTACACATATAATACCTTAATAAAAAAAATTGGAAAGAAAAAAAAATAAAATAAAATATTTACTATCTGGCCCTTTAAAAAATAAAATAAAATAAATAAATTATAAATTTTTTCTTTGACTTTGATTACTTTTAAGAAGGCTAGGAAAAGGGAGAGAAGTTTCTAAATACCAAGCGGGAAGACCTGTTGAGAGTTTCAATGATAGTGTCAAGGACTGTGAATGACCAGTGGGAATAAAGAAAATCTTGGCTCCAATCTAATGTCTTAAGCAATAGGAGAGAGCCTGTACTGGGTTGCTTTAGCTTACTAGGAGAGAATGGGTCCCTGTAGATGTCAAAGGTGATCAAGACCTGACTCAATGAATCCTATTGCCCAGGTGTCATGTGGTGATAGTAATGTGAGTGGGTCAATCAGTGTCCAGAGAGCAAGTTTATGCCATTTTCGTGCTGAGAGGTATCTTCTTTAAATTATTTCTTTTTTAAACATTACATATCTATGTATATAAAAGTCTAAGCAACCTTTATGACCAAACTACTGGTAGACCAGTCGCTATGATGCACAATGACCACCAGGGGTAGACGCTCAAAGCAGGAGCTTCCCCCTGGTGGTCAGTGTGCTCCCACAAGTGGAGCACCATTCAGCCAGAAGCCAGGCTCATGGCTGACGAGTGCAGTTGGGGAGGTGGGAGCCTCTCCTGCCTCCGCAGCAGTGCCACCAGACAGGGTGGTGGCAGGTGCAGCAGGGCTGGGTGAGTGGGAGTGGCACTGGCTCAGGCTCCTCCCTGGCTGCCTGCCCCTTAGTGCACTGTTACCTCCCTCGTACCCCATAAGCCTGCAGTTACAATCTCCGGAGAAGGGTTGAAGAATGGACACTCAGAGTAACCAGGATGAGCCTGATATCACCGCCAGGCTTCTGGAACTCTGCCTCAGGCATTGAGATCAAATCTCATCCCTTACTGATCGCCCCGGACCTAAAGAGGAAGGCAGCAATATAACAGTGGCCACAAGGTGGTTACTGACAATTGGGGTAAAAGTCAAAGAGAGATGGATCTGAAGGCTGGGGTCATGGGCAACAGAGAACCCTCGACCCCCAAGATCCCCAGCTTTGTATTGTTCACTTCAGAGAGTATCTTATCTGACTCTGAGCAGTGGAATGTGTCCAGCACAGACCAAGGCATCCACTGGGGACCTCCCAGCCAGCAAGGTGTGACTCTGGCTGCAAAAGGGACATTTGGAAATATTTTATCGGGAAGTTGCGGGGAGTAAAGTCTCCCCAAATGACTTCCCAGCAGCTCACCGAGACATGGAAACTCCTCGGGCATGCAGGCGTGGACTCCCGATTTCCTTTCAATGTGCACAAATCCATGTACCAGGTCACTAATAGTATTGAATATATCTCCTTTTCCTCCATTGACCTTTCTCAGGACACCCCCACCAGCACAAGCCCTCACACCACTAGTGTCTGTGTCCATTGGTTACACTAAAATCATGCATGCAAGTCCTTTGGTTGATCTCTTATCCACCTCCCCTGTCTTGCAACTGAAGTCTAGCAGTCTGTTTGATGTTTCTGCTAGTATTTCTCTGTATCTATTTTTGTTCATCAGTTTTTGTTGTTCATTATATTCCACAAATGAGTGAGATCATGTGGAATTTTTCTTTCTCTGACAGGCTTATTTAATTAGCATAATGTTCTCCAGTTCCATCCATGCTGTTGCTAATGGTAACAGTTATTTCTTTTTTACAGCAATGTAGTATTTCATTGTGTAGATGTCCAATCATTTTGTAGTCCACTCATCTGCTGATGGGCACTTAGGCTATTTCCAAATCTTAGCTATGGTGAATTGTGCTGCTATGAACTTAGGGGTGCATATATCCTTTCTGAATGGTGTTTCTAGTTTCTTGGGATATATTCCTAGAAGTGGGATTACTGGGTCAAATGGGAGTTCCATTTTCAGTTTTTTGAGGAAATGCCATATTATTTTCCACAATGGCTGCACTAGTCTGCATTCCCACCAGCTGTGCATGAGGGTTCTTTTTCTCTACATCCTTGCCAGCACTTGTCATTTGTTGATTTGTTGATGATAGCCATTCTAACAGGTGTGAGATGGTTTCTCACTGTTTTGATTTGCATCTCTCAGATGACTAGTGACTTGGAGCATGTTTTCATATGTCCCTTGGCCTTTACTATGTCCCCTTTAAAAAGTGTCTACTTAAGTCATTTGCCCATATTTTTATTGGATTGTTTATCTTCTTTTTGTTAAGATGTAAGAGTTCCAAATAAATTTTGGAAATTAGGCTGTTATCAGATATAACATTGGCAAATATGTTCTCCCATGCAGTGGGCTTTCTTGTTGTTTTGTTGATGTTTCTTTTGCTGTGCAGAAGATTTTATTTTGATGTAGTTCCATTTATTTTCTTCATTGCCCTGGGGGCTGTATTGGTAAAGTTATTACTACAACATATGTTTGATATTTTGCTGCTTATGGATTCTTCTAAGATTTTTATGACTTCCCATCTTGTGTTTAAGTCCTTTATCCATTTTGAGTTTATTTTTGTCTGTGGTACAAGTTGGTGGTCTACTTTCTTTTTTTTTTTTTTTTTTTGCATGTATTTATCTAATTTTCCCAACAGCTTTTATTGAAGAGACTGTCTTGAGTCCATTGTATGCTCTTTCATCCTTTGTCAAATATTAATTGAGCATTATGGCTTGGGTCTACTTCTGGGTTCTCTATTCTGTTCCATTGGTCTACATGTCTGTTCTTGTGCCAGTACTAGGCAGTTTTGAGAACAGTGGCTCTGTAATATAGCTTGATGTCTGGTATTGTGACCCCTCCAACTTTGCTTTTCTTTCTCAGGATTGCTGCAGCTATTCGGAGTCTTTTTTAGTTCCATATAAATTTTTGGACAGTTTGTTCTAGGTCTGTGAAATACAACATTGGTATTTTAATGGGGAGTGCATTGAATCTATAGCTTGCTTTGGGTAATATGGGCATTTTAATGATGTTGATTGTACCAACCCATGAACATGGTATATTCTTCCATTTGTTTATGTCCTCCTCTATCTCTTTTTTCAACGTCCTGTAGTTTTCCAAGGACAGATCTTTTACCTCATTAGTTAAGTTTTTTTCTAGATATCTTAATTTTTTTTGTTGCAATGGTAAATAGGGTTGGGTTTTTTAATTCTCTTCCTGTGAGTTAATTATTGGTGTATAAAAAAGCCATAGATTTCTGGGTGTTAGTTTTGTACCCTGTTACATTGCTAAATTCATTTATTAAATCTAGTCATTTTTAATGCAGTCTTAGTAGTTTTCTATGTACAATATCATGTGACCTTCGAATAATGATAATTTTACTTCTTTTCCAATTTGGATGCCTTGTATTTCTTCTCCTTGTTTTATCTCAATGGCTAGTACTTCCAATACTATTTCGAACAGAGTGGTGAAAGTTGGCATCCCTGTCTTGTTTCTGTTCTTAGGTGAAATGGTTTTAGTTTTTTCCCATTGAGTATTATGTTGGCTGTAGGTTTGTCATATAAGGCTTTTATTATGTTGAGGTATTTGAAAGGTTCAGAGTGGGTTGGGGTCACAAACCTATGACATGAGGCCATAAGGTATCAAAGAGATTTTATTCCTGACTAGAGGCCTGGTGCACAAAATTTGTGCACAGGGTGGCGGGGAGAATCCCCCTCAGTCCAGCCTGCACCCTCTCCAATCGAGGACCCCTTGGGAGAGGTCTGACTGCCAGTTTAGGCCCCATTCACAGTGCAGCAACAGTTAGACATCCCTCTCGCAATCCGGGACTGCTGGCTCCTAACTGCTTGCCTGCCTGCTGGCCTAATCGCTATCTAACTGCTCCCCTGATGGCCCCCAATTGTCCTGCCCTGCTGGCCTGATGGCCCCCAACTGCCCTCCCTGCTGGCCTGATGGCCCCCAACTGCCCTCCCCTGCCCACCTGATTGCCCCTAACCACCTCTGCCTCAGCCCCCACCACCGTGGCTTTGTCTGGAAGGAAGTTGGATGTCCAGAAGATGTCCGGTCACCTAGTCTAATTAACGTATTATCCTTTTATTAGTATGGATGGTTACTGAGCAGTCCATTCGGGGGAACATGGGGAAGTGGCCTTATGACTCAGAGACCAGGGACTCGACAGGAAGCTGGGAGGTCTGGTCTCACTCAGCAGAGGATGGGCCTGGGATCATGGGTGAGGCCTGGACTGTGTTTAGCTCCAAAGAGCCTCCCTTCTCCAGGCACCACTTGCTCAGTGGCCTCCCACACACACCCTGACATGGGTTCAAACACGCAATCTTTCAATGTACAGGACGAAGCTCCAACCAATGAAGCCACCTGGCCAGGGCAGTTATTTTTAGCTTTTATTTTACTTTTTACTTTTTTATTAAATCTTTATTGTTGAAAAGTTTACATAGGTCCCCTTTCCCCCCATTAATCTTTTCCAGCCTACAACCCCCTCTAGGCCCTCCCCACCCCATTGTCTGTGTCCAGGGATGATGCATATATGTACACAGACCATTGGTTGATCTCTTCCCACCCACCCACCATCCCCCGCCTTCCCTCTGAGGTTCCACAGTCTATTCATGCATCTGTGTCTCTTTTTGTTCATCAGTGTATTTGGCTCATTAGGTGTTAAAAGTGCTCTGGTTGTGATCACTTGGGTTTTCTAAAGATGCAGTCATATCATGTACAAATCTTTTTTCTTTTTCCAAATTTACTTGTGGACACATTGGGAATATAGATACCAGAAACAGAAGTCTGTGAATAAGTTGCGAATAGGATGCTTTTTCTTTCGTTACGTTGTGTATGTGATCCTGTGCTCCCACCGTGTTGAGAACACTGAGTACTCTGGCTACAGGGAAGCTCTCATTGGCAACTCATCCACATAGAGCCATAGCCTCCCTCTCCATCTGCCGTAGCTCCCAGGACAGACGCAGCAGAGGTTGGGGCACTTGGCCACCTCCCGCAGGCTTGCCCCCTATCACCACCCGGTGGGGCCCACCTTCTGCATATCACCCTCTTGTTCCTACTCCCAGGCCATTCCATGCACTTCCTCTCAACTAGCCCCCTCTCTCCTCCCATCATGTCCGGAGCCCCAGGTGCTGTCCCTGCAAGGTCTGTGACACTCCCTACCAAACCATTTCATCTCATTCTTTCATGGTGTCCAGTGTTTTTTTCTGCCTTGTTAACTTGGTTTGAATCTGAACGGAAATGGCTCCATCTTCTATTCCATTTGTGTCCTTTCCACCCCTAGGTTAATGCTGTGTCCTTAGTATGTGGCTATGAGATGTCTCTATGACTGAGCTAGGAAACCTTTCAGGTTTCTCTTTCCTTTTCTTTCATCTCAGGATAACTGAGCTCTGTGGTTTGTGTGGGACCAAAGGCTCTGGAAATTCAATGCTGGGCCCTCTGAACTCATTTTATTCTTTATTGTATTATTTAATTCCTGGGGTTGAATTAAACATGAAAATAGAAGAAAATATACCCTTAGATATACAATCTGAGTTATTACCTGGAGATTTCTGCGGGAGCTGACACTGAGTTATGAGACCCATGTGTTTATTGGTCAGTTTCCTCACCTATGGCACGAAGGTTGAACCTGCCCCTCGGATCCTTTGGAGGTTGGATATGATGCATCCAAAGGGATTAACTGGCGGCTCGGAGAGTAAGATCAGAAGTCAACAGACACTTGTTTCCTTTACCTGGACAGAGTTAGGAAAACACAACTCTTTATCATAACACCTGGAAGGGCTATGCCTGTGGGAGGAGGTGTAGGGAACCGGGGCTTGTTCCTGCCCCGCCCTTCCTCCCTCCATCCCTGCACTGGCCCAGCCACCATCAGGGAACCGCCCATCTCTCAGGAAGGAGCATGCGCAGTTTCTTGCAGATACTGAAGCAGCTGGGAGTAGGGAGGTGGTGGTTTTTCCCCCCTGAGGAGGCGCTGAAGTCCTTGTTGAAGTCTCTGCTCTGGAGCATCTCACAGCTGTGAGTCCTCATCCAGGAAGGCTGTGCAGTGGAGGCTCCACGTGCCTTTCAGAAGAATGTCAGATGGGGAAGGGAGCAAAAGGTCTGCCTTGCGCCCACTCTCCAATCCCCAGTCCCACTTCACTGCCACCCAGCCCCGTTCCCTGTGGCTCTCCATTGGTTATCCAGCCTGATGGGAGCCTGTGGGCCAGGGGTAGGGGGAGTGAAGGGGAGGGACCAAGAGGTGCTTCATGCACTTCCTGGTTACCAGTAGGCCTTTCTGGTCGTGATGACCCTAGGCTTTTGGCCTGGAGCCGGCGCGGACACCCGCCTACCCGCCTCTGATGGCAGGGTAGCCGGGTGTCCGTGGCAGCCCCCCTCAGCGGCCGCGGATCCGGCTGTTGAGAGGCACAGGATCTGCGGCCACTGAGGGGGGCTGCTGCAGACACCTGGCTACCCTGCTGTTGAGAGGCACAGGGGGCGGGAGTCCTGCGGGACTCCCGTCCCCTGCGCCTCTCAACGGCTGGATCCCCGGCAGCTGAGGGGGGCTGCCTAGGACACCAGCTACCCTGCCTACCCTGCCTTTGAGAGGCACAGCCAGTGGCCATGGATCTTACTGTTGAGAGGCGCGGCTGGGGGGGGGGGAGTCCTGCCTCTCAACGGCCGGATAGGCCACCCCGAGTCCCGCCCCCCAGCCTCCTGCCGCCCAATCGTGGGCGTAGCGGAGTGATGATAATTTACATATTACTCTATTATTACCTGGGTATTGGTGGGCTGAGACTGAGAAATACATCAGCAAAGAGAGCAGGGAGGGCAGGTTTTTATTAATCCTTGCTGGTTGCAAGCCACTCTGCTGACGTAAGGATCTGGTCCGTCCTTGGTTCCTCCCATGCAGGTGTCTTCTGGTTATCTGAGCTATGCTGTGCTCAAGGCTGTAAGCTTTCTGCAAGATATCTGCTAAGCACAATAAGTCTTTCTCTGCCCTGTTTTATTTCCTTTAACCCTTTCATTCTCTTCTTAAAGGGTATACATAAAGGAAAAGAAGAGGGATAGGGTTGCTGTTTCTCTTTGTCTGCTTCATGTGTGGGAGGGGCTGTCATGGACACCTAGGAATAAATTTAGATTTCCTGGGATATAGGCCTGTAGATTCCCTTTACCTAGATAAGGACAAACTGTCTTACTGTTTTAACTAGGACTTGTAATCTTGTTTGTATAAATTTGGTAACTATACTGAAAATGCAGGGCCTGAGGAGGAGAAGGAGGTGGAGGAGGAGGAGGAGGAGGAGGAGGAGGAGGAGGAGGAGGAGGAGGAGGAGGAGGAGGAGGAGGAGGAGGAGGAGGAAGAGAAGGGGGAGGAGGGGAAATAGTGTTAGGGGGCCCAAAAGGGGTAAAAACCAGGTTAATTTAGGCAGAGCTGCTTGAAGGCTGGACCATATGGACTGCTCTATGCTGTCCTGACTGATCTCCTTGAGCAATTGCGCATTCTGTAGAATGTGTTGTGTTCTTACCTCTATTTCACCTGTAGAGTTTAGATAAAAACAGCAGGAGGTATTAGCAATTCAACAAACTCCTCCCTCAGACTAAAAGATAGTCTATGGCTAGAAGGGGGATTATTTTTGGGATATAAGATATCTTCGAGATTTAGGAGTACTATGAAGGTAAACAAATAGATGTGATCTGAAGAGAAATCCTGTAAATTTCCCTGGAGCCAGAGATCTGTAATGAGTTCAAAAATACCTTGCACTGTTTGGATGGGATAGGCTGCAATAGGTGGGGGACTGTTTTTACTAACATTCAGACTTCAGAAAAGTCTGGGTATATAATTTATTAGTTATTTGGCGTATATGAAAGAGGGCTATTTTCACCCAGGAAGGCTAGTGGGAGGGTAGGCTATTCTGGAGGTGAGGTTTTTTTGTGTGTATTTTTTTCCAGTTTTGTCCCTTGCCAGGCATCTGGAGCTTTTTTCCCTGGTGAGTTTTTACATCTGTATCTGGACTATTGTCCTTGCTGTGGGAGTCAGAGGGATGATGAGGGTTGGGCATAAAAGGAGGTTGTGATGGTATCTAGGGGTGGTATTTTCTGAGTACAAGTGGGGCTTATAACCTGGTGGAGACAAACTGTTTTATCATATTATTGGGGAAAAGTTAGAACAGTAAAAATTATGTCAAATGGTCTGGTAGAAGGAAAGAGACATTAGTTTGGAGGGTTGTAGTCTAATATGCTAAAATTAGGTTTATTCTTAAATTATTTATTTTTAGGTGTCCTTAGTTTAGGGAAGATAGGCTTTATTAGATGGCTGCAGATTGCTGTTTTATTATTTTATTTTTTCTATTCTGCTTGTTCATGCTTACTGGCCTGTGTCATTTACAATATTTAAACCTTAATTTTCTAATGATGATCAAAAAGTAAACAGCCTACATTTCTTAGATTGACATTGATGAACATGCTCACTTTTAAGAAATATATCTTTAACAAAATACAAGACATTATATTAACAGTTTTGAATTTACTTTATAAATTTTCTGTAATAAAAGCTAAAATTAGGTGAACTTAAAACTCATTAAAGTATTAGATGTTTATCATTTAATATAGTAATATTTTAAAGCTTTAAGCTGCCAAAGACTCTGGAAAATTATGTATAGGCATATGAGGCTGAAGAAAAGGTGGGGGCCTAGAAGTCTGTTCCCAGGCCTCTAGCCACTTGGATTTGGTATTTAAAAAATTAAATCCCAAGTAGAATAAAGGAATCGAGAAAAAAGCAAGCTAGTGCAAAGGGTTAAAACTGTCACATTTTTTTTCCTTAGAGATAATATGCTAAGGTTTGGGTGATAATGAGTTCAGCTTCTGATAGTAGCCAGACTGTTGAGCAAGGGTTTGTAGTTTTGCGGTAATGGAAGTTATTCTTTGGGGAAAGGGGCAGGAATGTGAGAAGGCACTGAGGTCAGAGCAGTTTTCAGAGATTTAAAGGGGTGAGAATGCGGGCCTTGGGATCTAAAGGCTCAGTGAGAATTCCCTTTGCCATGTTGTTAGAGGAGCTTTATAAGAAAATTGAAATTGGGAACTTAGAGGTGATAGTACCTAGTGAGCCTGAGAAAGGAGAGTGTTTCTTGTTTAGAGCAGGGGACAGTCATGGAGAAGATAAGGTGTTTACAGTCCAAGGAATGGCGTGGCTTTGGGGTGAGAGTGAAACTGAAGTAGGTGACTGTTGTTTGGGACAACTGGGCTTTATGAGGGGATACCTGTAACATTCAGGTGGGGCAAGAAAAGTGGATAAGGGGGTATTTAATAAGATGCAGTGTAGAGGTGAGGTGGCTACTGACTAAGACTAATCTGTCAACCCCCATAATAGAGACTGAGGAAGGGACAAGGGTCCCAGTGAATTCAGAGAGGGCAGAATAAGTGGCCCCAGTGTCAATTAAAATGAGATTGGCTTACCTGCCACCACAATTGTTACCAGAGGCTCTGTCCTGGTCATATAAGTCTCTGGGGTCTTGTTGGGTCTTCGGAAGCTTCAGTCTTTGTGGCCAGTCTTAGGAGGTCTGGGAGCTCCAAACTGGATCTAGAGAGTGGCCATGCTGAGGTCCGACCTAGAGGGGCCAAACTGCAGTCTGATTTCCAATGGCCTTCCCTCCTTCACCTTGGGCAGGGCCCAGGCGGGGGTCTCAGGTTTGGGCAGGACTTGGCTTAGTGTCCTCTCTTGTTGCATTTGAAGCATAGGCCCAGAGGAGGCTGAGCCCTGACTTACTCTTGCTTGGAGGATCAGTACTTCATTAGGGATCATGAAAGTCGTGGCTATAAGCTGAAAGGCCTTCATCTGGACTTCAGCTTTGGCCTGACCTCATCTTTGTTTTCGGGTTTTGGTCTCCTTGTCTCTATTATTAAACACTTTAAAAGTTATGTTTAAAAGGTCCCCTCATATCATAGGTCACGCGTCTATGATATGAGGTCATAATGTATCAAAAGAGATTTTATTCCTGACACCTGGGTGTAGGTGGGCTGAGACCCAGAAAGACATCGAAATACAAAAGATTGGTGTATTTTCTCATGGCCTGTGTAAGGTTAGAGAGGAAGACTGCTGGATTTTCATGTCTTTCCTGGGTGATCTTTGATATTTTTTTATAATTAACTGCTTTGTGGGCTGCATTTTTTTCAGTCCTTCTAGGCAGAGAACTGAGTGGTCTTGAGACCTGCAACCTGCCTGCCCTTCCTGATAGATTTACAGTGGGTCTCTGTCAGGGACAGCATCCACTCTGACTAGGAGCACAGGGGCCTGCCAGTGAAGGGTATCTGTGTGATCCTGGGCAAGAAGCCAAATTTGGCACCAGCAATCTCCTGAAGGGGCCATTTTAAGGCTAGTGCTGGAGTGGGGAGAGGAAGAGAGCCAAAAACTGCTCTGGAGCAGGTGTGAGATGTGATGGTGGCAGTGGGATCTACTGGGTAGGGTGGTGGGCTCTCAGGCTGTTGAGACTGAGGAGCCTTAGGCTGGAGGGACCTGGGTATGGTTGGCAAGATCAAAAGTGGTGAAGGAGGAGGAAGTTTTGAGATCCTTTGGGGACTTATAGTAAAGAAGGAAAAATCTGTGAGGGAGAGCAGCTGTAACAGAGAGAAGGATGTGTCCTTGAGTGTTAAAAACAAAACAAAACTGAATATACAGGATCTCAGAGCACTTGTTTTGCCTGCGGCAATAATTGTTAAGGTCAGTTAGGATTTGGAAATTGAAAGTGCTGTTTTATTGAGGCCAGAACTCCTGTGAATTCTAGAGTCTGGAGGTTTTTAAGTAGACAGCCCATGGTGTGGTATAGGGAATGGTCAACTGAAAATTACCCATGGTGACTGGCAGTGGCTTAAGATCTGCTTTCCATGAAGTTAAGGCCAAGAAAGGCATCTCCCTCTCCCCCTAACATTCACCAAAAACAGACAGAGCCCTCCCTCCATCCCAATCAGCACTGGATTTCCATGGGCCCGGCTGAACAGTAACATCCCAGACCCTGGCTCCAAACCCAAAATGACAGGACAGTCAGGACAAAGGAAAACAGACTAAAGCCACTTACCTATGAATTTATGCCTTGTGTTGATGCAGGAGGAGGCAAGGCAAGGAGAGGTCCACTATCCAGTCATGGGCACAGCCCAGACCAGTCCAGAGGAAAGCCAGGAGGAGGGCAAGTAAGTGTTGCGAGTTCAGCAGAAGTACAGCCATCAGGAGCATGGCTCAGGACTTCCTGGACACAAAGGTAGCTCAGGAGCCAGATTATCACGGTCTCTTTGAGTGCCAAGTGCCCAGTTGCTGGACCCCTGCGATGGCTCTTACTGGACCCCTCACTAGACCTTCCTGAGTTTTGGCACCAAATGCAACATTCGAAGTGGGCCAGGGTCACGCGCCTATGATATGAGGTCATAATGTATCAAAAGAGATTTTATTCCTGACACCTGGGTGTAGGTGGGCTGAGACCCAGAAAGACATCCGAAAAGAGAACAGGGAGAGATAGGTTTTTATTAATCCTTGCTGGCTGCAAGCTGCTCTGCTGACATAAGGGTCTTGTCCATCCTTGGTTCCTCCCATGCCAGGTCTCTTCTGGTTATCTGAGCTATGCTGTGCTCAAGGATGCAAGCTTTCTGCAAGATATCTGCTAAGCACAGTAAGTCTTTCTCTGCCCCATTTTATTCTCTTTAACCCTTTCAGTATGATCCTTCTATTCCCACTTTGCTTTTTCTGCATCAATTGATAAGGTTATATGGTTTCTATCTCTCAATTTGTTTATGTGATGTATCACGTTTATTGATTTATGGATATTGTAACATCCTTGCATCCCCTAAGAAAATCCGACTTGATCATGGTGTATGATCTTTCTACTGTAATGCTGGATCTGATTTGCTAGGATTTGATTGAGGATTTTAGCATCTATGTTCATCAGAGATATTGGCCTGTTTTTCTTTCTCTGTAGTGTCTTTATCTGATTTTGTGATTAGGGTAATGCTGACTTCATAGAAAGAGTTTGGAAGTGTGCCTTCCTCTTGAATTTTTTTGAATAGTCTGTAGAGGATAGGTTTTAGTTCTTCTTTGAATGTGTGGTAAAGCTCCATGTTGAAACCATCCAGTCCAAGCCTTTCGTTGGAAGTTTTTTGATTACTGCTTCCATTTCCTCATTATTGGCCTATCCCAATTTATTTATTCTTCCCAATTGATTTTGGAAGATTGTATTTTATTTTTGGAATATGTCAATTTCTTCTAGGTTGACCAGTTTTTTGCATAATATATATATTTTTTACAATCCTTTATATTTCTGTAGTGTCTGTTGGTATTTTGCCTCTTTTGTTTCTGATTTTGTTTATTTTAGTACTCTGTACTTCTTGGTGAGCCTGCCTAGAGGTTCATCAATCTTTTTATCCTTTCAAATAATCAGTTCTTGGTTTTAGTGATCTTTTGTATTGTTGTTTTTTAAGTCTCTATGTCATTTATTTTCACTCTGATCTTTATTATTTCCTTCCTTCTGCTCATTCTGTATTTTTCATTTTGCTCTCTTTCTAATGCTTTAAGTTGTAGAGTTATATAACTTATTACCAGTTTTTCTTTGTTGTTTTATTTTGTCTTGTTTTGTTTTGTTTTGTTTTGTTTTGTTTTAAGTAGGCCTGTAATGATATGAACTTCCCTCTCAGGACTGCTTTCACTGTGTCCCATAGATTTGGATTTTTCATTGTCATTTGTTTCCAGAAAGCTTTTTAATTCTTCTTTGATCCCTTTGGTAACCTCATCACTATTTAATAATATGCTATTTAGTCTCCAAGTGTTTGAATTATTATGGTTGTTTTTATGTAGGTTCTTTCTTTAGTGATTAAGTTATTACATATATGTCCTTATCCCCCCACTGCCTCCTCATCTCCTACTCATGCCCTCACCACCCCTGGTTTCTATGTCCATTGGTTAGACTTATATGCATGCATATAAGTCCTTTGATTGTTCTTGCTGTCTTACTACCATCCTCCCCTACCTTCCCTCTGAGGTGTGACAGTTTGATCAATGCTTCTCTGTCTCTGGACCTGTTCTTGTTCATCAGTTTATTTTGTTCATTACATTCCACAAATAAGTGAGATCATATGATATTTATCTTTCTCTGACTGGCTTATTTCACTTAGCATAATGCACTCCAATTCCATCCATGCTGTTACAAATGGTAAGAATTCCTTCTTTTTTACAGTAGCATAGTATTCAATTGAATATATGTACCACAGTTTTTTAATCCACTCAACTGCTAATGGGCACGTAGTCTGTTTCCAAATCTTAGCTAAGCTGAATTGTGCTGCTATGAACATAAGGGTGCATATATCCTTTCTGATTGGTGTTTCTAGTTTCTTGGAATATATTCCTAGAAGTGGAATTACTGGTTCAAATGAAAGTTCCATTTTTAGTTTTTTGAGGAAACTCCATACTGTTCTCCACAGTGGCTGCACCAGTCTGCATTCCCACCAGCAGTGCATGAGGGTTCCTTTTTCTCCACATCCTCACCAGCACTTGTCGTATGTAGATTTGTTGATGATAGCCATCTGAAAGGTGTAAGATGGTACCGCATTGTCATTTTGATTTACATCTCTCAGATGATTAGTAACTTTGAGCATGTTTTCATATGTCTCTTGGCCTTCCTTCTGTCCTCTTTCAACAAGTATCTATTTAGGTCCATTGCCCATTTTTTGATTGGGTTGTTTATCTTTCTTATGTTAAGTTGTATGAGTTCCCTGTAAATGTTGGAGTTTAAACCCTTATCAGAGATAACATTGGCAAATACATTCTCCCATGCAGTGGGCTTTCTTGTTGTTTTGTTGATGGTTTCTTTTGCTGTGCAAAAGCTTTTTATTTTGCTGTAGTCCCATTTGTTTATTTTCTCTTTAGTTTCCATTGCCCTAGGAGCAGTATCAGTGAAGAAATTGCTTTGGCATATGTCTGAGATTTTGCTGCCTGTGGATTCCTCTAGTATTTTGCTGTTGTTGTTGTTAGAGCCAATTGCATTTTATTTATTTATTTATTTTTAATTTCTTTATTGATTAAGGTATCACATATTTGTCCTCATCCCCCCATTCCCATTCCATACCCCTCCCCACACATGCCCCCACCGCCCTGTTGTCCTTAACCGCTGGTTAGGCTCATATGCTTGCACACAAGTCCTTTGGTTGATCTCTCCCCTTTACCCCCACCCTTCCCTACCCTCCCTCTGAGGCCCGACAGTCAGATCCATGCCTCCTTGTTTCTGGGTCTGTTCTTGTTCATCAGTCTATGTTGTTCATTATTTCCCCTAGATGAGTGAGATCACGTGCTATTAGAAATACACTTATAAGATCCGAAAAGGAGACAAGCAATAATGGTTATGGTGACAGGCAAATGAATCAGTCTGTAGTGAGTTTCTTTCTGGGCCAACAGTTCTTTTGAGACCCAATTTCAATGTCCAACAGTTCCTATGTGTACATGTCAGCACTGACATTACAGTTCTGAATGGTGGACAAATGGTGGTAATGCAGGTCCGACTCTCTCTTGTTTGGTCCTGGGCAACCTGCAGTGATGCACAGCTGCTAACTGCTGGTATGCGAAGGCCTCATCAGCGGCTTCCATCTCTGGACTGCTTCTCTTCTGTCTTTATGGCTGGAGTAGACCTGTCGATTCCTCTCTGTTGTTGGAATCCACATGGTCTCGGAGTTGTTTTCTGAAAATATACAAACATATTCTCGAACAAAAGTTAATAAAGGAATTTTTTCTATAAATTTGGCTTGGGATCCTATTTCATTTTTTGCCCAAATGATTTTCTTCTGGCTTGTTTTGTCACCTTGTGTGTCTTGGTTTTTTTATGGGTGTCTTGCTTTTAGCCTTACAATTAATTTTCTAAAGTATTAATTTTCTAGATGTAATTTACTTACAGGATATTTTTCCTTACATGATATTCCTCTACTATCCCCTCCTTTTTTGATTTAAATGTTAGGAGGCTTTTGAAAATTTTATAATGTATTCTTGATGGCTTTTAAATTTTAATTTTTTGCACTATAATATTACTGTTTTAGGTTCATTATATGGTGCACACATTTATCATGAGATGAAGTACCAATAAAAATTTTAGTTGACTCTTTAGGAACACCTTTTTGTCTGGTACAATTAATTTTTCTAGAATATTCACTTGTTTCAACTAGCCAATTTAAATTTGCCTGAAAACTTGACTACTATTTTACTGTCAAATTTATTACTCTAACAATAATCTTGCTTTACCCTGTAAATATTGGTGGAAGGGATTATATGCCTTCTTGAGTAGGTCCTGAGCATTCCTGGTGGTAGGTTGGATTTAGATATCGTAAACCCCCTTCCCCACACCATGGGTACAAGGCAACTCAAACAATTCTTGTTGGAGTGAGAGGGCAGCTGCTGTCGGCCAAGTCTCTGTCGGTCACCTGGGTCCTGATCTGAGCTGGGCATGGGAAGCACAAAGCAGCCATGGGGGCAGGAGACCTCCCTCCGAAGGGGCTAGGATTCAGGCCCCTGCAATGTTGGGGGGGGTGAGGGTCTGTGCCCCACCTCTGTTGATCCCCAAATTCTCTCCTGATGGCCCCTCTGTGACTGTGCCTGTCTTAGGTTGTTCCTTCCTTGAGGAATCTTACCCGTCTCTGGCTAACCAGCCATCCTCCGGGGCCAAGCAGGGTGACATGAGGTTCAGTTTTGTCTCCTTGGTAGCCTATGCCCCCGTGGTCTCCATTCCCCCCACCTGCCTTGGTATCCCCTCGTCTGCTGGCGGGGCCCCATCACTGATCACATATCTTTTGGAGCCCGGGTTTCTTCTCCAGAGAGGGCTCAGTTCGCCCCACTGGGTGAGAGACAGATCCATGGCACCAATCATCATGAGACTTCAACCTCGACATGAACAGAGAGCTCATGCAACAGCTGTGAGCAATTGAATTGTGAGAATAGGGTCTCTCTTGGCCTAAAGGGTAAGAGGGACCACTATAGGATGCTCAGGTGCCTTCTCAGGAGGCCCTCTACACAATGAGAAGGATTAAATCCTTACATGTCCTTTCTAAATTTCTGCCAGACATTCAAAGAATTAGTTTGTACGTTTACTTGGGATAATTGTATATTATGCTATTGTAATTCTAAAGTATCAAGAGATGTGTTAAGTTTGTCTCCAAGCACCAAACACATATTTGTTGTTTTTTTTGTTTGTTTGTTTTTTATCCCCAAGGGTGCGCGGAACTATTATAAGTACTGGGGTGATCCAAATCTGGGAAAAATTTTAATGATAGTGTAGAATAATATCATGTAAGGATATTCTTTGTTCTAGTCCATGGCAATTCCCTTTCAAACTGGCTGTCCATTTCTTTTTATATAGACAAGGTCTTAGTTACAATTTCTGCACCTCTACTGGGGACACGTAGTGATAGTAGTGACACCCTTTCTTTGGTGTCCACACAAGCCAGAAACCTCTCTTTAATTGTACACACAAAGGGGCATTGTTTTGATTTTGTGTCATACAAAAGGGAAGCTGGGTGGAGACCCCTATGTATTTATACTTTCTTGCCCACCCATGGACCTCCTGGATGACCAGGATGTTTGGTATTATTGGTAACTACATTAGTCAGATGATCAGCCCACGAAAGGGTCTTACCCTTGAAGGGTCAGGAGCATAAGACCAAAATACTTACCTTTTGTCCCAGGTAAAATTACCGTACATCTGATGATTGCTAGCATGGCTAGAAAGGCGTTCTCAGGCATTCTTGGGTTTCTGGTTACCTCACAATTTCTTCCCTGAGGTTTGACGTTCTGATTGATGTTTCTCTGTTTCTGGATCTATTTTTCCCCCAATCAGTTTATGTTGTTCATTATATTCCACAAATGAGTGAGATCATGTGATATTTATCTTTCTCTGCCTGGCTTATTTCACTAAGCATAATGTTCTCCATCTCCATCCATATTGTTGCAAATGGTAAGAGCTCCTTCTTTTTTACCACAGCGTAGTATTCCATTGTGTAGATGTACCACAGTTTTTTAACCAACTCATCTGCTGATGGGCACTTAGGTTGTTTCCAAATCTTAGCTATGGTGAATTGTGCTTTTATGAACATAGGGGTGCATATATCCTTTCTGATTGATGTTTCCAGTTTCTTGGGATATATTCCTAGAAGTGGGAACACTGGGTCAAATGGGAGTTCTATTTTTAGTTTTTTAAGGAAACTCCATACTATTCTCCACAGTGGCTGCACCAGTCTGCATTCCCACCAGCAGTACACGAGGGTTCCTTTTTCTCCACATCCTCGCCAGCACTTGTGATTTGTTGACTTGTTGCTAATGGCCCTTCTGACAGGTGTGAGATGGTACCGCATTGTTGTTTTGATTTGCATCTCTCTAATGATTAGTGATTTAGAGCAGGTTTCCATATGTCTCTTAGCCTTCCATCTGTCTTCTTTCGAAAATTGTCTATTTAGATCAGTTGCCCATTTTTTGATTGGGTTGTTTATCTTCTTTTTGTTAATCTGCATGAGTTCCCTGTAAATGTTGGAGATTAAACCCTTATCATTGAAATCATTGGCAAATATGTTCTCTCATGTGGCCAGCTTTCTTGTTGTTTTATTGATGGTTTCCTTTGCTGTGCATAAGCTTTTTATTTTGATGTAGTCCAATTTGTTTATTTTCTCTTTAGCTTCCATTGCCCTAGGAGCAGTATCAGCGAAGAAGTTCTTTTGGCATATGTGAGAGATTTATCTGCCTGTAGATTCCTCTAGTATTTTTATGGTTTCCCGTCTTATGTTTAAGTCCTTTATCCATTTTGAGTTTATTTTTGTGTATGGTGTAAGTTGGTGGTCTAGTTTCATTTTTTGCATGTATCCGTCCAATTTTCCCAACACCATTTGCTGAAGAGACTGTCTTGACTCCATTGTATGTTCATGTCTCCTTTGTCAAATATTAATTGAGCATAGTGATTTAGGTTGATTTCTGGATTCTCTATTCTATTCCATTGATCTATATGTATGTTCTTGTGCCAATACCAGGCAGTTTTGAGAACAGTGGCTTTGTAATACAGCTTGAAATCTGGTATGGAGATCCCACATACTTTGTTCTTCTTTCTCAGGATTGCTGTGGCTATTGGGGTCTTTTTTTATTCCAGATGAATTTTTGGAAAGTTTGTTCTAGGTCTGTGAAGGATGCCGTTGGTATTTTAATGGGAAGTGCATTGAAATTATAGATTGCTTTGGGTAGTATGGACATTTTAATGATGTTGATTCTACCAATCCATGAACATGGTATGTTCTTCCATCTGTTTATGTCTTCCTCTATCTCTTTTTTCAGTGTTGTGTAGTTTTCCGCGTATAGGTCTTTTACCTCCTTAGTTAAGTTTATTCCTAGGTATCTTAATTTTTGTGGTGTGATGGTAAATGGGATTGCTTTTTTAGTCTCTCTTTCTGTAAGTTCATTATTGGTGTATAGAAATGCCATAGATTTCTTAGCGTTTATTTTGTATCCTGCTACTCTGCCAAATTCATTTTTAAGTCTAGTAATTTTTTGATGGAGTCTTTAATGTTTTCTATGTACAGTATCATGTTTTCTGCAAATAAGGACAATTTTACTTCTTCTTTCTCTATTTGGATGCCTTTTCTTTCTTCTTCTTGTCTGATTGCAATGGCTAGTATTTCCAACACTATGTTGAACAGGAGTGGTGAGAGTTGCCATCCATGTCTTGTTCCTGTTCTTAGGGGAAATGGTTTTAGTTTTGGCCCATTGAGAATGATGTTGGCTGTGGGTTTGTCATAGATGGCTTTTATTATGTTAAGGTATGATCCTTCTATTCCCAGCTTGCTGAGAGTTTTTATCAAGAAAGGGGGTTGGATTTTGTCAAATGCTTTTTCTGCATCAATTGATATGACTATATGGTTTTTATCTCTCAATTAGTTTATGTGATGTATCACGTTTATTGATTTGTGAATATTGTACCATCTTTGCATCACAGGGATAAATCCTACTTGGTCGTGGTGTATGATCTTTCTCATGTATTGCTGGATTAGATTTGCTAGAATTTTGTTGAGGATTTTGTCATCTATGTTCATGAGGTATATTGGACTGTAATTCTATTTCATTGTGTTATCTTTATCTGGTTTTGGTATTAGGGTGATGCTGGCTTCATAGCAGGAGCTTGGAAGTGTTCCTTCTTCTTGAATTTTCTGGAATAGTCTGAGGAGGATAGGTTTTAGCTCTTCCTTGAATGTTTTATAAAACTCCCCTGTGAAGCTGTCTGGCCCCGGGCTTTTGTTTGCTGGAAGCTTTTTGATGACTGCTTCAATTTCTTCCATAGTTATCAGCCTATTGAGATTTTCAGTCTCTTCCTGAGTAAGTTTTGGAAGGTTGTGTTTTTTCTAGGAATGTGTCCATTTCCTCCAGGTTGTCTAGTTCGTTGGAGTAGAGTTGTTCATAGTATTTTTTGACAATCCTTTGTATTTCTGTGGGGTCTGTTGTTATTTCACCTCTTTCATTTCTGATTTCGTTTATTTGGGTCCTCTCTCTTTTCTTCTTGGTGAGCCTGGCTAGAGGTTCATCAATCCTGTTTATCCTTTCAAAGAACCAGCTCTTGGTTTTGTTGATCTTGTGTATTGTTTTTTTGGTCTCTATGTCATTCATTTCTGCTCTGATCTTTATTATTTCCTTTCTTCTGCTCACTGTGGGCTTTTCTTGTTGCTCCCTTTCTTATTCTTTGAGTTGTTGAGTTAGATGATCTATTACCATTTTTTCTTGTTTTTTGAGGTAGGCCTGTAGAGCTATGCATTTACCTCTCAGGACTGCTTTCATTGTGTCCCATAGGATTTGCAATGTTGTGTTTTTATTGTCATTAGTCTCCAGGGTGTTTTTAATTTCTTCTTCGATCTCATTGATAACCCAATCATTGTTTAGTAGCATGCTATTCAGTTTCCAAGTGTTGGAATTTTTTGGAATATTTTTATTGTAGTTTATTTCTAATATTATGCCATTGTGGTCTGAGAAAATGCTTGATATGATTTCAATCTTTTTTATTTGGGGAGACTTTGCTATTTACCCAATATATGGTCCATTTTTGAGAATGTCCCATGTGCACTTGTGAAGAATGTATATTGCATGGCTTTTGGGGTGAAATACTCTGAAGATGTCAATTAGGTCCATCTGATCTAGTGTGTCATTTAGAATTGCTGTTTCTTTGCTGATTTTTTGTCCAGAGGATTTATCCATTGATGTCAGTGGTGTATTACTATGATTGTATTGATGTCGATCTCTCCCTTGATATCTTCCAGGAGATTTTTTATGTATTTGGGCGCTCCTGTGTTGGGTGCATATACATTTACCAGAGTTATATCTTCTTGCTGGATTGCTCCCTTTAGTATTATGTAGTGGCCTTCCTTATCTCTTATTAAAGTCTTTACTTTGAGGTCTATTTTATCTGATATAAGTATCGCAACCCCAGCTTTTTTCTCATTTCCATTTGCCTGAAAAATGTTTTTCCATCCCTTCACTCCCAGTCTGTGTGAATCTTTTGCTCTAAGGTGTGTCTCTTGTAGACAGAAAATATATGGGTCACGTTTTCTTATCTATTCAGCTACCCTATGTCTTTTGATTGGTGCATTTAATCCATTTACGTTTATTATTATTGATAAGTACCTGTTTGTTGACATATTTTTCCTTAGTGTTTGTGTTTCTTCTTGCCTTTCTCTTTCTTCTTTTTACAGCAGCCCCTTTAGCATTTCTTGCATTGCTGGTTTGGTAGTGATGAACTCTCCTAGCCCTTTTTTGTCTTTGAAGCTTCTGATTCCACCTTCAATTTTGAATGATAGCCTTGCTGGGTATAGTATTCTTGGATTCAGTCCCTTGTTTTGCATCACTTTGTATATTTCATTCCATTCCCTTCTGGCCTGGTGTGTTTCTGTTGAGAAATCAGTTGATATTCTGATAGGAGATCTCTTTTAGGCAACTTTCTGTTTCTCTCTGACAGCCTTTAAGATTCTTGCTTTGTCATTGGTGTTCGTCAATTTAATTATGATGTGTCTTGGTGTCGGTCTTTTGGGGTTCAATTTGTTTGGGACTCTATGTACTTCTTGGACTTGGATAGTTTTTTTCTTGCCAATATCAGAGAAGTTTTCTTTCATTATTTCTCCTAACAGGTTTTCCATTCCTCGCTTCTCTTCCTCTCCTTCTTTTATCCCTATTATTCAAAGGTTGTTTCATTTTGTGTTTTCCCGAAGCTCCCTTAGGCTCTCCTCTTGCTTTTTAAGTCTTCTTTCCATTTGCTGCTGTGTTTGTGTGTTTTTTCTTACCTTGTCTTCTAATTTGCTGATGCAGTCCTCAGCCTCTTCTACTCTACTCTTTAAGCCTTCAATTGTGTTCTTTATTGCAGCTATGTCGTTCTTCATCTCTTCTTGGTTTCTTTTCATGTTGGTGATATTTTCATTCAGCTCCTTATAGTTCTCATTGAGTTGTGTGTATTTGTCATCCATCCGTTTAAACATCCTTATAACGAATACTCTCAATTCTTTCTCTGTTAAGCTGCTAGCCTCAAGTTCATTTAACTCCCTTTCTGGTGAGTCCTCTTTTTCCTCCCTTTGGGAATTTCCTTTTTTTCTCCCCATGTTTTCCTGTAATGTTTTAATTGTAGATCCACTTGCTTTGCTACCCAGGTTCTTTTGGGGATGGTGCTACTGGTGTAATCTCTCAGTTCTCCTGGGCTTGGTAATCTAGTGTAGCTCCCTACTTGTGCTACTTGTGTTCTCTTGATGTAGGCCGCAAGCTTGAGAGGCACAACTGTGGTGTCTAAAAGTCAGCAGCTATGGATTGGAGTGTCCCAGTCTTTGCTGTCTTGCACCCTTAGTTGAAATCGCGCGTGTCCAGTGGGGACTCACAATGGCACCCAGAAACCGTCTGTTGGGAGAGCTCCCAGTGGCTCCCACTAGTACCCTGTTTGTAGATGGGCTCAGGGTGCATGCCTGTTGTAAATTCACTTCTGTGGAGGTGTGTTTGCAGGCGCAGAGCTCTGATGCACTCTGAGGGGCCCTGGCACTGAAGTTAAACAGCTAGGGTGTGTGTGGGAAGTTATTCAGGAGAAAGGAGTTCAGAGTTTCTGTTGTGGGGCATCACGTCCTTGGCTGTACAGAATCACACCCAGCAGGGGCTCAAAGCAGCACCCCAGAGGACCCTGTGGATATATGGACTCAGGGCGCCTTTCCTTGCTGTGGCCGTGAGTTTGCCCGCCCTTGAGTGTGCGCGAACTGGTGGTGCACCCACAGGCTCAAAGCTCTGATGCACCCTGGCACTGAAGTTGCACCGCAGGGGTGTCCGTGGGCAGTTATTTAGGAAGAGGCAGTTCAGAGATTCTACTGCAGGGCCGCACACCCTTGACTGTGCAGAATCACCCCCTCAGGGGCTCTCAGTGGTTCCCAAGAACTGCCTGGGTAGTGGAGTGCCTGGGTGCCTATGGGCTGGGGACACGGCGAATCCTGAGTTCTGGCGCTGGGGAGGGGGAGGTTGTACTTACTGCTTTCAGCGGTGCACTTTTGGAGGTGGAGGTCTCAGGGTTCGCGCATCTGCAGCTGGGGTGGCAGGTCTTCTACCAGAGTGGCTGTAGTGACCAGGTTTGCTTCCGAGACCAGACTGTGTGGTGGTAAGGTTAGGACTCTAGTCTCTAGCAGTTCCGTTCTTAAAGATGGCGGAGTCTCCGTGCTACTGGTGTCCTCCCCGGAGTGTTTGCAGCGGCCGCGAAGTATTGCCAACCAAGATTGCCTGGATTGGCAGCCTCCTGGAAGAACTTCAGGTTCTAACTGTCCCTATTTCACTCACACACACACACACACACACACACACACACACACACACACACGTCCCCACACACCTCTATCACTCCTTCACTCAATCACACACTCACCCTCCCTACCTTCCTGCCGGTTGCCATCTTCCGTCCTCCTCTAGTATTTTTATGGTTTCCTGTCTTATGTTTAAGTCCTTTATCCATTTTGAGTTTATTTTTTGTGTATGGTGTAAGTTGGTGGTCAAGTTTCATTTTTTTGCATGTATTTGTCCAATTTTTCAAAAACTATTTATTTTTCTTTTTTTTAGATTTTTTAAATTTCTTTATTAAGGTATTACATATGTGTCCTCATCCCTCCATTACCCCCTCCACTCATGCCCTCTCCCCCCTGTTGTCTGTGTCCATTGGTTAGGCTTATATGCATGCATACAAGTCCTTTGGTTGATCTCTCCTCCTTACCCCCACACTCCCCTACCTTCTTTCTGAGGTATGACAGTCTGATCGATGCTCCTCTGTCTCTGGATCTGTTTTTGTTAATCAAATTATGTTGATCATTATATACCACATATGAGTGAGATCATGTGATATCTTTCTCTGACTGGCTTATTTCGCTTAGCATAATGCTCTTCAGTTCCATCCATGCTGCTACAAATGGTAAGAGTTCCTTCTTTTTTGCCGCAGCATAGTATTCCATTTTGTAGATGTACCACAATTTGTTTTTTATTGATTAAGGTAGTACATGTGTCCATATCTCTGCATTACCCCCCCACCCCACTCCCATACATGCCCTCAATCCCCAGTGTCTTGTGTCCTTTGGTTATGCTTATATGCATGCATATAAGTTCTTCCGTTAATCTCTTACCTCCCCAGCCCAAAGCATTCCCACTGTAATTTGACAGTCTGTTCGGTGCTTCACTGCCTCTGAATCTATCTTTTTGTTCATCAGGTTATAATGTTCTTATTATCCATAAATGAGTGAGATCATGTGGTATTTTTCTTTCACTGACTGGCTTATTTCACTTAGCATAATGCTTTCCAGTTCCATCCATGCTGCTGCAAATTGTAAGAAATCCTTCTTTTTTAAAGCAGCGCAGTATTCCATTGTGTAGATGTACCATAGTTTTCTAATCCAGTCATCTGCTGATGGGCACTTAGGCTGTTTCCAAATCTTAGCTATGCTGAATTGTGCTGCTATGAACATAGGGGTGCATATATCCTTTCTGATTGTTGTTTCTAGCTTCTTGGGATATATTCCTAGAAGTGGAATCACAGGGTCAAATGGGAGTTTCATTTTTAGTTTTTTGAGGAAACTCCATACCGTTCTCCACAGTGGCTGCACCAGTCTGCATTCCCACCAGCAGTGCATGAGGGTTCCTTTTTCTCCACATCCTGGCCAACACTTGTTGGTTGTTGATTTGTTGATGATAGCCATTCTGACAGGTGTGAGATGATACTGCATTGTTGTTTTGATTTGCATCTCTCAGATAATTAGTGACTTTCAGTATGTTTTCATATGTCTCTTGGCCTTCCTGCTGTCTTCCTTCGAAAAGTATCTATTTAGGTCCATTGCCTGTTCACCTCTCACTGCCCCCCTCTGCTGGCCTGTTCACCCCTCACTGCCCCCCTCTGCCGGCCTTGTCTCCCCTCACTGCCCCCCCTGCCGACCTGGTTGCCCCACGCAGCCTGCTGGCCAGTTGTTTATAATTCCTCCCTAACCCCCTGCCGGCCTTGTCGCCCCTCTCAGCCTGCTGGTGAGTCATTTGGTCATACCTTGCTAAACCCCCTGCCAGCCTTGTCACCCCATGCAGCCTGCTGTTTGGTTACTTTGAGGGTGTGGTGACCAATTTGCATATTATCCTTTTATTAGTATAGATTGCTTTGTGGGTTGCATTTTTCAATCCTTCTACCAGAGAACCATGTGATCTTGAGACCTGCAACCTACCTGCCCTTCCTGATAGTTCCCTTGTGGGCCCCTATTAGGAACACCATCTATTGTTACTGGGGGGTAGCGGGGAGGGGCCTGCCAGTGGAGGGTATCTGTGTGGCCCTGAGAATGAAGCCACATTAGGCACCAGCAATCTCCCTAAGGGGGCACTTTAAGAGTGGGGGGAGGAAGAGAGCCGAAAACTGCTCCAGAGCAGTTGTTAGACAGGGTGGTGGCAGTGGGATTCACCACATAGGGTGGTGGGCTCTTAAGCTGCTGAGATCAAGAGCCATAGCCTGGGGAACCGGGGTTAATTAGAGAGATCAAAAGAGATGAAGGAAGAGGGGGATTTGAGATTCTCTGGGTGCTTAGAGTAAAGAAGGAAAAATCTGTGAGGGGCATCAGTTGTTACAGAGAGAAGGACATGTCCTTGAGTGTAAAAAAAAAGCCTGGATATATGGGATCTCAGACTACTTGCCTTGCCTGCAGGAGAATTGTCAAGATCAGTTAGGATTTGGAAATCAAAAGTGCCATTTTAATTTATACTGAGGCCAGATAGTGTTGCAATAAAAAAAAATTGCTTAGGGTGTGAGTGCTGGGCAAGGGTGTGGTGTGGGGGAAAGGCCTACAGCTAGTTTCTCCATGGTGATGGGCTAGGGCTTAAGGTCTTGTCTCTGTGAAGTTAAGGCAAAGAAAGGTGTCCCTGTCTCCCCTTAATGTTCACCAGAAATGGACGGAGCCCTTCCTCCGTGGCAAGTGTCCCTGTCAGGAGAGTGAGCCAGGGAACCTGGTTCCCCTGGAGGACTTGTCCTGACTAGCACTGGATTTCCGCAAGGCCTGCCATATAGTAACAATGTGGAGCATGGCTCCAAACCCAAATGACAGGATAGTCTGGAATGAAAACAGACTAAAGCCACTTACCCATGACTCTATGCCTGGTGTTGATGGAGGAGGAGGCAAGGCAAGGAGAGGTCCACTATTCAGTCACGGGCACAAGTCAGACCAGTCCAGAAGAAGGCTGGGGTTGCGGGGGAGGCAAGTAAGTGTTGCAAGTTCAGCCATGCGGAAATGTGGCTGGGGGACTCCCATGGACAGAAGGGGGGCTCAGGAGCCAGACAGTCATGGTCTCTCTGAGTGCCAAGTGCCCAGTTGCTGGAACCCTGCAATGTCTCATACCGGACCCTTCACTAGACCTTACAGGGTGTTCAGTGCCAAATGAAAGGTTTTGAGTGGGCCAGGATTGACCACCTATGACATGAAACCATCAAGCATCAAAAAGATTTTATTCCAGGCACATGGGTGCAGGTGGGCTGAAACCAAGAAAGGCATCAGCGAAGATGAAATAGGCTTTTATGAATTTTTGTTGGCTGTAAGTTGCTCTGCTGATGTAAGGTCTAGTCCATCCTTGATTCCTCCCAGCATCAGATGGCTAGTGGTTATCTGAGCTATGCCATGCTCAAGGCTGTAAGCGTTCTGCAAGGTATCTA
Source organism: Cnephaeus nilssonii (assembly GCF_951640355.1). Lineage (NCBI taxonomy): Eukaryota > Metazoa > Chordata > Mammalia > Chiroptera > Vespertilionidae > Cnephaeus > Cnephaeus nilssonii. Next base: position 6,047,683 of record NC_137096.1, on the reverse strand, counting down.
TCTGCTAAGCACAGTAAGTTTTTCTCTGCCCTGTTTCATTCTCTTTAACACTTTCAATCCAGTGTGTAATTTAAAGTCATTGTTTTGGTCCGGGTGAGGCCGCGCACCCCTGGATCTGGGTGAGGCTGGGTCCCGGGTCCGGGTGAGGCCGCGCCCCTGGATCTGGGTGAGGCTGGATCCTGGGTCCGGGTGAGGCCGTGTGCCCCTGGATCTGGGTGAGGCTGGATCCCGGGACCAGGTGAGGGCACGCACACCTGGGTCCAGGTGAGGCCACGCGCCCCGGGGCCTGGGTGAGGCTGGGTCCCGGGTCCGGGTGAGGCCGCACCCCTGGTTCCGGGAGAGGCCATTTGCCCCTGGGTCCGGGTGAGGCCACGTGCCCCTGGGTCTGGGTGAAGCTGGATCCTGGGTCCAGGTAAGGCCGTGCGCCACTGGGTCCGGGAGAGGCCACGTGCCCTGGGGTCCGGGTGAGGCCGTGCGCCCCTGGATCCGGGTGAGGCTGGGTTCCGGGTCTGGGTGAGGCTGTGCGCCCCCGGGTCCAGGTGAAGCCGCACCCCTGCGTCTTCAAACCAGAGGGAGTTGGACCTGGATTACCACCATTTGTCCACCATCCAGAGCTGAAAAGTCAGTGCCGACATGTACACATAAGGAACTGTTGGACATTGAAATTGGGTCTCAAAAGAACTGTTGGTCCAGAAAGAAACTTACTACAGACTGATTCATTTGCCTGTCAGCATAACTATTATTGCTCGTCTCACATTCGGTTCTTATAAGTATATTTCTAGTAACACATGATATCACTCATCTAGGGGAAATGATGAACAACATAGACTGATTAATAAGAACAGACCCAGAAACAAGGAGGCATCGATCGGACTGTCGGGCCTCAGAGGGAGGGGAGGGGAGGGTGGGGGTAGAAGGGAGAGATCAACCAAAGGACTTGTGTGCATGCATATGAGCCTAACCAATGGTTAAGGACAACAGGGCGGTGGGGGCATATGTGGGGAGGGGTGTGGGATGGGAATGGGGGGATGAGGACAAATATGTGACACCTTAATCAATAAAGAAATTTTTAAAAAATAAAATAAAAATAAAGTCATTGTTTCGTTGTTGGTTTTTTGTTTGGAAGAGCTGATACCAGTAGGAGTTACAGTCCACTACTATGACTGTATTGCTGTTGATCTCTCCCTTAAAATCTTCCAGAAATGTTTTAATATATTTAGGTGATCTTATATTGGGTGCATATATATTATATCTTCTGGTTGATATGATCCCTTTAGTATTATATAGTGATCTTTGTTGTCTCTTGTGATGGCCTTCATTTTGATGTCTATTTTGTCAGAAATGAGCATTGTTACCCCAAATTTTTTTGTTTGTTTGTTTTCATGTGCATGGAATTTTTTTTCTATCTCTTTACTCCCATACTTTCTGAGCCCTTTATTCTGTGGTGGATATCTTGTAGATAGCATGTCTTTGGGTCCTGTTTTTGTATCCATTCACCTACCCTGTGTCTTTTGATTGGAGCATTTAATACATTTACAGTTAAGGTTATTATTGGTAGGTACTTATTTATTGCCATTTTAATTCATTTTTTAATTGTTTAAAGTATTAAAAATAGTTGTACATTGTCTTCTTTTTCCACCATTGACCTCTCACCAGCACCCCCTACACCTCACTCCAGCACATGCCCTCATTACATCCTCTAGGGTCTGTGTCCATTGGGTATGCTTGTATGCATGCATACAAGTTCTTCAGTTAATCTCTTACTGCCCCCAACCCTCTTCTGCCTATAGTTTGCAGTCTCTTTGTCTCTGTATTTTTGTTCATCAGTTTATGTTGTTCATTAGATTTCATTTACCTTTCTCTGAATGGCTTATTTCACTTAGCATAATGCTGATTATTATTAATGCTGATGGGCACTTAGGCTGTTTTTACCTATTAATTATTTTTTAATTTCTTTATTCATTAAGGTATTACATATGTGTCCTCATCCCTCCATTAACCCCCAACCCCTCCCCCTGGTGTTCATTTCCATTGATTAGGCTTATATTTATGCATATAAGTCCTTTGGTTGATCTCTCCTCCTTACCCTCACCCTCCCCTAACTTCCCTCTGAGGTTTGACAGTCTGAAGGATGCTTCTCTGTCTCTGGATCTATCCCTGTTCATCAGTTTATGTTGTTCATTATATTCCATAAATGAGTGAGATCATGTGCTATTTATCTTTCTCTGACTCCCTTATTTCACTTAGCATAATGCTCTCCAGGTTCATCAATAATGCTGTAAATGGTAAGAATTCCTTCTTTTTTACCGCAGCATAGTATTCCATTGTGTAGATGTACCACAGTTTTTTCATCCACTCATCTGCTGATGGGCACTTAGGCTGTTTCCAAATCTTAGCTATGCTGAATTGTGCTGCTATGAACATAGGGGTGCATATATCCTTTCTGATTGTTGTTTCTAGCTTCTTGGGATATATTCCTAAAAGTGAGATTGCAGGGTCGAATGGGAGTTTCATTTTTAGTTCTCCACAATGGCTGCACCAGTCTGCATACCCACCAGCAGTGCATGAGGGTTCCTTTTTCTCCACATACTCGCCAGCACTTGTCATATGTAGATTTGTTGATGAAAGCCATCTGAAAGGTGTAAGATGGTACCGCATTGTCATTTTGATTTGCATCTCTCAGATGATTAGTAACTTTGAGCATGTTTTCATATGGCCTTCCTTCTGTCCTCTTTCAAAAAGTATCTATTTAGGTCCATTGCCCATTTTTTGATTGGGTTGTTTATCTTTCTTATGTTAAGTTGTCTGAGTTCCCTGTAAATGTTGGAGTTTAAACCCTTATCAGAGATAACATTGGCAAATATATTCTCCCATGCAGTGGGCTTTCTTGTTGTTTTGTTGTTGGTTTCTTTTGCTGTGCAAAAGCTTTTTATTTTGATGTAGTCCCATTTGTTTATTTACACTATAGTTTCTATTGCCCTAGAAGCAGTATCGGTGAAGAAATTGCTGTGACATATGTCTGAGAATTCTCTGCCTGTGAATTCCTCTAGTATTTTTATGGTTTCCCATCTTATGTTTAAGCCCTTTATCCATTTTGAGTTTATTTTTTGTGTTTGGTGTAAGTTGGTGGTCTAGTTTTATTTTTTTTGCATGTATCTGTCCAATTTTCACAACACCATTTGTTGAAGAGACTGTCTTGACTCCATTTTATGTTCATGCCTACTTTGTCAAATATTAATTGGGCATAGTGGTTTGGGTCTATTTCTGTTTTCTCTATTCTATTCTATTGATCTACATGTCTGTTCTTGTGCCAGTACCAGGCTGTTTTAAGAAGAGTGGCTTTGTAATACAGCTTGATATCTGGTATTGAGATCACACATACGTTGTTCTTCTTTCTCAGGATGGCTGCAGCTATTAGGGGTCTATTTTTATTCCAGATGAATTTTTGGAAAGTTCATTCTAGGCTTGTGAAATATGCCGTTGGTATTTTAATGGGGATTGCATTGAATCTATAGATTGCTTTGGGCAGTATGGACATTTTGATGATGTTGATTCTACCAATCCATGAACATGATATGTTCTTCCATCTGTTTATGTCTTCCTCTATCTTTTTTTTCCAGTGTACTGTAGTTTTTCGCATATAGTCTTTTAACATCTTAGTTAAGTTTATTCATAGGTATCAATATTTTTGGTGGGGTTGCTTTTTTAGTCTCTCTTTCTGTAGGTTCACTATTGGTGTAAAGAAATGCCTTAGATTTCTTGGTGTTAATTTTGTATCCTGCTACACTGCCAAATTTATTAAGTCTATTAGTTTTTTGATGGAGTCTTTTGGGTTTTTATGTACAATATCTTGTCATCTGCCAATAAGGACCATTTTATTTCTTCTTTTCCAATTTGGATGCCTTTTATTTCTTCTTCTTGTCTGATTGCAATGGCTTGTACTTCCAGTACCATGATGAACAGGAGTGGTGAGAGTGGGCATTCCTGTATTGTTCCTGTTCTTAGGGAAAATGGTTTTAGTTTATGCCCATTGAGAATAATGTTGGCTGTGGGTTTGTCATATATGGCTTTTATTATGGTGATTTAAGATCCTTGTATTCCCACCTTGCTGAGAGTTTTTATCAAGAAGAGATATTGAATTTTATCAAATGCTTTTTCTGCATCAATTGATATCATTATGTGATTTTTATCTCTCAATTTGTTTATGCAATGTATCACGTTTATTGATGTGCGGATATTGTACCATCCTTGCATCCCTGGGATAAATCCTGCTTGGTCATGGTGTATGACCTTTCTGACGTTTTGCTGGACCCAATTTGCTAGTATTTTGTTGAGGATTTTGGCATCTATGTTCATGAGGGATATTGGCTTGTAATTCTCTTTCATTGTGTTGTCTTTATCTGGTTTTGATATTAGGTTGATGCTGGCTTCATAGAAAGAGCTTAGAAGTGTTCCTTCCTCTTGATTTTTTGGAATAGTCTGAGAAGAATTGGTGTTAGTTCTTCCTTTAATGTTTGATATAACCCCCCTGTGAAGCCATCTGGCCCCAGGCTTTTGTTTGCTGGGAGCTTTTTGATGACTGCTTCAATATCCTCCCTAGTTATGGGCTATTTGAGATTTGCCTTTGTCTTCCTGATTAAGTTTTGGAAGGTTATGTTTTTCTAGGAATATGTCCATTTCCTTGGGGTTGTCTAGTTTGTTGGAATAGAGCTGTTTATAGTATTTTTTAACAATCTTTTGTATTTCTTTTTTTAAATTTAATAAATCTTTATTGTTCAGATTATTACAATTGTTCCTCTTTTTCCCCCCATAGCTCCCCTCCCCAAGGTTTCTACCCCACCCTCTGCCCTTACCCTCCCACTGTCCTCATCCATAGGTGTATGCATTTTGTTCAGTCTCTTCCCGCACCCCCACTCCCCTTTTCCCCCAAGAATTGTCAGTTAACTCCCTTTCTATGCCCCTGATTCTATTATATTCACCAGTTAATACTGTTCATCAGATATTTTATTCCCTTGGTTTTTAGATTCAATTGTTGATAGATACCTATTTGTTGTTCATAATTTTTATCTTTACCTTTTTCTTCTTCTTCCTCTTCTTAAAAAATACCTTTCAGCATTTCATATAATTCTGGTTTGGCAGTGATGAACTCCTTTAGCTTTTTCTTATCTGTGAAGCTCTTTAACTGACCTTCAATTCTGAATGATAGCTTTGCTGGGTAAAGTATTCTTGGTTGTAGTTTCTTGCTGTTCATCACTTTGAATATTTCTTGCCATTCCCATCTGGCCTGTATAGTTTCTGTTGAGAAATCAGCTGACAATTGTATGGGTGCTCCCTTGCAGGTAATTAACTGTTTTTCTCTTGCTGCTTTTAATATTCTCTCTTTGTCTTTTGCTCTTGGCATTTTAATTATGATGTGTCTTGGTGTGGTCCTCTTTGCATTCCTTTTGTTTGGGGTTCTGTGTGCTTCCAGGACTTGTAAGTCTATTTCTTTCACCAGGTGGGGGAAGTTTTCTGTCACTATTTCTTCAAATAGGTTTTCAGTATCTTGCTCTCTCTCTTCTTCTGGGACCCCCATAATTCTGATTTTGGTACACTTGAAGTTGTCCCAGAGGCTTCTTACACTATCTTCAACTTTTTAGATTCTTTTTTCTTTTCTTGAGGTGTGTTTTTTGGTTCTTGGTATTCCAAATCTTTGACTTGATTCTTGCAATCCTCTAGTCTGCTTTTAGGTCTCTGTATAATATTTTTTTTTTATTTCAGTCAGTGTATGCTTAATTTCTAGTTGATCCTTTTTCATATCCTTGAGGGTCTCATTAAATTTATCGGCCTTTTCTAGGAAATTCTTGAAAAACCTTATAACCGTGGTTTTGACCTCTATATACAGTCTTTTGCTTTCCTTCATTTCCTTCATTTGTGGCCTGCCTCTTTGTCTCTGCATTTTAGCTGCTTCCCTGAGTTGATGGAGTTGCTTTGTGTGCTAGGTGTCCTAGAAGGGCCCAGTAGCTCAGCCTCCCCAGTTACCTGAGGTGGACACTCTTGGTGCAGCCCTTTGTGTGCTGTGTGTGCAGTTTTGTTGTAGTTAAGCCTTGATTGTTGTTGGTATCACTGGGGGGAGTTGACCTCCAGGCCAATTGGCTGTGAGGATCAGCAGTGTCTCCACTGGGAGGGCTTCTGTGCTCAGCTTGGATGGGGTGGAGTCTCAGGGTGGAGCAGACAGCCTTGGTTTCCCATCACTCCCGCCCTACGCGGGCCCTATGACTCCGTGTCCCAGGGCAATGGCTGCATGCACCTCTGAGAGAAGGCTGCTCTGGAGTTTCACCCACTGCCAGACAGTCCAGTTTCTCCCCGAATGAGTCTGGTACCCAAAGTCTCACCCAGAGCTGGATTTCAGTGCAGTCAGGAGGTTTTGTTTCCCTCCCAAATGAAAAAGCTAGCCGTGCATTAGTTACCCGACCTCTCCACGCACTGCGAGTAAGCCAGCCGAGTATTCAGCTGCCAGCCCTTTCCATGCGCACGGGTCTCTGCACCTCCACAGTTCCTCTGAGTCTGTGTCCTTTTCTCTTTCCTTCTATTTGTAGAATTTCCACTCAGCCAGCTTTCTGGTGGTTCTGGACAATGTCCGCTCTGTCTTCCAGTTGCAGTTTTAAAATTGTTGTGCAAGGCAGCAGTATAGGTGTTTACCTTATGCCGCCATCTTGGTTTCTCAATCCTTTGTATTTCGGTGGGGTCTGTTGTTATTTCTCCTTTTTCATTTCTGATTTTGTTAATTTGAGTCCTCTCTCTTTGCTTCTTGGTGAGCCTGGCTAGAGATTCATCAATCTTATTTATCCTTTCAGAGGTCTAGCTCTTGGTTTTGTTGATCTTTTGTTTTTGTGGGGTTTTTTTGTTGTTGGTTTTTGTTTGTTTGTTTTTGTCTCTTGTCACTTATTTCTGCTCTGATCTTTATTATCTTCTTCCTTCTGTTAACTCTGAGCTTTTCTCTTTGCTCTCTTTCTATTTCTTTAAGTTGTAGAGTTAGATGATTTATTACCTTTTTTTCTTGTTTTTTGAGATAGGCCTGTTAAGCTATAAACTTCCCTCTCAAGACTTCTTTCACTGTGTCCCACAGATTTTGGATTATTGTGTTTTCATTGTCATTCATGTCCAGGAAGTTTTTAATTTTTTTCTTTGATCTCTTTGGTAACCCAATCATTATTTAATAGCATGCTATTCAGCTTCCAAGTGTTTGAATATTTTTGATTATTTTATTGTCATTTATTTCTAATATTATGCCATTGTTGTCTGAGAAGATGCTTAATATGACTTCAATCTTCTTGAATTTGGAGAGACTTTGCCTGTGACCCAATATGTGGTTTATCTTTGAAAATGCCCCATGAGCACTTGAGAAAAACATATATTCTGTGGCTTTGGGGTGAAATGTTCTGAATATGTCAAGTCCATCTGATTTAGTGAGTTGTTTAAGAAAGTGGTTTCTTTGCTGATTTTTTTTTTGTCTAGCAGATTTATCCAGTGATGTCAGGGTGGGTATTAAAGTCTCCTACTATGATTTGTTGTTGAGCTCTCCCTTCATATTTACAGGAGTTTTATGTAATTGGTTGCTCTGTCATTGGGTGTATATATGTTTACCAAAGTTATATCCTCTTGTTGTATCAATCTCTTTAGTATTGTGAAGTGGCCTTCCTTATAACTTGTTATGGCCTCCATTTTGAGGCCTATTTTGTCAGATTAGTATTGCTATCCTAGCTTTTTTTTTCCCCAAAAATATTTTCCCATTTGCCTGGGAAATATTTTGTCATCCTTTCACTTTCAGTGTGAGTGAGTCCCTTGTTCTGAGGTGGGTCTCTTTTAGACAGCATATATATGGGTTATGTTTTCTTATCCATTCAGGCACTCTACGTTTTTTTTTTTTATTGGAGCATCTAGTCCATTCACGTTTATGGTTATTATTTATAGGTATTTATTTCTGTTCTTTATGCCTGTGTTCCTTCTTCCCTTTCTGTTTCTTTTTTTTTTTTACAACAGCCTTTTGCATTTATTGCATTACTGGTTTGGTAGTGATAAACTCTCTTAGCCTTTTATTTTTTTGAGAAGCTCCTAATTTTCCCTTCAATTTTGAATGACAGTCTTGCTGAATAGAGTAAAGTTGAATTCAGTCCCTTGCTTTGTATCACTTTATATACTTCATTCCATTCCTTTCTGGCCCAGTGTGTTTTCGTTGAGAATTCATTTGATAATCAAATGAGATATCTTTTGTAGGTAACTCTCTGTCTCTCTCTTGCAGCCTTCAATATTTCTCTTTGTCTCTAACATTTGCCATTTTAATTGGCTTTTTGGGGTTCATCTTGTTGGGGACTCTCTGTGCTTGTGTGACTTTATTCTTCCCTAAATCAGGGAAGTTTTCTGTCATCATTTCTTCAAATATGTTCTCTAATCCTTGCTCTTCTCCTTGTCCTTCTGGGATCCATTTTATACTTAGGTTATTTTGTTCAATGTTGTCCCAAAACTCCCTTAGTCTCTCCTGCTTTCTAATTTTCCCCTATAATTTCTGTTCAGATTTGGCTTGTTTTCTGCCTTTTCTTCCAGCTCACAAATTTAGTCCTCTGCCTTTTCTACTATACTATTGAAACTCTCCATTGTGTTTTTTTTATTATTATAGGTATATCAGTCTTCATTTCCTCTTTATTCTTACATAAGTTGTTGATTTTCTTGTCCATCTGGTTTATGAACTGTGATCATTACTCTGAATTCTTTTTCTTACACACCACATGCCTCCATTTCATTTAGTTTCTTTTCTGACATTCCTCCTTTTCTTTCCTTTGTGGGTTCTTTCTTTGTCTCCCCACAGGGTGTATTTTGCTATAACCAAAGGGTGTAGGTGCTGAGATGTGTGATGCCTGTGCCACGATGGCTGTTCACCAGGAGTGTTGTGCATCTCTGAGAGTCTCAGGAGAGTTTAGGCTCCAGGACACTGAACTTGGGGCTTGTGCTGCTGTGGTGGTCAGTGGAAGGAGAATGCACTCTGGGACTCACAGGAGCCGGAAGCTGGGAAGGCTAGAGTCCTGGTGTCCATGTGTCTGCAGCTGTAGTAGAAGGTTTTTGGCCTGGGTGTCTGTAGAGTACCTGTTTGCAGAGGCCAGTCTGGGTGGCGGTGAAGCTGGGCTCCTAATCACATCACATATGATCTTCAAGATAGTGTGGTTTCTGTGCCAGCACCACTGCCCAGGAGTGCTTTCAGTAATCGCAGGGGCTCCCACTCTAAGAGAGCCTGGTCTGCCAACCCTTGAAAGTCCTGCAGGATCTAACTATCCTTCACTCACACCTTCACTCACAACCACACACACCACATATGGCCACACATTCCCCTTAAGGTCCCTCACTCACTCACACTCTCTCCCTCACTGTCTTCCTGCTGGTCGCCATCTTCCAATCAAGGTGCATCTTGATGAAGCACTTACTCTAAAACTAGACTGATATGCTTTTTCACTTTGACAAGGGCAAGAGGAATTTATGAAAGCAACTGTAAATCCTCCAGAGATAAATTAGATGGAAGAAGGAGACTGGAGTAAGATGAGAACTTCCTTTAAACTGAAATTCACAAACTTTCTATAATTTTCACAAAACTTCTTACAACTTTCAGAAATAACCAACTTTAGAACTTACTTTCTTTTTTCTTCAATATACATTTCTATGCTTTATGCCTTCTATAATTATCTACACTTATAAAAGAGTAAGATGCAAATTGACCATACCTTCACAATGCCCACCAGCCAATCAGGAGTGAGTATGCAAATTAACCCAACAAAGATGGTGGGTTAATTTGCATATGTAGGCACTGAGCGGCCAGGGGCAGGGTGGGACACTTGCGTTGTTGTTATGGCAATGACGCAGATGTCCCGGACTGCCCCAGCCACTCCAGGCCTCTGAGCAGCATGGGAAGGCAGAAAGGCAGCTCCAGCTGAAGCAAAGGTGGTGCTGGAAGCCAGGGTAAGGAAGGCCCATTCTTGCATGAATCTTCGTGCATCGGGCCTCTAGTATCCATATAATTTTCCAATTTAATTTGAATTTTTAATTCCTAGGAACCTTAAATTTCCAATGATAACCAAGTAAACAACCAGCATTTTTTAGATTGACATTTATGAACACATGTTAAACACACTTTTACTTTTAAGAAACCCACCTTAAACAAAGCACAAGACATTGCAGTTCCAAATAAACTTTATAGAATTTTTGGTAACAAAAACTAAAATTGGGTGCCCTTAAAACTTGTTGAAATAGTTAGATGTTGCTCTGGCTGGTTTGGCTCAGTGGATAGAATTTCAGCCTATAGATTGAGGGGTCCCGGGTTCAATTCTGGTCAAGGGCATGTACCTTGGTTGTGGACACATCCCAGTGAGGGGCATGAAGGAGGCAGCTGATTGATGTTTCCCTCACATTGATGTTTCTGACTATCTCTCTCCCTTCCTCTCTGTAAAAAACTCAATAAAATATATTTTTAAAGAAATATTTAGATGTTAATAATTTAACCCAGGAAAGCTTCAAAGCTTTTAATTTACCAAAGACTTTTTAAAATTATGTATAGGCATATGAGGCTGGAGAAAAGGTAGAGGGGTAGACTTAGGGAGCAGGTCATGCAGCCTGTTCTAGGACTGCAGTTTTCAGGCCCAGCTGCTTGTATTTAAAACTGCCACACTTTTTCTTAGAGATAATATGCTAAGGTTTGGGTTATAATGAGATCTGCTTCTGATATAGCAGAACTGTTAAGTAAGCACTTGTAGTTTTGCAGCAAAGTTAAACAGCCACTTCTTGCTTTTGCAGGAGAGGTGAGAAGTTAAAAATCAGGCATTTCTCAGGATTTTAGGGAACTGGATGTTGAGGCCTACAGGATGTGGCAGGAGAAGCCGAGTTCAGGATTGTGGTGTAGTTTAAAGAAGGCCTGAACATAGGGAATCTCATATCATTTGCCTAGGAGTAAAGACATAAGAAGGTGGGTTCAGGGGACCCAAAAGGGAAAGGAGAGTTGAGTGACTAGAATAGTTAAAGGGAGTGTCTGAGGGACCAGATGAGTTGGGAAAGGATATATCAGAAGCCTCAGGGTGAAAAAGTCCACTGTTGGTAGAAGAGGGCTTTGAATGCAGAAGTACATTGAGTAAATTTGACAGAGAGGATAATTACAGAGTGTGAAGAAGGCCTGGACATAAGGGATCTCTGACCATTTCACATTGCACTGATATAAATTGTCTAAGTCCCAGAGAATGTTAAAATAGAAAGTTCCATTTTGGGGCCAATGAGAATCATTGTCTAATTTATATTGTGGCCAAGGATTTTAAAATAGAAGATAAGGTACTTTTGCTGAACCTCCATGAAAGGCTGAGTGTGTTAAGATTATGTAAAAAACATCCTAGAGGAGTATTTTTAAGGGGGATGACAAAAGAATTCCCCTGGTGTAAATTAGGAAGATGAAGTAAGTAACAAAGAGAAACTGTAGAAGCTAGACTAGAGGGAGGGTGTCCCCACCATCAAATAAGTTTCAGAGGGAGGAAGACTGTCTGACTTGAGTTGCATGTATCTCTGCAATGAAGTAGACTATAAGAGTTGGGCCCAGGGCGAAGGCCAGACAGGAGAGGATTTTTAGCCTAGCACCAGGTCTTTATCTGAGACAGAAAACTTCAAATCAGAAATCTGGAAGAGTGATACAATTGTTACTTATAGGAGATGAAATGATCTGGGGTTGCGTGAAGGGTCAGCAATAGGATGAAAAGGCCCCCTTCTGATTCCCCACTTTGGGTCCTGGATTTCTGCACCAAAATGCAAGGTTGATGCCAAGAGGAGCCAGGATGAACAAAATTAAAAGGGCAAAATTTATTGTTACATCTGTGAACAGAAGGGCTGAGACCAAAATGGTGATAGCAGCCAGAGTAAGCCAACTAAATGAAAGATGAACATAGTGGATGGTGTGTGCAGGCAGGCTAAATAACTATCTCAGATGGTGGTTAAAGAAAATTGAATTTTTTTAGGGGTTGGGTCTGTCACTTCAGGATTCAACTAGGAAAGATGCTTCAGCCATCTGCCAATTTGGTCTGTTCCTGGGTTTGAGGACACTTGTGCCTGAGTCAGATCTCAAGGTTTGGTCTGGTCTTGAGTTCAAGGACACTTGCATCCAAATAGGATTTCAGGTCATCTGGAACAGGACACACATCCTCAAACCCACCCCCCCCCCGCCGCCGCCATTCTTCTGAGCACATTGTTGGCCCTAATAAGTATTCCCTTTTCTTTTTTTCTAGTTTTCAAAGGTTTCCCCATTGGCTTATCTCTTTTTTAACTGGAAGGCTCTAGGACTTACTGACTGTTAGAGCTAACTATATATAAAAGCCTAAGCAACCAAACGATTGAATGACCAAATGACCGGTCACTATGATGGTCACTGACCACGAGGGGGCAGACACTCAACACAGAAGCTGCCTCCTGGTGGTCAGTGCACTCCCACAGCCAACCTCCCATGGCCCCTCTCCCTGGCCAACCTCCTGCAACCCTGATTGTCCCTGATCTCCAGCCAGGCCAAGGAACCCGCCCCCCCCGCATGCACAAATTTGTGCACCGGACCTCTAGTAGGGCATAACTATCATTTGTAAGCTTCCTGCCACAGGAGAACAAAGACCAGGAAAAACTCACTGGACCAGGAATCAGACCATACAAGGAATGAAACTGTCCAAGGCACCTGATCATACACCTGCATTCCAAGCTCCGCAGCTCAGCCCCCAAACACAGGGAAGACAAGTTTCCTGCCAGTGACTACATATAAGCATGAAATTTCAGCTCCAACCTAATGTCCCCTTAGCTTGGTGCTGCACAGCCCTTCCCTTTAGGTATTCCATCTCCTATCCCTTTCCATAAGTAAATTCAATTTTCTTTCATTACCATTTGAGGTGGCTATTTAGCCTACCCACATGCACCATCCACCATGTTCACCTTTCACTTCTTAAACTCTCACATCTCTTGGCCTGGCTCCTATTGGCATGGACCTAATATTGTTGTGTTAAAACCTGGATATGCCTTGGGGATCCCCACTCCCATCTGCAGGCTTCTCCCAAGCCCACTGGCCAGTTGAATTTCTGGAAATAAGAGTCACTTCCCTTGACCCTCTAATTTGCCCATGTAGCATTTGGAGAGAAAGGCACTTCCTAACAGCTAATGGATCTCCTATTAAATAGCAGATCAATAGACTTCTGTCAACAGTCTACCTCCCCCTAGAGGTAGCAATCATACACTGCCAACAACATCAGAAGGGCATGAATGATGTTTCAGGGGAATTGAATGGCTGACCTGGCTGCCAATATAGCTACTAAAAATATAGAAGCTCCTTTAATCTGCAAGGACTCCCTTAGAGGACTAAAACTCCAGTACACCCCAGCTGAAAAAGAATGGGCCCTTTCCAGGGGACATACTCTGTATACCTCAGGATGGATACAGACCAAGTAGTGAAGATTATTTCTGCCTGAGGCCAGTATGTGGAAAAGCATTCAAGCCCTACATCAGACTTTCCACTTAGGGAGTGATAAAACCATTGATTTATCAATTGTTCATGGGCAAGTATCTCCTTAAAACCACACAACATGCCATCAGAGCCTGTGAGAAATGTCAAAGGAACAATCCCCAGAATAAAAGATATACTTTACTAGGAATTCAAAACACAGGAAAGCATCCTGGGAAGGACTGACAGATTGATTTCACCCATATGCATAAGGCAAAGAGGAACCAATACATATTTAATTGGGTGGAGACATTCCCTTGCAGAACTGAGAAAGCACAAGAAGTAGTTAAAATCTCAGTTTCTAAAATTATTCCCTGATTCACACTGCCTTGGACCCTCCAAAGTGACAAAGGCCTATCATTTAAAGCAAGTGTCACAAACAGGTCTCAAAGGCTTTGGGGATTCAATATCATTTACATTGTTCTTGGAGGACACAATCCTCGAGGAAGGTGGACAAAGCTATTGATATCCTAAAGAGACATCTTTGAAAGCTCATCCAGGATCTCACCTTCCTTAACCCATATTTCTTTCCATAGTATTACTTAGAATTAGGAAAACACCATAAATCTTAGGTCTTAGTCCTTATCAAATGCCTTATGCCTATCCATTTCTTACTAATGATCTGTTACTGAACAAGGAAACATCTGCACAAATGCAGGATATTACAGCTCTGCCTAAGTTTCAGCAGACATTACAACAGCCTACAGAGTCCCTTTCTCCCCTGGATATTTGGTACTGGTAAAGTCTCCCCTTCTCTTTCATCCATTCTCAACCCTCTGGGAAAGACCATACACAGTAATCCTGTCTACACCCACAGCAGTCAAAGTCAGCAGAATTGACTCCTGGATCCATCACTCAAGACACCAGGTGTCACCGTACAAGGAGAAGACCAAGGAGAGAATCCAGCAGCACCATGTGGAGAGAATCAATACTGTGAGCCCCTGGAGGACTTGAAACTCACCTTCAAGAAAAACCCAGGAGAAATCACAGATCCCAGATAAGTAATTGGTTGATATGTTCTGGTATCCCTGGGTAATTGTATTCTTCATTTTCTTAGTAATTCTCATTTTATCCTTCTATGAGTGTCACCATAATATTAGAACAATACCTGAAAGAACCCATGTTTTCCCCTGATGGGATGCTGAGGGGAATTAATTAACCCTCTAAGGTCTTCTTCCAATGATGATCCTCACATTGACCTTAAGTATTACACTTCTTGTGATCATTTTAGGCACCAAGGGTGTGTTGGGATCATTGGTGGAATGGAGCACCAACCCACTCCTCAATTTCTCTCAGTCAGTTGTCATACCAATAGCACAACTGTTGGCTATGCTTCCAGCAACACACAGCAAATAAATATCAATTCTGGTTATAATTTAGGGTTTAGAAAGGAGTGAAATACCTAACCTTACTCTGACCATGCAACCACTTAATTTTACTAATCCCCTCATTCCTATACTATCCTCTATCATTAAGCTATAATATATGTTCTCCAAGTATCTTATGCACTAGCTGTGAGGAACTAATATAGACAACTCCTTTAATCCCTTCTCTGCCAGACCTAGGTCCTTCAACATTACTGAAGAGTGGATCACATATTCTCAAATTAGTGCCTAATTTCATAATACAAACAGATCTAATAAATTTTTGTGAATACCCTCAAGTATCAAAGACAAATGGGCCTGGAGAGGTTTTCCACTTACTTACTCCCCAACTTTTCCATCCCCAATTCACCAGGATTTCTATGCCTATTAAAAGGATACTTATCATAAGAGGAAATAATGACCACCTGGGGAACGCAGTGTCTGCACCCCTGGAAGTCCTCTAGATATTGGACAATTGGTCAGACAGAATTAAATGAACCCTCCACCATCATTCTAAAAAACACCCAACTACAAAATTGCTATGATCATCACTCTGCAGGAACAATAATTAGGCACAAATGCCAACCCATAACCCAGATTGCTTTAGGAATCATGGTTCTAGTAGCAGCACTTATGGATATGACAATAGGCATTATTCTGAATGCAGTTTCCCTCACCAACTTAACTACTCTGTCTCCCAGAGAGCTATGGATACAGGACTGCATTTCTAAAGTATGCAGAAATTGTTAGATTCTTTAACTCATATGGTTCTAGGTCATAGGATGGCCCTAGAGTTCCTCCTAGCAGAACAAAGAAATGTTTGTGCAGTAGCTAACACGTGCTGTATGTATGTTAATAGCTCCTCTGAAGTTGATATAGAATACACAACATTCTCAAACAAGTTGTATGGCTAAAAGAGCAAGCATCTTGCTCTGTGTCTCCTGAAATATGGACTCAGATTAAGGTTAATGTCCTAGTACTCACTGACCTCATGGCTTTTGCCTCTTTAAGGGCTACTAGCTTGCTTAATCCTCGCTCTGTTATTTGGCCCTTGTATATTCAACTGCCTAACCCAATTCATTCTCTCTTGCCTGGAATCAATCAAGCTATAGATGGTCATGGAAATAGAACCCCGAATGGCACTTTCTATCTTCCATGGTCCCACAGGTCATCTGCCTCTGATAGAATACTAATAGCCTCTGATATAATACTATATTCTTCTTCAGCTGGAATTAGCCAGAGTGGTCATCACCCCTTTTTCAAATAGTAGTTGGCATCTCTAAATCAGAGGGTGGAATAAGAAGATAGAGAATAGGCAGTTAGGGACAGGACCCAGAGAGGGGAAGCTAAATGAAAAATTCTAGGAGACAGTTTGCTGGCTACTGCTGGCTGCATCTTGTTCCAGAAAAAATTTACTGGAACTAACAGGAGTACCTAGGCCTGAACCTGGTGGGGTAAGAAGGGAGGACTGAGCCTAGCTGGAAGGGGAGAATAATGTCACCCTGGACCTGAATTGACAATCTCAAGTCAGGTCCATCACACTGGTGGAAACTCAAGTTCTGAAATTATTGGATATTACACAGACTACCTGGAAAACACCAATCAAAATCTAGCAAGATATACATACATCCATAGACAAAGAGCTTCAGCAATAACCCACTTTGGTCCCCCTTCCTATCATCTCTTGCTGTTTCAATAAAATTTTCTTTAGTTTAGGGTCTTTTCCCATGAATTCGTTCTTTGATTTTGTGAGACAAAGATCTTGGACCTGGCCACCACATTTTGGTTTCACTGTTATGTGTCTTTTTGTGTTTTTTTTTTTTTTAATTTGTTTAAAGATGGGGCACATCCTACTTTGCTAGGGATCCCAGCTACTTGTGGCAGGAATTGCAGAAACTTCCCAGCAGCTGCCAAGAATTCTTAATCTTAGGAACCCTCCCTGTTCTCTCTCTCCAGGCATCAGACACCTGAAATGCTTAGCTAGTGAAAATTATGTTTGTCTATAATGTAACTTTGATTACTGATATTCTTTGCTTGCTTTCTTATTTTTTGGAGACTTAGTTTGCTCTTCATCATTTTATGAACATAGGGAATCTCCTGTCATTGCTCTTTGGGCTTTGCACCACTCAGAACCAAAGGTTATTTGATATGCTGAAATAAGATTCTAAGGTTAATGTCCTAGTTCATCCTTTTGAGATTACTCATTTATTTATTGTAGGGTTTTTTGTTTGTTTGTTTGTTTCTGTTTTTAAAATCTCTTCTTATATGAAAGATTTCGTGTTGTTACAATCTATTCAGGAAGAAAACTATGGGAAATAAAACCCTCTAATTCCCCAAAGTCTTTTTCATAGGAGGAGCAGATTTGTAGAAGTGTACTCCAGCAGGCTTCAGAAGCATCAGTGGGGGCCATCAATTTTTGTAAAGAAAAATAAGATAGTTCTTTCACATTAAAGTCACTGGAGACCAGCGAGTTATCCCTGTTACAAAATTAGCCAAAAATTCCTTGGGTAATAATAATTGGCTTTGGCTTTAAATTTTCAAAGTTGTTTAGACATAATAAATATATATAACTAAGATGAAGAGTTCTGATAAAGCTTTTCAGTGATAATTATATATGCCTAAACATAGTTTTTCAAAGTCATTGGTAACTTAAAACTTTGGAGTTTGATGGGTTAAATAGTAAAAATTATTAAATATCTAGGTATTTTGAAATAACAGGATAGTGAAATATTATTTAATTTTTTGCCTATTAGGCTTATTACAGATAATCTACAGGATAGATTTGATTATGTTAATGAATATGTCTTATATTTTATTGAAATATATCTACAAATATGAATGTATTGCTAATCTGAGAAATGCCACCTAAAATCTAAGGTATCTAAGAGTTAAAAATTCTAACTAATTGGAAATAAATTTTATGACTTGGGTAATAGAAGGCATGAGGTATGGAGATGGATTCTTTTCTTTTTTAATTTTTATTGTTGAAAGTATTACTTAGGTCCTCCTTTTCCCCACAATGACTTCTTTCACGCTGCTCCATAACTCAACCCAGGCCCTCGCCATCCCATTCTGGGTCAGTCCTAAACGGACAGTCAGACCTCCCTTGAGGGGTCCCAGATTGGAGAGGGTGCAGACTGGGCTGAGGGACACACACCCCATGCACGAATTTCATGCACTGGGCCTCTAGTATATATATATTAAAAAGCACAAAAATAGAACTAGAGGCATATTAGTAAGACCAGTTTGTTGAATCTCAGAGGGAAGGCAGGGAAGGGTGGGTGGGAAGAGACCCAGACAATGGGGTGGGGAGGGCCTGGGTTGGGGTATGGAGCAGCCTGAAAGAGGTCATGTAGTGGGCTCTCTATTTTGATAGTTTATTTTGCAGTGTAGAACTTTTAATTTTAATACTAGAGGCCTGGTGCATGAAATTCATGCATGGAGAGGGGTTCCTCATCCTGGCCTGCACCCTCTTTAATCTGGGACCCCTCAGGGGATGTCTGGAACAACCGGTTCCTAACCACTCACCTGCCTGCCTGCCTGATTGCCTTTAACCCCTCTGCCTGCCTGCCTGATAACCCCTAACCTCTCTGCCTACTGGCCTGATCACCCCTAACTGCCTCTGCCGGCCTGATTGCCCCTAACTGCCCTCCTTACTGGCCTGATCTCACCCCCAACTGCCCTACTCTGCCGGCCTGATCACCCTTAATGGCCTCTGCCTTGGCCAACACCACCATTCCTTTGTCCAGAAGGAAGTCAGATGTCTCGAAGATGGCCAGTTGATCCAGTCTAATTAGTGTATTACCCTTTTATTAGTATAGATAGATTATATAGGATAGGATTGCTTAAATGAGGGAGAAAAGCCTTTTTCAGCAGGAGGAGATGCTCTTGGCAGACAAAAACACATAATTCCTATATCTGGACTGATAGCCAGACATATGCACTATACTGCCAAACTGGTCATTAAAAAATTGAATCATTTTCTTACACCTTATACCAAACACCTGTTGCCCTTAAAACCCCTCCTCAGGCCCCACCTTAGTTCTGCCTTCACAGTTCACTCAGATTTGGTCCTGATTTGTCAGTTTCTATGCCAGTCAGCTTCAGAAGCCCCACCTCCTAAGCAGCCATTGGCTCCTCGCACTTCACCCAGATTTGGTTCTGATTGGTCGGTTTCTATGACAGTCAGCTTCAAAAGCCCCACTTTCTAGGCAGCCATTGGCTTCTTGCAATTCACCCACGTTTGGTTCTGATTGGTCAGTTTCTATGCCAGTCAACATCTCCTGGCCTATCTCCAGGCCTGATCATAGAGGCGGGGCTGATCAGCAGCCACCCCAGGCTGCTGTGGAGGTGGCTGAACTGCTGACCTCTGGGAGAGAGAGAGGCAAGGCTGCTGATGAGGCTGGGAGAGAGAAGCAGGGTTATCAGCCCCACCTCTCTCTCCTCCGAGAGCTCAGCAGTTCAGTCTTCTCACCTGCTGCATGTGCAGCCTGGTATTCTGTCAAGCCTCCAGCCATTGTGGATGTTACAACCCTGGATCTTTATATATATAGATAGTCCCATTTGTTTATTTTTTCCGTATCTTTTATTGTCCTAGGAGATGTGTCAATAAGATATTGCTAAGAGAGATGTCTGAAATTTTGGTGCCTATGGTTTTTACTTGGACTTTTATAGTATAACAAATTACATTTAACTCTTTTATCCATTTTTAGTTTATTATACATGATGTAACTTGGTGATCTAATTTCATTTTTTTTTTGCATGTACCTGTCTAGTTTTCTCAGCACTATATATTGAAGAGACTGTCTCTGCTCCAATGTATGCTCTTGCTTCTTTTGTCTAACATTAATTGAGCATAATGGCTTAGGTTAATTTCTGGGTTCTCTGTTCTGTTCCATTGATCTATATGCCTATGCTTATGCCAGTATCAGGCTGTTTTGAACACAGTGGCTTTGTAGTATAACTTTATAACTGGTATTGAGATCCCTCCAACTTTATTCTTTTTCAAAATTGCTGTGGCTATTCAGGGTCTTCTGGGTTCCATATACATTTTTGAAGTGTTTGTCCTAGGTGTGTGAAATATACTGTTGGTATTTTAATAGGGTTTGCATTGCATCTGTAGATTTCTTTGGATAGTAAGGACATTTTAATGATGTTAATTCTACCAACCCATGAACATGGTATATTCTTCCACTTGTTAAAATCTTCCTCTATCACTTTTATCTATGTCCTGTAGTTTTTAGAGTACAAGTGATTTACATCCTTGGTTAAATTTTTCCTAAGTACCTTAATTTTTTGTTGCAGTGGTAAATGGGATTGTTATTGTAGTTTCTCTCTCTGAGAGTTCACTATTTCTGTGTAAAATGCTATGGAGTATAGGGTGTTAATTTTGTATTCTGCTACATTTCTGACTCACTTACTAAACCTAGTAGTTTTTTTTTTTATTTCATTTAGTCTTTAGGGTATTCTATGTATACTATCATGTCACCTGTGAACAGTGTGAGTTTACTTCCTCCTTTCCAATTTGAATGACTTTTATTTCTTCTTCTTGTCTGATAATTATGGTCAGGACTATTTTGTTGAACAAGAGTGGTAAAAGCAAGCATCCCTATCTTGTTTCTGTTCTTAGGGGAAATGGTGTTAGTTTTTCCCATTAAGTCTGATGTTGATTGTAGGTTTGTCATATACAACCTTTATTATGTTGAAGTATGGTCCCTCAAATCCCACTTTGCTGAGAGGTGTTTTTTTCAAGAAAGTGTGTTGCATTTTGTTAAATACTTTTTCTGCATGAATTAATATGATCATGTGATTTTTGTCTTACAATTTGATCATGTGATCTGGTGTTTGTGCTAAATAACATATATTGATTTGAAAATATTTTGCCAGCCTTCCATCTCTGGAATAAATCCCACTTGGTCATTATGTATAATCATTTTAATGTATTTCTGGATACTTTTTGCTAAAACTTTGTTGAAGATTTTAGTGTCTATGTTCATCAGGGAAATAGGCCTGTAGTTCTCTCTCTTTGTTGTGTCTTTATATGGTTTTGGAATTAGGGTAATGCTGGCCTCATATAAAGAGTTTGGAAATGTTCCTTTATCTTTAATATCTTAAAATAATTTGAGGAAGATAGGTGTTAGTTCTTCTTTGAATGTTTGGTAAAACTTCCCTTTGAATCCTTCTGAAGTAGGGCTTTTGTTTGCTAGAAATTTTTTAATTACAACTTCAATTTCATCAATAGTTACTGGCTATTCAGATTTTCTTATTATTCCTGACTGAGTTTTTGGAAGGTTGTATTTTTCTAGGAATATGTTCATTTCATTCAGTTGTGCTATTTGTAAAAATAAATTCATTCATAATATCTTTTTAATGGATCTTTGTATTTCTGAGAGGTCAGTTGTTACTTCACCTCTTTCATTTCTGATTTTGTTTATATTAGTCCTTTTTTTTTCCAGGTGAATCTGGCTAGAGATTTATCAATCTTGTTTATTCTTTTGAACAATCAGTTCTTGGTTTCATGGATCTTTTATATTGTTTTGTTTTTTGTTGTATTGGTCTCATTATCATTTATTTCCATTCCCATCTTTATTGTTTCCTTCCTTCTACTTATTCTGGGCTTTTCTTGTTATTCTAATTCTTTAAGTTGTTATGTTAGATAACTTAATTCCAGTTTTTCTTGTTGTTTTTGTTTGTTTGGTTTGGTTTGGTTTGTTTATTTTGAACTATGCCTGTAGTGCTGTGTATGTCCCTCTCAGGATTTTTTTAACTGTGCCCCATAAATTTTGGATTGTTTGGTGCTCATTGTCATTTGTTTCCAGGATGTTTTTTTTTTTTTATTTCTTCTTTGATCTTTTTGGTAACCCACTCATTGTTTAATAGCTTTCTATTTAGCCTCCATGTATTTGATTGTTTTTTTTGAGTGTTTTTATGGTAGCTGATTTGAGTTTCATGCCATTGTGACCTGTATCCTAACATATGGTCTATCTTTTTGAAGGATCTTTGTGCACTTGAGAATAATGTACATTACATAGCTTTCAGGTGGAATGTTCTGAAGATGTCAATTAGTTCCATCTGTTCTAGAGTATCATTTAGAATTGCTATTTCTTTGTTGATTTTTTTATGTAGATATATCCAGTGATATAAGTGATATGTTAATGTCCCCTACTATGATTGTATTGCTGCCCATCTCACCCTTGATAGATTCCAGAAGTTTTCTTTATGTGTTTGGGTGCTCCTGTATTGGGTGCATATATGTTTACCAGAGTTATATCCTCTTGTTGTATCAATCCCTTTAGTATTATGAAGTGGCCCTCCTTATGGCATTCACTTTCAGGTCTATTTTATCAGATACAAGTATTGCTACTCCAACTTGTTTTCATTTTCATTTGCCTGAAAAATCTTTTTTTCCATTTCTTCACTTTCACTCTGGGTAAGTCCTTTGTTCTGAGATGAGTCTCTGGTAGACAGCATATAGATGGGTCATGTTTTCTTATCTATTTGGCTAACCTATGTCTTTTTATTGGATCATTTAATCCATTTATGTTTAAGGTTATTATTGATATTTACTTGTTTGTAGCCATTTTTATTCTTTATGCCTGTGTTCCTTCTTCTCTTTCTATTTCTTCTTTTTACAGCAGACACTTTAGCATTTCTTGCTTTGCTTCTTTGGTGGTAATAAACTCCCTTAGCTTTGTTTTTCAGTCTGAAAAGCTCCTGATTTCACTTTCAATTTTGATTGATAGCCTTGCTCGGTAGAGTATTCTTGGATTCATTCCCTTGCTTTACATCACTTTGTATACTTAATTCCATTCTTTTCTGGCCTGATGTTTTTCTATTGAGAAATCATTTGGTCGTCTAATGGGAGATTCCCTTGCAGGTTACTTTCTATTGTTCTTTTGCAGAGTTTAAGATTCTGTCTTTCTCTTTAATGTTTGTCTTTAATTATGATGTATCTTGGTGTAGGTTTTTTAGGGTTCATCCTGATTAGGACTATCTGTGCTTCTTGGACTTGTGTGACTATTTTCTTTTCAAGGTCAGGGAAATTTTCTGTCATTATTTCTTAAAACAGAGTTTCTATTTCTTTCAAAGCCTCCTTTCTTCTGGAACCCCTATTATGTGGATGTTGTTTTGCCTCGTTTGTCCCAAAGCTCCCATAGACTCTCTCCTACTTTTTAATATCTTTTTCCAAGTACTGATCTACTAGGGTGTTTTTTTCTACCTTGTCTTCAATTCACTGATTAGCTCCTAAACTTCTTCAAGACTACTGTTGAAATCTTCCATTGTGTTCTTTATTGCATGTATCTCATTCTTTTTTTTCTTTCTTTTTTTACTGATTAAGATATTACATGTGTACATATATTCCCATTGCCCTCCCACCCCACTCTCATACATACCCTCACCACCCCCGCCCAGTGTCTTGCATCCATTGGTTATGCTTATATGCATGCATACAACTCCTTCAGTTGATCTCTTATCTACCTCCCTCCCGAAACTTCCCACTATAAAATGTCTGTTTGATGCTTTACTGCCTCTGTATCTATCCTTTTGTTCATCAGGTTCTTTATTATCCATAAATAAGTGAGATCATGTGGTATTTTTCTTTCATTGCCTGGCTTATTTCACTTAACATAATGCTCTCCAAATACATCCATACTGCTGAAAATGGTAAGAATTCCTTCTTTTTTATAGCAGCATAGTATTCCAGTGTGTAGATGTACCATAGTTATCTGATCCAGTCATTGGATGACATGCACTTAGGCTGTTTCCAAATCTTAGCTATTGTAATCGTGCTGCTATGAACATAGGGGTGCATATATCCTTTCTGATTGGTGTTTCTAGTTTCGTGGGATATATTCCTAGAAGTGGGATTACTGGGGCAAATGGGAGTTCCATTTTTAGTTTTTAAAGGAAACTCCATACTGTTCTTCACTGTGGCTGCATTCCCACCAGCAGTGGAGGAGGGTTCGTTTTTCTCCACATCCTCTCCAGCACTTGTCATTTGTTGATTTGTTGATGATAGCCATTCTGACAGATGTGAGATAGTACCGCATAGTCGTTTTGATTTGCATCTCTCAGATGATTAGTGAATTTGAGCATGTTTTCATATATCTCTTGGTCTTCCTTCTGTCTTCCTTAAAAAAGTATCTATTTAGGACCATTGGCCATTTTTTTATTGGGTCCTTTATCTTCCTTTTATTAAGTTGTATGAGTTCACTGTAATGTTGGAGATTAAACCTTTATCAGTGATAACATTTGCAAATATGCTTTCTCATACAGTGGGCTTTCTTATTGTTTTGTTGATGGTTTCTTTTGCTGTGCAAAAGGTTTTTATTTTGATGTAATCCCATTTATTTATTTTCTCTTTAGTTTCCATTGCCCTAGGAGTGGTATTGGTGGAGAAATTGCTTTGGCATATGTCTGAGATTTCTCTGACTGTGGATTCCTCTAGTTTTTTTTTATAGTTTCCTGTCTTATGTTTAAGTCCTTTATCTAATTTGAGTTTTTGTGTATGGTGTAAGTTGCTGGTCTGGTTTTATTTTTTTGCATGTATCTGTAAAATTTTCCCAACACCATTTATTGAAGAGACTGTCTTGACTTCATTTTATGTTCATACCTCCTTTGTCAAATATTAATTGGGCATAGTGGTTTGGGTCGATATCTGGGTTTTCTATTCTAATCCATTGGTCTATATGCCGGTTCTTGTGCCAGTACCAGGCTGTTTTGAGAACAGTGCCTTTGTAATACAGCTTCAAATCTAGTATTGAGATCCCACGTACTTTGCTCTTCTTTCTCAGGCTTGCTGCCACTATTTGGGGTCTTTTTTTGCTCCATGTAAATTTTTGGACAGTTTGTTCTAGGTCTGTGAAATATGCCATTGGTATTTTAATGGGGATTGCATTGAATCTATAGATTGCTATGGGTAGTATGAACATTTTAATGATGTTGATTCTACCAATCCATGAACACAGTATGCTCCTCCATCTATTTATGTCTTCCTCTTTCTCTTTTTTCAGTGTCCTGTAGTTTGCTGAGTAAAGTTCTTTTAACTCCTAAGTTAAGTTTATTCCTAGGTATTATAATTTTTTGGGAGACGGAAAGATGGCGACCTGCAGGTAGGTAGGGAGGGTGAGTGTGTGATCGAGTGAAGGAGTGACAGAGGTGTGTGTGGACCTGTGTGGGTGTGTGTGTGAATGAAATAGGGACAGTTAGACCCTGCACTTCTTCCAGGGGGCATCCAATCCAGGCAGTCTTGGTTGGCAAAACCCCACGGCCGCTGCAAAGACTCCAGGGAGGACACCAGTGGCACAGAGACCCTGCCATCTTTAAGAACGGAACTGCTAGAGACTAGAATCCTAACCTTACCACCACCTAGTCTGGTCTCGGAAGCAAACCTGGTCATTGCAGCCACTCTGGTAGAAGACCTGCCACCCCAGCTGCAGAAGCGCGAACCCTGAGACCTCCATCTCCAAAAGTGCGCGGCTGAAAGCAGTAAGTAAAACCTCCCCCTCCCCAGCGCCGGAACTCAGGACTCGCCGCATCCCCAGCCCATAGGCACCCGGGCACTCCACTATCCAGGCAGTGCTTGGGAACCACTGAGAGCCCCTGAGGGGGTTATTCTGCACAGTTAAGGGTGCACGGCCCTACAGTAGAATCTCTGAACTGCCTCTTCCTAAATAACTGCCCACGGACACCCTTGCGGTGCAACTTCAGTGCCAGGGGGCTTCAGAGCTTTGCGTCGGCGGGCGCGCCACCAGTTCGCGCACACTCAAGGGCTGGCAAACTCACAGCCACAGCAAGGGAAGGCACCCTGAGCCCATATATCCACAGGGTTCTCTGGAAAGCTGCTCTGAGCCCCTGCTGGGTGTGATTCTGTACGGGCAAGGGTGCGCTGCCCCACAGCAGAAAATCTGAACTCCTTTCTCCCGAATACCTTCCCACATACACCCTAGCTGTTTAACTTCAGTGCCAGAGTCTCTCAAATTGCGTCAGAGGTGTGCGCCGGCAGGTGCGCCACCAGTTCGCGCACACTCCAGAGCTGGCAAACTCACAGCCACAGCAAGGAAAGGCACCCTGAGCCCATATATCCACAGTGTTCTCTGGGGAGCTGCTGTGAGCCCCTGCTGGGAGTGATTCTCTACAGCCAAGGACGCGCTGCCCCACAGCAAAAACTCTGAACTCCTTTCTCCTGAATAACTTCCCACATACACCCTAGCTGTTTAACTTCAGTGCCAGAGTCTCTCAAATTGCGTCAGAGGTGTGCGCCGGCAGGTGCGCCACCAGTTCGCGCACACTCCAGAGCTGGCAAACTCACAGCCACAGCAAGGGAAG
Organism: Cnephaeus nilssonii; assembly: GCF_951640355.1. Classification (NCBI taxonomy): domain Eukaryota; kingdom Metazoa; phylum Chordata; class Mammalia; order Chiroptera; family Vespertilionidae; genus Cnephaeus; species Cnephaeus nilssonii. Next base: position 6,021,463 of record NC_137096.1, on the reverse strand, counting down.
GCTCCCCAAGCCCATATATCCAGTGTTCTCTGGGGAGCTGCTGTGAGCCCCTGCTGGGAGTGATTCTGTACAGCCAAGGACGCGCTGCCCCACAGCAAAAACTCCGAACTCCTTTCTCCTGAATAACTTCCCACATACACCCTAGCTGTGTAACTTCAGTGCCAGAGTCTCTCAAATTGCATCAGAGGTGTGCGCCGGCGGGTGCGCCACCAGTTCGCACACACTCCAGAGCTGGCAAACTCACAGCCACAGCAAGGAAAGGCACCCTGAGCCCATATATCCACAGTGTTCTCTGGGGAGCTGCTGTGAGCCTCTGCTGGGAGTTATTCTGCACAGCCAAGGACGCGCTGCCCCACAGCAAAAACTCTGAACTCCTTTCTCCTGAATAACTTCCCACATACACCCAAGCTGTTTAACTTCACCGCCAGAGTCCATCAAAGTGCGTCAGAGCTGTGCACCTGCAAACACACCTTCACAGAAGGGAATTTACAACAGGCAGGCACCCTGAGCCCATCTACAAACAGGGTACTAGTGGGAGCTCTCCCAACAGACAGTTTCTGGGTGCCACTGTGAGTTCCCACTGGACACGCGCGAGGTGCAAGACAGCAAAAACTGGGACACAACACTCCATAGCTGCTGACTTTTAGACACCATAGTTGTGCCTCTCAAGCTTCCAGGCCTACATCAAGAGAACCCAAGTAGCTCAAGTAGGGAGCTACACTAGATTGCCAAGCCCAGGAGAACTGAGAGATTACACCAGTAGCACCATCACCAAAAGATCCTGGGTAGCAAAGCAATTGGAACTACAATTAAAACATTACAGGAAAACATGGGAAGACAGAAAGGGAATTCTCAAAGGAAGGAACAGGAAGAATCACCAGAAAGGGAGTTAAATGAACTTGAGGCTAGCAGCTTAACAGAGAATGAATTCAGAGTATTCGTTATAAGGATGTTTAAACGGATGGATGACAAATACACACAACTCAATAAGAGCTATAAGGAGCTGAATGAAAATGTCACCAACATGAAAAGAAACCAAGAGGAGATGAAGAACGACATAGCTGAAATAAAGAACACAATGGAAGGCTTAAAGAGTAGAGTAGAAGAGACTGAGGACCGCATCAGCGAATTAGAAGACAAGGTAGGAAAAAATGCACAAACACAGCAGCAACTGGAAAGAAGACTTGAAAAGCAAGAGGAGAGCCTAAGGGAGCTTCGGGACAACGTAAAACGAAACAACCTTCGAATAATAGGGATAAAAGAAGGAGAGGAAGAGAAGCAAGGAATAGAAAACCTGTTAGAAGAAATAATGACAGAAAACTTCCCTGATATTGGCAAGAAAAAAAACTATCCAAGTCCAAGAAGTACACAGAGTCCCAAACAAGTTGAACCCCAAAAGACCGACACCAAGACACATCATAATTAAATTGACGAATACCAACGACAAAGCAAGAATCTTAAAGGCTGCCAGAGAGAAACAGAAAGTTACCTACAAGGGATCTCCTATCAGAATATCAACTGATTTCTCAACATAAACACACCAGGCCAGAAGGGAATGGAATGAAATATACAAAGTGATGCAAAACAAGGGACTGAATCCAAGAATACTATACCCAGCAAGGCTATCATTCAAAATTGAAGGTGGAATCAGAAGCGTCACAGACAAAAAAGGGCTAGGAGAGTTCATCACTACCAAACCAGCAATGCAAGAAATGCTAAAGGGGCTGCTGTAAAAAGAAGAAAGAGAAAGGCAAGAAGAAACACAAACACTAAGGAAAAATATGTCAACAAACAGATACTTATCAATAATAACAGTAAACGTAAATGGATTAAATGCACCAATCAAAAGACATAGGGTAGCTGAATGGATAAGAAAACATGACCCATATATTTGCTGTCTACAAGAGACCCACCTTAGAGCAAAAGACTCACACAGACTGAGAGTGAAGGGATGGAAAAACATTTTTCAGGCAAATGGAAATGAGAAAAAAGCTGGGGTTGCAATACTTATATCAGATAAAATAGACCTCAAAGTAAAGGCTTTAATAAGAGACAAGGAAGGCCACTACATAATACTAAAGGGAGCAATCCAGCAAGAAGATATAACTCTGGTAAACGTATATGCACCCAACGCAGGAGCGCCCAAATACATAAAAAATCTGCTGGAAGATATCAAGGGAGAGATCGACATCAATACAATCATAGTAGGGGACTTTAATACACCACTGACATCTATGGATAAATCCTCTGGACAAAAAATCAGCGAAGAAACAGCAATTCTAAATGACACACTAGATCAGATGGACCTAATTGACATCTTCAGAGTATTTCACCCCAAAGCCATGGAATATACGTTCTTTTCAAATGCACATGGGATATTCTCAAAAATAGACCACGTATTGGGTAACATCCAAGTCTCCCCAAATTCAAAAAGATTGAAATCATATCAAGCATTTTCTCAGAACACAATGGCATAATATTAGAAATAAACTACAATAAAAACATTCCAAAAAACTCAAACACTTAGAAACTGAATAGCATGCTACTAAACAATGATTGGGTTATCAATGAGATCAAAGAAGAAATTAAAAACATCCTGGAGACTAATGACAATAAAAACACAATATTGAAAATCCTATGGGACACAATGAAAGCACTCCTGAGAGGCAAATGTATAGCTCTACAGGCCTACCTCAAAAAACAAGAAAAAATGGTAATAGATCATCTATCACAACAACTCAAAGAATTAGAAAGGGAGCAACAAGAAAAGCCCACAGTGAGCAGAAGAAAGGATATAATAAAGATCAGAGCAGAAATAAATGACATAGAGACCAAAAAAACAATACACAAGATCAACAAAACCAAGAGCTGGTTCTTTGAAAGGATAAACAAGATTGATGAACCTCTAGCCAGGCTCACCAAGAAACAAAGAGAGAGGACCCAAATAAACAAAATCAGAAATGAAAGAGGTGAAATAACAACAGACCCCACAGAAATACAAAGGATTGTCAAAAAATACTATGAACAACTCTACTCCAACAAACTAGACAACCTGGAGGAAATGGACTCATTCCTAGAAAAACACAACCTTCCAAAAATTACTCAGGAAGAGACTAAAAATCTCAATAGGCTGATAACTATGGAAGAAATTGAAGAAGTTATCAAAAAGCTTCCAGCAAACAAAAGCCCGGGGCCAGACGGCTTCACAGGGGAGTTTTATAAAACATTCAAGGAAGAGCTAAAACCTATCCTCCTCAGACTATTCCAGAAAATTCAAGAAGAAGGAAACCTTCCAAGCTCCTTCTATGAAGCCAGCATCACCCTAATACCAAAACCAGGTAAAGATAACACAATGAAGGAGAATTACAGGCCAATATCCCTCATGAACATAGATGCCAAAATCCTCAACAAAATTCTAGCAAATCGGATTCAGCAATACATCAGAAATATCATACACCACGACCAAGTAGGATTTATCCCTGGGATTCAAGGATGGTAAAATATTCGCAAATCAATAAACGTGATACATCACATAAACAAATTGAGAGATAAAAACCATACAGTCATATCAATTGATCCAGAAAAGGCATTTGACAAAATCCAACACCCTTTCTTGATTAAAACTCTCAGCAAGCTGGGAATAGAAGGATCATACCTCAACATAATAAAAGCCATATATGACAAACCCACAGCCAACATCATACTCAATTGACAAAAACTAAAACCATTTCCCCTAAGAACAGGAAAAAGACAGGGATGCCCACTCTCACCACTCCTGTTCAACATAGTGTTGGAAATACTAGCCATTGCAATCAGACAAGAAGAAGAAATAAAAGGCATCCAAATTGGAAGAGAAGAAGTAAAACTGTCCTTATTTGCAGATGACATGATACTGTACATAGAAAACCCTAAAGACTCCATCAAAAAAACTACTAGACTTAATAAATGAATTTGGCAGAGTAGCAGGATACAAAATAAATGCTAACAAATCTATGGCATTTCTATACACCAATAATGAACTTACAGAAAGAGAGACTAAAAAAGCAATCCCATTTACCATCGCACCAAAAAAATTAAGATACCTAGGAATAAACTAAACTAAGGAGGTAAAAGACCTATATGCGGAAAACTACACAACACTGAAAAAAGAGATAGAGGAAGACATAAACAGATGGAAGAACATACCATGTTCATGGATTGGTAGAATCAACATCATCAAAATGTCCATATTACCCAAAGCAATCTATAATTTCAATGCACTTCCCATTAAAATACCAACGGCATACTTCACAGACCTAGAATGAACTTTCCAAAAATTCATCTGGAATAAAAAAAGACCCCAAATAGCCACAGCAATCCTGAGAAAGAAGAACAAAGTATGTGGGATCTCCATACCAGATTTCAAGCTGTATTACAAAGCCACTGTTCTCAAAACTGCCTGGTATTGGCACAAGAACAGACATATAGATCAATGGAATAGAATAGAGAACCCAGAAATCGATCCAAATCACTATGCTCAATTAATATTTGACAAAGGAGGCATGAACATACAATGGAGTCAAGACAGTCTCTTCAACAAATGGTGTTGGGAAAATTGGACAGATACATGCAAAAAAATGAAACTAGACCACCATCTTACACCATACACAAAAATAAACTCAAAATAATCAAGAACTTAAACATAAGACAGGAAACCATAAAAATACTAGAGGTATCTACAGGCAAAATAATCTCTGACATATGCCAAAAGAACTTCTTCGCTGATACTGCTCCTAGGGCAATGGAAGCTAAAGAGAAAATAAACAAATGGGACTACATAAAAATGAAAAGCTTTTGCACAGCAAAGGAAACCATCAATAAAACAACAAGAAAGCCCACTACATGGGAGAACATATTTGCCAATGATGTCAACGATAAGGGTTTAATCTCCAACATTTACAGGGAACTCATGCAGCTTAACAAAAAGAAGATAAACAACCCAATCAAAAAATGGGCAACTGATCTAAATAGACACTTTTCAAAAGAAGACAGAAGGAAGGCCAAGAGACATATGAAAACCTGCTCTAAATCACTAATCATTAGAGAGATGCAAATCAAAACAACAATGCGGTACCATCTCACACCTGTCAGAATGGCCATTATCAACAAGTCAACAAATGACAAGTGCTGGAGAGGATGTGGAGAATAAGGAACCCTCGTGCATTGCTGGTGGGAATGCAGACTGGTGCTGCCACTGTGGAGAACAGTATGGAGTTTCCTTAAAAAACTAAAAATAGAACTCCCATTTGACCCAGTGATCCCACTTCTAGGAATATATCCCAAGAAACTGGAAACATCAATCAGAAAGGATATATGCACCCCTATGTTCATAGCAGCACAATTCACCATAGCTAAGACTTGGAAACAGCCTAAGTGCCCATCAACAGATGAGTGGATTAAAAAACTGTGGTACATCAACACAATGGAATACTATGCTGCGGTAAAAAAGAAGGAGCTCTTACCATTTGCAACAATATGGATGGAGATGGAGAACATTATGCTTAGTGAAATAAGCCAGGCAGAGAAAGATAAATATCACATGATCTCACTCATTTGTGGAATATAATGAACAACATAAACTGATGGGGGGAAAAATAGATCCAGAAACAGAGAAACATCAATCAGAACGTCAAACCGCAGGGAAGAAATTGTGAGGTAACCAGAAACCCAAGAATGCCTGAGAACGCCTTTCTAGACACGCTAGCAATCATCAGATGTACGGTAATTTTACCGGGGACAAGAGGGTAAGTATTTTGATCTTATGCTCCTGACCCTTCATGGGTAAGACCCATTACGTGGGGTGATCCTCTGACTAATGTAGTTACCAATAATACCAAACACCCTGGACATCTAGGAGGTCCATGGGTGGGGCAAGAAAGTATAAATACATAGGGGTCTCCACCCAGCTTCCCTTTTGTATGACACAAAATCAAAACAATGCCCCTTTGTGTGTACAATTAAAGAGAGGTTTCTGGCTTGTGTGGACACCAAAGAAAGGGTGTCACTACTATCACTACGTGCCCCCGGGGGAGGTGCAGAAAATGTAACTAAGACCTTGTCTATATAAAAAGAAATGGACAGCCAGTTTGAAAGGGAATTGCCATGGACTAGAACAAAGAATATCCTTACATGATATTATTCTACACTATCATTAAAATTTTTCCCAGATTTGGATCACCCCAGTACTTATAATAGTTCCTCGCACCCTTGGGGATAAAAAACAAAAAAAAACACAAAAACAAATATGTGTTTGGTGCTTGGAGACAAACTTAACACATCTCTTGATACTTTAGAATTACTACAGCATAATATACAATTATCCCAAGCAAACATACAAACTAATTCTTTGAATGTCTGGCAGCAATTTAAAAAGGACATGTAAGGATTTAACCTTTTTTATTGGGTAGAGGGCCTCCTGGGAGGGCACCTGAGCATTCTATATGGGTCCCTCTTACCCTTTAGGCCAAGAGAGACCCTATTCTCACAATTCAATTGCTCACAGCTGTTGCATGAGCTCTCTGTTCATGTCGAGGTTGAAGTCTCCTGATGACTGGTGCCATGGATCTGTCTCTCACCCAGTAGGGCGAACTGAGCCCTCCCTGGAGAAGAAACCCGGGTTCCAAAAATATGTGATCAGTGCTGGGGCCCCGCCAGCAGGCGAGGGGATCCCAAGGCAGGTGCTGGGCATAGAGGCCACGGGGGCATAGGCTACCAAGGAGACAAAACTGAACCTCACGTCACCCTGCTTGGCCCCGGAGGATGGCTGGTTAGCCAGAGACGGGTAAGATTCCTCAAGGAAGGAACAACCTAAGACAGGCACAGTCACAGAGGGGCAATCAGGAGAGAATTTGGGGATCAACAGAGGTGGGGCACAGACCCTCACCCCCCCAACATTGCAGGGGCCTGAATCCTAGCCCCTTCGGAGGGAGGTCTCCTGCCCCCATGGCTGCTTTGTGCTTCCCATGCCCAGCTCAGATCAGGACCCAGGTGACCGACAGAGACTTGGCTGACAGCAGCTGCCCTCTCACTCCAACAAGAATTGTTTGAGTTGCCTTGTACCCATGGTGTGGGGAAGGGGGTTTACGATATCTAAATCCAACCTACCACCAGGAATGCTCAGGACCTACTCAAGAAGGCATATAATCCCTTCCACCAATATTTACAGGGTAAAGCAAGATTATTGTTAGAGTAATAAATTTGACAGTAAAATAGTAGTCAAGTTTTCAGGCAAATTTAAATTGGCTAGTTGAAACAAGTGAATATTCTAGAAAAATTAATTGTACCAGACAAAAAGGTGTTCCTAAAGAGTCAACTAAAATTTTTATTGGTACTTCATCTCATGATAAAAGTGTGCACCATATAATGAACCTAAAACAGTAATATTATAGTGCAAAAAATTAAAATTTAAAAGCCATCAAGAATACATTATAAAATTTTCAAAAGCCTCCTAACATTTAAATCAAAAAAGGAGGGGATAGTAGAGGAATATCATGTAAGAAAAATATCCTGTAAGTAAATTACATCTAGAAAATTAATACTTTAGAAAATTAATTGTAAGGCTAAAAGCAAGACACCCATTAAAAACACACAAGGTGACAAAACAAGCCAGAGGAAAATCTTTTGGGCAAAAATTGAAAAAGGATCCCCAGTCAAATTTATAGAAAATATTCCTTTATTAACCTTTGGTCGAGAATATGTTTGTATATTTTCAGAAAACAACTCCGAGACCATGTGGATTCCAGCAACAGAGAGGAATCGACAGGACTACTCCAGCCATGAAGACAGAAGAGAAGCAGTCCAGAGACAGAAGACGCTGATGTGGCCTTCCCATACTAGCAGTTAGCAGCTGTGCATCACTGCAGATTGCCCAGGACCAAACCGGACAGAGTCGGACCTGCATTACCACCATTTGTCCACCATCCAGAACTGAAATGTCAGTGCTGACATGTACACATAAGGAACTGTTGGACATTGAAATTGGGTCTCAAAAGAACTGTTGGCCCAGAAAGAAACTCACTACACACTGATTCATTTGCCTGTCAGCATAACCATTATTGCTTGTCCCATTTTCGGTTCTTATAAGTGTATTTCTAATAGCACATGATCTCACTCATCTAGGGGAAATAATGAACAACATAGACTGATGAACAATAACAGACCCAGAAACAAGGAGGCATGGATCAGACTGTCGGGCCTCAGGGGGAGGGTAGGGAAGGGTGGGGGTAAAGGGGGACATCAACCAAAGGACTTGCGTGCAGGCATATGAGCCTAACCAGCGGTTAAGGACAATAGGGGCGTGGGGGCATGTGTGGGGAGGGGTGTGGGATGGGAATGGGGGGACGAGGACAAATATGTGATACCTTAATCAATAAAGAAATTTAAAAAATAAATAAATAAATACATAAATAAACAAACAAATAAATAAATAAAATAATTTTTTGGTGCGATGGTAAATGGGATTGTTTTCTTAGTCTCTCTTTCTGTAAGTTCATTGTTGGTATATAAAAATGCCATAGATTTCTTGGCATTAATTTTGTATCCTGCAATATTGCTGAATTCATTTATTAAGTCTAATAATGTTTTGAAGAACTCTTTAGGGTTTTCTATGTACAGTATCATGTCATCTGCAAATAATGACAATTTTACTTCTACTTTTCTAATTTGGATGTCCTTTATTTCTTCTTCTTGTCAGATTGCTGTGACTAGCATTTTCAGTACCATATTGAACAGGAGTGGTGAAAGGGCGCATCCCTGTCTTGTTCCTGTTCTTAGGGGAAATGGTTTTAGTTTTTGCCCGTTGAGTTTGTCATATATGGCTTTTATTATGTTGAGGTATGATCCTTCTATTCCCACCTTGCTGAGAGTTTTTATCAAAAATGGGTGCTGTATTTTGTCAAATGCTTTTTCCGCATCAATTGATATGACTGTGGTTTTTATCTCTCAATTTGTTTATGTAATGTGTCACATTTATTGACTTGCAGATATTGTACCATCCTTGCATTCCTGGGATAAATCCTACTTGGTCATGGTGTATGATCTCTCTGTTGTACTGCTGAATCCGATTTGCTAGAATTTTGTTGAGGATTTTGGCATCTATATTCATGAGGGATATTGGCCTATAATTCTCTCTTATTGTGTTGTCTTTATCTGCTTTTGGTATTAGAGTGATGCTGGCTTCAGAGAATGAGCTTGGAATTATTCCTTCGTCTTTAATTTTTTGGAATAGTCTGAGGAGGATAGGTTTTAGTTCTTCCTTGAATGTTTGGTAGAACTCCCCGGTGAAGCCGTCTGGCCCCAGGCTTTTGTTTGCTGGAAGCTTTTTGATGACAGATTAAATTTCTTCCATAGTTATTGGCCTATGGAGATGTTAAGATTCTCCCTGATTGAGTTTTGGAAGGTTGTATTTTTCTAGGAAATGTCCATTTCCTCCCAGTTGTCCAGCTTGTTGGAATAGAGTTGTTCATAGTATTTTTTAACAATCCATTGTATTTTTTAAATTTTTTATTAAGGTATTATATGTGCACATATCTTACCATTGCCCCACCACCACCACACTCCCATACATGCCTTCACCCCCCAGAGTTTTGCGTCCATTGGTTATGCTTATATGCATGCATACAAGACCTTCGGTTGATCTCTTATCTCCCCCACTTCTCCCTAACCTTCCTGCTGTAATTTGACAGTCTGTTTGATGCTTTACTGTCTCTGTATCTATCTTTTTGTTCATCAGTTTATAATGTTCTTTATTATCCATAAATGAGTGAGATCATGTGGTATTTTTCTTTCATTGACTGGCTTATTTCACTTAGCATAATGTTCTGCAATTCCATCCAGGTTGCTGCAAATGGTAAGAAGTCCTTCTTTTTTATGACAGCATAGTATTCCAGTGTGTAGGTGTACCATAGTTTTCAGATCCAGTCATCTGCTGACGGGCACCTAGGCTGTTTCCAAATCTTAGCTATGGCAAATTGTGCTACTATGAATGTAGGAGTGCATATACCCTTTCTGATTGGTGTTTCTAGTTTCTTCGGATATATTCCCAGGAGTGGGATTACTGGATCAAATGGGAGTTCCATTTTCAGTTTTTTGAGGAAACTCCATACTGTTCTCCACAGTGGCTGCACCAGTCTGCATTCCCACCAGCAGTGCACAAGTGATCCTTTTTCTCCGCATCCTTGCCAACACTTGTCGTTTGTTGATTTGTTGATGATAGCCATTCTGACAGGTGTGAGATGGTACTGCATAGTCATTTTGATTTGCATCTCTCGGATAATTAGTGACTTTGAGCATGTTTTCATGTGTCTCTTAGCGTTCCTTCTGTCTTCTTTTGAAAAGATTCTGTTTAGGTCCATTTTCCATTTTTTAATTGTATCATTTATCTTCCTTTTATTAAGTCGCATAAGCTGCCTGTAGATGTTGGAGATTAAACCTTTATCATTGATAGCCTTTGTAAATATATTCTACCATAGAGTGGGCTTTCTTGTTGTTTTGTTGATGGTTTCTTTTGCTGTAAAAAAATCTTTTTATTTTGATGTAGTCCCATTTGTTTATTTTCTCTTTTGCTTCCATTGTCCTAGGGGCAGTATCATTGAAGAAGTTCTTTTGGCATATGTCTGAGATTTTGCTGCCTGTGGATTCCTCTAGTATTTTTATGGTTTCCCATTTTATGTTTAAGTCCTGTATCATTTGGAGTTCATTTTAGTATATGGTGTAAGTTGGTGATCTAGTTTCATTTTTTTGTATGTATCTGTCCAATTTTCCCAACACCATTTATTAAAGAGACTGTCTTGACTCCATTGTATGTTCATGCCGCCTTTGTCAATTATCAATTGAGCCTAGTGGTTTGGGTAGATATCTGGATTCTCTAATCTGTTCCATTGATCTCTTTGTCTGTGCTTGTGCGAGTACCATGCTGTTTTGAGAACAGTGGCTTTGAAATGTGGTATTGAGATCCCTCCTACTTTATTCTTCTTTCTCAGGATTGCTGTGGCTATTCGGGATCTTTTTTTATTCCAGTTGAATTTTTGGAGAGTTCTTTCTAGGTCTGTGAAATATGCTGTTGGTATTTTAAGGGGGAATGCATTGAATCTGTAGATTGCTTTGGGTAGTATGGATATTTTATTTTATTTTATTTTATATATTTTTTTTTAGTTCTGAATTTTTTCTTATTGAGGTATTATATGTGTACGTATCTTACCATTCCCCCACCCCACACCCATACATGCCCTCACCCCCCAGAGTTTTGCATCCATTGTTTATGCTTATATGCATGCATACAAGTCCTTCGTTTGATTTCTTATCTCCCCTACCTCTCCCTAACTTTCCACCTGTAATTTGAAAGTCTGTTTCTTGCTTTACTGTCTCTGTATCTATCTTTTTGTTCATCAGTTTATAATGTTCTTTATTATCCATAAATGAGTGAGATCATGTGGTATTTTTCTTTCATTGACTGGCTTATTTCACTTAGTATAATATTCTCCAATTCCATCCAGGTTGCTGCAAATGATGAGAATTCCTTCTTTTTTGTGGCAGCATAGTATTCCATTGTGTAGATGTACCACAGTTTTCTGATCCAGTCATCTGCTGACGGGCACCTAGGCTGTTTCCAAATCTTAGCTATTGTAAATTGTACTGCTATGAACATAGGGGTGCATATATCCTTTCTGATTGGTGTTTCTAGTTTCTTCGGATATATTCCCAGGAGTGGGATTACTGGATCAAATGGGAGTTCCAGTTTCAGTTTTTTGAGGAAACGCCATACTGTTCTCCACAGTGGCTGCACCAGTCTGCATTCCCACCAGCAGTGCACGAGGGTTCCTTTTTCTCCGCATCCTCGCCAACACTTGTCGTTTGTTGATTTGTTGATGATAGCCATTCTGACAGGTGTGAGATGGTACCTCATTGTTGTTTTGATTTGCATCTCTCGGATAATAAGTGACTTTGAGAATGTTTTCATGTGTCTCTTGGCCTTCCTTCTGTCTTCTTTTGAAAATATTCTGTTTAGGTCCGTTGCCCATTTTTTCATTGGATCATTTATCTTCCTTTTATTAAGTTGCATAAGCTGCCTGTAGATGTTGGAGATTAAACCTTTATCAGTGATGGCATTTGCAAATATGTTCTCCCATGCAGTGGGCTTTCTTGCTGTTTTGTTGATGGTTTCTTTTGCTGTAAAAAAGCTTTTTATTCTTATGTAGTCCCATTTGTTTATTTTCTCTTTAGCTTCCATTGCCCTAGGGGCAGTGTCAGCGAAGAAGTTCTTTTGGCATATGTCTGAGATTTTGTTGCCTGTGGATTCCTCTAGTATTTTTATGGTTTCCCGTCTTATGTTTAAGTCCTGTATCCATTTTGAGTTTATTTTTGTGTATGGTGTAAGTTGGTGATCTAGTTTCATTTTTTTGCATGTGTGTGTCCAATTTCCCAACACCATTTATTGAAGAGACTGTCTTGACTCCATTGTATGTTCATGCCTCCTTTGTCAAATATTAATTGAGCATAGTGGTTTGGGTCTATATCTGGATTCTCTATTCTGTTCCATTGATCTATATGTCTGTTCTTGTGCCAGTACCAGGCTGTTTTGAGAACAGTGGCTTTGTAATACAGCTTGAAATCTGGTATTGAGATCCCTCCTACTTTATTCTTCTTTCTCAGGATTGCTTCAGCTATTCGGGGTCTTTTTTTATTCCAGATGAATTTTTGGAGAGTTCTTTCTAGGTCTGTGAAATATGCTGTTGGTATTTTGATGGGGAGTGCATTGAATCTGTAGATTGCTTTGGGTAGTATGGACATTTTAATGATGTTGATTCTACCAATCCATGAACATGGTATGTTCTTCCATCTGTTTACGTCTTCCTCTATCTCTTTTTTCAGTGTCCTGTAGTTTTCCGTGTATAGGTCTTTTACCTCCTTAGTTAAGTTTATTCCTAGGTATCTTAATTTTTTTGGTGCGATGGTAAATGGGATTGCTTTTTTAGTCTCTCTTTCTGTAAGTTCACTATTGGTGTATAGAAATGCCATAGATTTCTTGGCGTTAATTTTGTATCCCGCTACATTGCCGAATTCATTTATTAATTCTATTACTTTTTTGATGAAATCTTTTGGATTTTTTATGTATAATATCATGTCATCTGCAAATAAGGACAGTTTTACTTTCTTTTCCAATTTGGGTGCCTTTTATTTCTTCTTCTTTTCTAATTGCTATGGCTAATACTTCCAGTACTATGTCAAACAGTAGAGGTGAGAGTGGGTATCCCTGTCTTGTTCCTGTTCTTAGGGGAAATGGTTTTAGTTTTTGTCAATTGAGTATGATGTTGGCTGTGGGTTTTTCATATATGGCTTTTATTATGTTGAGGTATGATCCTTCCATTCCCACCTTGCTGAGTGTTTTGATAAAGAAGGGGTGTTGGATTTTGTCTATTGCGTTTTCTGCGTCAATTGATATGGTTATGTGATTTTTATATTTCAGTTTGTTTATGTGATGTATCACGTTTATTGATTTGCGGATATTGTACCATCCTTGCATTCCTGGGATAAATCCTACTTGTTCATGGTGTATGATCTTTCTGATGTACTGCTGGATCTGATTTGCTAGAATTTTGTTGAGGATTTTGGCATCTGTGTTCATGAGGCATATTGGTCTGTAATTCTCTTTCATTGTGTTGTCTTTATCTGGTTTTGGTATTAGGGTGATGCTGGCTTCATAGAAGGAGCTTGGAAGTGTTCCTTCCTCTTGCATTTTTTGGAATAGTCTGAGGAGGATAGGTTTTATTTCTTCCTTGAATGTTTGGCAAAACTCTCCTGTGAAGCTGTCTGGCCCCAGGCTTTTGTTTGCTGGAAGCTTTTTGATGACTGCTTCAATTTCTTCCATAGTTACTGGCCTGTTGAGCAGCTTAGATTCTTCCTGGTTCAGTTTTGGAAGGTTATATTTTTCTAGGAATATGTCCATTTCCTCCAGATTTTCCTGTTTGTTGGAATTGAGTTGTTTGTAGTACTTTTTAACAATCCTTTGTATTTCGGCGGGGTCTGTTGTTATTTCACCTCTTTCATTTCTGATTTTGTTTATTTGGGTCCTCTCTGTTTTCTTCTTGGTGAGCCTGGCTAGAGGTTCATCAATCTTGTTTATCTTTTCAAAGAACCAGTTCTTTGTTTTGCTGATCTTTTGTATTGTTTCTTTGGTCTCTATGTCATTTATCTCCACTCTGATCTTTATTATTTCCTTTCTTCTGCTTACACTGGGCTTTTCTTTTTGCTCTTTTTCTAACTCTTTGAGTTGTAGGGTTAGGTAATTCATTACCATTGTTTCTTGTTTTTTGCAAGACTGCTTTCGTTGTGTCCCATAGATTTTGGTTGTTGTGTTTTCTTTGTTTTTTGTTGCCATGATGTTTTTTATTCCATCTTTGATATCTCTGGTAATCCAGTTATTGTTTAATGCTATGCTATTTAGTCTCCATGTGTTTGATTTTTTTTGGATTATTTTTATTGTAGTTGATTTCCAGTTTTATACTATTGTGATCTGATAAGATTCTTGATACAATATCTATATTCTTGAATTTGAAGAGACTTTGACTGTGACACAATATATGGTTTATCTTTGAAAATGACCCATGTGCACTTGAGAAGAATGTATATTCTGTAGCTTTGGGGTGAAATGTTCTGAAGATGTCAATTAATTGCATCTGGTCTAGTGAGTCATTTAGGATTAATGTTTCTTTGCTGATTTTTTTGTTTAGAGGATTTGTCCAATGGTGATAGTGGAGTATTAAATTCCCCTACGATGTTTGTATTGATGTCAATCTCTCCCTTGATATCCTCCAGGAGTTTATTTATGTATTTGGGTGCTCCTGTATTGGGCAATATGTTTACCAGAGATATTTCTTATTGTTGGATTGCTCACTTCAGTATTATGAAGTGGCCTTCCTTATCTCTTTTTATGTCCTTCACTTTGAGACCTAATTTGTCAGATATAAGTATTGCAACCCCAGCTTTTTTTTTACATATCCACTCACCTGAAAAACCTTTTTCCATCCTTTCACCCTCAGTCTGTGTGCGTCTTTTATTCTGAGGTGGGGTTCTTATAAACAGCAGGTATACGGGTCATGTTTTGTTATCCAATCTGTTACTTTATGTCTTTTGATTGGGGCATTAAATCCATTTATAGTTAAAGTTATTATTGATAGGTATTTGTTTGTTGCCATTTTTATTCTTTACCCCTATGTTCCTTCTTTGCTTTCTTTCTTTCTTTCTTTCTTTCTTTCTTTCTTTCTTTCTTTCTTTCTTTCTTTCTTTCTTTCTTTTTACAGCAGATCCTTTAGCATTTCTTCCATTGCTGAGTTGGTGGTAATAAACTCCTTTAGTCCTGTTTTGTCTGTGAAGCTCCTGATTACTCCTTCAATTTTGAATGGTATCCTTGCTGGGTATAGTATTCTTGGATTCAGTCCCTTGCTTTGCATCACTTTGAATATTTCATTTTATTCCCTTCTGGCCTGGTGTGTTTCTGTTGAGAAATCCATTGATATTCTAATAGGAGTTCCCTTGTAGGTAACTTTCTGTCTATCTCAGGCAGCCTTTAAGATTCTTACTTTGTTGTTGGTGTTCACCGATTGAATTATGATGTGTCTTGGTGTCAGTCTTTTGGGTTCAACTTGTTTGGACTCTATGTATTTCTTGGACTTGCATAGTTATTTCCTTGCCAATATTAGGGAAGTTTTCTGTCATTATTTCTTCAAACAGGTTTTCTATTCCTTGCTTTTCTTCCTCTTCTTCTGGTTCCCCCTATTATGCGAATGTTATTTTGTTTTGTGTGGTCCCAAAGCTCCCTTATACTCTCCTCTTGCTTTTTAAGTCTTCTTTCCAGTTGCTGCTGTGTTTGTGTGTATTTTCCTACCTTGTCTTCTAATTTGCTTATGCAGTCCTCAGCCTCTTCTAGTTCACTGTTTAAGCCTTCCATTGTGTTCTTTATTGCAACTATGTCGTTTTTCATCTCCTCTTTGTTCTTGTCCATGTTGGTAACATTCTCATTCAGCTCCTTATATTCATTGAGTTGTGTGTATTTGTCATCCAGCCGTTTGAGCATCCTTATAACCATTATTCTGAATTCTTTCACTGATATGCTGCTAGCCTCAATTTCATTTAACTCCCATTCTGGTGATTCCTCTTTTTCTTTCCTTTGAGGATTGCTTTTTTGTCTTCCCATGTTTTGTTGTGACGTTTTAATTATAGGTCCGATTGGTTGGATACTCAGGTTCTTTTGGGGATGGTGCTACTGGTGTGATCCTCAGGTCTCCTGGGCTTGGTAATGAAGTTTAGCTCCCTACTTGAGCTATTTGGGTTCCCTTAATGTAGGCCTGTGAGCTGGAAAGGTACAACTGTGGTATCTAGAAGTCAGCGGCCATGGAGGGTGGTGTCCTGATTTTTGCTATCTTGCGCCCTTGATTGAAATCATGCGTGTCCAGTGGGAACTCACAGTGGTGCCCAGGAACCATGTGTGGGGTGATGGCTCTCAGGAGGTCTGCATTCTGGAATTGTGTGACTGTGGTGTCCAGAGTTATGTAGTTGTGGGATGGGAAGACTCAGCTTTTGCTGCTGCACCTGTTGTGGATATGTGCACACTCCAAGTGGAGGCTAACAGGGGCACCCATGGTGTGTTTGCCAGCTAGGGGCGCTGAAGTAGTCTGAAGGGCCCTGGCACTGAAGCCACGTAATAGAGGTGTCTGTGTGCAGGTATCCAGAATGAGTGAATTCAGAATTTCTACTGCCGGGAGGTGAGGAGAGTGCCCCCCGGTTTGTCCAAGATCACACCCAGAAAAAACTCACAGCAGCTCCCACAAACGCCCCATGGATAGATGGGCTCAGGGTGCCTGCCCGTTGAAAATGTGTGGGAAGACTGGCGGTGTGTTTGGCGCAGAGCTCTGACGCACTTTGAGGGGCACTGGCGCTGAAGTTGAGCAGCTGGGGTGTATGTGGGCCGTTATTCATAAGGAGGGAATTCAGAATTTCTACTGCGGGGCAGCGCGTCCTTGTCTGTACAGAATCATACCCAGCAGGGGCTCAAAGCAGCTCCCCAGAGGACCTGTGGATATATGGGCTTAGGGTGCCTGCCCGTTGTAAATGTGCACGTCTGTGGTGGTGAGTTTGCTGGCGCAGATCTCTGATGCGTTTTGAGGGGCCCTGGTGATGAAGTTACACAGGTGGGTGTCTGCGGGCAGTTATTCAGGCAGAGGAAATTCAGAATTTCTACTGTGGGGCAGTGCACCCTTGTCTGTACAGAATCACACCCAGCAGAGGCACTGCCTACAGAGTGGTGTGTGTTGGATGCCTGCGTGGCTGGAAATGTGTGAAAGTGGTGTCCGGAGTTCTGCCGCTGGGGAGAGGGAAGATGCACTTATTGCTGCTGAGCTGTGCCCCTTTGGAGGTGGAGGTCCCAGGGTCAATGAGTCTGCAGCTGGGTTAGCAGGATTTTGGCTGGAGTGGCTGCTGGGTCGCGGACTGTGTCAAAGTCCTGTCTGGGTGGTGGTGCTGATGAGTTCCTAGAAAAGGCTGCTGTCCCCTTCAAGATGGGATGGGCTCTGTGCCATCTGGAAGGGAACAGCAGCCTTTTCTAGGAACTCATCAGCACCACCACCCAGACAGTCCTGCAGTCCAGGGAGTGCCCACAGCGGTAGTAGTCTCTCCTTGTCCAAGAGAGCCTGCTTTGCCAGCCCCTGCTGTTCCTGTGAGATTTAACGGTCCCTTACCCACTCACACACACACCACACACATCCACACAATCTCCTTTCATACCCTCACTCACTTCCTCTCCCTCACCTCTGTCCTGCCAGCCGCCATCTTTTCCTTCCAAGTCTCCTATGAACACACTTTAAACATACTCTTACTTTCAAGAAAATATACATTCAACAAAGTACAAGAGACCTTCTGAAATAAAAACTAAGGGCAGGAAAATTAAAATGTGTCTAGCAACCAATGTTTCAATATTTTATGCTATTTAGAAATATTTAGATGTTTATAATTTAACCCAGCAATGTTCCAAATCCTTTAAGTTACCAAAGACTTTGGAAAATCATGTATGAGCATATGAGGCTGGAGAAAAGGTGGGGGAGGAGGAGGAAGAAGGCCAAGCAGCTTGTTCACAGACCTCTAGCACCTAGGATTTAAAACTGCCACATTTTCCCTTAGAGATAACATGCTACAATTTGGGTGATAATGAGTTCAGCTTCTGATAGTAGCTGGACTGTTAAGTAATCATTTGTAGTTTTGCAGTAAAGAAAATTGTTCTTTGAGAAAGTGGGAGGAGGTGAGAAGGCGTGAGGTCAGAGCAGTTTTCAGAGCATCAAAGAGTGAGAATGCTGGCCTTTAGATGTAAAGGCTCAGTGATGGGGTCCTTTCACCATGTCATGTCATAGAGGAGCATTGTGAGAAGACTAAAGTTGGTAATTCAGGGGTAAGTGTCCCAGTGAGCCTGATAAAGGAAAGTATTTCTTTTTAGAGCATGGGAAAGTCAAGGAGGAGATAAGGCATTTAAAGTCCAAGAAATGGCTTGGCTTTGTAGGGTGAGAGAGTGATTCTGAGGTAGGTGACTGTGGTTTATGAGGGTTTATGGTAGCTCATGTCTTGCATTGAGGTAGAACTAGAAAAAGAGTGAATGGGGTTATGTAGTAAGATATAGTGCAGATTCTGAAGATGGCGACCAGGAGGAAGGTAAGGAGGGAGAGTGTGTAAGAGAGTGAGGGAGCAATAGAAGAGTGTGTGCACATGTGTGGTGTGTGTGTGTGTGTATGAGCTAGGGGCAGTTAGATCCTGAAGGTTTTCCAAAGGGCTTCCAAATTTGCTGTCTTACACTGCGGAGCCCCGATGCCTCTGTGGATATTCTGGGGGCAGCCAGCGTGGGCACAGAGACCATGCTATCTTGAAAAACAGAGCTGCTTGAGACTAGGATCCTAGTTTCAGCACTACCCAGTCTGGTCTCACACTCAAACTGGGACCCTGCAGCCACTTGGGATAGAGACCTGTGACCACAGCTGCAGACCCACAGGCAAAAAAAAAAAAAAAAAAAAATCCAGACATCCCAGCCGCAGATTTCTGTGAGTAACAGAGCCCATCCCCATCCCCGGAGGCTCACTGCAGTGCCATAGGAACTGTTAGACCCGCCCTTTGCACGGGCTGCAGCTCAGCTACAGAAATTTGAGCCTGAGAGCACACGGACACTGGGAATCTGTTCCCCACAATGCAATCAGGCAAACAAACCCCAAGGCCACGCAGGGCGGCAGTGCCACCTGACTTCAATTCTGGGCAAGTGCACATGGAAGTCTGTGTTCTGCAGCACAGGAGTGGACCTCCTGCCGACACAGTGATACTGTGCAACCGGTCCCCCAAACTGACCGGGATCTGAATTCTCCACATGAGAGGTAGCACTGAGCATCAGTGACTTGACTCTGTTTCTCATCTCGTGAGTCTGGGACTCCTGAGTCCCAGTGCATTCACACTAAGAGCCAGTGACTCCAATTCTTGTTGGAAGCATACACAGGGACTCTGATTCTTGGTGCAAGGCTGCACCAAGCAACAGACACTCTTATACTCGATTCTTGGTGCGGGCACAGGGGAACTCTGACTCCAGACACACGCTAGGGGACTCTGTTTTTTTTTGTTTTTTTTTTTGGCACATACCAGCAGGGTCTCTGTTTTAGCACAGCACAGGCGGGGTTCCTTATTCTAGGTGAACGCACCAGGCCACACTGAGCATCAGATCCTGGGAGAGTGTGGCTCTCTACAAACCACGGCAGCAACATGTCTTGGTGTCAGAGCTCTTCAGTGACACTCAGGTGTTGCAAAGCTCCCACTGCACACAGACCAGTCCCACACAACTTGACATTTGAACCTTCTGGTGATAGTCAGAATAGAGATACAATCCCCAGGGGGAAGAAAATGAGGAATCTCCAAGAAAGGAAATGAGTGAAATGGAAGCATGCAACATGACAGAAAAATAATTCAGAGTAATGGTTATACAGTTCATACACTGGATGGATGAGAAAATCAACATCCTATGCAAAGACCAGACAGAAATCAAAAGTGATATAGCTACAATCAAAAATACCATGGAATATTTTAACAGTAGACTAGAATAAGTAGAGGGCTGGATTAGTGAGTTAGAAGATAAGGTAGAGAAACAAGCTCAATCTGAACAGCAACTGGATAAAAACTAAAAAGCAGGGGGAGAGCCTAATGGAGCTTTGGGACAACACAAAACGAAGTAACATACATATAATAGGGCTGCCAGAAGGACAAGAAGAGCAGCAAGGATTAGAAATCTATTTGAAGAAATAATGACAAAAACTTTCCAGATATGGGGAAGAAAAAATTACAGAAGTACACAGAGTCCCAAGCAAGAAGAATCCCCAAAGACCCACACCAAGACACGTCATAATTTCAATGACAAATGTTCACAACAAAGAGAGCATCTTAAAGGCTGCAAGAGAGAGACAGAGTTATGTACAAAGGATGCCCCATCAGATTATCAAATGATTTCTCAACAGAAACACATCAAGCTAGAAAGGAACGGAAGGTGGTATACAAAGTGATGCAAAGCAAAGGACAGAACCCAAGAATACTTTATTGAGCAAGACTATCAATCAAAATTAAAGGGGAAATCAGGAGCCTCTCAGACAAATAAAAAGGCTCAGGGAATTTATCACTACCAAGCCAGCAATGCAAGAAATGCTAAAGGGAATGCTGTAAAATGAAGAAATAGAAAGGGAGGAAGGAACACAAGTTTAAAGTACAAAATTGGCTACAAACAAGTACCTATCAATAATAACATTAAACATAAATGGATTAAATGCTCCAATCAAAAGACATCAAGTGGCTGAATGGATAAGAAAACATGACCCATATATATGCTGTCTACAGGAGACCCACCTCAGAACAAGGGACACACACAAAATCAAAGTGAAGGGATGGAAAAATGTCTATCAGACAAATGGAAATGAAAAAAAATCTGGGGTAGCAATACTAATATCTGACAAAATAGACCTCAAAGTGAAGACAATAACAAGAGACAAGAAAGGCCACTCATAATTCTAAAGGAATCGATAAAACAAGAGGATGTAACACTGGTAAACATTTATGCACCTAATGCAGGAGCACCCAAATATATTTTAAAAAAAACTTCTGGAAAATATCAGGGGAGATATTGACATCAACACAATCATAGTAGGAGACTTTAATACCACATTAACATCACTAGATAAATCCTCTAAGCAAAAATAAATAAGCAAAGAAACATCAATCTTAAATGACTCACTAGATCAGATGGACTTAATTGACATCTTTAGAACATTCCACCCCAAAACTACACAATATACATTCTTCTCAAGTGTACATGGGACATTTTCAAAGATAGACACAGGCAAAGTCTCTTCAAATTCAAGAGGATTGAAATCAAGCTTCTTCTCAAATCACAATGGCATAAAATTAGAAATCAACTACAATAAAAACAATAACAAAAATTCAAACACTTGGAGGCTGGACAGCACACTATTAAACAATGAGTGGGTTACTGAAGAGATCAAAGAAGAAATAAAACACATCCTGGAAACAAACAACAATAAAAACACTACAATCCAAAAACTTTGGGACACAGAGAAAGCAGTCATAAGAGGGAAGTTCATAGCATTACAAGCCTACCTTGAAAAAACAAGAAAAACTGGTAATAAACCAGTTAACTCTGCAACTTGAAGAATTATAAAGAGAGTAACAAGGAAAGCTCAGTGTGAGCAGAAGGAAGGAAATAAAGATCAGAGTGAAAATAAATGACATAGAGACAAAAAAAAAATACAAAAGATCAATGACACCAAGAGCTGGTTCTTTGAAAGGATAAATAAGATTGATGAACCTCTGACCAGTCTCACTCAGAAGCAAAGAGAGAAGACTCAAATAAAATCAGAAATGAGAGGTGAAATAACAAAAGACACCATAGAAATATAAAGAATCATAAAAAATAGTATGAGCAACTCTACTCCAACAAACTGGTCAACCTAAAATAAATGGACATATTCCTAAAAAAAATACCACTTTCCAAAATTCAACCAGGATGAATAAAAAAAAAATCTGTATAGGCTGATAACTATGGAAGAATTTGAAACAATAATCAAAAACCTCCCAACAAACGAAAGCCCTGGTCCAAACGTCTTCACAGGGGAGTTTTTTCACATATTCAAAGAAGAAATAAAACCTATCTTCCTCAGTCTATTCAAAAAAATTCAAGAGGAAGGAGCACTTCCAAGATCTTTATATGAAGCCAGCATTACCCTAATCCCAAAAGTAGATAAAGACAATACAAAGAAAGAGAATTACAGACCAATATCCCTCATCATCATAGACACCAAAATCCTCAACCAAATTCCAGCAAATAGAATCCAGCAAAATATTGGAAAGATCATACACCATGACCAAGTGGGATTTATCCCAGGGATGCAAGGATGGTACAATATTCGCAAATCAATAAATGTGATACACCACAAAAAGAAACTGAGAGATAAAAACCATATAATCATATCCATTGATACACAAAAAGTATTTGACAAAATCCAACACCCTTTCTTGATAATAGCTCTCAGCCAGGTGGGAATAGAAGGATCATACCTCAAAATAACAAAAACCATATATGACAAACCCACAGCCAACATAATACTCAATGCAAAAAAACTAAAATCAATTCCCCTAAGAACAGGAACAAGACAAGGATTCCCACTCTCACCACTCCTCTTCGACATAGTACTGGAAATACTAGCCATTGCTATCAGACAAGAAGAAACAAAAGGCATCTAAATTAGAAAAAAAGAAGTAAAACTTTCCTATTCACAGATGACATGATATTTTACATAGAAAACCCCAAAGACGCCATCAAAAAACTACAAGACTTAATAAATGAATTTGGCAATGTAGCAGGATTCCAAATTAACACCCAGAAGTCTATGGCTTTTCTATACACCAATAATGAACTCACAGAAAGCGAAATTTAAAAAGCAACCCCATTTACCATTGCAACCAAAAAAAATAAGATACTGAAGAATAAACTTAACCAAGGAGAACAAGGACCTATACTCAAAAAATTTCAGGATGCTAAAAAAAGAGATAGAGGAAGACATGAATAAATGGAAGAATATGTTATGTTCATGGATTGGTAGAATCAACATCATTAAAATGTCCATACTACCCAAACAATCTATAAATTAAATGCAATCCCCATTAAAATACCAATGGCATACCTCAAAGACCTAGAACAAATTCTCCAAAAATTCTTCCGGAATAAAAAAAGACCCCAAATAGCTACAGCAATTATGAGAAAGAAGAACAATGTTAAAGGGATCACAATACCAGATCTCAAGATATACTAAAAAGCCACTGTTCTCGAAACTGGCTGGTACTGGCACAAGAACAGACATATGCACCAGTGGATCACAACAGAGAACCCAGAGATCAATATAAGCCAGTATGCTCAATTAATATTTGATAAAGTAGCCAAGAGCATACAATGGAGCCAAAACAGTCTCTTCAATAAATGGTGTTGAGAAAACTGGGCAGATACTTGCAAAAATATGAAACTAGACCACCAACTTACTCCATACACAAACATAAACTCAAAATGCATAAAGGAATTAAACGTAAGATGGAAAACCATAAAAAATCTTAGAAGAATCCAGAGGCAGCAAAATAGTAGACATTTGTTGTAGCAATATCTTTACAGATATAGCTTCTAGGGCAATGAAAACTAAAGAGAAAATAAATAAATTGGACTACATCAAAATAAAAAGCTTCTGCACAGCAAAAGAAACTATCAACAAAACAACAAGAAAACCCACTGCATGTGAGAACATATTTGCCAATGTTATTTCTGATAGGGGTTTAATCTCCAACATTTACAAGAAACTAATACAACTTAACAAAAGGAAGATAAACAATCCAATCAAAAAATGGGCAAAGGACCTAAAATGGGCAAAGGACCTAAATTGAAAGAGGACATTCAGAAAGCCAAGAGACTTATGAAAACATGCTCAAAGTCACTAATCATCCGAGATATGCAAATCAAAACAACAATGAGGTACCACCTCGTACCTGTCAGAATGGCTCTCGTCAACAAATGACAAGTGCTGGAGAGGATGCTGAGAAAAAGCAACCCTTGCGCACTGCTTGTGGGAATGCAGACTGGTGCAGCCACTGTGGAGAACAGTATGGCGTTTCCTCAGAAAATTAAAAATGGAACTGTCATTTAAACCAGTAATACCACTTCTAGGAATATATCCCAAGAAAACAGAAACACCAATCAGAAAGTATATTTGCACCCCTATGTTAATAGCAGCGTAATTTACAATAGCTAAGATTTGGAAACAACCTAAGTGCCCATCAGCAGATGAATGGATTAGAAAACTGGGGGTGGGGAATAGGGGGGTAATTGGGAAATAAGGACACATATGTAACACCTTAATCAACAAAGAAATTTTTAAAAAGAGAAAACTGTGGTACATCTCTACAATGGAATACTATGCTGCTGTTAAAAAAATTGAAGGAATTCTTACCATTTGCAACAGCATTGATGGAATTGGAGAACATTATGCTAAGCGAAATAAGCCAGTCAGTGAAAGATAAATACCACATGATCTCACTCATTTGTGAATAATAAAGAACATTACAAACTGTTTAACAGAAATAGACAGAGGCAAAGAAGCATCAAACAGCGGGAAGGTAGGGGAGGGTTGCGGGGGTAAGAGATCAACTGAAGGACTTGTGTGTATGCATATAAGCACAACCAACAGACTCAGCATGAGGGCGGGGATACGAGGGCATGTTCTGGGGAGTATGTGAGGCTTCGGGAAAGTCAGTGGGGGTAAAGAGAGACATATGTACTCCTATATGTAATGATACAGTGTAGAGGTGAAGTGACGAATGTCTGCGAGACTAATCCATCAACCCCCATAACAGAGATTGATGAGGCCTCCAGAGTCAATTAAAAGGGAAATTGACTTACCTGCCACAAAAAAAAAAAAAACATTGCTCAAGGCTCTGTAATGGTGATTTAAATCTGTGGGGCCCTGTCAGGGCATGGGGAGATTCAATCTTTGGTGGCTAGTCCAAAGAGGTCTGGCAGCTCTAAACCAGATCCAGAGGGTGGCCTTGCTGAGGTCCGACCTGGAGGAGCCAGACTACAGTTTGATTTCCAGTGGCCTTCCCTTCCACACCTTGGGCAAGGCCCAGGTAGGGGGCTCAGGTTTGGGCAGTACTTAGTCCAGTGAACTTCCTTGTTGCATTTGAAGCATGGGCCCAGAGGAGGCTTAGCCCCTGATTTATTCTTGGTTGGCACTTTGTTTGGAGTTTATGAGACTGGTGGCTAGGAGCTAGAAAGGCCTTCATCTGGGCTTCAGCTTTGGCCCAATCTCACCTTTGTTTTTGGATTTGGGTCTCCTCATCTCTATTATTAAAGACTTTAAAGGTCAGATTTAAGAGGTCTCTATGTGGCATTTGAAGGCCATCCTTTAATTTTTGGAGCTTCCTCTGTGTGTCTGAGGTGGACAAAGATATAAAGCAGAGCTTGCATGTTTGTGAAATGGTGGCTGGCAGGACGAAGGTGAGGGAGAGAAAGTGAGTGAGTGAGGGGATTAAAAGATAGTGTGTGGATGTGTGTGTGTGTGAGTGAGTGAGGGAGACTTAAATCTGGCAGGAGCAGCAGGGGATGGTAGAACAGGCTTTCTTGGATAGAGAGAGACTACCACCACTGCAGACACTCCCCAGACTGCAAGACTTGAGCACGGAGCCCACACCATCTTGAAGGGGACAGCAGCCTCTTCTAGGAACTCATCAGCACCACCACCCAAATAGGCCGTGGACACTGCCCGCGACCTAGCATCCAGTCCAGCCAAAATCCTGCTCTCCCACACATAGACCCACAGATACTGGGACCTCCACCTCCAAAGGTGCACCGCTCCAACAGCAGTATGTGCAACTTCCCTCCTCCCCAGTGACAGACCTCCTGATACCACATTCGTGTATTTTCAGCTTGCAGGCCTACAGGGCACATCACTCCACAGGCAGCCCTTGGGAGCCACTGTGAGCCCCTGCTAGGTGTGATTTTGTACAGACAAGGGCGCACTGCTCCGCAGTAGAAATTCTGAATCTCACTTCCTGAATAACTGCCCACAGAAACCCCAGCTGCACAACTTCAGTGCCAGGGCCCCTCAGAGTGCATCAGGGCTCTGTGTCAGCAAATGCACTGCCACAATCAAGCACTTCCAAAGAGCAGCCACCTTGAGCCCATCTATCCACAAGGTGCTTTTGGGAACTGCAGAGAGAACCCGCTGGGTGTGATCTTGGACAAACAGCGAGGCTCTCCACCCAGCAATAGAAAATTCTGAATTCACTCATCCTGGATACTCGCCCACAGATGCCTCAATTACGTGACTTCAGTGCCAGGGCCCTTCAGAGTACTTCAGTGCACAGGGCTGGCAAATGCACTGCCGATGCCCCTGTGAGCTGCCAATGGGAGTGTGCACCTACCCACCACAGGTGCAGCAGTAAAGACGGAGTCTTCCCACCCCACAGCTGCAGAACTTTGGACACTACAGTTGCATGCTTTTCCAGGGTGCAGGCCTCCCAAGCCCACCACACCACAAGCAGCCCTTGGGCACCTCTGTGAGCCCCCACTGGGCGTGCACTTATACAAACAGGGGTGAACTGCTTGGCTGTAGAAATGCTGACTTCCCTTTTCTGGGATACCTGCCCACAGACACCGCAATCTCGTGGCTTCAACTCCAGAGCCCTTCAGAGTGTGTCAGAATACCCTGCTGGAAAATGCATCACAGGTGCCCCTGTGAGCCACCACTGGGGGCGCATGTATTCAACCACAGAAGCAGCAACAATAGCTGAGTATGCCTACCCCACAACTACAGAAAGTCACGACTTTCCAGAGCGCAGGCATTTTGAGCCCCATCACCTCAACAGACCGTTCCTGGGTGCCACTGTGAATCCCTGCTGAGCACGAGCAATTTCAACCAAGGGCACAAGACAGCAAAAATTGGCACACCACCCTCCATGGCTACTGACTTCTAGACACCACAGTTGCGCCTTTCCAGAACACAGGCCTACATCAAGAGAACCCATATAGCTCAAGTAGGGAGAAAAACTAGATTTCCAAGCCCAGGAGACCTGAGAGAGCACACCAGTAGCACCATACCCAAAAGAACCTGGGTAGCAAAGCAATCGGACCGACAATTAAAATGTTACGGCAAAACATGGGAAGACAAAAAAGCAATCCCCGAAGAAAAGAAAAAGAGGAATCACCAGAAAGGGAGTTAAATAAAACTGAGGCTAACAACATACCAGAGAAAGAATTCAGAGTAATGGTTATTAGGATGCTCAAAGGGCTGGATAACAAATACACACAACTCAATGACAAATACACACAACTCAATGAGAACTATAAGGAGCTGAATGAGAATGTAAACAACATGAAAAGGAACCAAGAGGAGATGAAGAACGACATAGCTGCAATATAGAACACAATGGAAGGCTTAAACAGTAGACTAGAAAAGGCTGAGGACCACATCAGTGAATCAGAAGACAAGATAGGAAAAAACGCACACAAACACAGCAGCAACTGGAAAGAAGATTTAAAAAGGAAGAGGAGAGCCTAAGCAAGCTTTGGGACAAGTCAAAATGATACAACATTCGCTTAATAGGGGTACCAGAAGGAGAGGAACAGAAGCAAGGAATAGAAAACCTGTTTGAAGAAATAATGACAGAAAACATTCCTTATATTTGCAAGAAAATAATTACACAAGTCCAAGAAGCACAAAGAGTCCAAAACAAGATGAACCCTAAAGGACCAACACCAAGACACCTCATGATTAAATTGACAAACACCAATGACAATGCAAGAATCTTAAAGGCTGCCAGAGAGAGACAGAAAGTTACCTACAAGCGTTCTCCTATTAGAATATAAACTGATTTCACAACAGAAACACACCAGGTCAGGCGGGAATGGAATGAAATATACAAAGTGATGCAAAGCAAGAGAATGAATCCAAGAATACTATACCCAGCAAGGCTATCATTCAAAATTGAAGGTGGAATCAGGAGTTTCACAGACAAAAAGGGCTAAGAGAGTTTATGACTACCAAGCCAGCAATGGAAGAAATGCTAAAGTGACTGCTGTAAAAAGAAGAAATAGAAAGGCAAGAAGCAACACAAACATTAAGAATTAAAATGACAACAAACAGGTATTTATCACTAATAATATTAAACGTAAATGGATTAAAAGCTTCAATCAAAACACATAGGGTACCTGAATGGATAAGAAAACATGACGCATATATTTGCTGTCTATAAGAGACTCACCTCAGAACAAAGGATTCACACAAACAGAGTGAAAGGATGAAAAAAATTTTTCAGGCAAATGGAAAGGAGAAAAAAGCTGGGGTTGCAATACTTATATTTGACAAAATAGAACTCAAAGTAAAGGTCATAACAACAGATAAGGAAGGCCTCTACACAATACTAAAAGGAGCAATTCAACAAGAAGATATAACTCTGTTATACAGATATGCACCCAATACCAGACACACAACTACATAAAACAACTTCTGGAAGATATCAAGTGAGAGATTGATAGTAATACAGTCATAGTAGGGGACTTTAATACCCCACTGACACCCGTGGATAAATCATCTAAACAAAAAATCAGCAAAGATACAGCAATCCTAAATGACTCACTAGATCAGATGGACTTAATTGACATCTTCAAGAATGTTTCATCCCAAAGCTACATATACATTCTTCTCCAGATCACATGGGCCATTTCCAAAGATAGGCCACATATTAGGACACAGCCAAAGTCTCTTCAAATTCAAGAGGATAGAAATCATATTTAGCATCTTCTCAGATCACAATGGCATAAAACTAGAAATCAACTACAATGAAAAAAATCAAAATACTTGGAGGCTAAATAGCATGCTATTAAACAATGACTGGGTTACCAAAGAGATCAAAGAAGAAAGAAAAAGCATCCTGAAAACAAATTACAAGGGAAACACAACAATCCAAAATCTATGAGACACAATGAAAGCATTCCTGAGAGGGAAGTTCATAGCTCTACAGGCCTACCTCAAAACACAAGAAAAAATGGTAATAAATTATCTTACCTTGCAACTTAAAGAACTAGAAAACGAGCAACAAGAAAAGCCCACAGTATCCAGCAGAAAGGAAATAATAAAGATCAGAACAGAAATAAAATACATAGAGACAAAAAAAAGATCAATGAAACCAAGAGTTGGTTCTTTGAAAGAATAAACAAGACTGATGAACATCTTGCCAGGCTCACCAAGAAACAAAGAGAGAGGACCAAAAAAAATCAGAAATGGAAGAGGTGAAGTAACAACTGACCCTACTGATAAACAAAGGACTGTAAAAAGAAAATACTACAAACAACTGTACTCCAACAAACTGGACAACCTCAATGAAATGGACACATTTCTAGAAAAATACAAGCTTCCAAAACTCAATCAGGAATATTTAAAAATCCTGAATAGGCCTATAACTACTGATTAAATTGAAACAGTAATCAAAAAGTTTCCAGCAAACAAAAGCCCTGGACCAGATGGCTTCATAGGGCAGTTTTACTGAACATTCAAAGAAGAACTAAAACCAATCCTTTTCAGAATATTCCATAAAATTCAAGAGGAAGGCACACTTCCACGTTCTTTCTATGAAACCAGCATTACCTTAATCCCAAATCAGATAAAGACACCCCAAAAAAAGAGGATTACAGGCCAATATCCCTCATGAACATAGATGCTAAAATCCTCAACAAAATTCTAGCAAAATGGATCCAGCATTACATTAGAAAAATTATACACCATGACCATGTGAGATTTATTCCAGGGATGCAAGACTGATACAATATCCACAAATCAAAAAACGTGATACATCACATAAACAAATTGAGAGACAAATAATCACATAATCATATGGATTGATGCAAAAAAGGCAGTTGACAAAGTCCAACATCCTTTTCTGATAAAAAAAAAGACAGGGATGTCTGCTTTTACCACTCCTGTTCATGATAGTACTAGAAGTACTAGGCATAGTGATCAGACAAGAAGAAGAAATAAAAGGCATCTAAATTGGGAAAGCAGAAATAAAATTGTGATTATTTGCAGGTGACATGATACTGTACATAGAAAACCCTAAAGACTCCATCAAAAATTATTAGACTTAATAAATCAATTTGGCAATATAGCAGGATACAAAATTAATGCCAAGAAATCTATGCCATTTTTATACACCAATAGTGAACTTACAGAAAGAGAGATTTAAAAAAAAATCCCACTTACCATTGCCCCCAAAAAATTATGATACCTAGGAATAAACTTAACTAAGGAGGTAAAAGATCTGTACTAAGAAAACTATAGGACACAGGGAAAATAGACAGAGGAAGACATAAAGAGATGGAAGACAATACCGTGTTCATGAATTGGTAGAATCAACATCATCATACTACCCAAAGATATCTATAGATTCAATGCACTCCCCATTAAAATACCAACAGCATATTTCACAGATCTAGAAAGAACTCTGTGAAAATTTATCTTGAATAAAAAAAGACCTCGAATAGCTGCAAGGATCCTGAGAAAGAACAAAGTAGGAGGGATCTCAATACCAGATATCAAGATGTATTACAAAGCCACCGTTCTCAAAACTGCCTGGTACTGGCATAAGAACAGACATATAGGACAATGGAATAGAATAGAGAACCCAGAAATTGACCCAAACCACTATGCTCAATTAATATTTGACAAAGGAGGCAAGAACATACAATGGATTCAAGACAGTCTATTTAATAAATGGTGCTGGGAAATTTGGTCAGACACATGCAAAAAAATGAAACTAGACCATCAACTTACACCATACACAAACATAAACTCAAAATGGATAAAGGACTTAAATGTATGATGGGAAACCACAAATATATTAGAGAAATCCACAGGCAGCAAAATCTCAGATATATGCCAAAGCAGTATCTTCACTGACACAGCTCCTAGGTGAATGAAAACTAAAGAGAAAATAAACAAATGGGACTACATCAAAATAAAAAGCTTCTGCAGAGCAAAAGAAACCATCAACAAAACAACAAGAAAAATCACTGCATGGGAGAACTCTGTTATCTCTGATAAGGGTTTAATCTCCAACATCTACAGGGAACACATAAAACTTAACAAAGGGAATATAAACAACCCAATCAAAAAATGGGCAAAGGACCTAAATAGACACTTTTCGAAAGTGGACATTCAGAAAGTCAAGAGACATAAGAAAACATCCTCAAAGTCACTAATTATCCAAGAGATGCAAATCAAAACAACAATGAGGTACCATCTCACACTTGTTAGAATGTCTATCAACAAAGCAACAAATGACAAATGCTGGCAAGGATGTGGAGAAAAAGGAACACTCGTGTACTGCTGGTGGGAATGCAGACTGGTGCAGCCACTGTGGAGAACAGTATGGAGTTTCCTCGAAAAACTAAAAATGGAACTTCCACTTGACCCAGTGATCCCACTTCTAGGAATATACCCTAAGAAACTAGAAACACCAATCAGAAAGGCTATATGCACCCCTATGTTCATAGCAGCACAATTCACCATAGCTAAGATTTGGAAACAGCCCAAGTGCCCATCAGCAGATGAGTAGATTAAAAACTGTGGTACATCTACACAATGGAATACTATGCTGCTGTAAAAAGGAAGGAACTGCAACAAAATAGATGGAGCTGGAGAGCATTATGCTAAGTGGAATAAGTCAGTCAGAGAAATATAAATGTCACATGATCTCACTCATTTGTGGATTATAATTAACAACATAACCCGATGAACAAAAACAGATATAGAGACAGAGAAGCATCAATCAGATGCTCAAACCTCTCATGGAAGGTAGGGGAGGATAGGGGTTAGGGGCAGAGATCAACCAAAGGACTTGTATGCATGCATATAAGCATAGTGATGGACACAGACAACAGGGGTTGAGGGTGAGGGCAGGACTGGGGAGATGAAAGTACAATGGGGGGATAAGGACACATTTGTTACACCTTAATCAATAAAAAAATACATTAAAAAAGCATAGCTTGGATTCGGATTCAAAGGAACTCTTCACTGTACCACGGAAAGGTCAGATTTCGCCTGAAATAAGGTGTGGTTTCTAATCCCCATGGTGGGAGAGGGAAGCGCGCGAGCCACAGGACCGGCAGGAACCCGGAGGTCTGTGCCTAGAAAAATCGGCGGCAGTTGGAGCTGCCGTGACCCATGAATGTGGAAGAGGGTCCTCTGAGCTGCTAACAGAAGTGATCTCTTAAAAGAAACTCAAATACTATGCTGCCATAAAAAAGAAGGAATTCTCATCATTTGCAGCAACCTGGGAGGAATTGGAGAACATTATGTTAAGTGAAATAAGTCAGTCAATGAAAGAAAAATACCACATGATCTCACTCATTTATGGATAATAAAGAACATTATAATCTTGAACAAAAAGATAGATACAGAGACAGTAAAGCATCAAACAGACTGTCAAATTACAAGGGGAAGGTTAGGGAGAGGTGGGGGAGATAAGAGATCAATCAAAGGACTTGTATGCATGCATATAAGCATAACCAATGGATGCAAAACTCTGGGGGGTGGGGGCATATATGGGAGGGGGGTGTGGGGAGGGCAATGGTAAGATATGTACACATATAATACCTTAATAAAAAAATTGAAAAAAAAAAAAGACGAGGAGGATCAGACTAAGAATTTTCAAAGGAGTGCGGGCTCCTTAGTCTTGCGCGCAGACCCACTGTCCGCACACTTGGGCTCTTTCCGACTCTGATTACTAAGCCCAATACATAGGAAAACCCAGGTGTAAAAACCCTGAAAGACTGCAGGGGGAAGTTGTTTTTCTGGAACCAGGGGAGCAGAGCTGGGTGTGACCATCGGAGAGGCAGCTCTGAGGCGCACACCTCCACAAACCGGTAGTGAGTGCCATAGGGGGTGGGAAAAAAAAAAAGCTAGAGAGGCCCGGAAGTCAATTCAGAAACACTGCCACCCAGGGGCTGAAACGCTAATTGTCTCTGGTGTAATCAAAAATAAATATGAGAAATTAAGACACTGCCGGCTTCAAAAGCAGGACTGGCTTACAACACTGAGGAGCAGTGGAACGAAGCTGAACTGAAATACTCCCCAGACTGAGAAACAGGCATACCAAACAGAATAATAGAGGAAGTGAATGACAGTCGCTACTGCACATTTTAGACTTCCTATTTTTTATTTTAAATTCTTTTTTCAATTTTTTTATTCTAATTTTTTATTTTCATTTTTTGCATCTTTTACTTAAGAAACTAAATTTTTTTTCTTTTTCCTCACTCGATTTTCACCATTTTAATTATTACATTTTTATTTTTAATCAGCATTATTATTACTATTATTTTACTTTTTTTAAATGTCATTTGATTTTCTCTTTCTTTTATTTTGGGATTAGTGTCCTACATTCTATTTGCATCTTTCCCTTACAATCATTTTACCCTAACTCAACGCTAACATTATGCCATCACTCTCCTCCTAACCTTTCCCCTTTTGGTCTCCTGTTTATCTTAACCCTTTTTGGCTTTAGATTTTCCCTACTTTTTCAGTTTACCCTCTGCTAAAATTTCACCCTACTTATATATCTAATTCCCAACCCCCTGCTCCAAATCCATACATACCTCTCTCTACACTACCTTAAAAAAATTATTTTTCTCTCTGGCCTTTTGTTGTTGTTTGCTTGAATGTTGATTAGATTGAATTTTTATGCTTTTTTATGAGATTGTTTTGATTATTCTTTTTGTTAGTTTGGTTGGTTCTTTTGTTTGCTTTGTTTTTGTTTGTTTTTTACTTTTGTTTTCCCTTTCCTCACTTGATATTAGTTGGTGTTGCAGTTTGTATTAATCTCCAGGCTCGTGTTGTTGGAATTTGCTGGGATTAGTGGTTGTTCTAGTGGAGTTTATTCCCCATATATATAGTTTGTTCCCCTTTTCTCTCTTAGTATCGTTCTTGTCTCTCTTACTTTTTTTTTTCTTTTCTTTTTTTTTTCTGCTCTTTTCCCAAGTTCAGATTCACACTCTTTTTTTTTTTCTTTCTTTTTACTCTTCCTCTTCCACTCCTATTCCCTAATTTGTCTTTCTCTGGTGGTTACCTTTATTGGAGGTTATTAATATCGTGAATACAATTCTGTTCAGTGCCTTGTGTGTTGTGCCTGGTTGTGTTGTATTTTGTACCTTTAAATCAACGCGGGAGAGAGAGAACTATATAACCAGACAACCGGAGAAGAGAGACCATGGAGAGACAAAGAAATAGCCTCAATAGGAAAGAAAAGCAGGCATCACCAGAAAAGGAAGTAAACGAATTAGAGGCAAACAACCTATCAGAGAAAGAATTCAGAGAAATGGTCATAAGGTGGATGAAAAGGATGGAAGACAAATTCGACAATACGAGTAAGAACCAAGAGGAAATGAAGAAGAACCAAGAAGAAATGAAAAATGACATCGCTGCTGTAAAGAACTCAATAGAAAGCCTCAAGAGTAGACTAGAAGAAGCAGAGGACCGCATAAGTGAGCTAGAAGACAAGATGAAAAAAAATACCCAAGTACAACAGCTTCTAGAAAAAAAATTAGAAAGCATGAGGAGAGCCTAAGGGAACGTCGGGACAACACAAAACAAAACAACATCAGGATAATAGGGGTACCAGAAGGAAAGGAACCTGAGCAAGGAATAGAAAACCTGTTTGAAGAAATAATAACAGAAAACTTCCCTGATATAGGGAAGAAAAAACCCACACAAATACAAGAAGCTCACAGAGTTCCAAGCAAAATGAACCCCAAAAGACCGACACAAAGGCACATTATAATTAAGTTGGCAAACACCAACGACAAAGTAGGAATCTTAAAAGCGGCCAGAGAGAGAGAGACAGTTACATACAAAGGAACCCCCTATCAGACTAGCAACTGACTTCTCAACAGAAACTCATCAGGCCAGAAGGGAATGGAATGAAATATACAAAGTCATGCAAAGAAAGGGTCTCAATCCAAGAATACTGTACCCAGCAAGGCTATCAATCAAAATTGAAGGTGAAATCAGGAGCTTCACAGACAAAAAAGTACTAAGGGAGTTTATCACCACCAAACCAGCAATGAAAGAAAAGCTAAAGGATCTGCTGTAAAAAGAAAAGAAAGAAATAGGAAGCAAAGAAGGAACACAGGGATATAGAATAAAAATGGCGACAAATAAGTACCTATCAATAATAACTTTAAATGTAAATGGATTGAATGCCCCAATCAAAAGACACAGGGTAACAAATTGGATAAGAAAACAAAACCCATATATCTGCTGTCTACAGGAAACCCACCTCAAAGAAAAAGACGCATACAGACTGAGAGTAAAGGGATGGAAAAAGGTTTTCCAGGCAAATGGAAAAAAAGCTGGGGTAGCAATACTTATATCTGACAAATTAGATCTCAAAGTGAAGGACATAACAAGACATAATGAAGGCCACTTCATAATACTAAAAGGAGAAATCCAACAAGAAGAAATAACTCTGGTAAACATATATGCACCCAATACAGGAGCACCAAGATACATTAAAAAACTCCTGGAAGATATCAAAGGAGAGATTGACAGCAATACAATCATAGTAGGAGACTTCAATACCCCACTGTCACCATTGGACAAATCTTCTACACAAAAAATCAGCAAAGAAACTTCAATCCTAAATGACTCACTAGACCAGATGGAATTAATTGACATCTTCAGAACATTTCACCCCAAAGCCACAGAATATACATTCTTCTCAAGTGCACATGGGTCATTTTCAAACATAGACCTTATGTAGGACATACGCAAAGTCTCTCCAAATTCAAGAAGATAGAAATCATATCAAGTATCTTCTTAGATCACAGTGGCATAAAACTGGAAATCAACTACAATAAAAACAACCCAAAGAAATCAAACACATGGAGACTAAACAGCATGCTATTAAATAATAACTGGGTTACCAAAGACATCAAGGAAGAAATAAAAAACATCATGGCAACAAATGACAATGAAATCACAACAATCCAAAATCTATGGGACACAGCAAACGCAGTCCTGAGAGGGAAGTTCATAGCTCTGCAAGCCTACTGCAAAAAACAAGAAACAATGGTAATAAATTACCTAACCCAACAACTCAAAGAGTTAGAGAGAGAGCAACAAGAAAAGCCCATTGTAAGCAGAAGGAAAGAAATAATAAAGATCAGAGTGGAGATAAATGACATACAGACCAAAGAAACAATACAAAAGATCAACAAAACCAAGAGCTGATTCTTTGAAAGGATAAACAAGATTGATGAACCTCTATCCAGGCTCATCAAGAAGAAAACAGAGAGGACCCAAATAAACAAAATCAGAAATAAAAGAGGTGAAATAACAGACCCCGACGAAATACAAAGGATTGTTACAAAATACTACGAACAACTCTATTCCAACAAACTGGACAACCTGGAGGAAATGGACATATTCCTAGAAAAATACAACCTTCCAAAACTCAATCAGAAAGAATCTAAACAGCTCAACAGGCCAGTAACTATGGAAGAAATGGAAGCAGTCATCAAAAAGCTTCTTGCAAACAAAAGCCCAGGGCCAGACGGCTTCACAGGAGAGTTTTACCAAACATTCAAGGAAGAACTAAAACCTATCCTCCTCAGACTATTCAAGAGGAAGGAACACTTCCACGCTCCTTCTATGAAGCCAGCATCACCCTAATACCACAACTAGATAAAGACAACACAATGAAAGAGAATTACAGACCAATATGCCTCATGAACATAGATGCCAAAATCCTAGCAAATCGGCTCCAGCAATACAGCAAAAAGATCATACATCATGACCAAGTAGGATTTATCCCAGGAATGCAAGGATGGTACAATATCCGCAAATCAATAAACGTGATACATCACATAAACAAATTTAGAGGTAAAAATCACATAGTCATATCAATAGATGCAGAAAAAGCATTTGACAAAATCCAACACCCTTTCTGGATAAAAACTCTCAACAAGGTGGGAATAGATGGCTCATACCTCAACATAATAAAAGCTATATATGATAAACCCACAGCAAACATCATACTCAATGGGCAAAAACTAAAACCATTTCCCCTAAGAACAGGAACAAGACAGGGATGCCCACTCTCACCGCTCCTGTTTGACATAGTACTGGAAGTATTAGCTATCGCAATTAGGCAAGAAGAAGAAATAAGAGGCATCCAAATTGGAAAAGAAGAAGTGAATCTGTCCTTATTTGCAGATGACATGATATTGTACATAAAAAAAAAACACCAAAAGATTCCATCAAAAAACTAATAGACTTAATAAATGAATTCGGCAATGTAGAGGGATACAAAATTAACGCCAAGAAATCTATGGCATTTCTATACACCAATAATGAACTTACAGAAAGAGAGACTTAAAAAGCAATCCCATTTACCATCGCACCAAAAAAATTAAGATA
Organism: Cnephaeus nilssonii; assembly: GCF_951640355.1. NCBI lineage: Eukaryota > Metazoa > Chordata > Mammalia > Chiroptera > Vespertilionidae > Cnephaeus > Cnephaeus nilssonii. The sequence continues at coordinate 5,983,844 of NC_137096.1, read as the reverse complement.
CCTAGGAATAAACTTAACTAAGGAGGTAAAAGACCTATACACGGAAAACTACAAGACACTGAAAAAAGAGATAGAGGAAGACGTAAACAGATGGAAGAACATACCATGTTCATGGATTGGTAGAATCAACATCATTAAAATGTCCATACTACCCAAAGCAATCTACAGATTCAATGCACTCCCCATCAAAATACCAACAGCATATTTCACAGACCTAGAAAGTACTCTCCAAAAATTCATCTGGAATAAAGAAAGACCCCGAATAGCCACAGCAATCCTGAGACAGAAGAATAAAGTAGGAGGGATCTCAATACCAGATTTCAAGCTGTGTTACAAAGCCACTGTTCTCAAAACAGCCTGGTACTGGCACAAGAACAGATATATAGATCAATGGAACAGAATAGAGAATCCAGATATCGACCCAAACAACTATGCTCAATTAATATTTGACAAAGGAGGCATAAACATACAATGGAGTCAAGACAGTCTCTTTAATAAATGGTGTTGAGAAAATTGGACAGATACATGCAAAAAAATGAAACTAGATCACCAACTTACACCATATACAAAAATAAACTCAACATGGATACAGGACTTAAACATAAACGGGAAACCATAAAAATACTAGAGAAATCCACAGGCAACAAAATCTCAGACATATGCCAAAAGAAATTCTTCACTGACACTGCCCCTAGGGCAATGGAAGCAAAAGAGAAAATAAACAAATGGGACTACATCAAAATAAAAAGCTTTTTTACAGCAAAAGAAACCATCAACAAAACAACAAGAAAGCCCACTGCATGGGAGAACATATTTGCAAATGCTATCACTGATAAAGGTTTAATCTCCAACATCTACAGGCATCTTATGCAACTTAATAAAAGGAAGATAAATGATCCAATAAAAAAATGTGCAACGGACCTAAACAGAATATTTTCATAAGAAGACAGAAGGAACGCCAAGAGACACATGAAAACATGCTCAAAGTCATTTATTATCCGAGAGATGCAAATCAAAACAACAATGCATCTCACACCTGTCAGAATGGCTATCATCAACAAATCAACAAACGACAAGTGTTGGCGAGGATGCGGAGAAAAAGGAACCCTCGTGCACTGCTGGTGGGAATGCAGATTGGTGCAGCCACTGTGGAGAACAGTATGGAGTTTCCTCAAAAAACTGAAAATGGAACTCCCATTTGACCCAGTAATCCCACTCCTGGGAATATATCCGAAGAAACTAGAAACACCAATTCAAAAGGGTATATTCATCCCTATGTTCATAGCAGCACAATTCACCATAGCTAAGATTGGAAAACTTTCCTAGGTGCCCGTCAGCAGATGACTGGATCAGAAAACTGTGGTACATCTACACAATGGAATACTATGCTGCCATAAAAAAGAAGGAATTCTCATCCTTTGCAGCAACCTGGGAGGAATTGGAGAACATTATGTTAAGTGAAATAAGTCAGTCAATGAAAGAAAAATACCACATGATCTCACTCATTTATGGATAATAAAGAACATTATAAACTTGAACAAAAAGATAGATACAGAGACAGTAAAGCATCAAACAGACTGTCAAATTACAAGGGGAAGGTTAGGGAGAGGTGGGGGAGATAAGAGATCAATCAAAGGACTTGTATGCATGCATATAAGCATAACAATGGATGCAAAACTCTGGGGGGTGGGAGCATATATAGGAGTGGGGTGTGGGGGGGCAATGGTAAGATATGTACACATATAATACCTTAATAAAAAAATTGAAATAAATAAAATAAAATAAAATATTTGCTGCTAGTATTGGTGGAGAGAAATGGTGTGCCTGCACTTAAGGTGCATAAGGGAAATGAATGCAACATGATTATAGTAATCAGTCATTAGCAAATGTTGTAGTTCATTATTAATAATTATTATAACAGGATTTGTAAAAATTAAGTTATGAATTTTTATTAAAACTTTTCTTACATACCATAAAAAAAAGAAGGAATTCTCATCATTTGCAGCAACCTGGATGGTATTGGAGAACATTATGCTAAGTGAAATAAGCCAGTCAATGAAAGAAAAATACCATATGATCTCACTCGTTTATGGATAATAAAGAACATTATAAACTGATGAACAAAAAGATAGATACAGAGACAGTAAAGCATCAAACAGACTTTCAAATTACAGGGGTAAAGTTAGGGAGAGGTGGGGGAGATAAGAAATCAAACGAAGGACTTGTATGCATGCATATAAGCATAAAATATGGACGCAAAACTCTGGGAGGTGAAGGCATGTATGGGTGTGGGGTGGCGGGGGGCAATGGTAAGATATGTACACATATAATTCCTCAATAAAAAAATGTAAAAAAAAATAATAAAAAAAAGCAGAGCTTGATGATTATAGCTCCTTCAGGACTACGGAGTCTAAATTGGTGATTTTTTTTCATTGCCTAAGTGAGGAATAAGGGGAAGATGGCTGGATTTTTATGCTTGTCCTGGGTGATTTCTGATAGCTTGTCATAATTAACTGACTATGGGCTGCTCTCTCAGGCTGCTTAGATGGAGGAGCCGTAGGCTGGAGGACTGGAGAATGATCAGAAGTATCAAGAGTGGTGAAGGAGGAGAAGGATTTGAGATCCTCGAGGGGACTTAGGATCTCAAATCCTAAGGAGGGGAATACTAATTTACTCATGATTATATGCAAAGAGGAAAATTTGTGAGGGAAAGCAGCTGTTACAAAGTGAGGTTTGTGTCCTGAGTGCAATGGAAGCCTGGATATATGGGACCTTAGACCATTTGCTCTGTTGGTGACAAAAGTTGTCAACATCAGTGAGAATTTGGACCATTCTCAGGCCATTGGGGCCCATTGTCTAATTTGCTTTGTAGCCAAGTGGTATTGCAATAGAAACACCCCAGGGGTGTGGTACGGAGAATGGCCTACTGAAAATTTCCCATGTTAATGGGCTGTGGCTTAAGGTCTGTTTTCCATAAAGTTAAGGCTGAGAAAGGTATCCCCTTCTCCCTCTAATGTTCACAAGAAACGGACAAAGCCATCTCTCTGTGACAGGTGTCTCTGGCAGGAGAGTGTGTGTGAGAATCTGGTTCCCCCAGAGACTTGTCTCGACCAGCGCTGGATTTTTGGAGGGATGGCTGTACAGTAACATCTTGGAGCCTGGCTCCAAGCCCAAAATGACAGGACAGTCCTGGATAGACTGAGGAAAACAGACTAAAGCCACTTACCAGGCAATTTTGTGTCTGGTGTTGATGTCTGGAGGGCAGAGAAATGGTCACTCCCTAATCCGGTCATCCATGTGACCCAATACAGCCCAAAAGGGAAGGGTCATGGGACCTAGGCAGGTGCCCGGCAACCAGCAGGAGTTCAACCATGCATAAGTGTGGCTGGAGGCAAGAGGCCTGCTCCAGAGCCGGATGATCATGGTCTCTCAGAGTGGCACATGCTCAGTTGCTGGGAGTCAGAGCTTGTGCCGGGGTCCACTGCCAGACCCTCCCAGGTTTTCGGTACCAACTGAAAGGTTCCAGGTTGGACTTGGGTCACACAGAACTGACTCAAAGCTCTGTGTGATCAAAATGATATTTATTCAAGGCACCTGGGTGCAGGTGGACTGAATCTGAGAAAGGAATCAGTGGCAAATGGGAAGGGAGCAGGCTTTTTATGTGCCTAAGGGAAAGCTGCAGGCTTTGGCTGATGTTTGTATCTGGACCATGCTTAGGCGGCTTCTGTTGAAACAGTATCTGGACTGGGCTGCAGGCGACTTCTATTCACATAGTTTCTGGGTGGGCTGCAGGTGGCTTCTGTTGAGCATGTATCTGGGCTATGCAAGAGTTGTGGTCTTAGAAGTTCCTATAAGATATTCGCTCAAGGGAAATATGTTTTTACAAGACTCTTACTTACAGAATAAGTTCCCTTTGACATTTGTTAGATTTTTGTAAAGCTCAAGCCTTGTGTTCTCCATGTGTTCTCCCTTTCACTTTAATAAACACTGGATTTACTGGAGGCCCAGTGCACGAATTCATGCATGGGTGGGTTCCTTGGCCTGGCTGGCAATTGGGGCCGATGAGGGCTGGCTGGCTCGGGGGAGGGACCATGGGACATTGGCTGGCTGTGGAGGTTGGCTGCTGGAGTGCACTGGACCACCAGAGGGCATCTCCTGCATTGAGCATCTGCCCCCTGGTGGTAAGTATGCATCATAGTGACCGGTCGACAGGTCATAACAGTTGCTTAGACTTTTATATATAGAGATTTAAAGTATACACTTTTTGGGGTATACTCTGTAGATCTACACTTTATATCAGGTAGATCTATGGGGGGAGGGGAATACTAATTTATTCACGATTATATGTAAAAAGAGAAGCAAAGGACGTCTTGAAAAACTGTGTAGCTATCACTTCTTATTTAGAAACTAGAGGCCCAGTGCATTATTGAATCATGCACGTGTAGGGTCCCCTACACGCTTTCGCTTTCGATTGCGGGTGAGCTGGGTGCCTGTCTGCTGGTGCACCAGGCGGACAGGCACCCAGCTCCCATACTTTCGCTTTCGATCACGGGGGAGCTGGGTGCCTGTCCACTGGTGCACCAGGCCTTTCAGAAGCCTCCCGCTCGGCAAAGGCTTCTGAAAGGCCTGGTGCCAGAGCAGACAGGCACCCAGCTCCCCCGCTTTTGATGGTCTGCTGCGGGACGTGAGCTCGCTGCCCCAGAGGCCCCTTCTGTTCCACAGCACAGCCATGGCACAGACACTGAGCTCGCGCCGCCGCTGGGACGCGAGCTCAGCATCCCGCTGACCCAATCGGCTACCCCGGCCACCCTGAGTCCTGCCCCCTGCGCCTCCCGCTGGCCCAATCGTGGGCGTAGCTGAGTGATGGTAATTTACATATTACCATTTTATTGGATATGACAATTACTGCAGAATAACGATGAATATCTGTATTGATGTTTCTATTGCTGTTGCAACAAATGACCACTATGTGGCTTAACACAAGTTTATTAGCTTATCAGCTCTAATAAACTGTTAAAAATCCAGAAGCCAGACTTGGATCCCATTTGATAGTGTTACATAGGACCCTTGAATTCTGTTCACATTTCATCTTTTTTTTTTCTTTTTACTCCTCAGACCTAATCACTTTAATTTTTCTATCTTAGATTTCACTGATACTTTCTCTGCAAACAGCTACTATATGAAGCATAGAAGCTCAGAAGCAGGTTTTCCTGCTTCCAGAATTTCTTTATGGTCACTTATCATTTCTATGACTTGGTTGACATTCTTTAGTGCATACATTATTTTTTTTTAATTTACCTTTAGTTGTTTATACACAATTTAGCTCTTTGTGATACACTTAAAGCAGTTTTTAAAAAGTCTTTTTCAATTAAGTCCAGTGTCTGGGTTTTGTTAGGAATGATTTCTATTAATTTATTTTGTCTCTTTGAATGAGGCATATTTTCCTATTCTTTGCATATCTTCTAATTTTATTTCCTTCTGAAAAGTGAGCATTTGACAATTGCAATGGGATAATTCTGGACATCAAAATTTTCTTCACCAGCATTTTTATGGGGTCCTAAGGTTATTATTATTGAAGGATACTGAGTCAGTTTGTTTTGAGCATTTTCCAGGATATTTTTACAAAGACCCCAATTTCTAATGTCTGTGTACCTATAGCATATGCTCATGTCATTTTTGACAAAATTTCCTTCAGTGTTTGGAAATTGATTATTGCCAAAGCTCTTCTTCAACACTTAATTGGACTTGTTCTGAATCCAAAATTCAGTCTGAGGAGAGTTAAATATTATCTCAGGTTTTTCTGAACATTTTTTTTGCAGAGCATATCTTTGGAATGTCTTGATTTTATTCAGAAGCCTTATTCCAGCTTAATGTGTTATCTATCTCAGACATCTGTGGGCTTTAATCAACCTTGCAACGTTTTTAAGCAGAAAAACCTGCTTCTGAGCTGGATGGGTGCCTTCCTGATGATATCCTTCAGATATCCCAAATAAAAGTTAGAATAGATATACACAATATCTGGAATTTAAAGTCTTTTTTTGCCTCCAGTTCAAAAAAGAAAACTGAAAATATGGTTGCTACTACTTAAAAATCAAGACCTTTCTTGTACTGGGTATTAGAGGGGGCAAGACATGTAAAAATGTCACAAAAGTTTTTATCATCTTGAAGATGCAATTTTTTCATTGTGCATTTTCTTGGTTGCTGTAAATCTGTGACTATTTTCTAAAGATCCAGCAAAGTGACTTATAAGAATGAGCCCTCTTCCATTTTTTCCAAATTTCTTTATGAGCAAAAGCATCTTATTTTATTTTTTATTTCTACAACAGTAGAGTTAAATAGTTTTAATGTCTATTTTATATCTACATTTTTTCTTTGTGCCTTTTCTAGTCATGTTATTAGCTCATCCTCTCTAATAAAATGGTAATATGCAAATTAACCATCACACCGTTACACAAACCACGCCCACAAGCCAAGCCACGCCCCACCAGCCAATCAGGGTGAGTGTGCAAATTAACCTCAATCCAAGATGGCTACAGCCACAGAGAGCAAGGTTTCCCAGGTAACAGAGGAAGCCAAGCTTTCCATAGCCGTTGCAGGCCTAAGCCTCCACTAAAGCTACAAAGTTTCAATTATAGAAGGTAAACAAATTCAAACAAATGGCAGCAGAATGGAGCTTGAGAGAGCAGGCCAGGGTTGCTGGCAGCAACAGGGGAAGCAAAGCTTTCCACACACCCTGGCCGGGCCCACCCGCTTAAGGCTACAAAGTTTCAATTGTAGAAGGTGAATTAACTGCCACAGAAATGGCTGCCGGAGCCCCAGGCTTGGCTCCGCTCCGGGCTACAAAGTTTCAATTATAGAAGGAAAATAAATTCCAGATACCAGGGCCTCCACTTGGGTTGCCAGGGGGCGTGGCTGGCCTGCAAACCACTACAGGCCCCTCGCTCAGGCCGCCCCACACCCCAAGGGAACCCCCACCCTTATCTGTGACACCCTTCAGGGCAAACCAGCTGGCCCCCACCCATGCACCAGGCCTCTATCCTATCTAATAAAAGAGTAATATACAGATTGATCATCACTGCAACACAGAATATAGCTGCCCCCATGTGGTCAAAGATCCTGCCCCCATGTGGACACAAGATGGCCACCACAAGATGGCCAGCAGGAGAGGGCAATTGGGAGGCACCCGGCCTGCAAGGGAGGGCAGTTGAGAGGCACCAGGCCTGCAAGGGAGGGCAGTTGAGAGGGACCAGGCTTGCAAGGGAGGGCAGTTGGAGGTGATCAACCCTGCAGGAGAGGGCAGTTAGGGGTGACCAGGCCGGCAGAGGAGGGAAGTTGGGGGCAAACAGGCTGGCAGGGGAGCAGTTAAGCATCAACCAGGCTGGCAGCAGAGTGGTTAGGGGATGATAGGCTGGCAGGCAGAAGCGGTTAGGGGCAATCAGGAAGGCAGGCAGGCAAGCAGTTGGGAGCCAGCAGTCCTGGATTGTGAGAGGGATGTCCGACTGCTCTCCAGGAATCCCAGATTGGAGAGGGTACAGGCTGGGCTGAGGGACAAGCCCCCGCCATGCACGAATTTCGTGCACCGGGCTTCTAGTTTTTATATAGCTACTAAAGGCCCAGTGCACAAAATTTGTGCATGAGTGGGGTCCCTAGACCTGGCCAGCATCAGGGCCGATTTGGGTTAGATTGATCAGGGCCAGGCTGGAGAGGAGGCGATGGTCACTGCGCCAGGTGCAGAAGGAATGGATGTCAGATGCCAATGCTGCCATCATCAGCACCCTGCTACCTCATGGTTCCCCACTTCCTCCCTCCTTCTTCCCTTGCCAACTGTGACATGACCATGGTGGGCCAATCAGAGCCTGCTGTCCAGGAGAGGTTGACTGTGGGAGGGCACTGACCACCAGGAGCAGCTACTGAGTTGAGTGTCTCTGCCTGGTGGTCAGTGAACATCATGGTGACTGGTCATTCCGGTTGTTTCAGTCACTTATGCTTTTATATATATACTAGAGACCCGGTGCATGAAATTTGTGCACGGGGGGTGTGTGTCCCTCGGCCCAGTCTGCACACTCTCCAATCTGGGACCACTCGAGGGATGTCCGACTGCCCATTTAGTGGGATCGGGGCTATACGAGCATTCGGACATCCCTCTCACAATCCAGGACTGCTGGCTCCCAACTGCTCACCTGCCTGCCTTCCTGATTGCCCCTAACCACTACTGCCTGCCAGTCTGATCACTGCCTAACCACTCCCCTCCCAGCCTGTTTACCCCTAACTGCCCTCCCCTGCAGGCCTGGGTTCCCTCCAACTGCCGTTCCCTGCTGGCCCAGTCACCCCCAACTTCTCTCCTCTGCCGGCCTGGTCAACCCAAACTGCCCTCCCCTGCAGGCTTGATCGCCCCCAACTGCCCTCCCTTGCAGGCCTGATCCCTCCCAACTGCCCTCGCCTGCTGGCCTGATCTCCCACAACTGCCCTCCCTTGCATGCCTGGTCCCTCCCAACTGCCCTCTCCTGATGGCCATCTTGTGGTGGCCATCTTGTGTCCACATGGGGGCAGCCATCTTTGACCACATGGGGGCAGCCATCTTGTGTGTTGGAGTGATGGTCAATTTGCATATTACTCTTTTATTAGATAGAAGATTATATATATAGACTAGTGGACCAGTACACAAAATTTGTGCACAGAGAGGCGTTCCCTCAGCCCAGCCTGCACCCTCTCCAATCAGGGACCCCTAGGGAGATGTCTGCTGCCTAAACCAGCAGTCAGACATCCTTCTCGCAATCTGGGACTGCTGGCTCCTAACTGCTCACCTCCCTGCCTGCCTATTTGCCCCTAACTGCCTCTGCCTGCCTGCCTGATCACCCCTAACTGCACTCCCCTGCAGGCCTGGTTGCTCCCAACAGCCCTCTCCTGCCAGCCCGATCTTGCCCCCAACTGCCCTCACCTGCTGGCCTTATCTCACCCCCAACTGCCCTCACCTGCTGGTAGCCCCCAACTGCCCTTCCCTTCAGGCATGATTTTGCCCCCAACAACCCTTCCCATGCCAGCCTGGTTGCCCCCTGGTTCTCTCCCCTTCTTTCCTGATCTCACCCCCAATGGCCCTCCCCTGCCAGACTGATCTTGTCCCCAACTGCCCTCTCCTGCAGGCCTGATCTCGCCCCCAACTTCCCTCCTCTGGCAGCCAATTTGGTTCTGATTGGTCGGTTTCTATGCCAGTCAGTGTCAAAAGCTCCGCCTCTTAGGCAGCCATTGGCTCCTCACAGTTGACCCATATTTGGTTCTGATTAGCCAGTTTCTATGCCAGTCAGCGTCAAAAGCTCCACCTCCTAGGCAGCAATTGGTTCCTCACACTTTACCCAGAATTGGTTCTGATTGGTTGGTTTCTATGCCAGTAAGCATCTCTGGGCCTATCAATGGGGCCTGATCAGAAAGGCGGGGCTGATCAGCAGCCTGGGTGGAGGCCTGGAGAGAAATGGAGGCATGGCTGCTGGCCGGACTGGGAGAGAAAGAGATAGGCAAGTGCTGATCAAAAGCTTCTACAGAGGCAACAGATCAGTCCCTGCTTCTCTCTTCAGGTTTCTCTCTGGCCCTGATTCACAGCCCCCATAGCAGTCAGTGCTGGGGCACCACGCCTGCAGTGGAAGCAGGACTACTTTCAGTTGGTCAAGCCTCAGTTATTATTAGTTGTTATTACCCAAGGTTTTACATATTAGGATGTCTATAATCATTTCTTTTGTTTGTACTTGGTTTATGTTCTTAATATACATCCTGAAATTATGTTCCAGAGTTGATTGTCTAAATATTGTCTTATATATGGTAGTAAAGACATATATAATAAAATAAAATATTTACTAAAAATTTATTTTAAACATTTGCAAAGCTTCCATCTCTCTAAAAACAAAACAGCTAAATTTCTACATATTACTTACATGTTTGGGCCTTGGTTTCCATTTGTTTGTTTGTTTGTTTGTTTGTTTTGGTTTCCTTCTATTTAAAATTAGGTGTTGGGATCGAAGTTCCAATATCAGTTCGAAAACCTACAGGATTTCACAATTTTTTCAATCGTTTGTAACAACCAAAAGACCTTCTTTCTATAGCATAAGAAACCTATCTATAATAATCTATAATAATAAAAGTATAATATGAAAATTGACCGAACAGCTGAACAGTGGAACGATCATCCAGATGTCCTTCTAGATGACCTTTCAGATGAAGTTGGGGCTGAGAGGGCCGAGGCACCCGGGACTGTGAAGGCTGAGGAAGCCGAGGTTGCGAGGTCTGAGGCAGCCATGGCTGTGAAGGCCTACTCTTGCACAAATTTTGTGCATAGTGCCTCTAGTAAAATGAAATGCTAACATGCAAATCAACCTAACAGCAAAACGACCGGTTGCTGTGATGTACATTGGCCACCAGGGAGCAGATGTTCAATGTAGGAGCTGCCCCCTGGTGGTCAGTGTACTCCCATAGGGGGAACACCACTCAGCCAGAAGCCCTGAGCCAGGCTCATGGCTGGTGAGCCCAGGGACAGTGGGGGAAGCCTCTCCTGCCTCTGTGGCAGCGCTAAGGATGTTTGACTGCCGGCTTAGGCCTGCTCTCCATCAGTCGGATATCCCCTGAAGGTTCCCAGACTGCGAGAGGGTACAGGTGAGCTAAGGGACCCCCCCCCCGAGTGCATGAATTTCATGCACCAGGCCTCTACTATCTCATGTTAAATATTGTCATTGTGTACATCTTATGACAAGAAAACTGGGTTACAGATAGGTCAGGTTACTAACCTAAATCCACAAAGCCACAGCTAGCAGAAAAATCAAGATGGAATTCAGGACTCTTGCATAATCAGCAATGGCTTTTCTCTTTCTCTGCCTTGCCCTTTATTATTAACACATAGAAATAAACATTAATTGAGCTCTACAGAATTTTCAACATTGATTGATCTAGCCTAACATCACAGGTGTAATTCTTTGTTCAAGAGAAGAAAAATTTAAGTTACTCCAATTGAATTACAAATTCAAATTTTTCTTGGTTTCTCCATGCCTTACACTTTATAAATTCTCTTTACATGTATTAGTTTTTCTACTTTTTACAGTATATTGTACAAATAATGGAAGAAAAGTAGTGAAACAAAGGCAAAGAAGAAAGAACTGAACATGGGAAAACCAAGATGGCGGCATAGGTAAACACCTAAACTGCTGCCTCGCACAACAATTTCAAAACTACAACTAAAAGACAAAACGTCTATCACCCAGAACCATGGAAAAGCTGGCTGAGTGGAAGTTCTACAACTAGAAGGAAAGAGAAAAGAGCATTGAGACATGCACAAGCACTGAAAAGCTGAGGTATTAAGGCACGTGAAAAGGGCTGGTGGCGGGCGACTGGGTGTGCTGATTTTTCAACCCAAAGAGAGAAAAGCTCCTGATTACTCTGAACTCCAGTATTGGGGGAGACGCTTGGGACCCAAACTTCTATGGGGAGAAGCTGGACTGTCTGCCATCGGGTCGGAAAGTGAGGGTGACTTTCTTGCAAAGGTGCGCGCAGCAATCATTGTTTACTGCACTTGGGCATGGGACGCAGGGACTTGGAAATGCGGAGACGAAGAGATGGCTGACTGGCAGCCACCGCTGTTTGCCATGCCCTAGCCTAGTGACTCTCTGAGACGCCGCCCCGCACAATCTACAAACCCACCTAAGCTCCACGCATTGGCTTTTGCATATAAATGGCCTGCCCTATCACAGCTTAACCTAACAAACTGCAGCTTGGTCAGACAGCTCCAAAACCTCCAAACCCCAAGCAAAGAGGAGAAAACTGTAGTTCTCGCTGTAGCTCCTGCTGGGTGGCCTCAGACAGTAGTTGACCTGCACCCCATTGGAGATCCAGAAGCTAGTGTATCTAGTTGTCAGTGTGAGACGACACCAGATTTCAACTGCTCACATACGTAAGTGACACATTCAAGAGGCAGACTCAGTGAGCACCAAAGCCCCACTAAAACAAGTCCTGCCCCGTAAGGATGTCTCCAGCACAGCAGTTCTACCATTATAGACACAGCAGGTCCTCACAGCCAATTGGCCTGGAGTTCAATTCCTCCCAGTGACACCAACAACAATCAAGACTTAACAACAAGGCTGTACACACAGTCCACAAAGGGGTGCACCAAGAATGTCCACCTCAGGTAACTGGGAGGCCGGCTCACTGAGCCATATAGGACACCTAGTACACAAAGCCACCCTACTAACTCAGGGAAGCAGCAAAAATGCAGAGACAAAGAAACAGATCACAAATGAAAGACATGGAGGAAAACAAATGAATGGATATAGAGTTCAAAACCACGGTTATAAGGTTTTTCAAGAATTTCCTAGAAAAGGCCAATAAATTTAATGAGACCCTTGAGGATATGAAAAAGGACCAACTAGAAATTAAACATACACTGACTGAAATAAAAAAATATTATACAGAGACCCAACAGCAGACTAGAGGAACGCAAGAATGAAATCAAAGATTTGAAATACAAAGAAGCAAAAAACATTCATCCAGGAAAACAAAAAGAAAAAAGAATCTAAAAATTTGAAGATAGTGTAAGAAGCCTCTGGGACAACTACAATTGTAACATCAGAATTATGGGGGTGCCAGAAGAAAAGAGAGAGCAAAATACTGAAAACCTATTTGAAGAAATAATGACCGAAAACTTCCCCCACCTGGTGAAAGAAATAGACTTACAAGTCCAGGAAGTGCACAGAACCCCAAACAAAAGAAATCCAAAGAGGACCACACCAAGAAACATCATAATTAAAATACCAAGAGCAAAAGACAAAGAGAGAATATTAAAAGCAGCAAGAGAAAAACAGTTAATTACCTACAAGGGAGCACCCATACGATTGTCAGCTGATTTCTCAACAGAAACTATACAGGCCAGAAGGGAGTGAGTGGCAAGAAATATTCAAAGTGATGAATAGCAAGAACCTACAACCAAGTTTACTTTACCCAGCAAGTTATCATTCAGAATTGAAGGGCAGATAAAGAGCTTCACCGATAAGAAAAAGCTAAAGGAGTTCATCACCACCAAACCAGTATTATATGAAATGCTGAAAGGTATTCTTTAAGAAGAGGAAGAAGAATAAAAAAGTAAAGATAAAAATTATGAACAACAAATGCAAATCTATCAACAAGTGAATCTAAAAATCAAGTGAATTAAAAATCTGAGGAACAGAATAAACTGGTGAATATAATAGAATCAGGGGCATAGAAAGGGAGTGGACTGATAATTCTCAGGGGGGAAAGGGGTGTGGGAGGTGCGGGAAGAGACTGGACAAAAATCGTACACGTATGGATGAGGACTATTTGGGAGGAGGTAAGGGCAGAGGGTGAGGTGGGAACCGGGTGGAGGGGAGCTATGGGGGGGGGAAAGGAGAAACAATTGTAATAATATGAATAATAAAGATTTATTAAATTAAGAAAATGAAAAAGAAAGAAAGAAATGAACATGAATCATTTTGATGTCAAATTGAGTTAGCGTCTTTAAAAGATTAAGATTCGTTTTCTACCACTAGGTGCACAAATAAAACACACAAAATCTAACATAGATTTCTTAATTAAAAATGAAGTGTCATCACTGATGGAGACTGAAGGGTAATTTTTAGAACCAGGTGAGACTAAGTATTGAGAGTCTTTATCCAGCTCCTTTTATTTAGAAGGTTCTCTATAAATGTTTTCTATAAACACCCCTTCCCCAAACAGACTTTCAGTTTAAAAAGCACAGACAGGTAAAATATTTAAGTACTTGGTGCCAGAAAAGAAACTGACTTTAAATTTATATTATATTCTAATTTCTTTTCTTACAAGCTTCACATTTCCAAATATAAATAAATAAATAAGTAGCCTTTTGATTTATACTTACTTGTTACTATAGTAAACTATTTATTTGTATTCCAATAAAGCATTTTGCTGATCATATTTGATTTCTCAATCTTTTCCAATTGACAATCATCTCATTTATAGATATTTTTATTGGTTCTAATTGGGAAAGCATCGCTGCTAAAAGTTGGGTTTATATGCAAAAAGAAAATAATTATATGTACATCAAGGGGCTTTACATTTTTAGATGGCATAAATATAGTTTATTAGGAATAGGAATGGAGACAAATACAGAAGCAGCAAAAATTTAAAAGATAATTAACTAATATGATGATCAAATAATTGCCAATTTGTCAGCTTTGATCAGATGAACAAACTTCTAGAAAAACAAACTTACCCAAAATAAGACTGAAAATATAGTCTTAAAACATAAAAGAACGTCAACTGATTGCTGAAGTCTATCTATAAAGGAAAAACTAGTCCTAGAGGGTTTTTCTGAGAACTTCTGAGCGATTTAAGGATAAATAAGTATATTTTACACAAATAGAACATAGAGCAAAGTAAAAATACATGAAAAATGTCTTAATATTATATAGAGTATTTTTTTGTGAAAGATCAAGAGAGAAATGATATACACCTAATCAACATTTCTTTTTTAAGTATTTAAATGTTTATTTTAATTCAGTTTTATAAGTCATACTTTTATACATCTCTGTTTTTCATCTTTATTTCAATCTTCAATTTCATTATTGATTAAGGTAAAACATATGTGTCCCCATCCCCCCATTAACTCCCAAATACTCACCCACTCATGCCCTCACCCACCTGTTGTCTGTGTCCATTGGTTAGGCTTACATGCATGCATACAAGTCCTTCGGTTCATAACTCCCCCACATTTCCACCCTCCCCTACCTTACCTCTGAAGTTTGACAGTCTGATTGCTGCTTCTCTGTCTCTGGATCTGTTTTTGTTCATCAGTTTATGTTATTCATTATATTCCATAAATGAGTGAGATCATGTGGTATTTGTTTTTCTCTGACTGGCATATTTCACTTAGTATAATGCTCTCCATTTCCATCCATGCTGTTGCAAATGGTAAGAATTTCTTTTTTTAGTATTCCATTGTGTACATGTACCACAGTTTTTAATCCACTCATCTGCTGATGGGCACTTAGGCTGTTTCCAAGTCTTAGCTATGGTGAATTGTGCTGCTGTGAACATAGGGGTGCATATATCCTTTCTGATTGGTGTTTCTAGTTTCTTGGGATATATTCCTAGAAGTGGGATCACTGGGTCAAATGGGAGTTCCATTTTTAGTTTTTGAGGAAACTCCATACTGTTCTCCACAGTGGTTGCACCAGTCTGCATTCCCACCAGCAGTGCAAAAGGGTTCCTTTTTCTCCGCATCCTCATTAGCACTTATCGTTTGTTGATTTCTTGATGATTGCCATTCTGACAGGTATGAGATGATACCGCATTGTCGTTTTGATTTTCATCTATCATATAATTAGTGACTTTGAGCATGTTTTCCTATGTCTCTTGGCCTTCTTTCTGTCTTCTTTTGGAAAGTATCTATTTAGGTCCTTTGCCCATTTCTTGATTATGTTGTTTATCTTTTTTTAGTTAAGTTGTATGAGTTCCCTGTAAATGTTGGACATTAAGCCCTTATTGGAGATAAAATTGGCAAATACGTATGTCCTCCCATACAAAGGGATTTCTTGTTGTTTTGTTGGTTTCTTTTGCTCTGCAGAAGCTTCTTATTTTGATGTAGTCCCATTTGTTTATTTTCTCTTTAGTTTCCATTGCCCTAGGAGCAGTATCAGTGAAGAGATTGCTTTGGCATATGTCTGAGATTTCTCTGCCTATGGATTCCTCTAGTATTTTTCTGGTTTCCTGTCTTATGTTTATGTCCTTGATACATTTTGAGTATATTTTTGTGTATGGTGTAAGTTGGTGGTCTATTTTCAATTTTTGCATGTATCTGTCCAATTTTTCCAATACCATTTATTGAAGAGATTTTCTTGACTCCATTGTATGTTCTTGCCTCCTTTGTCAAATATTAATTGAGCGTAGTGCTTTGGATCAATTTCTGGGTTCTCTATTTATTCCATTGGTCTGTATGTCTGTTCTTGTGCCAGTACCAGGGTGTTTTAAGAACAGTAGCTTTGTAATACAGCTTGATATCTGGTATTGAGATCCCACCTACGTTGTTCTTCTTTCTCAAGATTGCTGCAGCATTTTGGGGTCTTTTTTTAATTCCAGATTAATTTTTGGAATGTTCATTCCAAGTCTGTGAAATATGCTGTTGGTATTTTAATGGGGATGGCATTGAATCTACAGATTGCTTTGGGTAGTATTGATATCTTGATGATGTTGATTCTACCAATCCATGAACACAGTATGTTCTTCCATCTGTTTATGTCTTCCTCTGTCTCTTTTTTCAGTGTCCTATAGTTTTTCGCATATAGGTCTTTTACCTCCTTAGTTAAGTTTATTCCTAGGTATCTTAATTTTTTTCATGCGATGGTAAATGGGATTGATTTTTTAGTCTCTCTTTCTGTAAGTTCACTAATGGTGTAAAGAAATGCCATAGATTTCTTGGCATTCATTTTGTATCAGACTACATTGCCGAATTCATTTATTAAGTCTAAAAAATTTATATGGAGTGTTTTGGGTTTTCTATGTACAGTATCATGTCATCTGTGAATAAGGACAGTTTTACTTCTACTTTTCCAATTTGGATGCCTTTTATTCCTTCTTCTTCTCTGATCACAATTGCTAGTACTTCCAGTACTATATCCATCAGGAATGGTGAGAGTGGGTGGGAATCCCTGTCTTGTTCCTGTTCTTAGGGGAAATGGTTTTAGTTTTTGTCCATTGAATATGATGTAGGCTGTGAGTTTGTCATATATGGCTTTTATTATGTTGAGGTATGATCTTTCTATTCCTACCTTGATGGAAGTGTTTATCAAGAAAGGATGTTGGATTTTTTCATATGCTTTTTCTGCGACAATTGATATGACTATGTGATTTTTATATCTCAATTTGTTTATTTGATGTATCCCATTTATTGATTTGCAAATATTGTACATCCCTTGCATCCCTGGGATAAATCCTACTTGGTCATGGTGTATGACCTTTCTGATGTATTGCTGGATCTGATTTGCTAGAATTTTGTTGAGGATTTTGGCATCTATGTTCATGAGGGATATTGGCCTGTAATTCTTTTTCATTGTGTTGTCTTTGTCTTGTTATGGTATGAAGGTGGCTTCATAAAATGAGCTTGGAAGTGTTCCTTCCTCTTGAATTTTTTGGAATAGTCTGAGGAGGATATGTTTTAGTTCTTCCTTGAATGTTTGGTAAAACTCCCCTGTGAAGCCGTCTGTTCCCTGTCTTTTGTTTGCTGGAAGCTTTTTGATGACAGCTTCAATTTCTTCCATAGTTATTGGCTTATGGAGATGTTTAGATTCTTCCTGATTGAGTTTTGGAAGGTTGTATTTTTCTATGAATATGTCTATTTCCTCCAAGTTGTCCGGTTTGTTGGAATAGAGTTGTTCATAGTATTTTTTAACAATCCTTTGTATTTCTGTGGGGTCTGTTGTTATTTCTTCTCTTTTTAATTTTGTTTATTTGGTTCCTCTCTTTGTTTCTTGGTGAGCCTGGTGAGAGGTATATCAATCTTGTTTATCTTTTTAAAGAACCAGCTCTTGGTTTTGTTGATCTTTTGTATTGTTTTCCTGTGTCTCCATGTCTCTTATCTCCACTCTGATCTTTATTATCTCCTTCCGTCTGCTTACACTGGGCTTTTCTTGTTGCTCTCTTTCTAACTCTTTGAGTTGTAGGGTTCGGTAATTCGTTACCATTGTTTCTTGTTTTTTACAGTAGGCTTGTAGAGCTATGAACTTGTCTCTCAAGACTGCTTTCACTCTGTCCCATAGGTTTTGGATTGTTGTGTTTTCATTGTCATTTGTTGCTATGATGTTTTTTGTTTCTTCTTTGATCTTTCTTATAACCTGGTCATTGTTTAATAGCATGCTATTTAACCTCCATGTGTTTGATTTTTTTTGGCTTGTTTTTATTGTAGTTGATTTCCAGTTTTATGCCATTGTGATCTGAGAAGTTGCTTGATATGATTTCTATCTTCTTGAATTTGAAGAGACCTTTCCTGTGTCCTAATATGTGGTCTATCCTTGAAAATGTTCCATTTGCACTGGAGAAGAATATATATTCTGTAGCTTTGTGGTGAAATGTTCTAAAGACGTCAAGTAAGTCTATCTGATCTATTGTGTCATTTAGGATTGCTGTTTCTTTACCTATTTTTTGTTTAGATGATTTATCCAGGGGTGCCAGTGGGGTATTAAAGTCCCCTACTATGACTGTATTGCTATCGATCTCTCCCTTGATATCTTCCATAAGTTGTTTTATGTATTTGTGTGCTCTGATATTGGGTGCATATCTGTTTACCAGAGTTATATCTTCTTGTTGAATTGCTCCCTATAGTATTGTGTAGGGGCCTTCCTTATCTCTTGCTATGGCCTTTACTTTGAGGTCTATTTTATCAGTTATAAGTGTCACAACCCCAGCTTTTTTCTCATATCCATTTGCATGAAATATGTTGTTCCATCCCTTCATTCTCAGTTTGTGTGAATCCTTTGTGCTGAGGTGGGTTCTTGCAGACAGCAAATATATGGGTCATGTTTTCTTATCCATTTAGCTACCTTATGTCTTTTGATTGGTGCATTTAATCCATTTACATTTAATGTTATTATTGATAAGTACATGTTTGTTGTCATATTTTTCCTTAATGTTTGTGTTTCTTCTTGCCTTTCTCTTTCTTACATTTACAGCAGTCCCTTTAGTATTTCTTGCATTGCTGGCTTGGTTAGGTTAACATTCTTAGCCCTTTTTGTCTGTGAGCTCCTGATTCCACTTTATATTTTGAATGATAGCCCTGCTGGGTATAGTATTCTTTGTTCAGTCCCTTGCTTTGTATCACTTTGTAAATTTCATTCCATTCCCTTCTGGCCTGCAATGTTTCTGTTGAGAAATCATTTGACATTTTAATAGGAGAACCCTTGTAGGTAACTTTCTGTTTCTCTCTGGCAGCCTTTAAGATTCTTACTCTGTCGTTGGTGTTTTCCAATTTAATTATGATGTGTCTTTGTGTTGGTCTTTTAGGGTTCATCTTGTTTGAGACTCTATGTGCTTCTTGGACTTACATGGTTTTTTCTTGCCAATATCATGGAATTTTCTGTCATTATTTCTTCAAACAGGTTTTATATTCCTTGCTTCGCCTCCTCTCCTTCTGGTACCCCTATTATGTGAATGTTTTTTTTTTTTCATTTTGTGTTGTCCCAAAGCTCCCTTAGACTCTCCTCTTGATTTTTAAGTCTTCTTTCCAGTTGCTGCTGTGTTTGTGTGTTTTTTCCTACCTTGTCTTCTAATTCGCTGATGCAGTCCTCAGCCTCTTCTAGTCTACTGTTTAAGCCTTCCATTTTGTTATTTATTGCTGCTATGTCGTTCTTCATCTTCTCTTGGTTCCTTTTCATGTTGGTAACATTCTCATTCAGCTCCTTATATTCTCATTGACTTGTGTGTATTTGTCATCCAGCAATTTGAGCATCCTTAGAACCATTACTCTGAATACTTTTTCTGGTATGTTGCTAGCCTCAATTTCATTTAACTCCCATTCTCTTTTTTTTCCTTTTGGAATTGCTTTTTTGTCTTCCCATGTTTTGCTGTAATGTTTTAATTGTAGATCCAATTGCTTTGCTAGCCAGGTTCTTTTAGGTATTGTGCTAATGGTGTGATCTCTCAGGTCTCCTGTGCTTGGAAATCTAGTGTAGCTCCCTACTTGAGCTTTTTGGGTTCTCTTGATGTAGGACTGTGAGCTGGAGAGGCATAACTGCAGTGTCTAGAAGTCAGCAGCCATGAAAGGGGGTGTCCCAATTTTTGTTGTCTTGCACCCTTGATTGAAATCACGCATGCCCAGCGGGGACTCACAGTGGCACGCAGAAACTGTCTTTTGGGGTGATGGGGCTCAGGAGGCCTGCGCTCTGTAAAGGCGTGACTGTGGTGTCCAGAGTTCTATAGTTGTGGGGTGGGAAGACTCAGCTTTTGCTGCTGCACCTGTGGTGGATAGGCACTCGTTCCCAATGGCAGCTCACAGGGGCACCAGTGGTGCATTTGCCAGAGAGGCACACTGAAGCACTCTGAAGGGCCCTGGCAGTGTAGCTGCATAATTGAAGTGTCTGTGGGCAGGTATCCAAGATAAGTGAATTCAGTATTTCTACTGCCAGGAGGAGTGGGGATTTCACCCCTGTTTGTCCAAGATCACACCCAGGGAGAGCTCACAGGGGGTGTGCAGGGTGCGGGAAGAGATTGGACAAAAATCTTACACCTATGGATGAAGACAGTGGTGGGGGGTAAGGGCATGGGCGGTGTGGGGACTCAGGTGTAGGGGAGATATGGGGGGAAAAAAGAGGAACACCTGTAATAATCTGAACAATAAAGATTTATTTAAAAAAAAAAGAAACTCTGGCTCTCTCCCCACTAGCTCTGATCTGCCATGTCTCAACTCTGCTACTACTAGCAATCTTGTCACATTTCATAGCTACTTAGATTATACAGACACTTTGGGTCACACCACCATGAGCTGTGCTGCCACAGGTCTGGCGGTGGTGCTTTTCAGTCACCACTGCAGCTGCCAGTGGGTGTGTTCTCCAAGCATCCCCCCTCTTGTGATCTTGCCTTCCTACTGGTCTCCAGATGCCTTCTATTCTTCCTTGTTATAAGTCACCCCATCAGCTGAACCACAGTTTTAAATGTCTGTCCATTTAATTGTATTTCCAGCCTGGCCCTGGGACAAGTTGCCCAGCAGGTCTGCCTACTCTGCCACCTTGAGATGCATTTTTGAAGGGTAAAATAAAGTCAGTTGTTCTAAAGCTGAATGGCTAAGAATGTTTTTGAAAGTTACAGAAGGATTTTGAAGAGAAATCTTAAAAGGAAATTATAGGTAATCTGAATAATAAATGTAATTAGTTAAATGAGTCTAAAGTTAGCTAATACAGAATTTGTTTAGTCATTTTACAGTCTGTTAAAAGGAAAAAGTTTTTCCTGTCTTTTTCTAGGAAGCAAAATAACTAAATTCTATTTATACAACTATATTATTGAGTTTTCTTTATTTTTCCAAGAATATGTCAATAGATGTAAAAATCTCCGGGACTCTATAAATCTATCTGAATTTATAGAAGTACTGCTGAGTCATCAGGAGAAACAAAAATTGATTATGGGACTGAAAGAACTGAACAGAATTATAAAGTTTCTATAACTTTTGTTAACAGTATTACTTATTTTTAAAGTTTTTCAAAAATAAGGAAGCATTTTAAAAGCTATTTGATAAATTATATATTTTTATATTACCTTATCCCTTCAGAATTTGGAAATTCTTTATGTTTTGTCATGGCAATACTTTTCTTTGCATGAATTAAATAAGACCAGTTTCAAAATGTAATTTATTAATCAAGACTTTGGAATGTCATGTCTAAGAGAGAGATATGCCTAGACACTGAGCCACCTAATGGCCATCAGGTTTGCTTGCAATAATACCTGCAGACTATGGTGAATTACTCAAGTTCTTGAGGTCCCCAGTGATGATGTGTAGCTCCTTCCTTGCCATCTCTCAGGAAATCAACCTTCATTCCTTGCCTGGAAAGACTGCCATGAACCGCATGATCAAGCAAGGTACCAGGATTTAATGCAAGGGGCTCTTATTGGTTTCATTCCTTAAAGTGTTCTGGTGACATTCAGCTCTGAAGCTGACAATGGAGGAGCCTATTCAGAACAGATCATTACATTTTGCTAGGAAGAGTTGGGACACCTATTGCTAATAGATAGAATTATTCTATTCTTTTGAGGAAGAAAGTCACAGATGGGGACCTTTATATATTGGAACCTACTGTCTTGGGAAAAGATGCAACCTTTTCTCTAAACTTTTCTTCCTGTGGTGAATGTATGACTTTTACCAAGTGTTCTAGTTATTGCCTTTAAGTATCTAATAACTACAATATGAATTGTTCTGATAATTTCACCCTCCTTATAATAATAGACATACTAAGCTGCCAGCCAGTTGATTTCTGATATGTCGAATGACTGTTTATTAATATCTTCCTGCCAACAGCACTGGAGGGCCTTGTTCCTTATGAGGACTAACTTTATGCCTCAGAAACATCACAACGTGCAAAGAAAAAGAGACCTTCTCACAGCTATTGCACCAGAATACAACAACGATCTCCACCTGTGGAACCCTGCTAATAATGTTGCTTTAACCATTATTGTTATGCTGGTAATGGTAGTCTCCTTTAATGTAGAAGTGACCTGACTGGCTTATAGCATGGTAAAAGCTCTGAATGCCACTTCCTGGGCCATGCATGGGATATCAAGAGCTGAGCCAAATCAGAGAGGCCATTCTAGAGAATAGGGCAGCAATAGATTATTTGTTATTGTGGCATAAGGAATGTGCTGTTTTAATGTCTGACAATTCTCAATTGATATAAAACAGCATTCAACAAATTAGGGAAGCCATTTCCAAGGTAAAACAATGAGAAGGATTTTTTTAGGATTTGACTTATCCTACTTAACTTTCTGGCTACCCAACCTGTCTGGGTTGTGAAAGTTCTTTTTAATTTTTCTCCTATTTAATTTTTGTAGTCTGATAGCTTGCTGCTCTATTCAATGTCTGCACTTGCTGTACTCCTTCCCCAAGAACTGCTTTCAAAGTAAAGCAAATGCAGTCCAGCAGCATGAAATATTTTTTAACCTAAAATAATCTCATGGAAATAGTAATGAGGAATGTTAGGGGTAGAAATAGAATATTGGAAACCAGATATAATTATCCTACCTAATAAAAGAGTAATATGCAAATTGACCCTAACTCCACTACACCCACAAGGCACGCCCACAAGCCACGCCCACCAGCCAATCAGGAGCAAATATGCAAATGAACCCAACCAAGATGGCTACAGCCACAGAGAGCAGGAGGGAGGCTTGGGTTTCCCCAGTAACAAAGGAAGCCAAGCTTTCCGTATGCCGATGCCGGCCTAAGCCTCCACTCAAGGCTACAAAGTTTCAATTATAGAAGGTAAACAAATCCAAACAGAAATGGCGGCAGCCACTGAGCTGGAAAGAGCAGGAGGCAAGGGTTGCCCCTGGCAATGGAGGAAGCAAAGCTTCTGCAGCCCTGGCTGGCCTAGGCCTCCGCTCCAGGCCACAAAGTTTCAATTATAGAAGATACATAAATACCAGATACCAGGGCCTCTGCTTGGATCACTAGGGGGCATGGCTGGCCTGCAAACCACCATAGGCCCTTCACCCAGGCCACCCCACACCCCAAGGGAACCCCCACCCTGATCTGGGACACCCTTTAGGGCAAACCAGCTGGCCCCCACCCATGCACCAGGCCTCTATCCTATCTAATAAAAGAGTAATATGCAGATTGACCATCACTCCAAAACACAAGATGGCTGCCCCCATGTGGTCAAAGATCCTACCCCCATGTGGACACAAGATGGCAGGCACAAGATGGCCAGTAGGGGAGGGCAGTTGGGAGGAATCAGGTCTGCAAGGGAGGGAAGTTAGGGGCAATCAATCCTGCAGGGGATGGCAGTTAGGGGTGACCAGGCTGGCAGGGAGGGAAGTTGGGGGTGACCGGGCCTGCAGGGAAGGGCAAATTGGTGGGACCCAAGCCTGCAAGGGAGAGCAGTTGGGGGGGACGAGGCCTGCAGGGGATGGCAGTTAGGGGTGACCAGGCCTAAAAGGGGAGGGCAGTTAGGGGCAAACAGGCTGGCAGGGTAGCAGTTAGGCATCAATCAGGCTGGCAGGGGAGTGGTTAGGCAGTGATCAGGCTGGCAGGCAGAAGTGGTTAGGGGCAATCAGGAAGGCAGGCAGGCAAGCAGTTGGGAGCCAGCAGTCCTGGATTGTGAGAGGGATGTCTGACTGCCCGTTTAGGCCCAATCCCAGTGGACATCCCTCGAGTGGTCCCAGATTGGACAGGATGCAGACTGGCCTGAGGGACACCTCCCACCATCCCCCGTGCATGAATTTCGTGCACCAGGCCTCTAGTAAAAAATATTAATCATGCCTGTTAACTATGATTGTTTTGTTCTGATTAAAGAAGGCACATTCTAGGGAGAACCAAGATGGCGGCAAAGTTAAACAAATGAACTGCACAGCGCACAGCAATTTCAAAAATACAACTAGAGGACAGAGCGTCTGCCACCCAGAACCACAGGAGAGCTGGCTGAATGGTGGATTTACAACTAAGAGGGAAGAGGAAAGAGCAAACTCGGAGGGGCTGAGGTGCGGAGGCACATGGGTTGGGCTGGTGGCGGGGGAAGGGACGCGCGGCTTTTTTTTCCAACCCGAAGGGGGATAAGCTCCCCATCACTCTGAAATCCAGTTTCTGGGGATGCACAGGAGACCCAGATACCTACGGGGAGAAGCTGGACTCTCAGGCATCGTGTTGGAAAGTGAGAGAGACTTTTTTGCAGAGGTGCGCCCAGCAATCAGTGTTTACTGCGCTGGAGCACGGGACGCAGGGACTTGGAAACGAGGAAAGGCAGAAAAGGCAGAAAAAGCAGACTTGCAGCCATTGCTGTTTGCCACGCCCTAGCCTAGTGATGCCCTGAGACCCCGCCCCGCCCTGAGACCCGCCCCGCCCTGAGACCCGCCCTGCACATTCTACAAACCCGCCCAGGCTCCAAACAGCAGCTTTGGCATATAAATAGCCTGCCCTGTGGCAGCTTAACCAAATAAACTGTAGTTCCAGTCAGACTGCTCCAAAACCACTCAAGCAGGTGGAGAAAACTACAGTTTTTGCTGTAACTCCAGCTGAGTGGCCTCGGACAGTAGCTGACCTGCACCCCATTGGAGACCCAGAAACGAGGGCATCTAGTGGTCAGTGTGAGACGACACCAGATTTCAACCACTCGCATAAGGGACACATTCAAGAGGCAGACTCAGTGAGCGCCAAAGCATTACTAGAACCAGTCCCGGCCCATAAACGTGTCTCCTGACCAGCACCTCTTCCTTTATAGACACAGCGGGTCCTCACAGCCAATTGGCCTGGAGGAAGATTCCTCCCAGTGACACCAACAACAATCAAGACTTAACTACACAAAGGAGGACCAAGATAGAGGAATAGGGCGGACGCCTGATTGTTGCCTACCACAACATTTTTGAAACTACAACGGGAAAACAGAGCAGACACCATCCAGAACCACCATAGGGCTGGCTGAGCGGATGCTCTACAACTAGAATAAAAGAGAGGGGTACACGGGATGATGCTGATGCAGGTGAGCCAAAGATCACACTTTAAGAACTACGGCTCTGGCAACACAATGGCGGCTGGAACGTGCTCGGCGCAGTTCCCCTGGCAGTCTCTAGCTGAGGGGACGGCTCCACTCGCTGCCGAGCATGAACAGATGAGCCCCTGGGAGACATGGGGTGGGAGACCCCGCGCTTGCTGACCTCCAAGTCCTTCGAGAATCTCAGCGCCCCGGAAGCGGCCAGATGCACACGCCCGGCAACCGGCCATGGCTGCAGACCAGAGCACCGATGCAGTGATCCCAGACCAGCCCGCCACCGCGCACCGGGCGAACCGTAGCTGCGTCGAGCCCGCTGCCCAGCGAGTTCCGTGGCAGCCACCCCGGAGTTTTGAGAAAATGGCCGGAGGAATTGCTGAGAAGAAATTGACAGATGAGAGTTGGGTTCAGGAAGACAAGACCCCAATAGGTCCTGGATACAGGAGCCCTCGCCACAACGACCTCGGACCAGCCCGTTGCCACGCACCGGGTGCATTGAAGTTTCTCTGAGCCCGCTGCCCAACGAATTCCGCGGCAGCCACCCCGGAGCTTTGAGAAAATGACCGAAGGAATTGCTGAGAGGGAATTGACCGACAGGAATTGGGATCAAGAAGAAGAAGCCCCGCTGGGTCCTGGGTCCGGGTGAGGCCGCACACCCCTGGGTCCGGGCGAGGCTGGGACCCGGGTCAGGGTGAGGCTGAGTCCCGGGTCCGGGTGAAGTTGCGCACCCCTGGGTCCGGTTGAGACCACGCGCCCCTGGATCCGGGTGAGGCCGCGCCCCTGGGTCCGGGAGAGGCCACGTACCACTGGGTCTGGGTGAGGCCACACACCCCTGGGTCCGGGTGTAGCTTTATCCTGGGTCCGGGTGAGGCCGTGTGCCCCTGGATCCAGTAGAGGCTCGGTCCCGGGTCCGGGTAAGGCCGTGCACCCCCGGGTCCGGGCAAGGCCACGTGCCCCTGGGTCCGGGTGAAGCTGGATCCTGGGTCCTGGTGAGACCATGCGCCCCTGGATCCGGGTGAGGCCACACGCCCCTGTGTCCGGGTGAAGCTGGATCCCTGGTTCAGGTGAGGCCGTGCGCCCCTGGATCTGGGTGAGGCTGGGTCCCGGGTCCAGGTGAGGCCGCGCCCCTGGGTCCGGGAGAGGCCACGCGCCCCTGGGTCTGGGTGAGGCCACGCGCCCTGGGTCCGGGTGAAACTGGATCTCGGGTCTGGGTGAGCCCGTGCGACCCTGGGCCTGGGTGAGGCTGGGTCCTGGGTCCAGGTGAGGCCCCACGCCCCTAGGTCCAGGTGAAGCTGGATCCCGGGTCCGGGTGAGGCCGTGCGCCCCTGGATCCGGGTGAGGCTGGGTCCTGGGTCCAGGTGAGGCCGCCCCCATGGGTCCAGGAGAGGCCACGTGCCCCTGGGTCCGGGTGAGGCCATGCACCCCTGGGTCCAGATGAGGTTGGGTCCCGGGCCTGGGTGAGGCTGGGTCCCAGGTCTGGGTGAGGCCACGCACCCCTGGGTCCAGGTGAGGCCACGTGCCCCTGGGTCTGGGTGAAGCCGTGCCCCTGGGTCTGGGCGAGACCAAACCAGAGGGAGTTGGACCTGCATTACCACCATTTGTCCACCATCCAGAGCTGAAAAGTCAGTGCCGACATGTACACATAAGGAACTGGTGGACATTGAAATTGGGTCTCAAAAGAACTGTTGGTCCAGATAGAAACTCACTACAGACTGATTCATTTGCCTGTCAGCATAACTATTATTTCTCGTCTCACATTCCGTTCTTATAAGTATATTTCTAGTAACACATGATCTCACTCATCTAGGGGAAATAATGAACAACATAGACTGATGAACAAGATTAGACCCAGAAACAAGGAGGCATCGATCAGACTGTTGGGCCTCAGAAGGAGGGTAGGGGAAGGTGGGGGTAGGGGGGAGAGATCAACCAAAGGACTTGTGTGCATGCATATGAGCCTAACCAATGGTTAAGGACAACAGGGGGGTGGGGGCATCCATGGGGAGGGGTGTGGGATGGGAATGGGGGGATGAGGACAAATATGTGACACCTTAATCAATAAAGAAATTAAAAAAAGAAGGCACATTCTAAACTGGCTTGTTGTTACATGCCACACCTGGGAGCTCACCTGGGAATGCAGTCTATCCTCCTCAGCAGGGAGCTTCCTTTTATTTTGAAAAGATTAACAACCTTGTTCCAGAAACAGGAGATGCCAGTCCTTTCCCAGCTCTCAGCCTGCATTGCTTGAAAACTGTAACCATTATACCCATTCTTATTCCTTTTGACTACTCCCTCATGTAATCTTTGTCCTTCTACCCAATATAAGCAACTGGCTTATGGGGGCCAATACAGCAAATTTTTGTGTGTGACCTGATGCTCTCCTATACTTCTGGCATATCTGATTCAACCCTGTTTCTACTGAGTTGACTCAAGTAGTGACAAGCAGCCCAGACTCAGTGGGGGACTGTGTTGAATTTTATAACTTCTTTATAAATTTTTAAAATTAATCCCATAGAATATGTACTGATAAATATGTTCTCCCATTCGGATGGTTGTCTCTTTATTTTGTTAATGGTTTTCTTTACTGTGCAAAAACTTTATACTTTCATAAAATCTCTCAAATAAGAGGCAGTTGGCCTCACTGTGTCCCATACCCCTCAATAAGTGTCCTGGTGTCCTATACCTCTCCATAACTGACTCCAGGTTCAGCAGTAACAGCAGTCTGCCAAGGTTTACAGCTTGGCCTCTTCAAGCCAAACATTAGAAGCTGCCATGTGCAGATTGCTTGGAAACTCATGCTGGGTGACCACAGGCATGACACAGGAAATAGCTGACTTTTCACATCCTGGTGAGGGGACCACACCAGGTTATGACCCTACCACATCCACAAGCAACACATTGAATACCAAATGTATGGATGAACTCTGTGAACTCTGTGAATACCAAAGCCCCACTGAAGCAAATCCTGTTCCAAAATTCATCTCCTGCACAGAAGTTCTTCTGCTGTAGTCTTAGTTGTTCTTCACAGCCAATTGGCCTGGAAGTCAATCCCTCCCAATGATGCCAATAGCACACAAGACTCAACTACAATAGAACAGTGCACATAGTCCACATAGAGTGCCAAGTTCAGGTGACTTGGGAGGCTGAGCTACTGGACCCCACAGGATATCTGCTGCACAATTCCACTCTACCAATTATGAAAGACATAGTAGCTCTACCTAACACATATAAATCAACAGAGAGAAGCAGCCAAAATATGCAGACAAAGGAACATGTCACAAATGAAAGGACGGAAGTAATCTCCAGAAGAAGAACTAAATAAAATGGAAGCAAGCAAACTACCAGATACAGAGATCAAAACAATAGTTATAAGATGCTCAAGGAACTTAACGAGAACTTCAAGGAACTGAGTGGAAACCTAAATTATATAAAAAAGGACCAGTAAGAAATGAATGATACATTTACTAAAATGAAGAATAATTTACAGAAAATCAACAGTAAATGACACCAATAATCAAATCAGTTATTTGGTGTTGGGAGGTTATATGGTTAAACCTCGGACTGACCTGCTGGCAAAGCCGCAAACAAGTCCCAGCTTAGAGGGCACAGCCCCCTTAGCATAATTAAGCTTGACCTTATGACCTCTATAGATCCTTCCTGGGTAGCTAATGGGCTGTGAGAGGTGTGGCAAGTGCTTCCAAAACAAGTGAAACTCACAAGAACATTGTAAATATGGTGACACTACCTTGTTTACCTCTGACGGTAAAATAAAGCATTACCTTGCCTTCTGGATCTTTTCTCTGTGGCCTTAGCCAGGCATAGGAGATCCACCTAGACACAGTTTATTCTCTTTGTCTGTCTTTTCTACATCCTTCGCTGCCCTCCCTCAGGCTCACCAAACCCTTGGCTGTGCTGGTGAGGCACAAGTGGTGCCCAACTTGGGGCTGAGTTCAGCCCAAGTGGCACTCAATGCAGGCCTGAGTGTGAGGGAACTACAATTGTCAGGTGAAAGGAGGCCCCAAGGCGCACATGCACAGAAAGTAAGGTAGGGGTGTGGTAATAGCACTGTAAAACATGGGAAATTCAGGATCCTAGGAAGGAATCCCTAAAAACTTAATGAAGCATTTCTTCTTAAGGAGAAAATAAATTGAAGCATTTTTAAATTTCTTAAGGAGAAAATAAGTAGAAAATATAATATAGGAAATAGAAAATAAGATAGATACAGATTAAGTAGAAAACTAGAAGTGGAAGATAATACAGGTAAAATTTTAGTAATGTGTTAGATCATAGGCACTGGACCTCATGGGGTTTTGCAGGTTCAGTTAAGGTGTGGAATTTATGAGGGTTGCAACCTAGGGAGGTTTGGGCAGAGGCAGCCAAGCTTACATATAGTTCACAGATAGAGGTAGAAAATAAGTAGAAATAAGAGGTAGAAATAAGAGGTAGACATGGGGGTTAGAAATAGGAGCTAGAAATAGGTAGAAAATAAAATAAAGTAGAAAATAGAAGATAGAAAATAAGAGATAGTTGGGAACTGTAAAAGCAAAAGATGGAAATCCTGGTCAGCAGGAGGCTTAAAGCCATGCCAGGACATTTTGTTAAAGACTGTAAAGCAAAAAATGGAAGTCAAAAGGCTATGGAGAGTGGAAACAAGCAACCTGGACTGTGCCCAAGATGCAGGAGAGGAAAGAATTGGGTAAATGAATGCCACTCCAGGACTGATATTAATGATAATCCAATACCCCTAGGAAGGGAAACTTCAAGTAGGGCCAGCCACGGTCCTACCAGGTAGAGGGGACTGTATTCTTGACCCTACCGCAGCCTTTCCAGCCAACTCAGTCCCAAAGTCAACTGTCCAAATAGCCTGATCCTCAGAATCCAGAGGGAGCAGCGCAGCTGATTTGGGTGCCAGAGCAGGATATGCATCCCCACAGGGGACCCAGAAAGGCTCCTTGTCCCTCCATTCAAAAGACTGAGAGTTGTGGCACGGAAGAAGATAATGAAGGCCACATGCAAGGGACCAAGAGGCCAACAAGGGGTCAGCTGAAGAAGCTAACAACTGAAGCCCAGCAAATGGCAGAAAAGCAAGGAGTGGAAGCTACTCCTTCAGTCATGTTTATGGCTACGTTAGCATTGATTAGCTGCCAGTCTTCTGTAAAGTCTTGTGCAGCCAAAGCTAAGGACTCTAAGTAAGATATCCTGAAAATGTTAACATGTCTGAAGTTTGGTTTTTATCTTATTGCTGTATTGCATTGGCTTTGTTTTGTTATTATTGACTAGAGGCGCAGTGCACAAAATTTGGGCCTAAAATCACAGGGATCGGGCCTAAACAGGCAGTTGGACATCCCTCTCACAATCCAGGACTGCTGACTCCCAACTGCTCACCTGCCTCTGCCTGATTGCCCCTAAGCGGTTCTGCATACCAGCCTGATCACTCTCTAACCACTCCCCTGCCAGCCTGATTGACACCTAAATGCCCTTCCCTGCTGGCCTGTCACCAGTAACTACACTTCCCTGCAGGCCTGGCACCCCCAACTGCCATTTCCTGCAGGCCTGGTCCCCACAACTGCCCGCCTCTACTGGACCAGTAACCCTTAACTGTCCTCCCCTGCTGGCCTGATCACCCGTAACTACCCTCCCCTGCAGACCTGGCACCCCCAACTACCATCACCTGCAGGCCTGGTCCCCCCCAACTGCCCTCTCCTGCTAGCCTGGTCTCCCTTAACTTCCCTTCCTGCTGGCCTGATTGCCCACAGCTGCCCTCCCTGCAGGCCTGGTGCCCCCCCAACTGCCCTCCTCTGCAGGCCTGGGCCCCCCTAACTGTCCTCCCCTGCAGTCCTGGTCCCCCACAACTGGCCTCCACTGATGACCTGGTCTCCCCCAACAGCCCTCCTCTGCCAGCCCAGTCACACCTAACTGCCCACAACTGCCATCCCCTGCAGGCCTGGTCCCCACCACAACAGCCCACCCCTGCTGGCCCAGTCTCCCCTAACTGCCCTTCCCTGCTGGCCTGATCACCCCTAACTTCCCACCCCTGCTGTCCTGGTCACCCATAACTACCCTCCCCTGCAGGCCTGGTCCCCGCCACAACAGCCCACCCCTGCTGGCCCAGTCACCCCTAACTGCCCTCCCCTGCTGGCCTGATCACCCCTAACTTCCCTCCACTGCTGGCCTGGTCACCCATAACTACCCTCCCCTGCAGGCCTGGCACCCCCAACTGCCATCCCCTGCAGGCCTGGTCCTCCCCAACTACCCGCCCCTGCTGGCCCAGTCACCCCTAACTGCCCTCCCCTGCTGGCCTGATCACCCACTCTGCCCTCCCCTGCAGGCTCAGTCCCCTCAACTGCCCTCCCCTGCAGGCCTGGTCCACCTCAACTATCCTTCCTTCCAGGCCTGGTCCTCCCCAACTGCTCTCCCCTGCTGGCCTGGTCTCCCCAAACTGCCCTCCCCTGCTGGCCTGGTCTTCCCTAACTGTCTTCCCTGCTGGCCTGATTGCCCACACTGCCCTCCCTACAGGCCTGGTGCCCCCCAACTTCCCTCCCCTGCAGGCCTGGGTCCCCCCTAACTGTCCTCCACTGCAGTCCTGGTCCTCCCCAACTGGCCTGCACTGCTGACCTGGTCTCCTTCAACTGCCCTCCTCTGCCGGCCCAGTCACCCCTAGCTGCCCACAACTCCCCTCCCCTGCAGGCCTGGTCCCCCCAAATCCCCTCCCTGCAGGGCTGGTGCCCCCCAAATGCCCTCCCCTGCAGGCCTGGGTCCTCCCCAACTGCCCTCCTCTGCTGGCATGGTCACCCCTAACTTCCCACAACTGCCCTCCTCTACCGGCGTGGTCACCCCCAACTGCCCTCCTCTGCTGGCCTGGTCACCCCTAACTGTCCATAACTGCCCTTCCCTGCAGGCCATCTTGTGTCCACATGGGGGCAGCCATCTTTGACCACATGGGGGTGGCCATCTTGTGTCTTGGAGTGACGGTCAATTTGCATATTACTCTTTACTAGATAGAATAGCCAGAGTTTTGCTCTTCATGTTTCAGTTTTAAAATGTTAACATGTCTGTAGTTTGGGTTTTGCATTGGCATTGTTTTGTTATTGTTACTATTTTAATAGTCAGAGCTTTATCCTTAACATTTAAGTTTTACTTCCATTATTAGTAGCTTAAAAATAAAAGAAGGGTGAGATGAAGGGAGTGGTTATAGGGTTAAGCCTTTGACTGACCTGCTGGCAAAGCTGCAAACAAGTCCCAGCTTAGAGGGCACAGCCCTCTTAGCATAATTAAGCTTGACCTTATGACCTCCCTAGATCTTTCCTGGGTAGCTAATGGGCTGTTGGAGGTGCAGCAAGTGCTGCCAAAACAAGTGAAACTCACAAGAATATTGTAACTATGGTGACCACTACTTTGTTTACTTCTGACTATAAACTAAAGGCTCAGCTTGCAGACAGGATCTGTTCTGTGGTCTCAGCCAGGCACAGAAGATCCACATAGACCCAGGTTATTCTCTTTGTCTGTCTTTTCTTCATCCTTCGCCGGCCCTCCCTCAGGCTCGCCGAACCCTTGGCTGTGCTGGCGAGGCACAATTTGGAATATGAGGAAGCAAAATACAACTAATCTGAAGCAAAAAGAAACAAAAAATGTGAAGATATAATAAAAAAACCTCTGGGACAACTTTAAGTGTACCAACATTTGTATCATGGGAGAAGAGAGAGAACAAGAAAATTGAAAAAATACTTGAAAAAATGACAGAAAACTTCCATGACCTGGAGAAAGAAATAGACTTACATGTTCAGGAAGCACAGAGAGTCCCAAACAAGATGAACCCAAAGAGGCCCATAACAATAAACATCAGAATTAAAATGTCAAAGCTTAAAGACAAAGAATCTTAAAAGCAGCAAGAGAAAAGAAGTCAGTTACCGACAAAGTAACTATCAGCTGATTTTTCAACAGAAACTTTGCAGGCCAGAAGGCAGTGACAAGAAATATTCAAAGTGAAAAAAGCAAGGATCTACAACCAAGACTACTCTACCTAGCAAAGCTCTCATTTAGAATTGAAGGTCAGATTAAAAAGCTTCACAGACAAGAAAAAGCTGAAGGAATCATCACCACCAGACCACTATTACATGAAATGTTGAAAGATCTTCTTTAAGAAGAGGATGAAAGAGAAGAAGAGGAGGAGGAGGAGGAGGAAGAGGAGGAGGAGGAGGGGGACGAGGAGGAAAAAGAAAAAGATATATTAACAATAAAATAGCAATAAATACATATTTATCAATAATTGAATCAAAAAATCAAAGTAAATAAACAGTATCTAATGAACTAAACTAACTCATAATAAAATAGAACCAGAGGCATGGATACATGGAACTTATTGGCAAGTCTCAGAGTGAAGTGGGGAAGGGTGAGCAGGAAGTGATTAACCAAAGAACTTATCTTACCTAATAATAGACAAATATGTAAATTGACCGTACCTTCGCTATGCCTACAGTCAATCAGAGTGAGTGAGTATGCAAATTAACCTGCAAAAGATGGTGGTTAATTTGCATATGAAGGCAGGGCAGGCAGCACCATGGCCTGCTTCCAGGGGTACGGGTTCCTCGGGGGTGGAGGAGGCCCTGCGGACGCCAGACACCGCCCACAAGGTACCAGTCCATCGGCCAGGGAGGCGGTGGGGTGGGCAGCGCCAGACGGCACAGGAGGGGTCCGGGTTCATTGCAGGCCCCAGAAGGGGCAGAGGCCTGCCTAGCCACTCCCCGGGGTCCCTGGGAACATCGCCGCCCCAGGGAGGTGTAGGCAAGGCCTGACCCGCCTAGCCACTCCCATGGGGCTTTGGGAACATCGCCTCCCAGGGAGACGAGGGCGGACCCACCTAGCCACTCCAGGGGGTCCCTGGGAACATCACTGCCCTGGGGAGGTGAGGCCAGACCCACCTAGCTGCTCCCGGGGGTCCCTGGGAAGATCGCCGCCCCGGGGAGGCGAGGCCAGACCCACCTAGCCGCTCCCGGGGGTCCCTGGGAACATTGCCACCCTGGGGAGGTGGAGGCAAGGCCTGAGCTGCCTAGCCGCTCCCAGGGGTCCCTGGGAACATTGCAGACATGGGGTTGCTGAGACCCAGACCTGGCCTCTGGCCACAGATTCATAGCTTTGCGGAGACCGAGGGCAGGGATCTGCCTCATCTGCAGAGAGACAGAGGTTCTGCAGTAGCTCCATGTCGCAGGTGGGCCCAGCCAGGGATCAAGGGGCATGGAAGGACTCCTGGGCAGAGGGGCAAGGACCCTCATCCCTGAGGCGGGGTTCGAGGGGTGGTGCCAACTCAGTGGAGGGGTGCTGCACTGCAGGGTACTGGACTGACTGATGTGATTCAGAGAAGCTCCCAGTGCTTAAGGGCCTCACTCAGGCGGCCTTCACACTTCAGAGGCAGTGACTCCTGCTCCCGCCTTGACGCAAACGCAAGCCCGCGGTGCCCTGCCCCATGGCAGAGCATGCCTAGGCAGTGAGTGCGAAGCCTTCCACCTGCTCCGGAGAAGCAGGGGCAGTAAAGAATGGGGGCAGGGGACGGTTAGAGGAAAGAATGTGGAGTATCCACAATTAAGAGGTGCTCAAGAAAGAGGCTCGGAAGCCTGACTGAAAGGTTTTTTCTCTTTGCCGGGCGACTGCCCCTTAAGAAGCGGAAAGAGCATGGCTCTGAGGGCTTCCTGTGTGCTGAGTCAAATTCCACAGCCAACTGGAATTGGCCTCAGTTTCCTGGTCTGTAAAATGGATGAAGCATGTCCCAGTGCCTCCACTGAGCTTTGATGGCCAATTGAGATACTATATAAAGAAAATGAGGGAAGACGTGAGAAAGAAAAGGAAGGACAAGCAACACAAATGAAAGACTGAAAGGAACCTGTAAACCCATTGTCACTTAAATAGGGAATATAGACAATAGTGTTGTAATGATGGTATGATGCCAGGTGAGTAGTAGAAATATCGCGGAACACTTTGTAAAGTATATGATTGTCTAACCACTATTCTGTAACTAATATAAAACCTGAAACCAGTACAAAATAATATTGACTGTAAAGAAAGGAAAATTGGAGTGAAATTTTTATAAATTTAAAAGTTTAAATAAAAGCTGTAAAGGAAGGAAGGGGAGAATAAAAATAGTTTTTTATTTTTCATTTTACCACTTCATTAAAAAGACAGTTGTCTTTATATGTCTTTTTATAAATTTAAAAGTTTAAATAAAAGCTGTAAAGGAAGGAAGGGGAGAATAAAAATAGTTTTTTGTTTTTCATTTTACCACTTCATTAAAAAGACAGTTGTCTTTATATGTTGCTTTTATACTTTTATACTTTTCTAAGTCATTATCTCATTTTAATTTCCAGGCAACTTAAAGACAAGATAATTATTCCCTCCACTATTCAAAGAAAGGAAATCGTGGTGTCTGGTCCTAATGATTCAATCGTCAAGCCCTTATTGTAGAGCAGGGTTAGTAAAATTTTCTGTGCAGGTTCATATCTATACTAATAAAAGCCTTGGGGGTGATCAGCAGGTGAGGGTATTTGGGGGCAATCAGGCCCGCAGAGGAGCAGTTAAATTTCAATCAGGCCAGCAAGGGAGCAATTAGGGGGCAATCAGGCAAGCAGGTGAGCTGTTAGGAGCCAGAGGTCCCGGATTGTGAGAGGGATGTCCAACTGCAGGTTTAGGCCTGATTCCTCAGGGATCGGGCCTAAACCTGCAGTTGGACATCCCCAGAGGGGTCCCATATTGGAGAGGGTGCAGGCTGGGCTGAGGGACACCCTCTATAGTGCACGAATTTTGTGCACCGGGCCTCTAGTTCTATCTAATAAAAGAATAATATGCAAATTGACTGTCACACTAAGACACAAGATGGCTGCCCCCATGTGGTCAAAGATGGCTGCCTCTGTGTGGACACAAGATGGCCACCACAAGATGGCCACCAGGGGAGGGCAATTGTGGGCAGTTAGGGGTGACCAGGCCAGCAGAGGAGGGCAGTTGGGGGAGACCAGGCCAGCAAGGGAGGGCAGTTGGGGAGGACCCAGGCCTGCAGGGGAGGGCAATAGGGGGGACCAGGCATGCAGGTGAGGCCAGTTAGGGGGGACCTGGTCAGCAGGTGAGGACAGTTGGGGGGACCACGTCCCCTGGGGAGGGCAGTTGGGAGCCAACAGTCCTGGATTGTGAGAGGGATGTCCAACTGTCTATTTAGGCCTGATCCCTCAAGGGGTCCCAGATTGGAGAGGGTGCAGGCTGGGCGGAGGGACACACCACCATGGATGAATTTCATGCACTGGGCCTCTAGTATGCATATATTAGTCACCCATGAACAGAGAATCACTCATATTGTGAAGGCCTGTAGGGTGGGATTCAGTTGGAGAGGGGCAAGAAGGGGGAGGGGAGGGAACATCTGTAATACTCTCAATAATATTTTTTAAACAAGAATGAATAAGCTGATGTTTATCATCTCCTTCCTTCTGCTCACTCTGGGCTTTTCTTGTTGCTCTCTTTCTAATTCTTTGAGTTGTAGAGTTAGATGATTTACTACCATTTTTCTTGTTTTTTGAGGTAGTCTTGTAGAGCTATAAACTTCCCTCTCAGGACTGCTTTCATTGTGTCCCATAAATTTTGGATTGTTGTGTTTTTGTTGTCATTAGTTTCCATAATGCTTTTAATTTCTTCTTTGATCTCTTTGGTAACCCAGTCATTATTTAATAGCATGTTATTCAGCTTCCAAGTGTTTGAGATTTTTGGATTGTTTTTATTGTAGTTTATTTCTAATTTTATGGCATTGTGGTCTGAGACGATGCTTGGTATGATTTGAATCTTCTTGAAATTGGTGAAACTTTGCTTGTGACCAAATATGTGGTCTATTTTTGAAAATGTCCCATGTGCACTTGAGAAGAATGTATATTCCATGGCTTTGGGGTGAAATGTTCTGAAAATGTCAGTTAAGTCCATCTGATCTAGTGAGTCATTTAGGATTTCTGTGTCTTTGCTGATTTTTCATCTAGAGAATTTATCCAGGGATATCGTGGTGTATTAAAGTACCCTACTATGATTGTATTGTTGTCGATCTCTCCCTTGATATCTTCCAGTATTTTTCTTATGTATTTGGGTGCTCCTGCGTTGGGTGCATATATGTTTATGAGGATTATATTCTCTTGTTGTATCGATCCCGTTAGTATTATGAAGTGGCCTACCTTACCTCTTTTTATGGCATTTACATTGACGTCTATTTTGTCAGATATAAGCATTGCTACCCCAGCTTTTTTTTCATTTCCATTTGCCTAAAAGATATTTTTCCATGCCTTCACTTTCAATCTGTGTGAGTCTCTTGTTCTGAGGTGGGTCTCTTGAAGATAGCATTTATATGGGTCATGTTTTAATCCATTCAGCCACTCGATGTCTTTTGATTGGAGCATTTAGTCCGTTTACATTTAAAGTTATTACTGAAAGTTATTTGTTTTTTATATCTATTTTTGTGTCTGTGTTCCTTCTTACCTGTTTATTTCTTCTTTTTACAGTATTCCCTTTAGCATGTCTTGCATTGCTGGTTTGGTGGTGAAAAACTCCCTTAGCCTTTTTTTGTCTGAGAAGCTCGTGATTTCTCCTTCAATTTTGATTGATAGGCTCGCTTGATAGAGTATTCTTGGATTAAGTCCTTTGCTTTGCAACATTTTGTATACCTCCTTCCATTGTGTCTAGCTTGATGTGTTTCTATTGAGTAATCATTTGATAATCTGATGGGTGTTCCTTTGTAGGTAACTCACTGTCTCTCTCTTGCCGCTTTTAAGATTCTCTCTTTGTCATTTATATTTTCCATTGAAATTATGATGTGTCTTGGTGTGGGCCTTTTAGGATTGATCCTGCTTGGGACTCTCTTTACTTGTGTAACATTTTTCTTCCCCATATCCGGGAAGTTTTCTATCATTATTTCTTCAAATAGCTTTTTCTAATCCTTGCTGCTCTTCTTCTCCTTCTGGCAACCCTATTATATGTATGTTACTTCATTTAATGTTGTCCCAAAGCTCCCTTAGGCTTTCCTCCTGCTTTTTAATTTTTTTCTCCAATTGCCATTCAGATTGAGCTTGTTTCTGTACCTGATCTTCTAACTCACTAATTTGGTCCTCTGCTTCTTCTAGTCTACGGTTGAAACTTTTCTTGGTGTTTTTGATTATAGCTCTATCACTTTTCATTTCTTCCTGATTCTTGCATAAGTTGTTGATTTTCTCATCCATCCGATGTATAAATTCCACGACCATTACTCTGAACTCTTTTATGGTCATGTTGCATGCTTCAATTTCACTAATTTCCGTTCTTGGCAACTCCTCATTTTCTTTCTTTCTTTTTTTTAAATTTCTTTATTGATTAAGGTGTCACATATTTGTCCTCATCCCCCCATTCCCATCCCACACTCCACTGCCCTGTTGTCCTTAACCATTGGTTAGGCTTGTATGCATGCACACAAGTTTTTTGGTTTATCTCTCCCCCCTCCCCCACCCTCCTCTACCCTCCCTCTGAGGCCCGACAGTCCGATCGATGCCTCCTTGTTTCTGGGTCTGTTCTTGTTCCTCAGTCTATGTTGTTCATCATTTCCCCTAGATGAGTGAGATCATGTGTTACTAGAAATATAAGAACCGAATGTGAGACGAGCAACAATAGTTATGCTGACAGGCAAATGAATCAGTCTGTAGTGAGTTTCTTTCTGGGCCAACAGTTCTTTTGAGACCCAATTTCAATATCCACCAGTTCCTTATGTGTACATGTCGGCACTGACTTTTCAGCTCTGGGTGGTGGACCAATGGTGGTAATGCAGGTCCGACTCCCTCTGGTTTGGTCTCGCCCGAATCCAGGGGTGCAGCTTCAACTGGACTCAGGGGCGCACGGCCTCACCCGGACCTGGGACCTAGCATCACCCTGGCCCCGGGGCACAGGGCCTCACCTGGACCCAGGTGTGCGCAGCCTCACCCAGTCCCGAGATCCAGCCTCACCCGGACGCAGGGGCACGTAGCATCACCTGGACCCAGGGGCGCGGCCTCACCCTGACCCGGGACCCAGCCTCACCCAGATCCAGGGGCGCGCAGCCTCGCCCGGACACGAGGGGCGCATGGCCTCACCGGGACCTGGGGGTGTACAGCCTCTCCCAGATCCAGGGGCACACGACCTCACCCGGACCTGGGATCCAGCTTCACCCAGACCCAGGGGCGCGCGGCCTCACCCAGAACTGGGACCCAGCCTCACCCGGATCCAGGGGCGCACGGCCTCACCCGGAACC
Source organism: Cnephaeus nilssonii (assembly GCF_951640355.1). Taxonomy (NCBI): domain Eukaryota; kingdom Metazoa; phylum Chordata; class Mammalia; order Chiroptera; family Vespertilionidae; genus Cnephaeus; species Cnephaeus nilssonii. The sequence continues at coordinate 5,944,382 of NC_137096.1, read as the reverse complement.
GGGATCCAGCTATACCCGGACCCAGGGGCTCGTGGCCTCACCCGGACCCAGGGGCACGTGGCCTCGCCTGGACCCAGGGGCGCATGAACTCACCCGGACCTGGGATCCAGCTTCACCCGGACCCAGGGGCGCGTGGCCTCACCCTGACCCAGGGGCGCTTGGCCTCTCCTGGACCCAGGGGCGCGGCCTCACCCGGACCCGGGACCCAGCCTCACCCGGACCCAGGGGCACATGGCTTCACCCAGAACCAAGGGCGCGTGGCCTCACCCGGACCCGGGAACCAGCCTCACTCAGGCCCAGGGGCGCGTGGACTCCCCCCGAACCAAGGGCACATAGCCTCGCCCGGACACGGGAACCAGCCTCACTCAGGCCCAGGGGCGTGTGGACTCCCCCCAAACCAAGGGCACATAGCCTCGCCTGGACACGGGACCCAGCCTCACCCGGACCTAGGGGCGTGCGGCCTCACCCGGATCCAGGGGCGCATGGCCTCGCCCGGACCCAGGGACGCGCGGCCTCACCCGGACCCAGGACCCAGCGGGGCCTCGTCTTCTCGATCCCAATTCCTGTCAATCAAATCCCTCTCAGCAATTCCTTCGGCCATCCTCTCAAAGCTCCGGGGTGGCTGCCGCGGAACTCGCTGGGTGGCGGGTTCGGCCAAGCTCCGGTGTGCCCGGTGCATGGCGGCAGGCCGGTCCAAGGTCGCTGCGGTGGCACTCGGGCCTGCAGCGGCGACCAGTCGCCAGGCGAGCACACCCGGATCCAGGACCCAGCGGGGCCCCATCTTCCCGATCCCAACTCCCATCGATCACCCCCTCCCAGCAACTCCTCCGGCCATTGTTCCGGATGGTGTCTGCTCTGCCCTCCAGTTGCAGTCTCAAAATTGTTGTGGTAGGCAACAATCAGGTGTCTGCCCTTTGTCGCCATCTCGGTCCTCCAGAAGATTCTTAAGTAACCTTATAAATGTGATTCTGAACACTGTGTCGTCCATTAGTTTACTTTCCTTCATCCCTTCTATTCATGACCTGCTTCGGTTTCTCCACCTTTTGGCTGCCTCCCTTGTTGATGGAGTGGCTTTCTGTGGTCAGTGACCTATAGGGGCCGGTAGCTCAGCTTCCCCAATCTCCCTAGGAGGTTGCTCTTGGTACCCCCCTTTGTGGGCTGAGTGCAAAGTCTTGGTGTTGTTAAGCCTTGATTGCTGTTGGTACACTGGGAGGATTTGACCTCCAGTCCAATTGGCTGTGAGGATCGGCTGTGTCTACGCCGGGAGACAGCCTTATTCAACTAGACTTGCAAAATTATAAAAGCCTCTGTGCTCAGCTTGGATGGGGCGGAGTTTCAGGGTGGAGCCTACAGCCTTGGCTTCCCGTCAGCCCCGCCCTATGAGGTTCCTGGGTCTCACTGTCCCTCTGTACTCCCTGCAAACACCTCTGAGAGAAAAGTGCCCTGGAGCTTCGCCCGCCGCCAAACAGTCTAGTCTCTCCCCCAATGAATCTGGACTCCCAGATTCTCTCCTGGAACTGGGTTTCAGTATAGTCGGAACAGGGGCTCAGCGCAGTCTGGCGCCTTTGTCTCCTTCCCATCGGGGCAATCCAGCGGCACAGTCAACAGACCATCCTCTGTGCGCATTCCCGTGCGCGCCTCCGGTGCTCTGCCCTTCGCCACTCCCCTGCGTCTCTGCCTCACAGCCCAGGTTCCCCCAGCATGAGCCTGGCTTCCCAGGGTCTCACCTGGAACTGGGATTCAGTGCAGTCAGAGCTGGGGTTCAGTGTAATCTGGAGCTTTTATCTCCTTCCTTCTAGAGAACGCCTGCCAGGCCGTCAGCCGCCCCATCCTCTCTGGCTCCATCCTCCCCACATGCACGCGTGCTCGTGTCTCTGCCTGTGTCACCATACCTCAGGCTTTTACAGCTCCTCTGATACTCCTTGTGGTTTTCTCTTTCCTTCTAGTTGTGGGCATATCAGTCAGCCAGCTTTCCTGTGGTTCTGGATGATGTCCGTTTTGACCTTTAGTTGTATGCTTGAAATAGTGGTGCCAGGCTGCAGGTTAGGTGCTTAACCTATGCCGTCATCTTGGTTTTTCCCCCTCCTCATTTTCTTTCTTCTGTGGTTTGTGTTGACTCTCCATTTTGACTATCACCAGAAGGTTCAAGCTTCGATTTGCATGGTCCTGGCCATGTGCCATGGGAACTTCACACCACCCAAGTTGCACTGAAGTGCTCTGACACTAGGACGTGTGGCTGCTGTGGGTTTGTGGAAACCAGGCTTGCCCAGGTCAGTGTCCCCAGTATTCAATGTGGTCTCGTGTGCGCACTTAGAATCAGGGACCCTGCCTGAATCACACTGTTGGTATGTACCAAAAATGAGTCCCTTAGTGCATGCCAGGAGTCACAGTTTCCCTGTGTCTGCACCAAGAATTGAGTGTCAGAGTCTTTGTTGCCCTGTGTGTGCATGCACCAACAATTGGAGTCACTGTCTCTTAGTGTGAATGTGCTGTGAGTCAGGGATCCCAGGTGCACACTGTAAGAAACAGAGTCAAGTCGGTGGTGGTCAGTGCTGCCTCTTGTGGGGAGAATTTGGGTCCCAGTTACCATGGGGGACTGGGTTGCACAATAGCTCTGTGATGTGCCTCCACTGAGGAAACCTGACCTCCATGTGCACTTGTCCAGAATCAAAGTCAGGTGGCACTGCCACCCTGCATGGGTGTCTGGTTTGGACGCCCGATTGCATTGCAGGGAGCAGATTCCAGTCTCTCAAATTCCAGTAGCAGCACTAGGATTCGTGAGCACCCTCACTGCTGAGCCAAACTGGCTAGGGCTTCATACACTCTGTCCTGAGCGCACGCTCAAATTCCCCGAAGGGGAGCTGCATCACCTGCACTTTCAAATTCCTTGTAGGAGCGTTGCAGCTTGGGCTTAGGGCGGGTCTATCATTTACTATGGTGCTATCCGCGAGCCTTTGGAGAGGGGGATAGGGTCTTTGACTCACAGAAATCTACTGCATGGAAGTCTGGATTCTTGTTGTTTGTTGGTCTGAAGTTGTGGTCACAGTTCTCTGTCTCCCGTGGGTTCAGGGTGCTGGTTTGAGTCTGAGGCCAGGATTATAGTCTCAAGCAGCTCTGTTTTTCAAGATGGTGTGGTCTCAATGCCTGCAACAGCTGCCCAAAAGTGTCTGCTTTGTGCGTGGGGCTCCGCCGTCTAAGACTGCCCAGTTTGGCAGCCCCTTGGAGGACCTGCAGAATCTAACTGTCCCTAGCTCATACACACACATACCACACACATCTACACTCTCCTCTATGGGTTCCTCACTCTCTCACACTCTCTTCCTCCCTACCTTCCTGCTGGTCGCCATCTGGATCCCCCTTAATCTTGTTTTTAGTGTAATAAGGTAATCTACTTTCATTTTTTTTTTGCATGTATCAGTCCAATTTTTCCAACATCATTTATTGAAATGATTATCTTTAGCCATATGTATATTTTTGACTCTGGCTCTATTTCTTGTCTCTCTATTCTATTCCATTGACCTATACATCGGCTTTAATGTTTTGATAACTATGGTCAAGTAGTTATACAATTTGATATTAGGTATCATGATTCTTTCAATTTTGTTCTTCCTCAAGATTGTTGTTACTATTTGGGGTCTTTCATGGTTTAACATAAATATCTGGAATATTTCTTTTAGTTCTGTGAAATACACCATTGGTATTATGATAGGAATTTTGTTTAATATGTATATTGCTTTGGGTAGTATGAGCATTTTAATTATCTTGACTATTTATCCATTAACATGGTATATATTTCCACTTAAATGTATCTTCTATAATTTTTTTCTTTGGTATCTTACAAATTTCTGAGTACAGATTGATTCAGTTTATTTCTAGGTATTTTGTTCTTTTTGAAGCAATTGTGAGTGGGGTTGTTTTTGTAATTTCCCTTTTAATAAAGTTTATTGGTGTATAAACATGAAACTCGCAGGTAAATTGCAGAGTGTTCAGCTTGAAAAAAAAAAAAACAGCCGAAGTGTAGTTTACTTGAAGTGTAGGCTTGGACTGCAAAAAAATACAGGAAGAGATGCAGAGATATTGAGCCAGATTATGCAACTGTGTGGTTGTGGCAGAGAGTAGTGCAGTAGTGGAGTCCTCCCAACCTGGGAGTGGGTAGTCTCAACCCCATGCACGGATCCCCAATCCAGTGTAACCAAAAAGGGACAGAATGCCTGTGTGGCATGGTAAAAATCAGTGAGAATTTGACCCACCTAAAAGTCTCAGACCACAGCAGTTCAGGCAACAAGTGAGTGCATTTTTACAACATCAGCTTGGGACATTCATAGTGCTGTGTCTATTGGAGACATGGCCAAGATTGAGGATGGTGGAGTGTCTGGTTGGTACATACGGCCAAGACTGAGGATGGTGGAGTGTCTGATTGGTACACACAGAGTGCATCTGAGAAGGTTTGATTATCTGGAAGAATGTTGCACAAGGAGACAGAACTGGGATGGAAATATGACTTAAGAAAAAGGATAGGTGTTATCTAAGTCAAGCACACATACAGATGGTAACTCTACTCCCACCTGCAGAATGACTTGGTCTTTCCCACCCTGCTACAACCCAAGGAAGAATGTAATGGCACTGGGCTAGAAATCTGCACTTGTAAAGCTACGTCTGATGGTGAGAAAACTCCAACTTTTGGCCTAGTAAAAACCTGAGCAAGATGCCCTGCCGAGCGGGGCTGGATACAATGAAAGATTGGAGTGCCTAAAACAAAAGAAACTGACAACCAAACAAAATGGCTGTCCAGCAGGTGTGGCTCAGCGTTTGTTCATGGAACCAGGAACCAGGAGGTCAGTGGTTCAATTCCTGGTCAGGACATATGCCCAGATTTTGTGCTCAATCTCCAGTAGGAAATATACAGTAGGTAGCTGTTTTATGATGTTCTTCTCTAATCAGTGTTTCTATCTCTGTATCTATCTCTCTCTAAAAAGCAGTAAAAACATATTTTGTTAAAAAATACAACAGACAACTTTGGAGATAAATTTGAAGACAACTTTGACAAAGGTTTAATATCCATATATATAAAGAAATCTTGGAACTTTAACAGCAAACAATCCAATTTAAAAAATGGGAAGATATATGGTATTGTGATCCCTCCAACATTTTCTTCTCAAGATTGCTGCAGCTATTCAGGCTCTTTTTTTTTATTCCAGATGAAGTTTTGGAGAATTTGTTCTAGGTTTTTGAAGTATGCCATTGGTATTTTAATGGGGATTACATTGAATTTATATATTGCTTTGGGTAGTATCAGTATCAAGCTATACTACAAAGCCATTGTTCTCAAACGATCTAGTACTGGCACAGGAAAAGACATATAGACTAGTGGAACAGGAAAGAGAATCCAGAAATTGACACAAGCCATTATGCGCAATTAATATTTGACAAAGGAGGCAGACCATACAATGGAGTAAAGACAGTTTCTTCAATAAATGGTGTTGGGAAAATTGGACAGATACATGCAAAAAAAATGAAACTAGACCATCAACTTACACCATACACAAAAATCAACTCAAAATGTATAAAGGATTTAAACATAAGACAGGAAAACATAAAAATACTAGAGGAATCCACAGGCAGCGAAATCTCAGACATATGCTGAAGCAATTTCTTCACTGATACTGCTCCTAGGGCAATAAAAACTAAAGAGAAAATAAACAAATGGCACCACATCAAAATAAAAAGGTTTTGCACAGCAAAGGAAACCATCAACAAAACAACAAGAAAGAGAGAGAACTACATAAGCAGATATCCGGAAAAGAGAGATCATGGGAAGACAAAAAAATAGAACATATATGAAAGAAAAGGAGGCATCACCAGAAAAGGAAGTAAATGAAAGGGAGGCAAGCAACCTGTAAGAGAAAGAATTCAGAGAAATGGTCATAAGATGGATGAAAAGAATGAAAGAAAAATTCAACAATATGTGTAAGAACCAAGAGAAAATGAAGAAAAACCAAGAAGAAATGAAAAATGACATCGGAAAAAAAGATGGCGTCTGGCAGGAAGGTAGGGAGAGAGAGTGTGAGTGAGGAACCCTTAGAGAGTGTAGACGTGTGGTGTGTGTGTGTGTGTGTGTGTGTGTGTGTGTGTGTGTATGAGCTAGGGTCAGTTAGATTCTGCAGGTCTTCCAAGGGGCTGCCTAACCGGGCAGTCCTAGATGGCGGAGCCCCGCGCACAAAGCGGACACTTCTCGGTAGCTGGTGTGGACGCAGAGACCACGCCATCTTGAGAAACAGAGCTGCCTGAGACTAGGATCCTGGCTTCAGACACAAACCAGGACCCTGCAGCCACTGGGAACAGAGAACTGCTATCACAGCTTCAGACCAACAAACAACAAGAATCCAGACTTCCCCGCAGATTTCCGTGAGTCAAAGAGCCTACCCCCCTCCCCGCAGGCACGCAGATAGCGCCATAGTAACTGATAGACCCGCCCCTCGCCCAAGTTGCCGAGCTTTGCACAGGGACGCAGTCCGCCTTAGGGAATTTGGCACGCACGGGACAGAAGCAGCTCCCTGTCGGGGAAATCTGTCAGTGCGCACAGAGGGCTCCCCTTCAGGGAATTTAGGGGAATTTGGCTTGCGGGTCACAGCTCCCCTTCAGGGATCTTAGAGTGCACACAGAGGGGCTCCCCTTTGGGGAATTTGGCACGGGCACAGAGGGGCTCGCCTTTGGGCAATTTGGCGCACAGGACGGACTCCGCCCCCCTTCGGGAAATCTGGGAGAGTGCACAGAGGCAGCTCCTCTTCAGGAATTTGAGAGTGTGTGAAGCCCTAGCGGGTTTGGCTCAGTAGAGAGAGCACACACAGATCGTAGCTCCACTTCAGGAAATTTGGCACGCTGGACACAGCTGCCTGGGATCCCTGACTCACAGCGCATTCACACTAAGAGCCAGTGACCCCAATTGTTGGTGTATGCACAAACAGGGACCCTGATTCTCAACGAGAAACCTCACGAGGCAACAGAGACTCTGACACTCGATTATTGGTGCAGACACAGGGAAACTCTGACTCCTGGCAAATGCTAAGGATCTCATTTTCGGCACATACCAACAGTGTGGTGCAGTCAGGGCCCCTGATTCTAAGTGTGCACACGAGACCACACGGAACACTGGGGACACTGACCCTGGGCAAGTCTGGTTCACACCAACCAAAGGCAGCCAAACGTCCTAGTGTCAGAGCACTTCAGTGAAACTTGGGTGGAGCGAATTCCCCACAGCACACAGCCCAGGTCCACACAAACTGAAGCTTGAGCTTTCTGGTGATAGTCAGAATGGGGAGACGAAATAACTCACAGAGGAAAGAAAATGAGGAGTCGCCAAGAAAGGAAGTTAGTGAAACTGAAGCTTGCAACATAACCGAAAAAGAGTTCAGAGTAACGGTCGTGGAATTTATACATCAGATGGATGAGAAAATCAACAACTTATGCAAGAATCAGGAAGAAATGAAAAGTGATATAGCTACAATCAAAAACACCATGGAAAGTTTCAACAGTAGACTATAAGAAGCAAAGGACTGAATTAATGAGTTAGAAGATCAGGTACAGAAACAAGCTCAATCTGAACAGCAATTGGAGAAAAAAAATAAAAAGCAGGAGGAAAGCCTAAGGGAGCTTCGGGACAACATGAAACAAAGTAACATGAGTATAATAGGGCTGCCAGAAGGACAAGAAGAGCAGCAGGGATTAGAAAATCTATTTGAAGATATAATGACAGAAAACTTCCCGGATATGGGATAAAACTTTCCCATATCCGGGAAGTTTTCTCTTTTCTCTCAAGTAAAGAGAGTCCCAAGCAGGATCAACCCCAAAAGACCCACACCAAGATATGTCATAATTTCAATGGCAAATATAAATGTTAAAGAGAGAATCTTAAAGGCGGCAAGAGAGAGACAGAGAGTTACCTACAAAGGAACACCCATCAGGTTGTCAAATGATTACTCAACAGAAACACAACAAGCTAGAAGAGAATGGAAGGAGGTATACAAAGTGTTGCAAAGCAAAGGACTGAATCCAAGAATACTATATCCAGCAAGGCTATCAATCAAAATTGAAGGGGAAATCAGGAGTTTTTCAGACAAAAAAAGCCTCAGGGAGTTTATCACCACCAAACCAGCAATGCAAGAATTGCTAAAGGGAATACTGTAAAAAGAAGAAATAAACAGGTAAGAAGGAATACAGACACAAAAATAGATATGACTACAAACAAATACCTTTCAATAATAACTTTAAATGTAAACGGATTAATGCTCCAATCAAAAGACATCGAGTGGCTGAATGGATAAAAGAACATGACCCATACACATGCTGTCTACAAGAGACCCACCTCAGAACAAGAGACTCACACAGATTGAAAGTGAAGGGATGGAAAAATATCTTTCAGGCAAATGGAAATGAAAAAAATCTGGGGTAGCAATACTTATATCTGACAAAATAGACCTCAAAGTAAATGCCATAACAAGAGATAAGGAAGGGCACTTCATAATACTAAAGGGACAAATCCAACAAGAAGAAATAATTCTGGTAAACATATACGAACCCAATATAGGAGCACCCAAATACATAAAAAAAACTCCTGGAGGATATCAAGGGAGAGATTAAGAGCAATACAATCATAGTAGGAGACTTTAATACCCCATTATCACCATTGGACAAATACTCTAAACCAAAAAGCAGCAAAGAAACATTAATCCTAAATGACTCACTAGACCAGATGGAATTAATTGACATCTTCAGAACATTTCACCCCAAAGCCACAGAATATACATTCTTCTCAAGTGCACATGGGTCATTTTCAAAGATAGACCATATGCTGGGTCACAGGAAAAGTCTCTTCAAATTCAAGAAGATAGAAATTATATCAAGCATCTTCTCAGATCACAGTGGCATAAAACTGGAAATCAACTACAATAAATACAATTCAAAGAAATCAAACACATGGAGACTAAACAGCATGCTATTAAACAAGGACTGGGTCACCAGAGAGATCAAGGAAGAAATAAAAAACATCATGGCAACAAATGACAATGAAAACACAACAATCAAAAATCTATGGGACACAGCGAAAGCAGTCTTGAGAGGTAAGTTCATAGCTCTACAAGCCTATTGCAAAAAACAAGAAACAATGGTAATAAATTACCTAACTCTACAACTCAAAGAGCTAGAGAAAGAGCAGGAAGAAAAGCCCAGTGTAACCAGAAGGAAGGAAATAACAAAGATCAGAGCGGAGATAAATGACATACAGACTAAAGAAACAATACAAAAGATCAACAAAACCAAGAGCTGGTTCTTTGAAAGGATAAACAAGATTGATAGACCTCTAGCCAGGCTCACCAAGAAGCAAAGAGAGAGGACCCAAATAAACAAAATCAGAAATGAAAGAGGTGAAATAGCAACAGACCCCGCTGAGATACAAAGGATTGTTACAAAATACTACGAACAACTCTATTCCAACACACTGGACAACCTAGAATAAATGGACATATTCCTAGAAAAATATAACCTTCCAAAAATCAAATAGGAAGAATCTAAACAGCTCAATAGGCCAGTAACTATGGACGAAATTGAAGCAGTCATCAAAAAGCTTCCGGCAAACAAAAGCCCGCGACCTGACGGCTTCACAGGAGAGTTTTACCAAGCATTCAAGGAAGAACTGAAACCTATCCTCCTCAGACTATTCCAAAAAATTCAAGAGGAAGGAACACTTCCAAGCTCCTTCTATGAAGCCAGCATCACCCTAATACCAAAACCAGATAAAGACAACACAATTAAAGAGAATTACAGACCAATATCCCTCATGAACATAGATGCCAAAATCCTCAACAAAATTCTAGCAAATCGGCTCCAGCAGTACATCAGAAAGATCATACACCATGACCAAGTAGGATTTATCCCAGGAATGCAAGGATGGTACAATATCCGCAAATCAATAATCGTGATACATCACATAAACAAATTGAGAGATAAAAATCACATAGTCATATCAATTGATGCAGAAAAAGCATTTGACAAAATCCAACACCCTTTCTAGATAAAAACTCTCAACAAGGTGGGAATAGAAGGCTCATACCTCAACATAATAAAAGCAATATATGATAAACCCACAGCAAACATCATACTCAATGGACAAAAACTAAAAACATTTCCCCTAAGAACAGGAACAAGACAGGGATGCCCACTCTCACCACTCCTGTTTGACATAATATTGGAAATATTAGACATTGCTATTAGACAAGAAAAAGAAATAAAAGGCATCCAAATTGGAAAAGAACAAGTAAAGCTGTCTTTATTTGCAGACGACATGATATTGTACATAAAAAATCCAAAAAACTCCGTCAAAAAACTAATAAACTTAATAAATGAATTCGGCAATGTAGCAGGATACAAAATTAACGCCAAGAAATCTATGGCATTTCTATACACCAATAGTGAACTGACAGACGGAGAGACTAAAAAGGCAATCTCATTTACCATTGTACCAAAAAATTAAGATACCTAGAAATAAACTTAACTAAGGAGGTAAAAGACCTATACACAAAACACTACAGGACACTGAAAAAAGAGATAGAGGAAGACGTAAACAGATGGAAGAACATACCATGTTCATGGATTGGTAGAACCAACATCATTAAAATGTCCATACTACCCAAAGCAATCTATAGATTCAATGCACTCCCCATTAAAATACCAATGGCATATTTCACAGACCTTGAAAGAACTCTCCAAAAATTCATCTGGAATAAAAAAAGACCCCAAATAGCCACAGCAATCCTGAGAAAGAAGAATAAAGTAGGAGGGATCTCAATACCAGATTTCAAGCTGTATTACAAAGCCACTATTCTCACAACAGCCTATTACTGGCACAAGAACAGACATATAGATCAATGGAATAGAATAGAGAATCCAGATATTGATCCAAACAACTATGCTCAATTAATATTTGACAAAGGAGGCATGAACATACAATGGAATCAACAGTCTCTTCAATAAATGGTGTTGGGAAAATTGGACAGAAACATGCAAAAAAAATGAAGCTAGACCACCAACTTACACCATACACAAAAATCAACTCAAAATGGATACAGGACTTAAACATAAGACAGGAAACCATAAAAATACTAGAGGAATCCACAGGCAGCAAAATCTCAGACATATGCCAAAAGAACTTCTTCACCGATACTACCCCTAGGGCAATGGAAGCTAAAGAGAAAATAAACAAAGGGGACTACATCAAAAAAAAGGTTTTGCACAGCAAAAGAAACTATCAACAAAACAACAAGAAAGCCCACTGCATGGGAGAACATATTTGCAAATGATATCACTGATAAAGGTTTAATCTCCAACATTTACAGGCAGCTTATACAACTTAATAAAAGGAAGATAAATGATCCAATAAAAAAAATGGGCAACAGACCTAAATAGAATCTTTTCAAAAGAAGACAGAAGGAAGGCCAATAGACACATGAAAACATGCTCAAAGTCACGAATTATCCGAGAGATGCAAATCAAAACAACAATGTGATACCATCTCACACCTGTCAGAATGGCTATCATAAACAAGTCAACAAACAAGAAGTGTTGGTGAGGATGCAGAGAAAAAGAAACCCTCGTGCACTGCTGGTTGGAATGTACACTGGTGCAGCCACTGTGAACAGTATGGAGTTTCCTCAAAAAACTGAAAATGGAACTCCCATTTAACCCAGTAATCCCACTCCTGGGAGTATATCCGAAGAAACTAGAAACACCAATCAGAAAGGATATATGCACCCCTATGTTCATAGCAGGACAATTTACAATAGCTAATTTGGAAACAACCTAGGTGCCCGTCAGCAGATGACTGGATCAGAAAACTGTGGTACATCTACACAATGGAATACTAAGCTGCCATAAAAAAGAAGGAATTCTCATCATTTGCAGCAACCTGGATGGAATTGGAGAACATTTTGCTAAGTGAAATAAGCCAGTCAATGAAAGAAAAATACCACATGATCTCACTCATTTATGGATAATAAAGAACATTATAAGCTGATGAACAAAAAGATAGATACAGAGACAGTAAAGCATCAAACAGACTGTCAAATTACGGGGGGAAGGTTAGGGAGAGGTGGGGGAGATAAGAGATCAACCGAAGGACTTGTATGCATGCATATAAGCATAACCAACGGACACAAAACTCTGGGGGGGGGGGTGAGGGCATGTATGGGTGTGGGGTAGGGGGAACAATGGTAAGATATGTACACATATAATACCTAAATAAAAAAGTGGAAAAAAAAGAAAAATGGCATCGCTGCTGTAAATAACTCAGTTGAAAGCATCAGGAGTAGACTAGAAAAAGCAGAGGACTGCATCAGTGAGCTAGAAGACAAGGTAGGAAAAGATACCCAAGTAGAGCAGCTTCTAGAAAAAAAATTAAAAAGCAGGAGTGCCTAAGCGAACTTTGGGACAACATGAAACAAAATATCTACATAAAGGGGTGCCCTAAGGAAAGGAAACTGAGCAAGGAATAGAAAACTTGTTTGAAGAAATAATGACAAAAAACTTCTCTGATATAGGGAAGAAAAAACCCACACAAATCCAAGAAGCTCACAGAGTCCCAAGTAAATGAACCCCAAAAGTCCGACGCCAAGGTACATTGTAATTAAATTGACAAACACCAACGACAAAGTAAGAATCTTAAAAGCAGCCAGAGAGAGACAAAAAGTTACCTACAAAGGATTCCCCATCAGACTAGAGACTGATTTCTCAACAGAAACACATCAGGCCAGAAGGGAATAGTATAAAATATAGAAAATCATGCAAAGGAAGGGTCTGAATCCAAGAATACTGTACCCAGCAAGGCTATCAGTCAAAATTGAGGGTGGAATCAGGAGCGTCACAGACAAAAAAGGAGTAAGGGAGTTTATTACCACCAAACCAGCAATGCAAGAAATGCTAAAGGGTCTGCTATAAAAAAAGAAAGAAAGAAAGAAATAGGAAGCGAACAAGGAACACAGTGGGAAAAAATAAAAATGGTGACAAACAAGTACCTATCTTACCTAATAATAGAGAAACATGTAAATTGACTATACCTTCCTACGCCCACAACCAATCAGAGTGAGTATGCAAATTAACCCAACAAATATGGTGGTTAATTTGCATACATAACTGGGTCAAGGGAACCTCCTTGGCACCCAGGTCACTCCCAGCCGGCCATCAGGCAGAGGCTTTAGGCTTGGGAAGGGGCCGAGCATACGATCGGAGGGGCAGGGGTCCCCTTCCCAAGCCTAAAACCTGGGGCAGAGGCTTTAGGCATGGAAAGGGGCTGAGCCTGCGATCAGAGGTGCGGGTGGGGTAACCACTTCCCAAGCCTAAACCTGGGGCGAGGCTTTAGGCTTGGGAAGGGACCGAGCGGGTGGGGTAAGCACTTCCCAAGCCTAAACCTGGGGTGGAGGCTTTTGGCTTGGGAAGGGGCTGAGCTTGGGATCGGAGGGAAGGGGAAAATATCAATGGAAACATATCCTCAGGTGAGGATAAAAAAAATAAAGAAAGAAAGAAATGTCATATCCTATGAAAGACACATCTTGAAAATGCTTAATGAAAGTTGTCATATTTTCATGGTGAAGGGACTGGAGTCCGTGTTGATGAAAATACCTTGGCGGCTGCAGTGACTGGCAGTGGCCGCAGCAGCGAACTGATGAGGCTGGCGCCTTCCCCTGATCAGTCTTGTTGCCTCAAGCAAAGGGAGGCCAGTCTGTGGCTTAGGTCTGCTACCAATGGGGAGCGGGCTTAAGCCATCTGTAGGACATCCCCTGAGGGCTCTCAGTATGTGAAAGGGGGCAGGCTTGGCTGAGGGACCCCTCCCCAGTGCAAGAATTTCGTGCACCAGGCCCCTAGTATCTATAATAATAACAGCGTAATATGATAATTAGACTGGATGGCTGAACAACATTTCGGACGACCTTCTGGATGAAGCTGGGGCAGCCAGGGCCGAGCCCCTTGCACAAATTTTGTGCATTGGGCCTCTAGTCAATAATAACTTCAAATGTAAAAGGATTAAATGCCCCAATCAAAAGACATAGGGTAACGGATTGGATAAGAAAACATGACCCATATACCTCCTGTCTACAAGAAACCCACCTCAGAAAAAAGATGCACACAGACTAAGGGTGAATGGATGAAAAAATGTTTTTCAGGCAAATGGAAATGAAAAAAAAACAGGGTTAGCAATACTTATATCTGACAAATTAGATCTAAAAGTGAAGGATATAAAAAAAGATGAGGAAGGCCACTTCATAATACTAAAGAGAGCAAACCAGCAAGAAGAAAAATCTCTGGTAAACATATATGCACCCAATACAGGAGCACCTAAATACATTTAAAAAAATCCTGGAGGGTGTCAAGGGAGAGATTGACAGCAATAAAATCAAAGTAGGAGACTTCAATAGCCCACTATCACCATTGGACAAATCCTCTAAACAAAAAATCAGCAAAGAAAAATCAATCCTAAATAACTCACTATACCAGATGGAATTAATTGACATCTTCAGAACATTTCACCCCAAAGCTACAGAATATACATTCTTCTCAAGTGCACATGGGTCATTTTCAAAGATAAACCATATATTGGGTCAAAGGCAAAGTCTCTTCAAATTCGAAATGATAGAAATCATATCAAGCATCTTCTCAGATCACAGTGGCATATCAACTACAATAAAAACAATCTAAAATATCAAACAAATGGAGACTAAATAGCATGATATTATATAATGACTGGGTTACCATAGAGATCAAAGAAGAAATCAAAAACATCATGGCAAGAAACAACAATAAAAACACAACAATCCAAAATCTATGGGACACATAGAAAGCAGTCTTGAGAGGGAAGTTCATAGCTATACAAGCCTACTGCAAAAAAAAAAAAAAAAAGAAAGAAAGAAAGAAACAATGGTAATAAATGACCTAACACTACAACTCAAAGAGTTACACAGAGAGCAACAAGAGAAGACCAGTGTAAGCAGAAGGGAGGAAATAATAAAGATCAAAGTGGAGATAAACGACATAGAGTCACAAAAAACTTCAAAAGACCAACTAAACCAAGAGCTGTTTTTTGAAAGGATAAAAAAGATTGATGAACGTTTAGCCAGGCTCACCAAGAAGCAAAGAGAGAGGACACAAATTTTAAAAAATCAGAAATGAAAGAGGATAAATAACAACAGACCCCACAGAAATACAAAGAATTGTTAAAAAATACTATGAACAACTCTATTACAACAAACTGGACAACCTGGAGGAAATGGACATATTCCTAGAAAAATATAACCTTCCAAAACTCAATCAGAAAGAATCCAAACATCTCAATCGGCCAATAACTATTGAAGAAATTGAAGCTGTCATCAAAAAGCTCCCATCAAACGAAAGCCCAGGACCAGGCAGCTTCCCAGGGGAGTTTTACCAAACATTCAAGGAAGAACTAAAACCCATCCTCCTCAGACTATTCCAAAAAATTCAAGAGGAAGAAACACTTCCAAGCTCATTCTATGAAGCCAGCATCACACTAATACAAAAACCAGATAAAGAAAACACAATGAAAGAGAATTACATGCCAATATCCCTCATGAATATAGATGCCAAAATCCTCAACTAAATTCTAGCAAATAGGATCCAGCAGTACATCAGAAAGGTCATACACCATGACCAAGTAGGATTTACCCAGGACATGTGAGGATGATACAATATCCACAAATCAATAAACGTGATACATCACATAAACAAATTGAGAGATAAAAATCACATAGTCATATCAATTGATGCAGAAAAAGTATTTGACAAAATCCAACACCCTTTCTTAATAAAAATTCTCAGTAAGGTGGAAATAGAAGGATCATACCTCAACATAATAAAAGCCATATATGACAAAGCCAGCATCATACTCAATGGGCAAAAACTAAAACCATTTCCCCTAAGAACAGGAACAAGACAGGGATGCCCACTCTCACCACTCCTGTTTGACATAGTACTGGAAGTATTAGCCATTGCAATTAGATAAGAAGAAGAAATAAAAGGCATCCAAATTGGAAAAGAACAAGTAAAGCTGTCCTTAGTTGCAGATGACATGATCTATATATATAATAGACAAATATGCAAATTGACCGCACCTTCGCTACGCCCATGCCACGCCCAACAGCCAATCAGGGCGAGTATGCAAATTACCCCAACCAAGATGGCGGTTAATTTGCATATGCTGAGGGAGGGAGGAGTGAAGACTGAAGACATCTTAGAAGGAAGAGGGAGGAAAAGCGGAAAGCAAGGTAGCTGCCAGAGGGAAAGCCCAGGCGGGGCGGGGCGGGGCGGAGCAGGGCGGGATGGAGTTGGGCAGGCAGCAGTGGGCGAGTGTGCAAGTGCTGCGGCCGAAACGGCAGCGGCAGTGGCAGCGGCCGCTTGCAGGATTCTTCCTGCAAATGGGCTACTAGTATTGTACATAAAAAACCATAAAGACTCCATCAAAAAATTATTAAACTTAATAAATAAATTCAGAAAAGTAGCAGGATACAAAATTAACAACAAGTAATCTATGGCATTTCTATACACCATAGTGAACTTACAGAAAGACTAAAAAAGCAATCCATTTACCATCGCACCAAAAAAATTAAGATACGTAGGAATAAACTTAACTAAGGTGGTAAAAAACCTATACGTGGAAAACTACAGGACACTGAAGTTTTTATTCACCAATATGTTCATTGCAGCATTACTCATAGTAGTCAAGACATGAAAGCAACAGGACACTGAAAAAAGAGATAGAGGAAGACATAAACAGATGGAAGAAGATAACATGTTCATGGATTGGTAGAATCAATGTTATTAAAATGTCCATACTACTCAAATCAATCTATAGATTCAATGCACTCCCCATTAAAATACCAATGGCATAGGAGAGAACCCAAGATGGCGGCATAGGTAAACACCTAGACCGCTGCCTCGCACAACAATTTCAAAACTACAACTAAAAGACAAAAAAGATTTTATTCAGAACCACAAAAATATATACAGAGACAGAGAAGCATCTAATAGACTGTCAAAAAACAGCGGGAAGGCTGGGGAGGGTTGTAGGGTAGGAGGGAGGTAAGAGATCAACTGAAGGACTTGTATGCATATAAGCATAACCAATGGATGCAAGACACTGGGAGGGAGGTGCGATCATGTGCAGGGGGGCGGGGTAGGAGAGGCTTGGGGAAGGTCAATTGTGGGGGGGGGAGGAAGGAGACATATGTACTACTATTTATTAAACTTTAAACAATGAAAAAAGAAAAAATGGACAGAGGACCTGAACAGAAACCTCTCCCAAAAAGACATGCAAATGACCAAAGGTTATATGAAAAGACTAGAGGCCCAGTGCACAGATTTGTGCACCAGTGGGGTCCCTCAGCCTGGCCTGTCAGGCCGAAACCAATTCTCCAACATCCCCTGAGGGGTCCTGGACAGCTAGAGGGTGCAGGCCAGGCCGAGGGACCCCAGTGGTGCACGATTGGGGCTGGGGAGGGATGCAGGACATTGGCTAGCCCGGAAGGGGTTGTGGAAGGGCTCCAGGGCGTGTCTGGCCCATCTTGCTCAGTCCTGATTGGTCAGACCCCAGCAGCAAGCTAACCTACTGGTCAGAGCATCTGCCCCTTGGTGGCCAGAGCACGTCATAGTGACTGGTCGACCAGTCGACTGTCTGCCCCCTGGTGGTCAGTGCTCATCATAGTGAGCAGTTGAGCGACCTTAGCATATCATTAGCATATTACACTTTGATTAGTTGAACAGCCTACTGGACAACTGGGCACGTAGCATATTAGGCTTTTATTATATAGGATGTTTAACCTTACCAGCTATTAGGGGAATGCAAATCAAAATTGTAATGAGATACCACCTCACACCTGTTAGAATTGCTATTATCAACATGGCTGGTAATAACAACTCCTGAGGAGGTTGTGGAGAAAAAGGAACTCTCATTCAATGTTGATAGGAATGTACACTGTACAGCCACTTAGAAAAATATTCTGGTGTTTGCTCTAAAACATGTATTTGAAAAAATGTATTCACCAATATGTTCATTGCAGCATTACTCATAGTAGTCAAGACATGAAAGCAACTAAAGTGTCCCTAAATAAATGATTGGATGAAGAAGATGTAGTACATGTATACAATGGAATACCACTCAGCCAGAAGAAAGGAGAAAATACTGCCAATTATGACAACGTGGATAGACCTTGAGAATATTATGCTAAGTGAAATAAGTCAGTCAGAAAATGCTAAGAACTACAAGATTTCACTCATATGTGGGATATAAAAAAGAAACTCATGGACATAGACAACAGTGTGATAGTATTAGAGAGAGGGGTATTGTGGTGGTGTTTGGAGAGAGACTAGTATATGGTGACAGAAAATGGTTTGACTTTGGAAAGTGGACACATGGTGCAATGTATTGATTTTGTTATAGAAATGTACAATTGAAACCTATATGATCCTATTAAAAATGTCAACCCAATAAATTTAATTTTAAAAACTGGAGTGCCAAATGGGACTGATTTTATTTTATTTTTTATCCCTTCCTACTTATTGTGGTGACAAGGGGATTCGAAGGAGGCAGGCAGAGCTGAGGGATTGTGACTATGTCTCTAGGATAGTCTTCCTCATGGAAGAAAGATGTGCATGTCCTGGGTCCTTCACCTTCACTACAGGGATCCAGAGCTGAGCTTTCCAGTGAGATGAGCCAGTGCAACCCCGAAAAGATAAGATAGGGCCCTTGCTCCTCCTACAGCTAGGGAACCACTCCCAATGTTAGTCCATTTAATTATTCTGGACCGGTCCTGAATATTCCCTCACAGAACTGGGAGAGTAGCAGTGAAATCAGATGAGAGAACCAAGGCAGTTATAGCCTCTTGGCTCTGGAAACCCTGCACACTGTACTACTTGGGGTTGCTCCTTGCCATGTTTCAGTCATGTTGCTAAGTGCTGGGCAGGGATATCAACTGATTTGGGCTGGACCAGAAACCTCTTGGGAGGTCAGGAACCAGTACACCAAGAGGCAAGATTTGAAAATCCTAGAGGAATATCCAGAGAGCTCCATAAATAGCATATTTAAAGGATAATCACAGCACACACCAAAAAATGCGGAGGGAACCCCACTTATTTTTATTTATCTTCTTAATCTCTTATTTTTTTCTCTTGTATTTCATTTTTTAAGTTTCTTCTATCTTTTCCTTCATACTTTTTTTAAATGTGAAATGAGCACTTTGTTATTCCTTGGATACTTGTAAATGAACAGCTTAAGAATTTTTATTGTTCTTGTTTTCTAAATATGAACATCCCCTTCACTCCACACTGGAGTCAAACACCGTGAGGGATCTTTAATCTTTGTAACTCATTATTAAAGTCCACTATGAACCCCTCTTACCTATTCTTACTTCTATTCAGACTTATTTTCACTGACTCTTTTTTTTATTGTTTAAAGTATTACATATAGTAGTACATATATCTCCTTAATTTTCCCCCATTGACCTTCCCCCAGCCTCTCCTATCCCCTGTCACATGCCCTCATCCCACCCAACCAGTGTCTTGTGTCCATTGGTTGTGCTGATATGCATGCATACAAGTCCTTTGGTTGATCTCTTTCCCCCCGTCCCCAACATTCCCCAGCCTTCCCACTGTAATTTGATAGTCTGTTCGGTGCTTTACTGCCTCTGTATATTTTTGTTCATCAGGTTATAATGTTCTTTATTTTCCATAAATGAGTGAGATCATGTGGTATTTTTCTTTCATTGCCTGGCTAATTTCACTTAACATAATGCTCTCAGATCCATCTAAGCTGCTGCAAATGGTAAGAACTCCTTTTTATTGCAGCATAGTACTCCATTGTGTAGATGTACCATAGTTTTCTAATCCACTCATCTGCTGATGGGCACTTAGTCTCTTTCCAAATCTTAGCTATGGTGAATAGTGCCGCTATGAACATAGGGGTGCATATATCCTGTCTGATTGGTGTTTCTAGTTTCTTGGGGTATATTCCTCGAAGTGGAATCACTAGGTCAAATGGGAGCTCCATTTTTAGTTTTTTTGAGGAAACTCCATACTGTTCTCCACAGTGGCTGCACCAGTCTGCATTCCCACCAGCAGTGCACGAGGGTTCCTTTTTCTCCACAACCTTGCCAGCACTTGTTTGTTGATTTGTTAATGATAGCCATTCAGACAGGTGTGAGATGGCACTGCATTGTCGTTTTGATTTGAATCTCTCTGATAATTAGTGACTTTGAGCATGTTTTCATATGTCTCTTGGCCTTCCTTCCAAAAAGTATCTATTTTGGTCCATTGCTCATTGTTTTATTGGATCATTTATCTTCCTTTTATTAAGTGGTATGAGTTCACTGTAATGTTGGAGATTAAACCTTTATCAGTGATAACATTTACAAATATGTTCTCCCATACAATGGGATTTCTTGTTGTTTTGTTGATGGTTTCTTTTGCTGTGCAAAATTTTTTTATTTTGATATAGTCCCATTTGTTTATTTTCTATTTAGTTTCTGTTGTCCTATGAGCCGTATCGGTGAAGAAATTGCTGTGACATATGTCTGAGATTTCTCTGCCTGTGGATTCCTCTAGTATTTTTATGGTTTCCCATCTTATGTTTGAATCGTTTATCCATTTTGAGTTTATTTTTGTGTATGATGTAAATTGGTGGTCTAGTTTCATTTTTTTTGCATGTATCTGTCCAATTTACCCAACACCATTTATTGAAGAGACTTTCTTGACTTCATTGTATGTTCATGCCTCCTTTGTCAAATGTTAATTGAGCATAGTGGTTTGGGTCAATTTCTGAGTTCTCTATTCTATTACATTGGTCTATATGTCTGTTCTTATGCCAGTACCAGGCTGTTTTGAGAACAGTGGCTTTGTAATACAGCTAGAAATCTAGTATTGATATTCCACCTACTTTCTTCTTCTTCCTCAGGATTGCTGTGGTTATCTGGGGTATTTTTTTATTCCAGATGAATTTTTGGAGAGTTCTTTCTAGGTCTGTGAAATATACCATTGGTATTTTAACGGGGAATGAATTGAATCTATAGTATGCTTTGGGTAGTATGCATATTTTAATGATGTTAATTCTACCAATCCATGAATATGTTGTGTTCTTTCATCTGTTTACATCTTCCTCTATCTCTTTTTTCAGTGTCTTATAGTTTTCCACGAATAGGTCTTTTACTTCCTTAGTAAAGTTTATTCCTAAGTACCTTAATTTTTTGGTGCGATGGTAAATGGGATCGCTTTTTAGTCTCTCTTTCTGTAAGTTCACTATTGGTGTAAAGAAATGCCATAGATTTCTTGGCATTCATTTTGTATCCTGCTACATTGCCAAATTCATTTATTAAGTCTAATCATTTTTGATGGAGTCTTTCAGGTTTTTTATGGACAATATCATGTCATCTGCAACTAAGGACAGCTTTACTTGTTCTTTTCCAATTTGGATGCCTTTTATTTCTTCTTCTTATCTAATTGCAATAGCTAATACTTCCAGTACTATGTCAAACAGGAGTGGTGAGAGTGGGCATCCCTGTCTTATTCCTGTTCTTAGGGAAAATGGTTTTAGTTTTTTCCCATTGAGTATGATGCTGGCTGTGGGTTTGTCATATATGGCTTTTATTATGTTGAGGTATGATCCTTCTATTCCCAACTTGCTGAGAGTTTTTATTGAGAAAGGGTGTTGAATTTTGTCAAATGCTTTTTCTGCATCAATTGATATGACTATGTGATTTTTATCTTTCAATTTGTTTATGTGATGTATCATGTTTATTGATTTGTGGATATTGTACCATCCTCACATACCTTGGATAAATCCTACTGGTCATGGTGTATGATCTTTCTGATGTACTGCTGAATTTTATTGAGGATTTTGGCATCTATGTTCATGAGGGATATTGGCCTGTAATTCTCTTTCATTGTGTTATCTTTATCTGATTTTTGTATTAGGGTGATGCTGACTTCATAGAATGAGCTTGGAAGTGTTACTTCCTCTTGAATCTTTTTGAATAGTCTGAGGAGGATAGATTTTAGTTCTTCCTTGAATGTTTGGTAGAACTCCACTGTGAAGCTATCTGGCCCAGGCTTTTGTTTGATGAAAGCTTTTTGATGACAGCTTCAATTTCTTCCATAGTTATTGGCCTATGGAGATGTTTAGATTCTTCCTGATTGAGTTTTGGAAAGTTATATTTTTCTAGGAATATGTCCATTTCCTCCAGGTTGTCCAGCTTGTTGGAATAAAGTTGTTCATAGTATTTTTTAACAATCCCTTGTATATCTGTGGGTTCTGTTGTTATTTCACCTCTTTCCTTTCTGATTTTGTTTATTTGCGTCCTCTCTCTTTGCTTCTTGGTGAGCCTGGATAGAGGTTCATTAATCTTGTTTATCCTTTCAATGAACCAGCTCTTCGTTTTGTTGATCTTTTGTATTTTTGTTTGTGTCTCTATGTCGTTTATCTCTGTTCTGATCTTTATTATTTCCTTCCTTCTGCTTACACTGGGCTTCTCTTGTTGCTCTCTTTCTAACTCTTTGAGTTATAGGGTTAAGTAATTTATTACTATTGTTTCTTGTTCTTTGCAGTAGGCTTGTATAGCTATGAACTTCCCTCTCAAGACTACTTTCACTGTGTCCCATACTGTTTTCATTGGTGTTTGTTACTATGATGTTTTTTATTTCTTCTTTGATCTCTCTGTAACCCAGTCATTGTATAATAGCATGCTATTTAGTCTCCATTTGTTTTATTTTGGGGGGGATTTTTATTGTAGTTGATTTCCAGTTTTACACAATTGTGATCTGAAAAGATAATTGATATGATTTCTATCTTCTTGAATTTGAAGAAACTTTGCCTGTGACTTTGCCTGTGACCCAATATATGGTTTATATTTGAAAATAACCCATGTGCACTTAAGAAGAATGTATATTCTGTGGCTTTGGGGTGAAATGTTCTGAAGATGTCAATTAATTCCATCTGATCCAGTAAGTCATTTAGGATTGACATTTCTTTGTTTATTTTTTGTTTAGAGGATTTATACAATGGTGATAGTGGGGTATTAAAGTCCCCTACTATGATTTTATTGCTGTCAATCTCTCCCTTTATATCCTATAGGAGTTTTTTTATGTATTTGTGTGCTCCTCTATTGGGTGTGTATATGTTTATCAGAGTTATTTTTTTTTGTTGGATTGCTCCCTTTAGTTTTTTGAAGTGGTCTTCCTTACCTCTTTTTATTTCCATCACTTTGACATCTATTTTGTCAGATATAAGAATTGCTACCCCAGCTTTTTTTATTTTCATTCGCCTAAAAAAACTTTTTCTATTCCTTCACCCTCTGCTGTGCACGTCTTTTTTTCTGAGGTGGGTTTCAGTAGACAGCAGATATATGGGTCATGTTTTCTTATCCACTCAGTTACCCTATGTCTTTTGATTGGGGAATTTAATCAAAGTTATATTTAAAGTTATTATTGATAGGTACTTGTTTGTCACCATTTTTATTCTTTACCCCTGTGTTCCTTCTTTGCTTCCTTATTTCTTCTTTTTACAGAAGACCCTTTAGCATTTCTTGCATTGCTGGTTTGGTGGCAATAAACTCCCTTAGTCCTTTTTTGTCTGTGATGCTCCTGATTTCACCCTCAATTTTGATTGGTAGCCTTGCTGGGTACAGTATTTTTGGATTCAGACCCTTCATTTGAATGACTTTGTTAATTGTATTCCATTCCCTTCTTGCCTGATTTGTTTCTGTTGAGAAATCAGTCACTACTCTGATGGGGGATCCTTTGTAGGTAACTTTTTGTCTCTCTCTGGCCACTTTTAAGATTCTTACTTTGTCATTGGTGTTTGCCAATTTAATTATAATGTGCCTTGGCATCAGTGTTTTGGGGTTCATTTTGTTTGGGACTCTCTGAGCTTTTTGGATTTGTGTGAGTTTTTTCTCCCCTATATCAGGGAAGTTTTCTGTCATTATATTTTTCAAACAGTTTTTCTATTCCTTGCTCAGTTTCCTTTCCTTCTGGCACCCCTCTTATGTGGATGTTGTTTTGTTTCATGTTGTCCCAAAGTTCCCTTAGGCTCTCCTGCTTTTTAATTTTTTTTTCTAGAAGCTGCTCTACTTGGGTATCTTCTCCTACCTTGTTTTCTAGCTCACTGCTGTGGTTCTCTGCTTTTTCTAGTCTACTGTTTATGCTTTCTATTGAGTTCTTTATAGCAACAATGTCATTTTTCATTTCTTCTTGGATCTTCTTCATTTCCACTTGGTTCTTACACATATTGTTGAATTTGTCTTCCATTCTTTTCATCCACCTTATGACCATTTCTCTGAATTCTTTCTCTGACAGGTGCTTGCCTTTATTTCACTTACTTCCTTTTCTGGTAATGCTTGCTTTTCTTTCATATGTGGGCTATTTCTTTGTCTCCACATGATCTCTCTTCTCCAGATGTCTAGTTATATAGATCTCTCTCTCCTTGTTGATTTAAAGGCACAAAATACAACACAATAAGGCACAATGCACAAGGCATTCATGATACTAATACCCCCAAATAATGGTGACCATCAGATAAAAGTAAATTAATGAATAAGAAAGAAGAAGAGAAGAAAAAAAGGAGTGCAAAAATGAAACTGGGAAACGGAAAAAAAAAGTAAGAGAGAATAAGAAAGAAGAGGGGAAAAAACTATTTATATATTGGGAGAAAACTCCAATAAAACAGCCACTAATCCCAACAAATGCCAGCAACATATACCTAGAGATGAATGAAAACTACAAACAACAAGTAATATCTGGCAAGACGAGTGAAAACAGAAGCAAAAAAACAAACAAAAACAAAGCAGAAAAAAAGAAAAAGTAAAACAATCTCACAAACAAGCAAAAAAAAACAATATAATCAATAATCAAGCCAACAACAACAAAGAGAAAGAAAGAAAAAGAATTTGGATAGTGAAGAAAGAGAAGAGAGAGGTGTGTATGGTCTTGGAGCAGGGAATTGGAAATTAGATATATAAGTAGGGTGAAATTTTAACAGGAGGTAAAAAGAAGGAATAGGGGAAATCTAAAGCTGGAAAAGGGTAAGAGAAACAGGGCAACAAAAGGGGAAAAGTGTGGAAGAGAGTGATGGCGTAAAGGTAAAGTTGAGACAGAGTAAAATGATGCTAAAGGAAAGATGAAAATAGAATGTAGAACACTAATCCCAAAGTAAAATAAAGAGAAAATAAAATGACAATTTAAAAAAGATAAAATAGTAGTAGTAATAATACTGATTGAAAATAAAAATGTAATAATTAAAAAGGAAAAATCAAATGAGGAAAAAAAAATTAGTTTCTTAAGTAAAAGATGAAAAAAATAAAAATGAAAATGTGTAGTAGTGAAGGTCATTCACTTACTCTACTGTTCTGTTTGGCACAACTGTTTCCTAGTCAGGACAGTATTGATGTTCCCTGCTCCTCTGTGTTGTAAGCCAATCCTGATTTTTAAGCAGGCAGTTTATTTGTGTTTACACAAGAGTCAATTTGTGATTCAACCCCTGGGTGGCAGTGTTTCGGGATGGACCTCGCTAGGTCCTCTCTAGCTAGTGGTTAGATATTGTTTTCCCTGTGGCACTTAATACTGGTTTGGGGGAATGGGCTGCCCCAGAGCTGGTTGTCTGGTCATTATTCCCTGCTCTGATCACCAGGTTTCACAAAAACAACCTTCTCCTGCAGTCTCTTAGAGTGTCCCCACCCAATTGGGTGATTCTATGTCTTGGGTTTAGTAATAAAAAGAAAGGGTTTAGAGAGAGAGAGAGAGAGAGAGAGAGAGAGAGAGAGAGAGAGAGAGAGAGAGAGAGAGCAAACTCCAGCACTGTGCGCAAGTCTGTACAGTCTTTTTTCCCCTTGGGTCTAAGCAGCTGGCACACTGTTAAAATTTTTAGGCTGTCCTTTTGTTCCCAGTTCAGCTATGGGTTGCTTTTTTAGAGTTCCCTTCTGATAGCAGCTCTGCAGATCCCCTTCCACATTCGCAGATCACGCCAGCCCCAATGGCCACAGATATTTCTGGGTGCAGACTTCCCTGTGTTCTCCAGCTCCCACTGAGTGAATTTCTCTCTCCTGCACAGACCACAGACATCACCTTATCCCAGGCAAATCTGACCTTTCCATGAGGGGGTACAGGACTCCTCCAAATCTGCGTGCTTGTGACACTTAGGGACCAGTATTCTCGGGTTCACAGCTGTTTGCTGGGTGCTATAGTTGTAGATTCCCATGATTTTCAGGCTTCTGATAACATCCACTGTTCCCTTCAAGATGGTGCAGTCTCCGCATCAGAGCCAGTTGCTACAGGAGGGATCCCAGCAACAGTGGAGGCTGCCCAGTAAGGGGAACCCCATCCGCCAATCCCCCACAATCCCCTGGAGTATAGCCGTCCCTCAACTCACCAACAAACACTCCCAGTGTGACCACACACTCTCCCTTTGTTCTCTCACACACTATCTTGCAGTCTGCCTTCCTGTCAGCAGCCATATTCCAGTATCTATATTCACTGTCTCTTAAAGTTTCTGACTCCTTTCGTTTTTAGCACTGATAAAGCAAAGATTTTATTGTCATCCAGTCTTATTGACAGAAGCTCTTAATACTTTTGTTCACTCTTTTTTTTAAAAAATTCTTAATTGTTGAAAGTAGTACATATGTCCCCTTTCTATCCCATTGTCCTCTCCCACATCACCTACACCACCCAACCCAGGCCTATAACCCCTATTGTATTTTTCCATTGGTTATTTTTATATGCATACAAGTTCTTTTGTTAATCTGTAACATCTCTACCTTTCAACCACCCTCCCCTGCCTATCCTCTGAGATTTGATGGTCTGTTCAGTGTTCCATGTCTCTGGATCTATTTTTGTTCATCAGTTTATGTTGTTCATTATATTCCACAAATGAGTGAGATTATTACTTATCTTTCTCTGGCTTACTACAAAAAGAAGAACAAGGATTAGGAACCCTATTAGAAGAAATAATGACAGAAAATTTCCTTCTCTGGGGAAGAAAATGGCCATACAAGTACAGAGAGTCCCAAACAAGATGAATCCAAAAAGACCTACACCAAGACACATCATAATTACAATGGCAAACTTTTATGACACCAAGAAAATCTTAAAGGCTGCAAGAGAGACAAAAAGTTAGCTACAAAGGATCCCCAATTAGATTATCAAATGATTTCTCAAGGCCAGAAGGGAATGGAATGAAGTATACAAAGTGATGCAAAACAAGGGACTGAATCCAAGAATATTCTATCTAGCAAGGCTATCATTCTAAATTGAAGAAAAATTCAGGAGCTTTGCAGACAAATAAAAGTCTAAGGGAGTTTATTACTACCAAGCCAGCAATGCAAGAAATGCAAAATGGACTATTGTAAAAAGAAGAAATACAAAGGGAAGAAGGAACACAGGTATAAAGAATAAAAATGGCTACAAAAAAGGAAATATCAATAATAATATTAAACATAAATGGATTAAATGCTCCAATAAAAAAAATCAGGTGGGTGAATGAATAAGAAAACATGACCCATATATATTCTGTCTACAAGAGACACACCTCAGAACAAGGGACACACACATACTGAAAGTGAAGGGATAGAAAATATTTTTCAGGAAATGGAAATGAAAGAAAAACTGGGGTAGCAATACTTGTATCTGAAAAATTAGACATCAAAGTGAAGCCCACAACTAGAAATAGAGAAGGCTACTTCATAATAATAAAGGGATTAATACAATAAGAAGATATAACTCTGGTAAATATATATGCACTCAATGCAGGAGCATCCAAATACATTAAAAATTTCCTGGAACATATCAAGGGAGAGATTGACAGCAATACAATCACACTAGGGGAACTTAATGCCCCCTTGACATCACTGGATTAAACTTCTAGACAAAAAAAAAATCAACAAAGAAATAGCAACCCTAAACGACTCCCTAGATCATATGGAATTAATGGACATCTTCAAAACATTTACCCCAAAGCTACGAAATATACACTCTTCTCAAATGCATACAGGACATTTTCAAAGATAGACCATATATTATAACACAGACTGAGTCTCTACAAAGTCACAAAGATTGAAATCATATCAGGCATCTTCTCATATCACAATGACATAATATTAGAAATCAAGTACAATAACAAAATCAAACACATGATGGTTAAATAGTGTGTTATTAAACAAGTAGGGGCCCAGTGCATGAATTCATACACCTTGAAAGGAACTGTGGGTTGCAAGGCTGTGAAGGGCACAGTGGCAGGTCTCAGCTCATAATCTGCACCCCCAGCCGGCCCCTCCTGCCATGGCCTCCTGTCCCCTGACTGCCAGTAAACCTTGCTCCTGCCACTGCCACTCCCACACACTGCCTGTACCAGCACTGCTCACACCTGCTGACAGTGCAGAGTGATTGGGGCCAACACCAGCAGCAGGTGCAAGGGGGCCAGCGCCACAGTGGGTGGGAGTGGTGGCTCTGGCAGTGGATGTGAGAGGCAGCTGCCAGCCCTGATTGCCCCTCAGGAGCACGAGGAGGTGGAGAAGCCCTGAGGCGTGATCAAGGCGACAGCTGCTGCTCACACCAACTGACAATGCTGAGCAACCAGGGCCGGCACCAGGCACCAGTAGCAGGTGCAAGCAGTGGCTCTGGAACCAGCAGCAGGTGCAAGCACCAGACAGGATTGCATCATGCAGAAGCAAATAATTTTTAGTAACCACCAGAAGCTCACCCTGATGACAGCAACTGGTGCCCTGCCTTGGTCTGGCGCCCCTGCTCACCTGCTCCACCATCCCACCATGGCCAATGCCCACCATGTTCCATGCACACGCCCTGGTGGTCAGCGCACATCATAGCAACCAGTTGTTCAGTTGTTCAGTTGTCCTGCTATTTGGTCTATTTGCATGTTAGGGTTTTGTATATAGAGATGATTGGTTTATGAAAGAGATCAAAGAAGAAATGGAAAGCATTCTGGAAACAAAGGACAATGAAAACACAACAATCCAAAATCTATGAAACACAGTGAAAGCAGTCCTGAGAGAGAAGCACATGGTATTACAGGCCTACTTCAAATTGAGAGACAAGAAAAACTGTAATAAATTATCCAACTGTACAAATTAAAGTATTAGAGTGTAACAATAGAAGCTCAGAGTAAGCAGAAGGAAGGAAATAATAAAGACCATAACAGAAATAAATGACATAGAGACAAAAAAAATACAAAACAACAATAAAACCAAGAGCTTGATCTTTGAAAGGATAATCAAAATTGATAAACCATTAGCCAGACTCATGAAGAAACAAAGAGAGGATCCAAATAAATAAAATCAGAAACAAAAGTGGAGAAGTAACCACTGACACCAAAGAATTACAAAGGATTGTAAGAAAATACTATGGATAACTATGCCAACATGCTGGACAATGTGGATGAAATAAACAAATTTCTAGAAAAATATAATCTCCCAAAACTGAATTAGGAGGAATCAGAATACATGAGTAGGCCAATAACAACTAATGAAATAGAAGCAGTAATCAAAAAACTCCCACCAAACAAGTTGCCCACGTTTAGACAGCTTCACAGTGGAGTTTTACTAATAACTATACTCCTCAAAAAATTTCAGAAAATCCAAATGGAAGGAACACTTCCAAATTCTTTTTATTGGCCAGCATTATCCTAATTCCAAAACCAGATAACGACACTACAAAGAAAGACATTTGCAGGTCAATGTCCCTCATGAACATAGATGCTAAAACTCTCAATAAGTATTAGCAAATTGCATCAAGCAATATATTAGAAACATCATACACCATCACCAAGGGGGATTTATTCCAGAGATGCAAGGCTGATACAATATTTGCAAATCAATTAGTGTGATACATCACATAAACAAATTGAAAGAAAAAATCACATGATCATATAAATTGAGGCAGAAAAAGCATTCGACAAAACCTAACAAACTTTTTATGTAAATTCTCAGTAAACTGGGAATAAAGGGGCCATACTTCAATATGATAAAAGCCATAAATGACAAACCTACAGCCAACATCATACTCAATGGGAAAAAACTTAAACCATTTTCCCTAAGAACAGGAACAAGACAGGGATACCCAATTTCACCACTCCTGTTCGACATAGCACTGGAACTGCTAGCTATAGTGACCAGACAAGACGAAGAAATAAAAGGCATCCTATTTGGAAAAGAAGACATGAAACTGTCATTATTCATAGATGACATGATATTGTACATAGAAAACCCTAAAGATTCCATTAAAAAGCTACTAGACTTAATAAATGAATTCAGCAACTTAGCAGGATATGAAATTAATTCCCAGAAATCTATGGCTTTTTTATGCACCAATAATGAACTCACAGAAAGAGATATTTTTTTAAAAATCCCATTTACCATTGCATCAAAAAAGTTAAGATACATAGGAATAAACTTGACTAAGGAGGTAAAAGTCCTGTACTTGGAAACTACAGGATATTGAAAAAAGACATAAAGAAAGACATAAACAAATGGATGAATAATACTGTATTCATGGATTGGTAGAATCAACACCATTAAAATGTCCACAGTACTCAAAGCAATATGTAGATTCAATGCAATCCCCATTAAATGCCAACAGCATATTTCACAGACCTAGAACAAACTCTATAAAAATTCTTATGGAGTACACAAAGACCCCAATTGGCTGTAGCAATCCTGAGAAAGAAGACCAAAGTTGGAGGGATCACAATACCAGATATCAAGCTAAAAGACAAAGCCACTGCCTGGTACTTATACAAGAACAGACATATATACTAATGGAACATAACAGAGAATCCAGAAATCAACCAAGCTATTATGCTCAAATAATATCTGACAAAGAAGGCAAGAGCATACAATGCAGTCAAGACAGTTTCTTCAATAAATAGTGTTGGAAAAATTGGATGGATACATACAATAAAATGAAACTTGACCATACACAAACATAAACTCAAAATAGATAAAGGACTTAAACATAAGATGGGAAACTATCTTTAAGAATGGGAAATCTTATAAGAATCATAGGCAGGAAAAAAAAAAAAAGATGGCGACCGGCAGGAAGGTAGGGAGAGAGAGAGTGTGAGTGAGGAACCCATAGAGGAGAGTGTAGATGTGTGTGGTGTGTGTGTGTGTATGAGATAGGGTCAGTTAGATTCTGCAGGTCTTCCAAGGGGCTCCCGAACAGGGCAGCCCCAGACGGCGGAGCCCCGCGCACAAAGCGGACACTTCTCGGCGGTTGGTGCGGACGCAGAGACCACGCCATCTTGGGAAACAGAGCTGCCTGAGACTCGGATCCTGGCTACTAACACAAACCAGGACCCTGCAGCCACTGGGGACAGAGAACTGCTATCACAGCTTCAGACAAACAAACAAGAATCCAGACTTCCCGGCAGATTTCCGTGAGTCAAAGAGCCTATCCCCCTCCTTGCAGGCGCTGATAGCGCCATAGTAACTGATAGACGCGCCCCTCGCCCAAGCTGCTCACGGGCGCGCGCACAGACAGCACCATAGTAACTGATAGACCCGCCCCTGGCCCAAGCTGCCAAGCTTTGCGCAGGGACGCGCTCCCTCTTAGGGAATTTGGCGCGCGCTCGCGCACGGGACAGAAGCAGCTCCCCGTCGGGGAAATCTGTCAGTGCGCACAGAGGGCTCCCCTTCGGGGAATTTGGGGGAATTTGGCTCGCGGGTCACAGCTCCCCCTTCGGAGATTCTTAAGAGGGGCTTCCCTTTGGGGAATTTGGCGCGCAGGACGGACTCCGCCCCCCATCTGGGACTTTGGGAGAGTGCACTGAGCCGGCTCACCTTCAGGTTTTTAAGAATGTGCGCTCTAGCCGGTTTGGCTCAGTAGAGAGAGCACACACAGGACGCAGCCCCACTTCAGGGAATTTGGCACGCCGGACACAGCTGCCTGGGATCCCTGACTCACAGCGCATTCACACTAAGAGCCAGCGACCCCAATTGTTGGTGCGTGCACACACAGGGACCCTGATTCTCAACGAGAAACCGCACAAGGCAACAGAGACTTTGACACTCGAGTCTTGGTGCAGACACAGGGAAACTCTGACTCCTGGCACATGCTAAGGATCTCATTTTCGGCACATACCAACAGTGTGGTGCAGACAGGGCCCCTGATTCTAAATGTGCACACGAGACCACACGGAACACTGGGGACACTGATCCTGGGCAAGTCTGGTTCCCACCAACCAAAGACAGCCACACGTCCTAGTGTCAGTGCACTTCAGTGAAACTAGGGTGGAGCGAAGTCCCCACAGCACACGGCCCAGGTCCACGCAAACAGAAGCTTGAGCTTTCTGGTAATAGCCAGAATGGGGAAACGAAATAACTCACAGAGGAAAGAAAATGTGGAGTCGCCAAGAAAGGAAATTAGTGAAAATGAAGCTTGCAACATGACCGAAAAGGAGTTCAGAGTAATGGTCATGGAATTTATACATCGGATGGATGAGAAAATCAACAACTTATGCAAGAATCAGGAAGAAATGAAAAGTGATATAGCTACAATCAAAAACACCATGGAAAGTTTCAACAGTAGATTACAAGAAGCAGAGGACCGAATTAGTGAGTTAGAAGATCAGGTACAGAAACAAGCTCAAGCTGAACAGCAATTGGAGAAAAAAATTAAAAAGCAGGAGGAAAGCCTAAGGGAGCTTCGGGACAACATGAAACGAAGTAACATGCGTATAATAGGGCTGCCAGAAGGACAAGAAGAGCAGCAGGGATTAGAAAATCTATTTGAAGAAATAATGACAGGAAACTTCCCGGATATGGGAAAGATAAAAGTTACGCAAGTAAAGAGAGTCCCAAGCAGGATCAACCCCAAAAGACCCACACCAAGACATGTCATAATTTCAATAGCAAATATAAATGATAAAGAGAGAATCCTAAAGGCGGCAAGAGAGAGACAGAGAGTTACCTACAAAGGAACACCCATCAGATTGTCAAATGATTACTCATCAGAAACACAACAAGCTAGAAGTGAATGGAAGGAGGTATACAAAGTGTTGCAAAGCAAAGGACTGAATCCAAGAATACTATATCCAGCAAGACTATCAATCAAAATTGAAGGGGAAATCAGGAGCTTTGCAGACAAAAAAAGCCTCAGGGAGTTTATCACCACCAAACCAGCAATGCAAGAATTGCTAAAGGGAATACTGTAAAAAGAAGAAATAAACAGGTAAGAAGGAATACAGACACAAAAATAGATATGACTGCAAACAAATACCTTTCAGTAATAACTTTAAATGTAAACGGACTAAATGCTCCAATCAAAAGACATCGAGTAGCTGAATGGATAAAAAAACACGACCCACATATATGCTGTCTACAAGAGACCCACCTCAGAACAAGAGACTCACACAGATTGAAAGTGAAGGGATGGAAAAATATCTTTCAGGCAAATGGAAATGAAAAAAAAGCTGGGGTAGCAATACTTATATCTGACAAAATAGACCTCAAAGTAAATGCCATAACAAGAGATAAGGAAGGCCACTTCATAATACTAAAGGGAGAAATCCAACAAGAAGAAATAATTCTGGTAAACATATACGCTCCCAATATAGGAGCACCCAAATACATAAAAAAAACTCCTGGAGGATATCAAGGGAGAGATTAATAGCAACACAATCATAGTAGGAGACTTTAATACCCCACTATCACCACTGGACAAATCCTCTAAACAAAAAATCAGCAAAGAAACAGCAATCCTAAATGACTCACTAGACCAGATGGAATTAATTGACATCTTCAGAACATTTCACCCCAAAGCCACAGAATATACATTCTTCTCAAGTGCACATGGGTCATTTTCAAAGATAGACCATATGCTGGGTCACAGGCAAAGTCTCTTCAAATTCAAGAAGATAGAAATTATATCAAGCATCTTCTCAGATCACAGTGGCATAAAACTGGAAATCAACTACAATAAATACAATCCAAAGAAATCAAACACATGGAGACTAAACAGCATGCTATTAAACAAGGACTGGGTCACCAGAGAGATCAAGGAAGAAATAAAAAACATCATGGCAACAAATGACAATGAAAACACAACAATCAAAAATCTATGGGACACAGCGAAAGCAGTCTTGAGAGGGAAGTTCATAGCTCTACAGGCCTATTGCAAAAAAACAAGAAACAATGGTAATAAATTACTTAACCCTACAACTCAAAGAGCTAGAAAAAGAGCAGCAAGAAAAGCCCAGTGTAACCAGAAGGAAGGAAATAACAAAGATCAGAGCGGAGATAAATGACATAGAGACCAAAGAAACAATACATAAGATCAACAAAACCAAGAGCTGGTTCTTTGAAAGGATAAACAAGATTGATGGACCTCTAGCCAGGCTCACCAAGAAGCAAAGAGAGAGGACCCAAATAAACAAAATCAGAAATGAAAGAGGTGAAATAACAACAGACCCTGCTGAGATACAAAGGATTGTTACAAAATACTACGAACAACTCTATTCCAACAAACTGGACAATCTGGAGGAAATGGACATATTCCTAGAAAAATATAACCTTCCAAAAATCAATCAAGAAGAATCTAAACAGCTCAATAGGCCAATAACTATGGACGAAATTGAAGCAGTCATCAAAAAGCTTCCGGCAAACAAAAGCCCGGGGCCTGATGGCTTCACAGGAGAGTTTTACCAAACATTCAAGGAAGAACTAAAACCTATCCTCCTCAGACTATTCCAAAAAATTCAAGTGGAAGGAACACTTCCAAGCTCTTTCTATAAAGCCAGCATCACCCTAATACCAAAACCAGATAAAGACAACACAATGAAAGAGAATTACAGACCAATATCCCTCATGAACATAGATGCCAAAATCCTCAACAAAATTCTAGCAAATCGGCTCCAGCAGTACATCAGAAAGATCATACACCATGACCAAGTAGGATTTATCCCAGGAATGCAAGGATGGTACAATATCCGCAAATCAATAAACGTGATACATCACATAAACAAATTGAAAGATAAAAATCACATAGTCATATCAATTGATGCAGAAAAAGCATTTGACAAAATCCAACACCCTTTCTTGATAAAAGCTCTCAACAAGGTGGGAATAGATGGCTCATACCTCAACATAATAAAAGCTATGTATGATAAACCCACAGCAAACATCATACTCAATGGACAAAAACTAAAGACATTTCCCCTAAGAACAGGAACAAGACAGGGATGCCCACTCTCACCACTCCTGTTTGACATAGTACTGGAAGTATTAGCCATTGCAATTAGACAAGAAGAAGAAATAAAAGGCATCCAGATTGGAAAAGAACAAGTAAAGCTGTCTTTATTTGCAGACGACATGATATTGTACATAAAAAATCCAAAAGACTCCGTCAAAAAACTAATAGACTTAATAAATGAATTCGGCAATGTAGCAGGATACAAAATTAACGCCAAGAAATCTATGGCCTTTCTATACACCAATAGTGAACTTACAGACAGAGAGACTAAAAAGGCAATCCCATTTACCATCGCACCAAAAAAATTAAGATACCTAGGAATAAACTTAACTAAGGAGGTAAAAGACCTATACACGGAAAACTACAGGACACTGAAAAAAGAGATAGAGGAAGACGTAAACAGATGGAAGAACATACCATGTTCATGGATTTGTAGAATCAACATCATTAAAATGTCCATACTACCCAAAGCAATCTATAGATTCAATGCACTCCCCATTAAAATACCAACGGCATATTTCACAGACCTTGAAAGAACTCTCCAAAAATTCATCTGGAATAAAAAAAGACCCCGAATAGCCACAGCAATCCTGAGAAAGAAGAATAAAGTAGGAGGGATCTCAATACCAGATTTCAAGCTGTATTACAAAGCCACTGTTCTCAAAACAGCCTGGTACTGGCACAAGAACAGACATATAGATCAATGGAACAGAATAGAGAATCCAGATATTGACCCAAACCACTATGCTCAATTAATATTTGACAAAGGAGGCATGAACATACAATGGAATAAAGACAGTCTCTTCAATAAATGGTGTTGGGAAAATTGGACAGATACATGCAAAAAAATGAAGCTTGATCACCAACTTACGCCATACACAAAAATAAACTCAAAATGGATACAGGACTTAAACATAAGACGGGAAACCATAAAAATACTAGAGCAATCCACAGGCAGCAAAATGTCAGACATATGCCAAAAGAAATTCTTCACTGACACTGCCCCTAGGGCAATGGAAGCTAAAGAGAAAATTAACAAATGGGACTACATAAAAATAAAAAGCTTTTTCACAGCAAAAGAAACCATGAACAAAACAACAAGAAGGCCCACTGCATGGGAGAACATATTTGCAAATGGCATCACTGATAAAGGTTTAATCTCCAACATCTACAGGCAGCTTATACAACTTAATAAAAGGAAGATAAATGATCCAATAAAAAAATGGGCAACAGACCTAAATAGAATCTTTTCAAAAGAAGACAGAAGGAAGGCCAAGAGACACATGAAAACATGCTCAATGTCACTAATTATCCGAGAGATGCAAATCAAAACAACAATGCGGTACCATCTCACACCTGTCAGAATGGCTATCATCAACAAATCAACAAATGACAAGTGTTGGCGAGGATGTGGAGAAAAAGGAACCCTCGTGCACTGCTGGTGGGAATGCAGACTGGTGCAGCCACTGTGGAGAACAGTATGGAGTTTCCTCAAAAAACTGAAAATGGAACTCCCATTTGACCCAGTAATCCCACTCCTGGGAATATATCCGAAGAAACTAGAAACACCAATTAGAAAGGATATATGTACCCCTATGTTCATAGCAGCACAATTCACCATAGCTAAGATTTGGAAACAGCCTAGGTGCCCGTCAGCAGATGACTGGATCAGAAAACTGTGGTACATCTACACAATGGAATACTATGCTACCATAAAAAAGAAGGAATTCTCATCATTTGCAGCAACCTGGATGGAATTGGAGAACATTATGTTAAGTGAAATAAGTCAGTCAATGAAAGAAAAATACCACATGATCTCACTCATTTATGGATAATAAAGAACATTATAAACTAGAACAAAAAGATAGATACAGAGACAGTAAAGCATCAAACAGACTGTCAAATTACAGGGGGAAGGTTAGGGAGAGGTGGGGGAGATAAGAGATCAATCAAAGGACTTGTATGCATGCATATAAGCATAACCAATGGATGCAAAACTCTGGGGGGTGGGGGCATATATGGGAGTGGGGTGTGGGGAGGGCAATGGTAAGATATGTACACATATAATACCTTAATAAAAAAATTGGAAAAAAAAAGAATCATAGGCAGAAAAAGATCAGACATATGTGATAGCAATATCTTTACTGACACACCTACTAGGACAATGGAAACTAAGGAGAAAATCAAGAAATGGGACTACATCAAAATAAAAAGCTTAGGAGATACCAAGATGGCGGCATAGGTAAACACCTAAACTGCTGCCTCACACAACAAATTAAAAACTACAACTAAAATATAAAACGGACATAGAATCATTGAACAAACCACAAAACCTCAAAGGGAAGGGAGGGGAGGCTGGAGGTCGGGGAGTTAGGAGGGATAAGATATCAACCAAAGAACTTCTATGCATATTAACCCTTTGCACTCGCTTGCTTTTTTCTTGATTCCTTTATTCTAATGCTAACCATGTCGAGTCACACTCGACATCTGAGTGCAAAAGATTAAGCATAACCAATGAACAAAGACCGTGAATATGAGGTGAAGGCCATAGCTGGTAGGCTGGGACAGGTTGGGAGAGGATTACTGTGGGAAAAGGGAACATATGTAACACTTTCAGCAATAAAGAATTAAGAAAAAAATATTATATTTAATAAATGTATTTGGCAATGTAGCAGATATAAAATTAGAACCCAAAAATCAATGGCATTTTTATACACCAACTAGAGGCCCGGTGCACAAAATTTGTACACAAGCAGGGTGGGAAGGGGTCCCTCAGCTTGGCCTGCACCCTCTCCAATCTGGAACCGCTTGAGGAATGTCGGGACTTCTGTCTGCCTGCCTGCCTGATTGCTCCCAACTGCTTCTGCCTACCAGCCTGATCACCCCAACTGCCCTCCCCTACCAGCCCGGCCCCCAAATGCCCTCCCCTGCTGGCCTGACCGCCCCCAACTGCCCTCCCCTGCCTGCCCAATCACCCCCAGCTGCCCTCCCCTGCAAATCTGTTTGCCCCCAACTGCCCTCCCCTGCAAGCCAATCACCCCCAACTCTCCTCCCCTCCTGGTCTGTTCACCCCTGTTTGGTCTCAACTACCCTCCCCTGCTGGCCATCTTTGGCAGTCATCTTGTGGCAGACATCATGTAATGACATCATGGTGGCCATCTGGTGATGACATCATGTGACACAACTTAGGCTCTTATTATATAGGATAATGAACTGTCAGAAAGGGAAACTAAACCAACAACCCTATTGCCATTGCAACAAACAAGTTAGGATACTTAGGAATAAACTTCACCAAGTAGGTAAAAGACCTGTACTCAGAAATCTACAGGATGTTGATAAAAGAGATTGGGGGAGGGCGGGCGGAGGAGATATATGTACTACTATTTGTAATACTTTAAACAATAAAAATATTTTAAAAAGACATAGAGGAAGATATACAAAAGTGGAATAATATATCATTTTTATGGATTATAGAATCAACACCATTAAAATGGCCAAACTACCCAAAGCAATCTATAGATTCAATGCAATTCCTATCAAAATACCAATGGATTATTTTGCAGTCCTACAACAAATATTTCAAAAATATATGTGGGATCAAAAAAGATCCCAAATAACTACCACATTCTTGAGAAATAAGAACAAAGTTGGAGGGATCACAATATCGAGTTATTATAAAAATCCACTGCACTCAAAACATCCTAGTACTGGCACAAGAACAGGCAGATAGACTAATGGAAAAGAACAGAAAACCCAGAAATAGACCCAAGTCATTATGTTCAATTAATACTTGACAAAGGAGGCAAGAGCATACAATGGAGTCAAAACAGTATCTTCAATACATGGCCTTGGGAAAATTAGACAGACACATACAATAAAATGAAACTAGACCACCAACTTACACCATACGTGAAAACATACTCACAATGGATAAAAGATTTAAATGTATGATGTGAAACCTCAAAAATCCTAGAAGATTGGCAGAAAATCTCTGACATCTCTGGTAGCAATATGTTTATGGATATATCTCATAGGACAATGGAAACTAAGGAGAAAATAAACAAATGGGACTAAATCAAAAGAAAGAGCTTCTGCACCACAAAAGAAATCATCATGTGATCCCACTGCATGGGAGAACATATTTGCTAATGATACATACAATAAGTGATTAACCTCCCAAACTTATAGGGAATTTGTACACCTTGACTAAAGAAAGCTAAACAATCCAATTCAAAATGGGTAAAGTACCTAAATAGACACTTCTTCCAAGTAGACATACAGAAGGTCAAAAGGCATATGAAAAAAATGCTCAGTCACTAATCATCTTCAAGGTACAAATCAAAATGTCAATGAGTTATGACCTCACACCTGTCAGAATGGCTATTATCAACAAAGGACAAGTGTTGGTGAGGATGTGGGATAAAGGGAACCCTCATACACTGCTGGTAGCAATGCAAATAGTTGCAGCCTCTGTGGAAAACAGTTTGGAGTTTCCTCAAAAAGTTAAAAATGGAACTCCCATTTGACCTAGTGATTCCACTGCTAGAAATATATCCCAGGAAATCAAAAACACTCATCAGAAAGAATGTATGCACCCCTATATTCATAGCAGCACAATTTACAATAGCTATGATTTGGAAACAGCCTAAGTGCCCATCAGCAAATGAATGGATTAAAAAAACTGGTACACCTATAGAATGGAATACTATGCAGCTATAAAAAGAAAGAATTCTTACCATTTGAAACAGCATGGATGGACCTAGAGAGCATTATGCTAAGCAAAATAAGCCAGTCAGAGAAAGATAAATATCTCACTCATGTGTGGAATCTAATGAATAATGCAATCAAGACAGGCTCTTCAATAATGGGTACTGGGTAAATTGATAGACAAAAATAGACCCAGAGACACAGAAACATCTAATAGACTGTCAAACCTTAGAGGGAAGACAGGAGAGGGGAAAAGGGGAATAGATGAACCAATGAACTCAGACCTGTATATGCATAATCCATAGACACGGATAATAGGGTAGTGAAGGCTGGGGGTAGGAAGTTAGAAGAGAGCAATTGGGGGTAAAAGGTACATATGTAGTACTTTCAACAATAGAGATTTTAAAAAATAAACATAAATAAAATCCTTATTTAAATTAAATTTAAAAATAAATAAAAATCTATATATATAAAAGGCTAAATGAACAATTGTCCATCTGTCCAATGGTCCGACAGACCAACTGGCAGGTACATATGACACACACTGGTAATTTAAAAATAAATGTTGACTCACACATGCACAATACATATAAAGCTCTCACTGGCATCAATTGCACATATGTGTTTTGATCTGTCATTCCCAATCATGAATTTGGTTGTTTTTGTTGACATTCTGAAGCAGAAAGAAAGCATGTCACTGACAGACTGTATCTGAAGACCAACTATTGGCACTTCTATTATAGACAAATGGTGAATAGCAATATTAAAATATTTCTTCTAATTACTTTCCTTTCCATGTGCATGAATCCATGCACCAGGACATTACTAAATAAATAAAACAGAGACAGCCCAGTTGGTGTTGCTCAGTGGTTGAACATTGAGCTATGAACTAGGTCATAATTCAATTCCTGGTCAGGGCACATGGCTGAGTTGCAAGCTCAATCCCTAATAGGAGCCGACAATGATTCTCTTTTATCATTGATGTTCCTATCTTTCTCTACCTCTCCCTTCCTCTATGAAATCAATTTTTTAAAAAATTTATAAATCAAAGACAAAGAAAAAATAGATGGAGAAAAAATAAATTGGGATATGGAAGCTAAAAGAAGAAGCTAAATGAAATCCTATCTAATAAAGACGGAATGCGCTAATTGACCCTCACACCATCACACCAAGATGGCGGTTCCCACAGCCAATGAAGAGGGAAAATGCTAATTGACTTCCCCACCCTCAAAGATGGCAGCACCCACAGCCAATAAGGAGGGAATGTGCTAATTGACTGCCCCACCCTCAAAGATGGCAGTGCCCACAGCCAATAAGAAGGAAATATGCTAATTGACTGCCCCGCCCTCAAATATGGTGGTGTCCACAGCCAATAAGGAGGGAATATGCTAATTGACTAGCCCGCCCTCAAAGATTGCAGCGCCCAGTCCACTCAGCCCTATTGGGGCAGCAGGAACACAGCAAGGCCAGAACAACCCTCAGGTGGGCCCCAGCTGCTCTGTGTGCCTGCCTCTGGAGTCCTCCAGTCCCCTCAGCCTCCCAGCCCCCCAGGGCTGGCCCAAGGTACAGGCAAACCTTGGATGGCAGCTGCTCAGTAACCAGGGCCAGCCAAGGCTTTTGCTGCTGGCAGTGGCAGCAACAGGTGTGTGATGGGGCATCACCTTCCCCTGATTGACAGGGTGCCTCCTGACCCTGATGACTCCCAGACTGTGAGAGGGGGCAGGCCGGTCTGAGGGACCCCCTGCAGTGCATGAATTTTCATGCACCGGGCCTCTAGTATTAACAACAAAGATATTAGACCACGATGGCAGCATAGGTACACACCTGAAATTGCTGCCACACACAACCACTTCAAAACTACAACTAAAAGACAAAACAGACATCATTCAGAACCACAGGAAGGCTGGCTGAGTGGAAATTCTACAACTAGAAGGAAAGAGAAAAGCACACTCAGACTCAGAAGAGCTGTGGAAGTAAAATGCAGAGGTATGGAGGCATGCGAGCAGAAATGGCTGGCAACTGAGTACGGGGTTGTCTTCTTCAATTGGGAGGGAGACACAAGCTCCTGACTGCTCTGAACTTCAGTTCCAGGCTCTGGGGATTCAGACTCATATGGAAAAAAACTGCACTGTCTGGCTTCGGGTGGAACTTGAGGAAGGCTTTCTCTTAGAGGTGCTTGCAGTGTTTAGCACAAGACACTGAGAACCAGGGGCCTCTTAGGGCAGGGCTGAGGATCAGCCATAGCTGTTTGCTCCACCATGTTGATTCGCTGAGACCCTGCCCCATCTAAGCTGTGCGCAGAGGCTTTTGCATATGAATGGTCTGGCCCTTTGCAATCTAAAATTACCTAACAAACTGCAGCTGGATTAGAGAGTACCAGAGTTCCAAAAGAAGGCCCAAGGCCTCACAGCAGCTTGCATTGCTTCACAGCTGGGCCTCAGCTGGGCACCTCCAAACCCCAAACAAAGAAGAGAAATCTGCAGATCTCTCCATAGCTCCTGCTGGGGGGCCTCAGGCAAAGGCTAAATTTGCACCTCCTTGGAGATCCAAGAGCCAGTGTACCCAGTATTCAGAGTGGGACCATCCAGATTACAACTCCTCAGATCCATAAGGGACACACTCAAGAGGCAGATTCAGTGAGCACCAAAGCCCCACTGAAGCAAGTGTTGCCCCATAACAGTGTCTCCAGGACAGAAGTTCTCCCATCATAGACACAGCTGATCCTCACAGCCAATTGGCCTGGAGGTCAATTCCTCCCAGTGATACCAACAACAATCAAGGCTTAACTACAACAAGACTGTGCACACAGCCCACAAAGGGGTGCACCAAGAATGTCCACCCCAGTTAATTGGGGAGGCTGAGCCACTGGGCCCTATAAGACACCTAGCACACAAAGCCACTCCATCAACACAGGGAAGCAGCCAAAATGCAGAGACAAAGAAACAGGTCACAAATGACAGAAGTGGGGGAAAGCAAACAACTGGATATAGCGTTCAAAATCATGGTTATAAGGGATTTCAAGAATTTTCTAGGAGAAAGAAGATGGCTGCCAATGGGAAGGCAGACTGCAAGATAGTATGTGACTGAGAAAACAAAGGGAGAGGCTGTAGTCACACAGGGAGTGTTTGTGGGTTAGTTGAGGGAGAGTTATTCTCCAGGAGATTGTGGGGGACTGCTGGACAGGGCTCCCCTGACCGGGCAGCCCACACTGCTGCTGAGTTCCCTCTAAGAGTGACTGGCTCAGACGCAGAGACTGTGCCATCTTGAAGGGGAAAGTAGATGTTATGGGAAACTTAAAAAGCCTTTGGAATCCACAACTATGGCACCCACTGAACAGCTGCGAAACAGAGAACACTGGTCCCCAAGTGGTGCAAGCAAACGGATTAATAGGAGCTCTACACTCCCTCACGGAAAGGTCATATTTTTCCTGGAATAAGGAGAGAGAGAACTATATAACCAGACACCTGGAGAAGAGAGATCATGGGGAGACAAAGAAACAGCCGGCATATAAAAGAAAAGCAAGCATCACCAGAAAAAGAAGTAAATGATATTGAGGCAAGCAACCTGTCAGAGAAAGAATTCAGAGAAATGGTCATAAGGTGGATGAAAAGAATGGAAGACAAAATCAACAATATGTGTAAGAACCAAAAGGAAATGAAGAAGAACCAAGAAGAAATAAAAAATGACATCGCTATTTTAAAGAACTCAATAGAAAGCATCAAGGGTAGACTGGAAAAAGCAGAGGACCACATCAGTGAGCTAGAAGACAAAGTAGGAAAAAATACCCAAGCAGAGCAACATCTAGAAAAGAAAATTAAAAAAACAGGAGGAGAGCCTAAGGGAACTTTGGGACAACATGAAACAAAACAACATCCACATAAGAGGGGTGCCAGAAGGAGAGAAAACTGAGCAAGGAATAGAATACCTGTTTGAAGAAATAATGACAGAAAATTTCCCTGATATAGGGGAGAAAAAACTCATACAAATCCAAGAAGCTTACAGAGTCCCAAACAAAATGAACCTCAAAAGACTGACGCCAAGGCACATTATAATTAAATTGGCAAAC
Source organism: Cnephaeus nilssonii (assembly GCF_951640355.1). NCBI lineage: Eukaryota > Metazoa > Chordata > Mammalia > Chiroptera > Vespertilionidae > Cnephaeus > Cnephaeus nilssonii. The sequence goes on along the minus strand of NC_137096.1, from coordinate 5,900,317 downwards.
ACCAATGACAAAATAAGAATCTTAAAAGTGGCCAGAGAGAGACAAAAAGTTACCTAAAAGGATCCCCCATCAGACTAGCGACTGATTTCTCAACAGAAACACATCAGGCAAGAAGGGAATGAAATGAAATATACAAAGTCATTCAAATGAAGGGTCTGAATCCAAGAATACTGTACCCAGCAAGGCTATCAATCAAAATTGAAGGTGAAATCAGGAGCTTCACAGACAAAAAAGAACTAAGGGAATTTATTACCACCATACCAGCAATGCAAGAAATGCTAAAGGGTCTTTAGTAAAAAGTAGAAATAAAAAGCAAAGAAGGAACACAGGGGTAAAGAATAAAAATGGTGACAAACAAGTACCTATCCTATCTAATAAAAGAGTAATATGGAAACTGACTGTCACTCCAACACAAGATGGCTGCCCCCATGTAAACACAAGATGGCCACCACAAGATAGCCAGCAGGGGAGAGCAGTTGGGAAGGACAAGGCCTGCAAGGGAGGGCAGTTGGGGGCAATCAGGCCTGCAGGGGAGGGCAGTTAGGGGTGACCAGGCTGGCAGAGGAGGGAAGTTGTGGGCACTAGGCCTGCAGGGAAGGGCAGTTTGTTGGGGACCCAGGCCTGCAGGGGAGAGCAGTTGGGGGGGACCAGGCCTGCAGGGGAGGGCAGTGAGGGGTGACCAGGCCTGCATGGGAGGGCAGTTAGGGGCTGATCAGGCTGGCAGGTAGAAGCAGTTAGGGGCAATCAGGAAGGCAGACAGGTGAGCAGTTGGGAGCTAGCAGTCCTGGAATGTGAGAGGGATGTCCCAGATTGGAGAGGGTGCAGGCTGGGCTGAGGGACACACACCCCAGTGTACGAATTTTGTGCACTGAGCCTCTAGTCAATAATAACTTTAAATGTAAATGGATTAAATGCCCCAATCAAAAGACATAGGGTAACAGAGTGGATAAGAAAATGACCCATATATCTGCTGTTTACAGGAAACCTACCTCAGGAAAAAAGTCACGCACAGCCTGAGGGTGAAGGTATGGAAAGAGGTTTTTCAGGCAAATAGAAATAAAAAATGAAAAAAGCTGGGGACTTCTCTACTGTGCGAGCCTGAACCAACTGCGGATGCCTGTCTATCTCTATCTTTGTCTTGGCCTTCGTGGTCCATCTTATGGTGTGCATTGCTGGGTGGCCTTTACCGGAGTCTAGTACCCACAAGATATAGGGGAGGAATGACAGGAAGCAAAGAAGAAGCTCAATGAAACTTTGCATGTTCCAGAAGCAAGGAGAGAGAGAACTACATAACCGGACATCTGGAGAAGAGAGATCATGGGGAGACAAAGAAACAGCCCACATATGAAAGAAAAGCAGGCATCACCAGAAAAGGAAGTAAACGAAATAGAGGCAAGCAAACTGTCAGAAAAAGAATTCAGAGAAATGGTCATAAGGTGGATGAAAAGAATGGAAGACAAATTCGACAATATGAGTAAGAACCAAGAGGAAATGAAGAAGAACCAAGAAGAAATGAAAAATTACATTGCTGCTATGAAGAACTCAATAGAAAGCATCAACGGTAGACTAGAAGAAGCAGAGGACTGCATCAGTGAGCTAAAAGATAAGATGGGTAAAAATATGCAAGTAGAGCAGCTACTAGAAAAAAATTAAAAAGCAGGAGGAAAGCCTAAGGGAACTTTGGAACAACACAAAACAAAACAACATGCACATAAGAGGGGTTGCAGAAGGAGAGGAAACTAAGCAAGGAATAGAAAACCTGTTTGAAGAAATAATGACAGAAAACTTCCCTGATATAGGGAAGAAAAAACCCCACACAAATCCAAGAAGCTCACAGAGTACCAAGCAAAATAAACCCCACAAGACTGAAGCCAAGGCAAATTATAATTAAATTGGCAAACACCAACGACAAAGTAAAAATCTTAAAAGCGGCCAGAGAGAAACAGAACGTACATGCAAAGGAACCCCCATCAGACTAGCAATTGATTTCTCAACAGAAACTCATCAGGTGAGAAGGGAATAGAATGAAATATACAAAGATATGCAATGGAAGGGTGGGAATACAAGAATACTGTATCCAGCAAGGCTATCAATCAAAATTGAAGGTAAAATCAGGAGCTTCACAGACAAAAAGGACTAAGGAAATTTATTACCATGAAACCAGCAATGCAAGAAATGCTAAAGGGTCTGCTGTGAAAAAAAAAATAGGAAGTGAAGAAAGGGGTACAGAATAAAAATGGTGACAAGTACCTACCAATAATAACTTTAAATGGAAATGGATTAAATCCCCCATCAAAAGACATAGGGTAACGGATTGGATAAGGAAACAAGACCCATATATCTGCTGTCTACAAGAAAACCACCTCAGAAAAAAAGACGCACACAGACTGAGGGTGAAGGGATGGAAAAAGGTTTTCAAGCGAATGGAAATGAAAAAACAGCGGCAATAGAAATATTTATCTCTGACAAAGTAGATCTCAAAGTGAAGGACATAACAAGAGATAAAGAAGGCCACTTCATAATACTAAAGGTAGTAATCCAACAAGAAGAAATAACTCTAGTAAAGATATATACATATGAACAACACTATTTTAACAAAATGGAAAACCTGGAGGAAATGGACATATTCCTACAAAAATATAACCTTTCAAAACTCAGTCAGGAAGAATCTAAATATCTCCATAGGCCAATAACTAGGGAAGAAATTGAAGCAGTCATCAAAAAGCTTCTAGCAGAAAAAGAAGGGGTGAAGATGGCAACCGGCAGGTAGGTAGGGAGGGTGAGTGTGTGATCGAGTGAAGGAGTGATAGAGGTGTGTGTGGACGTGTGTGGGTGTGTGTGTGAGTGAAATAGGGACAGGTAGACAGTGCCGTTCTTCCAGGGGGCATCCAATCCAGGAAGTCTTGGTTGGCAAAACCCCACAGCCGCTGCAAACACTCCGGGGAGGACACCAGTGGCACGGAGAGTCCGCCATCTTTAAGAATGGAACTGCTAGAAACTAGAGTCCTAACCTTACCACCACACAGTCTGGTCTCGGAAGCAAACCTGGTCACTACAGCCACTCTGGTAGAAGACCTGCCACCCCAGCTGCAGATGCGCGAACCCTGAGACCTCCACCTCCAAAAGTGCGCCGCTGAAAGCAGTAAGTACAACCTCTCCCTCCCCAGCGCCGGAACTCAGGATTCGCCGTGTCCCCAGCCCATAGGCACCCAGGCACTCCACTACCCAGGCAGTGCTTGGGAACCACTGAGAGCCCCTGAGGGGGTGATTCTGCACAGTCAAGGGTGTGCGGCCCTGCAGTAGAATCTCTGAACTGCCTCTTCCTAAATAACTGCCCATGGACACCCCTACGGTGCAACTTCAGTGCCAGGGTGCGTCAGAGCTTTGCGACAGCAGACGCGCCACCAGTTTGCGCACACTCAAGGGCGGACAAACTCACGGCCACAGCAAGGGAAGGCACCCTGAGCCCATATATCCACAGGGTCCTCTGGGGAGCTGCTTTGAGCCCCTGCTGGGTGTGATTCTGTACAGCCAAGAACGTGCTACCCCACAGCAGAAACTCTGAACTACTTTCTCCTGAATAACTTCCCACATACACCCTAGCTGTTTAACTTCACCGCCAGAGTCCATCAAAGTGCGGCAGAGGTGTGTGCCTGCAAACACACCTCCACAGAAGCGAATTTACAACAGGCAGGCACCCTGAGCCCATCTACACACAGGGTGCTAGTGGGAGCGACTGGGAGCTCACACAACAGACGGTTCCTGGGTGCCACTGTGAGTTCCCACTGGATATGCGCGATTTCAACTAGGGGTGCAAGACAGCAAAACCTGGGATACTCCACTTCATAGCTGCTGACTTTTAGACACCACAGTTGTGCCTCTCAAGCTTCCAGGCCTACATCAAGAGAACCAAAGTAGCTCAAGTAGGGAGCTACACTAGATTATCAAACCCAGGAGAACTGAGAGATTACACCAGTAGCACCATCCCCAAAAGAACCTGGGTAGCAAAGCAAGCGGATCTACAACTAAAACATTAAAGGAAAACATGGGGAGAAAAAAAGGAAATTCCCAAAGGGAGGAAAAAGAGGAATCACCAGAAAGGGAGTTAAATGAACTTGAAGCAGCTTAACAGAGAAAGAATTCAGAGTATTCCTTATAAGGCTGTTTAAACGGATGGATGACAAATATACACAACTCAATGAGAACTATAAGGAGCTGAATGAGAATGTCACCAACATGAAAAGAAACCAAGAGGAGATGAAGAACGACATAGCTGCAGTAAAGAACACAATGGAAGGCTTAAAGAGTAGAATAGAAGAGGCTGAGGACCGCATCAGTGAATTAGAAGACAAAGTAGGAAAAAACACACAAACACAGCAGCAACTGGAAAGAAGACTTAAAAAGCAAGAGGAGAGCCTAAGGGAGCTTCGGGACAACGCAAAACGAAACAACCTTCGAATAATAGGGATAAAAGAAGGAGAGGAAGAGAAGCAAGGAATAGAAAACCTGTTAGAAGAAATAATGACAGAAAACTTCCCTGATATTGGCAAGAAAAAAACTATCCAAGTCCAAGAAGTACACAGAGTCCCATACAAGTTGAACCCCAAAAGACCGACACAAGACACATCATAATTAAATTGACAACACCAACGACAAAGCAAGAATCTTAAAGGCTGCCAGAAAGAAACAGAAAGTTACCTACAAGGGATCTCCTATCAGAATATCAACTGATTTCTCAACAGAAACACACCAGGCCAGAAGGAAATGGGATGAAATATACAAAGTGATGCAAAACAAGGGACTGAATCCAAGAATACTACACCCAGCAAGGCTATCATTCAAAATGAAGGTGGAATCAGAAGCTTCACCGAAAAAAGGGCTAACAGAGTTCATCACTACCAAACCAGCAATGCAAGAAATGCTAAAGGGGCTGCTGTAAGGGGAAGGGTGGGAATATAAGAATAAGAGAAAGGCAAGAAGAAACACAAACACTAAGGGAAAATATGTCAACAAACAGGTACTTATCAATAATAACAGTAAACGTAAATGGATTAAATGCACCAATCAAAAGACATAGGGTAGCTGAATGGATAAGAAAACATGACCCATATATTTGCTGTCTACAAGAGACCCACCTTAGAGCAAAAGACTCACACAGACTGAGAGTGAAGGGATGGAAAAACATTTTTCAGGCAAATGGGAATGAGAAAAAAGCTGGGGTTGCGATACTTATATGAGATAAAATAGACCTCAAAGTAAAGGCTTTAATAAGAGATAAGGAAGGCCACTACATAATACTAAATGGAGCAATCCAGGAAGAAGATATACTCTGGAAAACTTATATGCACCCAACGCAGGAGCGCCCAAATACATAAAAGATATCAAGGATAGATATCAAGGGAGAAATCGACATCAATACAATCATAGTAGGGGACTTTAATACACCACTGACATCAATGGATAAATTCTCTCGATAAAAAATCAGCAAAGAAACAGCAATTCTAAATGACACACTAGATCAGATGGACCTATTTGACATCTTCAGAGTATTTCACCCCAAAGCCATGGAATATACGTTCTTCTCAAGTGCACATGGGACATTCTCAAAAATAAACCATATATTGGGTAACAAGCAAAGTCTCCCCAAATTCAAAAAGATTGAAATCATATCAAGCATTTTCTCAGGACAATGGCATAATATTAGAAATAAACTACGATAAAAACATTCCAAAAAATTCCAACACTTGGAAACTGAATACCATGCTACTAAACAATGATTGGGTTATCAATGAGATCAAAGAAGAAATTAAAAACATCCTGGAGACTAATGACAATAAAAACACAGCATTGCAAATCCTATGGGACACAATGAAAACAGTCCTGAGAGGGAAGTGTATAGCTCTACAAGCCTACCTCAAAAAAACAAGAAAAAAATGGTAATAAATCATCTAACTCAACAACTCAAAGAATTAGAAAGAGAGCAACAAGAAAAGCCCACAGTGAGCAGAAGAAAGGAAATAATAAGATGAGAGCAGAAATGAATGACATAGAGACCAAAAAAACAATACACAAGATCAACAAAACCAAGAGCTGGTTCTTTGAAAGGATAAACAAGATTGATGAACCTCTAGCCAGGCTCACCAAGAAGCAAACAGAGAGGACGCAAATAAACAAAATCAGAAATGAAAGAGGTGAAATAACAACAGACCCCACAGAAATAAAAAGGATTGTAAAAAAATACTATGAACAACTCTATTACAACAAACTAGACAACCTGGAGGAAATGGACACATTCCTAGAAAAACACAACCTTCCAAAACTTACTCAGGAAGAGACTAAAAATCTCAATAGGCTGATAACTATGGAAGAAATTGAAGCAGTTATCACAAAGCTTCCAGCAAACAAAAGCCCGGGGCCAGACAGCTTCACAGGGGAGTTTTATAAAACATTCAAGGAAGAGCTAAAACCTATCCTCCTCAGACTATTCCAGAAAATTCAAGAAGAAGGAACACTTCCAAGCTCCTTCATGAAGCCAGCATCACCCTAATACTAAAACCAGATAAAGATAACATAATGAAAGAGAATTACAGGCCAATATCCCTCATGAACATAGATGCCAAAATCCACAACAAAATTCTAGCAAATCGAATCCAGAAATACAACAGAAAGATCATACACCACGACCAAGTAGGATTTATCCCTGGGATGCAAGGATGGTACAATATTCGCAAATCAATAAACGTGATACATCACATAAAAAATTGAGAGATAAAAATCAAGTAGTCATATCAATTGATGCAGAAAAAGCATTTGACAAAATCCAACACCCTTTCTTGATAAAAACTCTCAGCAAGCTGGGAATAGAAGGATAATACCTCAACATAATAAAAGCCATATATGACAAACCCACAGCCAACATCATATCCAATGGGCAAAAACTAAAACCATTTCCCTTTAGAACAGGAACAAGACAGGGAGGACCACTCTCACCACTCCTGTTCAACATAGTGTTGTAAATACTAGCCATTGCAATCAGACAAGAAGAAGAAATAAAAGGCATCCAAATTGGGAAAGAAGAAGTAAAACTGTCCTTATTGGCAGATGACATGATACTTTACATAGAAAACCCTATAGACTCCATCAAAAAATTACTAGACTTAATAAATGAATTCAGCAAAGTAGCAGGATACAAAATAAATGCTAAGAAATCTATGGCATTTTTATACACCAATAATGAACTTACAGAAAGAGAGACTAAAAATGCAATCCCATTTACCTTCATACCAAAAAAAAATTAAGATTCCTAGGAATAAACTTAACTAAGGAGGTAAAAGACCTATACGCGGAAAACTACACAACACTGAAAAAAGAGATAGAGGAAGACATAAACAGATGGAAGAACATACCATTTTCATGGATTGGTAGAATCAACTTCATCAAAATGTCCATAATACCTAAAGCAATCTATAATTTCAATGCACTTCCCATTAAAATACCAACGGCATACTTCACAGACCTAGAACAAACTTTCCAAAAATTCATCTGGAATTAAAAAAAGATCCCGAATAGCCACAGCAATCCTGAGAAAGAAGAAGAAAGTACGTGGGATCTCCATACCAGATTTCAAGGTGTATTACAAAGCCACTGTTCTGAAAACAGCCTGGTATTGGCACAAGAACAGACATATAGATATATAGATCAATGGAATAGAATAGAGAACCCAGAAATCGATCCAAATCACTATGCTCAATTAATATTTGACAAAGGAGGCATGAACATACAATGGAGTCAAGACAGTCTCTTCAACAAATGGTTTTGGGAAAATTGGGCAGATACATGCAAAAAAATGAAACTAGACCACCAACTTACACCATACACAAAAATAAACTCAAAATGGATACAGGACTTAAACGTAAGACAGGAAACCATAAAAATACTAGAGGAATCTACAGGCAAAAAAATCTCTGACATATGCTAAAAGAACTTCTTTGCTGATACTGCTCCTAGGGCAATGGAAGCTAAAGAGAAAATAAACAATTGGGACCACATCAAAATAAAAAGCTTTTGCAAAGCAAAGGAAACCATATATAAAACAACAAGAAAGCCCACTACATGGGAGAACATATTTGCCAAAGAGGTAAACGATAAGGGTTTAATCTCCAACATTTATAGGGAACTCATGCAGCTTAACAATAATAAGAATAACAACCTAATCAAAAAATGGGCAACTGATCTAAATAGACACTTTTTGAAAGAAGACAGAAGGAAGGCCAAGAGACATATAAAAACCTGCTCTAAATCACTAATCATTAGAGAGATGCAAATCAAAACAACAATGCGGTAGCATTTCACACCTGTCAGAATGGACATTAGCAACAAGTCAACAAATGACAAGTGCTGGAGAGGATGTGGAGAAAAAGAAACCCTCGTGCACTGCTGGTGGGAATGCAGACTGGTGCAGCCACTGTGGAGAACAGTATGGAGTTTCCTTAAAAAACTAAAAATAGAACTCCCATTTGACCCAGTGTTCCCACTTCTAGGAATATATCCCAAGAAACTGGAAACATCAATCTGAAAGGATATATGCACCCCTATGTTCATAGCAGCACAATTCACCATAGCTAAGATTTGGAAACAGCCTAAGTGCCCATCAGCAGATGAGTAGATTAAAAAACTGTGGTACATCTACACAATGGAATACTACGCTGCGGTAAAAAAGAAGGAGCTCTTACCATTTGCAACAATATGGATGGAGATGGAGAACATTATGCTTAGTGAAATAAGCCAGACAGAGAAAGATAAATATCACATGATCTCACTCATTTGTGGAATATAATGAACAACATAAACTGATGGGGGGAAAAATAGATCCAGAAACAGAGAAACATCAATCATAACATCAAACCTCAGGGAAGAAATTGTGAGGTAACCAGAAACCCAAAATGCCTGAGAACGCCTTTCTAGCCACGCTAGCAATCATCAGATGTACTGTAATTTTACCTGGGACAAGAGGGTAAGTATTTTGGTCTTATGCTCCTGACACTTCATGGGTAAGACCCCTTACGTGGGCTGATCCCCGGACTAATGTAGTTACCAATAATACCAAACACCCTGGACATCCAGGAGGTCCATGGGTGGGGCAAGAAAGTATAAATACACAGGAGTCTCCACCCAGCTTCCCTTTTGTATGACACAAAATCAAAACAATGCCCCTTTGTGTGTACAATTAAAGAGAGGTTTCTGGCTTGTGTGGACACCAAAGAAAGGGTGTCATTACTATCACTACGTGCCCCTGCCTGGTAGAGGTGCAGAAAATGTAACTAAGACCTTATCTATATAAAAAGAAATGGACAGCCAGTTTGAAAGGGAATTCCCATGGACTAGAACAAAGAATATCCTTACATGATATTATTCTACACTATCATTAAAATTTTTCCCAGATTTGGATCACCCCCAGTACTTATAATAGTTCCTCGCACCCTTGGGGATAAAAAAAAAAAGTCATCTGTTTGGTGCTTGGAGACAAACTTAACACATCTCTTGATACTTTAGAATTACTGCAGCATAATATACAATTATCCCAAGCAGGTTAAAGTCTCATGATGATTGGTGCCATGGATCTGTCTCTCACCCAGTGGGAGGAACTGAGCCCTCCCTGTAGAAGAAACCCGGGTTCCAAAAGATATGTGATCAGTGCTGGGGCCCCGCCAGCAGGCAAGGGGATCCCAAGGCAGTGCTGGGCATGCAGGCCACAGGGGCATAGGCTACCAAGGAGACAAAACTGAACCTCACGTCACCCTGCTTGGCCCCGGAGGATGACTGGTTAGCCAGAGACGGGTAAGATTCCTCTAGGAAGGAACAACCTTGGACAGGCACAGTCGCAGAGGGGCCATCAGGAGAGAATTTGGGGATCAACAGAGGTGGGGCACAGACCCTCACCCCCACAACATTGCAGGGGCTTGAATCCTAGCCCCTTCTGAGGGAGGTCTCCTGCCCCAATGGCTGCTTTGTGCTTCCCATGTCCAGCTCAGATCAGGACCCAGGTGACCAACAGAGACTTGGCCGACAGCAGCTGCCCTCTCACTCCAACAAGAATTGCTTGAGTTGTCTTATACCCATGGTGTGGGGAAGTGGGTTTACGATATCTAAATCCAGCCTACCACAAGGAATGCTCAGGACCTACTCAAGAAGGCAAATAATTCCTTCCACCAATATTTACAGGGTAAAATAAGATTGTTGTTAGAGTAATAAATTTGACAGTAAAATAGTAGTCAAGTTTTCAGGCAAATTTAAATTGGCTAGTTGAAACAAGCGAATATTCTAGAAAAATTAATTGTACTGGACAAAAAGCTGTTCCTAAAGTGTTAACTAAAATTTTTATTGGTACTTCATCTCATGATAAAATTGTGCACCATGTAATGAACCTAAAACAGTAATATTATAGTGCAAAATATTAAAATTTAAAAGCCATCTAGACTACATTATAAAACTTTCAAAAGCCTCCTAACATTTAAATTAAAAAAGGAGGGTATAGTAGAATATCATGTAAGGAAAAATATCCTGTAAGTAAATTACATCTAGAAAATTAATACTTTAGAAAATTAATTGTAAGGCTAAAAGCAAGACACCCATGAAAAACACACAAGGTGACAAAACAAGCAAGAGGAAAATCATTTGGGGGAAAAATGAAAAAGGATCCCCAGTCAAATTTATAGAAAATATTCCTTTATTAACTTTCAGTCGAGAATATGTTTGTATATTTTCAGAAAATAACTCCGAGACCATGTGGATTCCAGCAACAGAGAGGAATCCACAGGACTACTCCAGCCATGAAGACAGAAGAGAAGCACTACAGAGACGGAAGACGCTGATGTGGCCCTCCCATACTAGCAGTTAGCAGCTGTGAATCACTGCAGGTTGCCCAGGACCAAACCAGACAGAGTTGGACCTGCATTACCACCATTTGTCCACCATCCAGAACTGAAATGTCATGGCTGACATGTACACATAAGGAACTGTTGGACATTGAAATTGGGTCTCAAAATAACTGTTGGCCCAGAAAGAAACTCACTACAGACTGATTCATTTGCCTGTCACCATAACCATTATTGCTTGTCTTTTTTCGGTTCCTATAAGTGTATTTCTAAGAGCACATGATCTCACTCATCTAGGGGAAATAATGAACAACATAGACTGATGAACAAGAACAGACCCAGAAACAAGGAGGCATGGATCAGACTGTCGAGCCTCAGGGGGAGGGTAAGGAAGTATGGGGGTATAGGGAAGAGATCAACCAAAGGACTTATGTGCAAGCATATGAGCCTAACCAGCGGTTAAGGACAACAGGGGGCTGGGGGCATGTGTGGAAAGGGGTGTGGTATGGGAATTGGGGGATGAGGACAAGTATGTGATACCTTAATCAATAAAGAAATAAAAAAAAATAAAAAAAATAAAAAAAGCTTCTAGCAAACAAAAGCCTGGAGCCAAATGGCTTTACAGGGGAGTTTTACCAAACATTCAAGAAAGAACAAAAACTATCCTCCTCAGACTATTGTAAAATTCAAGTGAAAGAAAAACTTCCTAGCTCCTTCTATGAAGCCAACATCACCCTAATACCAAAACCAGATAAAGACAACACAATGAAAGAGAATTACAGGCCAATATCCCACATGAATATACATGCCAAAATCCTCAACAAAATTCTAGCAAATCGGCTCCAGCAGTACATCAGAAAGATCATACACCACGACCAAGTAGGATTTATCCCAGGAATGCAAGGATGGAACAATATCTGCAAATCAATAAACGTGATACATCACATAAACAAATTGAGAGATAAAAATCACATAGTCATATCAATTGATGCAGAAAAAGTATTTGACAAAATCCAACACCCTTTCTAGATAAAAACTCTCAACAAGGTGGGAATAGAAGGACCATACCTCAACATAATAAAAGCTATATGTGATAAACCCACAGCTAACATCATACTCAATGGGCAAAAACTAAAATCATTCCCCCTAAGAACAGGAACAAGACAGGGCTGCCCACTCTTACCACTCCTGTTCAACACAGTACTGGAAGTATTAGCCATTGCGATTAGACAAGAAGAAGAAATAAAAGGCATCCAAATTGGGAAAGAAGAAGTAAAGCTGTCCTTATTTGCAGATGACATGATATTGTACATAAAAAACCCTAAAGATGACATGATATTGTACATAAAAAACATAAAAAAACTCCATCAAAAAATTATTAAACTTAATAAATAAATTCAGAAATGTAGCAGGATACAAAATTAACGCCAAGAAATCTATGGCATTTCCATACACCAATAGTGAACTTACAGAAAGAGAGACTAAAAAAGCAGTCCCATTTACCATCGCACCAAAAAAATTAAGATACCTAGGAATAAACTTAACTAAGGAGGTTAAAGACCAATACATGGAAAACTACAGGACACTGAAAAAAGAGATAGAGGAAGACATAAATGGGGATCTCAATACCAGATTTCAAGCTGTATTACAAAGCCACTATTCTCAAAACAGCCTGGTACTGGCACAAGAACGGACATATAGACCAATGGAATAAAATATAGAATCCAGATATCAACCCAAACCACTATGCTCAATTAATATTTGACATAGGAGGCATGAACATAAATTGGAGTCAAGAAAGTCTCTTCAATAAATGGTGTTGGGAAAATTGGACACACACATGCAAAAAAATGAAACTAGATCATCAACTTACACCATACACAAAAATAAACTCAAAATGGATAAAAGACTTAAACATAAGATGGGAAACCATAAAAATATTAGAGGAATCCACAGGCAGAAAAATCTCAGACATATGCCAGAAAAACTTCTTCACTGATACTGCTCCTAGGGCAATGAAAACTAGAGAGAAAATAAACAAATGGGACTACATCAAAATAAAAAGCTTTTTCACGGCAAAAGAAACCATCAACAAAACAAAAAGAAAGCCCACTGTATAGGAGAACATATTTGCAAATGTTATCAGTGATAAATGTTTAATCTCCAACATCTACAGAGAACTTATACCACTTCATAAAAGGAAGATAAATGATCCAATAAAAAATTGGGCAACAGATCTAAATAGAATATTTTCAAAAGAAGACAGAAGGAAGGCCAAGACACACATGAAAACATGGTCAAAGTCACTAATTATCCAAGAGATTCAAAACAAAACGACAATGCAGTACCATCTCACACCTGTCAGAGTGGCAATCATCAACAAATCAACAAAATACAAGTGTTGGCGAGGGTACGGAGAAAAAGGAACCTCATGCACTGCTGGTGGTAATGCAGACTGGTGCAGCCACTGTGGAGAACAGTATGGAATTTCCTCAAAAAACTGAAAATGGAACTCCCATTTGACGCAGTAATCCTACTCTTAGGAATATGTCTTGAGAAACTAGAAACACCAATCAGAAAGGATATATGCACCCCTACGTTCATAGCAGCAAAATTTACAATAGCTAAGATTTGGAAACAGCCTAGGTGCCCATCAGCAGATGATTGGATCAGAAAATTATGGTACATCTACACAATGGAATACTATGCTGCCATAAAAAAGAAGGAATTCTTACCATTTGCAGCAACCTGGAAGGAACTGGAGAACATTATGCTAAGTGAAACGAGCCACTCAATAAAAGAAAAATGCCACATGATCTCACTCATTTGTGGATAATAAAGAACATTATAAACTGATGAACAAAAAGATAGCTACCGAGGCAGTAAAGCATCAAACAGACTGCCAAATTACAGCTGGAAGTTTAGGGAGAGGTGGGGAGATTAGAGATCAACCGAAGGACTTGTATGTATGCATATAAGCATAAGCAATGAACGCAAAACACTGCGGGGGGGGGGCGGTGAGGGCATGTATGGGAGTAGGGTGGGGGGGGACACAATGGTAAAATATGTACATATATAATACCTTAATTTAAAAAATGGAAAATATAATAAAATAAAAATAAAAGCAGGTATGATTAAAACATTTTCTTTAAAAAAGCTGGGGTAGCAATACTTATATCTGACAAATTAGATATCAAAGTGAAGGACATAACAAGAGATAAGGAAGGCCACTTCATAATACTAAAGAAAGCAATCCAACAAGAAGAAATAACTCTAGTAAACATATACACACCCAAAAGAGGAGCACCGAAATACATAAAAAGACTTCTGTAGGATATCAAGGGAGAAATAGACAGGAATACAATCATAGTAAAGGAGTTTAATACACCACTATCACCATTGGACAAATCCTCTAAACAAAAATTCACCAAAGAAACATCAATCTTAAATGACTTACTAGATCAGATGGAATTAATTGACATCTTCAGATCATTTCACCCCAAAGCCACAGAATATACATTCTTCTCATGTGCATATGGGTCATTTTAAAAGATAGACCATATATTGGGTCACAGGCAAAGTCTCTTTAAATTCAAGAAGATAGAAATTATATCAAGCATCTTCTCAGATAACAATGGCATAAAACTGGAAATCAACTACAATAAAAACAATCCCAGAAAATCAAACACCTGGAGAATAAATAGCATGATATTATACAATGACTGGGTTACCAGAGAGATCAAAGAAGAAATAAAATACATCATGGAAACAAATGACAATGAAAACACAACAATCCAAAATCTATGGGACACAGCGAAAGCAGTCTGAGAGGGAAGTTTATAGCTCTACAAGCCTACTGCAAAAAACAAGAAACAATGGTAATAAATGACCTAATCCTACAACACAAAGAATTAGAAAGAGAGCAACAAGAGAAGCCCAGTATAAGCAGAAGGGAAGAAATAATAAAGATCCAAGTGGAGATAAACAACATAGAGAAACACAAAAATACAAAAGATCAACAAAACCAAGAGCTGGTTTTTGAAAGTATAAAAAAGATTGAGGAACCTCTATCCAGGCTCACCAAGAAGCAAAGAGAGAGGAACCAAATAAACGAAATAAGAAATGAAAGAGGAGAAATAAAAACAGACCCTGTTAGAGAGTGGGAATATTTGAGCATGCTTCCTCCTAGTAGACTTGGCCATAAATCCCAGCAGCAACTCACAAAATAGCCCATGAAACAGGAAGCCAGTAAGCCTTACAGGATAGATCATTGTCAGTTTTCTTGAGAAAGGATGCCAGTAAGCCTTACAAGATAGATCACTGTCAACTTTCCTGAAAACGGGATGCAGTTACTTACTCCACCAGGAGCCTGGACCCTGTAAATAACATGCTGACATTAATTAAGAAAAACTACTTTGTTTTAAATTGTTTTAAACAGGATGTAGTGAATGTGTTTAAAAACTGTCATTCACAAAGGGTCGGGGCTGGTCTCTGGACTCCATGTGTGGAGAAAGGCAGAGTAGTCAGCCGGCCGGCAATTAATGGCACCCTAAATTTTAATGTGGTCTGGACTCCAGTGGTTGTTCACTCACGCTCGCTTCACAACAACCCCAAAGAAATACAAAGGATTGTTAAAAAATAGTATGAACAACTCTATTACAATAAACTGGAAAACGTGGGGGAAATGGACATATTCCTAGAAAAACACAACCTTCCAAAACTCAATCAGGAAGAATCTAAGGAACTCAATAGGCCAGAAACTATGGAAGAAATTGAAGCAGTCATCAAAAAGCTTCTGGCAAACAAAAGTCCAGGGCCAGACAGCTTCACAGGGGAGTTTTACCATACATTCAAAGAAACTAAAACCTATCCGCCTCAGACTATTCTAAAATTCAAGAGGAAGAAACACTTCCAAGCTCATTCTATGAAGCCAGCATCACCCTAATACCAAAACCAGATAAAGACAACACAATGAAAAGAGAATTCAGGCCAATATCCCTCATGAACATAGATGCCAAAATCCTCAACAAAATTCTAGCAAATCAGATCCAATAGTATATCAGAAAGATCATACACCATGAACAAGTAGGATTTATCCCAGGGATGCAAGGATGGTACAATATCCGCAAATCAATAAACATGATATATCACATAAACAAATTGAGAGATAAAAATCAAGTAGTCATATCAATTGATGCAGAAAAAGTGTTTGATAAAATCCAACACCCTTTCTTGATAAAAACTCTCAGCAAAGTGGGAATAGAAGGATCATACCTCAACATAATAAAAGCCATATATGACAAACCCACAGCCAGCATCATACTCAATGGGCAAAAACTAAAACCATTTATCCTAAGAACAGGAACAAGACAGGCATGCCCACTCTCACTACTCCTGTTCAACAAAAAACTGGAAGTATTAGCCATTGCAATTAGACAAGAAGAGGAAATAAAAGGCATCCAATTGGAAAAGAAGTAAAGCTGTCCTTATTTACAGATGACATGATATTGTACATAAAAAACCCGAAAGACTCCATCAAAAAACTATTAGACTTAATAAATGAATTTGGCAATGTACCAGGATACAAAATTAATGCCAAGAAATCTATGGCATTTCTATACACCAATGGTGAACTTACAGAGAGACTAAAAAAGCAATCCCATTTACCATCACACCAAAAAAATTAAGATATCTAGGAATAAACTTAACTAAGGAGGTAGAAGACCTATACACAGAAAACTGTAAGACACTGAAAAAAGAGATAGAGGAAGATGTAAACAGATGGAAGAACATACCATGTTCATGGATTGGTAGAATCAACATCATTAAAATGTCCACACTACCCAAAGCAATCTATAGATCCAATGCAATCCCCATTAAAATACCAATGGCATATTTCACAGACCTAGAAAGAACTCTCCAAAAATTCATCTGGAATAAAAAAAGATCCCAAATAGCCACAGCAATCCTGAGAAAGAAGAACAAAGTACGTGGGATCTCAATACCCAATTTCAAGCTGTATTACAAAGCCACTGTTCTCAAAACAGCCTGGTACTGGCACAAGAACAGACATATAGACCGATGGAATAGAATAGAGAACCAGAAATTGATCCAAACCACTATGCTCAATTAATATTTGACAAAGGAGGCATGAACATACAATGGAGTCAAGACAGTCTCTTCAATAAATAGTGTTGGGAAAATTGGACAGATACATGCAAAAAAATGGAACTAGACCACCAATTTACACCATACACAAAAATAAACTCAAAATGGATACAGGATTCAAACATAAGATGGGAAACCATAAAAATACTAGAGGAATCCACAGGCAGAGAAATCTCAGACATAGGACAAAGAAATTTCTTCACCGATACCAGTCCTAGGGCAATGGAAACTAAAGAGAAAATAAACAAATGGGACTACATCAAAATAAAAAGGTTTTGCACAGGAAAAAAAAACCATCAACAAAACAACAAGAAAGCCCATTTTATGGGAGAGCATATTTGCAAATGTTATCACTGTTAAAGGTTTAATCTCCAACATTACAGTGAACTCATACAACTTAATAAAAGGAAGATTAATGACCCAATAAGAAAATGGCCAACGGACCTTAATAGATACTTTTTGAAAGAAGACAGAAGGAAGGCTAAGAGACATATGAAAACATGCTCAAAGTCACTCATTATCAGATAGATGCAAATCAAAACAACAATGTGGTACCATCTCACACCTGTCAGAATGACTATTATCAACAACTCAACAAACGACAAGTGCTGACCAGGATTCAGGGGGAAAAGGAATCTTCGTGCACTGCTGGTGAGAATGCAGACTGGTTCAGCCACTGTGGGCTGGCTGTGCTCACTGGGGATCTCAGATGTTCATCCCTATAATGCTGCACATACTGTTACAGAGAACCGGAATAATCAAACAATGCCAGATAGTTTGGAGTCACACTTTATTATACGTGGGTCCAGAGGAAAATGTGTCTCAAATTCTGGGCCCCAACATGGAGAAATTTTCCCTATTTATATGTTTTCACCTTCTTTGTCTCCCAAATATGGGGTGTTTCCGGCCCCTTTTGCAAGTTCTTAAAGAGCCCCTATATGCTGGGGCCTTGAGACCTCAACCAAAGGCCTGGCCTGGTGCCAGCACTGATAATTTTGTTCGGGGAAGGTTTAATGGCCTCTCTGAAGTGGGAGTAGTCTTATTTCCCTTATTATTTAAGCAAGCAAGCATTTACAGAAGCCAAATAGCAGGGTTAAAATTTCAAACAGCAGTTTTTTTATAAGATTAGTAGCCCATTTGCAGGAAAATCCTGCAAGCGGCTGTTGCAGCCGAGTGCGCTGCCGCTGCCGCTGCCACCGCCTTTGCGGCCACTGCGCCTGCACCCGCTCGCCACTGCAGCCCGCCCCGCTCCACCCCGTTCCACCCCGCTCCGCCCCTCCCGGGCTTTCCCTCCGGCAGCCACCTTGCTTTCCGCTTTTCCTCCCTCTTCCTTCTAAGTTGTCTTCAGTCTTCACTCCTCCCTCTCTCAGCGTATGCAGATTAACTGCCATCTTGGTTGGGTAATTTGCATACTCGCCCTGATTGGCTGGTGGGTGTGGCTTTGGCTGGTGGGCATGGCTTGGGCTTAGCGAAGGTGCGGTCAATTTGCATATTACTATTTTATTAGGTAGGATGGATGCTTCATTCCCCACTGGTTTTATGTACATGAGTCAAATCATTGACTCTTAGTCATTTTCAGGGAGGGAGTTATATTTACCCCTGAGGACTATAATCTTAATTTTCTGCCTAATAAAGTTAGTGGGCCTGCTTATAAGAATGAGGGCCAGGAGTAATCTTTAGAGAGTCCGAAGAATCCTGGACTCTCAATTTTGCCTGGCTGTCTTAAGCTGGGTATGATGAAACCACGTTGGGATTCTGTCGACCTTGACTGCCGTGGAGGTGGTCCTTTCCAGGTAGGAGTCAGTCCTTAGGTGGCAAATACCTTTACCCAAACAGAGTCACCAGAGTGGAAGGGATCAACCGGATCAGAAGTTGGTATAGGCAGAGTGTCTCAGATGTGCTTCTGGGTTGTTTCTTGGGTAGACTGTATAACCTGTAAGAACTTGAATAAAGACTGGTTATGGATTTCAGGTTTTCTAGATTAGGTAGATCAGGGTCTGGAAGAGTCACTAGAATCTGTAGAGGCCCCACTGGTTTTAAGGCAGTCTCCTGGGCAGCTTTATATGTGGCCAGGTTCCCTCTTGCTTCTATGGAGACCCCTTACCTTGTAAATAGCACTATGTACTTGAGCCATTGTAAATGCATACCTGCTATCAGTATAAATTGTTACTGATTTTTCTTTTGTCTACCAAAAAGCCTGAAATTGAGTGACTCATTTGTTTGACATCCAGTGCTCCAGTGTGATCCAGAGTTAAGCCTCGACCTCATGTGGGGCAGTTAGGATTAGTTACTGCCCTAGGGTTAACTTATTTGCTTTTTCGATAAGCATAGCTGTGGCTGATACCACCTGGAGGCAAGTATGTCACCCAAATGCAAAGGGGTCAAGTCTTTGGACAAATAGGCTACTGGCCTTTTCTATGGGCTGAGACTTTGGGTGAATACCCTTGTCTCACATACATAGAGGTGGAAAGACTTAGTTACATCTGGTAGCACTAGTTGGCCCATCGTCCTTGCTCTGCTCATGTCTGTCTAACTGCCTAATATATTACCTCAAGGATCCTAGCTCTGAATTCTTTTAGGGAAAATGGATGGTGAATTTCTTCTGTAGCTGCATCGTACTGAGGAGGGACGAAGTTTTCCCTCAGAGCCAAGAGATCCTTGCTGTCTGTCAGAGGGACGATGAGGCCATGGCACAGAAGGAGTGGGGCTTGTGACCTGGCAGAGACAAACTGTAACAAATGGTCCAGTGGACGGGAAAGAAAACATTTCAGTTTTAATAACCTCTATTGAAATAGAATTTTTCTCCTCAAAATTATGTTTATCAAAAGAGCCAGATAAAGACCAATTTATCTATTTTATTTAATTTGGCCTGATTGTTTGCATAAACACAACAAGAATGGTAACTAACTACCTTTGTCGGAATTTCATGATTGAATCTTAGTGTGCCCCATAGGGCCAGGAAGCCAAGCCATCCAGCTGCTGTCCAGCCTGCCTGTAGTATCTGCTAAGTTAGGTGAATCCCTCACCTGCAGCAACTCCACCTGGGCCCATGCCCTAGGTTTTAAGGCCCATCCCAGTAGCCCTCCTACTTGTCGTGGCCTAGAGTGTGTGGGGGTTCCGCAGGGACGTAGAGGTGTCCTTATTGCTCCCCTTCTACTCTGACCAACTGCCAGTGATGGTAGGGTATGGGCCTGACACTCCAGCGCCAGTCATTTTCAGAGCTCCCAAGCAGGATACCAGGCTTTTCTTTGGCATTCTTATGGGCTTCAAGTCTTCAAGAGTCCAGACAGGGCTCTTTAAAACATGATACTCCAGTCAAAGTTTTCGGTCAATAAAACCACTATTAGAAACTGGTCTTATTGAATTTATGCAAAGAGATGCATTGCCATGATTTATTAAGCATTGCCCAATTTCAGAGGAATTATATAAGAAGAGAAATATACTGACCTGCTTCAAGATCTTCTGATTTTCCTTGTCAGTACTTTCTATGGATTCTTCAGAGTAATACAACTGTCTTCAAATGACAAGGAGAAATTAAAAATGTGTCTATATTTAAGTAGACAATTACAGCTGTCCTTATAGTAGGGTTCCCCCTACTTGACTTGTCCTTAAAATTTCATATGTTCTCTGGGAGGGGTGACATGCCCTCTGAGAAAGTACTAAGGGAGCTTTATTGCTTTACAGGGTCTCACATGTCACAGGACCTCACGGGGTCTATAATTCCTGTAACAAGGGGCTGGTACTCACCACTTCCCTCTGTTCCAAACAGGCCTTCCACAGTTTCCTAAAGTTGAGGTTTGTGCCACCCTTGACATGGGTATGGCCAAACAGGCCTGCAAGACAATATACAGGCTGCCAACTGTCTTTCAATAGAGACCAAAACTAGATGTGTATTTTCCTTGCCCATTTGGGCACCTGCCCTTTTGGCAACTGCATTCAAATCTGTAAGGTTAATGAAATATTATTAACACAATGAAGTACAAGATTGGCACTGTGGCCACCTTAGGTAGCCAAATCTTCTGCTACCATTTATGACACATAGTAGGGCTATACAAATATCTTAGGGAGGTGACTAAAGTCTATTCTTGACCTTCCCACACAAAACAAAATTGTCCTTGTCTTACTGGAGTCATGTCCATGAAGACGCAGGGATCATCTAAGTGTATTATACAGTTTTCTGTAGGCCACTGTCAGGGCTGTGCATGGTGGCCAGTTCTTCTTTCTAGCCACAAACACAGCCTGTCTAATTTCCCTAAAATTTATTCTGGTATGGGAGAAAGTTGTTTTGCTGTAAACAGGCAGCTTTACCCCTATATAACTGGGCTTGGACATCTGCCTAGAAAGCCATAATTTATAAGTTTAACATGTGGCCTTAGGTCCTTCCAACCCAACAGTGTCTCCGCCATCCCTCAGTCAGATTCCTCCTCTCTTGGAAAATCTCATAAAGTCCTGAAGGCTTCCCGGTCCAGGGAGAGTGCCTTTCCTTTGCTCTTTGACTTTAAGCTGCCAGTCCAAAACAGCCAGAGTTGTAGTTAGAAACAGCTTTGCATATTGCAAAGCGCTTCTGTGGCAGTGGCTTGGGTATTTGGCCCCTTGTCTTCCCGCCAGTCCCCTTTGTGGTAGAACAGTGACCAGGCCTCTCCAAGGGACTGCACTGGAAGGGGATCTCAGCCCCTCCTCTTCCAACAGCAACAGGTACTGAACCCTTTCATTACATGTGCAAACAGGGAGCTTTCACTAGCTCTATCTGATGCTTTTACAGATCCTGGGCCTGCTGCTCTATTCCTGGGGCTACTGGAAGGCTAGTAGCAGTCACTGGCTTCTGGTTTAACTGCTGCAGCCAACAAGCCAAAGGCCTAAGTCTTGTATTGCTTGTTGTAAAATACTCGTTACTCACTGGGCAGCAACGGGGCAGCTCTAGTGTCAGGTAAATGTCTGCTGTCCTCCGCTTTTCTGGCTGCTGTGGCTTTTTCCAGGGCCTCTGCAGGAAAAAGGGGCCGGAAACACCCCATATTTGGGAGACAAAGAAGGTGAAAACATATAAATAGGGAAAATTCCTCCATGTTGGGGCCCAGAATTTGAGACACATTTTCCTCTGGACCCACGCATAATAAAGTGTGACTCCAAACTCTCCGGTATTGTTTGATTATTCCGGTTCTCTGTAACATCTTTACCACCTTCTTTCACCTAGCTCTCTGGGACTGAGTCTGCCTAGCAACCAGTTTTAAATCACCAGGGCAGCTGCGGACTTCAGCTCCGTTTCTCCTCGGCTTGGCTCCTGGGAGTTTAGTTTTTTTAATGTATTAATTATGCTTTCAGAAAACTTGTGACTTTGAATCTAGTGAAGTTCTGATAAGACACCTGAACCAGACCCCTATGCCAGCAGAGTGGTCTGCAGCCAGTAAAAATCAACAAAAACTTCTCTCTCCCTGCTTCATAATTAACTGCCGACCCCCCTCCTACATTTTTCTGCATTAACCATTTACTCTGTCCTGAAACAAGGCAAATGGTCTGAGCTCCTGTATATTTAGGCTTTTTACATTTAAGGATACTTTTTTCTTTCTGTAACCATTGTTTTCCCTCATAGATTTTTACTCTAAGCCCCTAGACTCCTAGAGGATCTTAAATCCTTATCCTTTACCACTCTTGATTTCTTCAACCATTCCCGTTTCCCAGTCCAGTTGCTTGTCTCCCTTTCCTATTGTGAGTCAGAGGAAGACAATTTCTACAGAGGGGAGAAATAGAAACAGTGGGAGTTTTGGAGAAAACTACAGACTACTGCTGTAGTAATCCTCGTTTTCGAAGGCTGAGGTCCAACCTGTGGGGAAAAATGACTCTTAGTCAGCCTGGAAAGATAGCGGAAGAGGATAAGGGTGTATAGGGAGATTTCTTGCAAACTGAAAGCCTGGATAGCCTCCTGAAAGAAAAGATCTTTAATCCAGTTACAGATGCTATTAAAATCAGGATGAGAGAGGAAGGAAAACCCAGGTTATATCCTCTATGAGGATCCTAATAACTGAAAACAGCAAGTCAAATAAAGCACATAACCATGGTTAATGGGGTCTATAGACAGTTAATAATAACTTTAGCCTTATTTCCCCTAAGGTGGCTCACATTGGACTATGATGTCACAGGCAGGGACAGGGCCTGTAAATCTCTCTGCCCTGTGGAGCTGTAAGCCCTGACCCTGGAAGTCTCTGACCACCAAAAGAGATAAGAAAGCCATAAATAAAAGTTCTTTGTTCTTTGAAATGTCACAAATTTATACTTTTAAATATACGCCAGAACTTCAAAATTTTAATTTAATGCAGCAAATTCACAACTCAGGAAAGAGCAACCAACAGACAGAAATTTTTATTAGCTAAATGAGCTGATTCCCTTCCACTGTGATAGAGAGCAAACATCTCTGAGAAAAATAACTCAGCAGCACTGCTAAAGACTTTTGCATTCCATCACAGCAGGTCTGCCATATCTTAAAAAAAATTAAATAATAGAAAGAGATAACAAATACTCTCATGTGTACAGCCAGAAGGCACAAAGTAGCTTTTGCTTCACACAGATCAGTTAATGAGCAGATAATTATGCCAAGACAGACAAACATCCATACTCACACTCTCTCAGTAGATTAGCCCAAACTGGAGCTAAGCAGATAAACGAAACAATGCCCAACTCCCCAGACGGGCTTGGGAGCACTCCCGGCACCTATGCCCCAGAACAGAATTCTCGACCAACGTCTTGGCGAGAACCTACCAAAGGAGTTAAGACTGCATCCAGTCTCCCTTCTCGGTAGCAAATTGGCTAGTTCCACACAAACAAACAGCAGAGTGAACTCATAATTCCTTCATTCACCTCCAGAGTCCCACATTTATATACTAGCTAGTCCAAGTTTTTGACTTCTACCAGATATTTACCCAGAGTTTAAACAGTCCACCTGATTCCTTGTCCTCCTAACCAAACGAGGTCTGGGCTAGTCCCCGAGGAAGTCCTTGACTTCCGGGAAGGTGATCAAGCTCCCCTTTCCACTCACTTGGAGTGGGCTGAACTGATGGGGCCCCTACCTTACCAATTCTGTCGACAGGTCCAGAAGTGACTGTCCACTCTCTTCAGATGCTGGCCGGGTCCTGGGCTGAGGTCCAGGAGCGCCCGGAGTCCCCTGGTTCAATTCTGCTAAATCAGCACAGCAGCACCTCCCAGAGGCCTATCCAGCTCCTCTGGACCCCAAACTCGGTCCACTCACCAGAGGCTAAAAAGCCAAGCATGGGTTGGTTTTCCTGGTCAGGAAACCAATAATGTTACAGAGAACCGGAATAATCAAACAATACCGGAGAGTTTGGAGTCACACTTTATTATGCGAGGGTCCAGAGGAAAATGTGTCTCAAATTCTGGGCCCCAACATGGAGGAATTTTCCCTATTTATATGTTTTCATCCTTCTTTGTCTCCCAAATATGGGGTGTTTCCGGCCCCTTTTGCAAGTTCTTAAAGAGCCCCTATGTGCTGGGGCCTTGAGACCTCAACCAAAGGCCTGGCTTGGTGCCAGCACTGATAATTTTGTTCGGGGAAGGTTTAATGGCCTCTCTGAAGTGGGAGTAGTCTCATTTTCCTTATTATTTAAGCAAGCAAGCATTTACAGAAGCCAAATAGCAGGGTTAAAATTTCAAACAGCAGTTTTTATATAAGATGGATGATTCAATACCACTTGGTCTCCAAGACAAAAACCCACCCAGAAGACCCTGTTGTAACACAGAAATTATGCCTGGCTCTCTGAAACTCCCTCCTTACCACTCAGAGTTGGACTGTATTTAAAAAAAAAAAAAAAGTCAGCCCTGCTTAGAGCACTTCAATCTTTCTGCATAGCTCATCACTCTTGTGCAGACCTCCACCTAGGCTCCAACTGGTCAAATGTACATCCCCCATGCCATCAGACCAAGCAGTAACAGCATAGATTTCTAGTCCTGCACTGTTTCTTTTGGCTCAGATCAGAGCAGAAGGGGGAAGAACTAGCAGGTTTCCAGGATTGGGGCAGGGCAGTGCCCTTGAAGTGGAAGTGAATTAGGGAAGTCTAATCTATTTTTTCCCCCCTAGGAACACAGACCAATCTTTAACTGATCTCTTCCCAATGTTCTACCAGGAGCTAAAGGCTTTCTCAGAGTTACTGCCTAGTGTAGGGATCAGCCCCTTCCACAGCCAAACTTTGCTGCTAATTGACTGCCCCACCTCAATTTGCATATTTCTCTTTTATTATGTAGACTAGAGGCCCAGTGCATGATTGAATCATGCACGTGTAGGGTCCCCTACACGCTTTTGCTTTTGATCACGGGGAGCTAGGTGCCTGTCCGCTAGTGCACCAGGCCTTTCAGAAGCCTCCAGCGCGGCGGAGGCTTCTGAAAGGCCTGGTGTCTGTGCAGAAAGGCATCCAGCTGCCACGCTTTTGCTTTTGATCGCGGGGAGCTGGGTGCCTGTCTGCTGGTGTCTGAGTGGACAGGCATCCAGCTGCCACGCTTTCACTTTCAATCGCTGGTGCACCAGGCCTTTCAGAAGCCTCCGGCATGGCGGAGGCTTCTGAAAGGCCTGGTGTCTGAGCGGAAAGGCATCCAGCTGCCACGCTTTTGCTTTTGATCGTGGGGAGCTGGGTGCCTGAGCAGACAGGCACCCAGCTCCCACGCTTTTGATGGTCCGTGGCCACTGAGGGGGCTACCCTGCTGTTGAGAGGCGCAGGGGGCGGGACTCCCACCCCCTGCGCCTCTCAACGGCCGCTGAGGGGGGCTGCCGCGGACACCTGGCTACCCTGCCGTTGAGAGGCGCAGCTGGGTGTCTGCGCAGGCCCCCTCAGTGGCCGCGGATCTGGCCGTTGAGAGTCGCAGGGGGCGGGAGTCCCGCCCCCCTCAGTGGCTGTGGATCCGTTCCTCTCAATGGCCGGATAGGCCACCCCGAGTCCCGCCCCCCAGCCTCCCACCGCCCAATCGTGGGCGTAGTGGAGTGATGGTAATTTACATTTTACTCTATTATTACATAGGATTAGGTAATTTTGGCCATTTCCCCCAGTCCTAGATTAGAGCAATTATCCCTGGTGCTGCTACAAAGAAATTGCTCTTTGCCTGGGATTTTGCAGTTTGAGATTCCAAGGTGGACTTTATCTCCACTTCCCATATTCCCCTTCCCTTCTCTGTGTTTCTAAATTGGGGATATCAACATAGGGGTAGAGGATCCACTGTAAAAAAAGAGTATTAGTGCCCTCTGTTTGAGTTGACTCACCCTCCTCCTATACCCTTCTGACTTTCCTTTGCATTTTCTGTTCATATTATTACAATCAGCTTTCCCTCAACTGTTTTTTCATGCCAATTGCCCTATTGCCTAGTGTTGTAAGCCAACTTGGGAAGTTCCACCTATTCTGAAGCCATGTTAGATATCTTAAAACCAGTTTTTGATTTGGCACTTCAAATACTATTTTTTCCATCTCTCTAATCTTGACTTTGATCTTTCTCTCTTGTGTTGTACTAAAAAATAGATTGCCCATCTTTCTCTGTTTCCTGATTTTCTTTTAAGGTTTTTTTCTGCATCAGTTTCTGTCTTTAGTTCAATATAAACAATCCTTTTACTCATTCCATCATTACTGACTAATCTGGTCTCCATAGAATCTTCAAACATTTCTTTTAATTCATCCTGAGTAACTTTATAAGGCAGAGTTATAGCCAAAAGTATTCTCACATCTCAATCTACTCACTAGTACTGTTTCTTCCCTTTGTTTTTTTTAGTTTAATTTCATTGCCAAACATTTTTAAACCAGTGAGTTCCAAGGCTTTTTGATAGGTGTTTAGCAGATTCAAAATCCACATAGTCAAACTTCCTAGACACACCAATTCTGACATTTGCAACATCAAGATCATTTTTAGCAAAAATGTCACTGATACCTGTGTGTGTGTGTTTTAAATACTCATTCAAGAATGGTTTCATTGGCTTTAGAGAGAGATAGAGAAATATCACTATGAGAGAGTAACATTGGTTGATTGCCTCCCCTATGCACCACAACCAGGGATTGGACTCACAACCTAGGTACGTGCCCTAACCAGAAATCGTACACACAACCTTTTGATGTACAGGATGATGCTCCAACCAACTGAGCCAACCAGACAGGGCACTGATACCCATTTTTAACTCAGGATCAGATTTACTGAAGTTCAGGTTTATAACAAAGAGATTGAAAGCTGTAGTTGGTTCTATGACTGCCATTCTATTTTTTGTTTGTTTGTTTTGCTTCAAAAGCAGCTTTCTATTTAGTCATTTCGTTCATTTTTAAGTTTTTCTTTAACATTCTTTCACCTCTTCATTTCGGCCTCCTCCTCATTTTCCTCTTTCTTCTCATACTCTTCTTCATCCTCTTTATCATCATTCTCTTTGTTTTCATCATCAGCTATGCTCTTGGCCTTCATGGGAACAGCTTTTGCAGGAGTTTTGTTGCCTTTGGCTGGTATAATCTTCAATTCTTCAAAGAGGCATCTTCATAGACATCATCCTCATCTTTATCTTCCTCCTAATAAGGCTCTTTTCTGTCATCATCATCATCTTACTCATTACTGTCTTCTTTCCTGGCATTCTCATCATTCTTTGGTCCTTAGCTTGGGTGGCTCTTCCCTTCTTCCTAGGGATGGGCTGCCAATGCTTTGCCTAATGTGCCTCCCTTCTTGCCAAGTGTGTGACTTTTGCTTTAGTTGGAGTAACTGCTGCCATATTGTCAGGGGCCAGTATAGCCGCTGCCTTTTTGCCAGAGGTGACATTGATTTCTTAGCTGATGTGGCAACCAAATCTTTTTTGTCGGGGAAACCATTAGCTTCTTTGCTGAACTTAACTCTTGTAGCCTTTAAGTGGGATTTCACTAGCAAGTGGTAGCCTTTTTGCTTTTTTTCTGAGGAGTGATAACCTTTTCTCCACTGCTTTCATCTTTACTAGTATCTTCTGACATTTCCTCATCTTCACTATTTTTTTCAACTTCCTTTGGAGAAGATGCCATTTTCTTGGAGTCACCTTAATTTTTAACAGCCTTTGCAAGCTTCCCCATCATTGTGGCTTATGATAACAGTTTTCGGTGAGTATGTGATGCAGGTGAGCCCAGAGGAACTGGATGGCATCAATGCAGTATCTTGTAGTAAAGATCGAAAGCACATATGTTTTGGTACAGCTAAGGCTCACACTGATGTGGAAGTGCTATCAACTTCTTAATTGTCCCTGATATTACTATTTATTTCATGAAACCTCTTCCTTTTAAAACTTATTGCATTAAATTGCAAAAGGGAGTTTCACTTTTGCCCTGCATTTACCTAAACCCATCCTATTCATTAATTACACTCTCTTTAGGTGAGAGCAAGCCATTTTCTATTGTTGAAATAGTTTCTCTACCAACTCCTTATTACATCACTATGTCTTAAATTATTTAAATCTGATTCTATTTAAACATTGACCATTGTAGAATTCACTTTTGTAAGACTTTTTTGAGTGAACACACCTCACACTGCCACAAATTTAATGTTCACCCCACAATCTCAAAACATACCCTGAAAAACTTATAGAGGAACTTTCAAACCACACTGGTCCCTATTTGGAAAATTTTCCCACATTGCTTTCTGCTAATAAATCCCTAAATGAACAACTCTTGTAAGCACCCTTTGAGCTCCCACGGGTTATGTTTGATCTGTGCATATAAAAATTAGCTTTGGGTAATTATCCAGATATCTAGAGCCTGAATGAGCAATGTCTTTTTGGTTACTTGACATCCTCTTTTCCTAGCCTCAAAATATAATAGCCAACCTTTTAAATTCTCATCAGAGAAAATAAAAGAAATCCTCAATAGTAAAAAACTACCGGAATGAAAAGTTCTGTTTATAAAAATAAACAGTAATTTATTTTGGCCTTTCCATAGATTTGATTCTCTAGCAGGTTTTTCAAGAGATGGTGGTAATTGCTTTCTCACAATTATACTCATACTAGTGGCCCGATGCATGAAATTCTTGCACGGGAGATGGGGGAGGAAGGGTGTCCATCAGCCCAGCCTGCACCCTCTCCAATCTGGGACCCCTTGAAGGATATCCTGCTGCCGGTTTACAGGGAATGGGCCTAAACCAGCAGTCAGACATCCCTCTCACAATACGGGACTGCTGGCTCCTAACTGCTCACCTGCCTGCCTGCCTAATTGCCCCTAACCACTCCGCATTCCGGCCTGCTCGCCCCAACTGCCCCCGCCACTGGCCTGCTTGCCCCAAATGCCCCTCCCTGCCAGCCTGATCATCCCTAACTGCCTCCCATGCCAGTGTGCTCGCCCCCAACTGCCCCCCTGCTGGCCTGCTCACTGAAATACTGCCCCCCTGCTGTCCTGATCACCCCCAACTGACCCCCCTGATGGCCTGCTTGCCCCCAACTGGACCCCTTGCTGGTCTGCTCACCCCCAACTGCCCCCCTCCACAGGCCTGATCACCCACAACTGCCCTCCCCTCTTGGCCTCTAACCGCCTCTACCTTGACCACGCCACCATGGCTTTGTCCAGAAGAATGTCTGGAAGGTCTCCTAGTCTAATTAGCATATTACCCTTTTATTAGTATAGATAGAGGCCCGGTGCATGGGTGGGGGCTGGCTGGTTTGCCCTGAAGAGTGTCCTGTTTTTTGTTTTTTGGGGTGTGGGGCAGCCTGGGTGAGGGGCCTGTGGTGCTTTGCAGGCTGGCCACACCCCCATGGGGAGAGGGTCCCAACTGGGTGTGTGTGGCCAGCCTGGGTGAGGGGCTGAGGGCTCCTTTCAAGCTGGTCACACCCCCTTCATGGTGGGGTTCTACTGGGGTGCCTGGCCTGTCTGGGTAAGGGAATGATGGCTGTTTGCAGGCTGGCCACACCCCCCAGCAGGGACTCTTACACAATGGGGGCGTAGCCAGCCTGGGTAAGGGGCTGAGGGTCATTTTCAGGCTGGCCACAGCCCCTTCAGGGTGGGGGTCCCACTGGAGTGCCTGGCCAGCCTGGGGTGAGGGGCTGATGGCTGTTTTCAGGCTGACCAAGCCCCCCAGCAGGGACCCTCACTCCATGGGGGCATGACCAGTCTGGATGAAGGGCCGAGGGCTGTTTTCAGGCTGGCCATACCCTTTTCATGGTGGGGGTCCCACTGGGGTGCCTGGCCAGCCTGGGTGAGGGGCTGATGCCTGTTTTCAGGCTGGCCAGGCCCCGCAGTGGGGACTCTTACTCCATGGAGGCGTGGCCAGCTAGGGTGAGGAGCTGAGGGCTGTTTTCAGGCTGCCCACGCCCCCTGGCCCCCAGGCTCCCAGCCCCTCCTTTTTTTATTCTCCAGCCCCTCCTTGAGCAGAGGCCAGGGCCAGCTGGAAGCTTGGCTTCCTCAATCACCGCGGGCAACCCAAGCCTCTTGCTTGCTTCACCTCCGTGCCGCAGCCATCTTTGTTGGGTTAATTTGCACACTCGCTCCTGATTGGCTGGTGGGTGTAGTGAAGGGACAGTCAATTTGCATGTTTCTCTTTTATTATGTAGATTAGGTGATTTTGGTACTGTTTAATTAGACATAACAGTAGAAAACCTAATTAGAATCATTAAATTGCTTACACAATCTCCAGGACCATTCAAGCCCAGCAAATATCTTTAAATCAGTGGTTCACAACCATTTTTTGGCCATGCCCCACCTAAGCATCCCTAAAATCTTCATGCCTGCCCTCCATAACATTACTAGTATAATTCTTATTATTCAAAAAGTGAACTTCTATTCATGTGGAGGAAGCCTAAAAGGCCATTAACTTGTTCTAAACAAGCTTCCAGAGAACATGGCATCCATGCAAGTCAAAAATCAAAAAACAAAAAGACAATTGAACTACTGAGAAGAAATCACTAAGAAATTGTTAAATACAATAATAATAATAATAATAATAATAATAATAATAATAATAGGACATGATATGAAAATAGCAAATAAAAATTTAAAACATATAGTAGAGAACTAAAATGCATAAATATGTCACAAGATATTCTCATATATGAGGTCCCTAGAACCATAAGACATGCAAAAAAATCACTGTTAATAACTCATTCTCAAATTACCCATGAAAAATCAAATTGCCCCCCTGTGGAGCATGTGCTCCATGTTGGGAACCACTGCTTTAGAGTCCTCAGCATCAGTAGTTCTTGACAAAAGAGTTGGTTTTAATTATATGCTCATTGTCCAAGAAAAAGTTTTTGTCATAGCCAATATCTGTTACTATACATGGATAAATATTTCCCAGGTAGAGTTAGAGATAAACTCTTCCATCTTATCAAATCCTTTAAGAGGGATTCTAGTATCAATAGATGGTTACAATTAAAACTTTTTCTACATTTTCAGTTGATTCCCAATGGGGTTTGAAGCTATTTTAAGGTCTGGGTTGCAAATTGTTTTCCTTAATGTTATCCTAATTTGTTCATTTGTTTCATTGTCAAGCTATTGATGTTCTGTATAACATTTTACTGCCAGCCCTCCAAACAACTACCCACAACCCAAGGTCTTCACCACTTTATTGCTTGTGTCCATGGGCTATGCTTATAGGCAGATAAGTAATTTGGTTTATCTCTTTTCATCTTCCCCAACCCCACATCGAGGTATGTCTGTTTGTTTCATGCCTCCATACTTTGGGTCTTATTTTGTTGATCAATTTATTGTGTTCATTAGATTCCACAAATAAGTGTAATCATGTGATATTTGTCTTTCTCAGTTTGGCTTATTTCACTTGGCATAATACTCTCCAGGTCCATCCATTCTGCCCCAGAGGTTAAGTGATCCCTCTTTTACACAGCTGCGTAGTATTCCATTGTGCAAATGTCCCATAGCTTATTTTTATCCATTCATCTACTGATGAGCACTGGGCTATTTCCAAATCTTAGCTATTATAAATAACAATCCTATGCACATAGGTGTGCATATATTCTTTCTGGTAAGTGTTTTGCAGTTTTTAGGATATATTCCTATGAAATGAAATCATGCAGAAGTTCCATTTTTATTTTCATATCCTATATAATAAAAGCCTAATATGCAAATTGCCCCCTTGACCAGGAATTGGATTGGGAATTTGATTGCTCACTATGACATGCACTGGCCACCAGGAGGCAGTGAGAAACATGGTGGGTGTCAGCAATGTGGTGCTGGCAGTGGAGGCACTGCTGGCCTCAATGGGCCCCAACAAAAGCAGGGCCACAGAAGGATGGTGGAGCAGGTGAGCGGGCAGTGCCAGGCCAAGCTAGTAAGCAGGAACCAATTGCCCCACAGATCGCCCTGCAGACAGTGACCAGCAGCAGCAATGAGGGCCAGGGCTGCCACCGAGCTCCCAGGAGCTGAGGGGGCTGCGCTGGGGCCTGATGGGACTCAGGAGGAGGAGGGCATGTGGGAGACCAGTGCCCCAGGTGCTGCCCAGGGCCCAGATGTCAGCTAGGACCTGCCCTTTCAGATGGCAGATACTCATGCTTTGATCACCAGCCAGGCCTATAGATCGCACCCATGCATGAATTTAATGCACCAGGCCTCTAGTTTTTCTATATTGGCTGCACCAATGTGCATTCCCACCAGCAGTGAACTAGGGTTCCCTTTCTCCAAACTCTTGTCAACACTTGTTGTTTGTTGATTTCTTGATGATAGCCATTCTGACAGGTGGTAGGTGATATCCCATTGTGGTTTTAATTTTTGTTTCTCTGATGATTAGTGACTGAGCATTTTTTCATATGTTTCTTGGCCATTTGTATTTTCTCTTTGGAGAAATGTCTAGTTAGGTCTTCTGCCCATTTTTTATTAGATTGTCTTCCTTTTGTTGAGTTATAGAAGTACTTTATATATTTTGGAGATTAACCCCTTAACAGATATATCATTGGCAAATATGTTCTCCCACACAGTGAGTTCCCTTTTCATTTTGATGATGGTTTCTTTTGCTGTGCAGAAGCTTTTCGTTTTGATGTAGTCCTATTTGTTTATTTTTTTTTTTCCTTTGTTTCTCTTGCCCTAGGAGATGTATTGGCAAAAATTCTGCTCTGTGAGATGGCTGAGGTTTTTCTTCTAAGGTTTTTATGGTTTCATTCCTTACTTTTAAGCCTTTTATCCATCTTGAGTTTATTCTTGTGTATATATAAATTGGTGGTCCACTTTCACCTTATTGCACATCAGTCCGGTTTTCCCAACAACATTTGTTGAAGAGATTGTCTTTACTCCATTGTGTGTACTTGCTTCCTTTGTCAAATATTAATTTACTGTAATGGTGTGGGCCAATTTATGGGGTCTTTGCTCTGATCTATTGGTCAATATACCTGCTGTTTAGATGATTATGGCTTTGTAGTATACTTTGATGTCTGGTATTGTGATCCCTCCAACTTTGTTTTTCTGTCTAAAGATTTCTGTGGTTATTTGGAGTCTTATATTTTTCCATATAAATTTTGGAGTATTTGTTCTAGTTCAGTGAAATATGCTGTTGGTATTTTAATTGGGATTGTGTTGAATCTGTAGATTGATTGGGTAGTATGGACATTTTAATGATGTTAATTCTTCTAATCCATGAACATGGTATACATTTCCATTTGTTTGTATCTTCCTCTACTTTCTTTTCAATGTCCTAAAATTTTCCAAACACAGATATTTTATCTACTTGGTTAAGTTCAGTTCTACATATCTTATTTTTCTGTTGGAATTATAAATGGGATTGGTTTTTAGTGTCTCTTTGAGAGAGTTCATTATTGGGGTATAAAAATGTCATCAATTTCTGGATGTTAATTTTCTGTTCTGCTACCTTGCCAAATTTATTTATTCAGTCTATTAGCTTCCTGATGAAGGTCTTAAGGTTTTCTATAAAAATATCATGTCATCTGGGAAAAATGACAGTTTTACTTCATCCTTTCTAATTTGAATGCCTTTTATCTCTTTTTTCTGATTGCTGTGGTGCGAGTGTCCTCCCCACATCCCACATGGTTCAGGGTTCAGGTTCAGGGTTTGGGCTCTGGTGTAGGCCACACGCAAATGAAAGAGACTAGAAAATATAAATTTGGGAATTGGGGGCCAGGCGGGAGCCCAGCTCAAGAGAAGGACTCCGCTTTGCTCTGGCCTTGTGGTCCCTTTTATTCAGGTTTGGGATCCACCATAGCTTTTAGGCAGGCAATTCCAGTCATAGCTCCATGATAGCCCATCAGCAAGGATTTACATAAGACCAAAAGGTGGAAGTTGCTTCAGCTCCCTTTGTCTCAACTAGACAGTGGGTGCTTGGCTCTGACCTTTCAGAGCCTTCAAGGTTAACCAGCCCTCTGGGTTCCTTGTCCACACCTCTCTGCTAGTGAAGGCAATGGGCAGCTTCCAACACTGTGGCTAGAACTGCCAGTATTATCCTATCTAATAAAAGAGTAATATGCAAATTAACGTCACTCCGTGATAAAATGGCGGCACCCATAGACACAAGATGGCAGCGCCCAGTCCTCTC
The DNA here is from genome assembly GCF_951640355.1 of Cnephaeus nilssonii. Classification (NCBI taxonomy): domain Eukaryota; kingdom Metazoa; phylum Chordata; class Mammalia; order Chiroptera; family Vespertilionidae; genus Cnephaeus; species Cnephaeus nilssonii. Next base: position 5,865,821 of record NC_137096.1, on the reverse strand, counting down.
AGGCCGGCTGGAGTCACCCAGTCCCAGGGAGGGCTGCCACTGAGAGCAGACAGCATGTGCCCTGGGCTGTTGGCCTGGGAGGTGCCTGCGCACCCCCAGCGCAATTCCCTCCCAGCCATGGTCCCGAGAGTGTCTTGGGAGGCAGGCAGCATGCACCCCCCGGCGCGATCCGCTCACAGCCACAACCAGGGCAGTGGCCTGGGAGGCAGCGTGCACCCCCAGCATGATCCACTCCCAGCCGCAACCAGGGCAGTGGCCTGGAAGGCGGCATGCACTCCCGGAGTGATTCGCTCCCAGCCGCGACCCAGGCAGTGGCCTGGGCGGCGGCCGTGTGCCTACCTCCCCCCCACCCGCAGTGATCTGCTCCTAGCCTGCCTGGGCTATGGGCCTGGGAGGTGCCCATGCCGCCTATTTCCCCCCACCCTCCAGCGATCAGCTCCCATCTGCAGCTGGGGGGTGTAGGCCTGGGAGGCAGCCGTGCCCCCCAGAGCTATCCCCTCCCAGTGGCAGCCTGGGGTGTCAGCCTCCAAAGGGCCTGCCCCCCCCCCATGGAGTTATCCCACACACACACACCTATAACCTCAGAACTTCCCTTGCCCCCAGCCGAGTGATTGGAGATGGGGGGTGATATCTGGGTGATGCTGCCCAGCAAACCTCTCCCATTGGGTAGAAACTTCTGACCAGGTTAGGGAGGTAAGTGGGTTTTGTTTAAAATCTTTAGAAACTGCAAAGGAAATGTCTGAGGTAGGGTTTCACATTGGAAGTAACTTACAACTAATTTC